>NC_045672.1:23262232-24597888 GCF_003331165.1 Xiphophorus hellerii
GGTATATTTATTCTTTTTTACAAATAAAAATCTGAAAAGCATTGGTGTGCATTTTAATTCAGTCAAGTCAAAATACAGTGAACCATCTTTTCCAACAATTACACCTGGAAATCTTTTTGAGTTCATCTGGAGAGTGACGTTTTTTGGTTCAAGAGTTTTTGTTTCATGTCTTATGCCACAATATTGAACCTCTGGGTTTATGTTTAATGTTATTACTATAGATTTGTCGTGGTTGGATAAACCTCCCTGAGATTCAAGTATTTTGAAGTCTTTTAGGATTAGGCATGGGCAATTATTGTGAAGATTTAACACTTTATTTGAAGGGGTGTGTATAAGACTGGCATGACACTCTCATAAGCATGACACCTGTTATGAACATGAAGAAGTCTTTATGAATGTTTACAATTGTTGTCATTAAGTGTCATTTGGTAAATAATAACAATTTTAATACATAGTTGCACTAAAAGTTGCAATTAAAACTCCAATAAAAATGTAAACTTTGTATTATTCGGCCAAGAATGACACTTTGAATTCAAAATTTTATTAAAATTTGCATTAAGAGCCCACTAAAAGAGTCGACTTTGCATTAAAAGTTGACACTTTTACACCCTTTCGAATAAAGTGTTACCAAATTTTATTATAATGACAAGAATTTTGGTTGATCATTGTCTCAAAAAATTTAAATGCATGATTTTAAATAAAAAACAAAACTGACAGTATTATCGCCAATTATATTTTTACCATTTTCTCCACTACTTATTTAATGAGAGCATCAATGAATAACAATAAACTCAAAATTATAATTAAATGCAGTTGCTGTGTGTACTAATATAAATCTCACTTCTTTAAAGAAGTAGCATCATGAAGAAGCCTATTTTAAATGGGAATGTTTTTCTAAAAAAGACGCAAACACAATAAATAGTTTTTTTATTATAACTTTCTTCGTCATTATAATAGTACCACCAAATATTATGATCAAATTCTGAGTCCACCCTGTATTTAGCTCCATCCATCTTTCCGCCACACATTACAATTTTCTTGCAGATCAGAAAGTGACATTTTGATCTCATTTGATTAATATTCTGTAAAAAATCTATGAGGAATTGACTAATTTCTACTAGTTCAACAATAAAAAAACATGTCGCAGTAAAAGATCTGGCTTGCATTAAGCTCTCTTACATGATGTCTCCATCTGGGCTGTTAAAGGTCGTCTCTGATAGGTCAGCAACAACAACGGCTATCTGTGGCCCTTTGACCAAACCCGGAGGGACTACTGCAAAACACAAACACATCATCTGTTGGTTGCCATTTATCCCATACCACAACAAATTTACTTTCACTTATGCAGAAGTTGCTAGGCTACCTTTATGAAGTAGATTAACACTGTCTAGTTTATGTTGAGCAGACACGGAGGGCTAACCTGGCGATCCAGAGAAGGTCAGAGCGTAGATGACCATTTCTCCTTGAACTGTGAAGAGAAGCCGACTCCCATCTGGACTCCAACAGCCAGACTAAAGAGTGAAAAGTTAAACATGTGACATTCTGCCCTGAATGAACCATTTCATACAGAGTGAGCTTTTACCTGGCAGCGCCCCTTTATACACGGCCAGCGCTCACAGGTCCACATCCTGGTCTCCCAAACCCTGAAGAAAAACATGTATTTTCTAATTAACAGTAAATCTTAGATGCAAACGCCACCTCAAAACCATAATTTCTGTCCCAATTTAGTTCTGGACTTTGGTCATTCCAAAATGTTTTTCTTTTCTATTGAATTTCACTTTATTTGATCTGCATGCATGGAATAAAATAAAATCCCCTTTCCTTTTCAGATTTTTAGCACAAAAACAACTGGTAAATCAAACTGTTAATAATTCAAACCATCTTGGCTAAACCATAGCATGATGCTGCCACCACCATGTTTCACTGTGGCATGATTAACTGTGTGTGGTCATTTTGTGATGTGAACTGCTGCTTTTGTGCCAAACATAACTTTTGGACCTGCAGCCAAAAGGTTTAGGCTAGGTTTTCTCAGATCATGACATATTCTTGAAGATTTAAGCAAGAATTTGATGTTTTCTTTGGAAGAAGAGTTGTCTAAATTTTAAAAATATATTTGACTACGTAGCACCCATCCATCCATCCATCTTCTTCCGCTTATCCGAGGTCGGGTCGCGGGGGTAGCAGCTTCAGAAGGGAGGCCCAGACTTCCCTCTCCCCAGCCACTTCTTCTAGCTCCTCCGGGGGAATCCCGAGGCGTTCCCAGGCCAGCCGAGAGACATAGTCCCTCCAGCGTGTCCTGGGTCTTCCCCGGGGCCTCCTCCCGGTGGGACGTGCCCGGAACGCCTCACCAGGGAGGCGTCCAGGAGGCATCCTGACCAGATGCCCGAGCCACCTCAACTGGCTCCTCTCGATGTGAAGGAGCAGCGGCTCTACTCTGAGTCCCTCCCGGATGACTGAGCTTCTCACCCTATCTCTAAGGGAGAGCCCAGCCACCCTACGCTCCCCATCTCGGCGCCTGTACGTTGGGGTTTACCCCGGTGAACGAGAGGGTAGCATCCCTCCGCCTACGGGTGGGGGGACGGGTTCTGACTGTCGTTTGTGCTTACGGGCCGAACGACAGTTCAGATTACCCACCCTTTTTGGAGTCCTTAGAGGGGGTACTGGAGAGTGCTCCTCCTGGGGACTCCCTTGTTCTGCTGGGGGACTTCAACGCTCACGTGGGCAATGACAGTGAGACCTGGAGGGGCGTGGTTGGGAGGAATGGCCCGCCCGACCTGAACTCGAGCGGTGTTCTGTTGCTGGACTTCTGTGCTCGCCATGGATTGTCCATAACGAACACCATGTTCAAGCATAAGGGTGTCCATATGTGCACTTGGCACCAGGACACCCTAGGCCGCAGTTCGATGATCGACTTTGTCATCGTTTCATCGGATCTGCGGCCGTATGTCTTGGACACTCGGGTGAAGAGAGGTGCGGAGCTGTCCACTGACCACTACCTGGTGGTGAGTTGGCTCCGGTGGTGGGGGCGAAAGCCGGTCAGACCTGGCAGGCCCAAACGTGTTGTGAGGGTCTGCTGGGAACGTCTGGCGGAATCCCCTGTGAGACGGAGCTTTAACTCCCATCTCCGGCAAAACTTCGAACACGTCCCGGGGGAGGTGGGGGACATGGAGTCTGAGTGGACCGTGTTCCGTGCCTCCATTGTCGAGGCGGCCGATCGGAGCTGTGGCCGCAAGGTTGTCGGTGCCTGTCGCGGCGGCAACCCTCGAACCCGCTGGTGGACACCTTCGGTGAGGGATGCCGTCAGGCTGAAGAAGGAGTCCTATCGGGCCTTTTTGGCCTGTGGGACTCCGGAAGCAGCTGATGGGTACCGGCGGGCGAAGCGGCATGCGGCTCGGGCGGTTGCTGAGGCAAAAACTCGGGCGTGGGAGGAGTTTGGAGAGGCCATGGAGAAAGACTTCTGTACGGCTTCGAGGCGATTCTGGTCCACCATCCGGCGTCTCAGGGGGGGGAAGCGGTGCAGCACCAACACTGTTTATAGTGGGGATGGTGTGCTGCTGACCTCTACTCGGGACGTTGTGGGCCGGTGGGCAGAGTACTTCGAAGACCTCCTCAATCCCACCAACATGCCTTCCACTGAGGAAGCGGAGCCTGGGGACTCTGGGTTGGGCTCTCCAATCTCTGGGGGCGAGGTCGCCGAGGTGGTTAAAAAGCTCCTCGGTGGCAAGGCCCCGGGGGTGGATGAGATCCGCCCGGAGTTCCTTAAGGCTCTGGATGTTGTAGGGTTGTGTTGGTTGACGCGACTCTGCAATGTCGCATGGACATCGGGGGCAGTTCCCCTGGATTGGCAGACTGGGGTGGTGGTCCCCCTGTTCAAAAAGGGGGACCGGAGGGTGTGCTCCAATTATAGAGGGGTCACACTCTTAAGCCTCCCTGGCAAGGTCTATTCAGGGGTCCTGGAGAGGAGGGTCCGTCGGATAGTCGAACCTCGGATTCAGGAAGAGCAGTGTGGTTTTCGTCCTGGTCGTGGAACACTGGACCAGCTCTACACCCTCGGCAGGGTCCTGGAGGGTGCATGGGAGTTCGCCCAACCAGTCTACATGTGTTTTGTGGACTTGGAGAAGGCGTTCGACCGTGTCCCTCGGGGAGCCCTGTGGGGGGTTCTCCGGGAGTATGGGGTACCGGGCCCTTTGATACGGGCTGTCAGGTCCCTGTATGACCGGTGTCAGAGTCTGGTCCGCATTGCCGGCAGTAAGTCGGGCTCGTTTCCGGTGAGAGTTGGACTCCGCCAGGGCTGCCCTTTGTCACCGATTCTGTTCATCACTTTCATGGACAGAATTTCTAGGCGCAGCCAAGGTGTTGAGGGGATCCGATTTGGTGGCCTTAGGATCTCATCTCTGCTTTTCGCAGACGATGTGGTCCTTTTGGCTTCATCAGATCGTGATCTGCAGCTCTCGCTGGAGCGGTTCGCAGCCGAGTGTGAAGCGGCCGGGATGGGGATCAGTGCCTCCAAATCCGAGGCCATGGTCTTGAGCCGGAAAAGGGTAGAGTGCCTTCTCCGGGTCAGGGGGGGTGTCCTGCCCCAAGTGGAGGAGTTTAAGTATCTCGGGATCTTGTTCACGAATGGGGGAAGAAGGGAGCGGGAGATCGACAGGCGGATTGGCGCAGCGTCTGCTGTCAAGCGGGCGCTGTACCGGTCCGTCGTGGTGAAGAGAGAGCTGAGCCAAAAAGCGAAGCTCTCGATTTACCGGTCGATCTACGTTCCCACCCTCATCTATGGTCATGAGCTTTGGGTCATGACCGAAAGAACGAGATCGCGGATACAAGCGGCCGAAATGGGTTTTCTCCGTAGCACAACTGAAACAATTAAATAAAACAGCATTAAAAGTCAATGTAAAACACTAACAAATATTCAAATTTAATATGGATATTCTGAGTGAATTCAATAATTTTAAAGCTTAAAATTATTGTTAACACAATTTCTATGACTTAGTACGAGCTTGAAGAAATGCTGACATGTCAAGTTTAAGAAAAGTAAATTCTGAAATAAAGTAAAAAGGCCCAACAACAAAACACAATATGTTTTTCAGTTGCATTATGTAAGATATGTACCATATAATATAGTCATATCACTTTTTTATGTGTGTGCACTTTTAAGTGCCACTATCTGACTAAGCTGCTTTCCGACTGCTGACTCTCATAAGATGGAGGAGAATATATTTGACCAAAGAGATTAATATCTACACTTTATTTAAAATGTGTTTCAGCCAGTCTAGAACAGAGAAGGTTTATTGTATTTGTTGTTTTTCCAACCTGAACAAGGCCGACGGTGTGGATGCCAGGATGTGGCTGCCGTCTGGGGACCAGGACAGGAAGGTGACGCCGCCTCCTCCGACACGTTGCAGAGGTACACAGCCCTCTGCAGCGACATCCCAAACCTGAAACATGCATCCATATCAAAGGAACAGCTGTGGAAACAGGAAGCAGCACAGTCAGAGCGAGGATTAAAGGAGAAGCAGCTGCCTCGGACCATCATGGAGGTGTCCAGCGGGGAGGCAGACACGAGGAGAGATCCGCTCGGAGACCAGGCAATGGACGTGACCGGGGAGTGACCAGGGTGGGACAGAACCTGAGCACAGCTAGAAGAAGGCCTGCAAAGAGGGAGGAACAGTTGTGTCAAAAACTTAAATTAGGAAAGTAAGTATTGATATCATCTAATAAGCATTATGTCTGCGATGTTTCCTTTAAAAACACCCATAAAATTCCCTCTGGCTAACTCAAATTCTTTAAACTAACCTGTCAGAACGTCATCATTTGCATTATAATCTGTGCAAATCTTTGAAGTTAAAGAAATTAACAAAAATTCTCAAAAAAAAAGTTTTCTATTATGCTGATTTTTTGGAAATAGAAATAATTTCAATACTCTTGACATAAAACAGTAAAAGTTTCGATTTATTTAAAGGTTGTGTATTTTAATGTCGTGTGTGAACATGTGAATATCTTTTTTCTGCCACACAAATACAATCGTACCAACATTTGGCAAAACCTTCCTTGGGAAGCCACAGAAACCTTTTGAGCTTCTGATATAATTCTTGCTGAATATTTGAACACTCTTCCTGGCAGACTCTACTTACACTGGTCAGTATCTTTTAACGGACCAGGATTTTAAGAAACGTCATATTTTCTCAACAGCACTGAAGCTGGTTTATTGGAAAGGCCATTCTGGAAGCATAGCTTTCCCTCCTTAACCCAGCCCAGAACAAACTTTTATGTGCATTTGGGATCACAGTCCTGTTGGAACATCCAGGATCAACAGTGAAGCAAATTTCTCATCCACATGGAGTGAGAGGTTACTGACTAACAAAAAAAAATCTTGCTCAAAAATTAACACCTTTGAGTTCAGATTAAAGCTGCAGCTGCCCACATGGAAAAACCAAACGCTTCATGGAGAAGCATTTACAAAACCGCTCGACATCAAAGCTTTACTAAAATATTTCAGTTGAATTAATAATAACTGTGTGGATTCTACTGCAGGTCTAGATGTTCTTGGTGTGACGTACCTGGTAGACAGAGAGCAGGGGTCGACGTTCCACACCAGCAAGCAGTTCTGACACGCCACAGCCAGCGCAGACGCACACAGAGGCTTCCACTGCACGGCTGCAACATTCCTCTGCAGACGATGCTTCAGTGTGGGAGTGATGGCACTGAGGAAGATTTGTTCATTTTTTTTAATGACAGAAGTGTGACAAGGCATAACCTTCAGTATAAACATATGCCAACTGGAAAGGTCACTTCATAGTCAGTCATTTAGACAAATGCTGAACCCTGTACACAGGAAGAGCATTTGAAAATGTAATAACTCCATCTGAGGAAAACAACATTTGTGAAGCAAGTAAAACTTAAGATTATTAGAGGCCTGTGTGTCATGATTGATCACAAATTTGATCAACTTCCCCTTTTTCACCATTTATAGTATCTGTACGTTTTATTGAACATTTTAATTCCTTCAAACATTTAAAATCTATATTTAAAAAAAACATGTTGCTTTTTTTTGTCTTTTTTGTTTTTTGTACTTGCATTTGGTTATTTGTGGTGTGAAACACCATTCTTCTCACAGCTAGTACAAATATATGTTTCTACATGTTGCTGTGTGTGTTAGGGTAAATGGCACATAGGAATACAGAGGTGAATATAAATGACACCTCTGTATTCTGTTCCGCTGTTTCTTTTAAATTGTCCTGATATCTGTTGTTTTCATTTTTCAACACCAACACTTAGCTGTGCCCTAGAAATATTATTTGCAGTGCTACTGTAGAAAAGGTGCGAAAAATGTGAGAAGGCTGGTAGTGAGAGATACTTGCATTGTTTTTTATTTGTACCGTTAAAAATACTCTGCAAAAGTTAAGGAGAATCGTATATGGCATCATAAAAAGCTGAATTTAAAGGATATTCCTAATTTTATCAAGTGGCACAAGAAAATTTTATTTTAGATTGCAATAAATAAATAGTTTTTGTGAAAGGAATTCTATTTAATAGAGTGTAGCTACACATTTGCAATGCAAGTCATTAAATGTTGTGCTTAATGTTTATGTTAACATGTATATTTGCACATTAAGTGAAAGTTCTCCATTTTCCACAGAGTTTTCATGTCCAATGAGCATCACAGTACAGGCTAGTGAAATGACTGCTAGGGGTGTTAGGGGTGTCTATCATTTTTGAGATATACTAAAGAATACATCTTCACTTTTCTGCAAAATTCACCAACTGCACAATTCTTGTTAAAAGAAGTATAAGTAGTATTTCAAAAGCGCAGAAGAAATCTTATGTTTTTTGAACAATAACAATATTTCTTGTTAATCTGTTGATAAGAGATGAGCGCGTTTCCTGGCAACAAACTGCCACGAAGTAAACACCTGATTGTTACTTCTGCAAAATTTACCAATTGTAAAGTTCTTGTGCCTAATCAGATAAGCAATACATCAAAAGAGCTTATGTTTTATAAACAATAATATTACTTGTTATTAAATTGTTTTTAAGTGATGAGCGTTTTGTTCTGGTAAGGAACTGCCACGAAGCAAACATCTGATTTTTACTTTTGTCGTGAATGTCAGTTTTATAATATATCTCCCACCAATGACAAACTGTTTCAATCTGTTTATTGAAAGCAGTGAAAACCTGAAAAGTTGCCCTTTAATATAAAATGCCTGCATGAAAATCATATACAGTATGTATGCTGTTTTGGTAATAAGAGCCGAAATCAGTTTTAAAGGTTTTAAAACTAAAACTGTGCTGCTTAGAAATCTGACTGGCTGGATCTTTTGGTGCCGTTTTGGCACCGCTGAGTCCGTAGTTCTGGTACCTTTTGGGGTTGTAGATCTTGATGGAGTCGTCCAACAAAGCGACAGCAAACTTATCAGTGTGTGGATGCCAGGCGAAGGCTCGCACCACACAATCAGACCTGGCAACACAGAAACGGAACGACTTCAATAAATACAACAAAGCAGAAAGATTACAGTTTCATATTGTTATCCTTCAAAAATATAAAAGAATAGAACATAAAAACCCCTCTTACCAATTTAGCACCTGAGAAAACTCAGCGATCATGTCCTCACTGCTCAGCTAAAATAAAATTAAAAAACTTCAGCATCATTCCACATGCTTTGTATTTCAAATGAGCCAACAGAGGCAGCTTACCGTGACGTGAGGATACAGGGAGCCGTGAAAGGAGGAGACCCATCGGAGCAATGCCAGGATACATCCAGACGTCACCGACAGCCACTTTGGCACTGTTAAAGAGGAGAGTTGGCGCCTTGCAACAGGACTTAATGAAACACATGAGATGTTGGCACTTTCCTTACCTTCTGCATGTGAGGTTGTAATTTCATTGAGCAGCCCAGTGAACCCACCGTCCCGCCTGGAACACACAGAACTAATTAGCGATCTTTGACAGTCCAATAAAGGCTGTAAAACACTGACATCAGCTGCTGCATCAGAGGTAGGAAATGTGCTAAAAGTTGCCTAGCACGTCAAGCTGATTTGCATGACTATGAGACGCAGCTGTATCCTTTCATTTAGCTGTCGAGATTTAATGGAAGTTTGAGCCCTTTTCAGCCATTTATGGCTCTTTTGGAGCTTTTACTGACAGCATGAGCTCAAATGGTAATGTCAGCTTTGAAAGAGGGTAAAAGATCTGCAAGTTCTCAATATTTTTAAGAAGAAAAACTTAATGTAAAATGTCAGAAAATGCTAAAAACACATTTAACTGTGAATTTTGTGCATAACAAATATTTTTAGACCAGAAAGATATTTCATAAAATTTGCATTTACAGAATCCTGAAGAAGATGAGGAGTCAATGAGTAAAGCACTTGTGCTTAAAGTAGAACTTCATACTATTAAAACATGCCGAGATGATTTTGCCTCAAAAAGGTTTAAAAAAAACATGTGATAATACCTTTAGCATAACTAATAGCTTTAATCTCTTATCAGGTAAATTAAGCCTAGTTTTTATGTCTTCTTATTTGAAAAAGAAGATAAAGTAAAGAAATTATGCAAGTTTTCCAATCTGGGAGTCAAACCAAGGACAGTTCACATCTTGGGTAAATTTTAGAGCAGTTCATGCTTTCTTCTACTGACAAACTTTATGGAGATGCTGATTTCATTTTCCAGCAGGACTTAACACCACCTCACAATGAAGAAAAATCCAAAAGTTGATTCAGTGGCTGGTGTTGTTGTGTTTGATTAATCAGTTAACTCTCCGGATATAAAAATACATAGAGAATTGATGCTTGTTAAGAGACATCAGATTCAACAACGCAGATGACCTGAATGCAGCTATCAAAGCAACTTAGACGTCTATTACACCTCAGCAGAACCACATCCATGCAGTAATTCATTAAAAAGGAAAACCAACCAAGTATTGAGGGCATTGAAATTAACATACTTTCACAAGCCTTAACAAAATATATTTTTTATTGGTCTGTAATAGTCACTGAGTTTTGGTTTTAAGCATCTGCAAGTCATAAGTAGCAAAATTGCAATAAGAAAAAAAAGGCTTGAAATACAACTGTGTGTTGTGAACTAAATTTATACAAGCTTTACATTCAGATAGATGGATAGAAGCAAGTAATCCTGTTCATTTGAGACAGTTGCTGAGGCAGCAAAAAGAAAATGCAACGTTTATCTTTTTTAGTTTGAGTGAGATGTTTAAAAATGAGGTTGAAGAAAAGAAAAAGTAAAGACTTTAAATCAAAACATTTTTTTTTCTTCAGGGGAATGTAGCCTGTTCTCATGCATACCTAAAGAGAGCAGAGACTTCAGGAAATACCTGGAAAGCTTAACTATTACAGAAAATCCTCTCAGTTTTATTCTTCTGACTTCTTTTTTTCAAGGAAAATGCTGAATTTTGACATTTTGGGAGTGTTTAGGGACTATCAGTCAGGCTAAGGATCTAAATCCTCCAGAGATTGCACACATCGAGCTGTTATATCACATATATGGCGGATAAAATAACATGTCTTTAGTTTCCTACCAAGCAGCAGCGCTCCTCATCCACAGAGTTTCCGAGTGGTCCAGAAAAGCTGCTTTGCTGCTGCTTTCTGTGCGGCTGTGAAGCTTCAGGGACTCTCTGGGGAAATGGAGACTCAGCGGACTGGAGTCCTGCACGAAAACATGCACCGTGATCTATCTGAATGGCTATGGATGGTGGATGAATGGCCATCCACCATCGTTGTTGTTGGTGGATACAACTGCAATGATAACCAAAATCAATCGGACCTGTCTCGCCTCGGAGTTGTTGGCTACAGAAAGAAGCTCGTTGTTGGATTCGCACATAGTGGTTTGTCCGGGGGGCAGTGGAGGGGGAAACAGAGCCAGAGAGCACATCTTCACCGCGGTCAAATCTTGCTTCTAGGCCCCGGAGAAACACCGTGGACCACCAAACACAGAGAGAGACAGACTTAGTATTTTACAGCTGACACGCTCAGCTAGCTAGCTAAATAAGTTCCCAAATTAACACTTAATTTAACAATGCACGTTTTAAAAAATAATAGGTAATGAGCTGTAAAGTTACTTTGTGCTGTCAGCCTCCCAACCGTCTAGTTAAATATTAGTTAGTGGATCTTAAAGACAGTTTGGTGGCACATGCTAAGTTGTTATCCATTCAGTTGATCCCGCCGTGTTGAGCTACGGCAACTCTAAAGGGAAAAAAAGCGCGCAGGTTTTCTAAATGACACAAAAGCAAAATAAACCGCGGCATGCTACCCCCCTCTGGACACAATGTGGTATTGCAGACAAACTTTCACAAAACAAGAGAAACAAATAACTGTTGGGAGAGATTTGATGAATGAAACGATGAGATCACTGTATTCAGCACCCAGCTTAAACATCAGAACAGAGAGTTTAAACAAACAAAATAGCGTCAAAAATTATACTGTGTGCGCTACCACAAAAAATCAGAATAGAAAGCTCTGTGTGAGTGTCCAGAAATGACACTGGTTGATGTTTTATTGATTTTTAAATTGAATTTGAAGTAATGAGCAATAACAGTTCAACTGTAAGCAAAATGCTGCCAAAATATCAAGTTGCAATGAAAGGATTTTGATTTTTAATGTACTATATAATACTATATAAAATATAACATGTTAAAACATGTTATATTTTACATACATCACATCTACTTTCTTATTTTTGTCCCTGTTTAGCTGTTTTCTGTTGTGGGTAGTGTAGTGTGGGTAGTTTGTAGAATTTATTTTTTGTTTCTTGGTATGATCAATAACCTAATCTAATCTTTTTTTTTTTTTTTTTTTTTAAATCTAATCAATTTTTTTACTTTTTGATTTTTATAATTATATTTTGCTGGGTGCGTGTAGTTTTGTTTTTAGCTTTCTTTCTTTTATTTTTGTTTTTGTTGAATTCTTCATGTAAAATGTTTTTGAGTCGAATCACTGTCTTCTTTTATAGATTATTATTATTATTATTATTATTATTATTATTATTATTATTATTATTATTATTATTATTATTATTATTATTTTGTTGTGACATTGTAAAGGGTCATAAGGTTATCCACATCTCAAGTATTTGTCCATCTTATTTACATGGAGCTAATGATGCAGTTTTCTTCTTCATCGATGGAGGCAGAAACTATAGTTGGTGGAGCACCAGCATCTCTGTGGCCGGCAGGGAGTTTAAAGTGTTGTCTTGCTGGATGGCACATCAGCAGCTGCAAAAGCGGCAGCCGCGTCAGTGCGCATGCTCCTAACCTCAAACCATCAGCTGAAGCTCAAGGATAAAAATCAATGGAGGGAAGGCTGACTATTTGTCACATTTTGCGGTTGAAATAAAAGAAAAATAAATCCCTGTATAGTCTTCTGTGTTTTGGCTCCCGACGCCCCCTTGTGGCGCAGCTCTAACTTCCGTGACGTCAATTCAGCACTGGGAAAGAGACAGCTCCCTCCCCACTCCCGCCTCCCCTCTAAAAAACCCAGCGCGCCTCACGTTGCATGGGTCCCCGGTTATTGATAACACCGTTTACCCGCTGGGATCCATCCCAGTAACGTGGAACAACTCGTGGAAAATAGTCGCTGGGAACCGGAGAGGCTTGCCTGGAACGGAGGAAAACAACAACCAGCTCACTGAGGCGGACAAATACAAAGCCGAGCCCACCCTCTCACTTGACAACGCGACATCAACCAAGGCAAGAAAGGTATGGGAATGTCATGCCATCCGGTTAAATGCCGATTGAATGAGTAGTCGGCATCACGGGGACGGTTTAAGCAGGTTTTAAGCGGTGCGGTGGCTTCACGCCGCTCACACTGCACCAACAGAACTGATGCCTCCAAGAAGCGAATGATCGTCGATGAGGGCTACAAACATCATACTTGTGCACACAGAAAGCGCACATTGCGAAATATATGGAGAGTGTTGGTGCCAACGCTGGGTCCGCGTATACAGTCGCTGCGGCAGTCTCACTTGGCATGGACCATAGTAGGCTCGCAATTCATGCACGTCGGCTATGATGCTGTTGAGTGTCATCATCACATCCTCGGTTATTTAAAGATTGATCTTCCTGCGTGAGTGCGTGCGTGCGCGTGTGGGTGCGCGTGTACTCCTGCCTCGCACAGGCCCGTTGGATGTTTATTACCCGACACATTTGTTTTCGCGTTCTCATTTCACTCTCATGCAGTGGTGCAGCACAAGGCGCCGAGCTGGTGGACGGTATGTGCTTTCTGCTACATGTGCTTTCGCTCTCACACATGCCTTTCCCCGCCAATGCACGGCTCATACATACGCACCGTGGTGGTTATGCAATTCTCCAGCGCACACAATGGGTCTTCACTGGGGTGCATTGCTCTTGGTCGTGGCTGTCACACATTGATGCAGTTTGAAAGGGGAGGGGACCAGCAGGTGTGTTGAAGAGTGTAAGAACCTTCACGTCCACTGGTGGGTTCATTCATAAAGCCCATTTCCTCTGGCGATGACTCCTCTGGGCCGTCCTGGTTTCCCATTCACAGACAGACATGAGGATTCGCTACATTGCCTTGAAGAAGTGACTATGCCTTTAAAACATTTCACGTGTTTTTCCATGCTACAACCACACACTTTAATGGTTTTATGTGGATTTGATGCAATGGACCGTTTTGGGTTTTTTTGTTTTTTGTTTTGCCACAGCTTCCAAAATGAATTTAAGTCTGGACTCGACCCTTTCTAACACATCTGAACTGTTCAGTTTCAGCTCCAGCTGTATGAATTGGGTCATTGTCTGTTGCATCACACAGCATGATGCTACCAACACCTTGTTTCTACAAGGTAATGGTGTTTTCAGACTCTTTCTTTTCAATAACACACACACACACCCCACACACACGCACACACACCCCCACACGCACGCCTACATACACTACATTTGTATGTTTGCCAAAAAGTTACACTATCTCATTGAACCAGAGTCACTTTTTCCATGTTGACTGTGTTTCTTACAGGACTAATGGCAAACACAACTTCTTACGGCATTTTTAAAAGCAACCTGCCACTCTTTCATAAAGACGCAATCAATAGGTATTCAGTAGATTCTCCACCCTGAGCTATGGATCTCTCCAGCTCCTTCAGAGTTACCATGAGCCCTATGGGAGCTTGTTTTAGTAGATGGTCGTGTCTGGGTTGGCTTGCAGTTGCCAACCCAGTCTCCATTTTCGGATGATGGATTTACACACCACCCATTTTCTTCCTTCACAATTACACACTTTATTTTGTGGGTCAGGAGGTGCTGGTGCCTATCTCCAGCTAATGTTTTGTTTCGGGCGAGAGGCGGGGTACACCCTAGACAGGTCGCCAGTCTGTCGCAGGGCAACACAGAAACAGACAGGACAAGCAACCATGCACACACACCTAGGGAGAATTTAGAGAGACCAATTAACCTAACAGTCATGTTTGTGGACTGTGGGAGGAAGCCGGAGAACCCAGAGAGAACCCACGCATGCACAGGGAGAACATACAAACTCCGTGCAGAAAGACCCCGGGCCGGGAATCGAACCCAGGACCTTCTTGCAGCCCAATACACAGAACATTGAGGTTATGATCTGACAAAATGTGAAAAGTTAAACAGTTGTAAATACTTTTTTTTATGGTGAATGATTTAGGGAAGTAAAGTCAGTGAAATTTTACAAGAGACTCATAGTGAGGATTCCAGTTTTTTGCAGCTCTGGTCACTTCAACATCTCAATAACTCACTTTAGATATAGTTTGTTACCTTTACATTATCATTTCATGGATGTTTTGTATATGTTTAGCTATATTCTTTGTAGTTCAATTTAAAACAAACATTCTAAAAAATAAATTTCTATATGCACATGCGCATAGTGACATCTCACCAGAGGCAACTAATAAGAGCTTTTCTGATTACAAACATTTAGTTTTTCTTGTTGTTTTCCCACATTTTAGTGAAATTCCTCATTCTGCAAATTTACTGCTAAATATTAACAATTCAGATGTGTTTCATTCATAAACCTGGCCACATGTTTTGTTTATTCTGTCAAAATTTGGTTGTGCTCAGGTCAATAATTTAATGTTTTCAGGAAGAAAAGTTAGTGTCAGCTTCAACAGATATGTGTAGTGGTAAAGGCAGTCAATTCAGCACCGGACAGCTTTGTAAGTTACTTTATATGTAGTGTCTCACTTGTGTAACGTGATGGGATGCCCAGATTTTTCTGTTTTGTTTTTTAATTTAGTTGTAAATGTTTGTTTTGTCAAAATTTCATTTACCTTTCCACTAACAAGCTTCCACATTACATCACAAGGTGCAATGCAATGGATATTTTTTTTTTATTTGTAATTTATGTTTTTTTGTTGGAAAATATTTGGAAATAGTGAAATATGCGTGTTTGCAGAGAGAATCCGACAGGAGTAGGACAGAAGTCATTGTCAGTGGAGCTCTAGCAGTTGTTTCATTCCATGTTGTTAACAAAAAACATACTTTATATGGTTAATTAAGACGCTTTTCAAGTCCAAACAGTATTTTCTTGAGAACTGCCTCAGACTTTTTATTTCAAACACTGGATGTTAATTTAAGTCTGTTGTATTGCTAGTTAAAGTTAACCAATCATCTTTAAATTAGCAAAGAAAAACAGGTTGAAATTCTGATTTATTTAGCCCATAGAACCTGTACTGAAATTATTCAAAGAAGTACACTGAGAGTAGAGGTTTTGCTTTCCTATTTAATCATATTTCATGTTTTGTCCACATTTCAACACATACAATGTAATCTTTTAGGGGATCATGTTGAGGGGTTAATACCAAATAGATAAGCTAAACAACAGATTTGTACCAGTTAGTCTTGAAGACAGTTTACTTTATTGTGATTTCAACGTGGGAATTGGGAGTTATCAGTGTCAAATTCTGCCACAAACATGTAAGGTTGAACCTCTTGCAACTAAAGCAAAACTTAAATACGGGACAATCTATTTCAGAATCTGTGAAAAGTCGTTTGTCTGCCAAAATGTTTACCATGCCAGCTGAAAAGCTCAGATTTTGTGCTTCTTGTGATGTCAGCAAGACAAATACACACCAAGCAGAAGGAGCTGTTTTTTCTTTCAATGCACTTTTTAAGAAAAAGCATATTCTTCATGAAATCCTGCAGTGGAAATCCATACTTCATTATCTAGTAGTGTTATTTGTCAGTGGGTTAAAAAAAAAACATCTAGTGGATAGATATTGTAATCTTGAACAGTATATTTCTGGAGGGAACAACTAGATAAGCCATAAAGCACATTCTGATGTATTTGTTTTTCCCCTCTAGGCTTTTTTTCTCACCTCTTGCTCCTCCATCCTCCCTAACCTGCAGTGTGGGGAAACCCCTGATGAGTGGGACCTGTATCCATGAGCCCCGCGCCCCTTCCCCTTCCCTGTCAGGCTTCAGCACCCCGATCTCAGAACCCCCCTATCGGAGACTCGATGGAGACACCCCTGCCTGCACCCCCGAAACGGACCTGACCCCCACACAGTGTGTGCTTCGTAACGTACTGTCCATTGAACCCACCGTGCACGGGGCGCCAGGTGGCAGCAGCCCGAGCCCCAGCGATGGATGCACAGCCCACTTCGACAACAGCGTGCTAAAACTCCATGAACATGAGGCCTGCCAGTGTGGCGGCAGCGGCGGGGCCGAGGCGGGCCACAGTCCGGAGGCTGGAGCTGTTCGGAGCCAGTCGGAGAACAATAGGCTCCAGTCAGGCAGTGGAGGATTTTTGGAGGGACTATTTGGCTGCCTGAAACCAGTCTGGACCATGATTGGAAAAGCCTACTCCACTGAACACAAACATAACCAGGAAGGTACGACTCCCTTGTTCTCTGTCAGCCTCCTTGTTTGTTATTAGACTTTATTTTATTGTGCTGTGCATTAAATTCAGCTGTAGGATGAGGAAGCTACAACAAACTATATCAATAACTCTCATTATCCAAAGATCAATCTGAAGTCTGAATAATTTTCTTGCCTTTGGACATGGCTAATTTAAATATACTGTATATTTCTTAGGAGTAGACATATTTTCCATAATCTCTAAAATGATTACATATCAACCAAAGTGGAAGGACTAATAGATAAATCATTTGGCCCTGAAAATTAGGGTAATCAAACACAAAATTTATTGTTAATCCATATGAGATTTATTTAGCTAAGTAAAAACAAACAAAAACAAAAAAATCTAAGGGTGCATTCACACCAGCCCTTGATAGTCCGCTTTAATCAACGTAGGCATTTTGTTTGCCTGGAAAGAGCGGGGCATGAATGTGCAATCGAACTCTGATACAGACCAAAAAAGCAAACTCTGGTCTGCCTAAAAACTTCAACTGAGTTTCACTCTGGGACAATTTGAATGTGTGAATGCTAAGAGGACCGGAGATCGCTCCAAAAGCAGGAAGTGGTCTACAGCGAGGGAGAATGTAGGAAAAATATACATTTAGACAAAATGCTTCCATGACTGGTGCTGGTTTTACATTCTTTTATAAACGCATAATCATTCAAATGAATGAAAAGATAGGTCAAGGTTAAACACATTAGCCAATACCTAAATTACTGACTGATTCCGGATTACTTTAGAGTTTAACGACATTTCAAATTAGCAAAAGGAGAGCCTTCACATAAGAAAACACCGAAACTCAATATTGTGAAGGAATTCAGGAAAAAACTTCTGTTCAAGCCTAACTCTTGTTGAGATCCTACAAACAGTCAAAAAGTGGCATGAATTTTTTTGTTTTCATGAATTAACTGCGATTGTTCAAATTCTTCAGTTCAATTTCGCTCTCTCCACACAAACCTGATTGCTGCCAGATCTAAAAATATAAGAAATCCTTAAAATAGGACAAATCTGTCACAATCAAGCAGCTCTACCTTAAATAATTCAACAGCAAACTGATATCTATCAGTGAAAAAAGATCTACAAAGTCATTTTTAAGACTTTGGCACTTCAGCGAACCACAGTGAGAGTCATTATCCTCACATGGAGAAAATATGGACCAGCAGTGAACCTTCCCAGGTGTGGCTGGCCTACCAAAATAACTCATGAATGACTCATCTAGGAGATCAGAAAGAACCCAGACAACATCTAAAACACTGCAGGTGTTTTTTCAGTTAAGGGCAGAGTTCGTACTAACATCTAGAAAGAAAAGGGGAAAAAATATCGTCCATAGGAGAGTTCCAAACTGGTTACATTTACAACAAAAAATCTGAATTGTGCCGGACTGAATTAGAAAAAGTGAAAATTGTTTCCAAACTTAAAACATTTCAGACAAAGATCATTATACTGACAGTCAAATAGGGCAGAGGCAGTGTGATGCTCTGGGGCTACTATACTACTCCAGGACCAGGACAACTCGCTATGAAATGATGAATTTTACTCTTTAGCTGTAAATCATGAAGTCTGTCTGTCAGTTGGTGACTTTATAATTATAGGTTCTGCAACAACACGATGATCCAAAGCAAATCCACCGCCCTTTGGCTCAGAAATGTATGACCTACTCAAAGTCTGGACCCATTACTTTAAGCAGCCATTCATGCATAAAAAACAGTTGAAGCGGAGGCCAGAGTTCCTCGCCAGCGACGTAAACGACTCCCTGATGGTTATCAGAAACTATTAACCGTCATTAAGTTTAGGGAGCAATTACTGCTCTATACTGACTTTTTTCCCCTCCTTAATAAATTAAGCCATGATTTGAAAAGGGCTTTTTACATTTAATTCAGTCATATTTGTCTGGTATAAAAATTTATTTGATTATATGAAATATTAAATTATGACCTAAAGTAAAAACAGAAGAAATCTCTAAGGTATCAAATATCGTTTCAAAGCTCTTAGGTAGGATTTTTTAACCGATCTGATTTGCATATGATTTACTAGACCTTAAAAATGTGGCATAAAACTCAATAAAGTCCAAATTTGATGTATTCGTGTGCACTATTCTTCACTCTGAAATTGAACATGTAATGTGTAGAAGGAATAAATAAAGTACACAATTTAAATCTCCACCTCTGTAGATGAACATAAAGATTGTTAGCAGTTGTCATTTAATTGAGCTGGAACTCACACAATTAAATTAAGCAACAAGACTAGTTACTGTTTTTACATTCAAGTATTTGATATATTTTTAAAATTTACCACTGCTGTTACTGTATTATTGTATTGCAAAACGTCTGAAGCCCTGAAGCAAAATGTGGCAGAAGAAGATAAATCCAAGCCACTGAATATGAAGCTATAATTAGAACACCACTTTATTATATTCATTGTATTAGAAAACTAACATTACTCATTACTTTCGGTGCTTACTGAATGTTACCTCGTCCATCTGGCAGCGTGTCTGTGTTTTCCATCAGCCCAGTTCAGTGAACGTCACAGCTGGTCAGGTGGAGAGAGGGAAACGGATGGGGTTGGGGGAGGGCGTCCTGTGCATCATCAACCTCCACAGCTGCTGCTCTCAAGAGATCTCAACCCTTCAGTGGACATCATGAAGAATTGATTTGTGTGTCTCTTTTACTCTCCCAGGCTTGTCTGTCTTTAGCGACCAAGCCTTCACAGCCATTTAGGCAATGTCAGTTTGACAGATGACAGACAGATTAAACTATGAGTGAATTGTTGAGTTTCTTTCCTCTGTGTTTTTCTTATCTATGGACGCGAATGCAATGGTTTGCTCGATAAAGTGCTGATGAGCCTCCTGTTTGACCATTGAAGTTGAATCTTGTGATGGTGATTGTCCTTCTGAGCCATTTAGGTACAAACACAGGCCTGGTATTTGCTAACACCCTCCACTTTCTACATGCTGGCAAGCTTATCTTATCTGTCAGTGCTTTGCAAAAGGGTTCAGATCCCTTTTCACATTTTCTCAATTTGCTTCCATTTTTACTGTAGCTTACTGGGATTGTATCAGACAGGAAGTACATTATTGTAAAGTGAGAGGAACATGACGTGCGGTTTTCAAAATTTTCTAAAAAAAGAAAAACTCCCAAAAATAATGAGGTACTGTACATATAGAGCCAGCCTGAGCCATTATCTTACATAAGCACCTTTCACTGTAGTCACAGCTGCAGCCTTTTAGGTTTTGGCTCCACCAGATTTGTACATCTGGTGGAGCCAAATGTACAAATGTACTTTGCAAAGCACAAATTCTCAGTTGAATTTCAATCTGGACATCGACTAAGTCATTCTGACACGTGAATATGTCTTGATGTAAACCACTTCATTGTAGCTCTTGCTGTATGTTTGATGTGATGCAGCATGATCACACCGTGTGTCACCATGGGGATGGTGTGTTAAGGGCGATCTCCTGTGTTAATTTCATATAGTTAAGTGTTTTGCATGTAAACCAGACACCTCAATTTAGGTATTATCTGATCTGTTCCCACGTGATTTATATGGAACTTCTTGTAAGTGGAGCATTTTATGTATTTTTCTTTTTAAAATGACTTTCTTTTAACCACTCTCTGATAAAGCCCATATTTTTTTGAGTGGATAAATAATCCTTGTCCTCTCAACAGATTCTCTGCATCTCTTCCAGAGTCACCATGAGCTCTGCTTGCCATACGTTTTAAATTTGTGGATCACTTATCTAGTGGTTTCAATGGTCTTCAGGATACTATTTGTTTACTAATGCTCTCTAACAAACTACTGACAGAATAGGTGCATTTATTGGGATTTAATATAATTAAAATAACCTTAAGATGCACTGCAATTTATTTAGCAATAACAGAAAAAAGGAGGTTAAAGACACATTATTTTCAAAATAATGTTACACCTTGAACCTCGTAAGTCTTGGCAATTTTGCATTGATCTGTTACATAAATTACCAATAAAATGTGATTAGATTTGAGGGTGTATAGTGATAAAATCTGAAAAAACTCTAGTTGTATGACTTATTTTCTAATGAACTACCAGTAATTACCACAAAAATGCTTCCAAATACCGATATTCTGTAGAGCATTATACAGTTTCATGTTTAATACTGAGTTTGCTTTTTCGCTGGTTGGTGTTTAGAGTCCTGGGAGATTCCTTTTGAGGAAATTTCTGACCTGCAGTGGGTGGGCAGTGGGGCACAGGGGGCCGTCTTCCTTGGGAAGCTGCACGGAGAAGAAGTGGCTGTAAAGAAAGTGCGGGACATCAAAGAGACCGAGATCAAACACCTGCGCAAACTCAAGCACCCAAATATCATCACTTTCAAGTGAGGAAGCTGTCGCTGTGACAACCTTTCAGTCATCTCCCCCTGATTGTTCTTCCCTTTTCTTTACTGTCTGAATGACCTTCTTTCTTCCAGAGGTGTGTGCACCCAGGCTCCGTGTTATTGTATCCTGATGGAGTACTGCGCTCAAGGCCAGCTGTATGAGGTGCTGAGAGCAGGCCGTAAAATCACCCCCTCCCTCCTGGTTGACTGGTCCATGGGCATCGCAGGCGGCATGAACTACTTACACCTCCACAAAATCATCCACCGAGACCTCAAATCTCCAAAGTAAGACTGGGATCCATCAGTCTGAAGAAAATGTCTTTTCGGGAGAACGTTTCACAACTTATTGATTTCATGTCTTTTTCAGCATGCTGATCACACATGATGACATGGTGAAGATTTCTGACTTTGGCACCTCGAAGGAGCTCAGTGACAAGAGCACCAAGATGTCATTTGCCGGCACTGTAGCCTGGATGGCTCCTGAAGTCATTCGGAACGAACCAGTGTCAGAAAAAGTGGATATTTGGTACGAATGGTGAACTTTTTACTTGTTCTTTTTTATTATTATTATTTAGTGCAGCAATGTAACGCTGTAGTTAGGGCCAGGAGCCAGGAGGAGGACCTTAGTGATGTCAGTAAAGCTTGTGTACATGCTGCTCAATATACTAATGGTGGAGAAAGGAAAATTGTTTCATCGGTGGCCATGCTAACTAGCCTGAGCAACCATGGCAGACTCTGCTGTAGCATAGCAGAGAGTAAGACGGAGGGTGCGAGCAGCATGTACATGAGCATTGATTGGGTGGTTCTGATGGAGCAGAGTATTTGTGTAGATGACAGCAGGTCCACAGGCAGAAGGCAGACAAGCTTGATTTTTTAACTCTCGCTACCTAAACTGTCTTGTGCTTTCTGTGACAACACCTATATCTCGGTTCACCTTAAAGGTCCTTTGGAGTGGTGCTTTGGGAGATGCTAACTGGGGAGATTCCCTACAAAGATGTCGACTCTTCTGCCATCATCTGGGGCGTGGGAAACAACAGCCTGCAGCTGCCTGTCCCTGAGAGCTGCCCTGACGGCTTCAAGATCCTCCTCAGACAGTGCTGGTGAGCACAGCCTGGATATGAATAGCAGTGCAGATGATTTTAATGATGAGGGCTGTGGAGCCAGTCTCTGAGAGTGGCTGCACAGGGAGGTGTTAGTGTGCAGTTTTGAGGACTTTATTGATTTTACTGTGCATAGGCCGTGTACACAGCTGTGTTTCCTGTTTTGGGTATGCAGGACCTGTAAGCCCAGAAATAGGCCCTCTTTCCGACAGATCCTCCTTCATCTGGATATAGCCTCAGCTGATGTACTCTCCACCCCACAGGAAACATACTTTAAGTCTCAGGTATGGCTGCTTTCATTTTTATTATCTGCTTTTTATTGATTTTAGTATGCATTCATGTACTTCTCCAGACAAAAGTTTACTCAGACTGATTATAAGGATGTATGTCATATCAATTTTGGGCTTTTAATGTTTCAATTGAACAGTTTATTGTTTTGGTCGACTGCAAATACTCAATAATTTGTACATACCACTGTATATTGATGTACACAAGCAGACACACACACACACACACACACACACAGGCTCACAAAGTAATCAGTTAAATGAAATGCCACACAAGAGAGGCAGTGTGAGCTGTGCAGAGTTGGTGAACAGAAATGTGCTCTCATCAGGCTGAATGGAGAGAGGAGGTGAAACAGCACTTTGAGAAGATTAAATCCGAGGGCACTTGTCTTCATCGGCTCGACGAGGAACTGATTAACCGCCGCAGGGAGGAGCTCAGGTTTGTTTGTCTCATGTATATTCATAGATTTTATCTTAAGAGCTCACACTCTGCCAAAATATATACGTAAGTGTACAGTCCTGTGAACTTTTTCACCCTTTGTTACATTATGCATGCAAACTTCAGACTTACAGGATAGTTAACCTGAAGGTAGTGCATGGTTATAAAGTAGACCTGCAACGAATTATTATTTTAGTAATTTGATTATTCTGACGATTAATCAGATGAAAAAGAAATAATTTAACCACTTAAACCTTTTTTTATGAAGTATTAGAACTGCATCAAAATTCTAATCAATTTCTTTATTAAATAAGAAAATATACACTTTATTGCCTAAAATGCAGTAACAAAGCATTCTTTTCCATCTGCATCTAAAAATGCATCAAACCTCAACATGTGAAAAGCTCAGTCCTTTCTGCGTGACTAAACATCAATGCAGAGTTGGGCTAATCTCTTAATTATTTTTTGGATTAACTGATTAATAACACAGAAGGTGTTTAATAGGAGATTTTATTTGATTTTTTAAAAGAATTTGAATCAGGTGAAACTAAAGCTATGGCACTGAAGGAGTTCTGGATAGAACATATTTACAGACAAAGTTTATTTATTTTTTTATTTTTACTCCAACATTACTGCTCTGAGTATGTTATTTCTTTCAGCAAATTACCTTTTTTTTAGTCTACATACTCTAGTTAATGATTCATTGATTACTAAATTAGTTGATGATTATTTCAATAATCGATTCATCACAATTAATCCGATTAATTGTTTCAGCCCTAAAGTGAAAGAAAAACGGAAATATGTTTTTATTTCTTTTTTTAAACAATCAAAAAAGTGAATTATGCACTTGAATCCATCTCTCTTTATTATTGTACCTTTGAGGTACAAAATCAAGAGCAATCAGACATCTGAACAAGTACCTCACTTAATAAATAGCATCCACCTGTGTGCAATTTAATCTCAGTATCATTCCAGCTGTTTTGTGAAAGTCTCAGATGTTTGTTAGACAATATTAATGAACAAAGTTGTGAAGAAGAAGAAAAAGAAGAAGAAGAGCTTTTCTTGTAGAAAGCTTTGTTGTTCTAAAGTCATTTTCTATCTGCTGAGCTCACTCAGCCTTTTGGAGGTAGTGACTTTACTGTCAAAACAAATTATTAATGGAAGTGCTGTTCTAACATACATTTGTATTACATTACCTGCAATAAGTATTCATTTAATATGTTTTATTGAAAAAATTGTCTAAAAAATAATTTTCCTGAGGACCTGATTTAAAAAAAACATGTTCCCCTTTTTTAGATTTTTATTTGTAAAAAAAAATAAAATGCATTTTAGGATTGTAACTTGACAAGTTGTGAAAAAAAAAAAATCAAGGGAGTGGATATTTTTTGCATGAAGCCATTTTCCTCCGATCCCACTTTTTGATGCCCTTCCTTTGTCTGTCCCTGCAGATGGTGTAAGTGCCTTGAGTGCACGTCTGTTGAAGAGGGTCTGGATTCTTTCATGTAGATTCACAATGACAAGAACCACTTCTTTCTTTTTTTCAGGCATGCTTTGGACATTCGTGAACACTATGAGAGGAAACTAGAGAGGGCCAATAACCTTTACATGGAGCTCAGTGCTGTGATGCTGCAGCTGGAGCTTAAAGAGAAAGAATTGCAAAGGTATAAATTAATTGTTTAAATACCAGTGATGTTAAAAAATAATATGCCTCGGGTATTTTGGTTTGAATTGATCATTTCCTTTCAGGAGAGAGCAGTCTTTGGATAAAAAGTATCCGGGTTTGTTCAAGCACCACAGCTCAAGACAGAGCAGCTCTTCCAACTCCATGGACAAGCTCATCAAAAAAAGAAACGTCCCACAGAAACTGCCCTCCGGAAAGAGGTACGAAGTTTCTCTGCTCCTGCCTGCATTTGACAACAGGGTAATTCTGAAATAGGGCTGGACAATAAATCAATAACAATATACTGTATATCACAATAGACACATGATCATTGTCAATAGATAATACGACTGATAAAAGTTTCAGTAATTCAGATTCAGGTCCAGAACCGCAAAGCATTCTGGGGGATGTAGGCAGAACCAGGAATGATGTGATAATTTGAAGAAGTTTCTTCGAGCAATTTTTTTTTATTTTTGCTAGAAAAATTCTGGTATTAACCTCAAAATTTCCTTTTTTTCTAGCAAATTTTTGACTTTTCAAACAGAATTTTTTTTCTAGAAAATTTCTGAGATTCATCTAAAAAACTAATCAATAGTAATCGATATCGACTGATATGAAATGCTTATATCATGATACTTTCCAGCCATATCGTCCAGCCCTATTTTGAAAAGAATAAATATTCATGTGGCTGAAAGAGGGAAACTGCTGACGATTCTCTTTCCCCTTTTTAGGCCAGACATCCTGAAGTCTGAGGTAATCCTTCCCAAAATGGATTCCTCTGTGATGCAAGTCACGATCCCCGCCTGCCCCAACAGGAGCTCCACTTCTCCCAGCCGGTGTCGGAGAGTAAAAACCCGCCATCGCAAGCCCGGTAAGGGCAGCAGCGGGGACCTAGCTGGTCTCAAAGCAAACCAGTCGTCCTCCAACAGGGAGACGTCAGCGCAGGCTAACAACGCCACCACCAATAACTCCAAGCAGCTCCTGGAGCCGGCGGCGGCCCTGCGGGGTCTCAGCCACGAGCAGCAGCACAGGCAGCTGTCCTCCTCCAGCCCAGACCTCATCTGCACCACGCTGGAGGCAGAGGGCCAGAGGAAAAGGGAGCCCTCAGCCAGCGGACTAGAGAGAGGGGGCAGCCTCAGCGCCTCGGCTGGGTTAGGGGGATCAGAGGGCGGGGTTGGGGGTCTGGATGACCTCACAGAAACGCCTCCACGCAGCGACACTCCAAGCGAGGACGCCGCCTCGTTCCCGTTCTCCAGCAGCCCAGATTCACCATGTGGGAGAGGGGCAGCTGGAAGAGGATCACTGGGATCTCCTCGTCTTCCTCATGACGGCGACGACAAGGATGAAGGAGCCAGCGCCGTGAGGATACCTCGAGGGGCTTCCGGGGGGATCGGGACTCAGCACCTGACACCTTCAGCCATTTTGTACAGGGCAGCTATCACACGCAAGCAGGTAGAGGTCTGACTAAATGCTCAGGTTCCTCAACAGGCCTCTTATGGGATGCTGTTTGTGAAGTAAAAATAAACAGCAATAATTTCTAGGTCACAATAAGCAATAAATAAATTAGTCCCATGATAAATTAAGACAAACTCAATAATTTCTATTTGCATTATTTATCATTTTTCTCTTTCCACCAAAAGTAGGATGAAAAAAGACTTCAGTCCTTTCTTTGACAGACTATTTTGACTTCATAATTGATTTTATTTGTTGTTTCTGTTGTTTTGTGTATTTATTTTGAATATTTAGAATCTCTTCCAGTGCCAAAGTCAAATATTCATTAGAATTTAAAGTTTATTGACCTTTGAGAATGTGTTCTTGCATTATTATTACATCATCACCATTATGTTTCTTGAAAAGTATCTCAAAACAACAATATTATCATTTATCGCAATAACTTCTGGGACAATTTATCATCCAGAAACATTTGTTATTGTCACAGGCCTAATAATTTCATTAAAAAAAAATTTGGTGTTCAAATTTCAAAGTCATGTTTTCATCATGTTTATACATTCATAAATGTCAGAGTTACACTATTTAATTTGGAGCTAAATATTTAGTTTGCAAACTAAATATTTAGTTATCAAATAAATATACAATTTGGAACTGTTAGTGACTAGGTTAATATTTAGCTAGCAACCTCAATATTTAGTTTGAAAACTAAATGTTTAATTTGGAAATAAAATTGGAAGATAAATATTTAGTTAGTTCTCTATGACAGGCTAAACCAAATTATTGCTGTTAATTTTTTACAGCACCGAATACCTTCTGAGCGTTTTCTGATTTGTACATTTTTCTATTTTTTCCTACAGAGGCGTGGGGTGTCATCCGAAGAGGAGGAGGGTGAAGTTGACAGTGAGGTTGAGTTGCCACGGAGACGGTGAGTAACTTGCTGTCCTTCGTCACTGGAAAATTCCCTCAAGCCAATCTCCATCTCTGACAAGTTACAGATTTATTAATAGAAATAAGAATAATTTTCCCAGGTTTTTATTTATTTATTTGTTTGTTTCATTCATTTTCAGCATGTGTCAAACTCAAGGCCTGTAGGCCAAATCCGACCTGCCGTAGCTTCTTATGAGGCCCTCTGGACTCCAGAGGGTCACGAAAAAATAAATAGTTGTATGCCTGGATATTATTTTATCAATAAAATCAAAGAAACTTTATACTGCTAAATTACATCAGCGCGAAAGGATGTTCAACATTATTTTTTCAGGACGTACTCATTTTATCCAGAGACAACAATTTAGTAATGTTTCTTTAGACAGATTGTCATATTGTTAGGTTTTCAGAAACAGGAATTTATTAAATCTTAGGATTTTTTTTTATTTTATTTGTTTCTCTAGCCGTCCGACCAGCATCACCAAGTGCCAGTCGGTTTCCACATTCAGCTCAGAAAACCTCTCGGTGTCAGACGGCGAGGAGGGCCACACCACTGACCACTCTCACAGCGGCACGCCCGACGTCGTCAGCACGAACACGGACGACAGGTTGGATGACCGCAGCGATGACCTCCTCTCCCAGGGGTCAGAGATCCCGGCAGACAACACCGATCCTGCACAGGCGTCTGACGGCCTGTCGGAGAGGGATGGCGCTCCGGGCCAGAGCAAAGCTCAGCTGGACACCGGGCAGAATCCTAATGAGGTAAAGGAAACTCCACAGAGGTTTGCATGTGTCAGTTATTGTTCTTTCAGAAAAGAGAAAAGAGAAATACACGACTAACTAAAAAAAACAAAGAAAAAAACTAGATGTTGCTAAAATTAGATGTAAGAATCTCACTGGCACCTGTTACTTTGTGTTACAGCAAAAAAAAAACAACTAAACTTTATTTTGTTTTATATGACAGACCAACAAAAAAAGTCACAAGTAATTTACATATAAAGATGTTGAAAAGAGTAAATTATATATATGTATTCTTCACAAAATATCCAGTGCAACCAACTACAAAAACTAAAAAAATAGCAGATATTTTGAATCCATCTTTTCTGACGAGGTATTCCAGGTTTTTAGAGAACATTAGTGAACAGACAGGTTGTGGTGAAGGTTTTGGAGAAGCTTAAAACAAGATTAAGTTATAAAGCAGTGTCCCATGCTTTAAAGATCTTATAAGAAAGAATGCCAAAAAAAAAAAAACAGTTTGCAAAATACACAATCAAAACTCCCATCTACATTCATGAACCTATGAGCAGATTTACACTTGCTTGGTTTAGGAGAAAGAATATTATTTATTGGACCAAATAAAACTCCTGAGCTGGTCATAATGCAGCAAAATGTACGTCTGTTTCTTTTGCACATTAAGATGACTTAGTCTGATTCTAACATTGAAATAACTTGAACTGGAAACTTTACTGTAGCACAGATGTACTTGAAAGTAGCGGTACGTGATATTTGAATTACTGCATCGTGATATATATTTTAGCAGAAGAGAACAGCAATGATTTGACTTGATTAATTTTCCAATAAATTTTATGTAGGTTTAACTGGGATTACAAGGTAAAATTAGTGACTGTTTATTTGCTCTATTACAAGTTCCTTTTTTAAACTTAAGTAAGTAATTGAGCTTTTTTATTTTATTTTCAGCATACAAACAACAATATCTACTCCACCAACCTAGAGAGTTTTTGCAATTACTCTCAGGAGAATATTTTAACATAGTGGATGAGTCAATGTGACACTGTTACCTTTAAAATCTGGATTCAGAAGTCAGTGATTCAGCATGAGGCGACACTATTTTGCTTCAAGTTGCATTCAGATCAAACTTGTTTCCACTTATTACACAGAGAGAAAAGATAAAGCTGTTCACTTCAATTAGCTTCTGTTGTTCCCTCCCAACAACAAATTTGCTAAATTAATCCGTATAAACTGGGATTATGTGTAATCCAGACAAGATAGCATATAATTTGGGAAGATTCGAATTAGAATTAGCCAAAATGTGCACACACCACTGTAAAAAATAACTCAAAATTACCGAATATCATTTTCCATGTATATCCTGCATGTGACTGTTTTTCTCTTCAGAACCGGGCCTTGTGTGATGATTCTGACTGTGACAGCGCCGAGCTGGACCAGTCAGGCAGCGGAGAGCCCAGTCGACCTCCCAGTGCCGGAGCATGGGTGTCGCCATCCCAACCCTATCAAGGGTCTCCACAGATGCCCAATACTGGACATCCTCCATAGATCACCACATGCAAAACAAAGACCTCCGGCCACCCTACAATGAGCAACCATCACAGGCGCACACCAATCTGTCAGTGCAGTACATTACTGTTGCCATGAAGAACCACACCTACAACAACACTCAGACAATGACAAGTAGCTTATGGTGTCTCATAAGTTTGTTGGCTGGTAAACCTGTATCAGATGACATAGGTCGTTTGGCGTAAACACGACAAATATAATCAAATACTGTATTTTGGCAGCTTGTGACATCAGTTAAATGTCATTTACATTAAGTAGGGTTGTTTTTAGGAAACATAGTTACCACGTTAACCTTAGGCACTACGCCAGTTCAGCAAAAACCCATTAGTAGATGTGCACGCATGCACAAGAAGATACTACACTCTTTAAAGTAGTCCTTAAAACACTTTAACCTTCACTCTGGGAGCATCTTCCATGACTCTCCACACTCTAATGCATTAAATACTAATGAGAAATAATGTAAATATACAGTAAGAACCACAAGAAATGTCTAACTTTATTTTATATGTAAGATAAAATGTAAGATTAAACTGTATGCAGCCCTGTGAACAAATGCATGACTACATGTTTATAATTTATGGTTTGAATGTATCTGTTTTCTATTTTGTGAAAGTTTACACTTTTTTAATCCTGAAAGTCTTACTTTAGTTATCTACTTTTTGTTTAATAAATGTCAGCATCACAAAAGAAAAAAAAAATACAACAAATGAAACCATCATGAAAACACTTAAACAGGGAATTCAGTAGGTGACATATTATTTCTGAACTCTTACTGAGTTTTAAACTAACGGCACGCATACGGTTTTTATTGGTTTAGTAAATCAGCAACAAAAAGGAAGACTTTATGGTTCAATCAAAATGCACCTCTACCATTTTCAACTTGACGTTGTTTGGCGTTAGAAACATAAAATGTCTGCACAGAATCTTGTGCTTTTGATTTCCCCAAGTCTGATTCAAAGTGTGCTAAATTCCAAAAAAATAATTTTATTTTATTGCTGTAGAACATTTTAGGAAGGGCAGACATATCTTCCTTTTTCCTCCAGTTCTTCAAAGTTATTAATCCCAATGCACCTGTGCTAGCTGCTAATGCTGACTTAGGTTTTTTGGGCCTGCTGAACTGAGGAACCTGGCCTAAACCTACTTACAACTGCACTTTGTCCTTGGTGACCATCATCACATTTATAAAGATAAACTGATTATTTTTTATTTCAATTTCACCAACTTTTCTCACTTGTAAAATTTGGCACTAATTTTGCAACACGCTCGGTGCTAGCTGCTAATGCTAAGTGATTTTTCTTGTTTTTTAGGGGTCTGCTGAACTAAAGAACGTAAACATTTTAATTTTGCACTTTGTCCTTGCTGATAACATTCTCAAGCGAAAGCTGATTTGTTGAAGGAAGAACATATATTTTTAAGTTTTGCCAATTTTTACTTGTAAACATTTGGCTCTAAAGTTTATTTCAATGCAAACTGAACCATTTCTTAACTCTAACTAAAGTACTTTTGTCCTAATGAACTAAAAATTTAAACCTTTTATTACAGCGCTTTGTCCTTGCTTATGTCACAACTGACAATTTGTTTAGGCAATGCCTTTTTTCATTTTCACCAATTCTTATCTTCTGTAAAACCTTGGCGCTAATATTTATTACAATGCACACTATGCTAGCTGCTAATGATAACTAAAGTCTTTTGGGCCTGCTGACCCAAAAGTCTGTGAGACAAACTAAAGAACTTAAACCTTTTCCACACTGCACTTTGTCCTTGTTGACCAATATCACAAAAAAATTAATTTTGATCAAGCAAGATTTTTCTTTTATCAATTTTGCCTCATTTGTAAAAATTCGCCGCTAACATTAATAACTCACACTGTTAGCTGCTAATGCTAACTGAAGTTGTTTAGTTCTGTTGAACAGCCTCAGTTAGTCTTAAGCAGCTGCAAAGTTGTAATATAATTAAACATACACTGCTTCTAACTCCATATGTTTTCCACTTTTGACCTTACTAGATCATGTTACTGAAATTAAATTCTGTGCAGCCAGTTCTTCATATATGAAGAACCCAATGAACTGTTATTGGAGCTACTCAAAGTTCAATAGAACATTTTGGCTTTTTTTTTTATTTCATGCAACTACAGGGTTAGCAAAGGGCTTATCACCTTGGTAGGGTGCACAAACACTTCCAAGTTTGAAAGTTTCCCTTTATGTTGATGTTCCACAAAAGAAGCATTAAAAGAGGTCACAATAGTACTCAGTTGAATTTTAATATTAATCAACGTGTAAATTAGGAGGGGATCCTTTTTTTTGTAATGAACCAAAAGGCCTCCTTGGACTTCATGGTGTTTTCAGGCCTCTTAAAAACCTCAACCTTTCCTTTGACCCTTTAAGGTGACTGCAGGAGAAGCTGAATAAATAATAGAGCACTTCTCCATGGTGGTTTCTAGAAAACTAAGTATCCGTTGGGTTTAAGTATCTATTTTGTTTTTATACAGCATTGCACATTGTACCAGTACCATAGAAATTATATCAAAAGCAGAATATAATGAGCAAGAGTAAATAATGTATTGGTCAAAAACAAATGTGTGAACTTTAAAAAGAAGGGGCCATGTTATAGCTGCAGTTTATTCTGTTGCTGTGTCACGTGAGACAGCTGAATGAGAAATAAATTATTTTCAATGACTTTAAGCATGTCCAAAATGTTGCAATGTCTTTTCTTTACACTTCAGAAAAACATATAAAGTACATGAGAATTGTTAAAAACTGCATTCATTTCAAGAATTAGTCTAAAAAAATGAAACTTTTCTACAGAATCATTAAAATAAATGCTTTTCTAGCATTTATTGCTTTTATTCTTATTGTTTGACAGATTCTAGTTTCTTCATGTAAATAATTCTATTCACATTCCAGGGTTGTGTAGTACCACAGGGTTCAGTGCTCAGGCTAATTCTCTTTAGCTTAATGTAGGCCTAAATCCTCAGACAGCATGGAATAAATTACTACTATGATGTTGATATTAAACTATATTTATTCACAAATTCTTAGAGTGAAAAACATGCACTGTAAATTGCAATAAATTGACTTTGCTTTAAAAATGTAAGCAAACTAATTCCATTGCCTCAAAAAATCCAAGTTTTCAAAAATCAGAAATGTTACCATGTATAAGCTTCACACAACTTGATCATTTTGAGTAAGTTGTATTACATAATACTACATAACTACTGTAAAACCTAATTAGTTCTCCTTTCTTAAACATATACAGACTGTTTGTTTGCATGTTTACTAATAAAATCTATAAACATTTGAATTGAAAATGAAATTAAAATGTTCCAATTTGCTAATGCACCTGTATAAGAATGACAAAGGACTGTTTAAGCATTTCACATCTTTTATTTTTGCATCTCAATTCTTCGACAATTTAATTGCACCCAGATCTACAATAGTTTGAAAACGTGCACAAAAAACGTGAGTTTCTTCATCCTGCAAAGAATAAAAAAAATAAAATCTGACCCAGGCAAAAAAGGATAGCAGGAAACTAGTGTTAATTCTATAGTTCTCCTAGTTAATCATAATTTAATACTTCAGCTTAATATACTTATAAAGACCATTATGTCTTTTAGTTTTGCCCCTTGCAGCATTCCCCAGCCCTGCAGTTAAAAAAAATATTTTCTCTATTTAAAACAAATATTTCAATGTTATCACCAACACCACCACTATGGTCTTAGTTATTTCTGAGAAAAGAAAAACATTTTCCTCACGTCCAGGCTCACTCCTGGCGATCCAAGGTCCACCAACCTTTATCAGATCAACACAAAGCTCCAAAAGTCCAGATTAACAAAATAAACGGATGGAAACACAGGAATGACACAAAACAATTACTGAGCAAGTTAGAGGTGAGACATGATATAGCTTAAAAGGTTCCTTCAACCTGCACTAAACAAGAGAAATCACCTTCAGACTTCTAAAGTGTTTTTTTTTTCCTGCATACATATTCAGCTCCTTATCGCACACTAAAACCCGTTAGACCCACAATGCCTCATTCAGGAAGTACAGCTTCAAACAGCAAATGCCAAATATTAATGAATTCTACTTGTACAAGGAACTGTATATTAAATAAAAATAAATAGATATTTAAAAAGGAGGGAAAGAACAGTCCATCTATTATGTTATTGAGTTTTTTTCTTCCTTTTTTTTTCAATTTTTCTAAGAAAAATCTGACGTAAGAAAAACATTATTTATGCCTTTTCAGATTTTTCTAAAACATTATACTTACAGTTTATCAAGAAGATCTTACAGATATACAGTAAAATAAGAGGAAAAATACAACAGAAGAAGATCTTTGAAAACTATTTGCCAACAGAATTTAAAAACATAATAAATAAATAAAATATCAATTGCTTGATGGTGTAATTACAACTGAAGTAGATGTCTAAACCAATGCAGGAGAAAGCTGTGAATTTATAGTACTTGGTTTTTGCATTAAGTTCAACAAGGGACCTCTTGGTAAAAAATCGGGGCAGGGGTTAAAGTAGATGCTGATGAAGATCCTCCATGTCAGTTGGCTGCGAGGCCAGTAGCTTCAGAAGAAAGCCTGAGACAAGAAAAGACATTTCAAGTCCAGCAGATTATTAGAAATTATTAGGCAGGAAGCTAAAAATGACACATATTTACAGACAAAGAAGGTTTTTCATCTGAAGAGTAACGGTGCGTTCACAAACGCGTTTTGAGCATCGGGCGCGTCTGATTTGCATTCAAAGTCGATGTGGAGGCACGTCAAGGGCCATTGTGAGGCGTTTCACGCGTCTAACGCGGAAAATTTAAACCGTTTGGAGCGTTTTGAGCTTTTGTTGTTCCTGTGTCTGATACACAATAATCACTTTGATTAGATCTGAAACGATTAGTCAGATTAATCGACTGACATAAGCGTCAACTAATTTTGTAATCAGATCATTGTGAATTGGAGAAAATTAGATTCAAAAACATGCTCTTTGCTGAGAGAGAACATACTCAGAGCAGAAATAATTAAGCCAAAACTGTACAGAAAATGGATACATTTCATGGGGCGTTCACACCAAACACGTTATGCGCGTCAAAAATGCGTCCAACGCTTCAAGTTCAACGCTTGAAATTTTGCTCTACACAGGGCCCTAAACTTTGAATGTAGACCAGACGCGCCTGACGCTCAAAACGTGTTTGATGTGAACGCACCTTTACTCTTCAGATGAAAAACCTTCTGTCTGTAAGAATGTGGCATTTTTAGATTCACCTGGTTCAAATTATGGAAGCAAAAGCTTATATTCAGCACCTTTTGCTATTCAATTATTAACCGCTTAATCCAATAAGAATTAACAAATCAGTCCTACACTGTATTGAATGTTAAGTTGAGCAGAAAGGTCCTAGTTTTTCACATGTTGATGTTAGAAGTATTTTTTTTAGCTCTTTTGATACAAATGATAAGGCATACACTAAAGCAGTGCTATATTGGAATTGATTTGTATATTTGCATCTTTTAATTAATCTCTAGCAATGTGTAACAATTTGCAGAATATCCCAATTTTTTTATCTCATTAACAGTCACAAGAATGATAGAATAATCAATTGCTAAAATACTCGTCAGCTGCAGCCCTAAATTTGCTGATCGATTCGTGAAGTTCCAGTGAATTGTTTCAGTTTTACATCATTTATCTGAAGACTTGACATTATCTGTTCCCCGCCAGCATTAATACATCACCGGAGTTGCCTCTCTAGTTAAGCTGTATAAATTTAAATAAAGACTGTCCAGTCTTCACTTACATCACAGGAGAACACAAAAGTCTGCAGCAATGAACTCGTTAAAGGGAAGAGAGTGTGCAGGCAGTAGCTGCATTACAACAGGAAGGTTAGAGGGGTGTGTTCACACACTCCGATGGAAAGAAACAGTTCAGCAATATCCGCAACGCAGCTGGGCTAAGGCCAGAGCTACCTTCCATAAAACCTTCTGTTTTTCTTAGCTTGTGTCAGATGTTCGACAACAACCCACTGGTAAACACGCACAAGAAAACTGAAATCTAGTAAAGTCAGATTAAAAAGGCAATAAGCCGTAAAAATAAAACAATAAAATCCCTTCCTGCTGCAGTAACATTCATGCTGCAGTCTTACCGAGCGTTGATCAGATACTCGGCCAGGCTGATGCTGGCATGGGAGCCGGTGATGGTGACCTGCCTGTCAGTCGAGCCCTCCACCGGGTTGGCAATTTTTATCTGGGCCCCTGACATCTGACGTATCTCGTTGATCTTTGCACCCTGACGGCCTATGATGCAGCCGATGAGCTAGGGGAGGAGAAGAGGTAAGACAAAAAACGATCACTTTAAAAAGCAATGTTTGCCCTGCAGAAAATACTTACATCATTTGGAATGGTTAGCTCATGAGAGCCAGTTTGTGCAGAGGCATCCATCCCAGCTTTAAGAAGAAAAAGGAAGCCCAATGAGAAGAAATCCAACATATGCAAGTGGAAATCGCTCTGCAGCAGTAGATCCACTTACCCTGGAAGCCTTGGTTGCCGTGTGCAATGGGGAAGGGGCTCTGCTGCATTGCCAGCTGGTGAAGTTTAGTGAGCTGTTACCAACAATTGAGGGGGGAAAAAGCAAAACAGAGAAAAAGAAAATACAGTTAGGAGAAAAAACCTATGATCCTAGTCTAAAATGTTGCAATTCCCCTTTTGTATGTACTTAAAAATGATAATGAGCAGAAATTGTGAAATGAGTCCATGATTTGGTCTAGCTCTATTATAGAAAAACTGAAGCATTTAATATCATCTCAGAACTTGCAGCATCTTGCAAAAGTAATCATAACCCTTAAACTTTCCCTTTTTGTCACGTTTCAATCACAAATTTCAATGTCTTTCAATGGGATTCTCTGAGAGCCAAACAAAGTCAGGGAAGGTTTTCCAAACTGGAAGTGTGTGCAGTGGGTTTCTTATTAAGTCCTGTTTAAATTTCAGAAGTCACCTTATCAAGGTGACAACTTAAACAAATGCACTCTTGTGCATTTGTTTAAGTTGTCATTTAAGTCATTTAAATTGTATTCACATCAGCCCTGTTAAGTCTGTTTTAATCAAAATAGTTCATCCTCTTAGTAAGTCTGGTTTGTTTGGGGCGGTGTGAATATGTAAAGAAACTCTGAAGCGAAGCAAAAAAGCTAACTCTGGTCCGCATAAAAACCTAGGTCTCTGTTCGGCTTATGTGAACTCTGGCACAGATCAAAGGCATGTGTGAATGCCAAGCGGACTGAAGGCCGCTCCAAAAGCACGAAGCGAACTATAGAACAGGGCATTCTCTATAGTGCCCTGCTTTACAGAGGTTATTCTGGGTAAATACAACCAAAACAAACAGGCAGGTTTAGCGCCAGCGGGAGAAATGACTCACTGTCGTTTACTAAAGACAAAAAAAAGAAATCCTATAAACGCTAAAAGACAAAAGGAAGGAAGTTGCACCCATCTCTTCAGTTATTTCTTTGAAAGCGAAGCGCACCAGATGAAAATGTAACAAATGTTGCGATTCTGGTCTCAATCAAACCAAATCTACCTAATAGTTGGATTATCACCCACAGCACTACTCAATAGCGCAACCACAAATCTACCAAAAAGTAGTTGTTCAACTAAACCGACAGGTAAAGAGAGGAAAGCATTAATCAGGGCGTCAGTCAAAGAGCCACAAGGGCCATTGGCCCTTTAATTTATTGGGAATAGTTGAGGATCCCTGCAGATCCCTGAGGAGCTGCAGGGATCCACAGCTCAAATGGGAGAATCCATCAATACGACAACTCGCAGTTTTTCATTCAAAAGTGGAAAAAACAAAACAAAATATAAAATGATAGTCAGAAAAGACCAAAGTTGTACTTTTTGGTTTTCAAGCTAAGCACTGTATATCATCCTGAACACACCATCCACACTTTGAAGCATGGTGGTGGCAGTAATATGTTGTGGTTTCATCTTGAGCTGAAACGGTATCTGGTCAAAGTTCATTTGAAGTGTAAGGGAGCTAAATCCAGACCAATACTAGAAGAAAACCTTGTGGAGTGTGCAAAAAAAAAAAACTTGAATCTGGGGTTTAACTTTCAGTACAACGAAATGAAACACAGTCAGAGGTAGAATGATCTAGTCAAAGTCCAGACCTAAAACCAATCAGGTCTGGAACCAGGAACCTGCGGCAAGGTTTGCACAGTGATGTTCAGGCATTTTCATCCAGTCATTTTGCATTTTGAATAACATAAAAAAAGGATTGAATTTTGTGGTTTTCACATTACGTTGTGTGGAAAAGTTCGAGGGCATGCACACTTTTGCAGGGGATATGGAGGTGTAGATCCAGAATGGGTGGCAATAAAGAAATGGAATAAGAGGGTGGCATGGCTTCCCAGGACGAAAGTTTTTAAATACATTGGATCACTTACAGAGGGCCCTTCACTTACATCAGGCTGTGGAATGGCGTGCTGTCCTTGGACAGCGTAAGCCTGCAAGGAGAGCACAGCAGTTAGGAGGGAGTGGCATTGTGACACAGTGTACAGATCCATCAGCACTCTGCCCTTGGCGTGGTACGAGAACAAAGCTGTGTCTGCCACACCCAGCAGAGTCGTTACTAAATGGGGAGACGATGTGTAACGTTTCTAACCACTAAACACGAAGGAACCATCAGTAAAAAAACAATATCGCCTACCTGACCACCTGCAAAGATGACGGGAGAGCCTGAGGGTTTGGGCCTGTACGGGATGGTCACTCCTTTTGGTGGAGACTAAGAAAGAAAGAACATCCTGACTTAGGAAGATGGTTTGACGTTTAAGAGCATCAGTAGCTGCGTTTCCATTACAAATGTGCAAAACACTTTGTCAAAATTCTGATGTCAGATTTTTCTTTTTTTAATTGCCATGTTTCCTTAAAATTTAGATGGTCAATGGAAACGTAACTAATCGTAACTAACCGATAATCCCAATTTATACCTCCAGCATGACAACACAGATCTGCTTGACGCACTCGATGATGGACTGGGGGGTCCCTGCAATGGTGATGGCACGTTCTGTTGAGTTGGGCAGCATGTCCCCTGCTACTTGTACCTGAGCTCCTGCCGACTGCAGGGAAAAATGAGAAGTCGGGGGACGTCCCGTATGAGAAGGATGTCAAACGTTTAACGCTTAAGCACAGAAGGAGGAAAACAAACCTCTCGGATTTCTTTGATCTTACAGCCACCCTTGCCGATGAGCGAGCCGCACTGGCTGGCAGGCACAACGAGGCGCATGGTGACTGGCGGTTTGCTGGTGGCCGTGCTGTTCGTCATGGAGGTGCTGATGTCCTGCAGGAGATTTGGAGAACATCAGACAAATTCTACGTTAAAATACTTTAATTACAAGGGTTATATTTTTACTTTCTTTGGCCTCTACTTCTGCAAACTTTATGCAAGTTCGTGACATTAAATAAAAAGAAACGTTAATAATCCAAATGGAATACTTTCGTGTATGTTGATGCATAATATGTAGAAGAGCATTTCTCATATCAATGGGACACAGGTGGAGCACACAAGGGAACCCACAGAAACACCTCAGGGTCTTTGAAGACCAACTTTTGACAATTTTCAGCTGGAAAACACAATTTCAAGTTTCTAACCGGTTACAATACGCGTTATTTTATTTTTTTTGGTCAATTGTTTGTCATCATATATTTTACCAGTCTTACAAAATAACATTTTAGGCTTATTTAAGATTTAGGTCAAATTTGGGGTTTTACTAACAAAACCTGACGACATCACTCACTCTGCAATTCACAAACACGGTCCTCTCACCTTCACATCTTTAAAAACTTTCATTTAAACACCAAAATGAGAAAAATCGTTTTGTCAAACTGATTCTTTCAATATTTTTCCTAGGATTTCTGTTTCACATAATCCTTTGCTTTATAGCTCAGCCTTCCAGGTTGCAAATTTGACACAGAAATTATTAGGTAAATGCAAATGTTTCTAATTTCAGTAAAGATGCGGTGAGAAAGCCTAACCTCCTCCAGTTTCTCGATGATCATAGAGAAGGCTTTAAAAATGGAGGTGGTGGGTCCTGCGAGGGTTATGATCCTCTCTGGACAGTTCCCCTCTGAGATGTTGATGCGAGCACCGCTCTGCAGACACAGAAATGTAAACAACACAGAAATCAGCTGGCTTCATCAGACGATGTCGAAAAGAACAGCAAAGTGCAACTATGATCAAGTTTGTTCTTGTTTGGGAGCAGTAAAGTTTTTACCTCCTCTCTCATCTTCTTCACTGACTCTCCTTTCTGTGGAGAAACAGCAGATATGCAATATTTACAAAACACAGAGAGACCAGCAGCAGATTGCATCAGTCCAACAGTAAAAAACATCCTACCTTGCCAATTATGCTTCCAACCTCCTGCAGAAATGAACAAAACAAAAAGAAAACGTTAGCAGCTCTGTGTTTTTCATGCGTTTTAGTGAAGCAAAGTTTCTTAAAACCCAAAATAATTTGCTTCACATGCCATGCAAAGAGTAGCATGTACATTTTAAAGCTTCAAACCAAAGAAAACTTTGTAAAGTTCTGACTTTCTAAAACTATTAAAAACAGATAACTGAGATAATAATGCTAATAATCGTAACCACACTAAAATTTAAAAGACATTTAAAACATTAGCTGCTCTAAAGTGACATGAAGGACGTGGACATAAGCTGCAAGAATATAAGGTTTTTGTTTTTTTTTCAGAACAAAACAGACTGGAGATTAAGTCAATTTATTCCTTCAAATAAAGCAAAGCTTCACGTTCACTCAGACTCTCGAATCGAGAGTAGCGCCTGACTACTTGTGTAGGAGTCCTCGCAGCCCTTCTGTCAGGCCCACCTGTTCCTTCCCTCCCACAGCACGAGGGAAAGGGCATTTAGGCCTGCACTTCCTCTGAGCGCAAGGGATCAATATGTAGGGCGGGAGCCCTGCCGCAGCCTTTTCTTGCACGCTTTATGGCACAAGTAGAAGGACTACTGTTACGTTGGCAACTTTAACTGCAAACAGTTCGACAAAATAAACATTTTCTGAATGTTCCGATTATTTTAGATATCGAGAGCATTTTGTTCTAGGATTGTAAAACATTTTTCACATAAAAAATGAACATTCTTACAGATTTAAAAACTCTTTGAGTTCACAGTTTTCTTAAAGTATTAGTACAAAAATTAACACTTATATTTCTGCATAGGTTGGCCACTAAATACAAAATCTGCAAAGGCTAATGAGGCACATGTAATAAAACTAATAAATTGAACTTATTCAGACTGAACACTAGTTTTAATGAGTGCGTTTGTACAACAGGAATGGCTGCATCTTTTCATTTGTCTCTCTGCCCTTTTTTTCCTGTTCAATTGCGAATGAAAAAAGGACAGTAGTTCCACAAGAACATAAAAAACTCAGAAATGGCCAGTTTTATTTTTGTTGTTGCACAATCATCTTCCCTTGAAGTCAGCATTGAAGAAGCAAAGCTTGCAGCTCTTATTTAAAAATTTGCACCTGCTGTAACTGAACAGGATCTATAAGGAAGGAAACTAGAGGAAGAATTTCAACTTCAATTTTATTTTATCCCCTTAGATTTATCACCTTATGTATTTTAAAAACTGCATATCTGGACATTTTTATATAAATTATTGTGGCAAATACTCACACATAAGAGCCAGCTGAGTTTGAAATGTGACATATGATGACCCCTGATTGATTGAAAACCAAAACAACACGTAGTGGTGGGAATTATAAATTACAATCATAACACCACATCCATTACATCAGACTAAGTAAAATGCAGGAACTTATTTTAATTCTAATTATTTTAGTGGTTGACAAAGTGAGTACAGTACTTTTCTCCAGGCAGGTGTTAATTGATGTACTGACAAACTAAAGGTTCTCAGCTTATCTGCAAATTTCAGCAAGTCAAATCTATGACTTTTTAACGCTACTTTCAATTAAATTTAAGACAGAAAAAACTGTAAACATAGAGGATAGTTAGGGGGAACCTGCTGCATTATAATCAGGAATAGCATATACTGTGAAAACTTCATGTATACGATGGAGGCCAGTAGCCTCAATCGCGTCAAGTCACAGAACGCCATAAAGATGCCTCATACTCCCACAAGAAAATGAAAACACATTAAATAAGCCTGCCACGAGAAGATTTAAGACCTACTTACATTTTCGTAATGAATTTAAGACACTTTAATGCCTTAATTTTACACACAAATGCAAGACTTTAAGGATGTGCAGACACCCTGGTTCTGCAGAAGAGGCTTCAGCTTTAAACTCAAAGTTTAATGCAAAGAATTCAAACCTACAAACATGCAGAAAGCCATGGGGGTAAAATAGAAAACACAGAACAATCGTTAGCAGCCCTGTTAAAGACAGTGTAAGCAGTCACTAGGAGTCTCAAAAGTCCATTCTGTTTCTGACATCAATGTTATACCAGTCCGTGTCCTTCCTCTCTCTCTCTCTTTTTTCTGCTTGTACGCACACTACTGCAAACTACAGAACCATAACATACAAGACTGGCGATATAAACAAAAACTGATTAAAACAGGCCAGCATCCTTTACTCCATATCTGTTCCATTTGTTTGATTTGTAACACTTGATCGTTTTCAGCATTAAAGCCTGCTTTGTACTTAACCAAGTCTAATTATTTCTCAAGTTAATAACTCCCAAGAGGTTTAATGGTCGGGTCCTGGAACCTGGGTGTTACATGGAAGAAGAAAAGGGTGCAGCACAATGTCTATTTCCAATTTCCAGCTTAAGACTGAAACACGGATTGATCGTTGGGCGATGAATGAATGGACAAATGGAAGAAGTAATTGTTGGACAGGTGCAAGAAGCCGTAGCGTAGACAGATGGAAAGATGGAGGGCTTGTTGGATGCATGGATTTAGAGGAGCTGAACAAACTCGCACAAAGAAGGAGGAATTGCAGGATAGGTAGATTGATGGATGAATGAACACAACGCGTCCACATGTAAGTTTTATTAATAAAACAGAAAAGACACATTGGCAGAACCAACTTGTTCAAGTCAATTCATATACTTAAGTGAATTTGGAAAACAGGATATAATCTATTCTTATATAAATTAATTGTTTTTCTGTTTATGTATGACTCTGCAGGAATCCTGTCTTCACTCACCTTCCCATGCATGAGTAACCTGATGGTTAAGGTGACATTAAGTCCTCCTTCAACTAGACTGGAGTCCATCGCTGCAGTTCAGTCCACACTGGCCAACAAAGTAGGTTTTTGGTGACTGGATGAATGTCTGCAGAAGAGATAAAAAATGAGCAGATTAGAGAAAAATGTGGCTACAGGAACACAGGGATAACATCTCAGAGTGAAGCCTTGGTGGCTAGTAAAAACGCTGTTACAGCAGATCAATGGAGTGATGCAGGCAGTTCACTTTTTTCTCTTTTTGCAGGCGAGTGTGTCACTTTGGAAGAATGAGACGTTTCAGTGCAGTAATTCATGTTGGACTGGCCCGAGTCCACTCATTCTCACTGACACAATGACCCACTGTGTCCCTGGTGCTGTGTCTATTTCCTGACACTGAGCAGCTGTGGCGAACTAACTTTTTAATTTTCTCTCATCTATCTATGTGGGGTCTAAATCGTTCGACACTTCGTTGCATCTAACTGTGGAGATGAAAAACAGACAGCTGAATAAATAAGGTGAACATAGCAAATAAATATTTGCGAAAAGGCACCACGCACAATTTGGGAAAGCTGAATTAGCGCCGAAGAGGATCTGTCCCAACTTCCCAAATATTTTCCCCACTTGCAACAAAATTAAGCTGAACGGATAAATTCATTCAATCCCTACGTGTTTAATACACTCTGAAAGGGCAGTGGGTCGCCACTAACTCACAGGCAGCCACCAAGTTAAACACAGTTCGGTAATTTTCCATTCACAGCACGCTAGCATTAGCATCCTCCGATCCAGGAAATAGCCGCATCCCGCGGCCTACGGATCGCGCTGAGTTATTCCCGTCCTTCACTCTGAGAGGAAAGAAAAGAAAACACGCTCACAAAGACGGATTTCTGGAAGACTTACCCGAACCGTCCCTTGAAGTGTGTCCAGGGGGTGGATAGGGTGGCAAGGGTGGAAGGGGAGAGGTTCGGGAGGGAGTTTTAAGAGGACCCGGGGAAGAGGGAAAAGACGCCGCTGTTTGATCGGACTCCACTCTTCTCTTCTGCTTTGCACAAAAGACAAAACAACTTTGACCCCGTCACCGTCCCGCCCCTCCGCCGGGTCACCCCCGCCCACCGGGGGGTCCACGCCCATCATCCACGGAAGAGCAAATGGAGCAAGTATTCACATATTATCAGATTATGTTGATTGGTATAAAGGGGTTGATTTTATTAACACCACAACGTTAATGAATCTGTGGGCCAGTGACGCTATTTACATGTCTTAAAAATCACTAGAATAATTTATTAATTTGTTAAAAAGGTGGGAAAAGCACCAAAAAATTTCTCAAGAGTAGCACGTATTTACCATATTTTTAATTAAGTGAAAGTAAGAAGTTGCCGTCAAAGTATTTCATAAAAAGGCTACTTAAGTCAGAGTAAATGATCATAACATTTGATTTACTGACTTAAAATGATGTCATCAGACAAATTCAAGTATTTTAAAGACTAAAATGAACAAATTAATATAAATAAATGACATTATTACAAAATAACACATGTTGAGCAGAAGAAATGCTGTTTCAAATAATATTCTATAGGCTTAAATGAGAAATATTAATACAAGTACAGGTCCATAACACATTTACTTAAAACTTCTCTCTGTCGGTTGTGGTGGTGTAATGGTCCTGGGCTACTTTTCACTTCAGGACCTGCATGACCTTCCCTGAAACATTATTTGAATAATTTTATTTTGTTGATTTATTAATGAATGTAAAGAAAGAAGATAACATATATTATTTTCCTCATGCATACCTTTTATGTAGCAATTCTTAAACACTGATAGGGACACAACATGCTCCCTAACTGGTAACTGCCCTGTGGAAACATTAAGCATTCATTTGGCCATGGCTGGGAACCCGTATTACCCACATTGTGTGTGTTTTAAACGATAACAGACCTGGAGGTTATGCTGCCCCCCCACTGCATTTGTAAATGAATCCAGCAGATGGCTCAGTAACACTGTGTGAGGATGTGCCAAGAATCTGCAGTGGCAGTCTTTCCCCGACGTGACGTCCTTCCTATATGTGAAAAAGTACATGTTATAGCTGCTCTGAGTAGTAGTAGTAGTAATAATAGTAGTAATAATAATAATAATAATAATAATAATAACATGACAGACATAAAAAATGAAGTACATCATTTCACAAAGAAAGAGATATTTCGTCAATTTACTCATATCACAAATTTAGCATTTTGAGATATGAAGAACTTATAATTCAATATTTTAGTCATAAAACAGATCTTTTCTTTTGTTTTAGCCAATGTTTTTCATCAATAATCCCCCTATAAGAACATAACGGATGGGCAATATAAACTTAAAATCTTTTTGCAATATTTTGTTTAGCAACTATTAAAATACATAATATGCTACATAAGTTATCAAAGTTCTGTGTGATTGTTTTGACTCTAATAACTTGGCGGCAACGTCACAAATTAACTTTCTAGCTTAGAAATGTTTGTTTTGCTTTTCTTTTAAACATATCAGGACTGATTATTGTGTTTCTTTCAATAAGATAGTCTACAATGCCTTCTGCATTTTTATTGTTTAACAATCAAATGTTATCAATCTGCATTTCTTTATTTTAAATCTAAAATAATAAATGAAAACATATCATGAAACATTAAATTTAAGAAATACTTTTGGTGTTTTGAGGGTTGATAGTCAAAGAGCTTGAGAGTTGCTCCATAGCTGAGCATCGTGATGTTAAAACTGCAGTCTGCTTGAACTTGTGCGCATGTGCATTAATCTGATGTACGTCAGGGCGGCCCCATTTTAAAGTTCAAGTGCAGAATGGCCTTCTACTGTCAGCAACCAATCCTTTATAGTCCCCTGAATATTCTACAAACCAAATCTGTAACAGAAATGATGTCCTTGACATTGGGGTTTATGTGCTGTTATTTATCCAGTACGTATAGCGCATGCATCTTTTGTGGCTCATTTTTATAGATTGGAAATTACTGTGCTCTCCGTAGATTGGTTTCTCACTGGTAGAAAACCGAGCTCAGCTACTCTGACAGCAATTTCTTTTACCACTTCCTGTTTCTTTCTTTTCATGTTTGAAACATGAATTCAGGCAGTAGATATGGGAGTTTGCTTTATGAGCCATCTGCAGTGTAGCTGTGCGCATGTTTACAGATCCACAAAGCATACACTGTGTCTTATTTATAATTTTCTCAAAAGAGCGACAGCTGAGCAAGTTTACTGTAGGGCTTAACATGCTCTTCCTCTGCATTGTTTGTGGAAAATGTTACTTTTAGTTTTTGTAAATGTGAATTTATATGTGAAGTGAAAAACAAGTGCCATTTATGTTTCTGTCCCAAACAAAAGAAGTTTAATTAGTGTAAGTCTTTGATGTGAGAGGAGGTGCAAGCTCTTCAGCTTTACCAATCTGCATGCTCACCCTTTTTGGTGCCTCCTCTGTTAAGCAGTTACTTCTGTAACCACATCCTAATTTCCATCTCATGATCCATTCCTCTAATTTTCCCCACTTTCCCCTCACATACTACTGTCTAAGTCTTTCTAAATGTTCAATTTTCCCAGTTTTTCTTTCACATATTCATCTAACACCCCACTGGCCCTCTTATTCTCTTTCTCTCTCATTGCTCTTTCCTCCATTCATGAGTGGTCATTGATTACCATTCAGCAACTGTACGACAAAATGTCAATCGCCCACCTAACGTGCCCCTGTCAGCTGCCCCTTATCCCCCTCTGTGTAATGCAGATGATATTTACCACATCTTCAGTTTTCTGTTTTAAAAAAATAAAAGAAATAATTGAATTAGTAAGTATAAAATTAAAAGGTAACACTTTATTTGAAGGGTTGTGCATAAGACTGACAGCGTTGTTATGAACATGAAGGAGTTGTCATGTTTATAACTGTTGCCTTAAAGAGTCATTTGGTAAATAATATTTTTATTGCAAAGTTGAATTAAAACTTGCATTAAAAGTTTGTTAAATGTGTCGACTTTGCATTAAAAGTGTCATTATTTATCTAATGACACTTCATGACAACAGTCATAAATATTCATGAAGACTCTTTCATGTTTAAGACAGTAAACATGAAAGAGTTTACTGTCTATAGACATGACTACAGATAGATAGTCATGTCTATCTGACAGATCTGACAGATAGACATGACTATCTGTCTGTAGTCAGATCTGACTATCTGTCAGATAGACAGACAGACATGACTCTGTGTCATGTCTGTCTTATCTGACAGGCCTGACAGATAAGACAGATCTGTCATGTCTGTCTTATACACACCCCTTCAAATAAAGTGTTACTAATTAAAAATATGGAATAAAAATATAATATAAAAAAGAAACAGAAAAGATTAGATGCCTACATCTAATGAGAAAGGGAATGATTTTAAATATTGTACTTTTGATTTCCACTGAACAAACCCAGCAGTTCCAATATTGGACCAGAAACATCTGGATTTATTTATTCAAATTTTATTTGCCCCACTTCTTCTTAAAACACACTAACATCACTGCTGGTTCTGAACAGAGTTTAATATGTTCAAATCATAAATCGCCTCCACACTTTTGAAAGCCACTTACTTGTATCAGCCAGTTTCCTCAGACCTGAAATGTCCACAAAACAGTTTTTCATGCAGCTGCTTTGATCTTCTAAAAGAACACAGCTCTCAAAGTGAATATGTTGCACTTTTCACTGGTAAGGCTGGATTTCCAGCCACAATTTCTAGTTGAAAATAGCAAATCTTTGGAGTTACAAACATGGTTGACTGTGAAATATTTGAAATACATGCATCTAATATTACAAACTTCCAGAAAACTGCAAAACATCTGAAACCGTGAGTGCCTTTAAATCTAGACTAAAAACCCACCTGTACAGAGTTGACTGTGAAACATAATTAATGAAACATTAATTAAGTTTCTGATGTGTAACGGCAGCAGAATGAAATGTTTCAATTGTTGACTGTGTCATATGACTTTGTATTTTTGTGTTTTTATGATGTAAAGCACTTTGAAATGCCTTGTTGCTGAAAGGTGCTATGCAAAGAAAATTTGATTGATTGATTGATGTTACAGTAAGAAATTCGATGATTCTCTCAATTCCATGGAGGCGATTACTGAGTCATCTCTTAGGGAAAAATAGTTATTTAGTTTAGTTTATTCTAAAAATGACATGACTTGCAAAGAGATGGAAAACAGGACATCACTATAACATCTTCTACATTTTGTATAGCAATTTGACAAGCATATATTTCCTTGTAATTTCAGTCTGGATAAAAATGAAACCATGGATGTGCTTTTTGTGCCATCCAGGGAAGACAAAGGTTGGGATTTATCTCGTCAGAGCTTTGGGCAAGATGTACAGATCTGTAAACTCTCAAAAATAGAGATACAGGGTTGCACAGCGGGACTGAGCTGTCCCAACAGGGGTGTGAACAGATCCAAACGCCTGCACTTGTGTGGCGACTGCAACGTCACTATCTTGCCACAGCCACAGTTAGATAGCCCTGCGGGGTAACAGCGAGCGGTGACACGTGTCTGCGTAAACTGTCCATTCAGGAAGCAGAAATATGTGGAGAGGCTGCGACTCCCCTCTCTTATTTTCAGAGGATCTTCCACAAATAGGTTTCCCCCACAGAGACGAATAATTGGCGTGATATCTCGGGGGCAGGAGCAGTTTGCAGTTGCATGCCAGTCCTCCACAGGAAGAGCCCAGTCACGCATGGTGCTGGGCATGATCTCCTTGAAATCAGGTTGCACGTAACTTGTAAATTGACAAGAACAGACAAGTAAAATTTATTTTCAAATAAATTATCGTCCTTTAGTAGATGTGGGCATGTGTCAAGAATTTTAACACATAATTTACTACCTAGTGGGTAACTGATATATTTTCTGCCACAAGTTCAGGCAGGGTCAGTCAGGACACCTCAGCATGGATGAATAGATATTAAAGTATTTATATAAATGCTGAGGGCCAGACATGGAAGTGACATTTTGTTTCATAATTGAATATGAATCGATCAGAGACTCTCAAGTTACATTATGACTCCGTAATCCAACCACATTTAATTATTTCGCCATCTAGAACATGATCAATAGCCACGTTTTAATGAAAACTCTGTTCCAAACACTTACTCGGCCGTGATGATATTCTCATTACAGACTAGAGAGTACTTACAAAAAGGTTGGATTATTATCAGCGATTCATTTTGCTTGCTACAGAGCATTTTCTTTAGCCACAGCCGTACCATTTGAAGAGCTCCTGAAACGTTTTGCTAAAAGGTCTGCATGTGATTTTAGCTGCGCCTAAAGCTGCTAAGAGCAAAGTGAGAAGGGAACAGGCCTGCTAAATAAGTCATAACCTAATTTTGTGTTTAATAGGCTGTGATTACTGGTCCATCTTACTCTATTTACACACTCTCCAGAAGACATGTGCATAAAGGAGGCCGTGCTTTGTCCTGACTGTGGAACTGGCATGACGATGGAAAGTAGCCCATTTAAATTAAGTTCATCTCTACTTATGGCCCGTTGCTTTACTAGATGAATATGAGTTTTAGTAAAGCAATGTAATGTAAGGTAATTTTATTTATATAGCACATTTTCAGCAACAAGGCAATTCAAAGTGCTTTACATGAATTAGAAGGAAATACAACAAAACAATAAACCAAACGAAAGGGCAAAAGAAGAAGAAAAAAGAAAACAAAAATGTATTACCCCATGTTTAAGAGGTAGTCTGTGATTTATAAACTAGTAGGGGTTTCTCTGGATTCTTGTTCTGTTAATGTTGATCTAATGAGTAGTTTTTCTAGTTAAGCTAATAGGAGTTTCTCTGGTTTCTTAATTTGTTCTAATTCCTGAATATATAAGCTAGACGCTCGTGTTATAAGTTTAAGTACTCCAGAATCTACAAGGCGTTTCTCTGGATAAGAATTAGCTAAATATTGGTATAAAGTAATAAGTTCTCCACAGTTTATAAAGTATAGGAACTTGATGCTCCTGTTCTGGGTTGCTAGGTGGGAATACGTACGCCATAATTTATGAAGCATAAAACTAAGTGTTGGTTCTCCATGTTTGATTCTATAAAGTAGATGGTAATAAAGTTTGATCTAAGGTAATGAGTAGTTTCTCTAGATTAATTTATCTGGATTCTAAGTTTCTTCTAATTCCTGAAGTGTATATATTAAATGTAAATTTTATTTCATTTGTATAAACATGTCAGCAACAACACTTACACCAGCATTTATTCTTTCTAACAATGAATTAAAAATAAAAGATGAGGAAAAAAACCTCATTACCAATTTAGTGACCAAATAACAGACTGACCCAGTCTATCCAGCTGCTCCAGGTAGTAGGTAACATACAAATTAAATATTGTAGTAATGATGTATAACCTGAAGACTGGATCAAGTGCAGGCTGCAGGCTGCATCAGGAACACCCTGTTCCACACTTGATCAGCAAATATGTTTAGTCCAACTAAAAGCATTTGCCAGATAGCATGGGCATCCAAAAAAACACCAGAAGGAAAATGGGCATAGACAAATCTGACAGAAAATCTAAATAAATAATCATGTTTAAATTCCAGCTCAACTAGAAGTATTCTCATTAACAGCAGATCGGTGTAAGCCTTTCAGCAGAATTCACTCCCTTGTCATTTGACATCGTTTACTAACCGCCTCACAGTCCAACATGCAGTTTATTATGTAAAATATGTTCCCAGCTTTGAAAAACTGCAAGCATCAATACTTTATCGGTACTCAGTTTGCCAGGGCTGTATGTGGAAATTGTTACATAAAGGACATTGTCACTGACTGACTGGACTGATCTGACTGAACTCACGGCAAAGCCTATCAATTAACGGCCACTGTGCGTACAAAAAGTGAAAGAAGAGGCAAGGGCTAAAAAAAGTTCTCTCTGTTGATGACACTGATGTTATGATTTCTTCCTTTGGTGCAGACTGTGTTGCATAACATCAGTATCATACTTTTCCATATTTTGTTACATTACAACCATAAACGTCATTTGGATTTCAATTAGTGGACTGAACACACATGATTAAATAGTTAGCTGTCTTACCAAGTCACCTAATCAATAAATTGAATCTGTGTGCAGAACTTAATCTTAGTAAACATACAGTTATTCTATGAAGGCTTCAGAAATGCTATGGATAAGCTTATGGAGAATTTAAAAGTGGGTCGTAGGTATGAACACAAAATTTCAAGCTTTAGCCATCTAATTGACCACTTTTTAAGTCATCAGCTTAAACAGGCAATGAGATAAATTTACAAAGCAAATGAAAAAATAGGAAAATTTAGGAAAAAGGACCCCCAAAAAACCCCAAGTTTCTTTCCATCAAACGAAACACTGTGTGGCATAAAGCTAACCTCCTCAATGTTGTGTTTTGCAAACTATGCCGTTTCAGTTTTAGTTGCAGTATTTCACACAAATTCGGAATTATTGTCCATTATTGTGAGATGGATTATTATAGCAAACACTTTTAGCATAATAAATAAAAAAAACAAAAAAACAAGGGTGAACAAATAAATGTCTTTTTTTTTTGCTTTTGCCAAAATTCATTAAAAAATCATATTGTAAGCACAGCTGAAGCTGTGAAACATTACTATTGAAACCAGACAATCTTAGTGGCAGAGTGAATGCTATAAAAGAGGAGCAGATGTGCTTGTGGAAAGTTTTATTTTCTCATTAGCTTTTTTTTATTATTTGATATATTCAATTCAAGCTTTATCAAAGGCACAAAATCCTGGTCCAACAAAAGTACCAGAAAAACGTGAGACACCTCTGAAAATTGTTTTGTCGTCCAGGACAAACTGCCCTTTGTAATAATGTCAGCATGATACAACTATAGTTTTTTGATAATTTGTGTATTATGACCCAGTGAGATCTTGTGGTCAGCTTTCAAAAACCAGGAGGATAAACAGAATCCAACAAAATTTGATCAATTCTAAGCAATAAAATGATTAAAAGTGTCACCATCGGTCAGGATTCGGTCTAAAAGTTTATATTTTCTTTGCAGTTTGCCCACAAAAGGTACAGACTGACCTTCCCTTGAGAACTCTTCCGCACGTTTAGAAAATTGATGAAGTGATATCCAAAATGCCAGAATGAAGCTGTGAAAGCAGAGCTATAGAAATCATCCATCTATTCAGAGACACCTTGCCAGATAACTTTCCTCTGCTCTTTGAAAAAGGTGCCGCTGAATGACTCATTTTAAAATTGCACAACTGGCTGCCTCTGTCCCTCCTTTGGATATTGAACCACAGATCAGATGATGAGATTCGTCATGGTCTTATCCAGTCAGCCATCCTTAATGCTCATGCTCATGGGCATTACTCTGGGGAGTAAAGATTGCGTATTATTGTCAGCTTGATTTCATCCTGGGGATTAGTCATATTTATTCAGCTGCTGGAGGCAGAGACCTCATGGTTGCATAAAAGAGACTTTTTCATTTTTAAGTGGCTTTTATTTGAAGGAAAGGTGGGTAGAAATATTCTTTTAAACGGGGGGTCTGCTCAAGCACTTAAGCTGCAGAGGGGTCACTGACCAGTGATGGATACGTTTAGGCATTAAGACACGTGATTTGCTGTTTTCCTCTTCTTCTTCTTTTTTCTGTTTGCTCAAACAGACAGTACTATTTATAGATTCACGTACCTCTTTTTATCTGTTTAAAGAACGTCAGCAGATGAGCAGACTTTCTTTGATGATAACAAAAAGAGGAAAAAAGCTATTGCGGTTCCCAAACTGGGAGTTTGCCTGGAAACTGAAGAGACTGCATATCACAAGGATGATTTATGTTTTATCCATATGTTTAACTCAATTCCTATACAAAAAATGTTCCGACCACTTCAACCTTTCCACATTTTATCACATTACCCCCACAAACCTTTCTTTGCTTTAATGTACTACATAGTTGGAAATTTGAAGAAGAATATATAGTTTTCAAAATGTTATACAAATAATACCTGAAAAGTGTGGCTTTAATACTCCTAAATGAAATGTCATCTTTTCATGAGCTGTAGGTGGAGCTAACAGATATAAAGGCTCGAAAACATTATTTTATATGTAAATAATCTACAAAATGTGTTTCACTTAGTTAAGTTATGTAAATAAATTCACTTTCAACAATATTTTATTTTATGGAGTATGTCTGCATATTTACAATCAAGCACATTTAATTTCACAACTTATAGAACAATAAAAAAGTTGTAAGTTTCATTTTTAGATATTTCTGGTTTTCTTTCCTTTATTTTATTTAGGCTAGTCAGAGAAAACAAGAAACAAAAAGAGACCTGGAACATGCAGTACCTCTAACAAGCACAAAGTTATCAGTTCTGCAACAATTTTCTGAAGAATATTAAAATGAAGGCATAAAATAATGTTCTTTACTATTTAATTCAGTTCTGTTATCCTATTCTGTTAACACTAAGAACATGACAAAAAATCTGATCATTTTGTGAAATATTTAAGACAACAAGAAAAGCATTAAAAAGCTTCATCTTAATCATACTACCCTTCCCTACCATTTAAAACTGGGATGCAATGTTTCAAATTTTCCCAGTTGCAGATATATTTCTGTTACAGAAACAAATAAAGTCATTCAGTCATTTAAACATAAACTAATACAGGAAGGGCCTGTTCAGCAAAGCTTCACTGGCTATCGTTCTGAAATTTAACATTTAAAATAATTATTTTGCTTTATGGGAACACACCAATTTAGAAAAAAAAATTTCAATTAAAAAGTTTTGACGCAGATTGAGATGTTTTCTTTTAGTTGTTGTATTGAAATTGGTTTATTTCACAAAACTGCAAGAGAAATACTTTTTTCACACGAGTCAGATGATCAACAACTGTTACCACCGGCGGAAATCACAAAGTGGGAGGCAGCAGGAAGTAGTTGGAGGATGATGGCACAGCATGTTTTTAATGACTTATCGCATGAGCAAACTTAGTCAGGTGTGTTTTTAATTGAGTTTCTTATTTAATGGAAACACCACAATTACAAAATTGTGTTTTTTCAGATAGTTTTGCACACATTTGAAATGCAAATACTGACTGCACAACACATAAGGGTAACACAACAGTCATGGTAATTATATATCCCCCTTCTAATGCCACACTGAGCAACTGCCCCTTATCAAAGCATGCTTCTCCATGGTCGCCTTTCTTTTACTATACTGAAGTTAAACATGAATGTTGAAATGATTTCAAGTAGAGCTTTTTGCATTTTTATGGGGAGTTATCACAGATGAGAGTTTTGTAGGGATTGAAATTTGATTAAAAATAGCGACTTTTTGCTATATTATTTTGAAAATCTGTTATTTTTGATTGCTCGCATGAATGACGCAACAGATTTTGACGAGAAAGGTCGCAGGATAATAAACTGATCAACCAACGATCTCGTTCAAAACTTATGTTTCCTTTCTCAAAACGAATTCCTCTTTAAAGTCGTTTATCTCTTTCTCTCTCTTCTTGAATCGACAATGAGCAGCATCACTCTTGACACACGGAAAGAATAAATAACACGCTCACGCACCCGTGCTGCCTCCCTCTCTGATGATGCTCACTCATAATGATTCATCAGCCGAGATCTGGGCTCCGATGAGTTCATTTTCGGAGCCGAGTGCTCAGTCGTGGGCCCTCGGATGCCCCCACCCCCACCCCTCTCGTCCCGCGTCTCGACGGACCTGAACGCTGCCGCAGCCGCAGCAGCAGCAGCAGCAGCAGCAGCAGCAGCAGCAGCAGCATCACCGGCGGCAGCCTCCAAACTGCGTTTTCCCCCTGCGCGATGGATCCCCGTGGAAACCGGTGAAGCTGCTGAAGCACGACCGCTGTACCGCGGAAAGCACACCGGCTCGCAATTACAGAGGAATAAGAAGAGGACTATTATTACGTTGTGAAAATTCGTCAGGCTGGTAGAGATACACAGCTGGCTTGACGGCATGTAGGAGCTGGATAACTATTCTTGTGTGACCGACACCCATCTGCAGTTGATTACAACACAATGAAAGAGGTAAGACCGCTGATAAATTCTGTGTTATCAACGGGACGTTGCGGTTTTTATGTAATAAATATACTGACGTCTCGGATGATGCTCATCAGGATGCATTGTTGCATCGTCAGTCCCTCTCCTGAGTTGAAATTTATGATTTTGTCTGTTTCACCTGTCGACTCATGAGTGTGGCTGCTGGATGCCGATATGTAACTTGTTATGTCATGTCAACATCCTGTTTTTATTTTTGCCTTTAGCAGGACCCTTGCTGAGAGAAGGGCACCTGGAATATTTAATTCGTTTTTCATGAAGTAATGACTTGTGGATGTTAAATTACTCAAATTGACTCTGTTGTTTTTGGTAAAAACCGACACAATTTTAGTCTGGAGAGGGAAAATCTGTATTTTTATTAGGTTTTTAATAATCATTTGCTTGTATTGTATTACACAATCTCCCCCTTCTTTTTATGAATGAGCAAAACCTTTGACTTATAAGATCAAGAACCATCATCTGTTTGAAGTGTTATCATTCTTACTGAAAGAAGTGCCAAGATCTTCCTTCCGGTTCTCCATAATCTAACTTTAATCAGCAGTGAATCTTGAAACAAGTGTGCCTCAGAGATTCACCATTATGACTTTTCCTGGTTGATACCGCATCCAGTTTCCTTTGAGATTAATCTGACAAACTTTTGATTAGGTTGCACGAAAGAGAAATTCACCTTCCAGGTTTGAAAATGGTTTTTTGTAAAAAAAAAAAAAAGAAAAGAAAAGGGTCAAAATCACAGCTGAGCAACTTTTGCAGTTAATTTTTCCAATCAGGTGACATTTTGAATCTGTCAGTAACATCAATGCTTTTTTAGTATGTAGTAAATAGCTTTCAGTAAACGTTTGTTCCTTGTGTCATTCAGTTACATTATCCCAATTAAAGTATGAACTAATTTATATCTGTGACTTTGTACATTTGGATTACTTTGACAGTTACCAAAATAATGTGTAAATTTCAAGTCAATATCCCACTTAAAAATATATGTGTTCAGTATTTATGCTTTTCTTAAAAAATGACATGTTTTTAGTAATTGCATTTATACACGTCAAATGTTGGGAGTTTTAAGTTCTGGTGTATTAAACAAATAAACAAACAAACAAAAAAAGCTATCCTTTTCAGTATTTGACATGTTGATCACTGAGGTAAAATTGGCCGATTCCGATCTCTGCTGGATTGATAGTTCCATCTCCAGTCGCCATCCAAGGATTGCGATTGATTTGTAACGAGGGCCATGATTCAGCTGTGCTTCTTTAGCACCACTTGCTCCAATTAAAAGCTAATTTTGTTTGCAGAAGGCTGGTTAATATTTCATCCGCTGCTCAATGTGACCACAAATCTGCAGATGGCGTGCTGGAGCATGTCAGCGTAGCAGTGCTGTGGCACCCACATTACAATGCCTGCTGGATAGTGAAGGTTTTGATTCCAGACTGCCCTTTTTAATGAGTGCAGGGTTGTAAGCGGAAGACCACACAGACTCAGTGTGTTGTACAAACGCAGCGCAGGAAGAGCCCTGCTGGTGGTGGACCATGGAGCATCTCACTGTGGTGTCAGTGTCACATCTGTTGCCCATGTTGAGGCTCTACCACCGAGACAGAAGGAAACCCAGCTGGCTCTGCTCCAGTGTGGTGGGTGTGTTAAAAACTGGCTTAGTCAGGGCTATACTGCAGCAAGAGATTGGACAAGATAGAGAACAGTAGCACTCGCATATCAATAACGCCGAAATGCTGCAAAGTATTTAAAGTATTTTCACCTCAGGACCCAGGGAATATTGTTTATTTAAAATACTTAAATGTCTATGAATTATCTTTTCAGTTTTCACTATACGCGGTAACACACTTCTATCTGTCTAGGAATTGCTAAAGTCCCTTACTGAGAATAAAAGGGTAATACTGTTTCTTATTTCTGGGAAAGTCTTGAGAGTTTTACTATTAAAAATGAATACCTGAAATAAAATAAAAAAAAAGTAATTTCACAGACTGGCTGTTTTAAAAGAAATATGAATACTATTTGAATACTGAGCTGCTAATAGATTAAAAGAAAGGATTTTAACATAATAGCCGGAGTTGGAGGTTGGAGATTGGAGATTTATTTGTGGGTCAAGCTTTTCTATCATAATAATGAAAAAGAAATGTGGATATTAAAACATCAGTCAAAAACTGTTGGATTATAATGGTGCAATACTATTTGGCATTTCACAATGCTTGCATTATATACAGAGAAGATAAAATTAGTTTCCAATATTAAGGTATGTTAAAGTTTTATTGAATTACTGTACCAAAACTGTAATTTATTTTCCACCTTATTATCCCTATCATTTAAAGTCCTTTGTAATTTAATATCATAAAGTTTCCAGAATGACAGAAGTTACTCAAGCTGTTTGGAGCATAGCCTAGCACAGTTCTGCCCCTTCCCCGTGAATTCTGTGCACTGCCAGTCAGCTAGCTTAGAAAAAGGATTTAGAAAGTCCCTCACAGAAAAAAATGACTAACCTAAAGCAGCCTGCCCATCATTCTTATGAAGAACAGTCTGTCTTTAGCTGAAGCACTCTTTGGTTATGCAACCTGACAAAAACTCAAAGCACAGAAGCAAACCCACTCCTGAATGTCAGAAACCCCCAAAACAAAATGTAGGCTTTAGAACAGGGGTCTCAAACTCCAGTCCTCGAGGGCCGCTGTCCTGCAGTTTTTAGATGTGCCACAGGTACAAAACACTGGAATGAAATGGCTTGATTACCTTCTCCTTGTGTAGATCAGTTTTCCAGAGCCTTAATGACCTAATTATTGTGTTCAGGTGTGGTGAAGCAGAGGCACATCTAAAAGTTGCAGGACTGCGGCCCTTGAGGACTGGAGTTTGAGACCCCTGCTTTAGAATGACCTAATCAAAGTCCAATCTTAAATCTGATTGAGATGCTGTGACATGTTCTTGAACAGGTCATTCATGGCTAAAATCCTAACCAGTTATTAAGGCGCATTCACACCAGTTCGCTTATTTGGTCCGTACTTTATTTTTTTAAATTTGGTGAGGTTTGTTGTCACATTGTATTTTTTTGCAAACAGCCCTTGTGACGATCGTTGCTCCCATTGGACAAAAATGACAGAGGGTGAGACCAATCACAGACCCAGACAAACAAACGTTGGAAGTCCTGCTTTTTGCATTTCTGTTTTTCATATTTGTGCTGTTATTAAAACTGCAGTACCATTTTGAATGTCAAGAGCAGCTCATGCAATGCCCGTTTTGCTATGTGATATTTCTAATTTTGGAACAGCGTCAGCAATGCATGCTGCAAGCTGAATGAGACGAGGTGCTCTTCAGCCCTCGACCCTCAACATGCTGCCAGCAGCTAAGCAGAAAACGGCGGGTCAGGTATGACTTCAGTACCTGCAGTAGTAGCGTTAACACATTTTTGCCATGATGCTCATCAACAATGGCTCATGAAGCCGGTCTGTGTTCACCAGAAACAAACCGCACCGGAGTTCAGTTGTAATCAGACTCAGGCCACCTCAAAAAATGGGTCTTGTTTCCGGTTATTCATTCTGCACAGGATTCACTTGATTGTATTCACATCTGTACAAAATATCCAGATCAACAGGGGAAACAAACTCTGGTCCATTTAAAGTGGACCAAATGTGGTATGAATGCACCCTAAATTTAAAGTGGCAATTACATTTCCACATTGATCCAGGTTGGTTTGGGCATCTTTTTTTCATTAATAAATTAAATTAAGATTAAAAAATTAAGCAGCATATTTTATTTATCACGTTACTTTTCATCAGTGAAATATACGTTATTATCTAAAACGTTTAAGAGGGACAAAGAAAAAAAAAAATCTGTAAGCGGTCAAATACTTTTTCACCAAATCCGTCATGCTGACAGATGTTTCTTTTGAAAGAAGTTAAATTAGTATTGTTGATAGAAAACAAATGATCGTTTTAAATAGTACTTTTGATTAATGCATGCAACATAAGTAGAATGAGGTGTGACTGTGAGGAAAAAAGAAAAACTTTTTAGGTATACAGTAATCCATTGTGATTTTTTTTTTTGCAAATGTCAACTGTGTCTACAATATAGTTATATATAATATATTTCAGCAACGCAGCATTTCATTGGATTTCTTTTCTTTGACGAAAACTGCTACTTGCCAGGGATTTGGAGTAAATGAATGTGAAGCGAAACATTTCTCTCCATTTCTAAATCTCAATCTTCTTCTACAATATAACACTTTTAACCTCGTTAAGAGCCCGACCACAGAATGTGGCACATTTTTATGATCTAACAACATTGTAATGATATCTTAACACTTCCAGTGTCGGCAGAAAAATGTGAAGGAGGAAAGATTTAATTTCATTATAAAAAAGTCTGAAACATGGACGCTAATGGTGCATTCGTTTTGTCATGGGAGGAGAAAGAGCAGAAATGTCACAAAGTATTGACCTAATTGGCATTTGAATAGAAGTGGACAGCAGTAAGCCTCTTTGCTTTTCTTCCTCTGCTTTATAAACTTGCTGTGTTCCCGAGCCAACCTCTCCAAACATCAGCCTTATACTGCGTGTGAGATTAGATCAACAGAAGGTAATTCCCATCCTGGGGTTTAACACACCGTTCAAGTCAGCTGTTATTCCAAACTATATTGAATGATGCAGAGCTACAACCAAAATCAATATGGATTACAACATTTTCTTTGCTATGGAGGCTATGCTTATCCTTCCACTGCAACATATCCATGGAGTTGGTTACAAATATCAGAAAAAAGCTTTTTTTTTCTTCAAACTTCATGCTAAATTCACTTTTGATCCAAACTTGTAGTGCGGAAATATAATCAACTGACCTGGACTGTTGCTGTGAGTAGAAATATAGTTTTAATACTGTAAAAGTAGATTTTAAGCAAAAACATCTCATCATCTGTTATATTTGCTGATATTTAAAAATTATTGAGATTCAAAACAGTTGAGGAACAGGAAGCTCTGCGTAATTTATTCTTCTTTTCCAATGAATTTTGTTATTATTATTTCACAAATATATCATAATTGCATTTTTTGTTTGCCCAATATTAGTATCACAAAAGAGCAGTTTGTAATGCACAAATGGATAAGTGGGTTAACTTATTCTAACATAACTTTCCAGTTTGTTGGATGGAGTCTCACTGCAGTGCATGTAACGCTCAAATGTAATGTTCAAAATATTTACATGTAATATCACCAGAGCAACATTTTCTAATATTGTTGGGCCATAGCTGTCTCTCGAATGTGTTTATTTATCCTTTTTTGATTAATTTGTAAGTGTTTCCAGAAGGTAAACATATTTATTTTCGGTTTGAGTCATACCTTTTTGTTCACATTGGTTTGTTCTACAAATGGTGTCGAGATTCAGTTATTCTGGTCGTACACCCGACTGATCCGAGGGATTGAAGTTTTTTAATAATATTTTTCACTACTCCGATGATGCTAGAAACAAAATTTCACATGTTTATAATATCAGAGCCTCCTAAAAGATCCTTCATTTGGCAGAAGAACTTTGATTTCAACTGGCCTTCTGGTGCTGAGGCCTAAATTTAGCTTCATGGGACACTTTGTGCTTTTTGGGAGTCAAACAATCTCAGTTTCATTGAGCACATCAGCTTTTGTTGGACAAGTCAACAGTTTTTCAATTTTGTATTCCTACTCCTACTTTTAATGACAGTTTAAGTAAAATTGCAATTATAATTTTATCAATTTGATCATAAAAACAGATAGAGGTGTGCCGATCAATCAGCCAACGATCATAATCAGACGATTTCCGTGAAAAAGTGTATGATCGGTGATTGCCTATCACTGTCTCTTGTTGCCGATCACCAAAACTGATCACATTCATCTCACTTCGCATGTGCAACTGATCTCCTTTTTCCTTCACACTGCCACCGCGCGGCAACAAATCCTGTCGTGTGGAACTATAACACTCTGACAGTGAACGGGGACGTCGTGAGTGAAGCACGTCAAAATGCATCAACACAACAAATCTAATAAGGCATTTTAAAAACAAGCACTTGATGGAGTTTGGCTATATTGAGGTTCAATGCAGGAAAAAAAGAACATCCGGAGCGGCCAGGTAACAGGTATAGCAGCGCACAACTAACACTCACCCGGATTAGCATCATGATCAGAAAGCTAAACAAATAACCCGAAAAATAATTCAAGTCTTTGAGCTGTGTAATACGCTGGTTCTGTTCTCGCTCTTGGACCGCCGCTGCGTACTACTAGTACTAATATCTCACAGACGTAGCGCCGCTCAACCTCCACCAGACAGTGAACTCTCACGCCGGACGTCTGCTTAAAGCTGCAGCATGTATTTTAAAAAATGTTTTTTTTTAGATATGTATTAAAATATGTCTATTATGTCTAAATTAGGTGAATTTATTGCCAGATAATTTTTCCATTTTGCCAGATAACCTATCATTTATACCTAAACTGAAAAGTTAACAGCCATTCCAGGCAAAGATTGGTGATCGGCAGAGATCGGCCTCGTGGATGATCGGTATCGGAATTGGCAGCTAAAAACCTGATCGGATCATCCCTAAAAACAGATGATAGTATCAACCCTAAGAACATCTGGAGCAGAATATGTGGCTTTCTGGAAATGTCAGTGACTCAGTTTTTCTAAAAAATGCTACAGATGGAGGAAAATCACAAGGCCGAGTCTGATTTAAAATATTTCTCACAGAAGTTACCCAGGTTTTAAGACAGGCATATGAGAGTGCTCTTTTATGAATCACACCATGCTCACTGCCAGGGAAACTGGTTTATATACACTATTTCACTATATTTACCATAGCAACAAGGCACAAGTGTAACTCCAGTTCACAGAGGAGAATGAGCTCGCTTACGCTTCCTCGCTATCACTGGTGAAATGTCTTAGTGCTCCATCTGTTCATCCATTGTCTCATCATCACCCTTTTAAATTTGTGGAGGCAGAAAACTCAGATGAAGAGCGGGAATGGCGTGATTTCATTTCTGAAGAGAGCGGCTCCTCCGATCCCATATCGTCTCCGCTGAGAGTGATTTTATGACTTGGGTAATGCTGTTCTGAGTCCATCTCATACGGGAGCTGATGAAGGTGGCTGTAGGTCATGAAAGTCGACCAGCGTTGATGCCTCTCAGTGCTGCTGAGTCAGTGACCTTTCCTGGCTTTAGGTCGCTGTGTTCAACAAGCGGTTTTTTTCCCCTCTCTTCCTGATCCCTCTTCCTTCCCTGCTCCCGCTTTTATACTCCACAGCAAAAAGAAGCAAATAAAAATAAAAGGAGGACAAAACGTCATAAAGATCATAAAGATCATAAATATTTTCAGTTTCTGTGATACCTCCCTATTTTCTTTTAAGCATCTCCGTCAAATTTAAGTCCTGCTTCAGAGCTCAAAATAGCAGCAAGAGGTTTTACAGTAAGCCTCCTGACAAGAGTCTTGTTATCTCCCCGTGTGTGTTGTTTGACAAAAAAGTCCCAGCCTGGGCTCTGTCGCAGAATGGATCTTCTGACACATATTTGCATGTTCAGCTGAGCACTCTACAGGGACAATTAATCAGCACGCAGCCATTAATGAGTCTGAGTCCCATGGTGATTAATTATGTCTCATGTGTCCAAAGCAACCTGGGAACAGCTGTTTGTTTATGTTACTGTTTTCATCTTTTCACACATCCTTCAGAAAAAAACCCCAACAAAGATAAATTTGTCTGGATATTTAGTCTAGTTAAATTGAGTTTGCACAAACTGAATTGCTTGTTTTTGCTCCTTAACTCAGGCGAGAATCATTATGACTGAATATTTGCTGCACAGAGGAAGAAATACAAAACTGCGCAGAGAAGCAAAGTGGTACTTAAAGCTTTAGGATGTTTTATTTTGTAACTATAAAGGAGAATTTCCTCAAACTCTGCCTGGATTTCTGTGGCGGGTCATTGGTGTCTGTAGGTGGTGGTGTGCGTGTAAAAATATTCCTTGGATGGAACCACAGTTCTCAGGGTTTCACTGTAATATCCACTGGCCTTGAATCCTAAGTTTGCTTTAATTATTTCTGTGTAGACCTAAAGAGAGAGAGAGAAAAAGCCAGGTGCTAAAATAAATTGCATTTCAGAAATCTGTTTCTCTGCAGCAGGTCTCAACCAGTTCACATGCATATTTTGGAGGCCAGCGGGATAACAGAGAAATGCTCTAATATTCACTGTGATGTTGTTTTGAACAAGCATGTGGGCACACTGTAAACAAACACTTGTAATTCAGAATACAGTGCCCTGCTAGAGTATGCCTACCTCTTGATTTATGTAAAAAGAAAAAAAGAAAAATCATGTAACAACTGCAAATTTTGATGTAGTTTATGGAGATTTTCTGTGGAGCAAATCAAAATAGCTGATTATTATAGAGTAAGATGAAAACAAATCATCCTATTTACATTTTATTTAAATTAAAATCTGAAAAGTGTGGTGTGCGTTGGTATTTGGCACCCATGAGTCGATACAAACCTTCACCCATTCAGCTTTACAGAATAGCTCAAACTCAGTCAGGTTGAAAAGAGAGTGCCTGTGAACAGCAGTTTTCAAGTTTTTTCAAAGATTCTTAATCAGTCTGTACTTTGACTGGGCCATTCTAGCACATAAATATGCTTTAATTTAAATTCCTAAGTCATTGGAGCTCTGGCTACATGTTTTGTCATGCTGGAGTTGGGCTGCATTTAGCTACATTCATCTTCACATCCACTCTGAACAGATTTTCTGACCCTGACAAAGAAAGGCATCCCCACAGCATGATACTGCCACCAGTTTTCATGGTTTTCATGGTTGGAATTGATAGTTTTCTGACACATTGTTCAATTTTAGGCTCATCTGATGAGATCTCTGTTGCATATGATGCTGCATCTGAAGGTTTTTTGTTGCTTTGGGTTTTATTTAAGGATTTCAGAGTGAAGATATACCTCAGCTCCCAGAGTTTTTATTTGTTAATACATTTTGAACCCATGTGTTTTCTTTCTTCACAATAATGCATTTTAGTTTTATCATATTGAAGCCTCTGGTTGAAGGTTTCTGACAAAACAAAGAAAAATATTAAGGGATGTGAATACTTTTGTAAGGTATTATATGTTATTGCACTTTGCTGAATAAAAGACGTATTTATTAATCCAATTATCTAAACACTCCATAGTGAGATTTACAAATCGTGTTTCTCTTATCGGATTCATCTTTTGCTCAACAGTGAGAGTCATTATGCAGAGATATTGGGTTTTATTAAAGGGTCAGAGAGCAGTTCTGAGCTCTCTAAAGATTAACACCACTGACTGTCTGCCTTCTGCCTCATGTCATCAATTACACTCACTCAAACTAAGATTTGACCCGGGGGGTGTGGTGTGTCTGCATCTCAGCCCTGAGTACCATATGGACCCAGGATTTCATGTTATCACGCCTGATGCATCACCATTTCGCAAGCATCAGAGCAAAGGATTATCTGCAGCCTTGGAAATGCATTGCTGTGGTTAATGCAGGGAAACCATTAATGGCAAGATTCAATGGAAAAAATATAAACAAATCCAAAGAATGTGGATTGTTACATTTTCTAACGTAATACTTTATCCCAGACTTACATTTATTCTGGAAGATATGCGAAGAGCAAAAAAATCTGTTTGCTGTAAATATTGGAAATTAAAAGGATTGTATGTATTTTTTTACACATCAGTTGTTGTTAGTATCTATTTTAGGTTAGAATTAGGGCTGTTGTAAACGAATACTTTAGTAATCGAGTAATCTATTGATTATTCTTACAATTAATCGAGTAATCTGATTTATAAAATAAAATATTGATAAATCTGGCATAACACCAGTTCTACTATCGGATATCAATATCAGTCCAATTTTTCATATTTGAGCATCCCTAACAAGTACTTTTTTGTAGTTTAGAAAAGGCGAATGAACGAACGTAAGATGGGGGTGAAGAAGAGGAAATAGTCAAGGGAGGAAAATCGACCGGTAGACCAGGGAACGAACGTAAGAACTACTCAGCCGCCCGCCGTGTTCAGTCTGTCCGCTCACCTGTATAAATACTCCTGCAGCGCTCTTCCCGCCGTTCGCTTTCAACCAGCAGCTCCCGGAGGAGAAAGGCTGCCGTACTTCAGGCATCGCGTCAGTCATTTTAAGAATGCTTATTGGTCCCCCAAAAGCGATGAAAACCCGGGCATTATCATCAATCAATAAAATCCCCACGGGTCGAATGTAAAAATTGGACATTATGCCGCTAACATTGAGCTTTCGTCAACGACTCAGAGGCGGAAGTCAGAGCTCCACGCAATGCAAATAATGTTCCGGCCGGAACACTGTGCGCTAAATAATAAAACATAAATTAACGAAGATTCGAGGCAGGTAAATTTTCATCGATGAATCATTCGAGGAATCGTTTCAGCCCTAGTTAGGATGTCTTGATAGGGATGTGGGAACCGATTGGCTAACCATAAAAAGAAGGAGAAAAAGACAAATATTTTAAAAGAACTTAAAATAATTCAGCAACACTTCATTTGAAGACTGACTTATGTCCGTCTTATGTCAGTGCATAATACTGCCATAAACGTAATATAACACATGAACATAAAGGAGTCTTCATGAATGGTTATGGTTGCTGTCATGAATTATCATTTGGTAAATAACGTCACTTTTAATGCAAAGTTGACACTTTTAATGGATGTTTAATGTCAGTTTTAGTGCAACTTTGCATTAAAAATGTCATTATTTACCAAACGACACTTCATGACAACAGTCGTAAACATTTGTGTAAACATTTTTTATATTTACCGTATTTTTTTAAATTTTTGGACGGGACAATGCAGAAAACAATACATGTATGATATAGTCTATTATGGAAATGTCCTAGAGTAATTTAAACAAGGTAATTTTCATTAGGAGTTTCTGGTATAAAATACAAAGTAAGAATACAAATGAAAAGGAATCACACAGTTAAAGCTTCACATTTTATTGTTTGAATAGCACATATATCACTTTCTGCTGTGGTATGAGTTCCCCAAATTAAAGGTAAACTGAATGCAAACAACAACTTAAAAAAAACCCAACTATCCTTTAAAATTTTAATAATCCTTTCTAGTTTCCCTTTTTCCTTTTCTTCAGACTTTTGTCCTGATCAGGAGTTTTTTGTCTGATGCATTTTGAAAAAGACATTTTCTGATACTTAGTCCCAATCTGATGCTATAGAAAGAGTTCTTGCTGGACAAGATATATATGCAACTACATATGTCTGATAAAATATCTTGATTCATCTGTTTTGACTTGTTTGTTTCTAAAAATATCTGGGGTGCTTCAGCAGGAGTTCCCATGTTTTCAGCTTCAGTCTGTGTCTATCAGGTCATCTGACGTCCAATACACTCAGATGTTTACAGTCTTCTACTGCAAATATTATTGTAAAGGATGATTGTGCCAGAAAATCAAGATTTATGTTATTTAAAAAAAATTATATGTATTTTGCAAGCTGTGTGTACAAAAACAGGACTTTAAAAAAAATAACATCCTTGCGACTTTAGCTTGAGAAGCAGCAAGACTCAATGACTTCCAATATAAATCCAGCTGACTTAAAATCAGAGAAGGTAAGAATAAATAAATAAAAACGGGGTTAACTTTAGTAACCAACCTTTTAAAAGGTGAGAATAAATAGTGGGCCAGTTTTCAAATCCAAAGTAATCGTTAATAGCAACTGTTACAAAGACTATGGGGTCAGTCTCTTGTGAAAGTACACTTCATATACACTTTGTGACTTCACCCTAAGCCTGTGTCCCCCCCGGATGCTTTCAGACGTGCAGGAATTCAGTCGTCTATTTCTTTTGTTTAACTTACAGATATAGCAGGAAACGAGGAGGCTTTTGTGTTGTATTGCAGGCGGGCGGTGTTTACTTCTGGATCCCTCACGCTTAGGCAGGCCATCTGGTCTCGTGTGGGGATTGTGACTGCAACCGCAACTTACCCTACGAAGAAATAGTTGCAACGTGTTCAAACTCTTTCAGTTTGTTTAGAAAAATATCAATTCATTTCAAGGTAACTTAAACTGAAACTAAATATGCTTCGTATTCAATCGAGCGTTAAATCATCTAGAGATATCATCAAACACAAGATTTCTTCGTGCTTGGAAAGAAATTGCAAATTATGATTTGTAATTTCCTTCCAAATAAAGCAGGAGATTTTGTTTTCAAAAGAATGTCTAGTTCTTCTAGCCTGAGGATGAGGACACAGATCCTTCATTTAGCAATATGGTTCCTCTGAAAGAGCAGTAACCCAACAGTCGGCATCCAAGCAGCGTTAAATTATTTACCAAAAAAACCCGCTGTCTGGTTGTGATATACATGCATGCTGAACACAGTGTTCATCTGTCATGTCCTGATGCTGCAGCGGCAGAATCAGGCTAGCAAGATGACAGAATAACTTGCAACACTGCAAGAAGCATTTAGTGTCCACATTACCAGGTTAATGTGAACACTTTCCACTTCAAAAAAAAAAAAAAAGAAGCTATTTCAGTGAAACATTTTAAGAAGGAATACTTTGGCATTTTGCAGATTAAAGTGAGCTCAAGTCAGAGACTGGGAAATCACATCAGGTGCTGCTTTGACTTAATCCCGTCTTTGCACACAGTCAGATTCTTGCACAGTAAGTCAGAGCAAAAACTGAAGTAAAGGTAAACAACTCCAGGAGTAATCCCAAGTATTATGCCATACAGGTATAATCAACAAATCAAAATATTAAAAATGTGTAGATTTTGTTTTTTTTCAATCTGCACTGATCTCATCTTAAACGAAATGAGAGATGCAATTGTGGTCAAACTCCAATCTCCTGTTTTTATTTATTTATTTCTAGTTATTTATTATTCATGTTAAGAAAAGAGGCTCTGTAGAGAGCAGTTGTTGTTAAACAAGGCTTTACTATTATAAAGAATGACAAATATTACACAGTTGACATTTTAAACTATCTTTAGCATCTCATCAATATTAAAATAGCAGTTTCTGTGTGTATTTTGCTTAAAGATGTAGATCCTCATTCTGTTTCTAAGATATTTAAACATAGGTAAAGATTTGCAAATCAGGCATGCTCCTGGACAGAATTTGAAGTCTTGCTTTCTCTCTCTGTGTGTTTCTCTCCAATACATCCTAATTTCAGAGTAGATATGTCATAAAAGATCCATAATCTTGGTAAATAGTTATTTTCATGTGTGCATCCTTTGACTTCAATGATAATGAAAAGGACTAAGTCCTCTTTCTTCAGCAACAGCTTCCACACCGAAGAGCAGGGTTCGCTGATTAAAATTAGATTTTGACTTTCTGGCCAGCTGGTCACTATTCAGAGTAATTTAAGTTAAACATTAATTTAATTTAATACATTTCTGATCACTAAATGATTTCTCTGTGCATCTCTAAGCAAAAGTTTGTTTTTTATAGTATGTGTTTGGCTTGTAGTGGGACTTCGCGTATACAGAGATGACCCAATATGAGTTAAAATAAATTTTTTAATAAGGATTTGTAAAGCATATAATTCAGATTCTGATTCCTGTTCAAGGTAGGATGGAGTAGTATGCATGACATCAACCCAGAAAACTTTGACTTCCCATCAAGTTTAATTCTTCTTTTGACACCACATATGATCTTTCTGCTCCTCTACACTTTGATTTTGACCTGCGTTTTAGTTTAAATGAGACAGAAAATTGTTATGATTATGGTTAGAAAAACATAGATTGGGAATCCTGAATTTTCTGTGAAAGAGGCATTAATTTATCACTTCCCTGAATAGCCTTTTTCGCAGAAGCGTTGGTGTTGTCACCACAGTAACCAGGTCAGTGAAATGGAAGCTTGCTGCTTCCTGTGGGGTTGTCATGTAATTTTAACACATTAGAGGCCTTCTCCTAAACCAGAGAACTGGTGTTTATTTTGCATATTTCTGTAAAGCTGGGCTGCAGCCTGAATCAAATTGTAAGTTGGGTCATTGGCTTGGGAGAAAATTAGATATTGGAGTTCAATTTTTGTTTGTGTATTACGATAAAGTGTCATTTAACTTTGACATTTGACTCTCAGTACATTTTCTCCGTCTTAATCTATATTTGCATATGTTTTCCTTTGTCAATTTGCAATAAAAGGTTATGTAGCTGCCATTAAAGAGATACAAAACTCAACACTCAAGATAAAAAGGTCAGGAATGCATATTGCTGAATATAAAAGTGTAGCAAAATATTAGTTGCCACCTGACAGACTGCTTTGCTTCTTACTTAACTGTTTCATCAAGCTAATTTTAAAACCAGAGATACCCTGAGTGAAAACAAAATGCATGTTGTGTTATTTAAGTGAAACATTGGTAATAATCTGGCCCAAGATGATGAACACTGTCTCGTGAACTTAAAAAACCCAGCAGTGTTTACAAATTGAGCTGAAAATGGCAGCTCTGCCCTTTGCAGTGCATTGACCTACATTCACTGTGTAATGGACACAAAGATGGGATGCATGGAGTTTGTGTTTTCACAGAGCCAAAACTGCTTTGTCACACTGAAGCTTTGAGTTTCTACTGAAATGTCTTTGAATTTGAGGGACTGAACTTTTAGCATGTTATTCACAGTATTTCAAGTGATTGCTGGTTTCCACAAGCCATCCTCCATAAAATGAGTTTTATTCAGAAAGGTTAGATGATTTTTGGTGAAACTGGAAACAGTTTCTTGGTTCTATGCAAGCAGTGGCATCAGCTGAAACCATTTTGGTAGGAAACCTTTAGATCTTGGGTCTGCTACTCCAGAACCTGAATAAAATTAATGACTGACTAGCCTTTGCAAATGTTACTGCTGTACCAAGGAGGTAATTCTGCTTTTTGATTTAGATGTTAGGTGCTCTCATTTTGTATAGATATTACCTAATAACAAATAGTTTCATGAGATTGATATTGAACCAATTGGATTTGGAAAGCTATTTCTTTTACCTGAATTTGTTGTTTTGTAATATGATGTAATGTCATATTATTTATTTGTATTAGCTGTTTTCAGTTTAGTCTTAAAAATATCAGAATTTGCAAATAGTTTCATAGTTTTATCTGGTCAATGACATCATTTCTAAGGATTAAATAATTGAATAATTTCTTTAGCGGTTACTTTTTACTATTACTTGAGTAAACAAATGTTGAAGTACTGCTACTCTGAGATGAGTAAAAGTTTTGGATATTCTACCCACCTCTGATTGGGAGGAGGGGCTGGGAAGCTCATAAAGTGACTATATAATACAAACTGCAAACCCCTTTCTGTTTTTAACTTTAAAAATGTATCAGAATATTACATATTTGCACAGACTGTATGCAAAATCTTTCTAATAAATCAGCTAAGGAGATAAAATAGAATTTTTTTTTATTTCCAGCAGTGCATTTAAAACCTATGCATCACTCTTTGATTCAGTAACACTGTTCTTCCCTTTGTTTCTACATCTTTGATCACTTCTGCACCTCATGTGTGCATCTTTACAGCTAAAGAGAGGACAACTGCGACCTGATGCCAAAATAGGTGCAAGTTACTTGCATCTGTTGGATTCAATAGGTGTTCATATATTTAGTAAGCAGCATGTGCAAAATGTTGCATGAAAAATAGGGGAGATTGCCCACAAGTAGGCTCTTCATGGTCCAGGGTGCAAGCGTAAAGAGGTGCTGGTGTAAAAACTTTCTGTTCCAAGTTATGACTTTGGCAATATCGTATACAGAAACATTTATTTTCAGAAATGTACATTTTCACAGTCAGGAGGTGTTTTGGTGTCCTTTGTTAATCTCAGAATTGTAAATCCTCCCAAACTAAGAAGATTCAGTATCTGGTGCCCTCGCACTGAAAGAGATTTGCATAACAATGCAATCACATGTTCACTCCGTTAAAATGTATCGAGGGAATTAACGCTTATCACAGCTGTTCTCATTTTTATACTTCAGTTAGCTGTCTATATATTATTCATTGTGGGTTTGTTAGCATCCACAGTCATTGCTTAAAGTGGAGCTTAAATTTAAGTATCACTCAAAGTAGCATGGATAGCGAAGAATACACACCGAGAGCAGAGTTTATCACAGCACCGGATACATCTCCTCACCTTAGAGTTAAGGGAAATAAAATACCTCCAAGACAAAAGCAGGAAAAGCTAATTTGGCCAATTAATTGATTATTGAAAAACTGAGAAACAGTAGTGATGAGTTTTTTTGTTGTTTTTTTTTGCTGGGCGTAAAGGTGTTTGATGAAAAATGAGTTGCTCTGTAGCACTGACACAGGATTAGCAACACCCGCACAGGACTGACTTTAAAAAATATTTCATCTCCAGTGGCTTTGCGGCAGTGTAGAGGTTACCACTTCTGCACAATTTCTTTGACAACTCAGCGTGTCACTCAACAGGCAGGTCACCCTGAGCTGTCTTCTTGTAAATTTCAGTTGCACAAGCCGTGAAACAACAAGACCCGACTATTGTGGCCCCCAACCACGTCCTACTGAGGTTAAAAATCCTTGCTTGTATTTTCACAGTCAGGGTGCCTTCATTGTGAGCGCCAGTGTTGCATAATTCACAGCAGGGTGGGAGCCAGGCAGTTCTTGAAGACTACTATGCAAAGCGACAGAAACAAGCTCCTGAGGCTTAAACAAGGCTAGAAGGCAACTCCATAAGGAAGATTTGAGTCTCGGCTCTTTCCAAAGTGACAGATCGACTGCACTGTAGGCCCTAAAGGAAGAAATCTAAATTAACTTTAAATATTTTCATAGTTTACTTTGCTTTCTGATGCATGGCTAAGGAAGCTTGCTAATGACTGAGCTAATATTAGCCTGAGATTCACCACCTGCGTAGAGAACATCTGCCCGTCATCAGAAGGCAATCACTCTATTCATCCGTTGGGTGGAAATTAATTTCCTGTGGAATATTACCAGGTTATCCAAAGGTCATACATGCCTCTGCATAGCACAGAAACTAAACAAAAAAAAAGTTTTTTGCTCTTATTTTTGGCCTTGAAGGTATTTGTACTTAAGGGATTACTTTAGTTGGTGCTATAATCTTTGAATTTGTTGAGCTACAAGATGCCTGAAGCAACCCTAGCTGTCTCCAGGCATTGGGTGAGTTACTTCCCAGAGCATGAATTTTTAGACTTCATCTTCAGTGGTCCAAATCTGGTTTCCAGATTTGGTCAAATGTCCAGATCAAATAGTGAAAAGCAAGTCTCTTCTTTTAAATCTCCTTGCAACTTACAAGCAAAATAAATGACATTTTATGCCTCCAACTTTTTGTTAAGTGAAATTAATACTTTATACAATCTGCTTTTAAAAATTTAGCTTAAACTTGTCGTGAATGATGGCTCTCATGGATCCAAACGCAGAGAGGAGGTGAAGAAGAGCATGATGAAAAAAATATATGTTATTAGAGATCAAAACAAAGGAAGTACCACCTCTTAGTCAACCTTAAAAAAATAAAAAAATTGACAAATGACGGCAGAACACCTTTGTGACAAATATCTTTGCAAAATTTATCCTTCCGTACATAAAGCAAGATTTCTCAATAGAAAAATAGTTTAATGTTTTTGTAAAGCTCTTTAAATAGCTATGTCTTGTGAGAAGTCAAATCATCCTTTTGGTAAAATAGAAATTCATTATTTAAGATCTTAAAATGCACATTTTATGTCAGTGTTACATTAAGTGTATGTTGTTTTTTTTCAATAAGTTGTATATTATTGTGATGGTCTCCTTACTGGCATTAGGAAATTGCAGTTCTTCTAAAACGCTGCTACCAGAGTCCTGACCACCACCAGGAAAATCTGTCCCATCACAGCAGTTTCTAATTATATCAAACAAAACATTTCAAAATGTTGCTATTGGCCTAAAAAGCGCCAAGTGGCTTAAATACAGGTCTGAGTTGCTTGTCATGTATGAACCATGTAGACTCATCTGGTCTTTATGGATTTACCCAGTTCCCAGGATCAGAAGTAAAATTAAGTAGGAAGGGTTTAGCTTTCTTGCTCCTCGGCTCTGGAACAAACCTGGGATACACAGGAGCTATTGGTTCCTTTAAATTGAGACTGAAAACATTTTTGTTCACTACAGCTTTTGATCAAAGTGTCTTTAGGATTAAATTCACATTTTAGCATTTGATTATTTTTACGCAATTCCTTTTCTGTCATATTCCTTGTCTGGACTTTTCGGTTTCTGATTATTTCCTTTTGTTGATGCCTTAATAAATTATCCTAGTTTATTCCTTTTGTTAACTCTGTTATTTCCTCTTGTGTTTCTGTTGTTTGGGGCTCCATCTTTGCTTTTTTATCTTAGTTAGTTTGCCATTTACTCTTCTTCTCCCCAGCTGGTTGTCATCTCCTCATTAATCTCTCTTCCCCAGCTGCAATTAGTTACTTGTAATTAGTTCCTTTGTCATCTTCACTCCCTCCTCTGTATATTTACCTCCCAGACTCATTACTCTGCATGTTCCTAGTACTATTCTAACAACACCTGAGCTAAAACTTGCATAACTTTTCTTTTGCTTGTAAAGGAATTCCTGACTTTGCAAAAAACCTCCAGCAAGCGAGCATTTTGCTTTCCTGAATGTGTTAATCATCATAAACTAGCGCTCAGTGCGACCGCAAATGAACAAAAATTTAAATTTTTGCAAACATGTACTGTTGAAATGAATATTTCGTACTTCTAACCACTTTGTGTCCTTGGCCTGCTGCATATTTTTATACTTCCTGTCCTTCAGTGGTTGCCGCTTTTATAGCACCAATTATGATGGTTTTCTTTGTCGAAGATGTTTTATTGTTTGCCTTGGTGTCCCAAAGGTGGGATAGAAAGAGAAGCTGAGGGGAGAGCTGGGAGGCTATCAGCAGCATGCACAGTGGAAGCTGGATGATTGTTTCCGCCTGCATACGCTTGGTCACTGCGCTGTGTAGAGTCTCATTAGTATGGATGTCAGCGCCTCTCCTTCAGCTGAACCTCCCATACCACTGTAGTAGTAAAGCTGCCTGCCTGCTGCATTGTCCCTGTACAAATGATGTGAGCTCTTCTTCGTCTAATCTGATCATTACATCACAGGAGATGTTTGCTATGGAATGTGCAGCAGGTAAAATCACGCTTCATGATGCAATTTCATGTGTCTGTAAGTAAAAAGGCTCTGCTTCAAAGTGTTTGGTCTCAGCTTTTATGTAGATGTTACTTTGGAGCCTGTGTTTTCTATGTTACTGCAGCTTGAGCATTACTCCAAGGCCGTGGGCCGCTCTGAAAGGAGCTGCTTTCACTAACAAGCTGGTTCTTCCTAGCAGAATGGAAACTAGCCAAGCATGGCTCAGCTAACATGAAAAGAAATTTCCTTGCGCAGCGTCCTGCAAGATTACTCAGATAGCTCGAAAGTTTTCGCATAATGTCATGCTAAAGCCTTAAAAAGTTCCTTTATTGCGGTTCATTTGTTAGAACAACACAAAGAAAAATGGAAGGTTTTTATAAATGGAAAATTTATAGGCATTTGTAATCCTCCCATTTGAGTCAATTCTTTAAAAAAAACAAACAAATTTCACTGCACTTGCAGCTGCACATATTTTGAAGTTTACCCTGCCAGCCTAGCATACGTGAACAGAGATTTTTGTTATTATTTACGGTTTAAGCTTAATCAGGTTGGAGGGACTTTTTTCTTTGTAAAAATCAATTTTTTAATTGTTTCCTTTGTTTGCGCTACACTTGCTCCATGTCCTGTTATTCTTATGCACAGTTTGTAAGACTACTAACCCTTTCATTTAACTCTCTGTTATGCTGATCCAGCGCTCTTGCTTCTCCAGGTTTGGTCCAACTTCAAACTCGCATTACCTGACAGAATCTCTGCCATGGCTAATAGCATCTAACAAGTTTCCCCAACTTTGACCTGCTTGGTAGTTTTTGCATGAAAGCCAAAACATTGCTTTTGTGTTCAATCTGACTGGACCAAGTCTTTTCAACAGTTGTTCTCTTTTTGCCACTCTTCCATTACGGTCCCATTAGTGCTGTTTATAGATAATAGTTATCATCTCTGCAGCTCTTCCAAAGTTAACATGTCTGCCTTCCTGATCATACTCTTTTCATCCAGTAATGTCTTGGTAAGTTTGCAGTTGTGCTACATTGAAAACACATTAAACTTTTCCACAACTTGATTTCCAATCTGTCTGCAGGGTTTCTTGGTCTTTGTGATGTTTTTTCATAATGTTTTCTGACAAACCGCTGAGGCCCTAACAGAAAAGCTGGATCTGTATGCGCATTAGTTTGGTGATTTAGAAACCAGGGGGCTGAATGCCCCCTTTACTCTGGAGCTTATTTGCTTCTTATTTGCAAAACATTTAGAAAATTACCGGTATGTGTCCTCTTTTAGTTCCACTTAGTCAAGTTCACACATGAAGTTTGTTGGAACAAGTCTCCAACTTGCAATCTCCAAAATGCAAATGATCCCTTGCTGCTGTTTCAATGCTAGACTCGGCAAAAGACTTGCTGGTGGCTTGCTGCCTGGATGAGTCAGATCTATCTACTTCACGACGGAAAGAGGGTAGAATGTTCTTGCTGGTTGCCCATTATCATTTCTGCAATGATAATATGTTTTACAATAAATAGATGCAAGCGCCTATCAAAACATGTGATGCCTGAGAGTGTTCAAATTAATATACTATTCAGGGTTTGCTAAGGTTTGCTGTGTTTTTGGAATCAAACAACCAAGTGACTCATTGATGTTCACATCACGGTTTTGGGTGATTTAAAGTGAACAGAACCCGCTTTATGTGTAGAAATGTCTGTTTTGTTGGATTTTAATTGGAACTGGTTCAGCTGGTTTGGCTGAACTAGCTCGCAATATTTGTTTGTTTACTCTGACAGTCTCAGAAGCTTCACAGGTGGCCGTGTCCAAGTACGGTAAGGACACTGAGGGAAAACGTTGTCGTCACGTGCAAGTTTCAGCAAGGAGGCGGCAGATGTTTGGGAGCCAAGCTAAGCAGTTGGAAAAGGAAACAGTGTGAAAATTAAATCCCAAGAGCACAGATAGAAACAAATCAAAGATCATTGCAGAAGAGATTTATGTAGAAGCAGGGGAAATAACGAAATAAAGAGATATGGAAAAATGTGCAAATGTGGTATTTCTGGGGAACAGTCCCTTAAAATTTAATGTCCCATTTATTTTTGAGAAATACAATGAAGTTTAAATACAACTTTTTCTCCTTGTTTATTTTTAAGGTGGTGCTACGGAGACAGAAATGTTTTTTTCTTCAGAGCTGGTAGTTATTAACCGTGCAGAGCATGTCTCACATGACATTTGAAACACAGCAGTAGAGTCAGAAAAAAACATGCTCACAGAAAATGTATTTTTCATTGCAAGTAGCACATTCCACATGTATTGGTAAAAATGTGTAAAAATTCTATAAATAAATACTTTTTTGCAGTAGCAAAATCTCACATATGCTTTTTTATTTTACTTTTATTCAGCATGAAAAAACCTTCCACTTTAATAAATAACTCCTTTTATACAAGTGCAGGGAAGTCTCTTGAAATGTTTCCAAACCAGAAGGGGGACACCCATAATCTTGAAGTTGCACACATAAACCAGCAAACCTTAACAGAAATTTATCGTGCTATTACCACATCAAGGGCTGCATCCAGGAGTGTCTTGGAAATATTTAAAAGTGGAGAGCCATGAAGGACAAAAAAAACCCCTGAATGAATAAATAAGTTAATGCTGCAACTCATTGTTTGTCTTCTCCTGTCTTTAACTCGTATTCATAAAATACATTATGCATTTATATTAGTAATCCTTTCCTCCATGCTTACCTGGGTTATAAGTGTGGAAAACAGAGGATCATTTCTTTTAGCAGCTCTTCAAAATGGGAAAGACCAGAAAACATGCCGTTCAGGAAAGGCTACCTGTTTAAACTTTCCTATTTATATATATAATTTATATACAGTACAGACCAAACGTTTGGACACACCTTTTAATTCAATGAGTTTCCTTTATTTTCATGACTATTGACATTGTAGATTCACACTGAAGGCATCAAAACTATGAATAACACGTGGAAATATGCACTAAACAAAAAAGTGTAAAACAACTGAAAATACCCCTTATATTCTAGTTTCTTCAAAGTAGCAACCTTTTGCTGTGATTACTGCTTTGCACACACTCTGCATTTTCTTGATGAGCTTCAAGAGGTAGTCACCTGAAATGGTTTTCACTTCATAGGTGTGCCCTGTCAGGTTAATAAGTGGGATTTCTTGCCTTATAAATAGTCATGAAAATTAAGAAAACCCATTTTAATTAGAAGGTGTGTCCAAACTTTTGGTCTGTAATGTATATATATATATACTGTATATATATATATATAAATTCTTGCTGCCAGATACCACAGCACAGATTCTATTAAGATAGCAAAAGAAGCATGTGGTCATAACGTTATGGTTCATTAGTGTCTGTTACTCCATGTGAAGTTTAGTAAAGTTATGTAAACGACTCTTATTTTGTTCATTAACACTAAGTAAACCATTGCGTGACTTTGTTATAGCTTTACATACAAGACTGCGCTTGAAGTGTCTTGTGAAATGTCAATGGGTCAATGGGTTTTAATTCTTCCTGCTCAGTCTGTTTAGACACCAAAGCAACTTGCTTGGTTTTAAAAAAAGTATTTTAAAAGAACATAATTTGACTTAAGAGGGTTTGAAATTGATGTGAAGAGAGTGAGGCAGCTTATTTTAGCTCAAAGCTGTTTACATGCAGAAAACTAACACTCAAACACTGCGTTTTGTCATCTGGGCTACTTTGACTTTAGGGTAAGTCTGTCAAGAAATACATGAATCACAGTTTAAATTAACGTGTCCCATTTAACTGATCCACTTTCTGGAGAGTTACTGTTCAGCTGAAGAAAACAGGCCTTTCCTGGCCCTGTTGTCCTTTTTTCTTCCACTTTTTTAAAGCATCAAAGCAAACTGAGGTTTATTCTGTCCATGACTGACAGGAGTGGATGACAGTACAAGTATGTAAAAGACCTGAGCGAATATATTCTCCCTCTGAGCTCCATTGTCCTTCGCCCCGCCTCGAGGCCAGAGGATAAACTCTCCTCTCACTCTCCTCCACTCTGTCATCACTCCTGGGTTTCATTCAGTCAGTGTGACAATAAGTATATGACTGCTCTCAGCTTTGCAAAGTCACCTGATTATGCAATATTCTGTTTTTAGCCCTCACAGCATCGGCTGATCTGTTCATTTTGCAACATAAAAAAAACCTAATAATCAGAGGTAAATACCAGTGGTATTATTATTATTTCACTTAACCTTGACGTTAGGTGAAATAAATTGGAAGACAATGCGTAGCTGTAGTAGGCTGTGATACCACACAGCCCCCTCCCACCCACTGTGTGCTGTTTACAACTTTCCACTAAATTTTAAGACGATGCATTTCAGTCAGTTGTTCTGAAGGCTCTGCTTCACACCTGCTGCAAAGTAATGCTTGCAGCAGGGGGGAGTTTTTCCAGGCGTGACTCAGAAATGCTGATACCCAACACTTTTGCACCTTGTGCTCTCCCAGTGAGACATATTGACATTTTCTTTTACTGTTTTTGATGGTGCATTTGGTCCTGCTAGATGAGAGTCCCATACATCAAGCGACGACAGGTCTGTCGAGCAGTAGTCTCATCTCATCGTTTATGTTTTTTCATTTACCCTCTACTCTTTGTCTACTGTTCTGCCTCACATCTCTGTCCGGTCTACTTTTATGTTTCAGTCTCTCTGGAAGCTTTCATCTTCTGATTAGAAAGTTCTGTTAAACTTTTTTTTCCATGTCAAATTCCAGGTTGTTTAATTAGGCCTTCATCTTTTCCTCCCTCCCTCATTTGTTTGAAGTTTTTATTAATGGTTTTATTAATTTGATTATCATAAATGAGTAATGCTTTCTTTCTCTTGTCATTAAAACTGAAAAAAGGAAACAGCTGAAATAAATTAAATTGACAGTATTATTGGGTACGCCTCACCACTATCTGGTTGGTATAGGTCAGTGGTCCCCAAAGTGTGGGGTGCGCCCCCTGGGGGGGGCGCCGTGCCATTGCATGGGGGGCGCGGGAAGCGGTATGGATGAATGAAAAAAAAAAAAAAAACAGTTACACAAAAGTGTTTCACTGTAAAAATGGTTTGTAGTTTGTTTTGTTGCAACCTGAAGTGTGAAATAAACTTCAGTGGAGTTTGAAAACAAAATATGTGTATAGGTTTATGTCTGGTTGAACAATGTGCGTGCCCCGTTGATTTTTTATTTCTTTTTTGGGGGGGGGATTTTATTGTAATCTATAGAGGGGCCCAGAAGAAAATCTTTGGGAACCACTGGTATAGATGTGCCAACTTGTCTTCAGAAATGTCAACTGTTCAATTAAAAAAAAACGGAACAGCACTTGTCCTTTGACATGCAACACGTCATCAACCCCATTGAAAAGCTTCCTCTGATATTTTGCTCCATTTTTGACAAGATTTCATCATGAAGTTGCCACAGATGTACGATGTAAACGTGCTCAAAGTTCACCCATCGAGTGGTTGTGACTTTTAAAGGATGGAGTATAATTTAATTCCTATATTTTCATTCTGAGCACGCTGTTTTGTGCCCCCACCCCTCCTCAATATATTATGAAAGAGACAAGAGGCACTCTAATCAGGGTTGAAATATTTCATCCTGCAGTATTTCTCTTTGTTGTCAGGATTTATTTTATTTTATTTTTTTTGGCCTTTCATTGTGGAGGAAGCATGTTTCCCCATGTTTGCTTCGCCTCTCAGAGATTATTTACACTATCATAAAACAATGCTGTTAGATTATTTTGGCGACTTTTCCATTACTGTATATAAAGCTCCCTGAACCTTGCAGAAATGAAAAATGGCTTTAACGCAAATGGATGGATGAATTAGCACAACAAATATCTATAGCTAGGTATTCTAAAATAGCTACAGAAAAATACTGAAAGATAGCTGTTTGTTTCAGAAAACTTGACTTGTGATATTTTGTTTTTCAAATTTTTATTTATTTGCCTTTACTTTGACGAAAAACTCTTCTCTGACATAAAATTTCAAAATATGTTGCTTATGATTGATTTGTTAATGCAATAAAAAGGGTAAAACATCCAAAATGTGAATACTTTAAGTCTTGTTTCTTTATTATTTTTAATTCCTTTTTTTGTTTTGATTTTTTTTTTTTTTGGTTTATTTAAGTCTGGATATTGAAAAATGAAACAAATTAGGAGGCCACTGCCAAATTATCGGTTTTCTGATTCTACTGTCATAGGTGAATGTTTGAGTAAAATGAATATTGTTCTTTTATTTTATGAACGGCTGACAACATGTCTCCAGAATTCCAAGCAAAAATTTAGTATTTGTTTGCAAAAAATGAGAAATGACAAAGATAACAAAAAAGACACAGAGTTTCCAGACCTCAAATAATGCAAAAAAAACAAAACAAAAAAAAACAAGTTTTTATTAATTTAGAGACCACAATACTAATGTTGTAACTCAGGAAGAGTTCAGAAATCAGTATTTGATGGAATAACCAGGAGGTTTTTAATGGGGTTCACTGCAGTGGTCTCTTAATTTTTACAGGAACTATACACTAGCTGTCTAAAACAGGCCTTTGTCTCTACTGTACTGTTTTCATGGGACTCCTCTTCTATCGATTGAATCAACTTTGTTCTGAGATCAAGGCATTCCCCTCTGCTCAACATGTGGTCAGGTAATAGCATTTCAGCGTTTCATTATCAAAGACCTCTCCAAGTATCTGGCACCCAAAATGCTGATCCCTGACTCTGACTGACGTATCCTTGTATAAAGAAACTGTAACTCTTGCATTATTTATGTGCCTGCTGTTTGGTATGGAAATATTGAACACTGTTATTTTTTTTCCCTGACATGCTCTCCTACTGGCATAATATACTCTTAGATGACTTAGACCATTAGCTGATCCAGAAAGGTCAACGTCTCTGAAACAGAACTTTTCCCTTGTATTTAAATACAATTAAAAAGTTACAAAATGAGAATGTTTTCAGACTAAAAGTAATGCTTCCTTCCACTTTTTTATTTATCTGTCAGATCCATATAAGTTACCCTCCCGTTAGGTACATATAGCTTTGTTTCATAGTTCAAGCAAATCCCCTCTTTAGCAGAAACCTTAGGGGAATATATGTTAATTTGAAGCTTTCGGAAGGTTCTGACTCATTTTTTCTCAAGCAAACTAGCAATCCATCTTGCTGACTCACAGCATGTTTCAGATGCCAATGTTAGGTTCTGGTCCTTCCAGTCAGACTGAATCATAAACTTAAAAAAAAAAAAAAAAAAAAAGGACAATTGCTTCAATTATATGTAATTATATTCACACTAGCTTGCAAAGTAGTCTTTAGACTTTGAAGCCTGACTTAATTTCCGTATAAACATCCTGACCTTCCTTGAGTATACTGAAACCTTAAAAACGGCACGGGTTTATTTTTACTTCTGGGATAAAATCCGACTGGTTCTGACAAAAGTCAGAAACTTCAAGTGTCAAGAAAAAAAACATGTGATCACATTACTTAAACCCACATATTAATAATATGTAATTTGAATAAAGTTAGAAATTGAGATATATAAAAATCCCCTCAGTGCGCAAGATTGACCCTTTGTTCAAAAAACCTTTAAAGTTTATTTTGTATTACATTTTTGGGTGTAAAAGATATTTGTTCTCCTTGAACTTATCATGATAATATGATAGTATTTTTTTTATTATTATTTTTAACCTTCAATGCCTCTTTAGGGGCTAAGTACATACTGGTGTAAGAACAAACTAATGTTTTTAAAAAATATAGCTATAATAACAAACACCTTTTTTAGTATTTGTTGCGTTTTTCATGGTCACACTAAAAATTTCCTGTTGCAAATGTTTCAGATTATAAGCTATCTTTTTCAAAAGGTCATGCAATATTTGTGGCTCTAAAGGAGTTTAATTTAGTTGAACTGAGGGCCGAAATTTTTCTTAGAATTGTAAAGGTTGCAGAGCCCTAGCTTAGAGCAATACATATTCAAATCTCAAAAGGTTTGCAGCTGTAGTTATAGTGAGAGGTGATTTTATAAAGCATTAAATGCAAAGGCACCGATCTGTTTTCTTTCATTTCACAGCTATATGGTGTTGACTATCATAAAATCCTAACACGCAAGGAAGGATACATATTCAGTCTTCTACAGACAAAGTGTGACATAAAATCTGCTAATCAAATACGGGATGACATTGATGGCACCAAAAGAACAGAAAAATACACACAGAAACATGGTTAATGCATGAGCCAGGAAGTAAAAATCCAAGCAAATGTTGTTAAATACCTTGATTCATATAGAATCAAGGTATTAAAGAAATTGTCACAAAGGGGCTTGAACCAATGAAAAATATGTCGATTGAACTGAGATCGTGTTTGCACTTGATTCAGTCACATCATTTATGTCAGGAGAAATGTGCCGCAATATCACAAGCTTATTCTGAAAACTGGCAGAAAGCTTTCTCAATTGATCTCTCCAATTTTAAGACATTAATTGCATTGATGACAAATTGTAATTTCTGGCCTGATCACTAGTTTCTAGTTGTAGATCATTCCTATTTGGCTCCAAAGATAAGAACTTCAGCTTTGTATCTGTTTAGCTGGAGAAAGTTGTGGCACACCGATGCATTGATTGATGTGTAATGGTTAGCTTCAAGGTCAAGGTCAATGGAAAGTTCCTGCAAAAACAGAAACGTTAACATGTGTGTGTGTCATGGCATTTCTCATCTTGCCTGTTTTTCCAACCAATACTACATTGTGAGGACCGACTGCTCCCTACGGAGCTCAAAGCCCCTTAAGAAGAAGTGTTGTTTTTTGGGTTAGGTGTAAGGCAAAGGTCAGGGTTAGGGTATAAAAATGAATTAAAAATGAATGGAAGTCAATGCAAAGTCCTTGTGAAGGTAGAAATGCACATGTGGTCGTGTGGTAGGCCTGACAGGACTGGGCAGGCCATGTGTGATGGAGTACTCACAGCAGAATGACCAGAGTAATGAAAAGTGCATGACGGCAGCTGATACCCGTGGCCCGGCTCGCCTGAAATGGCTTTGACACACACATGCACCCGATTCCCAAATGCAATAAACCTAACATGTTTTAGAGGTCATTCATATCTAATTTATAGTCGACACCATCAAGGCTTAAAAGGTGTAAAGCCTGTTTTCATGCTGTCAGTGACACTGACCAGAAATCCATAAATTGTACTGTTGAAAATTGACCAGTTCAAGACAACTGCACCCAAAGGAGATGGATTCTTCTTCGTTTATAATGGCTGCTGCCTCCACATAGTTCCTGTGGTCATGGACGGGTGGGTGAGGGGTTTTTCGACTTAAGGCACAATGTCGCTGTCAGATCAATAAGATGTGTAGAGCTGTCTCCTGGGTGTTGTCCTCTGGAAAGCCTTTGGCAGACATTTGATCAGAGAGGGTTTGTCGTTAGTACAAGGGCACATAGTGTGAGTGGTGAGTGTGGCAGATTGACAAAGTGATGCAAGAGTGCAGCATTGTCAGCACGGATGTTGTTAACTGGAAGGAAAATGTCAAAGAAGACACAAAGAAAAATGTTCACCTCACGAGAGGGTCTTAGAAAACTCACCGCAAATATTACAATCCTCAACTTTACTGAGAAGATTCAGGACATTGTGTAAACAAAATCTAATTTTTATTCATGGCTCTGAAAACTAAACTTCAGTTTAGAAAAGAAAAACATACCGATAAATACAAACAGAAGGTAAATTTACAAGTCTTGAATAATTCAACATTTAGATGGCTGGGCACTAAAACAGCACAATAGCAAAATCAGATCTTGGGATTGTTTTGGTAACAGGATGGATGGCTGGATTATTATTCTTCCTTCTTCAGTACAAAGCTCATACTTTCAGTTTCTGCATGATTTCATACAATGCATGCCTCCAGCTGTCCAGGTTTGTAAAAGTGTGGCATGATGCTGCCAACACTATGTTTCATTTTGAGGTTGGTGCATTCAGGGTGTTAATTTTCCAGCACCTTCTGCCACATGGCTGTGGTGTTTTGCTTTTTGCAAACCTTAAACCTCTTATTGATTTCTTTAAACAATGCCTCTGTTCTTGCAAATCTTCCATGCAGGTCAGGATTATGGAGCGTATGAGTAAAACTTTCCTTTAATATATTGGATTGCTACATCTCCATTTTATTGCAAAGTAATAAAAACTTTTATGGCAAAGTTTTATTACTTTGCAATAAAAACTTTTAAATGCAAAGTTTTTATTGCATTAAAAAAACGTTGCAATAATGAAGACTTACATTATTGTCACAGCCTTTAATGCCTGTTCATATTGTAGCAATTTAAACTTCAAAAGTAAGTATTTTTGTGTCACATTTGGGCACAATTCAGATGTCACACTGGGACAGGTGGTCTATAAATAAAACGCACAAGGAAAGGGACAAGAAAAACCCTGAGAGATTGACAACCTAACAAATGCACTTCTAGAGAGATGCAGATAGTTTTTCTGACAACATCGCAGTGAATTTGTGAGTTTCTCCAAAAACAGGGAGCATATCCAGTCTTGAGTGCACTGTTGTACCTTGGCAGAAAAGTGTAAAAGGTCTTTGTAACAAAAAAAAAAAAGAGTACACTGCTCAGTTTTGAAATCATGATGGTGTATTTTGATCTTCTACATCCATAAGCAAAACAATCTGGGAAAGCTCTACAGTATCCACATTTTTCCCTTTCCAAAAGAGCTGTTGCTCTTGTATCTGTTTACTTGTTTTTTTTTGTCTACAGAACGATTAGGAACACGTATTCATCAGTTTATTTGCGTTCATGTTGTTGCTGATCAGCATGACGTCTGTGCCGTGCCTTGATTTTTGTAAGCTATTTACAGTCTTCTGTCTTCGTCTTTGTGTCTTCTGCAGTCTGTTCTCAGATGGCGGCTTGCAGAGTCTGCTGCCACTGACATCAGCCAGACATGTTTTGAGGTAAATGGAGATGATAAACAGATTAAATGGTTAGGAAATTGCCTTGTGTCCATTTGTTTCTGGTGTTTGAGTATTTGGGTTTTGTAAGCAATGAATTGAAAACAAACCCTGTGAACCCTCATTCTGGGAGTTAGGTTGTTTATATCTATTTTGGTTGTTGCTTTTTCAATGTGCTTTGCATTAAAAACTTTGCATTAATTTGTCAAAGGGTCATATAAGTTGTTTTGATGCATTATGTGATGTAAAATATATGCCAAATATGATGCAAGACAGTATGATGCTGTAATAAGTGATATAATCAGTTTGGATACAATATGATAAAAAATATTTGATACATTGTGATACATGATACAACATGGCAGTATGATTTTCATCGAAATATGATGACATGACTTACAATACGATACATGATACATCATTTGATAGAAAGCCATGCAATACAAAATGATACGTTACAATATATTGTCAAAAGATCAATGTGTGATCGTATGTGAAAAGCGCTTTTTTTCAAAACGTTAAAATGATTTTTACATAAGCTTTTAGGAAGTAAACATAATCTAATAGGATATAAACACAAATTATTTCCACTGGTATATTTCAATTTTTTTATTTTATTTTATATTTTGTTAAAACTGTAATTGTAATTATGTGCTGTATTTAAATCAAAGGTAGCCCACCAACTTTTTTTTTCAGCTAAACTAAAATGTGCATTTTGTTTGTATTTTGTTTCCCTTAACGTGCCTTAAATGAAAAATTATTTCAAGGTTTGTTCTTCACAGTTTCAATGAAATATAATAAAAATTTCCCCAATCTACAATGCTTTCTTAAGTTAGATCCAACAATCAAAATCTTCTTAATGAGAAACTAAATTTCTCTGCTAACCATTGCCTAATTCTTATCAAATTGTAGTCCTGCTTTGGCTACAAACCCAAACATTTTACAGCAGAAACATTCTGAATTTGAAACTTAGCCTTGATTTCTTACCATGACTTCCCAAGAGCCAAATGTTGTTCTTGGGTTGACTGATTCTGGATCTTACTCACTCTTTTTTTTTTCCCCCCCCCCCTGCTTTTCAGTTCATTGTCACGCTGACATTTAAGCACCTCCAGAGTATTTTCTCTTTGTAGCTGCGAAAAGCAAACACAAAATCCTTGACAGGTGAACCAGGTTAAAATTTATTCTGCATTTTGTTTGGTACGTCAGTGTTTAGAAAGGGCTCTTGGAGATTGTTAAAAAGATTTCCAGAGAACAAAAGAAGATAAGAATAGGCAAGTGTGGGAACTTGAAGTTACTGCACATGCACATATAAGCTTCCACCTGACAAATTTCATGTTCTTTTCTACTTGTCTGAAAAAAGTTTCAAGAGGACACTGCCTATTAGTGCATGATTGACATCATGAGTTTATTATGTAATCCAGTGGCAGCACAAGGACACTATTATTGCTCACTTTCCCTGTCATCTGGACCTTAGTGTGGCTGTGACTCTTTTCCCCTTTTGGGTAAAGTCTCAGGGCGATGTGATTCAGCGGCGCTGTCAAAAACAGCACAAGATAATGAGTAGACCGCACTACTGCAGCATGACAGCATTCTACTTAAATACAGTACATTGCAGCATAAAGTACTTGAGCATTCAAGGACAATGCTTTGTCACTTGAAAGGGCTGAATGCATTGTGCAAGTTAGAGTAGAGACCAAAGTCACATTTTTGGGGCGTGAGGAAGAGAACTCATCCATGCTCGTGTAGAAAGCTGGCTGGGATTCAAACATGGGATCTTCCTACTGCAAGACATCACATGGTTTCCCCTCCCCTTTCAGTTTTTCTATTTTAATATTCAGTTTTGTTTTCATAAAAACTGGGTTGAATACAAGTTGTTTTGAGTTAGTGAAATAGGGGTTTGCGGGACCTTGATTACCATGTTGCTATTAGATTTGTAGTATTTTACACTGAAAAGCATTCTCTATGCTGTGACAGGAATTTAAGCAAACATTTAAACTTCTCTGTTTATTCAGTGGCACAGTTTTAAGCACTATTTCCTTACAGCAAGAAGGTTCTGCATTTAAATCCCAGCCAGGGCCTTTCTACCTGGAGTTTGCTCGTTCTTCCTTCAGCTTCTTCCCAATGCAATATACTAAGGTACCTTTAAATGCCCTATTTTATGTTCATGCATGGTTAAATGGTAAATGGGCTGCACTTGTATTGCGCTTTATCAATTCAGAGGACTCCAAAGCACATCAGACAACAGCCAGTCATTCATCCAGTCATACACACACTGATGGAGTAGTTTATGTATCGTTGACCCTCTGGCGCTCTCTCTTGTTGAGATGGCTGCTCAGATGGATGTCTTGGTGAATCACTTGGATGTTTGTGTTCATTTAGTAGTTCCATTTAGTAGTTCTTTGGTATTTAGTCTTTGGGCCAGTTGTGGGTTGTTTTCATGGGCAGAGAGGGAAATATCACCCTATGGAAGACTGCTTAGCTTTGTAGTCTTCCTCGCTGCAATATTGTCTGAATTTTGGTGGACTGCTCCAGGCTTGGTGTGCAGATTGGCTGCCGTTGTTGTTGTTGCCCCTTTTAGGTTTTTTTTGGCCTTTGCTACCTTTGTCTCTTTATAATAGCCATGGCCTGACCTGCTGTTAGCCAATGGCGGTCAGTCATGCCATTAATTTTTACCAAGTCACCCATACAACAGGAGGAATATTTTGGTTTGTAGTGAAAATGGGACTCGGGGAGTTGAATGTAGAATTTACATGCTTTTTAGGGGCATGTTGTGGTTAAAACAGTTTTCCCTCTGCTTATAGATCATTTCATCTGTCACAACACTAGAGATGAAATAAATGGTACTTCTCCAGTGAACCATATACACATTTACAGTTCTTAAGAGACCATTAAAATGATGAATTTCTCTGATTTCACTTTTTATAGGTATATGTTTGAGTAAAATGAACATTGTTTTTTTTATTTTGCGAACTACTGACAACATGTCTTTGAAATTTCAAGCAAAAATTTAGTATTTATTTGCAGAAAATGAGAAACGATCAAAATAACAAAAAGATGCAGTGCTTTCAGACCTTAAATAATGCAAAGAAACCAAGTTCATATTCATTTAGAAACAACAATACTAATGTTTTAACTCAGGAAGAGTCAGAAATCAATATTTGGTGGAATAACAAGGAGGTTTTCAATGGGGTTCAGTGTAGTGAGCACTTTAATTTTTCCAGAGCTGTATATGTGTGTGTATATGAATTCTAATTATTATTATGCGTTGATATAAATATAAAGTAATAAAGGATGAGGCAGATAAATTGTTTTAGGTGGATTATATGTGATTTGGAAAAGAGTCTGGGATTAAATAAGTTTCTCTTTTTGGATATGTGATTGAATTTGTTATTCTTTGCTTTTTATATTTGCTTTATTTTTCTATCATTTGCAACATTTAGGTTTTTGTGTTTGCAATGCAAATAATTCGATCTGCATATTTGGAATAAAGTTTACTACTACTAATATTAATTTACTACAATATCATGTTTTAAGACTACTAGGGTCCTTTGTACAGAACAAAACCAAAAGATGGAAATTTACAATCACACAGAGATTGGTTATAGTGAGAATTGAGTCATAAACATCTAATCCAAAAATTTAAATAATCCTTAAAGTGATTATTTGAAACAATAAAGTTAAATAAAGCAGCAGGTATAGAGTGATCCTCACTTTCAGCTCTTGGTTCAGGTCAAACCCCCAATTCTTACTGCACACCTCTGATAACAAAGCTCTGGTAAATGCTTTAGAAATGCTCTTTTACTCATAGTGCCAAGCTTTTAGCGTTATCACTTTGCTCCCAGTTCAGTTTAATATTCATGGAAACCTGATTCAAATTTATGCTGACCATGTTAATAGCTTTAATGATGGGAGATAAAACCTTTGAACCTTTCTGAACACGGAGATGGACTATTTATTCTGTGTTTTGATGATCATTGTTTGAACATCTTCTTGGTTTCTTACAATTTTCATGAACTCCAATCTTTTATGTGCTGAAAAAGGTTGAAGAGTCTCAGTTCGGTCTGACATGCCCATATTAACAGGAAAAAGATAAAACAATGAATAGGACATCAAATTAAACTAAATTCAATCTTTTTAGCTCTCTAAAGGTTATGCATATCTTTGATTTTTCAGATGAGCCTCTGATAAAGTTATAGACTGATTATGCTGGAAGAAATTTTGAATGAACTAATTCATTTATATTAACTTCTGACGCTGATTCAGATACAAATCTGCAGTAATGAAACTGCAGTATGAAAAGAAATCATATGTATAAGAACTTTACATAAATATGGAAGTAAAGTGAATTGTTGAACAAACAAAATAAACTCCTAACTGTGAATTTCTCTTTGTAGAGATAAAGTAACTGTATTCTTCTGATAGTCTAAACTTTCATTTTAGGATGTCTCAAAAACTTATAAGTTAAACATTACTGTAGTGATTATGTCACATTTACCTCACTCTCCAATGAACTAAGATGCTGCAGGATCTATTTTAAAAACCAATTAATACATATATTTATTCCAATTGGACCTTGAGCAGTTGCTCCAACTTGAATTCAACTTTGTTATGAAAGTGTCTATAATGTTGTGACACTATAACCTAGAATGTGCTTATTATTCTCAAGATTTGTTATAGCGGTAAGCTTATGTTATTATTTCTACTTTCTGTTTTGACATGATATGACTCAGTTATTCTGTTCATAGCATTTTTCAGTGGAGTTTCAGTAAGTGGTGTGCGAACAAAATGTACAGAAAAACTTGTTCTCCTTGGGTCTTGGTTGCATTTAATGCAGATCTTCCACTACTGGATCAGGTTCATAAGAAAATAGATTATGATTTATGGAATGGCAAAAAAATATTGCAGATAATTGCTGTCATAAAAAATAACTAAGCTTTAATTGCTAAGAATAGCAAATAACTAAGAATAACTAATCTTTAATTGCTGCTGATGTTTTTTTTTGTTTTGTGTTTTAATTTATTTTTGTTCACAGTTTCCAACCATCCAGTAAATTGTACAATCTGTTCATATGCTGCATTGCTACTCCATTGTTAAGCCTGTTTACTCCCTTTTTCCTGGTTGTACGTCTCAAGTGTCTTTTCTGATTTTTGTTAGTTTTCTGAACTTGATTAAACTCAGATTATTTACTTTGTTCCTCCCAGCCATTTGTCTCAATTTTGGTCGTCAACTCCCATAAATCATGACAGCCACATGTTGAATTGTTGTTGCCACCACCATGGTGTGGGTATGGGAGGCTTGCCGTGGTGGCGTAGGGGATAGTGTGACCCATATTTGGAGGCCTTGAGTCCTCGACGCGGCCTCCAAATGTCCCTGGGCCCGGGGTTCGACTCCCGGACGCTGCATGTCTTCTCTCCTCTCCTTCCCCCTTCCTGTCAGCCTACTTTCGCATAAGGGACACTAGAGCCCACAAAAGACCCCCTGGAGGGGTAAAAAAAAAAAGAGTGTGGGTATGGTTTTCTTTTGGAGGCGTGTTGTTTTTTGTTGTTTTGGGATTGTAGTCAAAATTTCACGTTTAGCTTCATTGGATCATAGGAAATTCTTCCACACGTTCTTATGGGATTTATTTGGAGTTAAAAGATTTATTTGGAGTTAATAAGAGTTTCTGTTTTTGAGGCTAGATGACTGAATGCTGTAACTGAATCAAGAGGTGATGTAGAAAAGTTTTTGTTTAAAGTCGGGCCTTGTTATGCAACCATGTTATTGCAGTGTACACTTTAAAAAGCTTTTTATTTTTTCAAATGAATCATACAAGCTAAATTTCATTAAGTGTGAATAAGGGTTATTTTATTATGATTTTTTACATCAGAAAAAATGCATTTCCGCACTGAATGCAATTATTGTGTTCTGGTTAGCTGCATTACTGAATGAAAATGTTAGTGTAATTCCCATTGTGTTGATTATAAGTTCAAAACAATCTTTCATATTGATTGCAGTAGATGGTGAAGACTTTGGGCTGGAAGGATCTTCTGCAGCAGTCTGTGTTACATTGCATCTGAAGAAGCCTCTGACTGAAGAACATCCTGTTCATATGACAGACTCATAAATAGCATGATCAGTTTTGTCCATTACGTATAGGAATTAACCTTCTTTGCAAAGTCATTTCCAGAGACTCCCGAGAAAAAATATGTGATTGTGAACAGTTTCTCCATCTCTTTTTGGTTTTTAAGAGCTGTTTGACTAATTCATAGAATTACAAACACTACAAAGCATAACCTCTACCTTATTTTATAATTAATGATTCATACTGTTGTGACAGGTTAAGAACTGCCTGTGACTGACGTTGGGTGACGTTAACAAAGAGGGATGGGGGAAGTGCTCTCCTTTTTTCCATCCATGTTTGTCTTCGTCATGTGCTCTGCATTTCCCCCCAACTGAGCTCAGTTTTTGAAAATTTATGACCACTCATCTTCATGCAATGCAACGTACGCAGCATTATGGCACACTGTGTTAATATTTAAAGTGCTAGACTACTTTCACTCTCCGTTTTTATATACCAACAGAAATAAGTAAGCTTACATAATCTACAGAAGTAGTATCTACAGTAGAGAACAATATTACCAGTTCAGCAGCAAAAGGCCGCTCACTTCGGTCTTTTTATATATATATTTACTAATGCTCCACTGAGTCCTCAGACAAACTATTGGCCCGTGTTCTCATTAATGTACAGTACATTTCTGTGTTCGTGGTGTTTTTCAGCGAGGAAAGAGCAGGGGAAAGATAAGCCTGGCCACTCATGTGTATTCAGGCAGAAGGAACAACAGCCAGGCGCGTTTTATAGCGACTGTAGTGGCTCCTACCTCTCTTCCCCCCTTCGTGAAAACCGTCCACAAATAACAGGCCTGCGTCAGACTCTAGCACATCTTCTCTTCGCACGTTTACAACCAGTATTCATGCGCACGTTTACGGTATTCCCACACAAGCATTGCACGTACACTTTGCTTGAGCCACCCCATCATTAATATTAATAGTAATGAGCTTTTCCTTTGTATCTGCGCTTGTACTGCAAAGAAGGGACTGTCCCTCATGGCAGTGGCGGCACTGTCACCAAATGAAGACGTGTGGTTCATCCAATATTGAATATCATCTCAGCTGGGATTCATAATACATTATCTAAGTGAAGATGTGACTCTTGTGAAGAGAATGAGATTTAAATGCTCAGAGGGAGGGGGGATGTAGAACAAGGGACCGGACCAGGTGCTCTCATTCAAGCGGCACCCGAGATCACTCCCCTTGTCTCTCCTACTTTCCACTAAGAGATGAAGTTCAGAGATTATCGCAAGAGATTATTTCTGTCTCGTAAAGAGCAACCAGAGCTCCTGCCAATCATTTCACACACCGAGACGCTCAGAAGCCTTTAATTTACACAGTTAACATCATGCAGAAGGTGCTACGCTTTATTTATCAGTATAGTTGGAAAGACAACAGTGCTGACTGCTATAGATTGGGTGTATTTTCTACTTTGACAGGCCGCGGTGAATCACCAGGCCTTCGAGGTATTCGGAAAAGGCTGAGACCAGATATGGAAAAGTAAAACAATCTTACATCAAAACTAATCAGAGGGATGATTTTTCCACCTTATTATAACATAAATCAAGCCTGATTTGGAGTTTCCTGTCGGAGTACTGCACGTTTTGTCTGCAGTTAAAGTGCAGAGTTTGTCTGTGAATACTTTTAGAGTTAAACTCCATCATGTTTTCGATCCAAGGTATTGCAACTGATCTGCTGCTGGTTTTCATAGGACACAACCTGGTGCTGAGAACAGACATTCATAGACACTACAAAATGCCATGGACATTTTTTTTTCCCCAATAAAAATAGCAGATTCAATTTCAATCAAAGTTCTATAGTGAATGAAAGATACAGTTTTTGCAACTTTTGCTCCCATTTATGTCTTTAGGGGATAAAATAATTATAGTACTAAGATGTTGTGTTACACTGCCATCCTCTATAATTTATTAGATCAACATAAACATTTGTTAAAAGTGTAATTACTCATTGTATAACCATACAAGGTTTGCTTAAATTTATGTAGATTTAGCGTGAAGGTGTTACATTACACGAATATGTACTGGCAAATCCCTTTTGTTTAGGCAAATACATGCTCTGAATTAATACAGCGCTGCTTTACAGATGAACAACTTGATGTGCAGAGCTGTCCACTGCACAACTTTTAAAATCTGACACCAAATCATAACAGTGTGGGCTCCCCATTATCACAAAAGTCTGTTGTTTAAGCGTAGTTGAAATTTCTTTTTCAAAGAAAATAGAAGAACCATGCCAGTATTACCAGTATTTTTGAAAGCATAGCTTAAATACTCATCTGAAACAATAAAATTAGCCAAGCTCAAAATCCTTCTGCATTCAGCAGCATTCAACCATCTTAAAATGCTGCACATGATTTTCCATCAAGAGAGGGAATATCCCAACAGCTGAACCTTTAAATTGCATTCCGGGACACTACATAATCTGGATTATCAACATTTGAGAACATTTTCTCAGATATCAGCACAGTCTCATTGAAGCATTCCTAAATAATAACCATTACTATTTCCAGGTGGATTTATTAATTCATTTATCCAACAATTGGCTACCCGATTATCCTTAAATGAAAATAATCAAACCAAATCTACAGTCAGTTCTTTACTAGCCACTTTCTGAAGTTCCAAAACTTAAGAAAAGCAAATTATTTTTTGACAAATCTTTCACTACTGAATAAATAAAAAAACTGTTTCTCTTGATTAAGGCGTACTGAAACGTAACTTTAAAATTTTAAATCATGGTACGTACAGAACCAGGATTGAAATCCCTAATTCATTGGAAAAAGAGTTTCCATGGCCAGTGAAACAAAAAACACCTTTAAATACTCTGCCTTAATAAGCTAAACCATCGCCGGAAAGAAGAATCAGTGAGAATTCCTCCATAGTGATGTGAGAGACTGAAAAAGTCATACAAAAAGCAACTTCTTGCAGAAAGTATCACTTGCAGGTACTAGTCTGAATTAGCACATTTCCATTACCACTGTGATAGAACCCGTTTCTTCACCGCCTTCCTGTTGTGTGCTGTGATTGGTTCCTCTGAGTTTATTCTGGTATTTGCTCTTTGCCAGATGATTCGTGTTAGCTTTTCATCCTGTTTGGCTCATGGTTTGTTTATTGTTCTGATTCCCTGTTTACTTTGTAATTTTAGGATTTTTAGCTCTGCAGCGCTCTGTGCTGGGTACAGTGCAGTTACTTATTAAAGACTTAGATTCCCATCTGGCTGCATCCAGCAAGTGATTCTTACATTTGGATTCTCCACTGCACCCTTTACACCTTTTGACAAGTTCCATCTAAACAAAACTGACTAATTTGCTTATTATGTGACTCTTTACTATTCAGGATTCAATGCCAACGACACAAGTGCAGCTTGAGCTAATGTGTTACTGAAATTGTTTTAATGAATGGAAAAGAGTCTTCTTGTTATGACAAAAGTCAGTGGATCTATTGACTTGTTCAATAAAATGTTCTGTGCTGTGAACTATTGTATTATTAAGACAAGTTGGCTGACGTAAAGATATAGTATATTAAGGCTTCAGGTTTTAAGTATATCGATCTCTTTATTAAAGGTAAATTGTGCTTAGCACAACTTAGCAAAACAGCAAACAGTGGTTAAAATCTGCTAAGGGCTTTAGGTAAATCTAGCTGAAATCATAATTGTAATTTTACATTTAAAAAAAATTATCTGGTATTTTTATATTTACCTCAATATCAAAAAAATGTCAGAAGAAAGAGGAGAAAATACTGAAACCTGTCAAAATGTTAGTTTTTGCAGTAGTACAGACATTATATTTATCTTGCGTGTTAAACTTTGGTGAATATGCAAATTATCCTGATCTGAAAAAAATCACCGAGGTGCATGAGTCGTGACCTCAATCTCATAAAACCCTTCTTGTCCAACATCAGTGTCTGACCTCTCAAATGCACTTCTAAAGGACTTGTCCATATCTACAATAAATACTTTCATATGTGTGTAAATGCAGATGGGAGAATACTTTGGGAATATAATGTATTTTCAATAAAGCAATGCTCTCTTGTTGATTATGATAATCCATTAGGTAAAAGCTTTTTTTATTCTAATGCACTTTGTGGTTTATAGTGAACTATATAAATAAAGTTCACCTACTTATTTTAAATAAAGTATCAAGAAACTGTCAGTACACATAATCACTTTATTAATATGGAATCCATCTAATATAGAATATGACCTTGCTTTTGTCTGTATGGAATTTAAATGAAAAAGTAATTTATTTGCATAAAATGTTAAGATTAATGGAGTTCACCATAATCTGTCAAACTGTCTGTGGTAGGTTGTTTGGCTTGGCAGTTACCTCCATGTCTAATAGAGTAACTTATTAAGTTCGGAGCTGCGTTGTTGCCTTGGAGGAGCTTATAAAACTGATTTCACCCATGCCGCTAAATGCTTTTCCGGGACTATAGTTAATTAACTACAATTCACCACTTTAGCAAGTCAAATGGAGCAATCTATCTGACTTTAACTCAGAGAGGCTCACTTACCCTGTAGTAGCAGCTGCATCCAGTTTACCATAATGAATAATTCAAACGATACACAAGGCCACTTTTAATTTAGATATTCAGAGCAGCTATGTTTACTGCGTCATCCCTCTCTCAGTCAGCACATTTTCTTTTTCTTTTTTTCTCGTTTCAGTGTTGTGCTCACATTGAGGGGAGGGCGAGAGAAAGACAACGAGATAAAAGAGGAGGAGAGCATGAGGAAGCATTTATGCAGCAGCAGTAGCAGAGATAAAGAGCACGCCTTTGGGTGAGGGTGAATGCACGTCCGCTGCAGCTCTCTTAGAGATTTTTGTGTGATGTGCTGTATTTACAGTGAGAAAATACGATGAGGTTAAAGCTTGAACCTATGCTTAAATACATCACAGTCATGCATAGTAACACAAACAGGTTTTTGGAACTTGGTACATCTTAAAAAATTAGAATATCATTCAAAAGTTTAATCATTTTTATCATTTCAGAAAGTGCAACTCAGATTAAGTACAAAGAGTAAAATTCAGTCTCAGAAGATTTTTTCAGGGGGTTTCAGACCTGAAAAAGTCATACTGGTTATTCACAGAGCACTGTGTCCAGACACATTTGGGAAAAATTAAGTGGAGGAAAAATTTTTTGGAGAAGGTGCAACAGCAAAGGCAGCTATGAAAGCAACTTAGACTTTCATTACACCTCAGCAGAACCACAGGCTGGTCTCCTCCATGCAACGCCACACTCAGGCAGTTTTTCATGCACAAATAATCCCAACCAAGTATTGAATGAACAGAAATGAACATACTTTTCAGAAGAATGACACTTTTTATTAGAATACCCTCCCATATTGATCTGATTTTTGAGTTTTCCAAGACGCTAAATTCTGAGGGGTTTTTTTTATCTGGAAGCCATAATCATTTAAATTACTTTAAATAAAGTCTTGAAATATTTTCTTCTATTTGTAAATAAAGCAATAGAATGAGAAAATATAGAACATTTTTTTCTATTTTGTAGATATAGCTATGCAAAGGTAATGAAAACTACAGTTATTTTCTCATTTTATGCTTAATTTTAATTAAGCATAAAATGCTAAACATTGCATTTAATGTTACAAAACACAGTCAGTGTACTTTGCATAATGAAACGATGACTGACTTTAAAGCTTATTCCAGCATAATCAGGAATGAGTTGACTCTCTCTGAACTCTGGTGTGCATTCATCTCTCCCAGCAGGACGTGACTACTTGCACTCACAGCTTTAATTATACAGAGATGGATTTAAAGGACACATGCAGGTGATGCAGGGAAGCACACAACTCAACACTCTTTGGTACATACTGTGCTAAAAACGACTGGCTGGAGAACGCTACATCCCCTTTCTGTGGCTTCTTCTTCTCAGTAAGCTATAAATATCAGGGGAATAATAAAAAGAAAAGAAGTGTCCAGTTTCGTTTTCAGCATGCCTAAATAAAGATCGGCTGACTCATGTGAACACTGTTTGCACTTAAGAGTAAAAGCGTAATGGTCTGAGGCCACAAGCTGTGAAATAGTTACCTCCAGTCTGATTCAGCCCTTTCAGTTTAGAGACTATTTCAGACTATGATTATTTTGGGAAGAGTAAAGAAAAGCCTTTATCTGAATAATTTATATCTAACTGGGCTTTCACTCAACAGCCTCATCACCAGTAACGTCAACATCCAATGTCTCAATAAAGTATTCATTTTTTTGAAGTCTGGACCACTTCAGTGTATTTTGGCAGAAGGGAAGGTTTTGTCCGAATCTGAAGTCTTTTAAAGATGAGTTAATCTGTCAATAGGCTCTCCCACCTGAGCTGTGAATAGCTGCTGCTCCTCCAGAGTAAACCTGGGGTTTCTGTGACTACTGTGCTCTTTGCAGTTCCTATCAGTTTGAAGGATGGTTTTGTCTTCATAGGTTTTTTTCCATTGCTTTGTGGGATCTTCAAATATTGAGATACTGCTTCATGACCTACTCCTTGTTTTATAATGTTCCACACCAACTTACCTGGAGTGTAAATTATTTGGCCCCTATATGGTTTCTGTTGACCATAATGTCCTTCCGCAAATTTCATAGATTTCACAATTTAAACTGCACTTTGCTAAAATTACACATTTAGCAATTAAATTGCAATCTCAGTTTAGTTGCTCTGGATTTTATTTAGTATTTCCAGATTTTCTCAGAATTTCACTTCACCTAAATTGTAAATAAATACACAATTCCTATTTCTCTTTTAATCATTTATTTAACTTCAAACTGAAAGGTCAAGGTAAAAAATGATTTATCCAGTTTGATTTGAAAGTTCTTCCATTCTGTCTTTTTTCTTTTTTTTAATGGGAAAATCATTTCGGAAATTAGAGTATCGACTGCCTGTAAGAGTGTTGCTCATTGTTGCTAATTGACACCAATTGACACCAGTTCACTGCAGCCTGTGACCTGACAGACATGTAACCACTGTGGCCTTGCACATCGGAGCCGGTGTGCCAGTTCAAATGTCCACTTTCACCACTTTCTATCCTCTCATGTCACATCTCTCTGCTCGGATTGTGAAAAGATTTTCTGTGAATTTCATGAAGTTTCCCAGACTGTTGGATCAATATGATGAGTGCCCACTGCTCAGAGGAGGCATTACAGCCATAGAAAAAAGAGAAAAAGTAAGGTAAATTTCACCTTTACCTTAGTAAAGGTGGTTCTCTGCTTCAGACAGAGAACCACCATGCTGTTGATAAATCAGTCATGTCCTCTAGCACTGCAGTGCCTCTTGTGATAGAGTGTCTCTTTAGAATGGCGATGGGAACGAACAAAAGGAGACTTGGGAATTTAGGGCTCTGTGAGATTTGTCACATTTTGACACTCGTTTTGCTCCAGTAACCCATGTCAAACTAGGTCATTGTAATCCACCCCATTTCTGCAGAGCGATGTTTCTCTGTGCAGATAGAAAAGTACATGCTGTTGTGCAGCTGCTGTCCAAAGCTTCACAGCTATTGGGATGTAAACTAGAATTTTTTGCAAAATTCACAATTTACACGCTGTTGTACCTCCATTTGTGTTTCTACTGCTTTTAAAAAACAACCCAAGCTCTTAGAAAAACACCCAGCTAGGTTTTGGTAATATGTTTATGTTTATTGGTGTCTGGAAAAGGAGCAGTTTCAAAAACCTTTGGAATGTTACATCACAAATCTGCAGGCACTGCCACGTTATCTAGCAACCCCAGCGAAGCCCAGTCTGTCACCTGGCAACCCAAGCTGAACACAGCTCATTTGTTCAGTTGTTTGTATCACTCTGTTATTGCTGTTGTAAACGAATATTTTAGTAATCGAGTACTCTACCGAGTAGTGCTATGAATAATCAAGTACTCGGGATCTCTCTCTCTGTCTTTCATCAGCAGCGCTCTTCTCACCATTTGCTTTGAAACGGTCATCATGCAGTTCCGGGAGGAGAAGACTTTCATACTCCAAGTGTACACAATAAAACCCCCAGAGATTTGATGTTATGCTGCTAGCACTTAGCAACAACTCATAGGCGGAAGTGAGAGTGCTGCCTAACAAAAATATTGATCCGGCCGGAACACTGTGAGCTAAATATTAAAACATAATTTAACAAAGCTTCGAGGCAGATACATTTTTCTCGAGGAATTTTAATAATCAAGGTACTCAAATTATTTGAGGAATTGTTACATCCCTAGTTGACTTACCATTCAGCGTTTTTGTTGGTTGTGCAGGAGGCTCTACTTCTGCTTTTCAAAGATGTACACTTGTATATTTGTCCGTCTGTTTGCAGCCATTTTCATGTGTGAGTGTAAATGTTGAGTTTAACCACTTTGTCACAAGCAAGAACCTGTTTATTGCAAAGCAACAGTGAGGCGTCACAATGCAGCCATATTGCTTGTTTAAACAACAAAACAAAGTTAATCCTTAGTGCTTACCTGTAATTAAATCCATTTCTTTTGCAGAAGAGAAAATTAGATTAGCCATCATTATATGAAGATTTAAATTAATTCTTTACCAGGCAGTGCCTGGTAAAGAATTTCACATGACATTGGAGCCCTCAGATTAGTTTGCATTTTAGAGTAGGAGCAAAGCAACTGGCAAATTTCAACTAAACACATGCGATGACCTGCAAGGACAAAAAAAATCACTTTGAGGAGCTGTCTCAGCTGCCTACCATTGTATTATCACCTTCCCCTGGGATAGACTAATTAACTATTCCTAACCACTGAGATTCATGTGCTGCTTTTTTTACATTCCTTATCTCCGCTGTCATGAATAATTCATGCCAAACTGGAAATGTGAGACAAAATTGTGCTTGAAAGTGCAGGGAAATTAGAGAGGACATCTTTCCTTGTCTTTGCTAAAACTTTGTGACCTGAAGTAAACACGAGATAAACAGCAAAACTTTTTAACTGGAAAAAAATAAAACATGGCTCAGGTTTCTGTAAAGTCATATTTTGACTCACCCTTGGTTCACTTTTCGTAGCAATAGTGTTCAAAGGGAAGTATTTTGAATTATATTAAATCATTTTGCTTAAATATATCTGGCAAACTCGTGGTGAATTTTGTTGGCTCCCAAAACTAATTTTTACAAAGTAAATCAGCATTTTGTGCTCTGCAGCTCCTGAACAAAGAACTATTACTATATAAATTCTTCATTGTGTTATTGGTCACATTATTGATAGGTAAAGATTCGGACATTTAGTAACTAGTGCTGATGGAGTGAGTTGAAGTAAGTAAGGTTTATTTATAAAGTTTTATAAGTTCTGCAGAGGCCTGGTAATGAGCCATTCATTGGTTGGAACAGAGATGTATCTAAAACTTGAGGAGCTGCGGTTCTGAAGGACTGGAGTTGGAAACACTAGCCTTATTGATGACTGCAATTGTATCATACAATCGCTGATGTATAATACAAAATTCAGATTAAAATTAGGGGTTCACGGGGCGTGCTGTGGTGGCGTAGTGGTTAGCGCGACCCGTATTTGGAGGCCTTGAGTCCTCGACGCGGCCGTCGCGGGTTCGACTCCTTGACCCGACAACATTTGCCGCATGTCTTCCCCCCTCTCCTTCCCCGTTTCCTGTCAGCCTACTATCATATAAGGGACACTAGAGCCCACAAAAATACCCCTGGAGGGGTAAAAAAAAAAAAAAAAAATTAGGGGTTCATCGATTTATCGGTGCCAATTTCCTTAATGTTGGGAGACACATTAAGTGTGTTGCACAAGGGGCAATTCTAAAAGTTTCCAGACCTGGAGGTTTCTACTGCTGCAGAACGTCTTCCATCTGATGTAAATGGCTTCTTTTATCATTCTCTGGTTGCCTGCCGGGTGCTAGTCAATAATCTTTGGCCATGGCCTCATCGATGCCTTGACTAATGTTTTGTTGTTTACATGGATCTGGTTTGCTGCCTGTCCTCACCCTTTCCATTTGTAGTGTTACACACAGTGGTGGGGTGTGATTTTTATTGCCTCCTGCCCATCTGTGCCTCCTTTCATGACGTGTTTGGTTGCAGATGTCTGAGGAGCATCTGAATACAACAAAGAAATTATATATATATATAAAAAAATACAGAGTACATCAATGTGTTATCTTTTTTCTAAAGTCATTTTATGGATAGACATTTCTATGTAGCAAAAAAAAAATAGAGCTATGTCATGGACTGGCTTATTTCTGATTCACCTGAGCCATTTGCAAGCTGCTGTACTGCTTTTTCTTTTCCATCTCCCACTAAAGTCCTTGCATGTGAAAAAACTAAAGCCAAGAGGTTCTGGGTGGGAGCTAAGCCTTCCTTTTCCTTTTTGCATTTTTAATCCAACCTCTAAATCTTTCACGCAGACTTCTTTTCTCTCAGTTCTGTTTCATGTCTTTACTGTCTCCTGCTTTATTTCCCCTTTCTCTTCCACTGCTGTATTAAAGAGGCCCCAACTCAGCCATATAGCAGAGAAAATGTTCCTGGAAAGGAATAAAAGCTAAAATAGCAGCATTATGTGGTTAACTTGAGGGCCTGATCACACATACATACAATCACCAAACGTTCATTAAAGTCTTCTGCATGTAATGTGATTGTGTTAAATCCCTTCACATTAAACAGACCATTAGCAGCTTTCAAATGACCGTCTTTTTTGTGCTCCTGTTGTGTGCACTTTGACTTTATGTCACTATGCTATATGCTTATCCATATTGCTGCTAATTCACATTTTGTTGAGACTAATCTAAGTTGGATTGGCTTCATAATATATCTGCCACACTTTGAATTTACTTATATGTTCAGAGAAGGTTGGATATTTTAAAAATAAACATAGCCATAAGAGCAGAGTCTTTATAATTTGTTCCAAGTAAACAGATTTTGTGTGAACTTACTGATTTAAGCACTGTGACCTAAGCAGGCTTTTTGAAGGTTCAAAGAAACAAGGAATGTAAAAGAAACTTTGCACCATTAGAGGCAAAATTATTCAAAATGGACAATCTTTATCGTCAACATTTTGATGCTCAGGCTTGTAGGCAATAAAAACCGAGGCGGTGTTGCAAAGCAAAGTTTTGAGTAATTAGGGCATCAGACTGTGGTTTATATTTTTACGGTTAAGATGAGGGGAAATGCAAGTATTAAATTCAATTTCTGGTCCCTACAGAGAAATAAGCCACATTACATCACAGATACAGAAAGCAGACAATAAGAATGAGCATTTTTGGTTGTCAAATGTCTTTCATGTGGAAAGAGTTGCCTCTGAGAATTTAAGATTTAAATAAACAAAAGTAAAGAAGTGTATAATAGTTCAGTTGTAAATCTGTTAAAATGAAGAATGATCTGATATGTAGACATGGTATAATTTCTGTCATTACAATGAGGATTAGATCATTAAATAGCTTTGATTATTGTATCTTTTTGCACTTTGCTTTAGGATTGATTGACCTCAGCTGAAGCTGCACTGATGATCTTAATTTCAAATAAATTTGTCCGCAAGAGATTAAAGTTGAGACTGCTATTTCTGGCTCTCATCGTTGCTCTGGGTTTGATAAAGAGAGAAAACAGGCTGACCTTTGATCTTTCAGCCCAGAAGCACAAATGAGATACAGCTAGAAACTTAGCGACGGATGATGAAGTTCTGTGTTGTAAAGGCAGAGGTTTAGATTATAGATAAGTGAGAAGGATGATCTCCAAATGGCTCTTCTTTGAGCTGATTGATGGAGAGGCTGGGGTTGATGGAGCTGTCCTCTGAAGCTGCTCAGCAAAAGCAGAGGTTTGCTCAATCTTTCTAAGCTGATCGGCAGGAAATATGCAGCTGTTTTTCAATTTAATGTGAGTTATTTGGTCAAATACTGTGATTCATAGAGTATAGATAGAAAATATTACAGAATACTTTGTCTTTTATTGGAAATTTTAGAAACAACCCAGATTTGGTCTCATCTTTCCAAAGCAAAAATCTTTCAAATGTTTCCGGCTTCAAGCAGGATTTTTTTTGTTGTATCTCATATATCTTTCATTCACTCCTCCATAAAGAGATAATTTGTGTATTAGTAATACACAACTAGCTGTTTTTCCATTTACAGATTATCCTGACCTAAGCTGTGCTCCTTCCCAGGTCACGCTGAGGGATAAGTCAGGTTTTTCATTCTTGCACAGACTTCAGTGAGATGTTCAAAGTTTGGTATGCTCTTTGCTTAACCCTGATTAAAACGTCTTAGTCTTGCTGATGCTGTTTGTTCTAAATATTCTCTAAAAAACCTCAGATCTTCACTCTGCTGCCTTTGTACTCAGATTAACCTATGCAGGCTCCTTTTCCCAACAAAGCAACTTCTGCAAGCAATTGTTTGAATTGTTTTTATTTAAGTTGAATAAAATGTGAATAAGTGACATTTAAGACTTAGGTTGTTTAGTGGGATAAAAGGGATCAAGTGGTATAAATACTATTCCAGACACCTGCTGCTTATGTTGTGTGTAAGCAACTTCAAAAGGACCATCTTCAATACTGATTGTACGCTGGTTATATTTTTGGATTTGTAGTCAGACAATAAGGAAAGCTTTTCCCAAATGAACAGACTTAAGAGGACAGTCCCTGCACTGCTGCTTCCTGTGAGGATTCTTTCTGTTCATCTGAAAACCATTTGTGATACTGCATAAAATCCTTCATTGTCTAAAATATGACAAATTGTGATTACTTTGGGGAAATCGATGATAATGGCCACACAATTAATAATCTTTCTGCAGGAATAACCTTCCACTGATTTACAATTTTGGCAAGAATCACTCAAAAAAAAAAAAAGGCAGCTCTAATTTAGAAGTGCGTTTTTGTGTGAGCTCAGTGTTTAAGGTTACTGACAGTGCTTTGGATAAGAACAGAAATAGTGGTCCCATCTTCCTCTTGCCAGCTGTTTTTAGACATCAAACAGAGTGAGAAAAAAACAAAACATGCATTGTCTTCTGCTGGCAGCTTGAATGCAGCCGCTGTGTTTTGTGAGGGTGGCTGTAAGCTGGACTGTGTGGGCTACCGGATAGAAACGGCAGGAAGAGCGGGGAGGGGAGAGTATGGATGCTGTATTATAGAAAGAGTCCCCAAGGTCAAACACACACTCACTCATCACTCACTGCCCTTGGTGGCTCTGGGGTCAATGAGGGGCAATGAGCTCAGTGGCATTCACAGCTATGTGTTTGTCAGTCCTCTTCAGGGGGTTTGCTACATATTCTTCTTAAATTGATGGGTTCTTACATCCTTAAAGTTTTTTAAAAAAAAAAAGGTGCATAGAAAGAGCATCAGGTTGATTTTGGAGTGAATGAAATGAAATGTGCACCATATGACCAGGGGCCATGTGTGGTCTTTATTTATGCATGAGGAGGCAGTTTGGAGATACGACACTGCTGAAGCAAAGTGGGGCAAAAAACAACTCGCATGTCTCATAAAATTACACATTCTTTATTCTTTCGTCCTTTACATTGGTTTTTTTATTGGCCCTCTTCCTCAGCTGTGAATGAATAAAATTTACCACTCCAGATTTCTTAAAATATCTGTTCTTCAAACTTAAAAACGTGTGCAAGTACCTAAAAAATAATTGTGACTTATCAAAAGTTGCCTAAAAGTTCCCTGATGCCCTTTTTTACTCAACATGCACTATTACTGACTTGTGATTTCCAATAACAATTTTAGCCAATTCCAGTTTATCCTTAACAGTGATATTATAAAAAGATATGAGAACACCAGATTGGCCATTAAATATTTATACAGTAGTAGAAGCAAAGTTGACGTCACACTACAGGTTTGAGAGTCGAGTTGCTGTAAAACAGGGTTTTACTACTTTAGACAATATATTTCAGTTAATATTTTATTCCTCCTTTTGAATATTTTATTAGGTTTGTAGTTCAATTAGCATGGCCAGCTTTAGTGTAAACAGCAGTGAAGGTAGATCCTTAGTTTAATTTATCTCTCATTTATCAATTAATCTATTTCACTATCAGTTTTGTTTCACTTCAACATTTTCAATACATTTATTTCAGAGTCAGGGTTAATATTTTCAGTTACAATTATATTTTTCAGTGTCTGTATTCCTATTCAGTTTCATCATAAACTGCCATCATTTTAGCCCCATTGGCTGAATCTGACCAACAAGCGGGTTACTTTCAAAATGTCTTCTTTTATTCTAATTTAAAATAAAAATCTTGAATGTTTTAAGTTATTTTAATCATTTTTGGACCTGAGAAATGAAGATATCATTGTTGGATGAAAATATAAGGTTCTGTTGTAAAAATTTACTTACAAAGTCTACTCTCAATAACATTATTCGCCCTTACTAGCGCTCATGTTATCCAGGGCCTTTTCATTTAATTACGCTGTCATTAAACGGTGCTTCTTGCATCACTTATTGCCCTTGTTTGATGCACGCCATCAGCAGAGAAACACACAAAGGAGGGGGCTGCGCTACTAACCCTGGAGATCATCATTGGTGGGATTAAATGTGTTTTTAGTTTCTAAAAAAACAAAATTACCACACAAATATGTCCCTTGTTAAGACATATTGTAGAATATAGTTTTTCAGTTAGCTTTTCGCATCTTTGTGCTTCTTCTGACTTCATTTTGTACACGGGAAATATTCCCTTTGCTCAGTGAGTTGTCTGCTTAAAGTATGTTCATTAATCAACTCAAGCTAGAAAATAAACCCAAACAACACCTAATTATAGTCACCAACCAGTTTTGTAGTGCATGTCAGTCATTTCTTGTTATAGTTTTGTTTTCTTAGGTTTTTATTCTTTGATTTTCTTTACCAGTTTTATCTTTGCAGAGCTACATGATGCTGGTTTATCGCAGTCAGTGGAAGAGGAGTGGCTAATTCCCTGGATAGTTTGTGATGCTCTTATTCAATAATACACACACATTTACACGAGACGGGCAATTTAGAGTCACAAATTAATCTAGCATGCTTGTTTTTAGGTAATGGCAGGAACCTGAACTACTTGGAAGAACCTGGGTGTAAAACAAATCAAATTAATAGAAGATAGCTCAGTAAAGCTATCGATTAGTCAATAATGAAATCTGAACCGAGAGATATGGAGGAACACAGGGAAGGTGGTAAGGAGGTCATTTTGGACACAGAAGGCATTAGAGGCAGTGTGTTTGTGTTTGCAACAAAGGAAGACAGTCAGGGTGAGAAAGGGAGCTGATAAAAGGAGAAATAGGTATAAGAGAGGGCAGGAGATGAGGGGATGGTAAGAGTCTAAGCATAAGAGGAGGCAGGCAATAAAGCTCCCTATCAATCTGTTAAATGAGTGTCCTTCCAGCAGAGGGTACTTTGAGGAACACTGTTTTCATCAAGTCAGAGATTTAGCGCTCATCCTCCAATCCTGCACTTGGTTATTGAAGAAATGGAGAAGCTGAGCAAACGGTTGGTCTGTAGGTCATGCTGCCGATTACGTTGCATTTACTGCGAGTGTGAAGTACCCTCAGTGTTGAGGAGCTTCATGTTGGACTGCTAGCTCAACATTTGATAATTTGATGAGAATATTATTGATTTTATTCTGGCTTCATACACTCATTCGCTGTCTTTTATGATTTCCTTTCTTCTTTTTTATTCGTTTTATTAGTATTTTAAGTGAAACATCACTAGTGTTTCATGTAATTCCTAAACAAACTAAAATCCAGTAAAAAAATTTTGTTTTTTTCCCAGTAAAGATACTGGGTGATAAAGCAGATTGGTAATTACTTTTATATTACTTATGAAATATCTACATTACTCTTAGAAGACAAAGGCACTAAAACTCTATCTTCTGACTCTAATGTTACATTCAGCTCTTTGGAGTTTCCAGTGTTTGAGATATTTTTCTCAGAATATCCAAAATATTCTGAGAAAATATTAATATCCAAAATATTAAACAAAACTGCTAAGTTGTGCAGTTTGTCTCAGATCAACCTCAGCTTTCACTGGCGATATTGTTTTACAGTTATGCGCCGCTTTACCCACAGTGTTTCTTATATTTACTGTAAAAAATGTGTACTTTGCTTTTACTCAAATCTGTGAACAAATCAAAATTGGACTCAACATGTGAAGCATACATATTCAATATCTTCTACCAACAAATAGAGTAGTGTCTAACTTACTGAATTTAGTGAGTAGTGTTGATTTTAAATGGCTGTGCAAATAGTCTATAGTGCTGTCTGGAGCATTTTCACATAGTGTCAGCAAGATTTGACTGTTTTGCATGGAAAAACACAGACTGAACTGTTTTAATGAAAATATGACAAAAGCCATTTGTCTATCTTGTCCATAAATAATGCTGTCTCGACTTCATTTGATGTCACTGACACTTTTATTGATGTGAATCAGTTTTGAGATTCACTTTTGCAGGTTATCAGGTTTGGTTTTGCATTTTGTATTGTTTTAAGAAATGTTCTTACTGTTTTGCAAATGTTATAGTGGTGTGAGAAATTCACTAAGCTGACTAAGAAAAATTGTGAACGACACCCAACTGATTCAGTAGTGCATGACTTTAGATTAGTAATGCATCATTCAGAAATTTGTAGTCATTTTGCAGTCTTCTGTTTCTCTGAAGACAAGTTCCTCTTTTAAAACGATGAGAAAGCATAAGTAGAGCCTTTTCAAGCATTTCTGCCATCAGCCGTCATTAACTATTTGTTTTAGAAATGCTCACACCACTTGCGAGAGACAAAGAGTCACAGTAAACTTTACTTATGCTAAAGAAAAGATGACAAATTTTATGTTATACTTGCAATTGGCACAGTTAGAGTGGCTGGCTACAGAGATGTGAGAATTCCCTTTGCTTAACTTTGTGATTTCCAAACAGCTTCAAATCAAGGTTTATTATAGAATAAGAGCAATTGGAGTTCATATGTTTCAGTGCAGTGCAAAAATAAATCCCAAGGGTAAAATTACATAATAATATCAATACAACAGTAGTAATCCTTACACTGTGTGGGTTTGCTTTGTTTCTTTTTGTGCAGAAGGAATTTAGTGCAACAAATAAAAATTAACCATGTAATTCATTTAAATGAATTACATTTACTAAAGACTTTATCAGAATTACGGCAACAGGAAACATATCAAAACTTAAAACATGATGGGCGTGCCGTGGTGGCATAGGGGATAGCGTGACCCATGTTTGGAGGCCTTGAGTCCTCGACTCGGCCGTCGCGGGTTCGATTCCCGGACCTGACGATATTTGCCGCATGTCTTTCCCCTCTCCTGTCAGCCTACTTTCATATCAGGGACACTAGAGCCCACAAAAGACCCCCTGGATGGGTAAAAAAAAAAAACTTAAAAAATGATGATTAAATGATAAAAGGTAGCTTAAGAGGTAACATTTTTAAAAATTTCTCTATCATTTAGTTATCTTGAATATAAAAGTGAAATTGATCTAGTTTGCATTTAATTGTGTTAATAAACCTTGGTGGTGTTAGTAGTTTAAAGCAGAGATGGTAACTGGATTATGACCAGAAACATCAAGCAGAGCTTGGATTCATCCTTGTTTATCTCCACAAGGCAAAGGAAGCATTCATAAAAACTAAAATCCTAGAGAAGCTTTAGAGGCACATTTGGCTGGCTTTAAATGGATTTCTTTGCTGAATAAAATGTTCCACACATTCGGAAGCTTTTGTAATTTATTTTTGTTTATGAAGAAAAGTAGGACTCTATTGTCATGACTGATGCTTTGTTGGTAGAATTGCTTTGAGATGATCTGACGCTTGGAGAGCAAAGCATGCCAAGAGTTTGCCATTGTTATCAGGAATATTGTGACTCGGCCACACGAGCCTATTATAATTATGGTGGAGACAATGTAAGAAGCAGAAATGGACCTCTGAGGATCTATTCATACTCCTGCAGCAATGTGGCAGTTAAAAAAAAAAGCATGAATAATATTCAGAGGATTGAATCAATGTGTTTATGTTTTGTTTTTAGCAAACAATGAGTTTACACATGCTGTTGAATTCACTTGTACTCTGGACAGTTATTTGTTTTCCATCACAGCATTTGTTCATTTGATCGAAATTATTGATTTAGATGCTCTAATCTTAGCACAAAACCTCACAGAAGGCAGAAAATAAAACTCCTATTTCTCTTGGAGGGATATTGCTTGGTACGAGCTCCACTGAGATGTCCTCTTCTTCACACACTTTGTAATTTCTGTCTACAAAGAGGAGGTTTTGATGGAAGTATGTTTAAACTGTAGCTGAGAAACAAACATAAAAGCAGCACACTTAGCCTGTATTAAGAGCTATGTAATGTTGGAACATATAGTATTGGTATGAGTGCGATGTGTAAAAAGATTAAAATTAAATAATCAAAAAATCTGAAGAAATAATTTCACGCTGAAGAAATGTGAAATCTCCAACCTTTAATTCGATTGCTATTTAGTGTTTGTGGTAAAAATGGTACAAAAGTATTCTTTTCAACAAAAATATTTGCTACCACAGTTATTGGTAACCCCGTAAAAGCTTTTGTTGAATGTGTTTAAAAAAAAAAAAGGATTTTCTCTCCCACCATCACAAAAGTAAAAGTAAGAAAGGTGGAGTTTACAAAGACAACAAAGACGGAGCTTTTTAGCAAAAAAATAAAAAATTAAAAAATAAATAAAAAATAAAACTCCTGGTGTGTTTGCCATTAAACAAAGCATTAATATGTGGAAAAACATCTCTCACCCAACAATTAAGCATGGTGGAGGATGTGTGATGCTTTGGGGCTGCTTCTTTTCTAAAGACTGTAGAACCTTTTAAGAGTTTATACCATTAAACACTTTTATATATGAAAATAACATCAGTATACTCTTAATTGTCAAGACATTTTAAAGGATCACCATTCGATTGTTATGCAAACTACAAAGGAAACTGGAATGAAAGAAAAACAAAAACTGATAAAGATGTTGCAGAAGAAGGAGGTCCAGAAAAACATCAAATGTAAATTTGGGTTTTACTACTAAAATAGAAAATAACTTGTTTCCTCTTTTTTTATGCGCCTTCCAGAGGGATACTGATAATTATTGCTGGCACTGCAAGTCATAATATATTTACTCAGTTCTGTATTTCCTTTGCATAACGTTCAAATTAGCTTCCCACTTTTAGATCTTCCTATAGGAGCTTAGTTTGATAGATCCAATCAAATTTCAGCGGCTCATAAAATGTTCTGCAGAGCAGAGGGACACGCTGAGTCAGGCGGCATCGATACTGAACTGTAACCCACATTCCTGCTAAAGCTGCAGCGTTTATCTCAGAAACATGAATCCATGTCTCATCCTGAGGAAACAAATGTTTAATCACATTACAGCTAAAGTTATTTTGGAGGCCAGATAGCTAATTAGCTGCCCAGCAGCAGCAGGAACAGATTAAATGTTATGTAAATGTATGCAAATGTTACTTGCAATTGATGCTGGTGTGGTCTTAGTTTAGTTTTGAAACATTGATCTAATAAAATAACGCAGAATTTTAGAAAATAAATCACTGAAATCTTTGCCACAGTTCTAATCAGGCTTTGATCTGTTTTTATAATCATGATAAAAAAGTAGGCACACCCTCTGTCAATTGTAGGATTTCAACAAATCAAATATCTGATCTTTGCAAGTTTAGCTTTTCAGAGACTTTGAGTCTATTATTAAAAGTAAATAATCAAAACACCAGGGAAAACATGGGGGAAAAAAGCTGCTGAGCAAATACAGATAGTTCTACTGCTTATTGAGTATGTCAATAATTAGTGGATGATGGCATGTCAAAAAAATCATTTTTGACATGCTTTTTAAAAATCTAATGTAAATAAAAAACACATACATTGTTTTATTATTATTTGAGTGATGCTTGTCTCATTTCCCATCAGAAATCAAACTTCTGGATTGAATAAAATTAATTTTTAAATCCAATTCTGCAGGGATATTTTTACTTTTGGCCATAACAGTACGGTTCATATGGTAATGCTTATATAAAGAAGAATTAAATTAACCACTTTCAGTTCAGTAATTATGTTAAAAACTATAATTTCTCCCAGGTTTGCATGCACCTACAGGTTCTTGCAGAAGCATAGAATCAGAGTAAAGTAAAATGAAATAAAGCCTGGCCCTTTCTGTGTCTTTGCTTATCTTTAAACTTTAATTAAAGGGGTTTTTTTCTCTCTTGTGGTTTAGTGTCTCCTTTCCTGCCTTCCTTTCTTTGCAGAGAAAGTTAAATATGTAGATGTACTGTACTATATTCTCAGTGTACTGGCAAGCACATCATGAGCAGAGCAGATGCGTATACAGCCGCACGTCCTGGGAATAAAAATGAGTCAAGCTGGTGTGTGACACAGTGGAGATTACACTTGAAGTCCCATTTTTCTGCTGTTACCAGAGCACTCCGGTTTATATGTGGGATAATGTGTTTGTGGCTTGAAAGAAACGTATAACAGTTGTATGACACAAAATGCTGCTGGAAGCTTTGAGTGGATCATCTAAACCCACAGACAGATGTTCTATTTTCACTCCTCCCGCCCTGAAGGCTTAGTCACTCATTTTCTATCCAAGATGACAACACGGTCGAGAATAAATGATTTTGACACTACACTGGCTGAAACGCTGCCCAGCATTCCCGGACGTGGATCCCGCTACGTGCTGTAAACTGCATTTATTGCCCCTCATGTCCCCCTAGTGACACGCATGCATGGACCGGACCGGCTGGAGCGCAGTGACTGATGAGCTTTGTCAACATGGAGATCACATGGGACGCTAAGGAAGTACTCCCAAGTTGAAGCTACAGCGTGTCATTATTGAGACATGGTGGAGGTTTCTGTCCACCTCCGGTTCATCAGCTCCACACTGACTGCCTGCTAAGGGATGGCTGTATAATATTTCTGAATTTTTGAAAAAGTGCTGGCTGGATTTTATGCAATTCAAGGCTCACATTGTCAAATTTCACAGGAGGAACTCCAGGCTGCATTTTCTGCCAGATTCCTCCTCCAACTGTATTATAGGTGAGCTACAGATATAGGCACACTCACAAAAGACATGGATATTTTTTGCACAAGTTGCCATTTATGGAAAGTGCATATGTGCATGAAGTTCTGTGGTTCAAAACTATCCCCATCTGCTATTACTGGAGCGATAATTTCACCATCTAAACTCCAGTTTTGATTTGAGTAAAGATTTCCTAAAGTGTTTTCAGATTAAAGGAGAAGAAAGTAAGGCATTAAGATCCAGAAATGTAACTAAATATCAATAAGGAAGACCTCTTTGAACTCAACACTTCCTCATAAATGGAAAACAATTATGAAGTATTTTCAATTTTAGCATGCTATTATAAAAACTCATCTTTACATTAGGTTTTGTTTTTTCTGACAAGGTTGGGACCATTCCTATGCTTGGAGATGATAATCTGAACAGATTCTCCATAGATGATCTAAGAATGGGCCACAATGTGTTAGACTGCATAAGGAACCATACTGTTATAGTCATGATAACCAATCATTAATATTACATATCTCATTTTGAGTCACTAAACATAGACACTAAAATGTCAGCTAAATCTCAAATATTTTGAGATTTACTACTTAATTTGTTAGCAAAATTCATATTTAAAGTTAGATTATGGCAGGAGGATGGATAATGTATTTCGTATTTCTTCCACATGCAGCTGAATATGTCAGTGAAAATACTTTAGTCACAGAAGACATTTAAAATATGCCAGATTTATTTTTTTCTGGATTTTTTTTAAATATATGGATTTCAACTAAAAGCAGCCAAGTGAAGAAAAAAGTGATTTATACACAATGTAGCGTTCCCTTTTTAAGAGTAATCCAAGTGGGAGAGAAACGTTCAAGTGATGCTCTTCAAGCTCAGAGCACCCCTGGACAAAGACAACATGTTAGGGACAACACAAGACGTGAGTCTGAAGCTGTTTGTGTGCTTGCTTCGCCTTCAGCCATGAAGCTGAATCTGGTCTCATTAACTGCTCAGACATAAATAAAATGACCAACAGTGTTGCAGTTGCCACAAGCTCTGCTACAGCCTTGACATTAGTCATTGTTTGCCTCAACCAACGTTTTCTGTGCTGAAATGTTATTCCTTTGACAACTTCTTCCCTCAAGCCTCCTTCTTGTGCAGAAGACTCTTCACGCCCGTGAGCACAGATGAGTGTGTGGCCGCGGCCTTTGTCACCATGTGTCTTTCTTTTTACCCCAGGCCTGTTTAGACTCTGCTCTGATGGCAGAACCAGCTTTCTCTGTGACCAAGACTTCCTCGACCGAATCATTATATCACTAAGCGAGCTTGCCTAATCACCAAAGCAGCTCAAGAGATTTATCAAATGTAAGACTTATCTTCTGAAGTGAGACATTTCCCAGGATTCCTTTAAATTTTGAAACCCAGTGACACATTATGTACATTATACAAAATTTCTAAGGGTGGGCAACAAGCAGAAAAGCATAAGTGGACTAAGTCTCTGATTAGGACTTCAAGAAGTTCTATGCATCCCAAAATTTCACGCTGACCTCCCTAAATCAGTTCCAAAACCTCCAGCCAGAAACGTGCAACAACTCTGGTAGAGGTTTTCTGCAGTTTATACGTTGCAAAACTCTTAGCTACAACCTCAAGATTTTGTAAAGCTTTGTGTGTTTTAATGTTTTGTTTGCATACAATAGACCAACATAAAATCATAAAATGGAAGGAAAAGAATACATGAATTTCAGAACCTTTTAAAAGTAAATGGAAAATTTTAAGTACAATGCAAAGTATTAGTCTTTTTATGACAAGATTTTATAATAAATAGAACCATATTTGGTAAAAAAAAAAAAAAAAAAAACTTAAAATAATCAGTTTTTCTGGTTCCACTCTTTATACAGTAGGTATATGTTTGAGTCAAATGAACATTGTTCTTTTTATTCTATTAATTACTGACATGTCTCCCAAATTCCAAGCAAAGATTTAGTATTTATTTGCAGAAAATGAGAAATGGTCAAAATAAAAGACGCAATGCTTTCAGACCTCAAATAATGCAAAGAAAACAAGTTCATATTCATTTAGAAACAACAATACTGTTTCTAAATGAAACAGTATTGCTGTTAACAATAGTTAAAACAATACTAATGTTTTAACTCAGGAAGAGTTCAGAAATCAATATTTGGTGGAATAACCAGGAAGGTTTTAATGAGGTTCAGTGCAGTGGCCTCTTGATTTTTTCCAGAGCTGTATATCTAGACTTTTACTGAACAGATGACTTAGCTGCACTCAAATCGGCTTTTATTTAATTGCTTAAAATTAGCTAAATTTAGCAAGTGTTTTGAAATAAAGTGATTCAAATCCTGTTCTGTCCTATGACAGAAAAATTTGGACCCCCCTGCTCTACCAGCTTTGCCTTTTTGCCATTCTTCTTTGCATAATAGATTTTCATGATTCCCTGTATTTAGATTTGTCCAAGTTCTGTCTGACCAGCTTCTCAAGGATCATCATGGTAACCGTTATTGATGTCAGATGTCCCAAACTTGGGATGTTGTTTTAAAACATTATTTTGCTTTAAATATCATCACACTCTACTAGTCTGCTGTAGATATATGCATGCCACACATGCAACATGGATAATTCTAACCTGGAGTAATTCTTATATCATGTCTGTAAATTACACACTTATGGTTGTAAACGGTATCCTGGGGATTGTTACTCCATTTCTCTCACTCCTGGCTGTCTGCAGCTCTGATTTTCATTTTAATTACACCACCACACTGTGGTGCTTTTTATAGATAAGAATATCAGTGCGTTTTAAAATGACCTTGTTGTAATCTTCACAACAGCCTCAGCTGCAGCTTAAGAATGGCTGTTAATGAGCAGATATGCTCCTCCTCCTCTCGCCCTTCGCTCTGCTTTCCACCGCTCCGACTGCTTGCACTTGAACTGCTTGCTCTGGTCATGTGCAGGCACTACTCTCTGAATCCCAAATCCTGTCTCTCTAATCCACACAACAGACAGGAAAACAGCATATTAATTTCATCTTGTTTCTAGTCCTGCAGCCAATTTGAGCAGCTTGGGACAGCTGCAGCTCAGATGGCCCGAGCTTACATCCCGCGGGATTTACGTGGGACTATTTCTGAGAAATCCCGTTTAATTTGACACCCCAGAGCTGTACTAAGTTGTAGCTGGAGCAGTTGTGATTTATGGTAATGCAACTGTAAATCCCCTGTGCTGCAATGTGTTGCAGTAGGTCAAATTTTCAAAAAATATGGAACTGACCTTCAAATATGTTGGTTCCCACATGAATTTTGCATCCATGTGAAATGATTATCGTAGTTAGGATCCCCGTTGGCTAAACTAATACATACATTTTTCTGATTTGAATAAAGAATCAGGCGATTAGATCATTTGAGGTCACTGTCCTGTCATACATTCAGTACTTAAACAGATAAACAACACAGAGCTTTAGCTCAAATAGTGGATTGAATCAAGGCTGCAGGGAATTAACCGTAGCAGTTTAAAAATAGGTTAGTTATCCAGCAGACTATTAAAGTAATCGTGCTGCCATGGGTGCCAAGCAGCAGATTTAAAACTTAAACAAAGCTCCAACAAAGCCATTTTACCGCGGCCTCCTCTGCCTTTTCATTATCCAGAGTAGACTTAAGCCCGGCCTCTCAGAGCCTAACCCTCTGGGGCTATTACAGCTCTGGCAGGGCTTTTAACAAGCACCATTGGAGGATTCACCCTGCCAGCTACTAACCAATAGCTGCATTAATTCCCCACAGCCCAACTCCTGTTCTGAATTTATGGCTGGTTGATTTTAGTTTTGCACACACTGGGATGTGAATGTTTAAAACGCGTGACACAACAACACATGGCTGCAGAGGTTAACACGTGCAGGCCTTTGGGTTCTTGGTCTTTTTTTTCTTTTTTTTTGCCTTAAACCAATACAGCGTCAAAGTCAATTTGACACAGAGAAAAATTTCCAGTTTTCAATAAACTCTCCCTACAGCGTATAATACAGAGCTGGTGTAGAAAGGCAGGGATGCACACATTTAAATTCAGAAATTTATTTATTTTTTAAATCAGTTTTACTTTTGCTGGCATGAATATCTAAAGTGATTATATGCCTTCAAATGTTTCCAAATTTTCCAAAAGACAAAAATAGAAAATGCAAATTAGGGTATTTCCATGTGCTTATTTGAATTGAATTGACCAGGCTACGCAGAGTGTAATGTCATCGGATGATGATATTATGCATGTAATAACAGGAAGTAGAGGTTGCAAACTAGCATATAGACCACATATCTCAGAAAAATGGAGCGAGGTTTTCAGAAATGTGTTGCTGTCGGGCAAGTTGTAATTATTCTGTCATGTCAACTGGTTTTGCTGACGTTACATGAAAAATGCAATTCTAATTATCCTTATGGCGATAGCTGATCAGTCATGTGAGGGAAGTGTTTGCTACATCCGAACTTATTCAGAAACTGTGTTTTCATCCCAAGAAAACACCTCATAAAAGCATAAAAACATTTTTTCGCAAAATTGAGTAAGTTATTTCCAACCTTGCCATTTCCATCAACCTTTTCTAATGCAACACTTCAAACTGTTTCTGGAAACAGAGCTATTGTAACAGAATCTCAGGTCTAGACTTTAACTGGACGAGGTTAAGACATGTACACACTTTATTCTAAATGGGAGTTCTGGCTAAACGTTAAATGAGGCTCTCATGGTGAACAGTTTTAACTCCTTTTCAGTCTCAACACAATTTTCTCCAGAATATCACTCCATTTACCATTATTTATTCTTTGCTTCCACCTGATCAACTTCCCTTTGCCTGCTCAAGGAAAAGCCTCAGCTTAATGTTGCCACTATCATTGTGTTTAAGGTGATTTGCGACATTTTGTATGTTGGTCAAAATGTCTAATTCTCTTCTGATTAAACTTAGACGCTGTATGGCTTCTGGTAAATTTGGACTCCTAATGTCTTTTCTTTCAACAGCTGATTTCTTCTTGCCTCTCCTCTTTAGAGACCAGATTTATGTAATACATGATTAATAGCTGTCAAGTCAGCAAATTCTCCCACCTAAGCTACAAGTCTCTGTAACTCCTCCAATATTATCATGGGCTTGTTGGCTGCTTCTTTGATTAATGTCCTGCTTTACAGTCTGTTGGTTTAGATGGATGGCTCTACACTGTTATCCTTTGCTGTATTTTCTACAGCTAAATACCACAAAATGCCCAGTAAAACTACCATAAGACGTCTTTACAAGTAGTTACTGTAATTTGCATTGCATTATGGGTATAGTACATAGTATTACAGTAACTTACTGTATGTTTTGAATTTGCAGTAATTTACTGTTTACACATTACAGTAGTGGTACTGTACTTATAATATACAGTAAGAATTATATTTGATTCCCAACGGTCATCATACACTGTTAGCCTTTGCTGTATTTTTTACAGTTAAATACCACAAAATGCCCAGTAAAACTACCATAAATAGGGTGACCATATTTTCAGTTGGGAAAACCAGGACACGTTATAGCGAGGGGGGGGTGGGGGGTCTGAAAGCGGGGAAACTCTTTTGTAAATAGTAGGTAAACATACATTTGCGCTTTCGTATGTTGTTGGCTACTGACAGCCACGCTATCTATCTTCTGATTAAGAACAGGGCTGCCCGCACTGACGCGGCTCAGGGATTACGTCACACGCAGCGCCGTGCGCAGTGCCCTAGTGCCTGTAAATATAATGGTCCAATGAAGGTAATTTAAAAAACAGGACATTTCCTCACTTTCTAAAAAAACCCCGGGACGCCCGGGACAGGACGTGAAATACGGACATGTCCCGGGAAATACGGACGTTTGGTCACCCTATAAGACATCTTTACAAGTAGTTACTGTAGTTTGCATTGCATTATGGGTATAGTACATAGTATTACAGTAACTTACTGTATGTTTTGAATTTGCAGTAATTTACTGTTTACACATTACAGTAGTGGTGCTGTACTGATAATATACAGTAAGAATTATATTTGATTTCCAACGGTCATCATAGCTGCTTCATCGTGGTTCCCTGTTTCTGTATTTTTACTCCTTTAGTGGTTAACATATTTTTAAGGCAGAAAGAGAGAATGTACTTTTGTTTTTTTCACATCCTAGCTAACATTAACATGCAGTTTATCTAGCTACGTCATCAAGCGTGGCTTCGCTTCCAACTGTTTTCTGATGACGTTTGTTTTAAACTCCGAAGCTTTTCTCTCCAAGTGCAAGTGCAGCTCTGTCTCTGTGCTGTGGGCTCACACTGCTTCAGCTCCTCAAGACAGGTAAGAAAACACTTCTTAGAAAACTGTTTGAAGCCAAAGCCTAGTCTGGAAATGTACATTTTAGATGGAGTTAACGTAGCTTATAGCATCATGCTATAACTTAGCATTATAGCATGAGCTGGTTTGTGCTGGTTAGCCTGGTAACATAACGTTACCTTTACTAACTCTGGTGTTTTATATAACTGGCATATTGCAACCTTATAAGTTACGTGTCTGTAAATGAGGTGAAAGATAGGAAAATATGATGGTTATTTTTTGAGCTGGTTCGGAATTAACGTTAGCTAAGGTGCTAATTTTACCGTTGAAGGTTTTAGCTTGACTTTTGCCGCTTAATCTTCCTCGGGGGGCTTTGGGTTGAGATGAGCTCAGTGCTGAGTGTCTGTTAGCATTGTTGTTATATCCTTTGTCGAACAATATAAGCTTAACTGATAATTGATCCCCTTCTCTTTTTTTTTTACATCTAATGACTGTTCATTTGTTTAAACTATGATCTTGCAAATGTTAAAAGTGCAGATTAGCTACGTAGGTCAGGATGAATTTCTAACTTTGTTCTTTTTTTCTTTTCTTCAGATGACCTTTTTTTTTAACTCCTAAGCTTTTTCCCTCCAAGTGGCTGTGCAGTTCTGTCCTGCTGACTGCTAACATAGCTTCATCTCTTCAAAAGACAAGACAACAGGTAAAAAGACAGCTCTTCAAACATATTTGAAGCCACAAAATAGTCTGGAAATGTAGAGGAGCAGCTAACCTAATCTATAACTTTGAGCTTGCTACAGCTGGTTAGCCTGCTAAAGTACCATTACATCTCCAACATAGTGTATAAGAGTCTGTAAATGAGGACAAAGGTGAAAAACATTAAAGTGGTTTCTGTTATTTTTTGAGTTGGTTCAGTCACAGTGGCAGGTGGACAAAAACGTTAATTTCCAACCCTGGTTACATATAAGGATTGTTCACATGTTTAAACCATGCTCCTGCAAATTTAAAGTTAAGTCAGTACTAACAGGTGCAATTATGTACAGGTGTAAATTCTGCAGCATTTGTACTTCAGAATTTACAGAATTTTGTAGTCATGTGAAGAAACATCAACACACAGCTAATTATCGGTTTGCATGTGGAATAGAGCAATGTCCTGCTTCCTTCAGAACATTTTCTGCATTCAGGTCCCACATGCACAGGAGTCACCGCCATTGCAGACGTCAGACTGAACACTTGTGGAATGTAATGCTTTAAAAAATGCATTTAGCCCCACAAACTGTCATTCACATCCGCTGTTTCAGAGTGGTAGCAGGATGTAGGGGTAAAATCTAGTCTAGTCTCCGGGATGAGGTTCTCAAAAACCTGTTGTAATCTGGGTGAACTGGCCCTTTAAATATAAATTACTACCAGTAATTCATATTTAAGAGAGTTTTCCTTTTATGTTTTAAAGGTATCTTCCACCAAGATGTCTGTTGAAATGGAAATGACCTTACCCACTACACCAAGGGTAATCATGCTTGGTAAGAGGAATATTTTCTATCACTATAATTTTTTCGTAGCAATGTATGTAATTGTTACGGTAGTCTGTACTTTTACTCACTAGCGTTAGCCTGACAAGGGTTTGTCTATTTTAGGAAATAGCTTGATGTCTGCAACCCGGTGGATGGTCAGTATGGAGGAGAAGGTATTTTTCCAGCCTGAGCAACTACATGACTTTGCCAGCGTCCTTGCTGTCTTTCTTGGGTCATATTATGTCTTCAATCTGGAGTATCAGGAGTCAGCATCCACCACGCTGGAGATGATACAATGGCAAGTACTCTACACCAAGCCATTTATGAATTAAATTTAATGACAGTTTGACTGATGATGAAGAACCATAGCTGATTGCTGTATTGTACGTCTTCATTAAAAAATACAATTAATATATTTTATTTCTGTTAAAAGATTCTTTGTGAGGATCAATCCAGATGTTGGTACCAAATGCACAGCCAAAGTCGGTACAAGCCGCAAGACGGGAAGTCTTGTCAAGAGGAAAGTAGTCAGTGTCAACTCCCAGATCACCACCTTCTTCCAACAACTTGCTGAATTTGAATGGAGGACTTCCAACTAGGTAAGTATTTTACCAAATGTAAATGTTTATTATTTTGTTGTCTTTTCCTCCTATCTTGCATGCTCTGACTTTACTTTAGCCTTTTTAATATGATTTTAATGATTATTTATAAATGGCATGTGATTCCTACACAATAGCCCTTTAGAGTAGCCTGCATCTTTTCTGTGTCCGTGGTAAAAAGTGGATGTCGCTGCATCTCTTAATAAATCACAGAAATGTATAAGTGTGTAGTCGTTTAAGTGTGGTGTATTTTTATACTATGCAGTTTTCAGTTTATTAGGCACACCTTTGCAGTAATCCGTCAGCACCAACAAAATGACTAAAAAGATTGTTGTACTTCATCGTCCCCTTGGGGACATTTGTAGTACGCAATCTTTTGAATTACTGAAGACTGACTGACTGCTTTTGCCATAAACAATCCAAAAACCTGAAGTGAAGCCAGTCCTGCTCATTCTTTATGCAGCTTCTATTATCACTTCAGTCCAATTGATTTTTTTTAAAACAAATTATCAACTTAATGCTGCTTTATGACAAAGATTTTATGCATTTGAACATTGTCACTTCAGCTTAATTTGTCAACTTCCTGTCGATTTGAAAATGTAGATAACTTCCTGACCATCTCACGGCCTCCCACATTGTCTGTCTTATTCTTTACAGTTCAGCTTCCACAAGATGGATCCCACTGATTTTGTTTGACGAATGGAATAAAAGTTCTTCTGATGTAGGAAATGTGTTCTATGGTTTTGTTGTTTTATAGCACATTATATTGTATTGTGACATTGTTTTTTATGACATTGCGAATATGTAAATGGATTTTATTTCTACAAATCTGCTGAAAATAAATACCTGTTATTCACAGTACTTGGACTAAAATTTCTTTTATGAAATTTTTCGGTTTATGGTAAAATATTCTTATCTTAAAGAAATGTAAACTTTAATTTACAGTAAAACTCTGACATGTTGTGAAACAAGTTTACAGTAGACCAGCTTTACTATAAAATACAATTACTGTATTATACTAGAAACTACATTTACAGTAATGCAGTTATAACTGTAAAGCACACTCACAGTAAAAATTAACTGTGAAATATCATAACAGTAAAGGTACTGTAGAATGGTAATTACAGTAACTTACTGGCAACACTGTTGCCAGTAAGGGTACTGTTGCCTTACTGGCAACAGTGTTGCCAGTAAGAGTACTGTAGAATGGTAATTACAGTAACTTACTGGCAACAGTGTTGCCAGTAAGACTACTGTAGAATGGTAATTACAGTAACTTACTGGCAACACTGTTGCCAGTAAGAGTACTGTTGCCTTACTGGCAACAGTGTTGCCAGTAAGAGTACTGTAGAATGGTAATTACAGTAACTTACTGGCAACACTGTTGCCAGTAAGGGTACTGTAGAATGGTAATTACAGTAACTTGCTGGCAACAGTGTTGCCAGTAAGTTACTGTAAAATTACAATAAAAGGTCTAACAGTGTATTTCACTTGGTTAGCAGTTGTGCCATCGTCTTTTCTTATTCAAATGATGGATTGAGCAAGGCTCCATGAGGCGTATTATTGTTTTATATTTTAACACTGCTTTGAGATTCTCCAGAACTTTATCTCTGGTCTGTCTGAGGTTGATTGTTCACAAATTGTCTAAGACAAAACTTTAAGTTCTGTGCAGAACAGCTGTATTTATACTGGAATTAAATTATACAGATGGGCTAATAATTCTGAAGTCAGCTGGTTTCGAGATATGCATTTTTTCATTCAAAATGAAAATCATATTTCTGTTCCTTTCTGCAGCACTATGACATGCATTCTGTCATGCACAACTGCAGAGTTGGAGCTTTTTGCTATTATACGTTGGCAGCAACTGCAAAATGCAAGACAGGAATTCACTAGCGGAACAAGTCAGCGTCGGGCCAAGGGGCAGGGCTAATGACCGGGCCCCATACCCAAATAATAAATATCACGATAATTTAACTTTACAACATAGATATGCCTGCAACAGCGGATCTTACAAGATTCACCACCACAGAGCACGACTATGTCATTCTGAAATCCATCTGACATGAAGTACAACAAACCAAGAGAACAACAGAAACATCAGGCTACTGGTCACTAATGATGAAATAACACAAATTCAAATCCGCTCAGAACCACTGATGGGTTCATTTTGACACTTTATCAATTTCAACTCAGCCTGGAGCAGCTAGCAACTGCTGAAGCTACGTTTATTGTTGACGCCTTCAACCGAGCACGCAGCAGGCGCCGCATGCGCAGCGTGTCGCAGAGCCTCGTGCTCCTCGTGTTCCTTGTGCTCCTCTGGATGTTTGTAATTCGGCGCGGACCGCGCGTGCCGCCATTCACACAAACTGGACGATCTGGAAGATGCTCTTCCAGGCGGCTCCAATGTAAACTTTAACTATAAACGCCATACTGCTGTCTTGGCTCAAAAACGCGCTCAACCCGAACTGCTAAAAGCACGACTATAACTCAGCCTTCAGTCCCTAACATCACCACTGTACCACCGACAGAGAGAAAAAGGGATGTAAGCTAGGCGGCTGGGCTGATACAATTTACAATCAGTCTACAGTTAGCTCACACTTTGTGAATAATGTCAGAGTTGCTACCTGTAATTAGTCTGGCTCTTTCGTTGGGCTGGCAGTTTGGCGGGTCTAAATTCTGCCAACCAAAACGTCCGGTTCATCTCCGGATGTTCATCTCTCAAGTCGAGGAACAAAATATGCGTCCAGTTTTTGGCTTGTCCTTGCTCTATTTTTTCCATCCTTTTCACTTTGCCGTTTCATGTTAACTTAGTCAGTAAAAATGCTCTATCTAGTTTGCCATCTGTTGCCAAGTGACTGATGATGACTGTTGGTGGACGGCTGGTGAAGAGCTTTACCCAGAATACACTTGGAGACAATATGGACGATCTACTTGTAATTTTGTATGTCATAAAGTTACATGTAAATAAAGCCAGTCATGTAACACAACGGTTTATTCAGTATTTTACACCTACTATGTCATTAAAATCAATCGGTCTTGTACAGTTGTTAGCAACCATGAGTCAACAATGACTGGGGCAGCCTACTACATAATCTACTGGGGCACCATACTATAAAATCCTACATACATCAAACTCAACAGGGGAGGGCCCGCCTTCTCCAGCTCTCATCAGACACGATAAAGGGTTTGGATCCCTGAAGATATATTCTGCCTCCCATCCGCCCCCCCCAGGCCCCCCTGACGCTCCGCCCCTGCAGGAATTGACCTTTAATCGTTCCAATGATCTCCCAGTTCATCCAGCAGGGGAGACTCAAACAGGGGTGACAGGGAAGCAGCGACGCTCACGCCGGATGCTGTAAAAGCCTTTCACTTTCTGAAGCGCATGTTTGCTTTCTCTGACATGTACATCCCTGGAAGAGCTAAGCAGGTGCTTCGCACAGCTTCTGTAAACACAGAAGGAGCAGCACGGAAGCTGTCAGCTGCTCTTGCTTGTGAAGCAACATGAAACAGCCCATCTGGCTCACTGTCTTTCCCAGGATTTCACCACAGTACCTGTGACTTACCCAAAACATGACAAGCCCCATAGTAAAAGTCTGATCTACAGGTTTTATCTGGGTCAACTGGCTTGTGCTAAACAGTGTCATCAGCTTAAAATGCTGATAAATGTATCAGGTTGCAGAGAGAAAATAGAGATAAAATAAACTTTCACTGCTTCATGTGTTCTGTCTTGAAGTGACTGAACATTTGGTTGTTAATTCCTCTCTACGGGGAGGTTCTCTGTGTTTCAGCCTCTGATGTTATAAACAATGCCTAAAACAAATATTTTTTCCAGTTATAGCTGCACTGTCAGAATGATTCAGCTTTATCCGCGTGTCTCTGGTATTTAACTGGACATGCAGTCGTATTGGCCATCTCTGCAGTTTGAAATCCAGGCACTAAAAAGAGAACCTACTTAGATTATCTGTGGCATAGAAACAGGAAACATGAGAAGTTTGTAATCACTGATCCATAGATGATGCATTAATACAATAATTCAACAGAATAAAAATTAATTTAGAGATTTTTTTTACTCATTAATATTCTTACCTAAAAAAATGCTTTTTTTTAGGTAAGAATTTCAGAATCAGTAGAGAATCAGAAACTGATTTTTGTTCAAAATGCCAGGCTAATCCAATGCAGAAGATGGTTTTCCATAGAGTCTTATTTATTTTGTGGAAGAAAAACTTTTTTTATTATATTCTTGGTTACTCATCTTGTGGAATTATTTTACTCACTAAAATAATTTGCAGTGCTTATCATTTCAAGTGATTTTATGCATTAAGTTTCTGTCTTATTTCTAGGTGTGGTGTGGTGCTGGATTGGAGTTCAGTGAATATTCTGTCAAATTAATATTGAATCAGGCATATTATCTATTAATATTGATCATGTGTTTATGACATATTATTATTGATATTTTGTCCAGCCTTTTTTCTGTAACATACATGGATGAACTATTTTCTGTAAATACCATTCTGGCATTGCCTTTCTACATTGTAGCATCCACAATTTGATCACCAGCTAAGCCAGCCGTATACACTTTAAAATATTATACACTTTTCAAACAATTACCCTATAACACAATATCTCATGCTTTGCTCTGCAAACACTGTTTGTTTTAGCAGGGTTGGATTTGAGAATAACTCAGCTAATAATCATTGGCCATAGATAGAGCACTGAACTTTCAGTTTGAGATGGTAAGGTAATTATTATTGGAAAAGAAAAGATTGTGATGTGATGGCAAATAAAAAACATCAGTGTTATCACGGCTTTTGCAAAGAGATGATTAAACACAGCACAGATACGCAACTGCATAAGCAACTGATGTGGGTTTAAATTCATTGAACCAGTGAATATTAGAGCTTAAAGAAAAGTTTTAATTGGACCTCTTGTTATATTAAGAAACCAGCATGTTTTTTTGCCTCTACATAGTTGCCAGGCAACCAGTCAAGGCTAGGGCTCCAAAACATGAGACAGGAAAACTGCGAGCAATTTCTTTTCTGAATTAAAAAAAAATTAATTTACTAAACAAAAGTTCCTGTTGTATGTTTGTTCAGATCCGTGTTGTGCAGTAGGGAACGTTTGTTGCAGCAGACATCCAGTTAATTGCATCAACCAAGGAACTCCATCACCCATCACTCCATCACCCATTAGGGTGATGACAGTCACCCTAATGACCTGTTATTAAATTATTGACTGTTTGTATCTACTAAGGTAGCGTTAAATCTCACACAAACATTTTTGCATTGTTGTTTTAAATACTTAAGTCAGCTGTAAAAAAAAAAAAAAAAAAAAACATACATGGAAGTAGCTATTAGTTTCTGCCACTTTAAGGACATATCAATGATGTGCAGCCAGGTTCATTACTGGTTGGATGTATGATTATGCAAAACCCAAAACAAAAAGCTATTTTTCAATTTTGACCTTAATTGAAACATTTAGCTGTATTAAACCGTTCAATTCCATACAACATACAACAGAAAATGAAAGGAGTATTTATTTATTTATTTTTGGCTAATCTCCATTTTTTAAAATTAAAATCTTTTTTTTTTTTACAATCTTTATAGAATTCAACCAATAGTCATCTTTCATGTCTCCACACCATATTTCCTTAATTCTTGTTTTAATTTTTCTCCTCTCACCCTATATTTGTCACATTGAATTATTGTGTTCTTCTGTCTCCATGTCCATGCCCCACTGCGTGAAATCTACTGATAGACAAATTCATAAAGTTGTCAAAATTCTTTTTAATTAATTTTACTTTAATTTTCCCTGTGCTCCCCATAAATAAGATTTTGTTTGCTTGCTTGAGGCAGAAGAGAATAACACTTATTTTATCCACAGGAAGCACAGATGACATAACTTCCCAAGTGCAACAAGCTATTAGTATATTCTCACCAGACAGTGGGGATAGCGGATGGCCCATCTTAAGTGTTATTACTGAAAGCATGCACTTTGTACTTGTGGAAGCCTGGTTGAAGACGGATACATTTTCACCGGATGTCACAGCATTGATTAATTTTATTTTACTCTCATTTAGGAAATCTGGCAAACAAACAGGAACTTAAAAAATGAGCCACAGAAATCACTTAAAGCACTACAGCTCATTCTTGCAGTGAGTAATCGTAGTGGACTGTTGTGTAAAAAGTGCAGGACATGAGGGTAAAGGAGAGTGGATGGCTTGGAGAAACAATAAGAGGAAAGAGGTGATTACTGCTGGAGACTGTGGGAGCCAATAGCCAGCAGCTGTATATTCACCCTTAGAACAAGGAGCGAGAACAGATCGATATTTCTCTCGCCTCTCCCTCTGCTCATCACTGCAGGCTGCAGGGGAAGTGCACAGTTACAAGAAACATTTATTACAGGCCTGTTTGGTGGCTCTGTGGGACACAGACCAGCAGCTCTTGTGCTTCTGCTTGTTAGCAGGCCTGGCGGCAGAATTAACCAGAGCCATACTTCAGCGTCAGGCTTCGTAACGTGACCTCTCAGCGGGCCAACGATGAAGGTTTGACAAAGCAGCTGCTATTACATTGGCCCTGGGTAGATTACGACTGTGCCAAAGTTCATTTAGTGTGAGTTTAGAGTGTGTGTTTCTGTTTCTTAACTGTAAATGTTTTTTTTGTCCTTCCTTTTTGGCTTAGACAAAGGAATAAGTGCAATCAGAACTGATTTCACTTTTAAATTAGTCTATAAAGCCTTCACGTTGCAAAAGTTTAATCACAGCTTCTGTGCGCTCATATGTTTCACTCTTCTAATTTTGAAAAATCTACCTGATTTCCCAACTTTGCTCACCTTTTATTGACTTTGGCATTAAATTAATTCAGTGCACTGTAAGGTCAAACACAATTTCATGGTTTTTGATCACAAAGATCATTATTACTGATGTGATCGATTTTTGCAGCTCGTTCATGCATATTTTATTTTCAGGCAGAAGAGTCTGGTGCTTCTAGCACGGACGTATCACACTTACTCACCATGTGACGATGCAGTTTAGTGGGAACTAGAGTGCATTAAAAAAAAATCTACAAAGTCTCAGACATCTTCCAACAGTGAGCATTAGGTGTGGTCCCAGGTCTGGAACACAATCAAGGCAGTGTGCAGTGCTGTATCAAGGCATGATTGAATGGAAGTCGTTTTCTGCTCAGATTGCTGGAGCACACAATAAACTGAGCTGTAAAGATGTCTCAGACAAGACGTAGTAGCTTTTCCCATGTGTTCCCTTTATGCAGTAATGGTAACAGGTGAATTTGTTGCAGTGCGGTCAGTTTTCTACTTGAGAATTTTGTGATTTTAATGTATTTAAGAGAGAAAAAATATCTGTTAATTTGTCTTACTTTTTTGTTTTTGTTGATGTAGTCACACTGAGTTAACTGCTGCCTTTATTACTTTTTGCTTGTCTCTTACCTTTGTGTAACTGTGGTGTAGGGGTGTTTTTGTCTCTTGGTATTTAAAGCAACTCCAGTCAATATTTTTGCATACTAATCTGAATGATTATGGTTAATGTGAATGAGCCACTGGTAGTAATGAAGCCGCAGAGAATTATTACCCCTCTCTGCAGCTCCCTTCAGATCAAACTCACTGCTCATAATTTTGTGTTGTTTTCCTCTGCAGTACACAGCTGTTTACAGTACTAAAAAAAAAGTACTCTGAGCCTGCTTTGCATTACATACTCTGCATCAAACACACAGTTAGCGACCAGCTGGTCTCCATGGTGGAGCGTTTAGTGGCTAGATATTCCCCTCAGGAATTATTTGACATTAAATAGACATAAAAAGAGGGAGATTATTGCACTTAAATGCGTTAGCTGGCCAGAAGCTCCTCTATATGCACAAAAAGCCTTTTGCAAAAAAGAAAAAAAAGATAGCAACTTAATTGCCAGTCATTTGTCAGTGTCATTTTTACAGGATTATTTTTGTTTTCCCAAAAGGTCAGGAAATAGAAGAACGCAGAATTACTTTCAGTACATCATGCAGACCGGAAAACGCAGTTTATTAGCATAAGGGGTTCATTTAGTGTATCTAAACTTTGCATCCAGAGTAACCAGGTTTTATGCCTGAGCAGGAGCCAGATTTTAGTGCAGTTGTTATAACCTCTCTGTGTCTCAGCTGACAGATTTCCACTGATGTCCTGCTTGTCTTTATGAGTTTTAAACAGTCATCAAAAAGCAACTGAATTTTACATTTTGGACCTTGTTAAAACGTTGCCTAAATGCAGTAAGGGAACAGGCAGTGGATGTCATATACTTTACTGTAGAAGTCTTTTTTATCCTTCTGATAAGTGTGTGGATGATTTTCTTTTCCACTTTTGTGTATTCCTTTACCTTTTTTGACAATGGCTGAACAATACAAAAAGCAAAGTAAATGACACAAAGACGTACAAATGACATTTAAACATGGGAAAAGGTATTACATTATTTTAACTTTACTACACATATAGATATATTCTGTTTCTTTTGCAAACATCATACATCAAATTGGATATAATAATTGTCACAGAAAAACCCCAGCCTCTATTTTGATTGTAAATTTCCAGTGTGTCCCTATCACTTTGGAATTATTACATAACTTAATACCTGAAAGAACTGTAAAATCTCAGCCATTTTAGCCACAAATGCAACTAATATGTCGCTTTCAGAGCACATGTGGGAATACACACACGATTCTGCTTGTCAAAGCGACTCCTGTGATTCTATGAATCCACAAACCTCCATGGATACTTGCTGTATTTGCTAACATTACCTGCACCCACCCTGTAATTATGCATTAGCCCGCTGGCCTCCATCACACACGTAGACATAGATGCACTGAACCTTTGATGGAATGACATGAACTGTGAACGTTATTCCTTTTTCATCTTTGCCCCTGCGATGCTCAACACTTGTCAGAGTTTCATTTGTGCGGGAGATGGGTGGGTGAGCAGCTTAACACATCGACGTGTGTGTCGGTGTGTGTTGGTGTGTCATTGTGTAGGTGTGTGTCAGTTTGTCAGCAGTGGCGCCTACAGGATGCGAACATGTTGGGCTGCAGTCAGCCTGGGTGGATGAATTGCGGCAGGCTGTGCCGTCGTAAAGCGCTGGTGTATTTGTCAGCACTCTGCTGTGAGCGACCAGGAGCACTGACTCAGATAAGTGGCTGCTCTCACACTTTAGATTGTATGGGAGGTCAGAGAGCTGCAAGAAGTGGCAAAGCAACACGCTGGAATGAAAATGTGTGCAGTTAACAGTCCACGTTCAGCTCCCAGGCAAGATTTCATGCTTGCTGTGGGAGAGGGCTCTCACCATTGACTGATCGGTGAGTCATTCCACTCAGATACAGACAGCATCTGTTAGGCTGAATTTAATCCAGCATGAATTTCTGCTGCGTGAAATGTAAGTTTTCATAACCTTGGTGTAATTTGCCGTCTGCTCAAAGTCAGCTTTGACAATGTGCCAACCGGTTGTAGAGACTCACCTTAAAGTATCAGTTTTTCACTCACGTTTGTACCTGTTTTTCATTCAGTGCTAGTTCTGGTCATTTTGGTAAAGTATTGCCAACTCCTCTACCTTGAGCATCATTATGCTTAATACGGTAACAGAAATAAAATAATTTGGCAACCTACTGGTAATTACTGGTAATCCTTGTTAAATATATGTGAAACATTACTCGCATGATCTAATTTTGAAAAGTCAGCTTTAGTTCTCTCTCTAACAGTGAGCTTTACCCTCCTACTCACTGTGCATGGTGCCAAGACCAACGTGAGTCTTCGTATATCACATTTCCAGTTGGTTTAAATGTTTCAATCAGGACTCTCATTGTAAATATGGAGACATTTGGGCAAGTAGCTAATTATGTAGCAATTTCATAACTTATTAAAATCAATATACATCTTATTTTGAAAGGAATGCTCTCTTGTTTTTCTTACTTTGAAGAATCCATTAATAAAATATCTACCTTTGGGTCACATATTTATGCCTGAGGGAAAAGGGGAGTCATGTAAAGATCCTAGATATTCATGTCAAGTTAAATCCATAAGAAATATCACTAATTAGACCAGAAAGAGTGTGAAAAGTTTGGCTTTCTGTAATATGGAAATTGAAGGCATGTTGGCTGACAGGCCTCTCCAAAAACCCTCCATCATTTCCTGAAGCTTCCTATATATTTTGTGCTTCTTGTTACTGAAAATAGCTATAAATCTTTCTCCTTCAGTAGCAACTTATACTCAGAGTAATGTTGCTGTCCGTATAACCTGATAATGCTCATCTGTGTTGTGTTCAATGATTGAAAACAGATTGACTTTTTTTGTGATCATATGGAGCGATTATGAAGCAGGGCAAGTCACGTGTAAAATCATATGATTCAAGTTCTGGCCTGTTTGTCAGTGTCTCTCTAATTTTAGAGTTTTTACCTCCTTTTTTAACCATAGATGCCACTAAAAATATGAGGGTAATATGTGGTGACAGAAAATAATTCAGGATTTAGATAAATTACTTAATTCAGCCAGAAAACAGTGCATACTTTTCCCAGTTGATGTAATAATTAAAGCAGAATAATTGTTTTATCCTGTATCTGAGTTCTCCTCTTGGTATTAAAGGTAAGAATCAAAATACTGCAAACGCTGCAGTAAGTGGTTTTAGGAGGCTGGCAAAGACACAAAATAAGATTTGTGGAAATGAGGGTCCAACTCCCTGGAACAAATAGCAGCTCTTAAATATTAATCTCATTTACATGTATGAGTCATAAAAAAAGTTCTGTGCATTGTCAGTGTTATACCTCAAAGCTATACATCACCATGATGTTTAATAAAGAGATTGTGGCTGTCTGGTTGGACCAATTCATACCATAAAAAGAGAAAGCTGTGCTGTTTGCTGAGAATAATAACTCTGGTTTTTCTCTTATGTGATTCGTGGCAGAATAAAGCAGATTGTGACTGAAACCAAAGAAGTTTAATTTAAGTTTTAAGTATACATCACTCGGGTGACAAGAAGGAATTGGTGCACCGGAATAGTTTAAACATTTATTACAACTATATTTAACGTACATTTGTGATTTTTATGTAATGTGAGATCTTTGTGAGGTCTAATTTTTCCATAAGAACCTTTTTCTTTATTAAAACATGAATGCGCAGTACAGGAAAAGGTCTTAATAAAATTATTGGAGAAAGAGAAGCTGATTTTTTACAGTAAAAAGAACAATAAATGTTTAATTCTAGATATACAGATGAAGTTCTGAGGCTGTCAGTATAAAATGAGCTTCATGAGCAAATTCATTATTTTGTAGAATAGGCTAAGGCCCATTCTACAAAATAGAATAGAATAGGTTGATGGAACTTCCAAGTCCCATGCAATGGGATTTGGAAGGTTGGCCTGCAGAAATGGGGGCAATAATATGTCTCTTTTTTATTTAAAGTTCATGAAAAGCTTAAAATTAAACAACTGTCTTGATTTTAACATTAGCTCTTGAAGTTTCATAAGTTCAACAGAACAGCCTATGACTTCCATAACATTACACAAGTTACATAAACCCATCTTTGCTTTATCTGAGGAAGTCCATATTTACTACCATAAAAATGTAGCTGAAGATCTAATTTTTGTGGTAATTTGGAAGAAACTTTTGGTTACAGTAAATAGTAGGTGGACTGAAAGCTTGTATTTTAAAACTGAAACGGTTAGGCCAAACTTGTTACATTTGAAAATGTTTTAACATAAAATAAATTTTAAAAAATAAGTGAAATTCTTTGAGACATTTTAAAAAGGGATACTTAATTTGTTAATCAAAGTAAAATATTTTAAAACACCAGATAAAAGATGCATTTTATTAAACGTTAAATTAAAACCCAGCTGAAACACATGATTGAATAGACATATTTAAAGAACATCTATTTGTTATTTTTCTCTGCACCCATTTATTTTAGTGTTGTATTATTTATTAATATAGATTTCATAAATGTTAGTGTTTTTAGCTGAAATATAAATGGTTTTTTTTTTTCTTAAACGATTTTTGTGTAACTTCTACTATTGCCCCATCTGCTGGTTAGTTTTATTAAAACAACTCACTGCACTATTGATGAAACTTTATTAAGAGGAGACAGGCTTTGTAATGCTGTAAAAAGCCCCGTGCTGCAGAGATTATAAATTACTTCTTTAGTTTTTTACCCTATTTAATTTTCTGAAAATTAAAAACTTCTAATTGGATTCTCACTCATTTAAGCTTTAGGAGTAAGTCTTTTCTGCAGTTCAAAGATTGTAAACAAGTGGCTCTTTAACTGTTGTTCATGCATAATTAATTAGAAAAAGAACACAAGTTTTGCTAATTTAGCTCAGTACAAGTGTAATACTAAACAATCATTTTCAGTTCATTTAATCATTTCTTTTTGCTTTCCATTTTTCCTAATGCAGGTGAAGCCCATCATTGGACCCAGACTGATTGGAGACATGTTTTGAGCTCGACATCTTGGCCACCATGAAAGGATTAGGAGCCAGCCGCAGTCGCCACCTGTCTGACTCATGTGAACCAGCAGGGTGTGCTCAGAAGCCTCTGTGCCCCCTGACGTCTGATCCTCACAGCTCCTTTCTGTTGAGTCCTACAATAAACCACTATGGCACTTTGGACCCACATCTCCATCACTACACTCCCACCAGCCCCACCTCTTTGACCCCTGACTGTCTGCTGCCTTTCAGCCAGGTTCCCAATAGCAGCACCTTCCCTCGTCTGCATTTTACCCCCCACTCTGACCAGCTCGACTGCTCCCAGAGCTGTATCCCTGGCGGGGTAGTAGGGCAAGGGGGCAGGGCCGCTGCTCTGTCCACCTCATTGTCAATGGGTATGGGACTGGGTCTGGGTTTGACTGGTGCTCCCATGATCACCAGTGGATCTGCCACCATATCCTCTGCAGCAGCAGCTAAGATGAACCGATTGCCCTCAAGTCTTTTGGATCAGCTTGAGAGGCACCTGCCCCTGCAGCGAGATGGCTTCAGCACTCTACAGTTTCACAGAGGACGAATGTCTAAGCAGCGCAGTGAGAGCCCCGGTCGGATCCGCCACATCATGCACTCTGTGCAGAAATTGTTCGCCAAATCCCAGTCTTTAGAGAACTCGGGGCTGAAAGGCAGCCTAAATTCAACAGGAGGTGGCGAGGAAGGTGGCAGACCAAGCCGCAGGAGTAAGAGTAAAGACAGGGCTAAGACTGAGGGATCAAAACAGAGACCTAGACCTAATACACTAGGCCTTTGGGGCTCAGATGACGCTCTGGACACTGACACTACCAAAGCTGGCACTATCGCTGTAGGTTACCGCAACCCACTGAGTATGATGACTCTTGGCAGAGCGGTGTCAGATAGCCAGACTGCTCTCAGACATATTCCACAGGGCTATAACACAATTTCTGCACATTCTCTTAAAACCTCAAAAAGCAGCAGCGACCTCAAGTTCCTGGCATGCCCTGCGATGCAGGTCGGAGCCAAGGAAGAGGAGCCAAGAAACAGGGGGAGCAAGGATGACATGTCGGTGAAAAGGGGCACTTGGTCCACGCTCACTCTGAACCAGGCCAGGCAAGTGTTGCAGAAAGGCTCTGCTACTGTCAACAGGACTCTGCTTAAGACAAAGTCATGTCACCAGGACCTGGCACAACAGTTTCTACAGGTAGGAGTTTTCCAACTTACAGAGAAATTATACACCCTACTCCCTAACCCTTTCCATGTTTTGTCCAGTTACAACTACAAACTTCAATTCTCTAGTAAGTTTATTGTTCATAATGTTTTGTTAAAGTTTTTAAAACAATTTGCAGATTTCAGCTACATATCCTTTATAGGTAACATTTATTCACTTGCAGAAAATTGGAGATGAATGTTGCTAACACTATCAGGAAAATAAAGAGTCACTTTATCACACTTAGCTAAAATGAGGAAAACATGAAAGTATTTGTTATACAGGTTCCTCTGGAGGACTGGACCGGAAATTTGGGTCATGGAAGAACCAAGGGAACGGAGATCCCATGTAGGAGGATGCGCAGCGGCAGCTATGTTAAAGCAATGGGAGACCCAGAAGACAGTGAGGAATCTGAGGGAAGCCCCAAACCTTCTCCGAAATCAGCAGCACGTCGCCAGAGCTACCTGAAGGCCACCCAGTCATCCCTGAGTGAACAGCAGCCACCACCACCACCTCGCAAGTGAGCAACTTTAAATAAGTCACACTGAAATTCTGGCTTTGGCTACCATGCTTATCGTTTTCCTTTAGTCTATGTTTTTTCTTTAAACATAATTTACCAGTAAATTATTTTTGTTAACATTGTTTCCTCAAAGATAAACAGCAGGTGGCAGCATCCCTTCACTAACAACCATCCCATTGTACAACCGCGGTGTTTATTAAAGCGAGTTACAGAGGCTGTGCATGAAGGTGGAGCTGCGATTTAATTAGAGCATATGGGAACAGACATATAGCATCGTTCTGTAAATGGTGTGCTCTACTCCTACACCCACATGGACAGGTCTCGCTGCTACGCTCTCATGCGGGAGGATTTTCTGTGGTCTCCTCTGCAGAGTGCATGCTCTATGCAGCATCTGAGGTCAGTGTGATCCACAGGCAGGCAGTGTGGCGTTCCTTTTACCCTCACCTGCCCTCCCGCTACTACCCACCACCTGTTTTTTGCCCTCACTTGCCTAATATTTTTTCCTTAGTGCCTCAGTATAGGGCCAAAAGTGCCACAGTGCAATAAATAAGCACAAGCATGCATACATAAATGTTGAAACGTAATCTGGTAAAACATGCGTCTATTTATTTAAAAAGATATACAAACAAGCTTTTTGAGTTGTATACATACGTGTGTATATATATCTGTATATATATATGGATATATATATATATATATATAGATATATATACAGTATATACACGTACATGTTCCATGACACAATCATCCAGTATAAACTGATTACCTAAATGTTTATTAAATAAATATTTTTAAAAAGAAATATTACATAAGATGAACATAAATTGAAAAAACTATTACCTAAATGTATAATAAGCATGAATGAAAAAACAAACCTATGTTCATTACTTTACTACTAATTTATCATATTAACTGTAAAAAAATATTTTCAAATATATATTTATAATTTGAAACAATAATTTGAAAATATAAATAACATTAGTTTGAAAACATAATAAATAGAAAATCCACATTTAAATAATTCTTATGCATTTCATTTATCTATTTTGTTTAGGTGGGGTTTTTTTTAGTGCTGTCTATGTTTTTTAAACGTCTTTATTTTTTGTTTTATTGTGGCATTTTTGGCCCTTGATGTACCAGTACCATCTTTCACCTTGTAGGTACCCTGAAGCTCATGTTTGCACCTGACTTTTAAACTTGCTTCCTCAAGACCTTGATGTAAAAACATGGAAATTAGCTTCATGCAAATCCCTTCAGCATGTACTGTTGCTTAGTGCACACATTGCCACTAACAGCACCAACCAGCCTAGTAAGCCAGAACAGAGGAAATTGATTTCCAAGCCAAGGAAAAAGACTATTTAACAAAATTTTTTGACAGCTTATAAATTGCTGTTTCCTCTGTGCTGCTTTTTACATGCTAATACATACGGTATCACCATCCACACATTTCAGCAGTATTTAATCTTTCAACACCACAGGGAATTTTTTTAAGAATCTGATTTAAAATATCCCCAGAAAATCATCAATTAAACACAACCTACACTTATTCCACTCTCAAACTCACGAGAGGCTAATAATCAAATTCCCGACCCACAGCTCCCTGCCGTCCCTCAAAGAGCTGCCTACTAATCGGAGCCTTGATAACTTGGACTGCCTGGTTAGCCCTGTGGAGGCTCCTCCTCGCTACAGGAACAGTGATTTCAGCCAATGCTCCGGCACACTGGGCAGAGGCTTGGGCACTCAGGTAGGTCTACAATATGAATAAATGTGTTGCACTCTCTTTTATTTGCGATTACTATTTCTTTCCTTACTACCTACTTAACAGGTAAAAGGTCTGTGTGTAATTATTTTAACATTGCCAAATCTACATAAATTCACATTTCTACCAGCTGTGTAAAATTAGGGCTGACATATACAGTCTCTTGCAAAATTATTCACACCCATAGAATGTAGTGGACAGGGATGGGCTGGTGTTAGTATCTGATACTAATATTGTTGTAATGGCAGACATCCAATATGTACCTATATTGTATATATTACATATATTTTTCTTTAGATCACTGAAAATTGCATTTCTGTTTCAGTTAAATATCCCACCATCTTCTATCGCCTCTGTCCCAAAACACATACTCAAACAGCAACAAAATAAAAGTAAATGACTTCTTAATATCAAACAGATACCAATTGATTAATATACCAATATTAATGTTAATGCCAATATATCGTGCATTCCTAGTGGTAGAAAACTAACAATGCACATCCCTCTGAAAACACTATCCCGTGAGACATGGTGTTGACACCAATCTGTGGAGTCAATGGTGAGACATGGCATATTGGTTGGAGATTATGGAAAAATCAACAGTGGTAAAACTTGTTAGTGGCTGCAAACATATGAGACTGGTTAAAGGTTCACTTTTCAGAAGGACAGCAACACCAAACATACAGCCATAGCTACAACACAATGGTTGAGACCATAGCATATTCATGTGTCACAATGTTCCAGTCCAAGTATAGGTTGAAATCAAATTGAGCAGTGTTGTATAAAGTACTGAAATCTCAGAGTCAAGTAAAAGTATAGGTACCTCTCCAAAATATGACTTTGGTAAAAGTCCAAGTCACTGACTGAAATGTTACTTGAGTTAAAGTCTTAAAGTATCTGAAACTTCTTGTACTTAAGTATGGAAATTGCTGTAAAAATGGATGTACTCAAGTAATGTAATGAAAAGTACAAGTAAAAAGTAAAACAAGGCAAATGCAGTTTGAATGACATTTTTTATATTTTGGTAAACTTGTCAAATACACTTAAAATAATGTACACAACCAAGTGCAGGCAAAATTAAACCTGCTAATAGATATACCTGCAGGCATCATTTAGTTAAGAAAATTAGGTGCTTTACCTATAGCACAAGGTTAACTTAACCTGCTTTACAACTGAACCAGCTTCTTAGTATACCCTCCAGGACAGAAAATACAAAGTTTTTGTAAGCCTTAAGTTTTCCCTTCAAGTAAGGTCAGTGCTGAAAATGAGAAAAATAAATAGTACAGAAAATGCGGCCAACATGAAGAAAAAGAGCTGTTACGATTACTCTACTTCACAAATCAGTGAATCAGTCAATCCTACAGTCAGTAGGTGGTGCACACAACTGGTCATTATGCAAAAGAAAAAAAGAATTGGGAGGGAAATGCAGCTTATTGGCATCTGTAAACCTGGTTTTGAACTTGCATGCCTTTCCTATATTCGTTAAATTTAGTCTAAATTGCTATCGCTATGGTTTCCGTCCCCCCTTGAACAGAGGAGTCTAGGTAGCCTGCTACAGTCAACATTAGGCCTAAGCTAAATACACCAAGTGTGGAACTGAAACAATGCCAAACAAAGTTCATTTATGGTCAAGATTTCACAATACAGTAGTGCCTAGTGACCAAGCTATAGTTACTGAAACAGGAGGATTATAACCATTTCATAAGATGTTACCTCGATGTGTTTCTTCAAGTTGGACGGGGAGTTTTTGTAAGACAGAATTTCCACATCTTCGGGCAGGAATAATATACACTGCATGCGGTACGACGAATCTTTAACACCCACGAAAGAGTGTATTGTGTTTAAATAAGGCCATGGGCTCTCATCACCAGCTGGTGGTTCCCCTGGAGCCGTGTCCGACGTAGTTGCAGTCGTTGTGGTCTCCGTCTCCTCCTCCATGTGGCTGCTGCTGATTGCGAGACTTGCTTTGTGTTTAATGGGAGAAGCGAAACAGGTGGCTACCGACTTTGTTCGGTAGTCTACTTGCTACTTGCTAATCAGTAGGTGGGGTCAAAACACTTGCGTTTCTCTCTCTCGCTTTTTTGTAACGAGTAACTAAACCACACATTGAAAATGTATCGGAGTAAAAGTATGCAATTAAGTTCGGAAATATAGTGAAGTAAAAGTGAAAGTTATCAAAAATTTTCATACTCGAGGAAAGTATGAAGTACTCCAAAATATACTTAAGTAAAGTAGTGAAGTGTTTTTACTTCGTTACTATACAACACTGAAATTGAGAATATGTGACAACAGTTGAACATGAATGTTGGTAGACTGTCCATACATCTTAACCATAGCAATTTTGCAAAGAAAAACTGTTGCAAAAGAAGTGTATCAGCAACGGCAACATAAGGTGATTCTACAAAGTGTTGACGTAGGAGGGTGGGTGGAAATACAAGCCACACTTTTCCGATTCAAAATGTAAAACCTCAAGTCATATATCTTTCACTTAAAATGTTTGCAATACTTTCTTTTGTTCTAGTGCATAAAATATAAATACTATACAAGATTGTAATGTGACAAAATGTACAAACATTCAAGATATATGATTATTGTTTCAGTTAAATACTAGTATTCAAACACCCAATAGTTTTTGAATATGCCCAATAATAAAAGTGCTCAAAGAACATTTGCAGATTGTTAAAACATATTACCTGGATAACTGGAAAACTTCATCCAGAATTTGACTTGAATGCTGAACCACCTAATATGATCAGTTGAAGCAAAAATAGAACTGCAGAGAAGCAAAGATGTCGCTATATTTGGACATGTTTTGCATAAACTAGGCAATGATTGAAAGAATCAGGTTATCCTGAGATTAAGGTAAAGTCAGTCATACTATGTTATTTTTTTATATACATCTGAATAAATGTGAAGTCAAATGTTATTAGGGATTTCATTATCCCCCCTCCAAAAAAAATCCTACAAGTTATTTATTTATGTTACTGAAATTCTTTGCATAGACAAAAGAATATTTTTAAAGCCTTAGCATAGCTCCAGATATCTCAGCTTGTTCTCACAATGAAAGAAAAGCTATTTTTAGGAGAACATGAAATGAAATCATGATTTTATTTCATCTTTAACCTTACCAACAACAAAATGACTATTTCTCTATAAGAGAGAGTATTTAAAGTGAAGTTCTATTAAAAGGTGATAAGCAGATGTCTTTCCTCACACTGATAAATCTCATCATGTCATTCATGTTGCACACCTCCTGTAGGTGCCAATGCATCAACATTTATCTTTCTGTGCAAAACATACCGAGAACAGAACATGTAAAGCATTTCTGGTCCGAGTAGCTCACTGTTATAAAAGTAAGACAGCGTAAAAATCAACAATACAGTGTTTACCAAAACCATTATGATTATTTTTGTATCTTTACAATGCTTTACTTTTTTTATATATAAAACTGCTACTTTGCCTGGAAATCCTTAACTTGTTTCATTCTCAGTATACATTTGACATAGGAAGGTAATCGATGCAGCATCGCTTTCTACCTTCATTTCCTTTGGAAATAATACTCAAAATCTCTGCAAATAACCATCCAATCCAAATGTGAGGACAGTTTAAGGGATAAAATAAAATTAATTCCATTCACACTAAATAGTAATTTGGAAATAGAAGTTATTTTAGGAAGAAGAAGCCTTCCTTGGTCTTGGCACCCTTAAGGGTATTAGCTTCAGGCACAGCTAACTACTAAATAAACATACTAAGAGAATTATGTACTGCCACTAAGATATTAACTGATTATAACCTTTTAACAAAGCCTCTTTTTAAAAAGTCTGCCCTATCCTGTTATGTTTTAAATCTGTGATAGTTTAAATGACATAATGCAGACTACAGCAAGATTACCCTAAATACTAATGGTTAGAAATAGGAAATACTACGTAATTTTATAATATTTTCCTTCTCCTTCGGTTTTATTTTAAACTCAGATTTATTTTTTGTCCTCAGTGTAGGTGACTCAAGTCATACACTCAGAATCACTCATTTATTTCACCCACATACAATTATATCTAGCACAAATAGTGAACTTTAAAAACAAATATTAAGATTTTTCTACAAAATGTAAAGATTATGCTTCACCTATGTGAAAACCTTTTTTCAGCGACTTATCTTTATGTTAGATCGGGACCCGCCAGTCCCACTCCCACCCCCATGTGAGCATAAATCTGCCTATGTATGGTTGTTAGATTGCCCTCTGCCCTCAGTGCGTCAGCCTGCACACGTTCTTTCAGGTATTCGCTCAGGGCTGTGGACACTCGTTACCATACTGTGAGGGGGAATCAAAGGCAGTCGAGGCTCTGGATCTGCCTGCTCCCACGTGCTTCCGTTCTCGCAGTCACAGTTACCTGCGGGCAATCCAAGCGGGCTGTTCCCAGGATGAAGACACGACTTCAGTGGACTCAGAGACACCACCGCCCACCGCTGTAGGCTACAGCTACAGCTCCAACACAAGTGAGTACCGCTTAGAGGAGGACCTTTAAGTGCAGTAGTCCTGTGTTAAGAAAAAAACAGGCTTCTTGTGCGTGATCCCATTTGGCAATTTACACAGTAATTGCATACACGCACAATGCAAATTATTTGCATTGTTAATAAAGGATGAAAAAATAAATTTGTGTTAAGCTGCATGATAGAATGAGGGTTCAACTTCTTTAAATAATAAAGCTTACAGTAAAAGAATGTAAAAAGCTGCAATGTATCTGAAGTCAATATTAGTTTTCTGCATTCTCCTAAACAAAAGTTGTGGCAGCTCTCAGTTATGGCATCTGTCTATTTATATATATTTCTGTACAACACCATCTGAGTGGTATCTCACAGCTGACATATAAGATCATGACTGAATCACCATGGCCCTTTACCAAGGCTAACTAACACAACACCTTCTGAAAGTCTACTAGCCTTATGAAAGTCTACTTGTTGACGTCAGTTAAGAATTACACCAACTGGGAGCAGCAGTGTTTGCAGATGACAACTTCACCCTATGAATCGCCTCAAGCTGTATGCCAAGAATGAGCATTACATCGACAAACTGGCTCACCTAACAATGACATTCACCTTGGACACTGAAACATAAATTCGAGTTGGTCAAATGTTGTCTAATTCGGTAAGATGATTATAACAGAAAGGGCTGAATGACTAGAATTAAACATACCAGATGTTCAAGATCCCACAGATGAATAGACACAAGAAATTCAGCATGTAAGGCAGATCCTTAAAAAATCACCGGAAAGGACACACACACGCATACACCCTGTCAGTCATCAGATACCCTGTTAGAATAATATCATGACCAAAAAAAGATCAAATCCACCTCTACCAAGACAAGGATGCTGCTCATGATGCATAAAGGGTTTCATTCATCAACGTCCATCACTCTGACATACCAACTGGAAGAAGGAAGCTAACCAGTGAGAGCAGAAATATGATCCTGATGTCAAACCCTATATGAAAGATGACCATAATGTACCATCATGCATATTGTCGTCATGATATTAAGATAATGTACAAGAAATATTTATTAAAATATTTCTGATTTTATTTATATTCAAATAATAAATGTTGAAAAATATTTTACGTTTTTCAGATTGTAGATTACTTGGTTTTGCAGTAACCACGGATGGTTTTCACAATTCATCTTTCGCAACGACTCCCATGTTTATTTATATATTTTTGATACAATACAACAGAAATGGCTCAAATCAAGAGTTGCTTTGTTGTCCGAGGTAACAATAGACCACAATAGCCTGGATCCGAGGTTGCTTTTCTTGCGTCTAGACTAGAGTCAGTTCCCGCGGCGTCGCTCTCGAAATGCAACGCACCTACCCTTAACAAGCTCACACAGACAACGTAACGCTGACGCGTAAGCCAATCACCTTCATCTTCGATAACCTCGAGCTTCGCCTCTATCCAATCGTTGTCGGACATCAGCCACCAACAGCGTGGACTCCAATCGTCAGCGTTAAGGGCGTGCACCACAAATCTTTTCTTTACACCGTCGTTGTGTATCCAACAGCGGGGCACCGTCTACCGTCTGTCTGTTGCTGATGAATGAACAGAAAATAAGGATTTCAGAGCTACCAACAGCACAGTAAGATTTTATGTAATTTATCACTACTAACCGTTACTGTTCGAACTGTTACTTGTTGTCGACTATCTAGCAACAGCAAGCTAGCCCGAGCTAACGTTGATGGTGTTGGTAGCTAGCTACTGTGGATGAAGAAAGCGGTTAGGATTAGAAAAACGAGGATCGTTTGTGTGCGGCAGGCGAGGCTGAGAGGTAGTAATGTGGCTGCTACTGGCAAGAGTAATGGCAGTGAGACTAAAAGCCTTCTCTTTGTGGTTTCCACGCCCGTATCATATCACATAATGCCTCGGGCCATTACACCGTTAAATGCCCGGTGTGGGTAGCACGCTGCGGCGAGCATCTCTCGGCTAACAGTGAAAGCTAACCGGCGGAGCTGTCGTTGTGAACTCTCCGGGTATGGACATGGCAGTCATCCAGGAAAATTAATAATCAATCCGTTTATTATAGCAGTCACACTGCACTACCTGGTTTAGTTTGAGGAAATGAATTATCTTTATTCAAAGCTGTTCAATTACGACTGAACTATCATCCAAAGTAACGGGAAAAAAAATTCCGGAATAACAGGAAACAGCTTCAGGGTTATTTTACTGGATATTCGTTTCATTCCAGCTTTTTCCTTTTTGAGTTAAGAATAGATTTTAGGTTAAGTAAATCGCTTTTTCCGATACGTTTAGTGTAATTATATGACAGTGATGTTTCCAATGACACGAAGGGAAGCCACGGCTACATTTTTGCTGTATTCATCAGTTAATCTCTGTTCAAAGTCCAAACTGCATTGTACTTCATTTTATTTCCATTTAGCAAGTAACGTGCTGTTTTCTGTTTTGGGGGGTTTATAATCAAAAGTAGACATAAGTATTTATTAATTCTACATGATATCCCATTTAGGGTGAGTAGATTCAGTGACTAATTTGAGCATAAACATTTAAAGACTTCAATTCAGCTGCTGACACCAGTTGAGTGACTTTGGGTTTACAATAAAGATTAATTGATTATTCTTTCCCAGGCCAGTAGTCTGTACTATGGAACTTTTTCTGATGTTGATTATTCCTCGCTCCCTAAATACTATGACATTTAAGAGGATTTTAAAAAAATTATCTGTTCTCTGACACAGGTAGTAGGTTTGAATTTTTAGATTTGTCTCATTTTATGGATAGAGGGAAAACGTTCCCACAGCCATTCAGGGGGAAATTGTCCAATTCTGGTCTCTGGCTGATCGATTTGTGCATCTATTGTTTAGAGACGTGTGCCATTTTCATGTAGCAGCTACATTCTAGTCAGTTTATAGGAACACAATCGATAATTCATCTGATTACTGTACTGTAGTGCAATTTAGCTGTTAAGACTCTTCAGAGGGCTTTTAAGGAAAATCACCTTAAACAAGCTGGTGTGTGCATCAAAACTCCACATCCACACTGAAACAAGATTATTTTACATTTGTGGAGACGGGCTAAAATACTAGAGATGTAACAAGGCTGCTGGGCGTCATGAAATCAGGTTTGAAGCTTCGTTGTGGTTACAGGGTGTGTTCATGTTAATCCAGAGCCTGCCTGTGTATTACCATGGATAGACTGTGCGTCATCCTCCACAGTTTTACACCCTCTTCCTCCCAGACTCATTGATGAGGTAATCTCTAAACTGAATGGGCAAACCAACTGTAATTTCAGCTGCAGATGTCTTAGTGATGAGCATCATGCCAGTAGCCGTGTACAGGAAGGAGTCATCCTTTTCCACCACTAATGGCATGTACAAGAATTCCAGGCAGCCTGATCATTTTGCACCCAAATATAACTTTTAGCTGTGATGCAAACATTTATTGAGAAATAAATGTCATAGTTACTATACCAGAAGGCATAAGATTATGTATGAGACATTCTTAATAAATCAACATAAGACAAAACATAGACATGGACTGGTATGATCATCATGTACTTCAGTTGAGATTTCTGTGACAGATGAATGAAATAAAAATGTACAGATGTCCTAATCATTACGGAAGTGTAAGACCTAATCCATATGTAGCCGGATATCTGGGAAACCAAATAGATTTTAATGCGATTTGGCCATTTATCCACATGTTAACTCTGTTTAATATGAAAAAAAAGATGAATAAGAACTCAGACCAAAGTGGAGATTTGAGAAGTCTCCTTATTTGTGTTTGCATGTGGACATTTGAAACTGGAGATTTAGAGGTCCACACATCTGGCCACACATCCACAGTCTGTGTGGCCATTGTTATTGTTTGGCCATGCAGTTGAGGAAAAGTAGCTGCTGAGGTACTGATTTTTATGTCGGTCCAGACGCTTTTTGCTTGTTCTCGCCAGCTGCTTTAATTCGACAAGTTGCAAAGGAGAACAAATGCTTGGAGGTCAGCTGCATTACACCAGACATTCCTCCCAATACAGAGGCACAGTTCTGTTCAACATCTTCAAACTTGGTTTTATACAATTCCCAATCGACATCGTCTTGTGTTTTATGAACTTAATATATTCCAGCATTGTATTTAAAAGTAGTTATGCCTCTCTGTCTGTTCACACAAATGAACCTCCTAGGGATATTTCATCCCCAACAGGAAGTTGTGGTTGTTTTGAAGGATTGTGATTGGCTGACAGGTTTTATCTTTGCCCTACACTGCCCCCTATTGGTTTGGCATGTTTAAAACAATTCTCCCGTGTGTATATTTTTTAAAATGTTGTGGCGGAAATCTTCATTTTTATAAAGACCCGGGTGTATAAAACCCAAGATTTAACCTTTTGCAGCTTTCTATCATATCATGGTGTAGGGTTAAAATCTGAAGCATTTTTAAAAGGGAGATTTTATTTTTAAAGGTTAGTTTATTTTGCACATAATGTGTTTTATTTAAAACATGCTCTTTAACACCCTGTAAAATCATTTACTGTTCTGCTGAACCACAGCAGTTTTATATTTGTGAAACTTGAATAAAAGTTTCACAAATATACACATCGTCCTAGATTAATTTTTTTTCATTATGAAAATGACACAGTATCATGTTGTGAACTAAAAATTCAAACCAAATCTGTATAAAGTTGTCTTAATTGCTGTCATTTAGAAAAGCACCAGACTGCTCATTAAAAATATTGAGTACTATGCTAATATTGTACATATTAATTTTTGGATTTGATGTATAAACAAGAAAACAGAATAAATTCAGTATTGTGTGGAATGTTACTCATTTGCTGTTTTCAATGGAAAACACAAGTACTTTATCTAAATTGTTATAGGAAGCTGATTTATGATGCAGGCTATCTGAAGCAAAATGAACATTAAAAGGAGAAGTGAGATATGTTTAAATGCTGTAGATGTGTTTGTCTGCCTTTCTCGTAGGTTTACTGTGTATTAACTTTACCATTATATTCATGTGTCACTAAACTGAGGCTTTTCTCAAGTAAAAAATGAAAGCTAGGCATGACGGTAATGCTATATTCAAGACAGCTGGGAAAAGCACTGTTGTGTAACTTTGTCCCATCAAAGGCCTTTTTGCCTGTATTCAATCATTTGATCCTGACCAGTAATTTGAATAAATGCAGTGAAGCGTATTTCAGTGTACCTTTTGTTTCATGTCTTCACCACAGGATTAAGTTTTCATCAGACTTTGTATCTGTTCTGGTTGTTTAAGATCATTTTAGAGCCAAAAGCCTTTGAAAATATTTTATTTCTAAAGCAAACTTCTGCAGTTAATGAGTCAGACGAGGCTAAAATATATTTATGCTGCCTCTTTTGTCCTTAATGTACTTCCAGTCTGAAAGTGTCCCTGTTTTAATCTTTTCACCTGATTCCCACGGCCTGTCAGCCTGCAGAGTAAAACAAACAAATGGTGGAAAGAGGCTGGCCTACCACCTTTTCTCATATACTAGGCTTATTCAAATTTTTACTGAGTCACTTCAGCAAGAACCTGCATTACTAAATTTGGTGCTTCAATGGAAACTCATAACCAGTTTTTTTTTAACCTCAAATTCATTTTTTATTAATTGAAAAAATATCTAAATAAACTCAGATGTGAGCCTGATTGATTGAATTTCATTTTAAAATATCAACTTAAAGTTATTTTATTTTTTTCAGTAAAGATACATTAATGGAAATGTCAACATCACATGCATACTGAAGTGTTAGGTAGATGTGAGAAGTCCATTAGTAGTCATCTGATGTCTCTGACCTAACCTGTTTATGGAGTTGGAGTATTATGAAGCAGAGTTGAAATGTGACACAATTTGTTTATTTGATATAGCTGATGTTGGTCATGTGGAAATATGTATGAATGAAAAAGTATTTGGGCCCCTGAAAAAATAAATTGTAACAAGAACCAACGGTTATAGATTCATTTCGACACAATACTGCAAGTCATGTTTACGTCCGTCATATTCTAGACGTAGCTGTTGTCTGCCTCTAAGTACATCATATTAAGTGGAGGGAATTATATTACACACCCAAAAGGTGCTCAGTGTTTGAGCTTGAAGAATAATGGTGAGATGTCTTGCAGACTATAAGGCTGATGAAGGTCCACAGTTTCAGAAGCTGATGTGTGTTTCCCTGATAACGTGTTTGCTTGTAGACACCAAATGTAACAGTCATTCAAAGTTACTTGGCCACATTCTTAAACAAGAGGAATGTTATCAATCTGTGCTCTAAGTTCTGTATGAGACGCCTCATTCATTTGGAATAAATGTTATCTTGTGTCCTTGAGAAGTGGAGTTTTGTGAGACTAGACTATGACTGCAGACCAGAGAAGCTTGCAGTACTTGAATTGCATGACCTGGATTCCAGAGTCGTGTTTGTGTATGTTAGTGGGATTTAATGAGGGCCTTACTGGTTCTTTACGTCACTGGCTGCTGATGGAAGTGCAGTTCTCTCAGAATTACAGGGTGTTGGTTTGCTATTTAGATGGAAGCTACTACTGGAGAAAATTACCACAGAATTTTCAATCTTTAGCAAAAGTAATTTCAATTGCCTGGTCAGCTATTTTAAACCAAGTATTTTATCCATTACGTATGTTTTTTTTAAGACCTGTATTCTGCCAAATGGTTGTGGTGTGGTTTGATTCTCTAATGTTCTAGTAATGTTTTGATAATCAACATGTGGTGACATTTGTCCCCCGTCCTCCTAAATGTTACAAGACAAGAGGGAATTCTGCATCATCTAACACCATCCCTGCTGTTTTTACTCATGAGAGAAAAAAAAGGTTATTTTTTTCCCCCAATCACAATGAATATTTGTGCTAGGACTAATTCAACAGAGGTCCAGCCAACTGGTGCTAGTCTTATAATTAGGTCAGTGGAAATCACCTGAGTGGAGTGGCTGTATCTCTAATGATTGTATTAGAAAGACACCTATGACTTTAAGGGCCTTTCACTGGCTAATCGGTATTCCTGGCTACCATTACAGCATGAAGACAAATGTACCCTTCAAGGAAATCAGAAAAAAGGTTATTAAAAAGTATAAGTCAGGGGGACGGATACATAAAGCCTCTAAAGCACTGAACATCCCCTGGAGATCAGACGCATCCATCATCAAATGGAAGAAATATATGGTTCATGTGCAAGTCTGCCTAGAGGTCATCTTATCAAACTGAGTGACTCTTCAAAAAGGAGACTAGTGAGCGAGAGGTCTGTTACCGAGCAGGTGTGTTCTGGTTTGATATTCTCATAGAATAACCTTTAGTAAATGAATGTATTAATTAGTCAGGCTGTTTGCTCAGGTAGCTAGCCTGTGCTCTGCTGCCTAACAGACATGCTGTTCATATTGTGGACTGTAGTTTTGAGACATTATCCTGCTAACCCACTAGGGGGATTGACAGTACTTGCCAAGAACACATGTTGTCATCCAGGACATGTTACACAGGCTATCATGTCTGCTGCCTGGAAATTAATCTGTGTGCATGTCAAGAGATCACCATCCACAACAACTCTTTGAAGATACTTGGATTATGACACCAAGTTTACATTTGCCATAAAAGAAGTATTTTTGATTTTAATTTAATTGATTCACAATATTTTCTGCTCTTAGTCTAAAAATGTTTCTACATTATCAAATGGCATAAATGCATTGGAAGCATTTCAAAGTACCGGTAATAGAGAAATTTATATATGCTTTACTGAAAATTCAGTTCTATTTTAAAGCATAGATAAGTAAGATTTAGTTGTCTGTCAGTTTTTTTTTAATCCAATTTCTCTGCTTTCCAACTTCCCTTTCATTCTATTTATACTTTTTAGCAAAACCTCTCATGCTGTGGGTAACGCAAAATCCAAAATGATGTCTAACTCTTTTTTAATTAATGCACATACTGTAGGTCTTAGATTTGTGTCCGTCAGTCTGTGGTCATGAAAGAAGGCTGTTAACAGGAAAGTCAGAAGAGACTCCCTAGAGCTTAAAGCATATAAAGGTGTGGCATGTAAGAACAGATCCCAAGAGACACACTGACATCAGTGAAACACAACCATCGGTACAAACTCATCTCAGAGAAGCACAGAGGTAGCAGTCAGTACTACTTCATAAATGCAGTAATAAAGGCAAAACATAGGTTAGTTTTTTCAAATGAGACATGCTAACGGTTTTAACTTTTGGCCCTTCATATCTCCCATATGTCCAAACTGTGTGCAGAACCAATCAATAAATTTGAATATTAATGAAATGTCCCCTATTTCAATGTCGCTTAATGAAGCACTTTATATGTATCGATTACACTCAGATTTATACAAGATTTTATTTCTATTAATGAGAATTTTCCACATACAGCTAATAAAATCATGACATTTAAGATTTGAATATTACATCAGACTAATAAAAAAATGTAATACAGAAATGTGGTGCTATGCCAAGTATGTGTAATGCCTTCTTGGTTATTTTCAAAAGGTACTTTCAATCTGACTGACGAGCCTCATTGAAACACATTTTAATTTATTAAATCTAACTGTATAAGTTTAATTTTGCTAATTATTTTTAACTCTGAAAAAGATAACTTTTTTTTTTTAAATTTACGCTTTCTTTTTTTTCCCTTGTCTCTTGTGAACAAACAGTCAGCAATAGAAAGGCTCCACCTCCAGTCCCACCTCGCTCCACTTCAAAGCCCCTCATCTCTGTGACGTTGCAGAGCAGCACTGAGTCGGCCCAAGACACATACCTTGACCAACAAGACCGGGGCAGCGAGGTCAACAGCCAATCGGGGCGCAGCAACTCATCCGACAGTCTCTGTAGCATACGTACGGGCAGCCTGTTGAAGAGAATCCAGCCCCCAAAACCCCTCATCTCAATCGTAAGCCCTGCACTCGCTGCAGGCTCTGGGCCCCCGGTTCCTGCCCCCCGTGACCTCTCCTCCACCACTGTTGCGACCACCACCATCTCAACATCTACTCAGTCCCAAAATGACACCGTGAGCCCTGGTGCCAGCCTAGAGCAGCCTCCAACGGCACCCAAGAGGAAGCTCTCCTCTATTGGAATCCAGGTAAGCCTGCTTTGGTTTTCCACATACAAACTTGGAAGCCTTTGGAGCTACAATCCTCTAAGGTTTTAATGTTGTTGTTATCTTAGGTGGATTGTATTCTTCCAGTCCCAAGAGAGGAGCCCTTACCTCTGACTGCACCTTTAAAGTTTCAGTCGATTGGCGTTCAAGTTGAGAACGGCAGGCCGTAAGTAGTGTTGAATATATTTGATAATTACAAATATACAAACAAGTATTGTTATCATTCTTTCTATCCTTCTTGCTGTGATTGGTCAATAATTATTTCCGTTCAGAAGTGACATCACACTGAGTGTGACAGCCGTTTCTGAACTCTGTACTACTCCCAAACATTTTTTTTGAGACTCCACTTTTTTACTTTATTAGGCTTGCTTTCTTCCTTCCATCAGAACTGTATGTTTACACATGCAAACAGATATCTCAGCCCTCCATCTACAGTCAGTTTAGTCATTTATTATTTATATGTTAGACTCTTTCCAGGGTGTTTTAGTTCCATATAAACATTTGGTTTTGCCAGAGCATTTTCTTTGTCCAGAAATAAACTATTGGGAAATCTTTAGCGTAATTAGTTTTTTATCCTCATGAAGAGCTGGATTCTCTAACATTCTGACTGCAGCGGTGTGCCAGTTGATAATTTAAACCTTGTGACTGTGTCAAACGTCTACTAACCCTTAATCTCTTTAAGGTAATAAGGGCATCACTAAAACTGGATTTGATTTCCTCTTGATGATTGTAAAATATCTGACCTGTTCAAGCTGTGAGGAGCATTATAGTTTCCAGTTTGGCCTCACCTCTGCACTGTTTATAAATGATAATTCAGGATGCTGAATGTGACTGTTGCTCTAATAGCAATTCTTTCATTATTTCAAACTTGATGAAAACATAAGCATCTTGTGAGATCACAATAACTGTCCCAGTGAAAACACATTTCCACTGAACAGTAAGCACTTTAAAGTTCAGAGATCTTACTTTGATAATTGATTATATTTTTATTTTTCTAATTTAATCAGGTTATCATTAACAGAACAGCCTAACACAACTTTGAAATTGTAAATGATAAACATCACCAGGACCTGATAAAGTCTACGCATCTGCTGTAGAAGCTTCAGTGAACAGCTGAAATGCCTCAGTAGGAAATAGTTGTCTTTTAAATAGCTCCTTACAGTTTTGTGCTTCCACTGACTTCATTTTTAGATAATGGTCAAGTAGATTTTATCTGATTCCTGGCACAAACCAGTTTCTTACATAATTTGGAGTGAATCGCATCCTAGAAACGGCACTGATTAACATTAACACCTGGTCATTGTTGGCATATTGTCACAGAATTCTGATGCTGAGCAGTATGTTAACCTTTTTATTTTTATTTCTCCATGAACACCTATGTATGTGTGTAAGTAGTGTATTTCCAGCCTCTATTCCCCCATAGCTAAGGTTTACTGATAGTTCATCTTGGTTGTTGGTGATTCTGGCAGTTAGCTTTGCAGCAAAACAAAGCTCTGATTGATTTCTCTTTTCTCTTAATTTGACTTTACTGAGCGGAACCTAGAGTGAAGCTGGCCATTGTAATATGTTCTGTTCCGAGTAATTTTGCTGTAATCTTATTTGACTGCTTGCTGCTTTTTCTCCTGCCTGTTGTATCAGATGACAGCAGTTTCATAAACATTAATTCTTCGTAGTACATTTCTTTCCAGATTTCCTACTGTCTTGTCCCGTATGTCATGTCTTTTTTGGGCTCTTAATGCCTCATTATTTTGGATTCTAATGCAGTCTGTCCTCAAACTCATAGTATGGGCCCAAAGTCCAATTATCTTCTTTAGGTTTGTCAGAAGCTGATGTTTTTGTTCATATCTCTGCAGTCTCAGTCGGGATAACAGCATGGCCTCCAGACAAAATACAGAGGTTGAGTCTCAGCCGCAGGATGACACACCCACAGAAAACGCAACCAATTGCACCAACAGCCAGACTCTGAATAGCACCACAACTAACGGACAAGACAAAGCCATGGAACAGCATCACCTTAAACACACGTCGGCTCCATCAAGGACATCCAGCTCGCCTCCCGAGACTCTGGATCCAGCTTTAGACCCCTCCTCCCTGCCGCCTCCAGACCCCAGCCTCGAGTCTGGGAACTGCAGCTCCCAGGGAGACGGTGTGCACTCCAGTACGCCAGCGTGCCTCCGAGACGGGAACTGGTTCCTGAAGCTTCTGCAGGCAGAAACAGGCCGCATGGAGGGCTGGTGTCAACAGATGGAGCAGGAGACCAAAGACAACAATCTCTCAGAGGAGGGTAAGTGAACATCAAAACATTTAGCCCCAGTCGACTTTTGAATGTCTGCCATCTTCATGAATTACAACATGCATTAGAGCTGCGTAATGTAATATGAATATATAGTCATAGCATTATTACTGCATGCACAATTTGTATTGCAAAGGATGATTTGGCCAAAATCTTCCAAGTGCTTTGAACTTGCATTTTTCATGCTAATGTTTAGTGAGGTGGGCAGAGTCTACAGCTTATATGACTGTTAGCTTTAATCCATTTCCTTTTGGTTTTCATGGCAACATTCGATTCTGTTTTACCTCTTCTGTACGTACTTTATTCATATATCCATACTAAGTTTTTTTTTGTCCTTGCTTTTTAAAGCAAGGACAAATTTCACAGACTTCTGTAGTTTGTCTGAAATGTGTTTGTGTTTGTTGAGTTAAAGCAGTGCATCCTTTACTGCCATTAACTCAACTACTGCAGACCATTAAAGTGGGTGTAAACTCTGCTTTAGATGGTTTCACTCCACTGCAGTCATGTGATGTTTTCATCTTCCAGAATACGAAGCAGGCTCTCAGACCAGTCAATATCTACTTTCTGAAATATAAATGAGGGAAGACAATGAGCAGTAAAAGGCTTTTCAAATAGTCATTCTTTCTGTTCTGAGACATTCGATAATGAGTTCCCATTTACATGCAAATACAGGGAATAAAATTACTGAATTAGAAGCAAAAAATATAGTGAATGAAGGGCTTGTAAAAAAGCTGTTTAGTGTGACAAGACGAACAAACATCGCTCACATAATTTTACATCTTGTGCGAAGTGTAAAGACGTGTTGTGTGTCTTTCCCAATTTCAGTGTTGGGGACAATCCGTAGTGCAGTAGGGAGTGCTCAGCTTCTCATTTCACAGAAGTTTGAGCAGTTCAGAGGCCTCTGCAACGAGAATCTGGTGAGTAGTTTTATTACACCCTCAGTATTTCTCTGCAGATTAATGCTACCCTATTTACAGGGTAGATATTCTCATTATTGTGCGATTTACTTGCCAGTTTGGTCAGACTTGTAGCTCACAATAGTTGCATTTGCAGTCACTCGTTCATTTGGCTCACGTGAAAAAAAAAAAAGAGATTTCTGCTAATTAAAATTTTTATGGCTAAATATCAGTGCTTTTGTACTGAAGGAGGATATATAAAGAGGTAAAAGTGGCATTGGAGGAAATAGCTTTTTACCTGACAAACTTTATGCTCACAAACATCTCGATTCCCTGATCAAGCATAAGGGCTGATTCAGTCAATGTTCTGTGTTTAAATGGCCACATGTTTATAAATTATTCCTGTTTTTAATGAAGAAAACCGTCTGTCCTCTGCACAACAATAGTCTATTAGGCTGCATAGAGGAAAAAGATGAAGTTAATGACAAGCATCTCTTAAGCTTTCAGTTTTAAGAGACATGTGGAACCATGTTTTCTTTATTCCTTTTTGTTTTATTTTTGTAATTGCATTGTATATAATTACAGACATACTGCTGTATTTACATCCTTTTTTTTAATTTATAGGTTTTGTGACTCTAAAATTTGGTAATTGCCCTATAAATTTAAACGGATCCATCAACTTTCATTTTGTGTGTGATATGATTCCTGCTGTACTGATGACTTGTATATTCATCAGAACAAAGTTTTCTATTCCTATTTTACATATGGTCAGGATGTGTTTTCTCTTGGTCTAGTAGTTTAGCATTAACAAAGAAAAGTCAAATATTTCCTTCAATTTCTGATCTAATAAAATATTTTAAATGGATTTTTATTTTATTTTGTTTTTTTTCAAAAAATAGAACTTGAATGCCAACCCAAGACCAACGGCACAAGACCTTGCAGGCTTCTGGGATCTGCTGCAGCTCTCAATAGAAGACATCAGCATGAAATTCGATGAGCTCTACCAACTAAAAGCAAACAACTGGCAACTTCCAGAGAAGCTGGAGAAGAAGGTGATTTCTGTCAGACGAATGTACAACAATTACATATACATAGTATAGTATGTGTATAGTATAGTAAATAACAATGAGAGCAAGGTTTAGTACTATTGTTACTGTTAATCATCAAATTGCTACCTTAAATAAGTTCCAATTTTTTACTGATTGCGTTGTTTTCAACTTTGAGATTATTACTACTTTTTAATTATCAGTATGACTTAATGCGTCTTCATTTAGTTTCCCTCACATTCCTCTCTACCTGTAACATGATTTTCTCAGGATGAAAACAAGCAGCTTCCATCATCTGTGCCAAAGAAGCCGTCCAAGCCGCGGCTGTCAACAGGGAAGGACAGGAGCGTGGACTCTGCTGTGGACAAGCAGCGGCAGGAAGCCAGAAAGCGTTTGATGGCAGCGAAAAAGGCGGCGTCAGTACGACAGAACTCCGCCACGGAAAGTGCTGACAGCATCGAAATCTACGTCCCCGAAGCCCAGACCCGCCTCTGAGAACAAGCCACCACCGATGATGAAACAAAATCCTGACTCGCTTTCAGATACTCGTTGACACAGAAACACAGTTGTGAGATGAACACACACACACGCGCGCGTATGACCGATGCACAGAGGCCGATCTGTTTTAGCAGCGCGGCTGATGGATAAAAGACGTGAGGATCACAGGGCACTGTAATATTCCAGGTCGTGATCTGGCCGCATTGGGACAGAAAAACCTTCACAGATGTTTAATACTATTGTTCTCATTGTTATTGTTGATATTATAATTATCTCCTAAAATATTTCAAGACTGTCTTTAATTGTGCGAGTGTCTTGGATTAGGACATCATGTACCTTGTGAACTGAAAAATCTTGGTATCCCGGAAGTTTACGTTCTAGAAAAAAAAAAAAAAAAACCCTCACTGCTGAGTCTACCGGCAAATTGTGGCTGTGCGGTTTACGAGCTGAGCTACCATCCACACACACACTCAGGACACACATGCAGGTGTACTCACTGTCCACAGAGTCTTCCTGTTCTCTCTTTGTATTTGGCGTGTGGTGCAAGCTCTTTACTGTGTGAGGAATACAAGATGGCGTTTGAACCGAAGAGAACAAGAGGAAGGCAGTAGCATATATTATAAATAACACACTATTACAATGTTAATTTTGTAAATGCTGTATACCAGAATAATTGTTAGAAAGAGGTCAGTGTTAAGCACCAAGTTAGTTTTTTATAAATCGAGTACATTTACTGTCATGATATATTAGCGCTTGATGCAATCATTCACTTCATCTTTTTCCTCTGTTCCTCCCTTTCACAAACATTCATCTGAAGCTGTCGATCAATATCCAATCTTATGTTGATTTTTGAGCAAGGGATTTATGGAAAGACTGCTTAATCATCTATAGTGGAATGTATGAACTTATGACTTGGTCACCGCACTTTCAGTTCACGACAGATCAAGTTCGGCCACCTTTTATGTTTTCTTAATCATTCTAACTTTTCACTGCATCCCGATGGGATGTGGGGGACCAAGACATTCACCTCTCAATGTGGCGTTCCCGTTCAACCGAGCCGCAGCGTGAGGTGGGGAGGGTGAAGGGAGGGTTACTCGCTCCTGGTAAGGAATCAAAATAGGAAAGCAATAATTCAGACCAATGCAAGCTGCAGGTGTCCATTCTTAAATTGTTTATCTTAATGTGAAGGACAAAAAAAGTGAACTGTACTGTTGGAATGAAAAATCTCAGGTTGAACACTTGATAGTAAAACCACTTTACATTGAATATTTGCTATATAAGCTTAAAACATTTGGCCAAATGCTCTGAAACTTTCGAAAACTCTTCTTATGCATCCGGACATAGTAATTGTTCCTCTAAGAGATTCTCCTCCCTTTCCCAAGTGTGGTGCAGTTTTGTACAGTCTTAATACGACGAATGACATGTCTGTCTTCTCATTTGTTGCATCATGATTTTTTTATTTTATTTAATTTTTTTAGAATCAAACTGAGGTACAACTGTTTTACTTTAAGTTTTAATGTAATTTGACGTATTTTTTGACTTTCATTTTTAATATAAATTACGTAAACATGTAATTTTAACAAATGTTTGAAATGCAAGAAAATTTCTACTTTGCCAAGTTAGCAACTCTCATTTCAGTTTCATTTGATCACTTTATTTAAATTTTTATTTAAATGTTTTAAGTTCAACTGCAATTTTTTTTTTCATGTGTTTTGCCTCATGTGACATGTCATGTCTTATAGATTTTAATTAGAATATTTTTTTTCAAAACAATAAATTTGAGAACTTTATGATTGGAGCTGGACTTTGCAAATGATCCTTCAGACATACAGGTATAGAGGGGCAAAAGTGCTACAATTCACCAAATAGATTTAAAAAAAAAAGTTTAACCTTATGTAGTATGTGATTGCTTAAAAATGAGATGATTACATGAAACAAGTTCAAAATAGATTAAATATTTTACTACATCAAAATAAATAAATAAATATGAATTAATCATTAAATCATTATTTCATTTTACTTGCTCATCCGCAGTAGACCCTAATACCTGATTGCTTTAATCTGTCTGTGCAGCAGAGAACTACAGAACAATCACCTTGTCTATCTTGTGCGATCATAATTTCATTTTGATTAGTAAATCTGACCAATCAAATAAATTGTTGCAGACAGGATTATAAATTAAGCATAGATGCTTTTTGTAATAAATTCAGTTTTTTAAAACAGTGTTTTTGATATTTATGCATTTTATAAATTGGAATATTTATGTAACTAGAGATACTTTAGTTATATTATGCATTACCAATTTCAATTACATTATCACATATTTCAGTTTTTTTTTTAAATAGAATTCTGGCACTTTTGTCCCTCCATTTTTAGGTTGGTAAAGATTGTTTCTCTAAGAGCTGGTTCTCCCCCTACTGGTCAGATAATGCGTGACACTCGGAACATGTATTGCTTCTTCTTTGAGTCAGTCATAAATGATTAAGCAAAGGATGTTGAACTGGGAATGCTGATACAGCGCTGCATAATCAGTTCTATTTGTATAACAACAATGGACATGTGCACCTCATTGTCCAAAGAAATCATTAAACATCCCTTTGCTACATGTCCTGGTCATCATTCCTGCTGTCTTTCTTTATTGCACTCATTCATGATTCAATGGTAATATTAGCTGCCAAGTTAATATTACACCTATAGTAAATTCTAAACATTACTGCAGATCTTTTATTGTTACTGTGTAATCTCTGAAAGCATGGCCTTTCTTTAATATAAGATATACAAAGATTCTTACCAGTAAACTTTCAGTGTTCCTTTAACTGGGTCTTGCAAATGATCTGTGTGAGGCATTCAGGGTATGTACTGTGCGTTGGCGTTTATAACTGTGACGAATGGTGGAAAGCCCTTTCTCTTTTTTTTTTTATATCATCTTCGAGCCGGATCCCTTTATCTGCCCATACACTGAGAGCAAGACCTCCGATCAGGGATCTTTAGACAGTTTACCAGTACTTCCCGAGTTTCAAAGGGCTACAAAATGGACAAACGTTGACCGGAAGGTGCAACTCTGGAGGTGCATTTTGCTAATGTGCTTTTCAGCCACCATGTGAGTGAGGCAATATTTTTCCGGCTATGTGAGGAATCTGTTTATTGTGGCTGCTTGATGGACTGAAACACATAATCATTAAATAAACATTCTTACTGGAGAACCTATCCTTAGTGGCCTCATCTCCCTGGCCACATGTCTGTCCTCTCAGAGAGCCAGCTAGTCAAATAAGCAAAAACTGTAGTTCCAGAATCTGTTGTACTGAATAATTTTACACGAGAAGCACATATCTTACACATGAAGGGTTGTTTAAAGTTAACTGTGTATTAGTTAGACACTGTGAGCCTAGTTTCTTTCAAAGATAAGAATTGTGATTGCAATGATTTATGTGGCATATTTTCTGTATTACATAAGATGTAGAATTAAAGAGGAATGCCACTGAGTTTTTGGAATGCATATTTTTATTTATTGTGTATAAAATTAATGAATTGTCTCAATTCTATTAACTCTTCTTGAACATGGCACAGAGAAAAAAATATACAGCAAACCAGTCTTTGTGTTTCCAAATTGTTTTGTGTTCAGTTGTTACATTTGCTTTATAACCAAAAATAAAACAAGGATCAGTAACTGATTTCCTTTGCTTCATATTAGCCCTAGTAAGAAAAAAGAGCACCTGCCATAAGGACAACAAAAACTGCAGTCCATTCGCTCAATATGGACAATTGTATTATGAAAATTCTGACAATATATTCTATTTTTTGGATTGTCTAGAACAGAAACTGCAGCAGGTATTACCTAATGTGATATCTGATGTACTCTTTGTTTTTTGTTGCTGCAGATTGTAGAGCAGCAACAAAAACAAGCATTCAGGCTGTAAAAGGTAACCTGTGTTAGAAGTAATGACTCTGTACTGGTCCCAGTAATTTTCTCACATATGGATGCAATGTGTGTGCTTTATGTGTACTTCTACATATCTACACAATCCAACACAGTCATCATGAATGCTTTTCTATAAACATTTCAAAGTTACTTCATCCTTGACCCATTTAACAAAACCTCAAGAAAAAAAGAATTCAGTACACATCACCTGTCCATTTCTTGATTATAGCTCCCCCTACTGGCTTGTTGTCAAAGACAAACTTTAAAAAAGAAAAACTTTGATATACAGTATTATTCAAATATCTAATATGTTTTATCGATTTAAATGTTGAATCAGTCAATGAAGAGTAGGGATTATTTACTTTACAAAATACAATTCTTTCAAAAGTTCAATGAATTTTCACCCCTTATGCAATCCTAGCTAACATTATTTTAACTCACATTTGATGGTTTGTTTAGTATTATTTAATTGTTCTACTTTACTTTCAACAAAACTAAAACAAAGTAAAAAAACCCAAAACCTTTAGAATAAAACATATTATTAGAAAACAGAAGGTCATACAAAACCATAGAACAAATTAAATTAACAAACTAGAAATCTAAAAATGTATTTTGTTATTTAAATACGACCAAATATAACAGAAAAAAGTCTTAAGTTACCCTTCTTTACATTATCCTACCTTATTTTTGTTATTGTTACATAGTTATTTTTAAAAAAATTATTTCTTCATTGTTTATTCGCATTGGGACACGAGTTAAGCAATACTGAATACTTAGGCATTTATAGCCTTAATCAATTTGCAATTCACAACTCAAGATGGACCACATCTTTCTTTAACTAGGAAGTTAAAGTATCGCACCTACCATACATAACAAGTACAAGTAAAAAGTAACTCTCTAATAAAACATATTTCCTAAAAGGCTACTCAAGCAACTGATATGATCACCTGACTTTAATACATAAAGATGATGACTTTAGACAGATAAAAATGTAAGGTTGTGTGCAAATTCTGGCTATTCAAAATGGAGACATACATACAAATAAATAACATGCTTACAAAATAACAGATTCCCGTAGAAGAAACACTTAGAAACACAATAAAAAATGATTTAATTAATACTTATAGTCAGCAATGCAAATAAGGTGTATCTTAGATGAACAAGGTAAAGTACTTTCAGTGCACGCCTCAGCAGGAAGAACTTAGCTTTAGAATGACGTCATTACTTTTTTTATTTTGAAACAATTCACCGGAACTGCTCCTTTAACTTCAGAGTTGAACTTCCCGTAGAAGAACGGAGATAGAATGAGCGGAGCTAAAGCCGAGAGGAAGAAAGGGACGTTGACGTGACGTCCGTGTCTCAGGTAACTTCATTGACGAAAGTGAACTGGATATTAGTTCCTCTTGGGCTGGTTTTTGGTATGTTATCCTTATTTTTTTCTTCAGTCGAGCTTTTATGCTGCAGAGTTTCTCCTCCGGATGCCTTTTCTATTTGTAAACGTACAAGTTTTCAGCTCTTGTCAGTGCGCGTTCATGTACAGTAGCAACTCCCGGTTACAGTAGTAACAAATTGACAAAGATTAATCGTGACTTCTGCCTTTAGTCTTACAATCAGAGTGGCGATTTATGTTCATATTAAAACCATTAAAATTTCGAACCCCTGTACTTACAATACGCTTGTTGTACAGCTTTGACATGCAAATACTGACATGCGGAAGTTTTAGCTAACATGTTCAACCGTTGAGCATCACTTTATTCAAACGTAATTAAATAAGCCCATGAGAAGGACACTGCGTTATGTTTCATTTGTATTACAATTTGTATCAAATGTATTATTTAACTTCACTCTTTGGTTTGAAGGTGTGCATTTTTTTGCATTTTTGTTAACCACATTTTTAACTTAACAAGATATATGAATAAAATTATGATTAGAAATTGTTAACTTAACCACATTGTTATTTTATCTTTGAGAATATGCCTATTATACTTTACTAAACATGTAAAATATTTTCCCAATGATTTCTATATTTGCATGAAGTCTTGTCTTTACTTTCCCTTGAATCTGATTATATGCAATCTGACTGTTGTTCTTTTTCTTCATGCAGGGTGTGACATGTTATAGCACGGTTCCCAGAGACCAGCGATCGCTGTCCCTATGCCAGCTGTAACTGGACATAAGGAGGCATATCAAGCCCAGTAATGGCTGCCATACACAAGAAACCTTGTACTGCTTCAGAAAGCTCCACTGAGTCCAAAAGGATGGACCTAAAGAGCAATGAGAAGAAGGGCTGTGAGTGATTTGTTTTCTGTTTTCTAAATGTGGAATGCAAAACTGAAACTCCTAACTCATTCTTTTTAAAATATTAAACTCTGTGTGCCCCTTAACTACTGTATTATTTAGCATGTTCTCTTAAGATTTGGGCTGTAAATTTCAAAATGTTCACTTGATGAAGAGTCCCAGCTTCGTGAGGCTCGAGCAACACAAGATAATATAGTTTCAGCCAGCACACAATGCTAAATGTCAACTGTGATGCACCTTCTCTCATTACTGGTATGGGTTAGTGTGTTTGTAAAGGTATGCAGTGATGCATTTACTCAAAATGTCTGTAAATATTAGAATAATCCCTGTTTATAAAAGTGTTTGTCATCAGACCTTTTGTTGTAGAATGACATTCAAACTTGTCTATTGTTATTTTTTTTTTTTATCAAGAATTCTTGTAAGCTCTAATCTTCAACATGAAGGTTTCCAAGCAGCTGAGTTTCTGTTCCGAGAATCTTCAGTCAAGTCTGTTCTCGCCAGCTCCCTGTTTGGATAGATTTATCTTTCCCTGTGCAGTTTAGAGCAGAAAAGAAAAAAATGTTTTTTTACATTGTTCACTCCCAATTCAAGCCTGCAAGGGTTGGAACCCTGAACCCGGCGGCTATACTCCAGAACACAGGGAACATTTATTCATGAACTGCAACCTGAAACAGGTGGCATTATAAACATTACCCAGTTCACATGTGCAGAGGTGACATTGGATCATTACGTAACCCTCCCACGTCTTGCTGCTAGTGTACTCAGTGTGTTTCCGTAGTTGTTTATAAAATAAGTCTGTTTGACCTCTAAACCTTTGAATTCTTGGCCTTGAAGGAACTCCAAGAGGCCATAAAATATTTTTCACAAATTCAAAAGCCTAAATGCTGTTATTTCATTGTGTCTCTGAACTGCAGCTTGGGCCTATTACATGACCAATTCTCCACTTCTGATTGTGTTGGTTGGGTTGCCTGCAAGGGGGAAAACGTACATTTCCAAGAAGTTGACACGCTACCTCAACTGGATCGGAGTTCCAACAAAGGGTCAGTACTCACAAAACATGCAGGATCTTCATTCAGGGGAGAACATTTTGATTGCACTACAAGACAAGAAGCAAATAAAAACAGTGGAAACCACATGAAAAAAGTTGTTGCGGTACATTGCTTATTTGTTAATGTTGCAGTACTTTTAAAACATATGACTCATAAAAATGTTGGGCTTCAGGCTAAGGAGTTTCAGAGAGTGGCGCCCCCTGTAGCACTGCTCTGTTTGAAGTTGTAGTTTCTGTTTTCACCTTTAAGGAATGCAGTAGAACCTGCGTGGCTCAGGCTGTTTAAACACAGGTCACTGCCTAGACAGCGCACAGACTTTAATCCTGATCTCTGCCTTTCGATCTCTTTTTTTCCACTCTGTTTTCCTTGCAGTCTTTAATCTCGGGGCTTATAGGAGGGAAGCAGTGCAGTCATACAAGTCCTATGACTTCTTCAGACATGACAATGAAGAGGCAATGAAAATTAGAACGTGAGTGACAAAGATCTTCTTTACAGTGGGTTACAAAAGTATTCACACATTTTGGGAACCCCATAATGGATTTTCTTGGGTTTTATTTGAAAGACCAACACAAAGTAGTACAAAATTGTGAAGGAAGGAGAATGAAACATGGTATTAAAAAGTGTATTCTTTTCTTTCAACTTCACAATTATCACTTTACTGTCATTTAAAACTGATCTGTGTGTATTTCAGTCATAAAACACAAACCTAAATTAAGGAATAAACTAATATTTTAGTGTTATGGGTGAATATCATATCATAATATGTAGATAATTTGGTCCAACATCTTAGACTGCATCAACAACAAAAGTAAAATGTATTTTAAGGATAAGAATTTCAGATGCTGCTTATCCGCTGTAGGTCTTTAGTTCTTTTAAGTCAAACCACTGAACATGCCTAGATATGTTACAGGATCAGTTGGAGAGTTAATGTTACTCTCCAACTGTGGCTGTGTGATCCACTCAAAACAAAATGTTAAGTTTCGTTTAAGACGTTTTCATGGTTTTGTAAGGTGATTTATTTTTGCCTCCACAGACAGTGTGCTTTGGTGGCACTGCAGGACGTTAAAACCTATCTGAGCAAGGAAGGAGGTCAGATTGCTGTAAGGATACTAAAACTAAACACAAAGATTTCTTTTTTTCTTTTATTTATTTTTCTAAGATGTTTTCTGTTGTTGGTCAGGTTTTTGATGCCACCAACACTACCAGGGAGAGGAGGGCACTCATCCTTAATTTTGCACAAGAAAATTCATTCAAGGTCAGAAAAACATTAATAAATAAGAAATAAATACTTTCAGACTCGGTCTGAACATGAGCTTCACTGGGTTTCCATGCCTTTAGCCATTCACTGTGGGTTTATTAATCCTACTCTTCCTACAGTAGGGATTTTTCTAGTGATCAGTTGTATTGTGATATTTTAAAATTTTTTTGGTTCTGCTTGTTTTGTGTTAGGTCTTTTTTGTGGAATCAGTATGTGATGATCCAGAGGTCATAGCTGAAAACATCATGGTAAATATTGCTTTATTTATTTATTGTGTATTCAATTAAACACCCATTCTTTAAATGTTAAAACCTCACTCTGAATCACCTTTTTAAATCTCTGTCCCTCAAAGGAAGTGAAGGTCTCCAGCCCAGATTACCCTGAAAGGGACAGAGAACTTGTCATGGACGATTTTCTAAAGAGAATAGAGTGTTATAAAGTCACCTATGAACCTTTAGAACCGGACGAACATGACATGTAAGGTGCCTTAGTTGATGTGTAGGTTTTTATTTCTGTCACTATTGTAATTAAACTAAATCTATTTTATTTTTCTTAGAATATTTTCGAGCAGAATGTTTTAGGGTGAAAAGCAGTTTTGTTTTTGTTGCCATTTAAAAAAACAACAACTTTTGTGTCCTTTCAACTTTGTCCAGCAGGTGGAAACAGTGTATCTTATAAGTCAGTAAATCTAAACTAAGATTCAAACTAAGCTTGAAAATGTATCAATTTCTGTACTGCAGCTTACGTCCTCTGTACATGTGACAAGGTTACAGAATGAAAGTTTCCAAAGACTTTTAAACAACACAGGAAGGGCAATCTTTTTTTCAACCTTGATGGTCTTCTTGTCTTTGTTTATGTAAATATTTCCGATTAACTGCTACTTTTTTTTAACTGTGACTCACAGGAACCTGTCCTTCATTAAGGTCATTAACGTTGGCCGTCGCTTCTTGGTGAACAAGGTGCAGGATTCCATCCAAAGTAAGATAGTCTACTACCTGATGAACATCCATGTGCACACCCACTCCATCTACCTTTGTCGGCACGGAGAGAGCCTCCACAATTTGGAGGGTCGCCTGGGAGGCGACTCTGGCCTTTCAGAGAGAGGAAAGAAGGTGCTCATTTACTTAATTATAGATGACATTTTAATTATTACCTCTATAAATATTTAAATACAAAAGATACACAAGATAATTTTTTGCAGATGTGATACGTTTAACCTCTATGGACCGACGAGTCTCTTGTCATAGTGTGTTCAAAGTGATAAGGTGAACTTGGGTGTTTTTAACCATAAATCTTGTCTCGGTTGACTAAAATCCTACAAATAGGGCACAGTCTGAAATTCCAATTAAGATGTTTTGCAAATCTGCAGATGTATTAAAAATACAAGTAGGCCTATGGAAAAAGATTTATGATTACAAATTCCAGGCTATAGAGAGCCATATATAGTGTGAAAAGCACACAGCTGCTGGCAAGAGCCACAAACAGACTTGACAAGTTTCACTGTTTTTAATATTCTTTATATTAATCCAGCAGGATCCCCCCCAACAATCAGCTATATCAGTTTTATTCTCTTAAATTTCATTCAATGTGGTATTAAAAAGGTCTTTAAAAAGTCTTATACCTTCAGATACCGTGTAACATATTTAGTTGCCAGCCTGAGTGTTCTTGTGTGCTGTCTTTCACAGTTTGCTGTGGAACTGAAAGCGTTTGTGAACGAGCAAAATCTTTCTGACCTGAAGGTCTGGACCAGCCAGCTGAAGCCTACCATTCAGACGGCGGAAGAGCTGGGTGTCCCCTATGAGCAGTGGAAGATACTTAACGAAATCGACGCTGTGTGTGTCCTTATGAAACAGCTGGAGGGTCAGATTCATGCAGAAAGTCCTCACTGACTGACTGATGCTGGTTATGTTTCAGGGAGTGTGTGAGGAAATGACCTATGCGATGATTGAGGAAAAGTACCCAGAGGAGTTTGCTATGAGAGACGAGGACAAATACCATTACCGCTACCCTGGTGGAGAGGTAACAGCCTTTTATTTCTCCCTGAAGGAGGTTTAAATTGTAATATATTAATAGTCTTGAACAAAATCTGTGCTGCTCTTAACAGTCCTACCAGGACCTGGTTCAGCGTCTGGAGCCGGTTATCATGGAGCTGGAGCGACAGGGCAACGTTCTGGTCATCTGCCATCAGGCTGTCATGCGCTGTTTGCTCGCTTATTTCTTGGACAAGGGCGCAGGTTACTAGCATAAATCACTTACTCTGCCTTACATTACAAATTCACACTACTGCGGGCTCACAAAGTTGTCAAATTGTGCAAATTTAAATATTTTCACTGAGATCATCTTGATTAACAAGGTTTATTTAGGTAAAAATGCAGGTTTGAACATAAATGTGTATGTTGCACCTTTAGGTGTTTTGTGAAAGTATCCATAACCGTTGGAGTTATATTGTCACATTACAACCACAAACATTAATATGTTTTATTGGGATTTTATATGATAGACCAACACAAAGTAGTTCATGATTCTGAGGTAGAATAAATGGGCAATCATGAATGATTTTCAGATTTTTTTTCTAGATAAAAACAGAAAAATTGGCATTGTTGAACCACCTCATGTAGCTGCAGGTATTTTGGTTTATGTCTCTACCAGCTTTGCATATTTATACTAAAATGTTTCTTAGCAAAACACAATAAGTGGCTGGTTGGAGAACTTCTTTGAAGTTTTCAAGTATTGCTAGACTCCTAATTTGATTTAGTCATGGACTTTGATTCGGCCATTTTTACTCGTAACATGCTTTGATCTAAACCATTTCAATGTGAGTGTTGTGTTATGAAGCAGTTTTAAGTCTTTTACAGTCTTTTACAGTCTCTGTAAAATACTTCAGCTGCACCCATCTTCCCATCAACTTGGCTGAAGGAAATTTCCCTTCCAACCCACGATGATGTGCTGCTTTGTGCTACCATCCAGCAAAATACTTTGAAGTTTGTGGGTGTATTGTGACACTAAGTAAAAAAATTTCCAGGTTGTATGAATAGTTTTGCAACTCACTGCAAGTGGGCTGAACAGTAATAGCACACAAACATCAATACAACTTTCATAAATGTGTAGCAGTTTTTATTTATTTACCTTTTTCATATGCCAGACCTTTGGTGGTGGGAGTACCAGACCTTAAAGATGGGAGGTGTAGTTTCAGAAAAGTCTATAACCTCGGTAAAAAAAACAACAGATACACCCACTTTTAGCACAGGAAGAGATTTAACAGAGATATTTATATTTTTACTGACGTCCTGCTTCACCAGATTATTGCAGAGCAGTAACACTGGGTGTGTTTTTTTCGTTTTGACCTTAACCCATTACTGGATCATACATGTGTTTCTTCTTAGGACGAAACTTTGTCTTGATCATCAGTTTTCTTTTACAGTTTGCAATAATACTGACATGAAACTGTGGTTGAAGGCAGGAGCAATACTTCCCCATATTTTTTGCAACGCTTCCCCAAAAGCTTGAACGAGCTTTGCGACACAATTCTTTCAAGACTTTGGTTGTCTCTGTTGCATGTGCATCCTTTTGTCCCACATTCTTCTTTCTGCAAAGGTTTTGCATTAATAGGCTTGGAAACAACACATTGCACACTGCAAAAACACAAATTCTTGCCAAGTATTTTTGGTCTAGATTCGAGTACAAATATCTGAGTATACTTGAAATAAAATAAAAGTAACTTACAAAATATAGGAGCATGTGTTAAATCAATAATTCTTTAACATTGATGGAAACAGTAGATGTTCCATTAGCAGATTATTTCACTTATAATAACACAGGAAAACTCTTGGAAGTGAAATAACCTGCCAGTGGAACTAACACTTTTTTTTTAGTCTATCCTCCTAGAAGAGAGTGTCAATAACTGTGCTAGTGTCACAGAAACATTTTAAAAATCCTTTTATTTTTATTTCATTTAAGGAAATGACTGAAAAATGATCTTTGACAGAACTATAATTATTCATGTGCAGACATTTCCTCAGTTTTTGGAAGTGGTCCATGGGGCAGCATTTGCCTAAGGCTTGGCTACAATTAGATGAGTTCTAACTCTGACTGGTATTTTGTCTGAATGTATTTCCACCAGTGGACATGTGGCTCTTCAGAGTTTGCCACAAAGGCGTGTGGTGTATAGCTCATAGAGCAGAGCATGGGTGTGTCTTTCTAAGAAAGTAACAAAAAACACAAACATTTATAAGATGGCAAACCAAGTAAGACTGAATAAAAATACAACATGACCTCACCAGTCACTTTGTTTTTTTTCTGGCTTTAGATGATCTACCCTACATGAAGTGTCCCCTGCACACTGTCCTGAAACTCACCCCAGTGGCTTATGGTAAGTCATTATTCTGCTTATAGGAAAGTCAAACAGCATATTTCTTTTTTTTGTTGTTGTTTTGATACATTTCTGCTCCGTCTGCCTCTGCTAGGATGCAAAGTCGAAATGTTTGATCTGAAAGTGGAAGCTGTTAACACTCACAGGGACAGACCATTGGTAAGTTGTTTTTTTTACAAAAAAGTTCGGCCATCACCATCAGCCTCGCTTAAAATAAAGTACGTGTTCCTAAGGTGTGTGACCTGTCAGGACAGGATAGACTTGCTTGGAGCCAATCTCTTCTTAGGAATTCCAACCAAAATTACATCTTACGATATTTACCTGCTTAAAAAAGTCAGACGTTCACCCAGCCACACTAAATAACACTGTTCTCAGGTAAAATCTTAACTCAGATTCACAAAAATGCAAGCTACAGAAAGAAACTCCATTATTAATATGAATTACACAGTGTGGAATATGATTGAAGGATTTTCCAGGGCTTGGTAAATATGAAAAAAAACCAAAAAAAAAACATTTGTTTTTGCAGACTTGATTTTCAGTCCATCTATCCATCCACCATTCTTTGTATCTCTGTTTCAAGTGATGAAAGGTCCATCTATCCATCCACCATTCTTTGTATCTCTGTTTCAAGTGATGAAAGGTCCATCTATCCATCCGTCAGTCCGTACTACTAACTTGTTTTTTTTTTTAACATGTATTTAGAAAATTTTAGGTATAACAGTCCAACTTGTGCAGTTATCAAGAAGATGCATATTCATTGCAGTAATACACAAACATCAGATAACATACAGCATCACTCCTGAGTCTCAGATTTGATCTGTATTCGTTCCATGCCAAACTTTGCTTTAACCCTGGTTTTCTCAAACTGTGGTCCCCGGACCTCTGGTGGTCCGCGAAGTGCTGCATGTAAACGACCGTTTATTTGCCATGACGTCAGCTCAAAGTGCGACGCTAGCTCACCAAAAGACTGTGTTAAAAGTAATAATGGAAAACTGCCATTAAACCGGGTCACTCAATAAAAAAAGAAAATCTGCAGATACCGGTGGAAAGAAAACAACTCCAGGAATATTATATGAGCAGGGGAAGCTGCGTCACAGCTGCGGAGAGTGTTGATGTGTCATTCACTAGAGACTGAATCCCTTTGAATGGCTTTATGGGGTGAGCGGTTGATGAGCAATTCAGGGATGATCAAACATCATCCCTGAACCAGCCAGATTTATCCAGAAATAGATGGGGTTAGGCAATCCCATACAGTCATTCCTCTGACACACTCATCCAATTGCTCTAATAAGTGACACGCAAATGTTGATCTTGTTTCTGGAGTTTTTTTCTAAATAGTTGCTAATTACCAGGCGTTCAGACAGTGGGTGTTGATGCAGCAACACATTTCTTGAGAAACTTCCTGCTATTGTAGTGAGGAATATGCTGCCTATTGAAACCAACATGGCATTTCTGTCTGTTTTGGTAACGGATTACTCACTGGTGCTGATTTGTTTCAGAGTACAAGTATTTTCAGACCTACAAAGTTATTAAAGCAAATGGCTAATTTACCCAAACATGTTTTTGTGCTCCTCTTTGAACAGATCAAAGTGAGAACGCCGCCACTTTTATTCCGCAGGAACAGCTTTGATCCGCTGTCCACCGAATACCAGATTAAACGGCCCCGTATGTACAGTATGAGCAACGTTTCACCTTCACCCGCACTCCCTCCTCCAGCTTTTCCCAGTACACCGATATCCAAGGGCATCAAATCACTGCAAAGAGAGGTCAGTGTCCAGTAAAAATGTAACTGCTTTTAGTCATTGTGCAAAAATATTCTGTAATTTATAATACCAGTTCATTCCCAGATGTGGTACAAAAGCACTCAACCCCTTGGATGTTTTACCCTTTTTTGACCAAAAAGCACTTTCATGTGAAGCTGAAAACCGATATCTACAAAATAATGACAATTAACCCGTTTAATCCCAAATTTTGTCCTGCAAAATAAGTGCACGCATTTCATTCCTTGGACCTCCCTAACACATGATATTTATGAATTATTACATTTTATGTTGATTGTGTTAGTGAAAATTTAGGTTTTATACTCGGCAACAATTGTTGCCGGTGGGAAACTGCATAGTCTAAATTGCACAAAACTGGCCTATGTACACATATAAAAGAATAAGAAAAATTGTGACACGCATAATCTATTGTAAAAAAGAATGGTTACAAGAATGTTCAGAAATATTTTAGATACATAAAGATTCAATGCTACATCCTGCAGATGTCATTGTCTCAATGTGCCTAGTGGGCTTTAACCTCATTTAGTAATTTCATCAAAGAGGCAAAGTCAGGTAAAAATGTTAGTATGACAAATGTGCATCTGGGAGGAAGTACTACCTGTTCCACCAGACCAAGCACTACACTTTGGCCCAGTCTGACTCCTAAACTAGTTTCAGGCGTGGCATCATCTTGTAGTCGTCATTCAGAGCATAGGCCACATTTTGTGGAAAGGGTTGCCTTTTGGGATAGTGTAGGTTTGGGAAGGGTTTCCACTGTGAGAATGACAGTGATATAGAAGACATCATTTTGAGGTTCCTTCAGGTCTGGAGGATCTAAAATATCTGATATTTTTAAGCTGTGTGGAAACAGCAAAGCATATAGAATAAACAGGCAAGCCATTGACACATACAGTACAGACCAAAAGTTTGGACACACCTTCTAATTCAATGGGTTTTCTTTATTTTCATGACTATTTATAAGGCAAGAAATCCCACTTATTAACCTGACAGGGCACACCTATGAAGTGAAAACCATTTCAGGTGACTACCTCTTGAAGCTCATCAAGAAAATGTAGAGTGTGTGCAAAGCAGTAATCACAGCAAAAGGTTGCTACATTGAAGAAACTAGAATATAAGGGGTATTTTCAGTTGTTTTACACTTTTTTGTTCAGTGCATATTTCCACATGTCTTATTCATAGTTTTGATGCCTTCAGTGTGAATCTACAATGTCAATAGTCATGAAAATAAAGGAAACTCATTGAATTAAAAGGTGTGTCCAAACATTTGGTCTGTACTGTAGCATAGTGCTGTCTATGTATTTTGCTAGCTGCAACAATTGTTGCCATGCTTACATTTACTCTTCTTATGATTAAACAATGAATTAAGGGATACCATTTTAAGTTCATATGTACAAAATATTGTAATTATATTTGTTTGTTAATGTATATTTTACTGACTTCCTCTTGTGCAAGTTTGAGACAGACATTTACCTCCAGCGATACAGGCAGGAAGTAAAGAGGTCTGGTCATGTGACCTTTCACACTAGATACATGAAATTGATATTGCTTCGAGTAGACAGAGTATTATTTTATTTTAAAACTTCAATTGGCAGCCAAAAGTCAAAACAATTCCTTTAGAGCTTTCATAAGATAGAAAAAATGTCTGGCAATTGTTGTCGGTGCTTTTAAATGGGTTAAGTAAAAATATTTCACACAAAATAAGTGATTTTCCTAAATATTTACCCTCTGACCTAATTCAACAGAGATCCAGCCAATTATTGCTCGTAGTTTCACAACAAGTAGAACAGAGATCACCTGAGTGGAGTGACATTGTTTCAAGTGATTGTAGTATAAAAACAGCTGTGTCTGGAAGGTCCATTCACTGATTAATCAATATTCCTGGATACATTCATATAATTACTGTCCTTTACCAGTCGCAGCTTTATGGGAGAGTGGAAATGAGCAAACCACAGTTGAAGAAAACTCATATCAAACTCTGTGGTCAAGTGGAAGAAATTAGATCATAATGGAGCATTTCGGCTGTCAGTCAAGGCCGAAATGCTTGACTGATGGCCTTGAGGCTATCTTTGGCAGATACCAAACACTATACATCACCACAAACAAGCCACCACAAAGGGGGTGAATATTTATGCCGTCACTGATGTTATGCTACTTTGTAGAAATCAGTTTTCACTTTTACATGAAAGTTTCTTGTCAAACTTTTTTGGATCAGGATGGATTTGTAAAAGGAATTTAGAAAAGGCTAAATCATCCCAGGGGGTGATTACTTTTTGTAGGCACTCTATTTAAATCTACAAATGAAATGAAACAATTTAAGAGTTGCTCAAAACTATAACAAATAAACTAAATTAGCTACTGTTTGAATGTTAAGCCAATCATGCTTATATTATTGCTGCAAACAGATGTTTGGCCATGGGAGTTAGCCCAAACAGTATTTAAAATGTTTTAACTTTGAGCAGGCCTTGTGGTTTTCTGTGGGTGTTACATTAGGAGTTAACTGCAGGCCTTTCAGTTCCTGTGTAATCGAAGTGAGAACATAATTCGTCAGGGGGAGCAGTACTCCTGCAGGGATTTTATTTTGCCGCCGATTTTGTTCTTGACATTTGTGGACAGAGTTTTCCGGAGCAGCAAACTGTTTATGCAGTTTGAGACTTTAAATTAGCCTTTTGCAAATGATGGACCATCATGCAGAAACCTCCCGCAGCCACTGAAGCCTTGTAAAGCCAACTATGAGATGTAATAAAAAAAATTGCCTTCAGTACTGTTGGTAACACAGAGCAGAAGGTCACATTGCATTGGAGTAGGACTGGAAAGTTTTTTAGTGAAAGATAAATGTGACCCTGAACTAATTGGGTTGTTAATAAAAGTATTTTAACTATTTACAAGCTGGAGTTGGGGATACATAAAGAAGATCAGCTCAGTGGGAGAAGGTTGGAGTAACTACTGGTTCATCCTCCACATGAAAGATTTGGCATCTGGGATGACTTTAGGACCTCCTCAGTTTGAGGTGTTGCAACACGTCTCACTGGGTGGTTAATTGGCATCAGGAAAAATGTACATCAAAAGACCAATAATGGAACCTTTAAAGGTCCACTTAAAGGCTCCAGAATCTCAGATAGCCCTTTATAGTTGTTTTGTAAAAAAATATATAAAAATTGGCATTTTGTCATGTAAACAGCAAACATTTGGAATATTGATGAGACCAAAATTGAAATAACTGGCCTTAATACAAAGTGTTACACATGGCCAAAAACAACACAGATCACATAGAGCAAACCGTCCGTAGAATAACAAACAGTGGAAGTGCCAGCTTTATGCTATCGGGATGCTTTTCCTCAGTCCAGAGAGGGAATCTGGTCTGAGTTGATGGGTGGAGCTGAACACTTTACGAAGACGAATGTCGACATCCAGCCAGAGCTGTAGTGGTTTAGATCAAATAATATTTATGTGTTAGAATGGTCCACAATTAAATCCAATGTAGAATCTGTTGCTATTATTGAAAACTGATGTTCAAATCTGTCTCAAAGTCCTTTTGAAAAAATGCTAATAGGGAAAACATTTGGTGTGACACAGGGCGGTTACTTGGTGCGGGGGTGAAAACACATGGAGACCACACCTTTCATGTTTTTACTGTATTTGGCTTTCTCTTTAAATTTGTACATGGCTTTTTTTATTTTTTTGGCCTGGCTCATAAAATTACCACTAAAGTTTGTTGTTGCAACGTGACAAAATGGGATATACAGTACAGACCAAAAGTTTAGACACACCTTCTAATTCAATGGGTTTTCTTTATTTTCATGACTATTTATAAGGCAAGAAATCCCACTTATTAACCTGACAGGGCACACCTATGAAGTGAAAACCATTTCAGGTGACTACCTCTTGAAGCTCATCAAGAAAATGCAGAGTGTGTGCAAAGCAGTAATCACAGCAAAAGGTTGCTACTTTGAAGAAACTAGAATATAAGGGGTATTTTCAGTTGTTTTACACTTTTTTGTTTAGTGCATATTTCCACATGTGTTATTCATGGTTTTGATGCCTTCAGTGTGAATCTGCAATGTCAATAGTCATGAAAATAAAGGAAACTCAAATAAATAGCAAGGCTCAGTCTGTTGCTTAAAGTATCTGAACACAGTTCCTGAGGTGAAAAATGTAACATGCAGGCTATTTTATAATGAATGTGACTAGTGTTTCCAATGTTATTGCTTGCGCTGTTGCTCACAAAGTGACCTTTGTTAGCATAGCTTCCCTTCTGAAGCCAAGAAAGCTGCAACCAACCTGTCTTACTCTGACTTGAAACCTCAGAGTTCAATATTAACTCCTGTTCAGCACCAATCAAAACAAACACCTCATTTCTGTTTGGCTCTGTGGTTTCTGTTAATGCACTCCACTCTTCCTTTTTGCAGAACTCTCTCGATTGTTTCAGCACTCCAGACACGGGAGAAAAAAGCACATAAAGGTATTTTCCTCTAATCTGCACAATCAACAATCAACTTCAGTCGCCTTCGCCTCGGTGTTTTCACTCCTTCCTTTAACCGTCCAAGGCTGACTCCTCTGTGGGAATGTTTTCCCAGCTCTGCCGATCATCAGTAAAATTCCAGCTGTCATATTAAGAAAATACATCTCTTCTGTGTAACATTATGTTATTTTGAGTTTGTCCATTTTAGCATGGTTTTGCACGTACATGTATGAACTCACTGCTTCTGAATGATAGCATTATATCTGCACTGTGTTCATGTCAAATATGCAAATGAAAGATTTGTAGTAAGAAGACCTAAACTTGCGACATAATTTGTAAGTCTCAGTCAGTATAAAAGAGAAGAAGAGGGCGTCTCTTGAAGACAGCCTTGATTTGTCCTCTGATAATTTTTTGATTTTCTATTTCCTTTGTAAACATTCCAATGCAATGTGCCCTTCCTTGCTGTAATTTGACAGTGATGTAACTACCCTGTTTTAAACTGTGATTAAAGCTTGTGGAATTGCTTTTTAGATTCAGCTCACAAACAAATGCTATAAAGAAATAATGAAACACTCTGTCTAGCCCTTTAAAAGTGCAGGAGTGCACTTTTCTCTTTAGTCTGTGAAAAATAATTCAGCTTTTTCTCTTTTCTGATGTCTTGTTGTGTCTGAATGTATCCCTCCTTTCTACTGTTATACTAGAGGTATAATTAACAATACCGAATTCACCCAAAGAAGTTTTAAACCGCTTAGTAATGTTGGAGTTTTATTTATGTTGCTAGCAAGTGCCTTTATTTATTTCAGTGAGACTCTGTTAAGGCCTGTACTTAACAGTATTCAAAGTAGTATGATTTGCAAAGTAATATTTACATTGAATGAATACAATATTGATGTATTTGTACGTCTTAAAGAGAGCTTTAAAGTCTGCACACATCTATTAAATGAAAGGACTTGTATTGCAATTGCACACTGTTTTAATTAAAAACAACATGTTCCTGTTCTGTTGAGTGTAGCCTGAACTCCAGAAGCAGACATGCATCACGAGGCTCAGACCAGCGAGGGACTTTTTTATGTGATGTCTTTTTATGACGTCTGATGACAAACCTCACCTCCTTCAGCAAGAAAACACATCAAATGCTGTGATGACCTCAGAAGAGTCACTGTTTCAGTTTTTTTCAGCTTAAAAGCAAACAAGTGATGCAACACATATGCAACTGTAAATACTGCAACTTATAACCATCACTAACCCAATCTCTTCAGATTTAAAATTTAAAAAGTAAAACTGGCTCATTTTTTCAACAATCTGCTTTACATGAAAACACTTTCATCAGAGAGTAAATGAGTCACAAGGGAAATGTGGAAGGAAACAGACAATCAGTCCTTCGGAGACTAATCTAAAATTATTTTGACGCCTGTGATTGTCCTTGAATAATTGCACATTGATAAAGAGTTGTAGATAATTTTCTCTCTGACCTCAGATATTTTGAAAAAGGACCACAGTCATGTAAAAGCTCTAACCAGGACATTGTCTAACTATTTCTCTATTTTTCATAAATTAAATTACAGAAATTAGTCTCTCTGGTTTTCATTCCATGATCACAGAAATTCTCGCAAAATCAACATGTCCTCACATCTTTTGTGCTACAGCATAACTGAAAGTAATTGCAAATATTTTCCACAAAAATAGTCAAAACATTGGTTTAAGTGATTGCTATCTCTCACATGCAGGTGGCAGTATTTTTTACTTTTTTCACACTGCTTACTTGTGAAGTTATATAGTTTAATAAGCTCTATCAATACATTCTGTGAATACACATGATCTTGATATGGCCCAAAATGAAAATGGCTTTTTCATTTGTTTGTTTTATGGTTCTTTTTAAGTTTTTTTCATTGCCATTTAGAGTTTCTTTATCAATTCTTTTTTATGGTTTGGTCAGGTCTTTGTTCATTCACTGGTGTTCAGGTTTCTCCTCATTCCTGTCTTCGTATTGTGAATTTTAGTATATTTTTTAGTCCTGTGTTCAATTAAGCTCCTTCTGTGTTATTTAGTCTCATTCCTTCAGTTTTCCTGCTCAGCATTTTCTTTTCACAGCTGCTACACATTCCTCTGATTAAGCTCATTTGGATCCAATGTCATTCTCTGACCTTGAGTCAGTTTTTAAGCTCCTGGTTTTCAGTGTTCTTTGTTCGTTCCTCTTATTACTTTGCTTCATGTGAGTTTCTCTTACAAGTACTGCTTGTCTTGTTATTAAATTCCTTTGCTCTGCACTTGGGTTCTTATGAATCATAAACCATGACAACTATTCACCACAAGGTCATAATTTATTATTAGGATTGAACATACTAAATGGGCAACATTTCTCAATAATGGTACATGTAACCTCCATGTTCCACTTTTTATTAGCTTACATCTCAGTGTTAATTAAAGAATAGATGTTGTGAACAAACAAAAAGACAAGGTTACAAATTATCTGTCAAAAGATGCTCAAACTGGAAATATCTCTTCACATACTCTAGATTAGGAGTCAAAGTGATACTTAGTATATTTAATATGAGAACATTAATCAGTTCCAAATGTATTAAACTTTGTAATGGAATGGTATAGAACAAGTATATAGGACTAGATGTCTAAATGGAGGATTTGCAGGATATAACCAAACCTTAAACAACAGATATCTGACAGTGGGCCGCAATCTTAAATAATATGCTGCCAGTTTTCTTCCTGCCAAGTCAAGCATGTAACAGGGCAATAAATGTTGATTTTTATTGGGTAATCCATATCTTAAAAAAAAAAATTAAACAGAAAAGCCACTTTATCTGCAAGAACTGAATAATTATCGTTGACTTGTTTGTTTAAAACCATTTTTCTCAGTATTGATTTTTCAAAGGGTTTTAACAACATTTTCATGTCTGGATGAGCTGCTACATGAACTTGGAAGATAACAATATTCCTACACAACAAGTGAGAAGTGCTGAACTGAACCTCCTCCAAAGATCCAGACTGCTCAGCTACTGATAATATTTGATAGACTTAGACCACAAAAAATAAAATTCAAAATGTATTCAAAGTCTCTTGATTTGAATAACAGCTTTAAATTTTGACTGCATTGTGTTGCGTACTTTCATATCAGCTTTAGGAAATAAACTTGTTTTTGTTGTTATTCAGCTGTTTTGCTTCATATTTTTAGTTGTTTTCATGACATAAAAAAGGACTTCACACTAATGTTTTGGATTTAATGGGGGTTTTAGTGAGGAGTTGTCAAGTGTTTCCAACCATCTTGTTCTTTTTCTTCTATTTAATGTTTGTAAGGCTGACTGGAGACTGGAAGACTACACTACTTATTGATATTGTAACCTCTGTTGAGGGCTCAATGAAAACACACACAGGGTCGGAAAGTCAGAACATTCACACTTTTAATGGCGGAACACACAGGTCTTTTCATTCGAACAGATAGCCTTTTCGCTCACGGTTCGCTCTCTTCTCTGCCGCTAAGCCTCATGGGAAAACACATAACAACATAACAGCACCCTCTAACCGCTACATTGCCCCCCCTCAGACGGTTAGCTGTCCCCAGCAACCAGGAATGCCTACGTGAAATGAACCACAACATTGAACAACAACAGAACTCTTAATCCATTACGGATTAACTACAAAGTCTCTAAACCGTGCAGGAAGGCGCCGTTGTCTGGGGTTAGCGCGCCGGGACTCACCCTGGACAACTTGAGGCGTAGGAGAAACCACTGGCGGAGGGTCCGTCTCCAGCTCGCCAACCGCAGGCTTGCCTGGCTGGTATGGGGCCAAGCGGTCCCGGTGAAGAACCACCAGCCGGCCTCTCTTGCGCAGCCGCACCCGGTACACCACATCAGAAAGTCTGTGAATCACCACAGATGGCCCAGCCCACTGACTGGTGAGCTTTGGGGACAGTCCTTTTTTCCGTTCAGGGCAAAACACCCAAACCTTGTCCCCAGGCTCGAAGTTCCTCCCCTGACAGCGCGAATCATAGGCCCGCTTCTGCTTGAGTCCGGCTGCAGTTAGGCACTCCCGAGCCAGTTCATGAGCAACCCGCAGACGCTGCTTTAAATCACAGATGTAGCTCAGCCCTGGCCCAACAGGTTGCTCCGTTCCGGGGGGTGGTCCAAACACCAAGTCCACTGGGGTGCGTAGTTCATGGCCAAACATCAGCAAGGCAGGGGTGCAGTGAGTGGACTCCTGGACCGCTGTCCGGTAAGCCCACAAGATGACAGGCAGGTGTAGATCCCAGTCATGTTGCGGTTTATCCACCAGAATAGCCAGCTGGGTGGACAAGGTCCGGTTGAACCGCTCAACCAGCCCATCGCTTTGAGGGTGAAGTGGCGTGGTTCGTGTCTTCTTGATGCCAAGCCTCCGGCAGACCTCACCAAACACCTCCGCCTCAAAGTTCCGGCCCTGATCACTGTGCAGCTCCTCGGGGGCACCGAACCGACAGAACATCTCGCTCACCAGTCTTTCAGCCGTGGTGGCAGCGCTCTGGTCGGGGATGGCATATGCCTCCGGCCACTTAGTGAAATAGTCCATGGCAACTAGGATGTAGCGGTTCCCTCTTTCCGTCACAGGAAATGGGCCTAGTACATCCACACCCACTCGTTCCATTGGAGCACCCACCTGGTACTGCTGCAAGGGGGCATGTGAGCGCTGGGTTGGCCCTTTCTTTGCTGTGCAAGCATCACAACAATGGACATGGAGCTCCACATCTTGGCGGCAGCCGGGCCAATGGAATCTCGACCGGAGGCGTTGCAGCGTCTTAGCGACTCCAAAGTGACCTGCCCCCACAGAGCCATGGACCATCTGGAGCACCTTGGCCCGCAACTGTTTGGGCACCAGCAACTGAAGAATGTCACGCTGTGCTGCTGGAGCTTGCCACTGTCGATAAAGGAGCCCACTGTGGCAGCAAATGGTGGACCACTGGGAGTACAGTGCCTTAGTCTCTGGATCTAGAGCTGCTATCACCTCCCAGGTGGGCCGCTGGCCAGCCTCCACCCACTGCTTGATCCGAGCGAGAACAGGGTCCCGATCTTGTTCCTCCTGCAGTTGTTCGGCCTCCATAACTTCCACACCATCCACAGACCCTTCGGTCACCCTGAGACACCTAGGATGTTGTGGGTTTTTGCTGACGACTTGTAGAGCCACGGTCTGGGGGCCCATTGACCCACGTCCTTCCACTCGTTGACACTGCTTACAGCCAATTCCTATTGCACACGGCCGGCGGGACAGGGCATCAGCATTGCCATGAAGCCGACCAGCCCGGTGAACGATTTGGAAGTTGTAATCCTGCAGTGCCTCTAACCACCGTGCTAGTTGCCCCTCTGGCTCTTTGAAATTCAGCAACCAGGTCAGGGATGCATGGTCAGTGCGAAGAAGAAACTTCCTCCCATAGAGGTAGTGGCGGAAGTGTCGAACCCCCTGGACAACAGCCAGCAACTCCCGCCGGGTGACACAATAGTTCCTTTCTGCCCGGCTGAGGGTGCGGCTGTAATAAGCAACAACCCGTTCTCCTGTCTCTCCCCCTTGCGAGAGCACCGCCCCAATGCCTCCATCACTGGCATCAGTATCCAGAATGAAGGGTTGGTTTGGGTCAGGATACTGCAGTACTGGGGCCCCCACCAGTGCCATCCTGAGTGCAGAAAAGGCAGCAGCACAGTCTTCATCCCAGTGGAAAGTTTGTCCCGTTTGGGTCAGCCGATGCAGGGGGCTGGCGAGAGTGGCAAAGTCCTTTACAAATCTCCGGTAATAGGAGGCTAGCCCCAAGAAGCTACGCAGCTCCTTAGTGTCCCGAGGCTCTGGCCAATTCCTCACTGCACTGACCTTGTCTGGGTCTGTAGATACTCCGGCTGCACTGATGATGTGGCCCAGAAAAGTGGTCTCTCTCCGGAGCAGGTGACACTTCCGTGGGTGAAGTCGCAGGTTAGCCTGGCGAATGGCATCAAACACTTCCTGAAGGTTGGCCAGGGCAGCCTCAAAACTGTCTGCGTGCACCAGAAGGTCATCCAGGTAGACCGCACAGCGGCTTCGTGGAATATGGGCCAACACCCTTTCCATGAGGCGTTCAAAGGTAGCTGGGGCATTGCAGAGACCAAAAGGCATCACCTTAAATTGCCACAGTCCCTGCCCAATGGTGAATGCTGTCTTTGGGCGAGCTTCTGGAGACAGTTCCACTTGCCAATAACCGCTGCGAAGGTCGAGGGAACTGAACCAACTGGACCCAGCAATGTAGTCCAGCGTATCGTCAATGCGTGGGAGGGGGTAGGAGTCCTTGCGGGTGTTTTCATTCAGTCGTCGGTAGTCAACACAGAACCGCCAGTCTTTGTCTTTCTTTCCCACCAGCACTACCGGTGCGGCCCAGGGACTATTGGAGGGCTCTATGACATCAGCCTTTAGCATCTCTTCGATCTTCTTCTCTGCCACGGCCCGCCTTGAAAAAGGCAGACGGTGGGGCCGTAGACGGATGGGTCTCGTTTCTCCAGTGTCGATGTCGTGCTGTACCAGATTAGTGCGAGTACACTCCTCATCCTTAGCAGCAAAAATGTCAATGTAGGCCTCCAGCAGGTCCTGTAACCGTTCACTCTGCTCCTGATCCAGTCCTCCACAGCTCCGCAGGCACAGCTCCCGTACAGCCTGCCTTGTCTCCTCTGATGGCAGTTCTGCATGTGCCTCCTCCGTCCCCACCAAGTCATCCAGTGGTCTTTGTGGAGCCCTGTTGCGGTCTTCTGCTAGTGTTGGTGCATTAACCTGTTGCACCTTCTCTTGACGTTGGGAGTGAAGTTGAACGGCTTTGTGGCCCACTCGGAGCGTGGCTGAAGTAACATCTATTATGCCCCCCCACGCCGCCAGCAAGTCCAATCCAATAATACAGGGGTCCTGGATTTTCGCCAGCCAAAACATGTGTTGACTTTTCTGACCCTCCACCTCCACATCAAGGACCCGCCAGCCTTTCATCCTTGAGCGCTCCCCAGTGGCCGTGGTGATGTATTTCTTAGTTAGGGACCATCCTCTAGGACTTGGTGCCTCTGTCCCAGGCAGTATGCCCGGTCGAACCAAGGAGGCCGTGGAGCCAGTGTCTATCAGAGCACAGAGGGCAACACCATTTAGCGTAATGTTCACATATAGTCCATGTGGGCTGCCTAGTCGCCCCAACCGCATTGCATTTTCAGTAGTAGGGGTGTATTCTGGTGGTGGCAGGCCCCCTCCAGTACCACCCCCAATCAGTTTAAAGGAGGCTGTAAGTCTCCTTTACGTGGAGCTGGTGCTGGACAATCACGAGCCAGATGCCCCAGCTCTCCACAACGGTAGCACTCTGGTCTTCTTCGTCGCCGACCCCCGGATGGTGCTCGCGGTTGGACAGCTGTTGCTTGTCTCAGGTTATCCTCATCATCACTCTCAGTACAAGCTTGGTTTGCATACAGCCTCACCCCTGGAGCAGTATTCTTGACGCTTAGAATAGGCTCTACCCTCTCTGCCTCCTCCAGCACTGCTGCCCAGCTGTTATGAGAGTGGACACAGATATGTTCACGAAGTCTGGCTGGCCGAAGTCCCCTAATGAAGGCTTGGAGGGCAAGTTTCTCCTGTATTGCTTTCTCCAGATCAGGGTAACCTTGTCGAGTTTGTAGCAGAATGTCAGCTGCATAAGAGCCTAGGGACTCACTATCCAGGCGCCGGCGATTAATCAGCTGTTCCCTTGCATGCTCGGCATAAATCCTCCTGCCAAAACGCCTCCGAAGAGCTTCCTGGATCAACGGCCAACTGCGGCATTCTTCTGGATGTAGGTCAGACAGTACTTGTAGGGCACCCCCCTCTAAGCTCAAGGCGACTTGAAGCGCTGTCTCCTCTGGGGACCAGCCACCCAGTTCGGCAGCCATCTCCACCTGGACAAGGTAACCATCCAGTGCTGTCTCCCCATTATAACGCGGGAGCTTGGGTAGAGTTGGAAGGTGACGCCGTCGGGGAACCTCCTCCCAAGCAATCCTCTCCTCCGACTCTTGCCTTCCGATGGTAGGCGGGGAAGCAGGGACGCGGGCACCTACCAGCCTCGACAAAGGCCGCCCATGGACAGCGCTCGCTCCATCCGGTCGGTTGCTGCTGGCTCGAGTGTTCCCCGCGCTTTGCTCCGCCGCCTGCCTTAACAAAGGCAATTTGCTTCTTCTTTTCCGTCTTTCCAAGCCAGGCTGCTCCTCTGTGAGAGCGAGTTCTTCTTCCAGTTCGGCTAGCAGCCGTTCAATGTTCTGTACCGATGTCATTTTCAGCTATCCCACTTCTGACACCAATGTAACCTCTGTTGAGGGCTCAATGAAAACACACACAGGGTCGGAAAGTCAGAACATTCACACTTTTAATGGCGGAACACACAGGTCTTTTCATTCGAACAGATAGCCTTTTCGCTCACGGTTCGCTCTCTTCTCTGCCGCTAAGCCTCATGGGAAAACACATAACATAACAGCACCCTCTAACCGCTACAATATCAAAAGAAAAGTATTATTAATATGCATCGTTTTTACTATCAAACATATTGAAATACTTAATTATAGGGAATGGAACAAATATTTACGTTTTTCCAACAATAGAAATAAATGCTTTTAGTAAAGATACTTTTGAAATGCTTCTGAAAATATTCCAATTGTTGACGTTTCGTCCTTGCCTTCCCTTCCCACTGTCTCCTTGCATCTGATGTTTTTTCTCTGAAAGCTTTGCCCTCAGCAGGGCTGTGCCAGCCTTCTCCTATAAATCACTCCATCTGACTCTCCCGTTGGTATTTGCTTTGCATAATCGCTTCTTGTGCAGGAGAACAACCATGAGGACCGCCACTGGGACCATTGTGATTTTATCGTTTGCTTTTTTAGCTACAGGTAAAAAAAATAAAATAAATCCGAATAGATAAATTGATATTTTTAACTCATTAGCGTGCGTCCGTCTGTCTGTTAGTGTTTTCATATTAAATATCTTTAATTTTTCATGGACTAAATAAACAGCTCAGGTGGCACAGGAGTGCTCCGCTCCGCTGGAGTATCCGCACACCCGACTGGAAAAGAAATTCACGTCTAGACAGAAGTTCGGCAGCGGGGAGAAGGTTTACTACGGCTGCGCCGAGGACTTCACTCCATCCAAAGGGAGCAGATCTGTGGAGTGTCTGAATGGAAAGTGGAGCCAACTGACTCTAAAATGCGAAAGTAAGAGTGACAAATAATCAGACTTTGCTTTTTTTTTTTTTTTTTTAACGAATTAACAGGATTAAATGCTTATTAAAATAAATAAAATGCGACTTTGGACCAATTTTATAAGCTCTTTCACGCCCTCTGCTGAGCATAGGGGGAAACATTCTTTTGGTTTTGTCTTTTTATCAGCCAATTTGTCTTATTCAGTGGATTAGAATATTGTAGAAAAGTTCATTCATTTCAGTAACTTAATTCACGAAGTGAAATACACTATGTGCGGTAACTACACACAGGCTGATGTGTTCAAGCATTTATTTCCATTAATTAGAATGATTCTCTGCCTACAGCCAATGAAAACACATTTAACTTTAGAATATTACGTCAATAAAAAAGAAATATGGGCTTATTGAAAAGTGTAATACTTGCTCAAACATTATGTTTTAAAGGTAACCTTAATCTGAATATTTAGCTTAATCAGAACCCATATGTCAGCTTGAGTATGGCCGTAAGGACCAACTTCCATATTATGCTTAGACGATTGAAACAAAAATACTTACTTTCCCATGTAGTTTACACGATGTACTTAGCAAGGTACGATATTTTCCTTTCTTTAAGAATGGAATGAGAACAAAAATAATTTTTTAATAAAATTGGAAGTGTGGCATGTCTTGTATTTAGCCTTCTTTTCTCTGATACCCATAAAAAATTATTTTACTTTCAACAGGTGAAGTTGGGATATAAAATCCCAATAAAATAGATTAAATTTTATCATTGTAACACTGAACAAAACTTTCAAGGATTATAAATACTTTAGCACAGTATGGTATTGTCATTTTCAAATATTTGACTGTAGACCAAATGGGAAACTCCAACGTTATAAAAACAAATCTCTGTGAAAGACAACATAATATATGGCAATGCTCATTTAGACATGAACCCCTTGCCTTTTGGTAAGTTCATTGGTGTTATGACTTAGATTTATTTTTGTCCTTAACTCAATCTTGGGATTTGCATCCTCATCTTTTCATTGTTCCTCATATCAACTTCTGACAGAGATAGCATGTGGCAACGCCGGAGATCTTCCCAATGGACACTTCCGCTATGAAGGCCAAACGTATGTTGGGGAGAAAGTTTATGCCAAATGCAACGAGGGGTAAGGTTTGCCTGAAACAATTTTTGTAAGACATGTAAACATTATGGTGTATATTAAACTGTATCTCCATGCTTACAGATACATGCTGAAAGGAATGAGCTACATGATATGCAAGAGGTCTGGATGGACTGGTGAATTTCCATCATGTGAAGGTAGGCGACTGGGTGTTTAAACTGCAAGATTATAAGGTGACGCTCTGCAATTGCAACAGGATGAAAAGCAACTCTGTATGGGTGGGAATTCTGACACTTAATATGACGAGAAGTGACATCAGCTCATCTAATCCCCTAGTTGTTTGGTGCATATTTTCCATCTTTGTAAGAGCTCATTAGTTATGAGATCATTTTTGATTTAATCATACATACAGTATGTCTTGTGCCGAATAAGGTGTGTTACTGAAGAGGTCATAATACCACTATTTTCACCACACCCATTTCCCATCTAAAATGACCAGTTATCATTAAAAACTAAAAACACAAACCTATAAAACAAAATGCCTTAAAAAGTATTCACATTAATCCATTTTGCCATGTTACAACCACTCACTTCAAAATATTTTAATAAGGTCTCACGTGATATACCAGCACAATGTGACAGATAATTGTGAAGTAGAAGAAAATAGATACATGGTTTAGTTTTAAAAAAAGAAAAAAAATCAGAAAAGTATGAAATGCATTTGGATTTACCCCCACTTATTCTGATGCCCATAAATAAAATCCAGTGGCACCAATTGCTTGATTGCAGCTGCACATTAACCACCATTGCCATGGTGACGCATGGTAACAGCAAATTATCAGTAATTTATTTATTTTTTGCAGGGATAGGGAAGTGACTCAGAGTTGATCTGAAGATATTTGGAGCTAAATAAAGGGAAATCTGAAGAAAACCTTTTAAAAACTGAGGCTCTTGTTGACTATTACAAATGTTACAAAGATAAATGAACAAGAATATCATCTTTCCACGGTGGGAAGAGACATACCTGTTGTTGAACTGCTTGGATATACCCCACACGGTTCATTAATCAGTCATAGGCCGGGTCTCGTTACGTAATATATATTTAACATGTTAAAAACACAATTTGCTTTAAGAAAAGCTTCCATGCTTCCTTCTTTGCTGAAATTAATTACCAATTCAATTGTCTCACCAGAGAAAAAAATCACATGCTCTAGTCCAGTGGTGAACAACTCAGTGAAGAGTGGCAGGGAGGTTTCAGTTCACCATGTTGGAGACACCATGAACATCACCTGTAGCACTGGTTTCCAGTTGGATGGAGCACAGCAGCTCACCTGTGGGTCCGATGGCCAGTGGCAGCCGAAACTCCCTCAGTGTTTACTGTCCCCTGATAAAAGGCCTGGTAAGCACATATGATATTTCTTAGCTAGTCATATATTTTATTTTATTTTTGTAATTTGCCATCATTCATCCCTTTTTATCTGAAAGATCTAAAAATTAAAATTTTTTAATTCTTGTGTTTTTATAGGGACATAGTATAAATGAAATGGTTTTACCACGATCCAAATTTGTTTAAATCTAATCTCAAGTGTACAAAAACATTATCTCCCACTGTCATTATTTCTTTTTATTGTACACAGGTACGCTGTACAGTGTATCAAATTGAATTTATCATTGTAAGATCAATGTGTCAGCCCACCTTTTACATCTATGTTAGCATCAACTCTTCTGGAAAGTCTTTCCATAAGGTTGAGGAATGTGTTTATGGGAACTTTTGACCATTTTTCTAGAAGTGTGTTAGGTCAATAGGGCCTTATTCCCAGTTCCAATTTAATTCATCTTCATTGAGGTCAGGACTTTGTGCTGGCCAATCAAGCCCTTCCACACCAAACTTGCCCCTCTATGTCCTTAAAGAGCTATCCATCCTCTGACTGTTCCCACAAAGTTGAGCGATGATGTTGTCCAAAATGTCTTGGAATGCTGAAGTTTTAGGCGTTCCTTTTCCTGGTATTAAGGTGCCAAACCCAATTCCTGGCAGGCAGCTCCACACCATAATCCCTTCTGTCCCAACCTTACTGTTGACACAGAGCAGTCAGGAAAGTCCTGTTCTGGCAAGTGATGAATCCATACTTATCCGCTGGATTGTCAGATAAACATGACTTGTCGCTCTTAGAACAGTGGCGACATACAGTATTTTACACTATTGCCTCCAACATTTTGTATTTTGTTATGTAAGACTTGGTGCAGCTGAATGCCCTCAGCATGAAACTTTCTATGCACTGTGCTGGATTTAATCTGGAGGTCTGACTCTGCAGAAAATTGGGGAGCGCTGCTCACTGTACATCTCAGCATCTGCTGCTCCAGTTCTGAGATTTTACAAGGCCCATCACTTTGTGGGTGAATTGCTGCCACTTTGAATTGCTTCTACTTTGTCATATTACCACTAACAGTTGTCTGTGAAATATGCAGCGGAAGGGAAATTTGATGGATGGGCTTTAAGCACGGGTGGTTTTTTATCAAAGTACAATGCTGGAATTCACTAAGCTCCTGACCCAATCTTTCAGAAATGTATGTAGAAGCATGGTATACACTGGTTGCTATGGAAGTGAATTGCACAGCTGTATTACACGATCTGAATGTATGAAAACAATATTTTGACAATAGAGTGACCAACTGGTGGACTATCACTGCCCTTGATACAAAAACCTGACATGGATTTTTGTGAATGCAGGAAATTGTGGATTAAATGCAGCTGATATTGACATGGCTTTATTTAACATTATCATCACCATTAACTACTAACTGTTTTAACAGTCTGACTTGGATTTAACTCTAAAATACTTCGGTATACAGAGTTGTATATGGTTTACTCAATGATTCCTGAAGGATCCAAACCTGGTCGTCAGGACCCGCTGCCCTTCATGTCTTCCTGCTGCTGCACATCTGGCTTACATAAATGGGTGATTGGCCATCTTCTGCTAATATGGTAAATGAAGTCACTTATGCAGGTGTGCTGGGCTTGGGACCCCTGCTGTAGTAGCAGAACAAGCCCACATCATGAATCCATAATGTGGATACCAGATGCCAGATAGTTGGTATCTGGCATTTGTGCGGTTTTTGCCCGACATCTCTCCTTGGTCTCATGTGCCACGGAAAATAGTTACAGAATAAGTTAATTTGTTTTAAAAAGTACATTTTATTTTGAGAAGCCTTCCAAAGAAGTCCTTATTGTTCTTTCTGAAGCTGCTGTCCCTTGTAATTTAACATTTAATATTCTTTCCAAGGTCTTCCAAAACATCTGCTTTTATAAATGATCACTGATGATCACTTTTCCATCCATTGTATTTTCATACACTTGATTTGTAAACGGTCACACTGGTAAAGACTAGATCAGGTTTTGTTTTGTGCAATACGTTAGATGATTTTTTCCCCCCATGACATGAACTTTTCCCCTATTTTTGAAATACACAGCAGGTGGATGTGATGCACCACTCATTTTCAGCAGCGCCAATGCCAACCTTGCTGACAAGTACATCACTATGACCTCGTTTTCTTCTGGCGACAAAGTCTACTACAGCTGTGACGTGGGATATACTCCAGCGGGTGGCAGCAGGATTCGCAAATGTAACAATGGAAAATGGACGCCTCTGAAGCTAAAATGTGAACGTAGGAAAGTTTACATTTAACGTCCAAGCCATTTTTCCCAAGTCTTATGTATGCTTCCAGAATACTTAAAGTACTAAATAATCACGTAAAGCTGTAAAAGAGAGAGTGACACCTCAAACTTTTGACATGTTCCTAAAGACTTGAACAATTCTGGTTTTGGAAATTCATGAAAGTATTTATAACTGTTTGGGAGAAAAAAGTAACTGAATATTTACAAAGTATTTCAGTTCGCAAATTTGTGCTTATGATTTATAAATCCAAAGCTTCTACATTTTTTAGAATCATTATGTTGTTGGTTTACTATTTGATTGACAGAAATAAGCTCTTAAATTTTGAACCTTGTCTTTACTTTAAAATCATTTTGGAAAAAACAAAAACAATCAGCAAAATTGTCATGAGCCAAAGAGGTTATCGAACCTGTAAAATCAGACAAACGCACATTTATATTTGTTGTATTGGGTTAAATGTGAAAAGGTTCATTCATTCACCCTCCGTAACGTTACTGTATTGTTTTGTGTCTAAAGGAAAGCTGTGTGGCCACGCTGGAGACATGTCAAACGGACAGTTCGTCTACACCGGTGTAGAGTTTGGAGATACAGCTACAGCTGTGTGTGATGAGGGGTGAGACAAACAGTCCCTGCAATATGATGTTTCTTTATCTCCCGTTGTTCTTTACATTTTAGGAATTGACTTTTTCATCAATCTCTCACCAGGTTTATACTCGTAGGTCGGGCCACCAGGCACTGCATGAGCAACGGCTGGGACGGTCGTCCTCCTGTCTGTGAAGGTGAGGTCTGCTAACTCGCCTGTCCATTTGGGACCTGTGTATTTGCTAATACATGGAGTCATCTCCGAACTCTTGCACACCCTGCAGCTGTCGAGTGTCAAGAGCCAACAGAGACGAATGCTCAGAGGAGAAATTTCCAGGAGCCGCCATACACATTCAGGAATGTGATTCAATATGGGTGCCAAGTGGGGAGCCTTGTGGGATCGAGGGAGATATGGTGCACCAACAATGGGACATGGAGCTCACCTCCTCCACAATGCAAAGGTCTTTAGTCATGATCTGTCAGAGTTTTTGGCAACTTTCTGCACCTTATGCCCCATTCCTTATAAATAAAATTACAAAATCTCTTTTGTCTTTTGACAGTTATAAGATGTCGGTCACCAAATATTCCCAACGCCTTCTGGATTAACTCTCACAAGAAAACGTATCGCCCTATGGAGGCCATCAGTTCATTTAAATGCAAGTCTGGCTATACTTTTTCTGGACCAGCACACATCACCTGTGGCAGTGAGGGCCAATGGCTGCAGAGGCTTCCAAAATGTCTTCCCAGTAAGTACTCTTTGTGGTATAAAAAACTAATATGCAAGTAAATATTTTGTTAATACAATCTGAAAAAGTGAAACTGATATTGATTCATTACACACAGACTAATATATTTCAAACATTTATGTAAACTTTGAAGTATAGCTAATAAACCAAATTTCTAGACTAAGATTACCAATGTGAAGAAAACTTTTGAGTCCCACTGAACGAATTACTGCATCAACAGAGAAGCATGAACGTGGTCAGTCTGTTGTTCTGCTTTAAGTCCAGGTGGCTTTAATAAAGGCCTTCTACCTGTTTGCATTATTGGCTTTGGCATCTTATCTTCCTCTTAATATTCATATACAAGCAAATCTGAGAATCTACATATTGGATGTTAATTAAAAGTACACCTCATGTAACAAAACAAAGATGACATCTTGATATATAGCTCTGTGTGTAATCAATCTATACGTACATTTTTCAGTAATGCCTTCACTTTTGTTTTATATTGCAGAAATGAAGAGGGGCTAATCTGCTGACAAACCTTTGATCTTATAATATTTAATCCAATTTTCATACACTCATTTATCAATGCCTTTAGCATAATTACTGTTAAAATCAACCTTTAGTAATGCACTGTTTATTATTTTTGCTCCTGTGTACAACCATTACAAAGACATTAAATATGTTGAAAAGGAAGCTGAAGTACAGTATGTTTATTTTTAATAAGTGTCTTGGGCAGTAACAAGTGTAAACCTGTTTGATCCCCTCTGTACAAAGTTGTTTTTTTCCCATCTTTTTTCTCCAAACTGCTGACACTGTATCATCTCTACTAGACTAAACGGTGAGTGAGCATCTTATGAACAAACAAGCTACAAGAAAAAAAAAAAAGGAACACAAATTGCATTCATTTAAAAAGACAATACAAAAACCAGACAATTCTTTACATGAGCAATAACATTTCAAGTGCAAATATCATTATCAAACTCCAATACATCATAGCAAACTATTGCTTTAAAGGCAACACCTCAATAAAAACCAACAACAACAATAACAGGATGCAGGAAAGAAGCTCTTTCTGGTAGGAAGAGAGGGTGCATGTGGGTCACATGAGCGCACCAAAATAAGAGAATATTCTGTCCGATGCATAAGTGAAATGTGTATAGAAAAAATTATAAACTGATATAAGAGGTCTGACCCAACAATACCCTCAGATTTGACAGTGAGGGCATATTCCCTTTGTTTAATCCAGTATGGTCCATGGGATATAGTGTCCTAACAAACTAATTTTTATTTACAAAAATGGGAAAAAATACATACATACAGGAGGGCAAGTTTTCTTTCTCTTTATGAATGTCCAGGTCAGTGGATTTTTAGGGTCACGTGTTGACTAACCATTCATTCGTTGTTCCTAGGTTGTTTAAAGTGATACTGAGTGAAGGGCGTCGCCTCCTAAATCTTGGGCTAAAGTTTTCCCACTGGGAGGAGTTAATGAAGTGCCTGGTCATAAAAAAGTGACATTTGCCCCAAACTCAGCACACCAATTAATCTGTGTAAAAAGGTGATTTTTTTTTAGAGGTGACAATGATGTTCTTGTACACAGGGTTCCCACACAATCTGGAAAAACATCTGGAATTGAACGAAAATATTTGTCAGGTCTAAAAATGTGTATTCTCAGACTTTATCCCCCATCAATTTGACAGTGGATTTCAACTCAGTATGTTTATTCATCCATATTTTTTTTTCAGGCAACAGCAATTTTGTGTTCATACTTTAAAATTGAACCAACAAAGAATTCAAACATTGGGAACAATGAGTCTGGAAAAGTACAGCATTTTGAGATAAAAATGTGAAGGAATCCTGTGTCCAATATCAAACAAACCTTTTCTTTTCGTAAAATCTCATGTAAAAGGCAAATGAGAAGATTTCCTCAAACAGTAATTCTGGCTGAGGCTTATACAAGCCAGAATTGTTAGATTTTCTCTACACTTAAATTATTTTACCCTGTTTAGTCACTCTTAAAATTTGTTCCACTGTACAAACCAAATTCTTACTTTTTAACTTTTTTTTAAATTTACGCCTAAATAATTTCTGCCTACGATGAATTGATGATAATAGTATTAATAGATGATTAATAATCTCAACAAGACCACAGCCCAAAACAGATTTTGCAAATTTCCATGTGGGTCGCAACTAAGCGGAACCATATTTTTTTTTCTTTTTTCATTGCACTTTAATAAAAAAAACAAGGGACGGTGGGCTCCAAATCTAGTGCAGGAAACTACTCGAGCTGCCCGATCTGAGCGGTCTTTGGAAGAGCTGTCTTCATTGAGACAGGACACAGAGTGAGTTGGGGGTATTGAGTGTCTTTGGATTTGAGACTAGTGGGACTTTAGGGGCGGAGAAGCAACTGGATCTGGGAAGAAGTGTACTGGACCTAAAAATTAGGATTAAAGATTTCAACCCTCGTCTAGATTAATCTCACTATTTACAAGAACAAAAACAAAATAATTCGTAAATCCACAGACGAGTAATGAGAGATTATCAACATAATGCTTGTAAAAAAAAACAGAATTATTGTGGATTCTGAGCTTCCCTTTTTTAAACCCTACAGAATATTAGTATGAAGAGTACATGAGAAAGACAATGAGACTGAAGAATTAAAGTGACCTTTTTAAAAAGAAGCAGCAAACATAATGTCCCACAGAGACATTACTCTCACTCTCTGAAACATGTTTCCACCAGACATCACATCATCCCATCTCTCACAATCATTTATCTCCCGAATGTCCGCTGGGTTCCGTGGAATGACAAACCACACTTTCGTGTTTGCTTTGTAGTTGGTTTGGAACAAAAAAATAAAAAACGACCAGAAGAAATAACCCGGAGGTTGGGAAACACGGGTACAGTCTAAACAGATGGAGCAAAACACGGTAGAACTGTTTTAACAGTTGGAAAAGGCTCTAAGAGCTCAAAAATACAGCCGGGCTTCAAAGGAGCTGGAAAACTCAGGATTTGAGCGACCGCTCCTCCTCGAGGACAGCGCTCAGACACCAACGATGGCACCAGAGTTACACAACACTTTTACACAACACAAACAGTCACACTTAATGGTAGGAACTGGAGCAAACACAATAACAAGCTCTAATCAGGCTCAAACCGCACACACAAAACAACACTCCTACTGTCTGAAATAAGCTTTTTTTTTTTTTTTCCTTATACGTGGTTCCATTGCACAACACAACAGAAACCACTCACATACTCAACATTCCGACTAAATGCTAGAGCGCAGGAATACAGACCTGGAGACAGACAGAATAAACCTAAAGAGCAAACGGGGTTACGACATGTCGGGCATTTCTCAGGTCTGCTGAGTGAAGTGTCTCATAGGGTTTGTGTTAAGAAGTCCTGGAAGAGTTGTGGCCTAAAAGGTGGCAGGGAGAAGGCGTGGGCCGGTGGGGTGGGTGTTGCAATCCGGTACCTCTCTGCAGCTGCAGGCTTTTACTTGTATGGCCGCAGAAACGCTGACACTTTGCTGCTTATGAGACGGATGAAGGAGCGTGGAAGCATCTCGTTGGACTCCCGAGTGGTGTACTTAAAGTAGTGGTTTGGGTTGGCCAGCACATCAAAAAGAGTCTTAATCAGTTTTTTATCCTGCAGGAAAAAAAAAAACAACAATCAGGTGTCAAACATCATTTCTGCATTAATCAATTAAAAACTACCTCATAATTGACCAGTTTAGAAAAGTGTTGATACTCTGAGTATTTTTCAAATGTTGTCAGATTACAAGCACAGGACTTTGTTTTGTGAAGTGACAGGAACATGAAAATCAGTTTTACAAAAACACAGCTGAAAAGTGTAGAATGCGTGCACTTCCAACCCCCTTTACTCTGAATACCCTGAATAAAATTCACTGCAAATAACCAATTTAGTAAATGTGATCCTCTTAAGTGCAGTTTATGCGTGGTGGAAACCTAACATGTTACCTCACTCTGTCCACACCATCTACATGGTGAAGCATGGTGGTGGCAACATGATGCTGTGGTAATCCTATGCCTTTCTTTAGCAGGAGCAGCAAAGCTCGTCAAGAGTTTAAATAAAGATGAACAAAGCTAAATACAGGACAAGGCTTGAAGAAGACCTGTAGAGATACAGCCAATAATTTACATCAAAGCATAATCATGTGTTTGAACGGCCCAGTCAAAGGCCACGAATAAATCCAGTTGAGAATTTGCAGTAAAGACTCGTGTACACTTTTCATCCAAACTGGCTGAGCTATTTTGCAGAGAAGAATGGCTTCAAATTTCACTCTCTAGGTGTGGTGGTAGAGACACACCTCAAAAGGCATGCAGCTATAGTTAATGATGAGAGGTAGTTTCTACAAAACACTGATTTTCAGATTTGTATTTTTTTTAAAATTGAAAATCATTTATCATTTTTTTTTCCCACTCTACTATGAGTATGTCTATGACACAAAACGTCAATAAAATACAGTAATGTTTGCGGTAGCAATGTAAACAAAAGTGAAAAAAAAAAAAATCAAGGGAGTGTGACTCCTCTCAAAAGACACTTTAGACAAATTACACAACTAGTATGACAATGCTAACAAATATTTTCCATATTATTCAACTTCGCTTATGTTCACAGACAGCAGTTTTGTTTGGGATTAAAACCCTGCTAATAAAAACTCACAGCTCAACTGAATCATCCTAAACCTGACTGTATCATGTACAAATGACTAACACCTAAAAAATGGCACAGACCTTAAGGATTTCTTGATGGTTTTCCGAGGCGTAGAGTCTTCCATCTCGCACGATATCTTCTACAAGCTGCTCATAGTCCTCTGAAATCAATAAAAGCAAGACAAAAAATCATCAATGCAACCCATAATGCATTTAGCTGTTTAAATAATATAATCCATAGGCAGTTCCCCTCAAGGCAGAGGCTCCTTTTAACTCATGTTACCATTGTCTGCTGGGATGTTTCAGATCATTTATTGTCATGAAAACTACACCGAATCATAAAAAGTATGTCATGACCATGAATGGATTAACACAGTATTCGGTTTCACTGCTGCATATTTCCACAGGTTAGCATCTCCATTTTAGAAATCAATAGATTAAAAGATGTACATATAGGATGTTAACCAATCACAACACTGCGAATATGAAAAATGTACTTGTGCCACTTCAGGATTAACCAAAGGATTTTTGGATTTGTCTTTATGCCTTGGATCCTGAGCTGTGCAGTGGGACTGATCATCTGCAGAAGCCAATGCTGGAATCTGAATCTCTTTCAGTCGAGACGTGAGAGTTATAGTAATTTAAAACGTTTAATAAGTAAAGTAGTTGAGTTGATGCTATTTTAATACTTCACTGCCCATCAAAGCAAGACAAAAACTCAAAAGTTGGAGAACGTTGTAAAAAAATAAGTGAATTGTTCTGTGCAAACTTGTAAATAGTATTTTTCCATTTTCTAACATTATAAAAACACAAGCTCTGGTTGAGATAGAGGAGGACTGAGTTAATTGAGTTTAAATTATTCATACATCTGGCAGATTAGATTTAAAATTACTGAAACCAACTGAGAAGTTTGCTTCTGACAGGAAATGAGACAGGTATCTCTGAAAAATTATAAAATGTAAAATATGTTTTTATTGATATTTTAAAAAGTTGGCAATATCTATTTAAATCCTTCTCAATCAGTGGAAAAATCATTATTGACATTACTGCAATGAAGCCGTTATGATAAGCTTTAGCTGACTTTGCGCATATTTCTGCTGGTATGTTGACAATTTATCTTTGGCGATGAAAACATAATCTTTGAAGTCAGAAAGCCTCCTTGCCATCACCCTAATCTTTAACTTTCTCCACAGATTCACTATTAGATTCAGTCTGGACTCTCACTGTGCTGCTCTAAAATGTTATTGTTACTTCCAGTCAGAAAAAAGACATGCTAACCAAATAACATTACTTTAAGCCCTAATTTTCCAAGGGCTAAGGATGATTTTGGGTGTAACTGTATGTGATGTTTTGCAGAAGTAACTGTCTACTAAGGTGAACTAGGATGCTACGTACCATCATAGGTAACATAAGGAATCTGGAAACCTCTGGCGCTGTTGAGCTCATTAGACTTGAAGTTTATCCACAGACGTCTGGAGCGAGCAGTGAAGGCGATGGGCCGCTCGTACGTCTGACAGGTCTCATAAGTGGTGATGGATGTCGCTGACCCTTGCACAAGCACAGATAATCCTTCCTCATATTATTTATGCCCTCTATTAACTCTAATGAGTCCAGAGAGAGAGAAAACTCACAGTTCTTCCTCATGACCAGAACATCGCCGCACTCATCCTCTGAGGGCAGGAAGATCTCCGGCACCACGATCAGGATCTTGCGCTTGCTTGGTGGGTTGATATTCCAAATACACTCCACGTTAGCAGGGTAGTTACCAGGGTAGTTAGGTGACTCAATATAACCCATTAGCTCGCCCATCTCACCACCACATTGCCTGTCTAGACAGACAAAAGCAGGCCAGGTCACTGTAGCTCTTGAAAATAATAATAATAATAATAATAAAAAAAACATATGAAGATTTTAGGTCTTAATGTTCCAATTCACTTTTGCACTGCGAGACGCTTGTGGCCCCATCAAAGTCAGTGGTGGTGTTTCCCGGACAGGTGATGCAGTAATTCTGCCTGAACTCTGTCTGATAGGTCCCCACTGGGCAGCGAATACAGCGGTGGACGGTGGTGTTGTAGTAATGACCTGGAGAACACTGAACTGCAGGATGGAGTTAAAAAAACCCATTAATTCTCATCAAATTAGTTTGATTAACTTCATTTGTGCACAGAAATTGTTTCTATTTTGTTGCATTACCATTTGAACATTGAGGTGCAACGTAAATAATGTAAATATTAGTGCTGTCAATTGATTAAAAAATGCATCAGATTAATCAAGATTAATTAATCACTATGCATAACTTTCTAAGCTTGAAGTGTAAATATGGAAGTTGTTTAAGAAAGTGTTATGTTGTCTCAAACAAAACATGTCTGAAGATTCTCAGTTTTCCAGGTGTTTATTAATGACTGTTAATATAGCATTTGACACTGTAATGACAATTAATGACATTTTCATAACTGTTGCTACTTGTTTCACTTTACTTGAGGCAAGAGATAATATTAATCACACTGTAATGACACGTAATGACTGTTATTAAATGACAGTTGTTGACAGTGTAATAAAGCTTAATGAAATCTTTATTGTTGGTCCTACTTGTTCCACTTTATTTCAGGTAGGGGGAAATATTAATTACTGTTTTGTTAAAGCTGTTGACAGTGTAATAACACTTATTGATATTATGACTACTATCATGACTTATTTATGACATATGATGATTCTTGGTTAATGTCAAGTTGTCATAAAGACATTTTTGTCTAGATTAATGTTTTAATTAATGTCACAAAGGCATTTTGAATAATGTCAACTTTGTATTAAAAGTGTCATGATTTAAAGAATGACACTTTATGACAACCGTAATAAATATTCATGAAGACTTACTCATGTTCATGACAGGTGTTGTGTCATTTTTATGACAGTGTCATGTCAAGTCTTATTCACACCTCGTCAAATAAAGTGTTACAAGAGGAAGCATCTGTAGTGACGTCATCCACTCATCATCTTTCAGATTTAGGCCATAAATCTTACACTTAAACAGATTACAGCATCTACTCCAACATTTGTTTTATCTTCAGACAGCTACATGAATGCATGCTATACTTTTAACAATTTCAACTGTTGGAATTGTGTGTATTCTTTTACTTCAGTAGTTCACCATTATGAACTACTTTGTTTCATAAAATCTCGAGAAAAATGTCATATTATCAGTTTGCGGCCGTACACTGTGGACTTAATGTAACACTTTCACAAGTATGCATACTTCTGCAAACTATTGTAGCACTAGTTTACAAAGCCCATCTCAGGGAATGGCAGGCTAGGAGGGATGTAGGAATGTTTCACTGAAGAGCTGATTCAGTGAAATCAAATATTTGAGATATTTTTCAAAACAAATCTGACCTTTGACTTCACAGTCATGAAAGGAGCTGGCACCTTCCCGCTTCGTGCTCAGGCCTCCACCGCAGGGGAAACAAAGTGTCCTTCCCAGATCTGGCTGGTAGGTGCCCTGAGGACACGGCTGGCAGGGTTTGAAGCCATCGCTGGAGAAGTAACCAGTAGGACACTGGCCTGCATTTGATTTAAGGATCACAGAACATGGTTATTAGAACATTTCTATGAGCTGCACGAGATGAGATGGATGCTCAGTTTAATTCACCTGCACAAGAGGAGATGTTTCGTGCTCCAACAGCCCCATGTCCATCGCTGCCAGGGCAGAGGTCACAGGCCAGCTGGCCCTCTTTCTCCTGGAAAGTCCCGGGTGGACACTGGACACAGCGCTCCTGTCCCCCGTGGTAGTAGGATCCTGCCAAGCACATAACTGGGAAAAAAACCATCAAAAAGTAGCACAGGTGAGAGATGAGTCAGCATTAAAAAGAATGAACTGAGCTTACTAGTCCAGCCTTACCACATCTGCCATTGACCCGCTCCCAGCCTGGGGCACAGTGGTCCTGAATGGGTGCAACCTGAGGAAGCTTTTGGGCCACTTCATACTCCAAACCAGCAACCCGGATCAGAAATCGTTCTTGGTTGATGGACTTCTTCAGAGCCTTGATGTACGTTTTCACCTGCTTCTCCATGCGCTGCCGCAAACAGCTGAGGTTGCAGCTTCCTGATCAGTAAAAAACTTTGATTTAAAAACGTTTTGTGACTCAGAGTAATGATGAAACGTGTTGTCTGGACAACAGGATCAACATAGAGCGGCAGTGAGATGACTAACCTGTCGTGTCTCCAGGTTTGACTTCAGCTTCCAGCTCCAAAGTGATGCGTGTTACTCCTTTGTTAGAGGGATTGCGAGCATGTCGCCCTTTAGCTTTCTTGGAGGAGTCACATGTAAGGTTAACAAATGTTACCTGGCAGTTGCTGCAAGGCTGCCCCCCTCCTGCAGAGACAACGTTATTGAAAACCACGAGGAAGCACTGCACACCATTTAAGTTTAAGTTCAATCAGACAATTGTGACACTTTTTACAACTTTATCACAAAAGCACTAGAGGCAGTGCATCTTTTATCTGGAATATAATACATTTCATTTTTTTTCTAAACAATCTAGGTCTTCCATCTTTTATAAATGATATTCACTGTGAAAGAGAGATGATATTGGCTGCTGCAGTTTCTGTTCTGCCTTCGTCGGGTGACCTGCTTTGCAGATTCCTCTCAGTAACACTGAATCACTGGTCAACATATATTTTTTTTCTCAAAAATGCATCTTGCTGTAAGTTTTGCATTATTACCTCAACTTAACTGAGGCAACCCCATACTGGAGCAGCACTCTAAGGACTAGTCCATACAGACACAGATATCTTGAAAAACTAAAACCATTTTATGCACTTTGGTCTTTCATCTAGCTAAAATTTCTCACCAAGGAGGGGATTTGAGAAACCTCTGTTGTTGCGTTTGTATGTGTACAGGGGAAAATGGAGATTTAGTGTCCAGCGCATAACAATCTGCGCCAATTAATCCACATACTTGCTTCGACATGATTCCAAATCGACATTTAAAAGTCGTTCAACCTGTACATCTGGTGCGTGTGGATGAACACTTTTCTTAAACCAATTTTTGTGTGTACATTTTATTTTTTAAAATGAAATTGTTGAGACATTCATTTTCAAAAAGAACCGATTAGATGTGTACAAAGCATTAGGTTCTGCAGAAACTCCTTTTGGAACAAAAGACTACTATAATGGTGAACATAATCACAAGACAAACTAACACTATGTGATACTGATGCACGATATGTTATTTTACCACACTTTAATTTTAAACCATATATGATTTAAAATGCTACAGATATGAACTTTATTTTAGTATCCAATTGGGACTCTTGTGTCACTCGGCTTGGTAAAATTTTGATCTTGAGCCATCAGTGAAGAACAACAGACATTAATGGAGACTGACCTGGTCCCAGTGTCCGTCCCCTGTCCTCGGTTCTGCCTGTCAGCTTTGGATGCAGGTGACATTTGGCATTTTTAATCTTGAAAGAAGCCTTCTGTTTCACTGGAGACGCCAAAGTCTCTACAGACAAACACAGCCTGGTGGGTGGAAGGACACTGAAGCATCATGCTGCTACCAGCAATCAGACGGAAACCTGTGCTGCTATAGTTCATGATATTCGATTTTAAATAAAAACCAACAGATAACAAACCTACGCAGCCTTGAATGATGCTGGAATTGATCCTTGCAGGGGGCTTGCCCGTGAGAATCGGGATGCCGCAGCTGACTGAGTAGCTGTTATTTGTCCCTGAAAGAGAGTGTGCCAGAGCAAGAACTGTTGATCAAATGTCTCCAGTTTGCTGTTTTGTGTTTGTACCCTGACTCGGTGTGATATATATACCTGCCAGATAGTAGGCTTTGGAAGCACAGGTTAGCGAACAGCTCTCCTTTTTGCCCGTCCTGCTGCAGGTCAGGGTGGCCTTCGGTGCCACAAGTCCAGGAGGACATTTCACCAGCTCTACAAGAGAGAAAGCTAACAGGTAAATGTCCAAAACTTGCACAACAGCTGCTGCAGTTGCAGCTACAATTATCCGACACCCACAACATATCAGCTTATCAGCAAAATGCACAATTGTTGAGGCATTTGCAATAAACAAATTACACAAAAATCGTTTAATTAGCCAAAAGAACTCATAATACAAGGATTGCATTCAAATTCAAGACTAGATCATACATTTAGTGAATATTTGCAAATTCAGTGCCCAGAAGTGAGTACTTCATAAGAACAGGCACTCGTAAATCACTCCACACTCAGAGATGGAGATAGAGCAAATCACAGGCTTGATTAGTTACATCAGATGTCCTTGAGATAAAACACTTCAAACACCTGAACTACAGAAGGTAACATTTCATTGGATGTTAGAAAGATGCAAAGTCAAGAGAATTGTGCAAAAGAAAAAAAACCCAGAAAAGGGATTATTGTCTTTCACAAACACAAACAAGGAACAGATACAAAAAAATGGCAAAGGCCCTGGATTTTTCTACAGATTCAGCTGGAAGCATAGTTCACAAATTTCACTGTCATATGAGCAGTGGGTGCACCACCTGGTGGCAGAAAGAGGAAGCCATCAGTGCCACCAGATTCCAGAAGAAGCAGGTGGTCAAAAACCTTTCAATGAACTGCAGAAAGACTTGGCAGTAGCATGCACTGAAGGTTCAGCTTGCATTAGCCAAAAGGCTGCTGCTATGTGCAGCAATAAGTCAAACTCAATGGAAGGAAGTGAATGCTGAAAACACCCTGCCTACAGTGAAGCATGGTGGTGGTTCAGTGATGCTCTGAGGCTGCTTCATGTGACACTGGAAACCTGAAGTATGTGGAAGAAAAAGCAAATGTGTGGTTGCATGGCTGCATGGGACATCCTAGAAGATAGAGTGGCCATCATAGCTTCCTGACTTAAACTCTTTCAAAAATGTAAGATGTAGATGGTATTTGAAAAAGAACAGAGGAATATAATTCAATTTCAGATATTGAATCCTGAGTTATGGAATAATATATTTTAGGAACACTGCCTGAAGGTCATATCTGCCGATGAATCACATTTAAAGCAGGTGTCAATAGCAAAAGGTTTCTTTGCCAAGTCCTAAAAATGCTTGATATGAAGGAGTTGAGCAACTTAGAAATAACAGAAGATGTTAAAAGTGTCTCTCCTCATTCAGTTTGGAGAAACCACTCATAATATCAGTTGTGTCAAACTTTTTAAACTAGTAGCTTGGGTATTTTGTTGGGGTTGAACAATTTTAGGTAAAACAGCAAGCACACACACACACTCCTAAAGAAGCCACTAGGGGGCACTGTTGTCACATACCAATGCAATCCTTCTTGTTCCAGTGAAGCTTGTATCCAGACGGACAGGTACACTCATAGCTCCCCAGAGTGTTGATGCAGCCATATTTACAGCCTCCACGATTGATACTGCACTCATCAATATCTGCGAAAAGACGCAGTGACAGAAACGTTTTATGAACAAGCATGACAGGATAGGCACAACTGATTTTGTGTGAAAGAAAAAAGAATGATAAAAAGAAAAAAATAATGATAAAGTATTAGGAAATAATATCACGAGAGCACTAGATCTTGTAGAAGGCAAGGCTTTCTCCAGTTGTAAAGAGTTCTTCTATGATTGCTTCAGTTCTCCTTGTTGGTTTTGGATGCATGGCAGATTAATGTGTTTGCGTGTAAACAGAAGTGAATTCTTGTTTTGATGTCACCCACATTCAATTTCATGGTCAGAAGTTTTCGGGCTCTTTGGAGAGGAAGACGTGTGGTAAGCAGTAAATTATAATCACCTTTTCAAACACATGCTGAGCTAAAACCGCAAAAAGCACCCGGGATCCAGATGGAGTCTGGCTGCATTCGGGGCCAGACAGAGAATTGGCTCGCGGGGTTAAGCCGAGCTCTTTAAGCAGGCCGCGGACAAGTGGCGCACACATAAGGAGGAAACAGACGTAGATAATAGCCGTGATTGATGATCTGGCTTGCTGATATGAAAAGCTCTTTCTTGTCTCATTTAATTATTTACCGTGAAAAGATAAAAACAGCCTGCGTTGCTGCTTCACTCTCTGAAGAAGATGATGACTTCATCAACAGGCAGAGCTGGCTGCTTGAAAACGTTGTGAGGGATGTGCTGTTCATCCTTCGCATCAAAGCACTCAATTTAAAGGACAAAGACCTTTAATGGATATCTGATGGAATAGGAGCTCATCTGCCAGACTTCTTTTATCATCAAATGCTGCATTCTAACATTTCTCCAGATCTCTGTGCATGTTCATCAGTGCTGAGACAAGCCAAGGGAAGAAAAATCCCCGAATTAAAAAGAAAGATAAAATGACATTCAGACACCCAAGCGTCAGGCATAGGAGTTTCTGAATGAGTAGGTGAGTTCATCAGAATGTCATCGAATTTAAATTTCAATAGGTTTTTCTGTGTGTTTTCATTAAAAACCTCAAGAACTTAAAAAGTGTTTTTTAAAAACTAAACATCCTAATCAAAACTTAAGCAATTTTCTTATTAACAGTGCTTTGCAAATCACAAACTGTTACATTACAACCACGTGTGATTTCATCTCAGTATAAATACTGTAAAAGTTTGTTTGGGAAAAACGTTAATGAACAATTACCATAATAAAGAAACACACTCGACAGGTCAGGGATAACAATATGGAAAGGTTTTAAGCAGGATTACCAGTACTCAAATCTTTTGTTGGTCTCACCGAGCACTGTTTAATCCATCATTTAAAAACTGGTAAGCGTACAGAAAAACTGCAAACAAAACAAGTGACGGTTATCCACCTAAGCTGACAGGCAGGGGCAAAGAGAGCGTTAATCAGAGAAGAAGCCATAAGGTTAATCGTAACTCTGAAAGGAGCTGGAGATATCAGGTGGGAATCTGTCCACAGGACAGCTATTAGTTGTGCTCTTGGTAAGTCCCCTACAAAGGGCTGGGGAGCAGAAAGCCTCCATAAGAATCCCCATTAAAAGTTTGCCACAAGCCTTATAGGAGACATAACAAACATGTGCAAAAAGCTGTTCAAATCAGATAAGAGCTAAGCTGAGCATTTTGGACAACATTCAAAGCTGAATGTGTGGCAGGAAACTAATACTGCACATCAACTTTAACACACACTATCCACTGGAAGCTGCTGGTGGCAGCGGCATGCTGTGGGGATGCTTTTCTTCAGAAAGCAATGCTTGAACAAGGCAATACTGGCAGAAAATCTATTGGATTACAGATCATATACAGCAATGGGAGAATTTAGATCAAAGGATAATTATATTTTAAAAGCCAAAGTCAAAATTCAGACTTAAATTTAGTTAAGAATGTGAGGCAAAGCTTAAAAACGTGTTCTCCCTCTTCATCCAATCTGTATGAGCTTGAACTGTTGTGCAAAGGGAAACTTGTTGACAGAAGGACACTGACCTAATTGGCTCCGTTAAAGGCGACTATTGTCAAAGACAGATCGCCGCTCTCCTGTACAGCCGTATTCCAGCTCATAAATTACAAAGGAAATAACATAACCTTAGTTGTGCAGAAGAATGAGAGAAGTATAACTGGGAGCACCATAAATCTCAGGGGTTATCCAACAGTTGTGACAGCAGTGCTGAAAAGCGAGGGGAAATCATTCATCAACTGCTCACTCAACAATAGTATGGAGAGCCATTTACTTGAGACCATCTTTACTCCTCTCAGCAGCCCAGCGGGCCCTGATCGCCGTCCATCAGGTGAGAAAAAGCCTTGCAAATCCAATTCAGGGGCATTTATTCCCGGAGCTGACAGCTAATACAGCCGCCCGTCTGTGGAACGGATCTCTTGAACCTAATAAACCTGAAAACCTGGATACAGCATTGTGTGTGAATGCAGAGAAAACTTTTTCTCATCGCAAGGCAAACTCTTGAAAATCTAAACTTTAAACAATATGGCCTCTATGTTTTTGAAGTATTTCTGTCTTCTTTTTTTTTTACCTGAATCGACAATTTTTGGGGTGATCTAAATGACTTTAATAAATACAACAATATATTAGTAGAACTGTTCAGTGAAATAAAATAATTAGAAGAAATCAGTGCAAAGGAATGTATATTTAACATACTTGGTGAATACATATGCCTCTCCCTGAGTTGTAGAGGATATCAGTGGAGCTAAAGTTTTAACAATGTGATGTATTAGTGATGTCCGATTCGGCTCATTTCAATGAGACAATAAATTGTCCTGTGAAGGGTAATAGCCAGGTGAGATAAAAGTATTGTTTCAGTTCGGTTTGTAGCTCCCTGGCAGGCAGTTTTCAACTCACAGATGTAGAGCTAGATGCCATTTACTTTATGGATTTTCTGTCATCCGGGTTGCCTGCCAATACTTTGGAAGTTAAGTCATCAGACTTTGTATTATGTGACAAGTTCTGCAACATGCAAAAGGTTGCAAGGGATAAAACGTGTCAAAGTGTGTGAATGAGGTTCTGTGCTTTTGTCTTTAAATGTACCATAACCTGGGAAGCAGATTGTATTTCAGATGAGGTGGTGAGATCTTTGCATCAAATTGCTTGGAGCGTTGCCAGCCCTTTGTAAGATTGACAAGGATATAACTCGGACATGAGGGTAGCATGACCAGTTCTGCTTCAGAGTATTTGATAACCATGAGCTACATGTCATGACTAAACTGTCACTGGTGTAGAAATGGCTCCTCCAAGAACACTTAACTATCCGGATTTCTGATGCCACAACAAAAAGAATCCAAACAATCACTACAAATTTTCTGCATAAGAAAAACAGTTAGGGAACACTCGCCCACCATCCTGGGTAATCATTCTTAGTGGACACCAGATAATCTCTGCAGACTCTCCAAAGGATCATCTATTCTCTTAACTGAATGCTAATGTCAGACTGCAGACTCTGGTGTAAAGAAGGTTTTCCTATTTGCATATGCTGACATAAAGGCATAGGACAACACTGTCAGGACTGAAGATTGTTTTGAAGACTTTCATTTGGTTGTAAACCAGTGCATTAAAAAGTATTAGGAAGGAAAGTTAAGGAAAATGTGTTGATTTCATAAGATTGAGGTATTCATAAAACACAATTTTACTGCAAGCTGTAAATGCAACCCTGATGACAGTGATGGAAAATGAGAGATACCATCAAAAATAGTTAAAATGCATCGACAGTGGATGGCAAGTGTTTGAATCATCTGTCATACGAGTGTTTTCAAAAAGGTTGGGTAAAATTGGAGTGAAGTTATGTATAAAGCTTATAAAAATACTTAATACCTTATGTAAATCTTTTTTTTTCTCTGTTAGACATGAAAGAATTAGAAAAAGGTTGTTTGGGATGAAGACAAAGGATGACAGACAGGAGATTTGCCCCCCCAGACAGACATGTTGGCTCACCTCCACAGTGGGCCAGGCCGTACAGGACGTAGCCTTTATTACAGAGACACTGGAAGCTGCCAGCAGAGTTGACACAGAAGTGGTCGCAGGCACGGTCGAAAGAGCATTCATCAATATCTGCAAAGACAAAAACACAAAGCAATAAAAAATGATTTAAAGCAGGTGGATCTGGATCTTCTGCTGTCCCACCCTCATATCATATCTTCTGTTCATGAAGCAGAACCTAACAAACTTCTCCCTTCTCTACACTTTAGGCATGCTACTGATGAATCAGTGTCTCAATCCAGCATCAAATTAAAATTAAAAGTGCTTTAATGTTGGATCATTTTTACCATTGTAGACTACAATGCAGCTTTCAGTGGTTTCTGTTTTTCTGATTTCCCCTTTCCACAGCCAGAAAAGCATCTTCCTGTCTGTCAGTAGGCTCTCATAAGCCTGCATGCCATTAGGACTTCTGATGAAGTTCTTCTTTAATGTCAGTGTCAGTCTTTGCCAAGCTCAGGCAGCACATGCTGGGAGAAAATAGGGGTTTGCAACAACTTTCCGTGATGTCTAATTGGCTTGTTTATTAAAGTTTCCCTGGATTTTCCCAGGAATATTATGCTTTCATCTGCTATAAAGTGAACCTCCTCTAGGTTTTTAAATAGCCCCAGGGGTCATCAACAAGATGACAAAGTTATTACCCTGCAACTGCAGAAGTATTCATACCCGCTGAACTTTTCCCACATTTTGTCAGGTTACAACCACAAACTACAGTGAATCTAACTAGCAGTTTATACAACAGACCAACACAAACTCATAAATACGGGGTAATCACTAGAAAATTCAAAGCTGACAAAGACATACTCTAAACAGTAAGAGATTAGACAGTTTTTATCTCATTTAATGGGTTAGCAAGCAGTTTAGGTAAAAAAAAAAAATATTTAAAATTTAAATGATTTTAATGGACTTGTTGAACTCCAACACCACAGAGAGCCCTTACTGATTACTGATGACGTCTGGAGTCCTGATGGCTCTCCTTGTTGGCACACACTGTGTGCAGCGCTGCAAAAAAAGTGTTTGTTTTTGGCAAATTAAGGATAAACTTTACTCTAAATCCCAATGGAAAATAATCATCGTGACTGAGTTTATCCTTAAAAGGTTTCTTATTGCAACATTGACGCCACAAGTGAATCTGTAACTTATTATTACATAGTTTAGCATTAACCCAAAGTACAGAGCGCTGACGATTGCTACAACACTTATTTACAAGGCTGCAAAAAACAAGTTTCCATTCATTCCAGTTTTCGGCTAGGTCTCATTGTTTTTTAAAAGGGGTTGATTAAAAGAAATAAATACATTTTGCTTGAATTCCAAAGACATTTTCTTTGTCCAGACAACATGAGTTCTGATGACCTTCTTAAATTGCATCATAAGTGAATCAGGACTTTAAAAAAATGCTGATGGGAGCTTCACACGAATGCTCCATCCTGACTTACAAACCAACAAACACTAACCTAGAGTTTAGTGCTTTTACACTACACTCCAGGTTTAGTGTAAAAACTAAACCCTAGGTTTAATTTTTATACCTCCAGACTTCAAATGACAGCAAATGTCTGCATCAGTGCAACAGAACCCATCCAAATTACAGCAAAATCACTGCATTCAGGATTAACATGTTAAACATATGGCAGAATATTACACTGAGTGTAGGCGTATAGTTTGATCTTGCACTCATTATTTGCTTCTTTTTATCTTGGATAACTAAAAATGGCTTTTGTTAATGATAATGGATGGAGAAATGGTTCTAGTACCATAATTGCCTTTACTGGTACAAAGACAACTATATACCACACAGAGGAAAAAACTGTAATGTAAGGTTAATAAACACCAACCAACAAATAATTTCATTGTTGCCTCATTAGAAAACATTTACCTTTGAAGACAAGGCTTGTGTCTGAGAATGCTTCTTTGAAATAAAAAGGATTATATAATCAGAAAGTCTTTCGAATGCCTTCTTTGGAGGTTGTCCAGGGAAACCCTGAGGCAGACTAAGAACTCTGAATGGGCTATATTTTCCATCAAACCTAGGAACGACCAGGGATTCCTCAGAACAAACTGTAGTATCTCCAGGGAGAATGATGTCCTTGTTGCCGCCACAACCTGATTGTGAGATAAGCTGATGGATGGATGGATGGATGGATGGATGGATGGATGGATGGATCTCAGTCCTGATGCAAGATTGTCCTCAGACTTTTTGCTGTATTTAAATAAAGGCAAAAGCCAAAGGGTTGACCTTTTACATGTTTTTTATTTCTTTGTTTCTTCAAAGGCTAAGATAAAAGGTTTCAGTGGACAGTTTTCAATTTTCCAGAAAACCCTCAGGTTTTAGACTGTTTTTGAAAGAAAGAGAAAAAAAAGCCTGAAGTCTGAATGCGTTAATGGGCCTTACAGAACATGACAAGCGCTCCACTGCTCTCTGAAAACCACTGTTTCAAATGGCTTACAACATGTGGTGAAGGTTTGTGACTGCACAGAGCATGCTCAGCCGTGCTGCTGAGCTGCACGCTGTGACAAATGCCCCAACCGCCAACAGAAATGAGTCAAGCAGCCAAGCAAGAAGGGTAAAATGAAGGACAAGTTAAATGTCTGAATTCCCTGAAATATATGAAAAGTTGGTACGTCTTTAGAGACCACAGGAGGAAATAGGTATAGTGTAATTGGTTTGTCAGATTTGATTTAGATGCAGGTATTGCTGAATGGGTAGGATGCAAAGCGTGGTGTCAATTTGTCCCGAACAGTACATCTGAAGGCTTTTAGAGTCAGGTTTTACTTTGCCCTTCATAACAAACATAACTTTTCTGTCTTTTTTTGCAATGGGGGATGTGACCAGAGGACAGCAGCAGTTTCATGCTTGCCCAATTATCCACCCGCCCTACTCTTAACTTAGTCTGACAAGTTTAACTTAGTCTGACAAGCATGATTTTCTCCAAATCACTGTAGTGTCACCTGTATAAATTAAACATGACTTAAAATAAATTTCATAATTTAACACATTGAAATTAGGGCTCTGTCTCTTTAAGTTTTTGTTCTTTCAGCACCTCATCACATCATCATTCCTCTATTAAGTGGCTACAAATGTTTGTTGAAGAACTGGACAAAGAGAAATAGTTCATGTAATGAGATGCACAGTTCCACCAGGTGTTTACTAATTGCTGCTGGCTAGTCTGAAGGAGCTGAGTGGGTGAGTCGTGGGGAAGGGGAGCACTGAACTGCCATGCAGAAGCTCGATTTGGAAACTGCTGCTCAGAAGACGACCTGTGTGTGGAATGTGGAGCTTCGTCCCCTCGAGCGTTTTACAAATCCAAATGGTTGCCACAGGGAATTCCAAGATTTCTCCAACATGCATGAAAGAATCAAAGCAACACTCCAGGTATGTTTTTGATGAGAAAACAACATTAAACATGAAGTAAAGCTTAAAAAAGTTTATCTTACATAAAACATGGTGACAGATGACAACAAGTAACTTACAGAACTTTGTGTAGATGCGATGCTTTTCAAGCTTACCCCACACTGAGAAACTACTGTTTACATTCTAATGAGCCTGTTTTTTCAATATGCCAGTTATTTAATAATATCCTGACACCACAGATTCCTGTGGTAGCTGCATTAATCAGGGCAGAACCAATATGAATAAAATGTAATCTTCACCGGGAAAGACTGCACCCTTTTTTCTTTCCATCAATCCAAGAAGAGAGAAAACATGATTGGAATGAGAAGAAAGGTTAAGAGGCTGACAGGTGACTCAGCACTGTGGAGTGTGTGTGTGAAGCTGGCAGCACCTCACTCAACACAAGGTGAGCTTTATCACAACCCCTGTCTCCAGACAAAACACACAGGAGCAAACAAGGACAACAGTGTTCCAACACTGACCCCGTGCACAACAGCGCACCGATGACTCCTTTATGGCACCGTGCCACTAAAAACAAGCTGTGATTTACATTCCTACCAAGAAAGGGCCACATTTTCTCACTTATCTGTGTTATTGTGGCTAAATAAACTTTACATTGCTTGGCACCAAATAATGACAGAAAGGCATTTGCCCCAAATGTGAGTTTCTTTCTTTTTTTTTCTTTTTTTTACTGACCACATGAGATGTTAAACTGGTGTATAGAGAGTGGTGTGATTAAGAGCACCAGCTGTAAACCCACTGCCTGACACTGATGCAAACCAGGCTGAGTATTGATTGACCACATCAATGAGAGGGAAAGGGGGAAAAAAAGTCATCCGTTTTTCCACATGGAGAGAAGCCAAGATCTGCCCCACGTTTCAAGTCTGCCTGTTTCTTTTCAACACAAGGTTTTCTAGTGACTGAATCCATCCAAGACTTAGTGGAGCTTTTCGAACTGGACCCAAGCCATGGCAAAACTTTACCCAGCCATGACAAACCATTTTTCCTCCAGCTAGATGACCAGTTTTCTGCTGAGCAATGACTACAATCAAAAGTCAAAAAACAAGTCAGAAAGGCTCACTTTGGTATCTCTGCAGGCAAAAGAATATGCTAAAATTCATTTTATAGCATCAAGGGAGAAGCTATCCATTTTTATTGCTATTAATAAAACCTTCTTTTAGGGAAATAACTTGTTTATGTGAATTCCATGCACATTGATGAAATTCCATGCACACAGTAGAATAAATAGTCTTTTCTCCCACAGAGGCAAAATTCAGGTGTAACAGCATGCTCAGGTTCTGATTAACAATTACAACAGTATTAGTAATCATAACAATATATTGTAAAAGATGATAATTTAAAAATTCAATGCAGTGATTAGAATAGAAAGATCATACCTGTGATTCTCTGGTAATATTGAGCAAAGTAGTTGTTCTCTGTGAACTCTGATCTTAACTTCTATTCAACATGCAACTTATAAAAGGCTTTATTACGAGGATAATAACTTTGTCTCACTTCATAACATCTAAAAAAGAGTTTTATTATTCAACAAAACACCAAACTACAACAGCTGATACCAGAGAACAATCAATGAACTCCTTAACAAAGGAGTGAAAGCAAGTTTCCATTCTGTAGTGAGGTCGCCAATTCATTGTTAGTTTGATATTTATTAATTGATGTAGCTTTCAAATACTGAGTCTTCTTGACACATTGTAAAGTCATTTTTGAGCACATTGCTTATGCAACCAAGTGATGGGCTGCACCCTGAAAGAAATGGGTTGCTTTGGAAGCACTAGCCTGCTTCCCCTTTAATCTCAAAAAGAAAAAAGTCAGGAAATGTCAAAATGTCTACTTTATTAAATTCTGGAGAGCTGCAATGTGAAAACAATTTCCTCTTTTTATTTTCTACTGAATATTACCAGTAACTACTGTACATAGCAGCTTAAATGTAAAACCAAAAGCTGTCTGGACGTCTATATAAAAAATTTCTTCCATATCTGAGGCAATAGAGAATGTCTCAAAAGAAATACTATGAGACACTTGAAACTTGTTTCTTTGTTAAATAAGAAAACAAAAAGAGGTGTTATCCTCCTTGTACCATCTCTTTATAAGTGCTTACAAAGACAACAGACCATAATCAGATGACGTCATGAGAAAATTCCTAATTTATGGCCTTTTTACATGTAGAATTGGGTCAATTTCAAATAGGCAATTAACAACTGCTTAAGGATGACTAATGAAGAGTCATTATGTCTCTGATGTGCAAATTAATAGCTGCTAATTATGTTTAATTTGTGTTCCCTAAAATGAAGTGTTATCCTACGGATTTACAAAAAAATAATAAAAATATTCTAATCAAAAGCTCTACATACAGTCATCAAGCTAAAATGCTAAATTAATTTGGACCTTTTAAAGACAGATGTAATGATGCAAACCTTATTTGAAGTAAAACTTAAATGCTTAGAAATAGCTCAGGGTTTTTATTTATAATGAATCTTCTCTAATCTAAATATGACAAGAAATAAAACAATGAATATAAAATAAATCTATAGGGGGAGGCTATAGAAATAAACCTGATTTAAAGTCAGGTTTTTCTGACTTAAAACATAAGACTATGATAAATCCTTAAAAAATATTTTTATCCACAATAATTCACCTAGAAAATAATTTTTTTGGGAGTGAAATAAAAAGGTGCAATGACAGCTCCGCATATTGTGCACACCTTTAAACTAATACTTTATCATTCCACCTTTGATTCAGTTTCAGCCTTGCAAAATTTCTCAAAATCTAACAGTCTACAGGGAGCCTTCTACTTCAGATTACTATAGATTATCTGACAGATTTGGTCTGAGCTTTGGTTTATGCCATTCCAAAACTTCAGTTTTATATTCCAGTCAAATCTTCAACTTTCATAAATAAAAACACAAAACAAAACAGAAATTGTTGTATAAGTTTGAATTGTGTTTTTATTTTCCTAATCCACACCTGGTATATATAAATACACCCCTGTTTGTTTTTGAGTAATCATCCTTTTGTTCCTGAGTTCCATGCCTTTTCTGATTATTAACCAGCTTTTTATCCACAGTGAAGCACATTTTGGAGTTAGAAAACAAAACGAGAAATAAAAAAAATAGAAAAAAACACGCTACAAACCTTGACATGTCCTCTCGTTGGTTAGCAACTTGTAGCCTTTCTTGCAGCTGCACTCGAAGCTGCCCACGGTGTTTCGGCACACGTGATCACACCCCCCATTGTTCAGACGGCACTCGTCAATGTCTGCAAATAAAAAAAACACAAATGAGTAGTGGGTAATTCAAATCACTCATCACAACTGAAAGGATGAGATAAACCTGCAGAGGAAGCGGTAAATTAAACACTGCACTACTGTTCTGATTTAGCAGAAAGTAATCTTTTTGTTTTGCAATGTTCATTAGTAGGCTGTGTTGTGTGGCTTTTAAACAGACAGCAGCTCCATGGTATTGTCAAGGGTGGGGGAGATACGGTACAACAGAGATAATTGATGTGTCATCTGTTCATCCTGGCTTTTCACTGTTATCTACTTTGGAAAGTTTTAAAGAGATGAATTCTAAATCTTTGTCACAAATATAGTGTCTTTTTCTCAATGGATCCTTCATCATCTGGTTAGAATAACTTCATAAGAAGTGGCATTAATGAATCAATCTCCTGCTTGCTCCGTTCATCTCTATCCCCTTTTCAAGTGCCTCGCCTTAAGCAAGCGCCTGTCTTCTTGTGCCAATGCCACCTGGGTTTGTTTTCCTCTTGTTTCCCCCCAAACCAAACTAATACGAGTCACTGTGATTTTATCAGTGTTCATCTAACCTTACAAGTCAAACAAAGCAGGCAGACATCTAAGTTTGCTCTTCTGGGAACAATCATGTCTTTGTTTTACGAGTTTCCTTAGATTTTTCTGAAGAAAATTTGCCGACGGCTTATTAGACATAGGATCATATTTGTAGTTAATAAGCTTGAATAAACTAAATAAGAGAACATAAATAATCTGAATCATCATCTTTAAAAAAAACAACCCATTACCAATAGTTTGACAACTGAAGAAATGTCAGAGTTTCAGAAGCAAGAAGATTCTATTTTTTTCTCCAATACAGCTAGTTTCATATAAGCAAAGATAATACTTATAATCACAAAATGGTTTATTATGTAGACCTAATTTTTATTGGATGTTTCTGTTTAAAGAAAGTTTTAAGTTTTAGCATTAACTTGGTGGAGATTTTTAACAAGGAAAAAAAGAGAACGATGAATTCAGAGTCCCTGTAACCTTTTTTTTTTTGTACCAGAACCGTCGTGATAGAGCAGGACAAGAGAACCTGCGGGTCAAGCAGCTGTATTTCCCTGAACCAGATTGTGTTTCTGCACCAGTGTTCAGTCACCTATGTCCCTCTTCCGAATGGAGGAATAATCCACTTTTGCTCTGTTGTATATGTGGGTGGTTTCTCCCTCCAGGACTGAACCAGGCATGGAAAAAAAAAGTCCCCGGAGGTAGCTTAGCACATTTGTGGTGGAGAGAAAAAAACTAAACTTTTTGCAATAAAATTTACATTTAAAATTGAGAATAAAAGAAGTATGCTCTACACAAAAAGATTTTTGAAATGAACTCTCGAGAGGTTGATTGAGACTCAAGTGTGACTCAGTCTGGCCTTATCACAGAATGTTTGCTGCTATCGTTTTGCTTTTCTTAGCAATGTAGTCATAGAGTTTGAGTTGAATACGATCGAAGATATCATGCAGAGTAGACCTATGCAAAGCGTCTGAAAGGTTAAGGTGAGTATGGATGCTGGTGTCTCAAAAAAATATATAAAAAATCTTCTCAGTAGCAGAAAGTAATGCAAGATTTCAGTAAAAATATTTACAACCATAACTGCAAGCAGAAAACATCTTGATGAGTTTTTATTAATATAAAACTCCAGAAGGAGAGATGAGGACTATTTTGCGTGGCAACAGGACATACAGGAAATTAATTTCATGACAGCAGGACAGGTGCAGTGTGAACGCCGCCCTGATGTGCGGTTGATGAGCGATTTACCTTTGCAGGTCTTGCGGTCTGGCTGGAGAGTGAAGCCGACAGGGCAGCTGCAGCGAACTCCTGTCACCGAGTCGTGACATGTGCTGTCGCAGCCGCCGTTGTTCACGGCACAGGTCTCTGCAAGGAACCAAGCAGGCAGATGAAAATACAAAGTAATTTGTTGTCCTGGCCTACTTATTCAAACAGCATGCTTGTGTACTGGTATTACAGCGAAAATTAGGAGCCACGCTATCATCAACAGTGTTAATATTGTCAACAGGAGGGGGTGATAAGAACAGCAAACTAATTAAATGTTTTGAAGCAGAGAGAGAGAAAAGAAAAAGAAATACTCGGAGCAGACTCCAATACAGCAGATGAAGCAGAATATTAGAAAAGAAATTTAAGGAGGTGTGAGGAAAAAGTAGTGACTGGGAAATATACTGTAGCTAGCAAACAGCTAAACAGAGTTAGCTGTTTATGAGAGGACTAAATATGTTTATTTGTATGTACATGTGTCTATTTTGTCTGAATAAATGATAAGGATATGAGGACCAACTACTCATTGCCCAACCAATTTTTAAAGTGAACATAAACGGCGAATCCACTCTGGTACAAGCTTAAATCAATAGTAGTAGTAATAGCTAGAAATTAAGCACTGGTAAAATACAGACCATGTGATTGGATTTGTGCCCTGATCATAAGTTCAGCATCCACGACCAAGCAAGAAAAAGTTTTATAGGTTGCACAACATAGAACGTCATAGAGTAAGTAGACCATGCAGCCCCCGAAAAACAAGGTGATCATAAAAAGAGGTTTGCTTCTGGTTTTATTTGGAGCAGACCTCTAGTAAGTTGGAGAAATTAAGCCCTCTACAAATCCTCTACAAAGCTACAAAAGCTAGAACATATTACTCATCATTAGAAGAGCACCAGATGAATCATAGGGTTGGTTTTATTGCAGCAGATAGACTAATGCACAATTAAATCAATTAAATATTCACACAAACATGGTAACTAGGTCTCCAGTAAGTCAGGCAGCATGATATATTCTGATCTAGACTGTTTTGACTATTTTCCCTATAACTCTGATTTCTGACCTGTTTTGAATCCACTGACCTATTGCTTTTCTTCCCCAAAGACCATTACTACTTGTTAAATGCTTCAGCGTTCAGCCATTTATCACTGAAATGTAGCTATCAACAGAGATACTCTAGTAATAATCTCTGCGAATTTTTTGTTTTTTAGATAAAAAGTCCTTGTATTCCAGTGCTCCTGTGTTCTTTGCTTCCCTTTTCTCTTATTCCTGAGCTGTTCACAGACAATTGGCCTGGTTCTGACGGAAGTCTTAAAAAAAGCTTTTTTCTTTTCTCTGCCACCATGTGTTAGGGATCGCTGCAAAGTCAATGACTTGATGCAATCAAGTTTACTTCTTATCAATTGGTAATACATAGCCCAATATATTAGAATTAGTTGCAATATAATTAAAAATGAATGGGACTGTAGATAACTAGATCCAGAATCTGATTATATAATTGGATTGTATTAGAATGAAGTAAATTGATATGAACTGAATTTGGACCAAGCTGGATTCCGTACAACTGGTGTGAACTGGACCTGTTTGTAGCGTAAACTGTCTCCAGGTTGCATCTTTAAACTGAATTATTTGTGTTTGACAATTTGAAGATATTTCGGACTTGATACAGAAATGGAGAAAAGTATTACATGGACTAAACTATTTCTGATTCTATCAAAATGTAATACTCTGATTCTCTTTTCTGTCATTACAAATGGTGTAAAAAACTACATCACGCATGACAATATGCTTACATTAATTAACGTCGAGGCTTTTTATGATACTTCTGCTTTGCTGTGAGAAAGGGATGTCCACTTGGAATGCTTCTTTTTGGGTTGGTTGTTAGTGTTGTTGCCATGCCAACCTGTGTTGATGAATCTGGGAGGAGTAGCTTCTGAAGGAGCTGCTCTATGTGGATCAGGATGGGTGTGTTTGTTTGGTTGATGAGTTCAAAAATCAACAGTTTTGCCCCGGAATGAGTTGCTCCACCCTGAAGTGATGTCTTTTTTGATAGAGGTTTTCATTTATCCGTCTGCCACGGAGACGCATTTCTCATTTAAACTTCGCAAGTGTTTTCATCAAGATAAACAATCAAGACACAGATTTGCTCTGACTGGTCTATGCAGGGGGAAGAAATCTCATGATGGTGTTTGAAATCCCAGTCTTTCGACAGACGTTAGAGCACAGTGCTGTGGATTCAATAATTGCAGAGACTAGACAATAAGACAGGGTTGGGACACGCTTTCAAAATGCTCAGTCAGACAGCTGTCTCATCAAATTGTAATGACCATGTGTTATAAGAGTGAAGAAACATTTCTAACATTATGATTCTGTAAAGGCAGGAGACAGACAAACGGTCTGGCATTTCTTTGTGTATTCTGGAAGCACACCAGCCACATCGGCGCATCTACAGGGCTGGGACGCGCAATTACAGTAAGAGACTTTTGCAAATATTATCCAATAAAGTGTTTGGTCTGAAGCTGATCCGCAGTAATATATGAGACGCTGCTAAGTGAGTGATCATAATCTCATAGAAACCACATGATTTCTAGCTACAGTAACTCTTGACTTGCATCAGAGATGATGACAAGCGTCTTGTCATCCTCAAAAAATCCTCAAAAAGGCTAAAATCAGAGTCTTGCTTGGGATGGATGGCCTGGGTGCAGAAGATGTTGTTTTCAGAAAACCCTGGAGGTTTTTTCCCCCATAAATCAAGCCTGCAACTACAATAAGTTTAGTAAGTTTGGACTTCTAAGATAACAGTCTAATGTATTCATCCCACTTGAAGCTTTTCACATTTTGTCATATTACTACTATAAGACATACATCTTATAAATGAGGATTTTACAATAGATAGAACACACCATTACACTAGTCAATAATTTCCTATGATTGCTGACCAATTTTTTCCTCTTGTGATTTATTCAAGTCTACCAGATTGGAAGGTCTTCTTTTCGCCACAATAATCTCCAGCTTCATCCACAGATTGTATCGCAGATTGGGAACTCCTGGAAAAAAATGGGAACAGCCTGGGAATAGCATCCCAACTGTGACATTTTAAAGTTAATTAATACGCTCTACATTGGCCTGTCTGTTGGCGTGAATGGCTTCGTCAAAGTGGGTTTGTAATTGTGCCACACTTTTTCCATTTTCAGAGGACTGAACGAACAGTTCTGTGTTGGATGCTCAGAGGGGGCCTGTCTGCTGTTTTCCTCGGAACTGCAATTTGTTACATAATATTTTCTAAACCCTCCAAGACCTTTGGCGAACAGCTGGATTTCTACTGAGATTAAACTAGACGTAGGTGCACTCTTTTTACTAATTAGGTGACTTGTGAAGGTTACATTAAATTTTACTGAGTGACAGAGTAAAAAAAAAAAACTAACTACAAATGTGTGAAAAAAAATAAAAAATAAAAAAACCTTTGCTTCCACTTTACAGTTCTGTCTACTATTGCATAAAATCCCAATAAAATACATTCAGCATTCGACTTTCTGGCTGTAATAAAGAAAAATGTGAAAAAGTTAAAGGTGTATGAATACTTTTTTGTGGTTATGTAACTACTTCCTTGATTTGAACCCCCTTGAAAACACAGACAGACAAACCAGACAAACAAAACATGGAAGAATGGGCTACAGATAGATCTGGGGCTTTCGGTACACAGACGATCAGAAGTCGAGCCTGTTTGAGTTGCACGCAAAACATGTCTCCCTATGTTTCGTTTCTGAGAAAAGGCACAGAAACTAGGACACCAAATACTGAAATAGGTCAGACGGTTGTACTGTAGGATGTGTGGAAGTAAGCGTTCATGTACATACAGTTGCAACAAATGGTACCTTAATCCCCTCATGTACTCTCTGTTCTTCCTCTGAACGGGGTTCTCCTCTGAGAGCAAACCTACTCTCCAAGTTTCTTACATACTATCATTAAATCGTAAATCTCTTTGATATATCAGGGTTTGATACATCTTCACAGATTTATGACTTAATGTTTCTGCTGTCTTTGCTATTTCAATGAAAATGCATCCCATCCTGAAAAGTGGGTTGAACTACTCAGCTGATATAATCATGCTTCAGTGCTCTCAGTGAAGGAAATCACTTTTGGCCACACAGCGAAAGATGAAACTCCTCAAATGGATTATGTTCCGGAGTTTTGGACATGATATTACATGCGTATAAAAAGAGGAGGCTCACTCAGTACTGTGATTTATCTTTTGCAAAAAGTAAATCTAAACCATGGACACATTATTGGCTTTCTCACTGCAGCTAATAGGCCATGATGATGGAGTTTAGGAACACCACGGCGGAGTGTTTGAAATGCTGCAAGCCTAATTTCACTCACATCAGTCATATCAAAACACAAATAAAGCAGAAGTCTTTGGTCTGACTCGTAAAAACAGCACAGTTAATCTGATTGTTTTGGACTTCTGGTAATCTAATTCGCTTTATATGCTAATGCACTCACAAACAACACATCCGTTAGTGCAGTGGTGAGCTATGACTTTTGATTTAAGAAACTGAAGGTAAAAGTTCAATGTGCAGTCAGGTTCCACCATAGCAGTATTTATTAAACAAAAACCAAGTGGGAAAATAAAAAAGCTGATGAAAAAACAAGTAAACTCCAAATACCTCCCGATCATTACAAAACACTAAAAACCTTAAAATTAAAGTGTTAGTATTTTTGCTTTTAACCCAAAGCCTGATAAATACATAATCCATTTTAGTCGTAAATGTACAAAACTGTCCATTTTGGTACATGGTCAGTTTTGAATGTTTGTACAAATGTGACATATGAAGCCACATTCCTTTTTCTTAACAGTAAAAATAGAAAACAAAACAGAAAGCAAGTAAGAACAGAAAATTAAAACGGACCAAATGAATGAAACGCCAGCTTATAATCACAGAGTCCAGAAGGATTTGTGGCATTATTAAAATCCACAGTGCTATGAAAAAGGATTTGCTCCTTAATTGCCAATCCAAAACTTTCCACTTGCTAGTGCGCTTTGAAGCTTTGTCCTGTTGCATAACACAGGTTTCTTGACCTTTATGTCACAAATTGCTGCCCAGACATTATCTTTCAGAATTTTCGGGAAGAGAGAAGTAATCGCTGTTCCATCAGTTATGGCAGTCATCCAAACCCTGATGCAGCAAAGCAGTCCTGGACCATCACATCATCAACACCATGTTTGTGCTTCCACTGAAATGATGAAGACGACCTTGTCACTGTATGCAACGAGACGCACACTTTCTGAAATAAGTTTCACTTTTGTCTCTCCAATCCACAGAATATCTTTTAAATCAAAGCGTTGGGTATGACTTTCAGAAGCCTTTTAACAGACTTCATATTTTCTGACAGGTTCTATTTAAGTGATTTCTTGATTCTACAGGTGTAGCAGCAATCAGCTGTGGCTGTGGATGGTGAAACTGAACTAATCTCAAGCAGATAGCTTTTTTACCTTAATCAAATCTGTATCAGATTATCTTAACCAATAAATTTTTTATGACAAGGTGTCACACAAAAAACCCAAAACTGAAGAAAACTGTAGGGTAGAAAGAAGTATATTTAGGTAGATTTTTAGAAAGAAAACTGTAACATTTACTTAAATGTAAGAACTTTAGTCAACAAATGTATGTTGAAATAAATCTGACATTTGGTCCCAGCATGAGTTATAACATAAAAACTTCAGTATTACCCCATTTTGATTTCTGTGGCCCAGAACAATAAAAAGACATCAGCATATATATACATATATATTGACATTTGGGGCTGACTGAGAAAATGTGTCGGTGTGAGAGTGACTTGAAGGCGATAGGTGTGTGCCTCCCTGTCTGTCGGTATGAAACGCAGCATATCTGAAACATCTCTGTTATATAATTTCTCCGCAGCAGGTCACAGGCTCCCTGTTTGCAGCTGTGTTTGGAAAAGGTGTGGTTTAACACAGGCAGTGGCTGTTACTGAGAGGGCATTCACAGGAGGAAAAGGAAGCTGGTGGGGGGAGCCAGAGGTCAAAGGTCAGAAGGATGATGCCCCCCCCCATCCCTCAACAACATTGTCCTGAGGGGAGGGGCTTCAGCAGTGTCTGCTCCGTTAGACTGCTCTATTCCCCACACCCACAGACCCCCAGAGAGAGAGGGGAGCCAGATAAACACATATTTACCATTGGGGAACAGTTGTGGGGCTGCCTGGGACTGGACACTCCTCTCCCCTGCATGCACACACACACACATGCACACACACACTTTAGTTTGGTGTGCACTTGAACGGGACAATGTAAAGGTGAGGTAACAATATATCCTCCTTGTTCTAATTAGCAGTTTTGTAGATGTATAATAACCTACAGTACAGACCAAAAGTTTGGACACACCTTTTAATTCAATGAGTTTCCTCATTTTTTCATGACTATTGACGTTGTACAGTAGATTCACACTGAAGGCATCAAAACTATGAATAACACATGTGGAAATATGCACTAAACAAAAAAGTGTAAGACAACTGAAAATACCCCTTATATTCTAGTTTCTTCAAAGTAGCAACCTTTTGCTGTGATTACTGCTTTGCACACACTCTGCATTTTCTTGATGAGCTTCAAGAGGTAGTCACCTGAAATGGTTTTCACTTCATAGGTGTGCCCTGTCAGGTTAATAAGTGGGATTTCTTGCCTTATAAATAGTCATGAAAAAAAGAAAACCCATTGAATTAGAAAGGTGTGTCCAAACTTTTGATCTGTACTGTATTTTCTTAGAGATTTTGTGGCTGAATTAATATCAATAAACATTAAACGGGACGTTCCCATACAGCGTCTTAAGAAACTCTACATACCCCTGACCTTTTTCACAATTTGCCACATTCCAATAACAAAATTAGATTTATACTGTATTTTATTTGGATTTTATGTGATCTACCAATGCAACAGATGGTATAATTTTAAGGTGAAAGAATTTGGATATAGGCTGTAGTTTTCTATACTTATATAGATATATTTCCAACCAGACCCACTAAGTTCAATCTATTTTGCAAAGACAAATGTGCGAAAATTTAAATCTCTAGATGTGTAGACACCCTAAAAGACTTGTTGCAGCAAATGTAGCAGGATTCACTTTTACAAAGTGTGGAACCAGAGGATAAGTGCAAATCAAGCCGCAAAGATTTGAATTTGGAAAAAAAAATAATAATAAAAACGTAATGTAATCTTTCCTCCACTTCACACATTATGCACAACTTGTGTTGGTCTTTCAAATAGAATCCCACTAAATTCTAAGTATATGGTTACATGACAATAAAATGAGTTTATGTTAATGAGTTTATGAACATTTTCTAAGACACTGTATGTGATTTCTGCAACCATTATGTGGCAAAATTTTATATTTTCTAACCACAATGTAATAATCTATTTTTATCATCAGCTGTGAATTTAATAGCTTAGTCTATAGTCTGTAGATGGCTGCCTGGATTTTCTTAGCTCATTTGGATTTTTTTTTCCTGTTTATGATAAAATCATAAATCATCAAGTTGTCTTCAAGCTTTGTAACCAGAACCAAAGTTAAGTAGTTAAGTTTCATCGCTTGTGCAGCTGTGAACAGTTTTCTCCTTTCCTTGAACTACATCAAGGCTTGTTCAGCTGCGTTTATGGAGAATAATAATATTCCTAATATTAAAAGCCTCTACTTCACATCATCTACATCATCAGGTTGAGTCAAAATGACATTACCTCATTTAAAGTGTGAGAATGTGTTTTTCCCCACATCCATTATCTGCCAAATAGCCCCAACACATGTGCCAACTCTTGCAGAGATTGATTTAGGTAAAATGAAACAAAAAAAACTTAAGTGAAATTTCTGATGAACTGCATGAATAATAATAATAAAAAAAGCTATTTCTTCTGCACCAAGTATCTTTAATCTTCAGTTTATACCAACAGGAGACGACATAGATACAACAGAATGACCTGATATTTTTTCAAGAAATTGGATTCAGCCTCTCCCTGGTCACAACTCAACAGAAAGTAGTTATCATACACTAAATCCTGAAAACAAAGGGATAATGACAGGTTTTTAAATTATTATTTTTTGCTTAAACTGAAATAAAGGTGACATATCAAGGCAAAAGTGTTACCTCGCAACATGCAGTCATGCAAATAAATGTTCCACACACTGCCGACAAAAAGACATTTTTGCTGTTTGCGTATGAGAGGAGGCTTCTGCTGGTTAGTATGAGCCTTGACAGACAGATCAAGTGGTGGTTAGTGCTGCAAAAGCTGAAACTCAAGGACAGCCAGACTCAGTTCTGCACTTTATGGTGTCTTTTGAGATCTTTTATGGTTATATCATTCAGGATTTCAGTTTGTTAGGCTGTTTTGTCAAAACACTGCTGGCGGCCTGACAGCGGCTGTGCTGTCAATAAAAGCTGCAGCAGAGAGATTAGCTTTTTATGACAAATTCAATTTCAAATTACAGTGAATAAAGTTTCCTGTAAATCTGATTGGTTTCCAAGTACCATATCGTACTCATGAACTACTTTACGTTAGAATCAACACTGACCCTTGACGGTACGGTGCCAAAGTATTTACACTCATTTAATGTGCCACATTACAAGCAAAAGCTTTGATATATTTCATTTGGACTTTAATTGAAACACAATACAACATATTTGTTCATATTTGTGAAATGGTTTAAACGTTTTTTACAAATAAAATCTGAAAAGTATGGCATGCAGTTGTAGTCACCATCCCATCCCCAACTTGAGTCAGCGCAGATAGAAATCCTTTGATTGTCTCTACCAGCCTTGCACATCTAAAAACTACAGTTTTCAGCCATTTTCTTGTGAAAATGATCTCAAGCAACTGATTAGATCAAGAGTGTGTGCCATCATCAATTTCAGTCTGCCATAGATCCTCAATTAGGTCTGGACTTTGACAGGAATGCTGAAATACCCCCCGTCTCAAGATTTTTGCATCCTCTAACAGGTTTTCTTTCCTGCGTTTAGCTCCTACTATCCTCCACAAAGGTAATGATGAAATGCTGTGTTGAGTATAATGGGCTAGAATACTGTTTCCCAAACCTGGTCCTCAAGGCACACTGTCCCGGATGTTTTAGGTGTCTCCTTGCTTCAGCTCGGCTGATTTCAATTGATGTCTGATTAACAGGCATTTGCTGAACTGAATTATCTGAATCAGAAGTTTTAAAGAAGGAAGACATCTAAAACATGTAGGGCAGTGTGTCATGAGGACCAGGGTTGGGAAGCATAAAGGTACATTTCTACTTAACTGGTGAAAGCACTTTATTTCAATTTCTGGAACACCATGCCAACACCATGTGAGACTGTAGGGAACAAGTGCTTAAGGGCCTATCCACAGATCTGGCAACCTGAACTGTGGAGCTCTTTCTTGGTATGCTTCCATTTGTTTTTGTGTTGAACTGTGCACTACGGTATGTGCAAAGCTTGGGATATTGTTTTATAATCTAATGCTGCTTTAAAAGTCTCCGCAACTTTGTCCCTTACCTGTCTGCTGTGTTTATTGGTCTCAATAAAGCAGTTTGTTCGCTGATATTTTCCAAATCATCTCTAAGTTCTTCACAGAGCAGTTGTATTTATACTGGGACTAAAATATACTCAGGTGGACTCTGGTTACTAATTAGAGTATTTCTGAAGACAATTGGTTGAACTATAATATATTTAGGGGCATCAAAATAAAGAGGAATTGCCACATTTTTCAGATTTTTTTTGCAACAACTTAAAACCAGACATCTTTTTCAGTTCCACTTCACATTTTCATAACGCTCGTTTTGGTTTTTAGCATAGAATTAAAATACAATACAATTTAGTAGTTACATGGCATAGTGTAAGGCTACGCAATATCAGGAAAACCTGTTGTTGGAGAACAATATGACTTGTAATAAATAAACAGATGTTTAAATTGCCAGAAACACTAAACTAATCAGGCACTACTCAAACCATGCTCTCAAACTTAACAGCCGCTGGAACCGAGCACCAACGTCACCGGGCTGTGCTGCAGACGCACCTAAAGTCTTTCTGTACTTGAGTTTATAACAAACATAGAGCCCAGATAATGAGCTACTGGGGGAAGAAATCCTTTCTTTCCATCTTAGCAACAAGGTTTTATTGAAAAAGTTGTTTCTGGATGTTTTGACAATGAATCAACTTAGTTGTTATTTCTTAATGAATTGACTACCTTACCAGATGCTTACTTCAGAAACATATTTATGTTGCATTAAACACTACTGGCGTAGCAAACCTAAGTGCAAGAAATTTACATAATTAGCAGTTCTTTGGGATATGATATTGCATACAGAGGAAGTAGATTAATGATGAATTGACATGTCATGCAGCCCCAGCAGTTTGTTGCCTAGTTTGCCGTTTTGATATCATAATTTTAAATATTCACTTGAACTATTTATGTTTTATTGGTAGAAATGTAATTTCTACCACTGAAACCAAAATATTTCTCAGAATGCCATCACAGCATCCACAGGTGGCCCTTTTCAGGTGAATCTGATGCTGAAGTAAAGAGGGTAACAGCAAAGGCATGCATAGATAAGACAACATTTCCCTGTCCCAACATGCAGCATCCGAAAAACAGTTTTACGTACAGGGTGCTGCGCGACACAAGTGGGAATCCAGACCACCCAGAGCAATTTGTTTATCTCATGGACGTATGCATGTAACCTGCACGTGTTTACATGCATGCATTTATGTAGGACAGGATATGTTTGTGTCCCTGTTTTTATGGTTTTCATACATAAAATGCATCTCTCATACTGTTTGTGTGTGCGTTGCATCGTTTAGCTGACTCTTCAAATGACTGAACTCCTGCATCTGCCTGCTATTTGTGAGTGTTTATGATTTGCTGTGCTAACAACATCAATGCCACCACATGATGACTTCTCATCTCTGATATCTGAACTTTCCTGTTGCACACCACCACAAATAACACTTGTGAAAAATCGAACTTCAAGGAGTTTGTGTTTGTGAACGTTTTGTCTAAAGGACGGCAGTGTACGTGTTGTATCCATACAAGCCTTCTAGATGCAGCAAGCAGGACACCAACGGAAGTGAAACAGGCAGAATGAAAAATGAGGATTCAAACTGAGCGACGCATGGCGCATTATTAAAGATAAGCAAGAGTAACCCTTGGTTACGGAGAATCACCACAAAACAAATGATTGAAAGTGTGACAGAATACACATAAAATCCCTTCAAAGATGGACTGATGAAAAAGCTGCAGCATACTATCCACCAGCAAAACCCGTAAGAAAGCAAAATGCCTCTGGAGATTATCTGCTGGATACACTGGCTTACAAGAAAGGAAGTATGTTCCACGGAGACATTCATAAAGTTTTAATTTTGGCATTTCGAACGGAAATTAGATTTCATGGTTAAATATAAAGTTACCTCTTGCTTTTTGTTTTCCCCAAATGGATGACTTATTGAATTAAAGCTGGCATAGAAAACCGAAATATTATAGACACAACAATTTTGATTTCAAAATGTTTCAGTATGTTTTGCATTTAAGGTCAACGTTTTAATCCTATAAAGTTTTTCCAGTGCAGAGTTCCCTTGTTCAGACTGCACCATCATCCTTGTCGCTCACTTTTTCATCAGTGGTTTCTATGAGTGTTTGTTTTGATTGAGACTTTATTAAGTAATACAGAGAGCAAGAAATGGAGTGCCCAAAAGCCTGCCGCGGCGTATGGCTCCCTCACCGCTGCAACCCCAGACTCTGTGGGGGGAAATCGGAGATTTTAACTGGCTGACTGCTTCCTAATCTGGCACAACAAACGTGCATTTGCTCTGCCTCGAAAACGACTGGCAAAGACGTATAATTTGGTTGAGGTCAACTTTGTGGTATCATCCTGGCCTACGGGGATACAGCAATAATGACAGGTTGGCTGACCAGACCTTGACATGGGTCTGGCTCTCATCAGGACTGCGGTCGTGAAGGGATCCAGAAACACTGAGCTAATCAGGCACTACTCAAACCATGCTCTCAAACTTAACAGCCGCTGAAACCGAGCACCAACGTCACCGGGCTGTGCTGCAGACGCACCTACCAAAATCAATTCGACGCTCATCTTGATTCAAGATAAGTCTTATCCAACTTGTTCAAAATCTAATTTTATGCTCAGAGAACTGCAGACAATAACTCTGCTCATTGATTGAATACAGCGCAGTAAGAAGTTTGCATAACTTTTTCACATTTTCTTGTGTTGCAAACCACAAACTTCAATGAGTTTTATTGGGTTTTTATGTTAGACCAACGAAAAAGTGTATAATTGTGAACTGGATGGAAAAAAACATGGTTAGATAGTTTATTTTACAAATAAAAAAATCTGAAAAGGGTTGGGTGTGTTTGTTTTAGAAGCAGAATGATGTAGTCCCCATCTTTTAATCTTTTGGGGCATAGATACAGAGCAGCATCCTGATGACTGCCTCTCTTATGGCAAGATATTTTAACATTTAATAGCCAGGGGTGTTTTTTAGCTAAATATCCATCATTCTTGTCTTCCTGGTAAAAATATACTTTTCTAATAAACCCAAGAACATTTTAGCTATCTCAAATCCCATCATATTTTCCATTTAAAGGTTTTGGGTTTGCAGCAACAAATGGATTTATGGATTTAAGTAAATGTAAAGTTTTCAATGAGATGCTCCCAAGATAGAGATCAATAATCCAATAAATAAATAAAAACAAAATATTTATTTTTCTTTTTTTAAACTAAAAAGAAAAATTGCTCTCTTGTTATGTTAAAACTTCTTGTGATAGCAGCCAAATGAGCAGCTGTTGCAGCTGCATGAGATTGTTATTGGTTTGAACAGTTTGAACAAACCAAATAAAAATGTACATTTTTCAACATTTTCTTAGCAAGTTGAACTTAGTCCCCTGAACTGTCCTGGAGTGAAAGAACTCTGAAGTTAACTGAGCTTTTATAAACACATCAAAAGGCTTGAATCTCGAGCCTCTTAACATATTTTCTTCTTGTATTATGGTGATGCGCAGTTTTCATTTTCCTCCACACATGTAGTCTTTGCATGCAGGCTAAAAAGGTGAATGTTGCTTCTAAATCTTTCATGTGTCCCTTATTTAGTTTGTGTCAAACTCCAGATGGGAGGAACAGCTCTCTCCTGACAATAGCTGTGTTTTTGACAGACTTGTCCACTGCACCACTAAAAGTTGTCCAGTAACAGTCTTCCTACACAGTTACCACCGGTCTGTTCTGATTATCACCCTCCTTGCTTCTAGCCTGTCATTTTAGTACCACGGCCGTGGCTTTTTAGATTTGGAGTTGCAAAGTCTTTTCTGTTTGACATAATGGGTGGATAAGGGTGAAGCGAGATGTTGAAAGCTTGATATAATGTTTTATTACCTAACTAATCTGCTTTAAACTTCTCCACGACTTTATTCTCTGCCATTCTGAGGTGACTTCTGAAGGCAGCTGGTTAATTTTGTTATTATTATTATTATTCTGAAGTACCATCAGAGTAAAACGGCCTGAATACAAATTTCTGATTTGTGAAATTGGTTGACAACTTAATATTTTCTTTCCAATTCACAATTATGCAGGACCATATGTTGGTCTATCACATAAAGTTCAATAAAATAAATGGACCTAATGTTTAACAGTGGAAGGTGTATGAAGATATTTTTGCAAGGCACTGGAGGTAAAAAACAAAGGTTGTACTGCTACTTTGTCTCTGCATTAACATCAGATTTATTTCTACTCCATCACTGAAATATCAACAATCTTCTGCATGGTTATCCATCAAGCACTATGCTCCCACTCTCCTGGACACACACTGTCTGGTTAAAAAAGTGCCCTTCAGAATGGCTCAATACGATCCGAGTAGCCAATAGATTTTCCCTCAAACTAAGTAACCTGAGGCAAACACTGATACATGCCAGCGGAAGGTTAGATCAGGTGTGTGAGTTAATCTCAGACAGGAAGCAGTGAAGTAAGTGACCCACAGGTTGACACACAGGTGTGTGTTTCTGACATGACTGTGGAAAACAGAGAGAGAAAAAGACAGAGTTCAGTAAAAGGTCGGAGGAAGAGAGGCAGAAGCAGATGCAGGAGCGAGGAGTTTACGCTAAAGGAGCACGAAAAGGAGAGAACAGTGAACGGTAGCCCTTTGACCTTGCATGTCACGGATCATTAGAAAAAGTTCAGCAATATCTCTTAAATGTAACAAAGCCTGCTTCTCAGCTTGCATTTTATCACGTAAAACCCCATTTTAAATGTTAATTAAATTTGCTCAGATCCCACTGTGCTGTAATTTCCTCATTCAACAAGAATTATTTCCTGTCATTTGTGGTTGTTTCTGGATGAGATGACTCACCTACACAAGTCTTTCCATCGCTGTGGAGGACAAACTTCATGTGGCAGGAACATTTGGGGCCATGGTCCGTCTCCTCGCAGATGTGCTGGCAGCCTCCATTGCCGTAGTTGCACGTCACTATGAAAGGAGGCAGGAGTAAACACGAGCTAATTAAAGAGGAGTGTGCACACAACTTTTTCTCGAATTTTTAACAGTCAGCGAGGAGGTGTCAGGAAGTGGAGAACGAGTAAATAACATGCAACTCTTTCACTGGGCCATATGCTCCATCGCGTAAACACTGAACTTAGGTTGCACCCAGTCGTTCCCATGGCTTCAAAGACACATTCAGTAAGGTTTGTTTCAGAAAGAGCACTTAATCAGAAGCACTGATTGTTGCCTGAGCTGCTGCTAATGCAGAGATTAAAAGTCAACCCTGTTTCAATGGAGCAATGCTAGCAAACAAGTTAGCATTTTCTTGCTATATGATGAGCTGCTCTGTAATAACACCAAATCTGTGCAGGATGTCTCATTCCTCATGCTAAATACACTACTCAATGCCTGTACTTCAACCTTGGTTAAAGTGTAAAATGTCCTAAAATAAATTTATTTTTAAAGCAGTAGTATAAGTCCAGTCTTTAATTTGAATACATTTAATCACTAAGGAAATTTCTTATTGCACTGATGTCAGTACAACCTCCTCTGCATGTTTTTTTCTTCTATTTTGATATCAATTTTACAGCCAGCATTAGTAAATCAAACACCAAAAACAAACTAATTATCACAGCAGCTTTTCCCAACACACAAAAAGACATTCCTAGGTCTTATTATGAATAATCTCAAAAGATAGATCAGAAGAATTGTTTGGGCTTTACAGCTTTACAATTGTTACAGCTTTACAAATTAGCAGTGTCATATTATGAGGAAAAGAACAAAACTAATTGTACGGTTTTAATGCACGAATGATCTGATGTAAAATAATGTAACTATAACCTAAAGTGATCAAAACTACACATCACTTCATTATTTATGGTGATGCAAAAAAATTTGAAAGTCTGTAAAAACTTAAATATGTACAAAATTTGATTGTGACAGAATATTTTATCACGGGTGAAAGAAAGCATACTGCTTGGCTAGTACCTCCAAAAAGGGCCAAAGAGGAAACATTTTATTTAATTATAGGGAATAATTACCTCTTGTTTTCAGCACTCATTACAATCAATACAAAAGCCACCTTATTTGAGTCTGCACTGTGAGATTAGGAGGGAAATCTGACAAGCTCAGTTAATTTTGCAGCTATTCATGAATCACAACAGGAAGCCTTTGATTTTTACTGCAATTTTGCATGTTTCTGTGAAGTACATTTATGGAGCAGAGCGTATAAAGAGCTTAACCTTTCAAAGGAACCTGTGATGACAGAGTGAAAAAGAGCATGGTCGAGCCGAGGCTTCCATCGTCATCCTATCTGAACTCTCTCATCCCAACACCTTTCGCCTTTTTCCTGAGTTGTCATTGAGAAACCATAGAATAACACTTCTCCAATCCTTATCCAAACACAGACAAATCGCCCCCACCCTATCAGGCGCTGGCCCCCAGCTCTGACAGGATGATCTCTGTTGCGCGGCAACAGGAAGTGCGTGCTGTCTGTCTGAGCAGTCCCCTTCGACTAACCTCCAACACTTGCCCCGGTTGTGTAAATGATCCCTACTTATTTGAAAAACATGTTTCTTTTTTATTTTTTACGAGCACCAGTGAGGAGATTAGTCAGAGCTCGGTAATGCCACATAAATGTCAACTTCAAACTTTTTTTGGAAGACGTTTGTGTGGTGAGTGCGATTATCCATCCCCCGGCCTGTTTCCAAACCACAATCACCTTCTTCCTGAGCAGCCAATAAAGCAGCCATACTGACATTTGTGCATGTTTCCATGCAACCCATGGGGTTAGGATGACTTACGTTTGCAGTCCTTCATGTTCCGGGTGAGCTGGAATCCAGGTCGGCATTCACAGGAGATGCCACCCTTCTGCGCTTCCCTGCAGATGTGAGCGCAGCCGTGGTTCTTGTCCATGCAGGTGGGCCCCTCCTTTGTGCCTTCTGGTTGCACTGTGAAGAAAACAGCAGGACATGTATAGTTTGCAGAGAAAGTTTATCTCTCAGCTCCCATGAAGATTAGACACTGTTTTTAAAGCCAGAGAGCGTTCCGTAAACCAAGTTTGGTTTACATTAAATATCACAGAGATGGTAAGTGGACTACAAATGTTCAAATGCCTGTCACGCATTCTGACCTAAGGAGCCTTGTATGCCTGCTGACTGCTGGTGACTGACATGCTCAGTATCCCTTCACAAAGAGTCAGGTTCTTGTTGGAGCATGCTTACCGTTTCCAGGCTATAAAAAGAAAGGCTGCCAAGAGAAAAGGATAAAACTCCCAGCAGGAGCTGATTCCATAGAGCTGTAATTTTAATTGGAGTAATCCCCCATAAAGAAAAGAAACACGGAACACAAAAAAATAAAACTCCCCCAGCAGAGAGTGAGATCAAAACTCATTCCAGTAAATTAAGGTTGTCAGTGTACACTTCCATGACTTAAAGCATGACCTACGTCTGCAAGTATTTGACTAAACTATTGCAACACAAATTTCCGAAAGATGAATGTAAGATTACTTTATTGCAGGTACAACAAGCACCTGAAAGTGTTCCAAAGCCCTCATTCCGTAAATTACATAGAACCCTTTGCAATTATTGATTTCTTTTTAAACATCTGTTAGAAATCCCTAAAATAAATAGTTCCTATGGTGACTGACAGCACGGTGTTACTGAAGATCTCAAATCCGTGCAGATTTTCTTTCCCTCTCGTATCACCTTCCTAACTGTCCATGGTGGCAAGATAAACATGGATTGTTTGTCCAGCCTTATTTATTGCAGTTCCACTTGATACAATTTTTTTAAATTATGCTTCTGACTATAAATGTGGATAATTTTAAGCAAGTGGCAAATTTATAAATGACATGTTCTCTTGTTAGAGGCCCAGAGAAATGGGAAATATGTCAAACTTTGTTTGTACTGAAGGAAAACAAAATGTCATGGATTAAAAATCAAAGGTTCCTATTCAGGGTTTACATAAAAAAATGTTAAGCATGTTGTCAAATGACTTTAGCTATGTTGTTTTTTTTATTTTCATCCATTGTTTTGATGCCAAACTCACCTGGGAGTGTTTATAGCTGGAAAGATCAAAGTTACTGTTGTCTTAACATAGCAAATAGTTTCAGCTAAATTTTCTTTTAAAAAACTCCAAAAACCTGACCTGAAAACTTTATATTTTTTATTCCCTTTCCACTGAACATCACTTTCTTTATGTGCCTTTGTTTTATAAAGGACAGATTTCTGGGTAGCATGACTAATAATTTTTCTGTCAACAAATTCTCCCACCTGAACTGTAGATCTTTGCAACAACTCCTGGGTCAGCATGGGCTTCTTTACTGCTTCTTTGATTTATGTCTGGACTGTCAGTGTAGCTGTACAGTCATGACTTGGCAGAGCTGCACCTATGCCATAGTTTTATAATATTCTCATGGTTGATCTGTGAGAAGTTTAAAGCTTTAGATAATGTTTTTTTTTTTTTTTTTTTTGTACTTTAAACCTCCACACAACTTCATTCCTGGCCTGTCTGTTGTGTTCCTTGAACTTCATGGTGCAGCGTTTTCATGAATGTTTTCTAGCAAACCTCTGAAATCTTTACAGATCTGCTTTATTTTCACTGAAATTAAATTGTACAAAAGATAAACTCTATAACTATGATATTTGGTGCACTTGTTTTACATTTTCCCTCCCAATTATACCTTACTTTCTGCCAGTCTATCACATAAGATCCCAATAAAAATATGGAAAGGTTTGTGATTGTAAGTTAAAGTGGTGTGAATAACTCTGCACTTTGCAAGACACTGCATGTCTGCTTATACTGATGGCACTGATATTGAGTTGGGTAACTTTGGGTGATGTCAACCTAATCGAGAATCCTGACCTTCTGACTAATGTGCTGTCCATCACTTTAAGTCTGTCAACAAGCACACGAAGGTTATGCAATCCTCTCCCACTTTCCTGTGAGAGCTGTTTACATCCTTGACAAGATGCTGGGGCCATCAGACATGAACGCCCAAATGAAAGAGGCCATGCTAAGCTGAATGTGCGTCAACATATCTGATTGTTTAAAGTGCAAGGATTTCCACAGCTTTCACATGGATTTCACATGGATGCCTTAAGCCAATGTGGAGTTTCCTGGTTTCTTTTCTCTGCTTCTATCTGCAGCCAGAGCAGAATGCATTCATCCATTTACACCAAAGTAAATTTCTTGTAGCCATTTATGATTACTGACCAAGGTGGTTATCTGAATTCATAATCTCATATGAATGTGAATACAACACTCCCACCTATCCATAACATGTGAGACTGAGGCCAAAACCTGGCTCCTCATCTCTCTGAGGACCAATTCAAGTCCAAGTGTTGACAAAGATGGGGCCAGTTTCAGCTTTCATCTGCCCAAAGCACATCACTCTTAACTACCATCCAGGAAGGATATTACTTACTGGTAGAAAGAAGCCAATATTTTATGAAGAAAAAGCAAAATGTTAAAACAAAACACACAATCAGTCAATCAGACTTTCTACTAAGCGGTAACCCATGTTTCTGTTTATTACAGACCACTTCATATTCAGAAATCTGGACAGGAAACAGACCTGTAGCTGAATAAGGCTAATTTAAATGTCATCTAAAGAGCAAATCAGAGGGGATATGGTTTTTCACAAAGCTTAACACCAAACGGATCCATCCAGTTTCGGCACTTGTGGTGAACAGGGGATATTGAAATGAAAGAGCATGTTAAACTGCCCATAACTTTGTCCTCCCATCACAGCATGTGACCTCTGAACAAAACACTTAAAGGTAATGCTGCTGCCAGAAGCCATCAAATTTCAGGTTTTATTTGTGAACTATAAGGTTTGATAACTACCTGCAGAATGAATAACCAGCAGATTTATCAATGTAACACAAAACCCAGTTTACTATCAACCTTTTCAGAAGAATGTGGTCCAGAAAAATGCACTGAAACAACACCTGGTATCATGATAGAACCAGGTTTTTAACGTAAAGTTGCTAAAATGTGACACTAAGCATTACTTGGAGGTTTTATCAGTGTGTTTCTTGCCTTTAAAAGTTTTGTTTTTTGTTTTTTATCTATCTATCTTTTCTTTCAAATCCATGAGAAGAAGCTTCTAAATATCCATCTGATGCCATAAGCACTTTTTTAATTTGTTAAGTTTCTAGTTCTTATTTTCATACCTACAGAAATAAACCACTTAGTCATCTGGGAGGAAGCAACTAGGAAAAGGTATTTTTTAATTTTCTTGAACAGGACTCAATTTGTGTGCTTGCCATTAACTTAATGGAAGTTCAGTTTCATCAGCAGGAGTAACTGCAGGACATGACATTAAGTGAACAACACCACCAGAATCCTAAAACATTGCGCTTTTGACTCTTTGTGATGCCACGCTGACATTCATTATGCACATTTCCCAGCCCGAATACGGCCTTGAATGCCCCATGGGCAGAGAAACCGCACTTTACAACTGTGTTTATCAGCCAGACGACATGATAATGAGATATTTTTAAAGGTATGTTATTAAGCCTGATAAGGTCTGACAAAAAAAAATAAATACTTGAAACAAAAGGGATCAAGGACAATGGTCTCAGAGGAAGAGGGGGACAAAGTGGGCAAGTGAGAGTTTGAACAAGTGAAGACTTTAGATGGATTTTACTTTGCCACAGACATTTCACAATAAAAACAAGATGTGACAGCTTGTTTCTTTACTTGATAAACAAAATGAGATCACTTTTTCAATGTCTATCTACACTGCCTGGCCAAAAAAAAAGTCGCCACCTGGATTTAACTAAGCAAATAGGTACAAGCCTCCTACTGGATAAGTGCTGCATAGGCGATTATCTTTCAGCTGGCAACAAGTTATTTAACCCCAGCTGATGCAATGAGTAACTCCTCATTTCTTAAACAACCATGGCAAAAGACACATCCTGTGGTCGTGGAAAAGACGTTTGTCTGTTTAAGAAGGGTCAAATCATTGGCATGCATCAAGCAGAGAAAACATCTAAGGAGATTGCAGAAACTACTAGAATTGGGTTAAGAACTGTCCAACGCATCATTTAAAACTGGAAGGATGGTGGGGAACCATCGTCTTCCAGGAAGAAATGTGGTCGGAAAAAAATCCTGAATGATCGTGATCGGCGATTACTTAAATGTTTGGTCAAATCAAATCGAAGAAAAACAACAGCAGAACTCAGGAGTATGTTTAATTGTGAACGCAAAAGCATTTCCACACGCACAAAGCGAAGGGAACTCAAGGAGTAGGGATTGAACAGCTGTGTAGCTGTAAGAAAACCTCTAATCAGTAAGGCTAACCAGAAAAAAAGGCTTCAGTTTGCTAGGAAGCATAAAGATTGGACTCTGGAGGAATGGAAGAGGGTCATGTGGTCTGATGAGTCCAGATTTACCCTGTTCCAGAGTGATGGGCGCATCAGGGTAAGAAGAGAGGCAGGTGAAGTGATGCACCCATCATGCCTAGTGCTTACTGTACAAGCCTGTGGGGGCAGTGCTATGATCTGGGGTTGCTGCAGTTGGTCAGGTCTAGGTTCAGCAACATTGTGTGCCCAAAGAACGAGGTCAGCTGACTACCTGAATATACTGAATGACCAGGTTATTCCATCAATGGATTTTGTCTTCCCAAATGGAACGGGCATATTCCAAGATGACAATGCCAGGATTCATCGGGCTCACATTGTGAAAGAGTGGTTCAGGGAGCATGAGACATCTTTTTCACACATGGATTGGCCACCACAGAGTCCAGACCTTAACCCCATTGAGAATCTTTGGGATGTGCTGGAGAAGGCTTTGCGCAGTGGTCAGACTCTCCCATCATCAATACAAGATCTTGGTGAAAGATTAATGTAACACTGGATGGAAATAAATCTTGTGACACTGCAGAAGCTTATTGAAACAATGCCACAGCGAATGTGGGCTGTAATCAAAGCTAAAGGCGGTCCAACAAAATATTAGAGAGTGTGACCATTTTTTGGTGGCGACTTTTTTTTTGGCCAGGCAGTGTACGTACCTACCTACCTACCTACCTATCTATCTACCTACCTAGTGTTTGGCACACATAAAATTGTGTAAGTTGCAGATATAAAACTTTTTGCTCATATCTTTTGACATTTTGCTTCTTATTTAACAGGTGGCACACATTTTATCAACATACCATAAAAATTTGTGTGACAAGGTGAGCTTTGCTTCAGGAGTCTTCATTTGCATCAATGATTGAGGACTGGGGATCAACCTCAGGCTGCACAGTGGCGCAGTTGGTAGCATTGTTGCCTTGCAGCAAGAAGGTCCTGGGTTCGATTCCAGGTCTAGGGTCTTTCTGCATGGAGTTCTCTCTGTGCATGCGTGGGTTCTGTCAGGGTACTTTGGCTTCCTCCCACAGTCCAAAAATATGACTGTCAGGTAAATTGGTCTCTTTAACTTTTCCCTAGGTGTGGGTGTGTGGGTGTGTGTGTGTGTGTGTAGGGGTGTTTGTCCTGTCTGTCTCTGTGTTGCCCTGCGACAGACTGGTGACCTGTCCAGGGTGTACCTCACCTCTCGCCCGAAATGTCTTGCTGGAGATAGGCACCAGTACCCCTCCCAACCCCAATAGGGACAGGGGTGTAAAAAAAATGAATAAATGGATCAACCTCTTTAAAAGCAGCTGTACACTGGACAGTTGTTTTTTCTTTTATCTTACCAGATCACTGTGCAGCCGCGAGGCATCTGCACTGAGTTGTCAGCCAAAATGGTGTTATTTTGTCAGGTAGGCATCTACTTGGCTATGATGAATTTCCATTTTGCCAGTAGGAAACATAAAATCTGGTTTGTAGATTACCAGTGGGCATGGTTTGCAGTTCATAGGGTGTCGTCATCGATGGAAACCCTTGGCCATCTTCTGTGGATGGACATAATCGGCTGCAGTTTTGTTTCCTGGTTAATTGTGTGACTGTTCTAGTGTTGGTTGGGTAAGTCCCTCCTTTACTCACTTAGAGTGCGATTGTTGGGGGAGGTTATTTGGGGCGGAAATCTGCTCCCTAAATTGCAGATGTGTGTGGGCGTGTGTGTGTGTGAGAGCACGTGTGCAGTTCTCAGTAGTAGTTGGTGGTGGATTTCTTTCCACTTGTTGGTGGTGAGCACGCTGGGTGACTTTTTTTTGTTTGTTTGTTTTTAGCTAATACAACTTCTGTCCTGCCCTTTTAAAAATAAATTTGGATTTTAAATGTATGGAGTAAAATAATTTTGTGGTTGCTTGTAGTGTTTAAATGCCCCAACTTGGTCACATTAGAAATATATTTTTATTTTAGGTTGCCAAAAATAGCATTTTGTATTCATAATTTAATACCCACAAGCATCCATGGACATTTCAAATTTTCATTTGAGGTGTCTGTATTTGTTAAAGTCTCTTTAGATGGGCTTATTATTCTGAAAATAATTGAATTGATTTACAGTCAAGTTCAATAAATTAGATTATTGAAAATCAACTTTAAACAAGTCTGCTTGTAACCTGGGTTTAAAGGACCCCAATGTTTTGGCTGTTTTGCAGTTTTCTTGAAGAATGTTCCAAATAAGTGGATCATAAAAATTGAATGATGCTTCTCCATGTTCTCCAGATTCTGGGGATAAAGAGATTAGAACCAGAATACTTGAATGACCTGATTTTGAAGGGTTGATACAACAAATTTTTTATGTATTTTGGTGATAAGTCATTCAGTGATTTATAAACCATATGCCTATAAATCAATATTTCAAAGTTCATTATTTGAGCAACAGGGAGCCAGTGTAAAGACTTTAGATGATATGCCCTATAGCCCTGTTTTTAGAGAGATCAGCAGCAGCAGCATTCTGGATCAGCTTCAGCCGTCTGATTTTTTAGGCAGAGCTGTGAAGACACTGCTGCAGAAATCAAAGCAATTAAAGATAAACACAGGGACAAGTTTCTCTAGATCTGGTTGGGACATTAGTTATGTAATCCTGGAAATGTTCGTCGACTTTGTAACTGTCTTTATGTGACTCTCAAAGTTCACCACAACCAAAATTCGGGCAATTACAGCTAGATTCTAGCTGAAATTGAAGCATTGTGCTGATTCTCAATTATTCCTCTTTAGGTTCAAAAATACTAACTTCAGTTTTGTTTTTGTTCTCCGAGAGCCTAGTTCTTCCACAGTCATGTCACCTCCACACATTTATCTGTCCTAAGCATCTGTTCAATGGTTGGACGGGTTCAAAGTCACCTGATGACATTGTAATGTAGAGCGGTGTATCATCTCTGTAGTTATTTAAGTAGCTTGTTATGACCTGGGCTAGTGGGAGCACATAGCTATTAAATAGGAGGGTTCCCAGGATTGAACTTTGGGTTACCCCATATGTGACTTCTGTCCAAACTGAGGAGCTTGTTCTTTAGGTAAGACTCAAACCATTTCTGTACCAGAGAGTTAGGCCCAGCTATGTAGTGGTCAGCCATGCCAAAAGCTGCGCTGAGGTCCAACAGAACTGACACTGTGGTTCTTCCACAGTCTGTATTTATGTGGATGTCATTGAACAGTTTGACAAGGGCAGTCTCAGTACTGTGGTGAACATAAGACTCTTTCACGAGACTGAAAGACGTCAAAGTAGTTGGTCATGGTTAAGAAACAATTTAGCTATTGTTTAGGAAGTATTTCACCAAGTGAAACACATTATATAGATTAATTAGACAGAATAAATATTTGCGAGCCTATATTTCTGTTAATGATGATTTTACACTCATAGCTAATGGAAACGTGACATTTATAATGAGAACTATTCAACCGGGAACTAGAAACTGTGCAACAGGAGACAAATTAACAACAGATAAAACGGCAACTCCTTCAATCCTCCAACAAAAGAACCAAAGGAAGCATGAGTTCTTAAGACCAAAGCTGCAAGATCTCTTGAATGTGAGAACCATGTAGAAGGGAAACTGAAACAAAGGAGCTGGAGTGGTGGAAGGCATGTCAAGGGTTAGTAGTCTGCTTTTGAGAGCATGGGCTGGTGAAAGGATGGGTCATGGTCTGACCCAATCTGCTGTCATGCAGCTCAGAGTGGAGACGGCCGCCTCTTTGCAGAAGAGCTTTAAGCCGCCACCAAGAGTTGGGTGGATACACGCTGAAAAGAAGGGGCCCAAGAATGGAGCCACCACACTATTAAAGCAGCATTCCTTCCTCTTAGATAATGGGCCCTTAAAAGTTTTAATGGGAGGATAAAAATGTCAGCGCATGCAAAAGAGAAAGGGAAAAATATCTGGACTGCTTTGAGCTGCGCCGCCAAGCAGATGGTCAGGCAGGGCAAAGAGCTGGTCGAGGGATTAACTCCTCCCCACAAAGTCAGTCCATAGAGTTGAGGAAAGTCATCAGAGTGCTACTGTTTGATTTTGGTTGTGATTGTCCCAAACGCCTTGTTGAGACACCTCATTCTCACCCCTTTTTCCAGAAAGGATCCATTAAAAGCACGAACAACCAGAGAATGGAAAAGACAGCTGGCAACTACACTAAACAAGTCACTGTCAAAGTTTTTTATGTGATTTTGTTTGTTTCCAAAGAATTGGAGTTTCTTGCAAAATGCTCAGAAGAGTTTAGGATTTCCAAATTTTTTCACATTACAAACACACTCACCTGAGAACTTCATTTGGAGTGTCTTGTGACAGACTAATAAAAGGATGATTTTCTTGATGACCAAAACCTGGAAATGTGTGGTGTGTATTTGAATTTAGCCCCATTTACTCTTATACCACCAAATGAAATATTTCAGGAATATCATCTCGGTATAAATACAGTTTTTCTCTGAAGGCATCAGGGATTTGAGGAGAACATCAGAGAACAAAGATCAACACAAAGATCAAAGAATACACCAGGCAGGTCAGGAATAAAGTTATGAATTCTAACCCAGATTTAGGTAATGCAACAATATCCCAAGTTTCATCATCTTACGGAAAATCCCTGCAGTGACACACAGCTTTGGTGGGAGAATTTGAGGAATCCAGACAACAATTAGTCACATATTCCTCAAAGCTGTCAATTGCGAAAGAGAGCTGAAAAAATGAACTCAAGTTTGCTACAAACCATGTAGATATAGAAAACCACAACAAATCTGTTGAAGAAGGCCCCAATGTCTGAAGAGACCCAAACTCACATTTCTTGGTTTACATGTTCTTCCAAGGTGACAATATCATTCTTAGCACACCACACACTGGAGGAATATCTCAGGAAATTATCTTTAGCGTCATCTCAATAATCCTTAAGATTGTAGGAACAGGAAGATCGGGATAATCTTCCTGTTCCGGGGTAATTGTCCCGATTCGGGTCACAAATCGGGACATTTATCTTACTGTGGGACCCAGACAACTTGTGGACAAGTTCAAAACTTAAAGTACATCTGCAAGTGAACAGTTTTCCAACTAGTCTCAAGGTCTCAACATTTTACATACACCCTTGAATTATCCAACTTCAAAATGCATGTATATTTAACTCTGTTAGCTCTCACAAACATGACACTGGTTGTTAAAAACTTATTAGTGTGCATGTCCTGTGTTTTACTTTGAAAACATTGTAAGGTCCTACATCTGTGCAAAAGAGCATTAACATATATGTATGAACAGCCACCCAGGTGAATTTGCATAATATATGCATGTTGCAAACACAGTAAGATTCTGCCCATCTGTGTCACAGACAGTTGTGCAGCACCTGCTGCGTATGTTCCCCCTCTCGGCTTCACTCTTCCTCCCATTCTCTCAAGGTGACCTCACTGTGCAATCCCAAAGGAGCCCAGTACCCTCTCAACACAAAAGACAGGAAAACAGAGCACAACCAGGATGCCCACCTTGTTTAACACAGACATAAAAACTGTATGAGACGCTGGCTGGTATTGCACAGATCGTTTCCCCCCCGAAAAAATCTAAGTATTTGTTTCTCCAAAGCTCAGTCTAGCACTTTGATTGAAGACATAGCAGCCAAGTATTGGTGGAAAAACCCCTCCAGCACTCTTAAAATCAGCAAGCCCACGTAGGGCTGGCCAGCTTAGGGATGGCCTTGAAGAAAGCAATGAAAAAAGGGATGCCAGTCTCAAATGAGGTGAGGAGAATTCAGCAGCAAGGCCGCAAACATTTGAAAAAGCTCTAGCCACTGATGTATATTTGTTGAAGGATGAGGGGGAAAGTACTGGGGGCACGGGAACTGAGCAAAGGCTGGACAAAGAGGGAGGGTGAGGGCAGATTATGCTGAAAAGACATATACAGAGATAAAAGAAGAAGGAAGACAAATCCAAAGGGGACAAAAAAAAGCCTCACGTGTCACTTCACTGTGTCTGCAGCTAAAAGCCCTTGCTCCACTTCCCCAGAATAGGAAAAGAGCCTGGTTATACGGTTGGGCTGCAGAGCAATGGAGCAGTGACTTCTGCACTTGTAAAAACATTTCTGTGGCCAATGCACAGACAAGCAGGCAGGAGGGCAGGCTTATTGACAACCAACAGGGGGAACATATGAGAACCCTACTGGCTCCAGCACAATGGGAAACAACAGTGCAATATATGAACAAAAAGTAAATCAAATCATCCTACAAACATTTTATTTGGCAGCCCACAGCTCAAAACATTGCATCACTGGAATAATTGAAAGTGCTCATTTATCAGCACATTACCTCACGACATTACAACGTGAAACCGTCTACTACACGGACATTACGTTTTCAGATAAGAAAAACAGCAATAAAGCAGGGTTCTCAGATCCAGGGTGTGATTTTACACAGGAGGAATGTTGCACCTGGAACTCTAATTTAGAATATAATGCGCCTAGGAGTTGTGGATTTTATCACACTTAATGGAAAACTTCTTACTTCACGAGACAACAAAGAACCGATGTTCTCCGAAGTCAACACGCTAGTCTTCATCTAAATGTCAATGAAGAGCATGACAGCTTGCCTCCAGCAGGATTACACTGGAGATGAAATTACGAAGGTGTGTGCCTGTACAAATGATGGTGTGTGTAATTATGCCCATTGTGTTGAGAGATTTGTTGCACTAAAGGGGGAAAATCCTTCTGAAATACTATTAAATGTGGCTAGAATAGCAGCAGAGTTTTATTTCCAGGTGTGAGGAGTGTACATAAAAGCAACACTTAAATCCACAATCGAGCGAAGAAAGGGGGGAAATGAGGCTACGTTTGGAGAAAATAATTATAGACATGTGTAGCACACTTGGTGGATAACCTGATGTTAATACGTTATACAACTCCATATTTTTGCTAAATTACATCATTTAGACAGAGAGAATTTTTTTAATCATTACTCTTTATGATCTTAAGAGAATTTATAAAGACTCAAGCTTATGGCTTCTAGAGGTCTAAGGAACAAAGATGGCCAGGTGACCATCGAAATTGGAAAATTTTCAATTATCATTATATGGTTGCATTTTTGGACCATTATCCTGCAAGTAGATCCAATGATGACCAATTTTTAGTTTACCTGATTTACATTAAACATCTCCTATTACATTGAGATCTCTCCTACTACAGGAGATATTTAATTTAAATCTACAGGAAATTACAAAAACGTGCTTTGTCACATAATGTAATTTTAGAGCTATTGGGCACACCTGAATGTAATTAACTTTGATAAGAAAAAAAAACATTTAGCCCACACTTGTCTATAAGTCGCAGGTATCTACACTGAAAGATTTTTACACAAATATGTACCATAAGTGTTTTTTTTCTGAACAGTGCCTGGATCATGGCTGCTTAGAAAAAAAGAGCTTAGCAGGAAAAGTATTTGACCACAATCAATGACTTCCTGGGAAGAAACCCATTAAAATCGTCGTCTTCAGTTTCTCTCTTTCATTGTTGCTCTCAATGTTACTTTTGTGTCAGGTAAAATTTGCTCTTGAGCCTGTGCTGTCCTCTTTCATCATTCAAAACTTGGTAAAAAATCCATATATTAACGGCATTGAAGTGTTTAAAGTGTGTAGCAGTAGCAGTTTATAGTCTGGAAATTACAGAATTCGACCTTTGTTTTATGCTTGATCCACCTGGAGAGTTGGTTGCCGAAGCACTCAGCAGCTAAATTCCCCAGTAGTATTTAACAAATGGCAGACATTTATAGGCACGGTTGAGAAACAAGTTGTAGACATGTAGTAACGATTAAAGGTTGTTATGAAGACTTGGCCAACTCCAAATGCCACTGTTTGCTGCAGTTCTCCAACAGTGAGCTTTTCAGATTATTTTACCCTGCTTAACATCCTGCCCAAAGTTTGCAATGGCAGGATAAGCTTGAATTCCTGTCCAACCTCACTTTTATTTTATTTTAGCAATCCTCTAACAGTAGAGATGTGTAGGTGTTAGGTTTTGCACAATTTCTATTTTAAACCATGGCCTTCTCGGGATGTTATGAATTACCAATTAAAGGCTCCCAGGTCCTCAGTTAAGCTACTTGCACATAAAAAAACCTAATCTACATTTATTGTGTTGAACTATTATGGTGGGTTTTTTCACACTGAATAAAGAGACTCAAAATAAAGATAGAATCATATATATTTTTTAGATAATGATACTGCATAAAAAACAGACTTTATTTTCAGGCTTTTGTACATCTTCATTAGAGGAACCAGTACGTGTGGAGGGTACTGAATGACATCCTTATTTCTGGAAACTTTAAAAACCTCTGTATGCTGAGCTTCCTTCAGCAACAAAAGCTGAACGTAAAGCCCTGAGGCTGATGTAATCAAAATTTTCTTTTTCCCGAATTAGTTTAAACCAGCCTGATGATCACATTAGAGTCCTCGTGGCTGCTCTGAAGCTTTGCTCACATACTGTAGAAACCTTCCCTTTTGCCATACTGATTAGTTGTGAGAGCAAGTTTGATCCAGGAGGACCCGACGTCTTTGCAAGTGGTTATTTCCTCTGACTTCTTTAAGCTGCTCTGTTTGGAAGTCTGTGCAGAGATGAGGTGTCTTGTGTAACCAGTCAGTCACTTATTAAAATCACATTATAGGTGAACTAAATCTTATCTTTTTATTTTCAGGCAGCGTTCTGCTTTATAAGTATTAGCAGACTCTTCAAATATTCAGTTCGCACAAGACTCCAGATTAATAGTAACTCTCCCACCGGGCAAAAGCATTGGCTTTCCCATGCACTCGTTGCATCGCAGACTGCAAAAATGTCATGTCATGTTGGACTGTATTTAGTTGAGTCATTTTAAGTGTAATAGACGCTGAAGTTAATAAACGTAAAATATTGGGCCTTACAAAAGTATTAACACATCTTGAACCTTTTCAGGTTTTGTTGTGTTACAATAGCAAACATCAGTGCACTTTTTTGGAATATTTTGGCCATAGACCTACACATAGGAGAACACTATTGCGAAATTGATGAGAAATTATACATATTCCAAATCTGAAAAGAAGAATTTCCACTCAAATCCAACCTCCATGATTCTAAAATTTTTTACTCTATCCTGCAATAAAAGTGAAGGAGCCGTCCCCCCTTCCAGGACATGGGCATAAAGTTGGAGAAAAGCAAAGTGAAGCGCAGCATCACGCAAAAAGCAGATAGGCTGCTGAGCAGTGGGACTCTCATAATGTTCAGTAAGATGTTAAATCCAGACAGGAGTAAGTGTCTCAGAGTGATTCTTAATTGCAACCCTGGAGAAAGCAATGCAAGTCCTGCCTGCGGCTGCATCGATGTTATGTACGGGTTGCCAGAGCTGGCATTAATGTGTGGCCATTGTTTAAGGTGATGGACTCAATGCAAAATATTCCAAGACAGAGAGAAACTATGATGTCTTCCCTGAAGCCATAATGAAAGTCTTTTTTCTTTGAAAAAATAAAACTAAACAAAAAAATCAGGACATCCAACTCACAGTTAGCAGATCTACAGTTAAGTCTTTAAAATTAACCCTTATCACAAAAATCACTGTCAACAGTTCAACATTATTTATATAAAATTTGAAACCATTTTAGCATTTTAATAATCTTGTATTACTCGTATAATTTTGAAGCTGTTTGTACTGTGTTAATTATTTTTATTTCATGTATATTTTTAATTATGGATCAGTCTACATTTCTTAATTTATTGGATGCTTTGTTTGTTTTTGTTTTTTGTTAACATTTTCAGTTGAAAGCAACATCAGCACTGCTTTTAGACGATTTTTACAATTTCTTGTGGATAAAGTACAATTTAAAATAATACATTAATATCTGCACAGTGGCGCAGTTGGTAGCACTGTTGGGTTCGATTCCCGGCCGGGGTCTTTCTGCATGGAGTTTGCATGTTCTCCCTGTGCATGCGTGGGTTCTCTCCGGGTTCTCCGGCTTCCTCCCACAGTCCAAAAACATGACTGTCAGGTTAATTGGTCTATCTAGGTGTGAGTGTGTGTGTGTGGTTGTTTGTCCTGTATGTCTCTGTGTTGCCCTGCGACAGACTGGCGACCTGTCCAGGGTGTACCCCGCCTCTCGCCTGGAACGTAGCTGGAGATAGGCACCAGCAACCCTCCCGACCCCATTAGGGACAAAGGGTGAACAGAAAATGGATGGATGGATGGATGGATGGACATTAATATCAAAATTATTTTACTTATATCAAATTGCATAACTAGACAAGGGATTTGCTTACTACTTGAATTTAAAGTTTTGGACTTCAACTCATGCCTCAACTTTTGGGGAAGCAGAGTACAGGGGTTCAATTATAACACAACTTTCTAGATTTTTATTTTTTTTATTTGCAAAAATAAAGGTTTTCCTTTTGATTTTACTTCAAAACTATACTTTAGGTTAGTTTATCATATGAAATACACATAAAATATAACCTGTGTGGTAGTGGTATTAAAAAATGTGGAACAGGTTAGAGTCTGAAGGCAAGGAATTGCAGCAGAACAAACCCAGATAAAATCCAATCTGCAAAAAGTCTCTCGACTGCAAAACCGACAATCTGAACAAATGTCTAGAATATGTTCTCCTCCCTTTTGAATCCCTTTAAAACATGAAGCATGTGGTTTTTATGATGCTGACCTGAGTATGTTTTCTTTTTCAGCACTCACAACTAAAAGCAAATGAACTGAACCTATAAGTCACCATAAGTGACTTGCATCAGTGCACACTTCAAGTTATTGCCTGGTTTTTCAAAAAGAAAGAGGACCGACATTATGGATGTGTCAGCTGACTAAACCGAAAATGTCTGAGTCTCAATGTTCTGGATTTCATCTCAAGCACAAATGTCCCCGTTGTTGTCCTGAATAAAAGTGAAAATAAATCAAATGTAAAGCGGGAGGAACCCTCCCTGATCCAAATTGCATTCCTTTCAACTGCTAAGCACCTTGACTTTCGTGAAAAGCCTAATTTCTAGGCTGGGGATGTTTGAAGTGAATAAATGGACTGTTACATTTTTGGCCAACAACACGGTGCAGAAACTCATTTGGCCAAAGTTGCTCCTGCTGAGGGGAGGGGGGGAAAGGGAGGGTATAATAAGGGACAGGCCAGCAGCAGCCTTGTCATTAGCCGGGAGGCTGAAAGACCCCTGCTGCCTAATTGGCACCGGCTCCCTCCAAGCAGTGGCTCTGTATCAGCAGGAGAAACCGAACAGAGGCAGCAGGCGCTTCTATGACCAGCTCTGAACTGCACCCAGAAAGATCAGCACACGTTGCCGATGGAACACCTGAGCTATTACCGGAAGAAATGGGAAGCTGATGTCTTTTTAATGATGACAATAAACCTCATAATCAAACTGCAACCCAGACTCTGCTTTTTAAGAGGTGGGCTGGCAGGATGCACCAATGGTTCCATTTAAAATCGACCTGAGTGAGGGGATTAAACATTTATCCATTTTCTAGTGATTCTTTTTTTTATATTTAGAGCAATTCTTCAGGGGCTGTTGCCCAAAAACTCTACAAAGTCACTTCCTAACCACTTCCATTATCCTTCAGGCACATACTGTTGTAATAAGAGTGGTAATAATAAGCAGATGAGTGGTTGTTCTGTCTCTTGGTCTTTCAAAAATAAGGAAACAATAAATAGGCGCCTATCTGATGAGCACAGGAAGTTTGCAGATTTATGGCAGCTTTAATCTTTTGAATTCAATGGCTCTCATCTGGGAGCAATAAGGACAAAATGAATATTAAAATGGAATATTAACAGGAACTAGAGACATTTATCATGAACATAAACAGACGAAAGACTGGAGGAACTTGGCAAAATCAGACTACTGCTCTAAATCTGTTTCTGATAGCGCTGATGTGTAGAAAGGCTTGAAATTTCATGGTCAAGCTTTTCAGTCCACTCAAAAAAGAAAAAAAACACACACAGCATTTATGAAATGTAAACACTGACACTTCAGTAGGCCAGATGGAGCTCATAAATTAAACTTCCAAGATCCTCATTTCATCATACGGGAGAATCATGAGCATCTCAATTTAATGATTCTCCATACGAGTACTTAGCTGAGAAAACACACGAGAGGGATGAAAAAGACGGAGATGAGAAGACACTCGAATCTTGCTGTGTAAGTCTGGGGTTTACAGAACAGGAAGAACTGTGTCAGATTTAGAAAAAAGGACATCCACAACACTGCTTAGTCTGTTGGAACTGAGGAGTTGTAAAAGCCTTTGCTGGATAATCATTCCTCGAATGAACGAACTTTCTGACGGTGATAACAGCTGGTCATAATGTCTGCTGCTTCACAGAAACACTGGAAGCTCTGAGCAAAGTTGCGTAGGGCAGCAAAAAACCGAGTCAAAACGCAAACACAGCAATTCTGCAATTTTTACTTGTCAAATTTTCACACTTCTACAGCCTTTAATTGCCAACGTTTTCAGGCTTCTTTATTGAATTTTGTAAATACACAATATGGATGGATGGATACAATTTTTCAGACTGGATACGAGATCTTTGAGCCATTTGTGGCCCCTAGATTGATTGTTTGGGGCCCCAAATTGCAGTTTGATAAATTTGACCCAGCAGCAAAACCAGCTGATGCAAGTGAAGACTTTGTTTGCTGACAATTTATAATCCTCTTACATTCTTAAATGTCAAGACTACAACACAACTTATTGGCCTTTTAATAACCACACTTTGGTTTTTCTTTTTAATTTGATAATTAGTAGGACTACATACTGTACATCCAGTGACTTTTAATTGAAAGCAGACTTTGGTGCAACTAGATGTGTTTAATTAGTTATTGAACTTTGCTAAATGTAGAAAGTGCTTTTTAGTTGTTTAATTTTTTTTAGAATATAAAAAAAAATCCTGGGCAAGAAAAAAGAAAACGGTGTGCCACTAAAGTCTTTATTGGAGACTTTTCTTTCAACAAGGCTAACGCCATTATTTACACGCCCTTACTTACAAATATTTGACTATCTTTTTCTTTTGCACGCTTAGTTTATTTTTGAGCATAATGAAAAACAAATCAAGATAAAATTAGTTTTGTTTTTTTCTAAAAATGTTTTAAATTTGTTAATTTTTTTGGCCCACGACCACTTTTGTTGTTTGGAAATCACCAGTATAGAGCATTTCCAACATTTCTAGTAGATATAGTATCTCATATGTGCTAGGGTTGACACAAAGCTAAAGTTTTAAACTCAAGACCGATACCAAGCAGCAACATTTTTGGAACGGACAATTCTTATTAGTTAAGAGAAAATATGATTAATTCCAATATATAGCCAAACCTTCCATTATTAGGTCAAAACTAACAAGTATTGAACAATTGTTTGTGTTAATTCGCACTGAGCAAAGCGTGACTTGGAACTTTTCAGCTGGGAAGCGCATCTCCATGGGGTTCTCAGACCAACATAGCACCTTTCCTGGACTGTTTGTGTTCGTGAAGATAATATTTAAACATATAGCGTTAGCTTTCCATCTGTCCGAACAATGCTGTTGGTCTGCTAAAGATGGTTGCTCATGTTTTTTCTGGATGTTTGAAACTTACAGCAATTCTTTGTTTCAATCAGTCGAGCGGCTGTGGAGAAGGGAGGGGCTAAGGGCCTGTTATTGTAGCGCTGCTCCCAGACAATTTGGGCAAATTTAAATAGGTCAGCTTATATTGATTTGGATGCAAATGAGTATCTTTGAATATATATTTTTTTCTAGTATCGGTTTAATAAAAATATAAAGTCATTTTACAACCCTAATATCTGCTTTCATAAGCTATGTTCCTCTTGTTCTCTAAACATGAGGATAGATTTATGAAAACATTATTTCTTAAAAGTATGTATCACAAAGATTGGCAGAAACAATGAAAAATCTCTAAATCTCTTAGTAAGAAAGCAACAAAATCCTACACAAAGTACACTGTAAAAAAAAAAGAGCTAGTGTAGTGTAGAGCTGTTACAGGCTCTGTGCAATCCAGCGCTTCATAGCCACCAAAGACATTTCCTGACAACTTAGTTTGACATTAAAACCGTCTGCATGTCTGTGGCGCTGCTGTGTGTGGTGAGCAAGCCTCAGAGCAAGTTGGCTCTTTTCCTGTCACGTCTCCATCCCATAGGAACGCTCTATAAACAAGAGGTGTGTCTGCCCTGGGCTACACCTTTAATTGTTTTCACTGTTCGCAGTTCCCCCCGCAGGCCACTCTCATACCACAGATAACTTGAAAAGCAGCCAAGTGCTAGATAGGTTCAATTTGAAAAGGGGAGTGGAAAACAAAAAGATGTATCCTTGTTCTCCCCCTCTTCATTTCTTCTCTTTGAAGAGTGGCAACCTAACTGTTTTAACTTGTTGTAGGGCTTGTTAGGGCTAATCCCGCCCTCCATTTATTCCTGAATATCTGCTAGTTACATAAAGACTTGACAGCATCATTATCTTAAAATGTATCGTAATGATGTTTGAGCAAACTGTACAGTAAGGGCAAGACCCGATACCCAAAAATGAAACCACAGTGCAGTTGAAGTGTCCGCTGCTTATGTTTCAGTTTTTTGTTAACACTTCACTGTTTCAGATCAATAAACTACTTCTAAAGTCAGAAGAAAATACACTGAAAATACAAAAAAGCTGTTTTAAATGAGGATATCATTTATTAAAAGTAAACGTTATCCAAACCAAAATGGCTATATGTAGCAAAATAATCCCCCTTAACTTAATAACTGATTGTGTTGGCAGCAGCAGCCAAGGCTAAAGAACACTAACAGTCACATCACAGTCGACTTTGACAAGGCCACTGAAAAACTTTCAGTTTTTATCTCTTCTGCGGTGGAATTGTTGGTATGCTTTGGATCATTGTTCTGCTGCACAACCCAAGTCTGCCTAACCTTTAGGTCACAAACTTATGACCAAACACTTTCCTTCAGAATGTTGTAGTAAAGGAAGAAGAGTTGGGGCGTGCCGTGGTGGCGTAGGGGTTAGCGCGACCTGTATTTGGAGGCCTTGAGTCCTCGTCGCAGGTTCGACTCCCGGACCCGACGACATTTGCAGCATGTCTTCCCCCCTCTCCTTCCCCGTTTCCTGTCACTCTACTGTCGTATAAGGGACACTAGAGCCCACAAAAGACCCCCTGGAGGGGTAAAAAAAAAAAAGAAGAAGAGTTATGGTTTCAACTAATTTGGCAAGTCGTCTAGGTCCTGAAGCAGGAAAGCAGCCCCACAAAATCACACTTAAATGTGCTGTGTTCCATTTGCGTTCAGGACCCACAAGTTTCAAAATGTTTCATTTTGGCCTTGCTACTCTGTTAAATATTTCTCCAAAAGTCTTGAGAGTTTTTTGGGACTACGTTTTTTTTTTGGCAAATCTGAGACGGGCTTTTGTTCTCCGTTTAGTCAGCAATTTGTTTTACCTTGAGCCATTTTTTGCTCAGCATATTCCTTATTGTTGAATCGTGAACTTAACTTTATTTCACCTAAACTGAGGCAAATGAGACATGCAGAGCTTAACATGTGGCTGTGGGTTTCTTTGTGACCTCATGGATTAGTAAAGACTTTGTTTCTCACCTTTTCTTGATTTTTTCTTTATTGTTATTGATTGGGACATTATGTGTTGTTTTTGAGCTCTTCTATTCTATTGGATGATACACAATCTATTTGATTTCTTCTATTAGGCGATTTCTATTTCCTACACACCAGGCAGTAATCAGGCATTAGTGGTGCATATGCAGCTAAACAAAACATTCTGGTTAATTGAAAAATAGAGGCAATTACATTTCACATAAGACCAGGTTGGTTTAGATTGCTTTTCTCATTTATTAAATTAAATCTGAAAACTGTGTTTTGGTATTACTATGTATATCTTATAAATTAGTTTATCTAAAATTAAGTGTGACCAAAAAAAAATAAAACAACAAAACAAAACAAAAAAAAAAAACTAGCACAGGAGAAAGTTGTAAGGGAACAAATACATGATCTGACTAAAGCGTGTGTGCAGGTGAATAACCTTTAGGCCGCTGGATGCATGTATGCTGGTTGTCACTCAGGAGGAATCCTTCCCTGCAGCGGCACTCATAGCTGCCCATCATGTTGACACAAATCTGCTGGCACCCACCGTTGCCTTCCGAGCACTCGTCCACGTCTGCCAGGAAACACAACCACACACAAATTAATGAGAACAGTTCAAAACAGAACAAATGTTGCACAGACAGTCTGTGCGGGACTTGTCTGAGATTGAATTGTGACTTGCTCCATGGGCCAAACAGATGATGCAAACATGATTTAAACATTTATGTACTCCGAAAGAATCTAGAGGTCATCTGCCTTAAAAAAAAAAAATAAAAACATGGTCAAATAAATTAAATTTAATTTAATGAAATTCTTTGAAAACTTTTAAGTTGTGATGTGAGAGTAAAAGCAATACTAAGAGCAAACAAAAAACTAGACAAAAACCTGAAAGCTCCATTTAAAACTGTTCAGCACTGAGCTATAAAAATGCAAATGCAACACAATCCGTTGAAGAGGGGAAACCTGATCCAACTGGGCCAGAGTACCTGTTGATGACGAGTGTCTGTCAGCCCTGTGACGGGAGGAATGCGAGGAGAGGGACGAGAAAGAGGGGGAGGAAAAGTTTAGATAGGAAGAGAAGAGTGGGATATTTTTCTTTCAAAGTCAGTGGGGGAGAGAATCTACTTCAAGTACGTACAGAGTATTTAGCAAAGCGTCGCCTCAAGCTCAGGCAAAAAAGGGACGCTCACTATGAATGACCCCCAAAGTAACTCCTCCTATATAGCCAGAAAATAAAATAGTACCTTGAGACATTTTAAAGTATTTATAAATATAATATAAAAATAGTTAGAAACCTATCAAACCTTTCACATTTTGTCCTACTACAAACACAAGATTCAATGCATTTTATTTGTTTTATTATTATATTTTATTTTTGCCTAATATACTAAGACGATGTAGGGAATTTGTGTTCAGCACCCTTGAGTCAGATTTGTCTGTAATTTTAGCTGCAGATCTTCCAGGTGTGTCTCAAACGGTGCTGAACATCTGGAAACCAAAGTTTTTGCCCATGAACACGTGAAGATGCTTAGATCTGAGCCATTTTGGAAGGTGAACTTTTGGCCCAGCCTTTGAGACATTTTCCCAACACCTTCCCAACAACTCTGACCTGGTTCTTTTTCACCTGCTGGAGAAACATATCCCCACAGCATGATACTACTGCAACCATGTCTCATTGTGCCAGTCTTCCAGATTTACTCTCTTAGCTGCTTCTCTGATTGACGCTCTACTTGCAGCCAGTCAGTTTAGTCAACGGCCAAGTCTGGGTAGATTTGCAGTTGTATCACTAATTATTTTCATAATCTGATCCTGCTTTAGAATAGAATAGAATAGAATTCAACTTTATTGTCATTGCACTGTCACAAGTATAAGCAACGAGATGTAGTTTGCGTCTATCCAGAAGTGCTCTACGAGATATAAATATTTATTTACAGATGTACAAGACTATGTATGTATGGACTATAAGGGGTTATAGCAAAGAGATATAGATATTGTGTATAAATATAAATATAAATATGGGAGCTACTGTATATGCACAGATTATACAGATTATACAGAATATACAGAATATACGAGAATGTTAGGGAATGGATTATATATGTATATATGTGGTGAGAATAAGTGGCTCAACATCGTCCCCACTGGTCCTCAACACAGGCACGCCGCAGGGCTGTGTGCTCAGCCCAGCTCTCTTCACCCTGTTTACACACGACTGCGTGGCCATCCACCCCACCAACACAGTCGTGAAGTTCGCGGACGACACAACAGAAGTGGGTCTCATTTCAGACAACAACGAGACCCACTACAGAGAGGAGATTCTGCAGCTCACTCAGTGGTGTTCAGCCAACAACTTGGTGCTGAACACAGGGAAGACCAAGGAGGTCATTGTGGACTACAGAAGGTCCAGGAGGACGGATCACACTCCCCTTCTCATAGATGGAGAAGTGGTGGAACGTGTGGACAACATCAAGTTCCTGGGCCTCCACATCACGTCTGACCTCTCCTGGAACACAAACACCTCCCACCTGGTGAAGAAAGCACAACAAAGGCTCTTCTTCCTCAGGAAACTGAGACGGGCTGGACTTTCCTCACGGCTGCTCGTGAACTTTTACAGGGCGATGATCGAGAGCATCCTCTGCCTCAACATGACTGTGTGGTATGGTAGCTGCACAGCACTGGAGAGGAAACAACTGACACGGGTGGTGAGAACAGCACAAGGCATTGTGGGATGCCCCCTCCAAGACCTGGACTCCATTTACATAGGCCGGGTCAAGAAGAGAGCTGGATCCATAGCCATGGATTCCAGCCACCCGGGCCACAGACTGTTTGTGCCGCTGCCATCAGGCAAGCGGTACAGGAATATACGGACTACAACAAACAGACTGAGAAACAGTTTCTTCCCCACAGCCGTCAGAGCCATTACTCCCTGCCGCCCCCCCCTCCCACACATATCACAACCTCACAGTCACACATATATATCCCCCACCCCCACACAGCCACATTGTTCTGCACTTTGCACTGTCACATTATCTGTACTTTGCCATAATTGGACCTGCTGCTACTTCTTTGGTGTGGTTGAGTGCCTTTAGTTAATTTAGTTGTATATATTGTTATTATTATTATTGTGTGTTTGCTTATTTATACTGTATATATTTGACCTTTTGCACGGGAGCTGCAATGGAAATTTCGTTGAATTCTGTTCAATGACAATAAATGCTATCTATCTATCTATCTATCTATAATATAATACAAGATAAATAATGGCAGATAAAATTTACAGGTTGTATGTGTGTGTGAAGAAAACAGTCCGTGATGTGTGTGTGTGTGTGTGAGGATAGTCCATGTGTTATTGTTGTATGAGAGGATAGGGGAGTACAGTCCTTATAGTTTATGTTTTATGTCAGGAGGCGTTCAAAAGCGTGACAGCTGTGGGAAAGAAGCTGTTCCGGTGCCTGGTGGTTCTGGTCCGTAGGCTTCTGTAACGCCTCCCAGAGGGCAGGAGGGAAAAGAGTGTGTGTGTTGGGTGAGTGGAGTCCTTTGTGATTTTCCTGGCCCTTTTCAAACACCGCTTCCTGTAGATGTCCTTGATGGCAGGGAGCGGTGCCCCGGCGATATACTGGGCAGTTTTCACCACCCTCTGCAGCGCCTGCCGGTCGGAGACAGAGCAGTTCCCGTACCAAGCTGTAATACAGTTGGTGAGGATGCTCTCAATGGTGGTTCTTCCTCAGGGTCCTCATGAAGGAGAGGCGCTGATGCGCCTTCTTAATGAGTTTGGAGCAGCTGGTCGTCCAAGTCAGGTCCTCGGAGATGTGGACTCCCAGGAACTTAAAGGTGTCCACAAGCTCCACCACTGTCCCCTTAATGTGGATGGGTGGATGTAGATCAGCGTTCCTCCTGAAGTCCACGATAAGCTCCTTGGTCTTCTCGGTGTTCAGCTGCAGGTTGTTTTTGTCGCACCACTCAGCCAGACGGTCTACCTCCTCCCTGTAAGCAGCCTTGTCATTGTCTCTGATGAGGCCGATCACCGTGGTGTCGTCTGCGAACTTGATGATGGCGTTAGAGCCATGGACAGGTCTGCAGTCGTAGGTGAAGAGGGAGTAGAGGAAGGGACTCATCACACAGCCTTGTGGCACTCCGGTGTTTATGATGATGGTGGATGAGAAGTGGTTGTCCAGCCGGACATGTTGAAGTCGACTGGTCAGGAAGTCGAGCAACCAGTTACACATGAGTGGACTGATGCCGAGGTCTGTGAGTTTGGTAATGAGTTGTGATGGGATGACAGTGTTGAATGCTGAACTAAAATCTAAGAACAGCAGTCTGGCGTAAGTGTTCTTACTGTCCAGTAAGAACAGAGTGAGAAAGGACAGAGTGCAGCGCTATAGAGACTGCATCCTCTGTGCTCCTGTTCTGCCTGTATGCAAATTGGTGGGGGTCTAGTGTGGGGGGGAGACAGGATCTGAGGTGTGCTAGGACCAGCCGCTCCAAGCACTTGGTAATGATGGGGGTAAGGGCTACCGGGCGGTAGTCATTGAGTCTGGTTGGGTTGGGATTCTTGGGGATTGGGACGATGGAGGTAGACTTGAAGCAGGTCGGTACCACAGCACGGGCCAGGGACAGGTTGAAGATGTCCGTCAGCACTCCTGCCAGCTCCCCAGAGCACGTTCTGAGGACACGTCCAGGTATGCCATTAGGACCCGTAGCCTTGTGGGATTTAATCCTGCTCAGAGCCGCTCCTACGTCAGTGGGGAGGAAAGTCAGTGGCTGTTGGCCTGGGGTGGTAGCTGCTTTGGTTGCAGTTGTGGTATTCCCTCTCTCAAAACGAGCATAGAAGTTGTTAAATTCGTTGAGGAAGGAGACATCAGTAGAAGCGGGGGTGGTATTGGGGTTCTTGTAGTCTGTGAGAATCTGAAGGCCTTGCCACATACGTCGGGGGTTGGAGTTAGAAAAATGATCCTCCACCTTCCTTTTGTAGTGGTGTTTGGCCTTCTTGATTCCCTTCTTCAGCTCAGCCCTGGCCGTACTGTAAGTCTGTGCATCCCCTGACCTGAAGGCGATGTTGCGGGCCTTCAGCAGGAGACGAACGTCTCGGTTCATCCAGGGTTTCTGGTTGGGGTACATGGTAATGCGTTTGCAGGTGGAGACACGTTCTATGGTGGTGGAAATATGGTTCAGTACAGATGAGGCGTACTGATCCAAGTCTGTATGGTGGAAAATAGTCCAATCTGTATTCCTGAACTGGTCCTGGAGCACAGCCTCTGAGCCCTCTGGCCACACCTTTACTGTCCTCAAGGTAGGTTTCACACGTTGGATGAGTGGTAAGTACCGAGGTGTGAGGAACAGGGAGAGATGGTCTGATTGTCCGATGTTCGGGAGGGGTGTCACATTGTAGGCTCCAGCCAGATTGGAGTAGATATGGTCCAGGGTCTTGTCTCCTCTGGTGTGGCAGGAGACATGTTGGTGGAATCTGGGAAGAACTGTCTTCAAGTTGGAGTGATTGAAATCACCTGCAACAATAAAAGCAGCCTCGGGGTATTTGGTTTGGTGTTTGCTAATAGCCGCATAGAGTTCTTTCATGGCTAGTTTGGCATTAGCATCCGGGGGGGGGGTGTACACGGCAGTGAGGATGATCGAGGTGAATTCCCTTGGGAGGTAATAAGGTCTGCATTTAACCATTAAAAACTCCACATTCTGTGAGCAGTGACTCTTGGTAGTAGCAGAGTCTGTGCACCAAGTTTTGTTAATATAAATGCACAAACCTCCGCCTCTGGTCTTGCCGGAGTCATCTGCTGTCCTGTCGGCTCAGTGTGTGTGGCGTCCACTTAGCTGGATAGCATTGTCCGGGCAGTTGTTGTTTAGCCATGTTTCGGTGAAAAACATGACATTTGAGTCCATAATCCGTCTGTCACTCGTGATGGATAGTCGTAACTCATCCATTTTATTAGCCAGAGAACGGACATTGGCGAGGAAAATGCTGGGTAAAGGGAGCCGATGTGGTGTTAGCTTTAGCCTAGCTCGCACCCCTCCACGCTTACCCCGCCTTTGTTTACGTTCTCGTCGCGGCCTGCGTACACTTCCACCGAGCCGGGAGAAGTGAGCAGCCTCCGGTGTTCTGGAGATCTCTGGGATGAGTCGGAGATCGGCGATCATAGAGTCAAAATTGTAGCTCCAAATGTCCAGAAGTACATGTCTGCTGTAGCGCAGCAACGCTGTGCAATTCGGGGAAAAAAAGTCCAGTAATAAATAGATAAAAAACCACTAAAGAGCAGATTCTGGAGAGACGCTGAGCCTCGCGTTGTTCACGCGCCGCCATCTTGGTCTTAGATCCCTGACCTTTGTATCTGGGATCGGATTCTCTTGGCTACGATCAAAATCTCATGACCACAGGTAAACCAGTAAACTTAGAGCTTCACTTTTTTGCTCAGCTCTTTCTCCACCACGACAAATCAGAAAAAAACTCAGCTTACAAAGTCCAAATTAATCTAATCTATCTCCAACTCCCATTTGAGAACAACCCGGAATACTGCAACTTTATCCATGATTAAAATAAAAAAAATAAAACTGTTGTATACACAAGTTTTATATTATGATTAATGTTATTAAAATGTCATCCGAAACTAATCTACTGTCTATTTGTCCAGTCTGAGAAAACCTCTGGATCAAGTTTTCTTTCTGGGGAATTCTCATCTCAGGAGGAGACAGAAATAAAACATCACTCTTCTTGTTTTCTGTTTCTGTTTAAAAGCTCAATTAATCACAGTGTCACGACACATGCAGCATTCTAAGAAGAACGAGTTGACGAGAAGGTCAGTGACAGGTAGCAGCACTTATCACCCTCGTCAGACTGCCAGGTTTTCTGTCCTGCTCTCACATCCAGTCATCAAAACTGTCTCTGTCCCACTAAAAACAGTGTGTTCTCTCTGCTGAGGCTGATGGGAAAAGTGTCACTCTACAGCCAGGTGAAGGAGAGTTCTCCAGAAGGAGAAAGACAGTGAGACTGACACTAAAAGAAAAAGGGAGCTACTTATGGTCCCTGGAGAAAGGACCCTGGAAGCTGCCAGCAAACTGCAGCTGCACCTTTGGAGATAAACTGAGTAGGTAACAACAAACCTCCAGCAAGAAAAAAAAAAATCCTGCAATATATGCATAAAGTCTCTGCCTGATTTTCCTTTAAACACAATCACAAACTTTAAAAAATCCAAACATATAAATGTTAAACAAATGCTGCAAGTTTTAACACTCAAAATGCCCATGAGATACGCAAACGGCCACAGACGGGGCCCCAAGGGGATTTCTCTTTCCATACCCTCAGTGCATCAATGAAGGTTTCATTTCCTGATTCCTTCATCCCTCCAAATGAGGCGTCGGCTGTCAGTAGATCTCCCTTGTTTAAATAGCTCCCATAATTGCCTGTGTTGTGTGCTGGGCAAGGCTGGCGTCCAAAGCAAATATTTCCAAGCGGAAAGGGGTTCTGGCATGGCTTGAAGAAGTGCTCATGTTATTTGGGCTTTAGACAGTTTTTAAGAATTCTCTAAAGGGCCGGAGAGAAACGAAAAACATTTTAATCAAGTTAAAAGAGCCGTCTCACTCCTGAAAAATGAGACAAGCCTCTGCTCTAACCTTACTTCATTTGAGGAGACGAGAGGAAAAGGAGAATTCAAACTGAGAGAGATTAGGAGATTGGTTGTATTTGCGGAGGCCATGTCCGCTGGTTTTTCAGATAGCCTTGGCTGTATATATAACATTTGGCCTCGCGCAGAGCTTTAGAGCCATGTAAACATGGTGGTTGCCTTACAAAAACTCCTGAACTCTTATTTTGGAGAAATACTCAACTCTTTCATTCTCTCCCTCTTTTTTTTTTTTTTTAGAGGGTTCACTGACTTTGCGGGAGTTTCTAGCTGACTCCGACTTTTATTTGAGGCCAGAAAGTGAAAAACTGCAGCTATCTGTCATCAAAGCTGTCTGTGCATCCATCCCACTGCTTGGTCTCAGAAATGTCTCTGTGGTCCAGACAGACCAGAGACAAGGAGGTGAGTGGACAGACACCGTCCTCCCCTGGCATTTCGCTTGCAAGAGGTGAAGGGATGGAAGAAATAAAAAGGTGTCAACGAATACCAAGATTTAAATCATTATGTTTTAAAAACACTTTTTCAATGTCTTTATAATTAGATGTGAGAGAAAGTTTTAGAAATGCCCAGAGTAGAGTTCATCACAGCGATATAGATTCGAGAAATTAGCACCGCCATATCAGTTTTATTAAGATAACAACATGCTAAGCAAGTGACTGATAACAAAAGCTAACTAAGAAACAGAAAATATTTCAATATTATCATTCAATGTTGTAGCAAATGTTTACAATAACAATAAGATAGTGGCACAGCTTTTCTAATATGAAGATATTTTTTCTCAAAGTGAATCCTGGCTTCAAAATACCATCTAGCAGTTTGGGTTTGAGTTATTATAACAGGCCCGAGAGGTTAGAAAGGTATTTAAACTTCACACCCTGTAGTTTAATCATTTTAGACCCGTATTTTGCAGTAAGAAACAATTTTTTAGTTTTGGGCCAGTATAGTTGTCTGGTTGGATGATAGATTGACTGTTGATGATTTAAGAAATTGTATGGTACTTTAACATGTCACACTGTGCAAATTGGATCGTATAAAATCTTGACATAAACTTCTGTCACACTGTATAATGGAAGATGCCAGACAGCTTGACTTATTGCCGCTGCGAAACCATGCCATAAAGACCTGACAGACACATAAGTCCGACATTAAATGAACAGCAAGAGAATCGAACTCCGTAAAAATCATTCAAGCAACTGCTGGTCAGTTATGGACCATGCAGACTTCTCAGGTCCTCTGAGAACTGCTCACTTAGTGTTTCTTGGACCAGAACTAAACAAGTGGAGGCAGAATTTACTTTCTGTTCCTCAAAGCTGAAACCACCAACCTGAAAGCCTGAGGTTTAAAACAGCAATTTTAAACTAGGATTAGCTGTTTACTGACAGTTAAATATCGGCTTAATTCTATTATGTTTTAGCATTTGATTTGTTGTCATGCAGTATATTGTTACTTTTTAGGTGATGCTTACATTTTTACTACTGGTTGTTGACATATTTTGTGTATTTCATACATTTTTGTTTTTTTAAATAATGTATATTTCAGTGTTTTTAATATATCAGTTCGTTTATTTTCATCTATCATACTTTATATCACCATTCGTATGAAATGCTATATGAACAACACATGCACAAACTTGTTTTTCTCTTTACCCATATGAAAGGCTCTGTAGTTCTCTTTAAAATCATCTTTTCCTTCATGTCCATTTCATCCTACAACCTGAACCAAATAAACTGGTCAGTTCCTCCCTTGCGCAGAATGACTGTCAGATCAGAGATGTAACACTGTGTCAAAATATTCCCTGTGAGCTGAGCAAAGGGGTGGAATAGGAGCAGCACCTGCTGAGGAAAAAAATTAGATGAGAGAGAGCGGTGATACGATAGCTGAGTTTGAACCACAGTAAGTCTTCCTCTTATCTGTTACATTATATCTCTGACAGTTCAGTGGTGGCCAAGCAGCTGGATCGAAAGTCGGCTCCCACTGACTTCATTTCTCCATTTCCTTTCCCAAACTTTCAACTCAAATTAATGTCAGGCTAACTCAAAGCTTTCCACTAAACCACTTTCCTCAAAGGTTGATTGACTGATTAAGTTTTAATCAGCTAAAATATATTCTGAAAATTCAGTTTCTCTAGTTGGATAAAGGAATTATTTATGATTGACAATGCCATTTCCTGAATATTCACGCAAATTCAGTTAAAATGTAAATATTGTTGACTAACAAAACATTTGGATAACTATATAAAACATGATTGCTGCTCCGTTAAATTATATAATAAATTTGCTGCCTCTTGATGATGCATATCCATCATACTGATAATTAAATGATATGATGATATCTATTCCTGAAACTGATAAATCCTTTGTACATTAGTTTGACGTACACTTCAGATTTTTGGCAGATTTATTGTTAAAGTAATTTTTAATTTTGAAAACAACATTCTTCTAATTGGAAGTAAAATTGACATTCTTGATGCGTCCAGAATGAGAAAGAAAAGGGTCATGGCAAGTACAGTACAGACCAAAAGTTTGGACCAAAAGTTTGTGTGGACACAGGTCCAACCAAAAGTTGTGTCCAACCAAAGGTTTGGACACACAGGTGTGTCCAAACTTTTGGTCTGTACTGTAGGTCTTTCAAACTGAAAGACTTGCAGCTCACCAGTATTAAATTCTTGTTGTTTTAGATTGATTTAAATTACATTTCAAAAGATGACCGTCTCATTTCATTTTAGAAACAAATTTTAGAACAAAAAACATCTTAACCCTAAATCTTTCTGGGGTATGACTTACTTTGATTTAACTAACATTTATTTTCACAATACTTTTATACTCTAACCTGACTAAATATGGCCAAATGCTCCTTTATCATTACATTTTATCTTCAGACCGGCTATGAAACCTGTTATTTGCATATGTATTAAGTAACATAAAATCCTGATTTTTCATCAGCAGGAAACTCAAAGTTGATCAGACTCATGGTTAAAAACCGCTTCAAACCTTTTATTAGTCCCAGCATCTCACCTCTATCTCGCCCATAGTTTATTTACACGCAGCTTGTTCACATCTGCTATGCAAATCCAAATATCTGCTAGCTGTTGATTTTCATTTACAAATAAAAATACGAAGCAAATACTTGATTTAAATAAATTCTTCTGGTTCTACAACCAAGGCAGACTCCCAGGTACCAAATTTGATGAGTTGGCATAAACTTTCCAAGTCTAAACTCTTTCCTAAACATCCAGACTGGAATTTCACTGTTTCTCCAAAGAGAGTCTGGAAGCATTTAAACAACAATACCCCAGGATAAGTATTTGAGTGGCCATCGCTTTGCCAAGAGGACAAGAGGCCTTGCCTTGACGTCTGACGGCTTCCAGTCTACAGCATGCTTACAACCTTAAGCCCAGTCTAAGGCTTGAGTTTCCCACTCCTAAAGCCCCGCCGGTGGGTTCAGCTGGAAATGTTCATTTCATGGTGGATGGGGCTGAGTAAACCTGCGAGAGAGTTGGTAGCCTTCAGCAGCCAACTAATACTCTAATCTCAGATTTATCCTGTAACTCATCACTTTAGTCCCTTTCCTCTGAGCTGTGGAGAGGCACCAGAGTCTGTGCATGTCACAACAAATACAAAGTATCTGCTTGCTGAGATAAGTTGCATTTGAATCTAACCTTCTGGTTGCACATCATTAAATTGAGCTAATTTTCCTCTTGCGTTTAAATGTAAAATATGCCTAATAAATAGCAGACTGTCTGTTAAATATAAACACCAATGGTATCAACTGACCATACCATTGTCAATGTAACATTGCAACGTAAAGACCTTTGTCTTTGCAAGTTATTTTTAATAGGGGATTATGAAAAGCAATTTTTTTGCTTTCTGCTGTGTTATAGCTGTGTTTGTCAATTTCACATTTTCACTCAAAGACCTGACAATTTATGTTAGCCTAAACAATAAAACAACTCATAGCTCCAATGTATATTTATGTAATAATGATGAGTGGTTTAACAATGTGATTTGGGTTGTTGCATGTGAACATGATTGCGTGTCTCACTCATCTGTACATTCTTGCGAAAATCTGCAAAGCAGTTTGTTTCCAAAGTCAGAAAACCACAAACAATTGATTGTTTTTAGAAAGCTACACTTGTATTCCAACTATGCAGCATTACTCCACTCTTCCCAGTGCTGCTTAATCTGTTCTCACTCACAGGGAGACTTCTTGCAAAAACATTTTTTTTCTTCTTGTCAGCTCCGGCAGACTTGTCGTCCATGAGGCTGTCAGAAATGAACAAGAATTATCCGATTCCATGCGGCGTCAGGAATAACTTTTCATTGTTTGGCTGTGAAACTACTTGTAAGAGCTCAGCCATTGTGCCGCTATAGCGACCTGAACCAAATAACATTATTTTCAGTTCAGGCTAAAACTTCAAGAGATTACGAACATGAACATTTTTACTAAATGAAAGCAATTTGCTGAAACTTACTAAATAAATGACATAGAAGAACATGGTTCCAGCAACACAAAAACTTCACAATAAAAAAGAAAATAGCACAATTTATGATTGCGAAGACAAAAAGAATTTTTTAAAAGAAAACAGCTGGATTACTAATTATTAAATAATGTCAAAGATGCACTGATAAATTGGTTGCTGACCAAAGCAGAATCATTTTCAGCCTGATTGGTCTGGACCAATCAGCCAGTCAGAAATAATAAAAACAATCTGATCTTTTCTCAATCAGTGAATCAATCATAATTAAGAGCTACTCTGTCGTTTTGATACAGTTCTTCAGCATAGATCTTATTACTGAGCGAAGACTTAAAATGAACAATTTTCCATATCAGTGATGTGTTAAACATAAGTCAGAGTGAGCACTGAAGGTAAAAGATGATGTATTTTATTTGGCATGAGTAGAGATGGGCTATCTGCAGCTTGTTAAGGCTGAATGGAGAACACCATGAGACCATAGCTTGCAGTTAGCAAAGCTAAATGCGCTAACCACTAATGAAAGGTCCGTGATGTATGAGGTTGAAGACGAGTCAGTGAGTTGAATTTATGAATTCCATTTATTAATACCAAAATGCAGCTGGTCCATTCTGACATGCTACCTTTACGAGCTAACAGTCAAAATGGCATCCCACAAGAGTTTCCCATTCCCTTCGTCTCTCTGAGCTACGCCCCAAAGAGGGCGTTATCTAGTGTGTCATCCCTTACCACAGCTCTCATTTGGATTTCCTAACATGTGATTTCCTTTAGGTTTAGCTTAGCCATAGCTTAGCAACTAGCTAAAAGAGATAGAAGGAAAAAACACAGAATTATTAATTCTCAGCAGTCCCGAAGACGGTTTAAAAATCAGCTGGTGTGATTCTGTCTGTGCTTTAGTATAAAAAATTAGCAGTTTTACCCCAACTCCTCTTGCATATGCAGTATGACCAATGTCACCAGGAACGGTGCAGAAACATTTTAAATAATACTGGGGATGACATATTCCTTTGGGTTTTAAAGAGAATCTGGCATCAAGTAAAACTGGTAATGGCAGGCCAAATCTTTATAAACACTGTAAATCAGAAACTGGTCACAAACCTGCATTTTTAAATGCTGCAAAATACATTTGGTGTAATATTTGGTAAGACAACATGTGTTTGTAACTAGGATTATAACAGTACTCAGACCATGGATTGCTACAAACATTATCTTAAAAGTCACAATTCAGTATGTTTTAGCTTTGCTTTAATAAAGAGAAACAAATAAAAATTGCCCACTATGGAACTGACTAGATATTAAATTTTTTGTTATTGTTCTTTTTAATAAGGGACAAGTGGCTAAACCCAGTGGATGAACGACACAACAATAAAATGACTTGAACATGATCAACAGACTTTTTTACCAAGTACTTATTTACTCTTCAGTATTTTTTGGATGTCTATTTTTTACTTTTATTTGAGTAAAAATATAAGTATTGCCACTCTTACTTGACTACAAGTTTTGGCAACTCAGCTGATTCCTTACGGTGTGGAGGAGCAGTTACTATATTCAGAATATTTTACAGTAAGTGAGAACTAATTCACCCAATGGAAGAACATTTTACTTTTTAGCTACCTTGTGTCAGAGATTTCACTCTAACTGCCGTGATCCACATCTTCTAATCATGGCCAAATGTTGAAACATTAATTTATTAATAAATCGAAAGATTTGCCTTTCGGCTCAGGTTTTCCTGATCATATTAGTACCTTAAATTTCTTCTCCTGACAGTTATGAACCCTCCTTATGAAGGGGTCATTCCATCATTGCCTTGCTATTAATTAATATCTACACTAAAGATTCTTTGGTAGATTACCTTATTCTCTGATTTTGTTTTGACAACACTAAAAAAATGGACAGATTTATTCTAATAATGGGGTAAATTTCAAAGACTTCTATGCCCATAAGCATATGATGACAAGTAAAAATTGAGAATATGGCTAAGAAAAGTAATTTAATGTTACATTCAAGTTTGAGCTCCTGTCAGAGGTGTGCAGCTTTTGTTCGCTGCATCAGGAGGAGAGGCAAATGGATGTAAAACCTTGCAGAGGAAATCAGCATGAAGGTCACTGATCTTTTCGCTGTCAGGACCTGTTCAATGATACATCAGCATGCTGCTTCCTTTCATTTAATCTCTGGGGATTATGAAAGCTGCAGCAAAACTCATCCAAGCAAAGTTTTTCAAACGAGACAAATCCGAATTTCCTACATAGCACAATGTCTCGGTACAATTACAACCATTAAGCGAAGAGAGTGAAAGGAGGTGACTTTTTTCCTACCTGCCATCTCAAAGACATACCTCAGAGGCTTCTCCCATAAGGTTGCTTTTATGTAATAGATCATGTCGCGTCTTTGGGGAAGGTTAAAGTAAAAGCACATTCATTTCCCTATAGATTGCAGAGGGAATTGAAGCCTTTTCAATCAATACAAACCAAATCAGTGTCGGTCAATAAAAATCAAAGGAATATGGCCTGCCAAGGTGTGTGTATTTGTTCCTGTGCGACAGAGGAGCCACACGAGACAGAGCAGAATGATGAATGCAAGTAAACAAGGCAGAGACACAGGTCTGGTGGTACTCTTGTCAAACATCTATAATTTCTATTTCAAGCCTGCCTTTGCTTTCCCAAGTGAGTCACTCTCAGGCTGTATACCACCGTGGCATTTCTTTTTACAGAACTGAAAGAAATATCTTTATTTGTGTCTTTTAGCTCCAGATAAAAGCAGAAACGTATTTGTGGTTGTGAGGAAAGAGGCTGTCTATACAGATGCTTATGATATTAAGCTGCTTGACTGACAAGTTAGCAATGATAAGAGTGTATTTTGGTTTCTGTGGGACCCTAACCAAAACACACAGGTCATAAATGTGGGGATGCTGGTGTTATGGTGGGGAACCGATCAGGCTTCCTGCATCTGGTTTTCATTGCAAAGAGGATGTGTGTTTTGGTTTAAATTGACACTAATTCCTTAGTTTTTCCTCAGACTCAAAAAAGCACATATTTTTTATAGCTTCACCATGGAATAGGTGCAATTAAATAATTAATTTCCTCATAATTCTGTCATGAATAAAAAATATGCAATAAAAAGTCATAATTGTGACAACTTTTCTTTTCAGTTTTGATCAAACTCATAGCTCAAAATAGTTATATTCATTTTCAAGTCTAAAAAAAATGATGTAAAAACAAAAGAACTGTCAGATTAAAAAAGAAAAAAAAAATCAAACACAAGGGGGAAAAACAATCAAACACAAGTTCCAGAAAAGTCATGCTGTTATATTTGAGTAACTGAAGTCTGGCATTAATGATTACCAACATTTCCACCTAACACAAAAGAAGTAAGGTCAAAGTCTCCAGCTCTAATTTGTGTTTATAAAGTGAACATTTAAATGGTGATATAAGGAAGAGGTCAGGAGAAATATGGTCTGAGTAAGAGTGCGGTTGCTTGGAGACTTGTCAAACCGGCACCTTTTGGAACAACTGAAAAGCTCTCTTGGTCAAAGCCAAGTCTGTCTGTGTTTCAATGCAGAGGGAAAACACAAAGTGTGACATTTGAAACAATTTCTGCTCCACTTCTGACAAGCATCATTACTCTGATGCTCACAGGTGCCAGCCCTCCTATTTCTCCAAACTGTCACCATAAAGCTTTGTTAGGGAATTGTGCAAGTCTCATTTTTCTCTACACACTCAATGTCTCACATGTGTCACTTGCAATATACTAATGAAGATGTAAAAATGTTATTTCGATGCTACAATTATTCAAGCCACTCAAAATTAGTAAGTCTAACGAGTTAAATGCAATTAATTTTCTCATAATAATTCACTTTACTCCAAAAAAGTCACTTTAAATTAATGCTACATATGTTGGGATGAGAAAGGATCTCAAAAGCTCAGACACAAAGAAATGTTGCCAATAAGCACCATTTAATCTATTTTTGGTAAAAAGCTATTTTTTGCATAGCAACATCCTGTCATCAACATAAAATATTTAAGGAGAGTGTTGTTTCATAAGTTGTGTTGTTATCCATAGATGGAAATACTTTCCTGTTTTATTGACTGTAATAAAAATGACTCTTTTTCTTTGAAATAGGTGTGTCTTAAAATAACTTACTTCCTTTAAAAGGCACATTAAAATGCTAAATATGATTTTGTTTCTTAATTTTTTGTCTCTGAAATACAAAAATATCTGCTCTTTACAGTTCTACAGGGTTCATATCCATTTTTCCTGTCGGGTACAATAGCTCTGTGTGAAATAAATTATACAGTGAGTGACATCTCTCTCCACGCTGACAGAAGCGGTCTGCTGTGATATTGCATTGTTTCCACCTTGCTGACTTTCTGACATCTTTGTGGGGGTTCAGGGTCGACAGAGGGAAGACCTCAGAAACCAGAGCGTCCCCAAGTGAGGCACACAGCGGAGCGTTCTGCTTCACGCTTCAATGCCTTCTGCCACCGCCCAATGTTATTACACTGCCAACCCATCCAATTTTCAGGAGCTGTGAGACACATGCAGCAGGAAGTAGACAGGGATGCATGTACACTGTCCTAACTTGTGTTAATTAAGTGACAGTCACAGATATTGTTTCCTGGAACAGAAAAGCATTGTACCTCCTTCTGAGTTCAAAGTGCACCATAACCACAAAGAGCAAAGCAATGTAGAGATCAAATCACTGCAGCTCTGTGGAAGAACAACATGGGGTAATGCACTTTGAAGATTGCGAACTCGAAATTGAATTAACTCTTAGGAATCAGGTGTGCCTCTCCTGCTTTGGGCTCTGAGGATCTAACCTTGTGTGGGAACCATCTGCTTAGGCTCTCTATTCCCAGGCCAAGGAATACCAGTCTTCTCTAGGGGCCAGAAAAGAGCTTAAAGCAGGAAAAGGAAGCTGGAGTCTTAACATGAAACCTCTGCTACATTGCTTCCTCTCCTCAGTTGTGCTTGTGTTGAGGATTATTACCTTAGCAGTGCAGAGCGCAGGTATTAAGGAACTCAATTCTTAGGAAAAAGACACTTCTTTAAAATTGGGTTTCTACTCATTGAGCAAAAATCCTAAATAATTTTTTAGTTATTCTGACGATATAAATACTAAATCTAAATAATAGATGGATAAACAGACTGCTTGATGACTGAATGGACTGAATTATGACAGAGGTGTCATAATCCAATTGTAGAGGGTCAACCTTCTGCAACTATTACATGTGATAGGTATTTTTCCTTTCGAACCTAAATAAAAGAAAGAACCACAGACAACGTATTATGAATTTTATAGCCAAGCTTTTGCAAAAGGAGAAAACACAGAGAACTGCTCCTCTGACCAGTTCACCATGTGTTCTGAAACTCTGCAGTAGAGCTTGTCTTTTTATTAACACAAAACAAAAGCAAAGGGGGCTGGTGCTGATAAGATTAGGAGCCCCCGAAACGAACACAATCAAACACAGTTTTACGACTAAGGAATTTCTACCTAGGGGACAGTCAGGAAAAACAACAAAGGTCGTAAAACTTCTGATACAATCAACTAGCAACCCAGTTCCTAGGTGTGATAACTAATCAAAGGTCTGAGAAACACATTGTTAACTGTTTCACATGAAGATAAACAGACAGTAGTGACTTCCAGGTCAGTTCATACACACATAAGGAAGAGAATCACTTTAAAAGAAAATCACAATGTTCTTTAGACTGAATGTAATCTGAAGGAATAATAAATGATAATACCAAAAAATCTCTAACAACATGTGTCCTGAATTGCATAATTAGGTGATTAGCAGGACTCTAATTACCTCCTCATGAACCTGAGTGCAGTTTAGTGATCTGATTCAGGTGAACTGGACTTGGGATATATCAAAAACTTGAAGGACACAGAACCTCTGGAGTTTGACACCTCTGCTATTGATGGTCTAAAGGAGAGATGCATGGGCCGATGTATGGGTTTATGAATTGATAGATGGATGGACAGATGGATGGTGGGCAAACAGATGGATGAACAGGGGGACAGATGGGTGGAGGGGCTGTGGGCATATAAATGAATGAACAAACTGCATAGAAACACTTTCCAAAAGAACTTTAATTTCTTAAGGAAAGGCAAGCGTCTTCGTACTCAACATAAGGGTTGTTTTTCATGACATGTTCCTTTAATCCTTGCTTAATATCAGTGAGTTAAGTTTAAAGATAAAGTGTAGGTTTACTAATTTGGCAGAATCAGGATTCTTTTTGAGAAAAAAATGAAAGGACCCAAACTTTATCTCAAAGTTTTACCACAATGGCTCGTGCACTTTCTAACAAATGGAGCAACTGCTACAAGCTGCTTCCAGCAGTCAACTCAACATGTGCTGCTGCATCACATGTGATGACTCTCACACTCTGCAGAATATGTAAAGAATACCCTAATTAGTTGGCCAATCTATTTAAGATGCAAAACTTCCAGCTGCACTTTGAATGTTATATGCTGCACCAGCCTGCGCTGCTGCTGCTTCTGACCCTCCACCACTCCAGCATGCCCCTTGGGCTCCGAGATCAGAGAACTTCTCATCACTTCCTGATATGCAAAAAACATTGTCAAGTAGAGAAGTGCTCATTATCCAATGTTGAGCAGCACGGCCTTTAAGTGACAAGAACCTGGGAGCCTTTGGATGACAGATGTACTGAAAGATTTACACGTGAGTTGTCTGACCGAAATCACGTTTACGTGAAAATATAACAAACATTCTCTCGGCTTGTGGAAGTTTCACTTTGAGAAACTATCAAAGGGCTTGATAGATGCAACTTTGACGCAGCAGCCAGACAACCACGGATTACAATTACACACCTGCACGCAAGGCAGTAGTTGATCCATGGTACGACAAATGATCCATGAGCCGCTGGACGCTGCTGCTAAATGACTTGGAAAATAGTCCCAATTTATACTGCAGACACAAGCGATGAAGATAGAGGGAGAGAAAGGCAAAAGCACAAGGGAACCAGGAGTTCACAGTCAAGTCAGGACAAGATTATTACTAATCTAAAAAGTATTCCAGTGTACCTTAATCCCAGCCTTACATGTAGCTCATTGGGTAAATGTGGGAGTAATACAAATGTGTTGCCACAGTGCCCACATGTAAAAGCTTTTTACACTGGATCACTGTTAACTGTTGCTACATTTTTCAATCATCACTTGAACTCAGAGCTAAACCTGCTGTAACAAGACGCCTTTTTCCTCCTCAAAGAAATCAAAGACGACGCTTCATGCTGAAATAGCAGCCTGAAGAGATGATTTCTGAGGAGCAGTGGGTTTGACTTGAGGGTTTCAAAGCAAAACAAAAGGAATGTAGGGTGGGGGAACGGGAAAGAAGGGGCAAGACAGAGAAACAGGATGGGGGTGGGTGGATGATGTCTATGTTAAGCAACTAGCAGCAGCAGCAAGGGAGCTGTATCCCCCTTAATTTCACAACAGTTTAAGCGTTACAGGTCCTGTGTGAGGCCAGGTTGAACGGCACAATGGTGAAATTTTACACCATGGGAAAAATCAATGACTCACGGCTCGCTCTGAGCTCTCAGCTCAGTGTAAATCTTTTCATAATTTTTTTCTCCCTTTCATCCTGCTTATTATAAAAAAGGTTTCAACTTTCGTTTTGTAAAAACATATGTGTAGAATAACCGCTCCTTGAGCAAGGAAGTAGCAGATATCCGAAGCAGCAGTTCAAACCAGCCTTCAGTCATACATCACCACTCCTAAAAAGACCTTATTCATGCTGAAAAAAACAAGCTATACACAGACTTAATGCCCAAATCAGACCAAGTGTGATACATATTCTTAATAAATATTCTCCTAACAAAGGATTTTTCCATGACAAACTTCAGCTCTACAGTTAAATCATTTGACAAAAACATGCAGAAGAAAGGCTGCTGCTGCTGGAACTATGCAAGCAGTTTTACTCACCGAGACAGTTGTGCCCATCATGGGCCAAACGGAAACCGTCGTAGCATGTGCACCTGTAATTTCCTGGGATATTGATGCACTCATGGACACACCCTCCGTTGTACTCAGTCGCGCACTCATCGACATCTGCAGGGAAATAAAAAAAACAAACAAATGTGAACATGCTTACAGTTGAACTCAAAATTATTGATACACCCCACAGATATGAATCTAAATGTTCATTCAAGTGTTTTTACAAAATGAAACCCTCAAAAGATAACATACTAGAAGTAGTACCAGTTTTGAGCAGAATTATATCTGTTTTAATGTATAAAAATGTAATGTTAAGATGTATTATACCTTAACCTTTAATTTATTATGATTATACTCAATAATCAATGAAAAATCTTTTAAATGCTGACTAATTTTGCGCGACTCTACCAGTATTTGAACAATTTATCTTTGGTGAAGAACTTCAGGCCTTAGAAGTTGGATTGTTCTCCTACCATCACCATAACATTTTGTTCCCTCCACAAATTCTCTATCGGATTCAAGTCAGGACTCTGGCTGAGCGAGTCTAAAACATTATTTATTTCATTTATTATAATTTAACCAGACCAAATTAAAAGCTACTTTAAACCTTAATTCTACGAGGGGATGAATAATAAATAATAAAAATAAAGTGTTTTGAGAAGAGTACATTTCAAATAGCAACATTCAACTAAAGAAACAAAAAGCTGAAATTCAATGAAAAATAAAAAAGGAAAACTATTTGTGTTATTACTATCATGCTCTGCACAGTTCTTGACACTCAAAATTCTTAATTGTGCTTTTAAAAATATGATTTAATGTTAAATGTAATTTTTATGATATTTACTGCCTGATTTGAAGGTCAAATATGAACATGCAAGAAAATTTCAAACTAAAATTGCAAAGCAAAACTTTCACAGAAAGCAGCAAAACAGAAACTTGCAAAAGCTGATGCATGAAAAAGCTGAAATACGCAGAAACTCAACCTTGCTTTATTGTGAGCAACTCCTTTATCTTATTCAGTCTCATTAAACAGTCAATAAATGATTTCTGGTTGTATTTTACCATAGATATTTTTTTTAATGTTTGCAGTTTTAAGCGTGATGAGATTATGGAAATATGCAAAGAAAGCTGCACTGTAACAGGGAAACAGACTGACACGAAGCTCCAGCTAAGCTGTGATGTTTGAATCACTGAAACTGCAACTTGAAACAGTCAGCACTTAAATACATAGATTATTCCAATGCATCATGGAAGCTTTGCTGTATTAGTGATGTTGGTTAAACATAAAACAAATATTGCTACATAAAAGCAGTTGGAAAAATGAAAGAAAAATATTGCAAAGTTTTAAATATCACTGGCTGTTCAGCTGTGCTGTTCACACTTTACATCTCAATCACATACTTATTAGCTGGGATATTAATTAGTAAAAGTCTGTTACAGCTCCTTTAAAGAGCTGCAGTCTCAAAGAATCCGGGGACAAAATAATCTCTTGATTTACCAAGGATGGTTGAGTGTTTTTAAAGCTTAAGGACATAATGAAAGGTGTTTTGAAGCACTTTCCATTATAATTCTTTTAGGAACATTCAGACCCTTTGTCTTCATTTGTGCCATAAAGAGACAGAACAAGGTTTGATGTTATTTCCCAAACTAGATTTTACGAAGTACGCTATGTTTTCTGTTTATAGCACACTCCACATTTACTGGTACCCTTGGTCAAGATGTGCAACAGCTTTAAAAACAAATCTGTCTTTTATTTCAGTAGCATAATTTCATACAAAAACATTAGCAGCCCAACCTCTAATTTACCGTAAGTGTAATCATTCACAGAGGAGAAAGGTCAACGTTAGGAAGTAATTGCATTTTACAAAATGATCAGTGCCACACTTATTTGTACCTCTAGTAATTCCCATAAAACTAATGTGACTGAGCATTTTTTATACTTTATTTTTTAAGTTGATCAGAGTGTAAAGGACATTTTGATTAGTAACATATGACTTCATCTTTCCTTGGGGTGTAACTATGACATGAACCAGGTATGTATTTAATTAAGCTAATGGCCAGTAGGCTGATTCAGGACACTTCATTTATCTTGCAAATATGCACAATGGTGGTAAGAAAGGTTAAAGAAAATATCCAAAACTTTGTGTGGGAGAACTGCAGCAAACAGTGCCTTCTTGGAGTCGGAGTCAACAAATCCTCATTAAAACCATTAGAACTATCAAAATGCCAACCAGGTGTTCAGACCTGAGACCTGAAAAACATACTTTCTGCTCTACCATCACAAATGAAAAGGCGTGGTGTTTGCTAAATGCTGTGGTGACTTTCAATAGAACAAAAGTCTTTGTTGAAGTGAGACTAAAACTAAGCTTTATTGTAACAATCCATCCACATTGGTCGACGTGAATCCAAGATTCCAACGTCCAGAAGCATCTCATGCTCACTATTAACTATGGTGAAGAATCTGTGATGCTACGGGTAGAGGAACTTCTCAACGCCCAATGAACCTTATTAGACTACATGGCATTATGAACTCTGAAAAATCAGGTCATTAAAAGTAATGTTCTGGCCTCTGCCAAAAAGCTGTAAATAGTTTGTCAAACATGTCAGGAGGCTACTAATCTAAAACACAAAGCCAAATCAATTCAGAACTGCTCAAAACCAGAACTGGTCAAAACAAGTTCTAAATTAAAAAAAATAAAAATAAAAAATTAAACCAAGCAGAGTAGAGATTATGATTTGTTTCAATACAAATGTTTTACAGCCTGCAAATAGTTAAAATATATGAATACTGAACCCTTAAAACAGTTGTAACTCCCTATTTTTGCAGTTCACACACCAAATATACTTTAATATTCATTAACAAGCACAGGGGAAACCATCTTAGAAATACCACAGAAGTTGACATCTACAGTCTTTTTAACTTCTGCTATTGGGGATACAGCCAATCAGCGCCAAAGTAAAATAAAATAAAAATTGTGGATTAATTGCTTTGCAAACGCCAGCCATGATTGTGTCAAGTAATATTGCACCTAGTTACTTCAGCATCCCAAGATGAATTTTCCTATGTTCTATGACAAAATCCACAAATAGGCAAGTGTTCTGCAATAAATTGAAGTTAAATTACACAGAAAAAAAACAGTATTATCCAAACAAGGTTGTCCATAGCATTAACGAGATTGGTGCAAAAATTGGTAATTTTGTAAAAACACTTCAACACTTTGTGTTCTTGCCATTGACATGATCCGTTTCTGTATTAGTTTTGCCCTTTTTTTCAGCATTGTGTATTTTTTTCCTTTTCTTTTTTTTTACTTGTATTTGAAAAGGTTAAAAATGGCAACAAAAAAACCCAAACATATATTAACATGAATAAATATACTTAAAGGTCAAATTTTTTCTAAAATGTTCAAACTCAGATTACATTACTTTACTGACAGATAAATTTACACATGACTACCTGCTGTGCAAAACATGTGAAATGTTAATGAATCACTTTAGTTAAGCTAAAGTAATGAGCAGACAATGGGTTGTCAGCACTTTGCTGATTTGCTATACCATTTTATTCAGAGATATTCATTTTGCATAGTGACAGTATTATTCCAGATGTAAAACTCCAGGAGTCCATACAAATCATCACTCAGCTGGGAAATGTCTAAACTCTGAACCCTCAACACAAGACGATTGATTTTAATGAGAAGAAAAATACATTATCTTGCTCCAAAATGCTATTTCAAGTTTGACTATTAAAAGAATTCCATTTTTAAATGTTCAATGATTAAATTAAAATGTATTCCTTACAATTCTAAAAAGTATAAATTCCCCCATTTTGCTCTCATCTTCCCTAACGAGTACTTCAGAGGAGTAACAAGCTGAGGCAAAAAGCTGATTCACCTGCTACTGATGTAACTTGGACACCCGCCACCATTTTTCTGACTTTTATTGTTCAGCTTTTAAAGCCTCATTCTGACAGCCAAGGTTTTATGCTATATTTAATGCCCCAAAGTTTTGACCAAATTCATGCCAAGACATCCCCTTTTCACCCCCCTTGGAATTTTATTACAGGCAGCACTCTACAAGTATCAACGGCGTTTTTCTAAACACCGGACATTAAAAGCCTCTACCATTAAGCAGAGAACAAAGTCAGTGGCAAAATATGCAGCTAGTCATACAAAACATATTTTTGGCTAGGACACTAAAGAGACGGAGCTGTTAAAGTAAACAAAATGATTTCACAAGCATGCAGTCAGAAAGGAATCTGGAATAAAATTAGTCTTTGCTTTATTTTTAATGATGACATTACAGACAAACTATGAATCACTGATGAAATGCAAATATGGGCAGTTGGATGAGATTGAGTGGTTGAAACTGGAAGAAATGGTACATTAAAGAAAAAAATGAGACAGAGAGATGGGAAGATAGGAGATTGTTATGACAGCCTAAGTGGAGTTATGATTAGTGTTGAGAGGCCTATATGGGAGCCCAAACAAGGTGGACTGAGAACATAAAATAACTCCATTTAACACAAGGTAGTCCACAGAAAACAGATCATTCCTGTTGTTAATCCCCTCTTAGAGGCCATTTCTCTGAGGGTTTAAATGAATTTGTTGGTTAAAGCTGTCAGATCATTGCAAGTGTTCCCATTTTACAATATCATGTTAAGATTACTTCACTTTTTTACAATATTATTGTCATTTTTGTCTGCTTAAAATGAGTAAAATTCAAATGTTATAAATAGGTAGCCTCCAAAGGTAGTAGAACAGCCCTTTCTGTTCTACTAAACAAGATTTCCAGATTTTATTGGAGGAGTTATTTTCTAACATTTCAAGCTTGGTTAGTTTATGTTGTCCTGCTGGAAAGTAAAGTAGCACATTTTTGGGGTCCTGACCACACAGAAAATCCTTTAATAAATAATCTGTACTTTGCTGAGCATTCCTAAACCCTGGTCCATCTTTCTGTTGCCATCGGAGAAAGAAAACTTACAAACGTTATGATTCTGTCATCACCGTGCTCTCATATGTGGAATTTCTTTACGCAGTCGATGAGTGACGGGTTGTGCAATGCCCCATGTTTCTACACATATGCTACCAACATACAGTGTTGTGTTCATCCGCCTTGAACTTTACCATAAACCACGGAGTATATCATTAGGACTTTATGTGCTAGACTAACACAGAGCAGTGTATAACTGTTTAATGGAAGAAACATAATACACACTTTTAATGCTTTTTCACAAATAAAAACCTTCAGAAGTCACCAAGTTAGAAAGTAGAGTCCAGCTGAGTGTTATTTAATATCAGTATAAATACATCTGTTCTGTATTTATGGTGAGATTAAGGCTCCATAGCCCATAACTTTGCCTCAGAGATTTGTTAGAGAACATTAAGGAAAGAACAGCATACAGCATTATGATGACCAAAGAACACACCAGACAAGTCAGGAATTATTATGTGGAAAAGTTTGAAGCAGGCTTAAATTACTAAACAATATTTCAATTTTTTTTATTTTTATAATCACCAAAAACTTTGGTACAACTGCAAACCCATGCTGTTAAGTTCAAACCTTTAATGTTACTCAGGGGGAAATGTGATTTAAGGCAGTAGCTATATATGTGTATATTATATTATATTATATGTAGCAGCTCCCCAGCAGTTGAATTTATCCAGCCAGTCTCGACGGGTGAATTTAGCGTTTTTATTTTTTCTTCGGGTGATTCGTCACCACAGTCACCGTGAAAACTAAAACATATACAAATATTAAAATACAAACATAAACTTATAATACAAACAACAAAACAAAACGTACCTCGCTGCTTTCACTGGGGAACACTTGATTTCTGCATGCTACTCAGCTAGACAGTTCAAGTCGTTGATTGACATGAGATTCTACCAGCTTTTAAAGGGCCCGCCCTCATTAATTACGGCAGCCCAAGAGGTACAACAAAAAAAAAAAAACCAAAACATTATAAAGTGCAAATACCATCAAACAAAACAAAACAACAAAAATACTAATCAAAACAGACAAACATCCATAAACAATCTGTGTCATACTTAATTTAGAAAATTCTTAATTTACTTTAAATAGTCTATCCGTTACATTATATTATATATTTGTGTTAAAATGGTCTCTGACAAGACTTCAGAAATGATGTACATAGTCACTCTTCATACTGATCTTGATTTATTTTGCAAAGAAGAATAAGCAAAACGTTGTCTCTAAATCCTAAAAAAACATCCCAAAATACTTAGAACTGTAATTGTGGTAAAGGTACTGGTGAAGTAGTTATGGAGGGGACCTGAATACAAACACATGCCATACTTTTGAGATTTCCATGTATGACAAGAACTTAAAAGCTATTATTTTCCTTCCACATAAAAAAAAGAAACTGTGTGCATCTTCTTTATATTGTTGCATGGCTCACCTCAGCGGAACAATCAAAAATTGATGTGAAAGTTGATTCTGCTGTCAGCCAAAAAAGATTCTTTTATAAGTTGTACCAAGATTTAATGCAACACTTTGATATGTTTTAATTTGATGAATGTTGCTTTTAAATGTTGTTTCTCGCGTCCTTAAGAAGCTCAACTAGCCTACACTTCAATGGAAACTGAAATATTTTACAACAGACTCAATAAAACAAACTTTTATAACCTAAGGCGCAAGGCCATGAAAAGTACCCAGTCGAATACATGAAAGAATAATGCTGGTTTAAAACAAACAGTATTGTGAAATATGGTTTTTATAAAAAGCAGTAATAAAAATGGTTGGATATAATGATCTGAGGGTTTTGAGCACATTAAAAGAGGCTACAAAAACAAACTTGTTTTAGGCTGAAAGTCCTGCTGCTGGCAGTGTGAATATCCCCGACAGCTTGGCAGGGCCTCCGACTGCCGTTTCAGCCACTATCTTAATTTTCTCCTCAAACATGTGTAGGAAATTTACTGCTTCATTTCATCTTGTCACAAAGGAGCACTCTGCACCTGGCTTCCACTTTCCTCTGGTTGTAGCTTTCTCGGTTGGTCCTCCTCCCTCGTTGGGAAAATTGCAAAGCTAATGAGTTATTTCAGCTGAGACAGAATCTCTTATCAAGCCTGTCAGTGGCCTTAAAAGCGTATATAAAGCTGTACAGGGCAATGCATCGCAGTGTTCTCAACATTCCTCGCAAGCTTGCACAGAGGGTTGCAGTGGTTTAAATCTCAGACATCAGGCACCCTGGGACTTACCTTCACAGTGTTTGCCATCACCTTTGTAGCCAGACTTGCAAATGCATTTATAAGACTTTGGGGTGTTCTGACAGATGGCGTCGATGCTGCAGTTGTCTAGAGCCTCTGCACATTCATCCACATCTAGGAAAGAGCAGGGAGAAAGGGCAGTAAATAAGCTGTTACAGATAACCACGGATGTGTGTTGGGTCCTGTAGACCTTTTTTTTCTTAAGCACTTGAAGAAATAGCACATCCTGGAAGATGGAAAATCAACAAAAACAACATTCAATAGACATAAATCTGTTGCGTGCGCTTTATCTCTGAATTGATTTCCCTGATTTTTAGTCAAACAAAATCCTGCTTCTGAAATGTAGATCTTTGAATCTAACGTTCTTGCCACTTGCGGTTGTCTTGGACAGCCTAAAAAAAAAAAAGTAAAAATGAAAGTATAAACCAGCCAGCTGCTTAGTTCTGAACCTTGGACCTGCTGAAACAATATTAATTGGAATTGCAATGAAGATTAGGCTCCTGTCCAAAAATGGTCTACCTCTCTCAAAAGGCACCATGTCAGTGAATGTTTCCAGCATGTCATCATGGTGTCATAAGCTAGATTAACCCTGTCTAATCAGTGTGACGGCAGCTCAAATAAGCAGAGGGGGAGGATTTTGGACAGTAATGTAGTTTCTTGTCTCAAATTGAAACTTCTTTTTCAATTCGATAACTTTTGGCTCTGGAGTAAAAGCCTCCATATGCAGAACTGAAAACCTCCTCAGTTAAAAATCTGTGAGAATATGATGGAAGCTGAATACTTACGTACAAATGAAAACTGAGAAACAGTCAACTCTTTAGATCCTCATATTATAGTTATGGGCTGTTGGAGATTCCCGTGGTTTTGTAACATTGAATAAAAACACTACAGCATCATTGTTTACTCAAAATATTAAAACTAATTTATATTGAATTGCTTTTATACAAAAGAAACTCAGAAATTATTGCTACTGTTCTTTTGTTTTCATTAAAAAGACTGAAAAAAAATCCCATTTTGTTATACTGATATGTATAGAGTAGGACAAAGATAACAAGCTGATATTAGCTGGTTAGTCTGTTCTGGAAGTGAGCTTGGATTCATCTGCGTAACAAATATCACTTTCATAGATTTTCAGCTGCAGCTTTAAAACTGATGCCTGATCTTTATTTCTCAGTCAGAGTCAACAATGTTTCATGTCAGTTTGAAAAGACTCTTACAACACAAAAAGATTTGGACACCCCAAATAAGACAACTCTATAACTAAAACATCAAAGTATAATGGAAAATGGCTGGTACTACAAAACCAGCCGTTTTGTAGTACTTTATAACAAAATATTTATGCTTCTGAAAAGATTTATATAGCACCTCTAAAAGTAAATCAATTGTTTCTACTCACGTAATTATTTTTCAGGAATTTCATAGAGCCAACACTAACCTACTGATCAGCTCATGCATTCCTGTTGACTAATGGATAAAAATGAAAAATCATTTTTAAAACGATAATTGGCCAGCAGTCTGAAATACATTTCCTTCATTACAATCTTTCATCGAAGACGAATGTGCAGTCCATATCTACCCGGAAAGAAAGCATGAATAGATGATTTTGCCAAAATCTCAAAGCTGCTCTGGAGAAAAAGAAAATGTTATCAAAACCCTGCTAATTTCAAATGACAAAAGAAGCGAATATAAACAGATAAGAATGCAAATGGGTATAACCAGAAGCAAGATCAGGTTTGCCTTCACAGAGCTCCTAATCCCCCAGAATCTCAGTTAACTAGCCCAGGTGTTTGGGATTACTCTCCTGCACACAGGGGAAGAATGGCCTAATCAGGTTTACATAGCTCTCAAAATTCACTCTTATCACAAACCCTTTGCAGGAGTTTCCTGAGCCCAATGGGAAATGACCTACAACCTAAACCTCTGGGCTTAGCATATCAGCTACATAGGGCTACACATAAAGTCTGCAGGCGGCAAGGGGAAATGACAAAAACGCAGCAGAATATCAAGACTTTTTGGAGCTCATGTCAGTCTTTTGATATATCATCACTGACCGCCAATGTCAAAGATTTATATATTCAATTTAATATTGAACTCTGACCAACAGCACAACGTCTAACTCCAAGAAAATTTTGTACGCATCAGCCAATAAATGCAATATGGTTTATCAAATGTATTTTAAATTCTTTACCATGACTTTTTGACCACATTCATTTAAACGACAGCGCACCAAACAAGACTGCTTTGGAGAGCTACCAGAGGTGACTAAACATGGTATTTTTATGAGTACAGGATGTTCCTGCTAAAGGGTGTAACTGTACATGTATTCATAGCCAAGGTTTCACTATGGACCTTTTGGTTCGGCATGAATGTGCACCAAAATGATGCTGGGCTTTTTTTAAAACCTACAAACGCTTCAAATTTGTAAACTATGTTCAGACACAACTACAAAAGGAAGAGGTGAAATCACAAAGGAGCAAAAAAAAAACAAAAAAAAATCGCAGACAGACCAGAGTCTGAGGAGCCCACAAAATTGTGATCTCATCTAATCGAGTGTTTGCAATTAGTAATGAGTCTTTTATATTGATGTGGACAAATTTTGAACAACTCTTGTTTGATTGTTTTCATTCAGCCACATTGGAGGGATTTAGAGCATGAACATTCTCTTTAGGGTCATGCCACAACTCCTCAATTAGATTTAAGTCTTTACTAGGCCTTTCGAAAGCCTTTTGTTTCTTGAACTAGCGGTGGCTTTGATTAAATATTTGGTATAAATGATTTGTTCTATATTAAATGGCAACAGCAACATGGTATAAAGCAGTGATCCCTAAACCTGGATCTCCAGGGCCCAATACGCTCTGCTAGAGGCTTTGGCTTCATTTTCCAATGTAATCCGGAGAGAGGTATCAGCTTCTTTTTTGTCTTGTTTTTCACTTGTTAACCTTAGAACATTTCATTTAACAATCACAAGAGGAAAATTCCTGTTTTCCAAACTGTGGAAATTACATTTTATAAAAAAATAAAAACAGGTACTAAAAAAAATAAATAAAAATACTTTTCCCTGCATGTGCAAATAAACAAATTAAGAGACTTCATGGCTTTAGCATAAATGGCCCTTTCTGTATTTCCATCAGAAGCTTTATAGATCTGCCTTTTACAACATTAATCTAGGGAAAGTTTTTTTTATGGCCATGTTAAAAGTTTTCATTGCAATACAGTGAGGGAGCCACAGGGAGGAATTAGGGAGAAAAACCATGTGTAGTTTCCTAATAAGATCTTAGACTGAACTGAGATGCAGAAGTTGGTGTTACCTAATAACCCTAATTAAATTAAACTACAACAGGTGCAGAATTAAATCTAATATTTTATAAATAAATAGAGTATAACCATATCTAAAAGCTTTTTTTTCAACCAATTTGGTTCAGTTATGTATAACTGTTAGAGTGCATCTTTCAACATTTCTCAGAACACAGTATTCTCTGCAAAGTTAATACCATGTCTCTATCTGAGTCAACCTCAAAGCAAAAAACATTTTATCATTCTAACCTTGGAAAAGGGTTTGTACTCACAGAACACAGAAATTAAACATTTGTTTTCTTTTGTCTCTACAATGAAATCCAACCTGACACCGTACACTGGTGGATCTTAAGTGTTTTCCAATAATGATTTATCAACCTTCGTGAGTTTATGGTGTATTTTAGTATGTAGCACCGTTTCTGAGTAGGTGGCACATATTTTACAATTTTCCACAGTTTGTTGCAGGACTTTTGTCAAGCTTACATTGATTATTATGGAAGAGGGATACTAGCCCTTTAGCTTGGCTCTTCTATCCTGTCTCATGTCTTCTACACTATGAGCAGGGGCACAAGGGGTGAAGAAGTATGCTTTTTAATAGAAGAGGTATTAATCACAGCAACATATCTGTCTTACTGTCAGGGTTCTTGGTGCAAAGCTCTGTGGTGAGATTCATTGTTGCAGAAACTGAAAGAATTCGTCTTTTCATTGTGTTATTAATGTTCCCCTCTGGAGAACTTGTTCACTTTATCTTTCTGGTCTGCAAGGACCACTCACATGTTCAAATGCATTCAAAATCTGAATTTGGCATAAACATTTTGCAGAAGATGGATGAAGGATTCACCTGGAGAGCAGTCTCATTTTTCAGAATGAATACTGCAATGATCACATAAACATCACAAACTGACAAATACACACTGTTGTGTATTCAGGACATCCTTCTCTTTCTCTGTTTAAAATTCTAATCGTGTTTGATGCTTTTATTGCCTGTTGGCTGCAAAATAACAGCTCTGCGCTTTAGCTTATAAGAGTTTGGGATGTTATATAACTTCTATGTTGATGCTTGGCTTCACAGAAATCGGAGATAGCAGACTGCAGTCTGTAGCCCATGTAGGGCATTAAATAATACAGCTTCTGTGTTTGCCAACACCACCTGAGCTAGTAAAATCATGCAGCTAACCTTTAATTTATGATTCCTCAGTTCCTTAGAGTTGAAGTGTCTATTTCCAGCACTCAAGAAATAAAACATGGAGTCAACACTAAAACTTATTCGTTCATAACACAAACAATGCAGCCGGATACAAGACATGCATCCATGCACACTAACCACTAAGATTAATTCACAGTAACAAATTAATCAAGCATGTATTTTGTGTCAGACTGTGGAAGAAAACAGAACTGAAAACACACTTCCACTGAGAAGGAAGGAAAACTCAGCATAGAGATATGAACTTTAGACAGTTTAGTTATGCGGCTACACTGCTAACCACTATTTCACAGTGCAACCATGCTGTAAATCCCTGTTACTAAAACTGCAGGAGCTTAAAACTAAATATACGGTGCTGTAAAAAGATATTTGCCAGCTCGCAGGTTTTTTTCTGCTTTTGCTTTTTTTCTCCTTACACTTGCATGTTTTAGCTCATCAAATTAGTTTTAATATCATACTACATCAACTTTATTCATTTTTTATGTGCTTCAAAAGAACTACAGCGGAAACTAAGTGCTGCACATAACTGCATACTAAAAGCATATATTAAAAAGAAAAACATACATGACAAATATAGTATGACTGACAAAAATTAAGTGCAATAAAACAAAACACGAAAGAACAAATAAGGCCAAACTGTTACTGTTGTTGGAAGCTGAATAATAAAAATAGGTATTTAGACAAGTTTTAAAAGCAGGCTGAGAAGAAACCTCTCTAACATGCAGAGACAGGTTACTAGTTGAGGGGCAACAACAGGAAAGGCGCTGACCCCTCTGAGATTTCACCTGGACCTAAAAACCTGCAAAAGCTGCTGGTTGGCTGACCTGAGGGGTTGAGAAGAAGCTCAGAGGTACAGCAGGACAAAATCATTAAAACATTTAAAAACAAAAGTAAGAAGAAAGGTAATTTTTCTCTGAATATCAGATCAAATAACCAGAGAATACAAAACAATGCAGGTTTCAAGTGATAAGAAAATATCTATCCAAAACAACCTGGTCAAATGAGAAAAATCTTTTTTCCCTAGACCTAAACTGGTTGGGTCACAACAAACTACACAAGCATGATTGACAGTGCTAAAACTGTCCTCCTAGTTCAGATTGGTTGTTTCTAGTTAGCACTGGGACAAAGCAGAGAAGCTCAATTTTTTTTACACTGATTATCTGTCTAATACCATCCTGACATGATAGAGTAACAGTTTTAACAAATATGTAAAAAAAACCCCACATCTCTTATAAAGATTTAATGTAAAAACATGTCACACGCTAGTCCTTTTTCTGTTTTTCTGATTTTTATTCTGAAAATGTGTGTGATATAGTAATATTTTTAATTGCATAATATCTACTATACATTGTTTGGCATTTAAAAAAAGTTGCAATTTACACATAATTTCCAATAAATTGTTATTCTGTTCAACACAAGTCTAGTAAAACAGTAAGTACCAGAAGCCAATAGCTAATGAAAAATCCGTAATCCTCATATGAAGAAAATGGCACTGGAAATGAACAGAGATTCTCCTTTCACTTTTGCAAGAGTGCCAACATTACAAACATGTCATAGACTAACACAGACAAACTAGTCAATGCATTACTCCAAGGCTGTACTATTGCAATTTTTACTATCAAGAGGCCCCAAAAATTTAGCCAAAAGCCGTCATCTTATTCAAATTCTTCCAGCAAGAGGTCTGACGAGAATTGAAAGCAGAGATCATGTTTCCTCTTATAGCTCAATTTCGTTTGCTCTCTGTTAAATGCAGCATGCCATTTAAAAATCTACTTCTTGTGTAAAAATCTTGTAATAATCAAGCAGATTTTCTAAAAGTGAAAAGGTAGTCTCCTGTGGAATCAGATCCCAGGTTCAGCCTGTGAGGCAGAGTCCCTATCTACTTTTCAGACTGCACCTAAAACTTTTTTTTTTTTTGAACAAAACTTATAGTTGTAGTGGCTTAGGTTATCTTGAGTTATGGGCTGGAGGGCATACTACCATTTTTCTCACTTGGCTATTTTGTCCAACATAGAATTTATGCATTAACTGCAGTTAACATTGACTGGAAACACTGAAAACTAACAAGGACAAATAGACATTTTTAGATTTTTTCAAGATATGAAAAAACATAGATGGACAGAAGACTTCTAATACTTTCAACAGCTAAGATCTTTGATAAATCTTCAATATGAAGCTCACTATCTGAAGTACTCCCTCTATCTCTTTAGTACCACTGATGCCAAATGTAATGTTACATCTTCTGCCTCGTGTTTATCTTTAAATGAAGTACACATGTTGGGTGGTTTGCTAGGATAATTCAGTCTTTTGCATCAACATCTACAGCATCCACATTGAGCAATAAGGCTGTTTTCCTAGGTTTGCTAATGTTGAAGCTTTTCTTCACCAGTCATTTAGCAACTACCAGAGCTGAACATTTTACTAAGTTATTTGACACTCTACAAGGATATTGAGTTTAACATTTGATTTTTCAACTATGGGGTTATTTTTTGTATCTTAATTAGATGTAAGAATAAACAACTGACTGGTCAAACCAATTGAAATTGTTTGAAGTTCCCAGATTAGTGATAAAACACCTTTGTTAAATGTTAAATGGGTCTCACACTCTCCCGCTGTCTTTGATTTCAGCCAAGGAAAATCAAATAAATACAACTGAAGAAAGGCTGGCCCCATAAACTTGAATAATCCACGTCTGTCAGAGCACTGTTTAAAAATCAAGCCATGAAGGCGACTGGGAGCCTTCCAGCAGACACATGGACAACAAAAGCTGCATGTGTTGGTATTGCTGGAAAGCCAAAGAGGCTTTGCCATGGAAATAAACATGTCAGAACCAATACAGCTTTTTGCTCCAGTCCAGGAGACGATCCTCTGAGTACAATGTGTTCAGTAATGCTGTTTGGTAATTGACTCATGCTCTGAGATGAAAAGATTGTGTTTTTCATTGAGAGTTTAATTCTTTTGTGTTGAGGAATCACAGTTGTTGGAAACAAGTTGAAGCGGCTGAGAATGAAGTCGGCGCTTTGAGACAAGGATGGATAAACAACGTCAAAACAACTAAAGTAGAAAGACATGTTGGGCAATGGCTCAGATGTTTAAACAGTTTCCTCCAGGGATAGTGTCATTTTGAATATTGCTGCTCTTGAAGTACTCCTCTGGTTCAGGCACTTAAGCATATTAAATCCACAAATGGTGCGAGTCTTTGTTTAAACCCACTGACATCCTTGGAATATTGAATTTAATGATTTTGTTGGATGAGAGGAAGTCGTAGAATAATGAAAAACATTTTGCCTGGAAGTGATTCACACATGATGTTCTTCTTGCTCAATAAATTTTTTAAATTTGCTGTTAGACTTGCACTAAATCCCTGGACGTACATCTTTTTCCTCAGCAAAGAAGACTGATGACAGTAGGTTAGGGCATTTTTACACAGCCATGACAAATTAGGACATTTGGGTGTTTTTTTTAAATATATTTTTGGACATGGATATTTGATATCCTTCTCAACAATGCTGATTAATAACATTCATTCAGGAAATATTAAATAATAAAATTTAAAGGATCTTTTTTTTTTTTTAAATGTAACAAAAAAAAAACTATATCTGGTGAAAAATAATTTAGGTCACCTCTACATCTGTTCCTACTTTTGCTGGATGACATCAGGTGTGTAAGATGAGAAGTTTGTTTCACATTCAGTGGTGCGTTCACACCAATTTCGTGTGTCAGGCGCATCTGGTTAACATTCAAAGTCTATTTGTGGTCCATCGTGGCATGTTTCGTGCGTCCAATGCGGCGCGATTTTAAGCGTTTGGAATGTTTTGAGAGTTTGACGCGTCCGACAAATTGCCCGGCAACGCCTAGAGCAATTTTGACGCGTCTGACGCGTCTCCACATAGACTTTGAATGTAAACCAGATATGCCCAACGCGCAAAATGCTAGGTGTGGAGCAAAATGTCAAGCATCTGCATTCAAAGTGCTCTGAAATCAAACTTGAAGCATCAGATGCGTTTTTGACACGCATAACTCATTTGGTGTGAACGCAACCAAAGACTTTAGATTGTCTGCTCTTAACAGTTTACATTAGAGTGAGAACCACGGTGACATCCCAAGAGTTGTTTGAGGCCGTCAGAAAGAAAACTTTAGCAGCTTTAGCTAGATAAGTAATTTAAGAACGGTTCACGCAGCCATTTCACAGAACAGAAAGCAATACACAAGTGAGGACATTAAAAACAACCACTAACATGCTCAGCTCTGATCGTCCAAGCAAATTCACACAAAACTGTTGATGTGAAAGTAAACTCCTGTCCAATCATAAATCGATGGCAAACATTTAATATTCCTCAGAGGTGAGTAAGAATCTTTGCTCTCTAACAACAACAAGTTTGCCAGAAAGAATGAAGACAAAGACCAGAACTTCTAGAATAATCGTTTTTGGACCGAGTCTAAGATGTGATGTTGTACGTTTCGCATAAACCAAGTACAACATATCTTTATTGATTAAAACAAAGTTAATTTATAATGTTTATCTGTAATCATGCTACTTTCTTTTACAGAGACAAATAAACAAGAAAGACATCGATGTGAATATTTCTTTTGAACAAAGTAAATACTAAAGTAGGGCATCATTATTTTGCCCTCAACTGTAGATGAATCAAACAAATTAAATTGAAAAAAAAGTTGGTAAGAGCATTTCAGTGTAAACTTATTCTGTTTCTTTCAAAAGCAGGCCTCACATTAGAGTCAGAGGTGCCTAAGAGGGCTGCTGGCTGTGGAGGTGAGACCTTGTCAGAGGTGTGTTTCCTCCCTGATTTATGGGAAGGCCCCAGGATAAGCAGCGCATTTAACTGGGCCGGCTGAAGAGTGTGTGACCAGAAATGAGACTGGAGAAGCTGGAGCACAAGTGTGAGTGTGTGGGAGAATTGCAGGCCCAAAGGTGTGCAGTTCATATGCAGGGTAATGTTTACTTGGAGTTTTGAGACCCTCACTGTTTGCTTTGCCCCAAACCTGCTCCCCTTTCGACCCATCAACCGTGCTCCAGAGACAGAAATAGACTGATTGGAGACCCGAATATTGTAGCAGAACGTACGCTGCCTGCAAGCAGTTTCTAAATATTAGTCTATAGCACCAGAATGACTGATGCTCTTTACGGGAGCAATAAAAATTGTTAGAATAACAGATATATGTGTAGGAAAAGCAAAGTACAACTCCCTTTTTTTCCACAAGGTCCATTTCAGATTCCTTTTCATCAGCTCTTTGTGGTAGAAGAGGAAGGCTACTGAGTTCAAGACCTTAAAAGACTGTTCCTGTGATCACAGTGTTTGTCAAACTGAGTATAATTACAGAGAAAAGTATTGTAATTATCTATCTTTAAACCACACTTACACTACAGTTCAGATTGCGGTTGAGCAAGACGGAGTTAAGGTCTAAATAATACTTTAGGAACTGAGCAGAAACTCTGTATGGAAACAAAGAGTGAGGGTCTTCAGCAACAATTGGATTTCAATGTAATACTCCAACATTCAAGCCAGACATCATATCTGGAAATAAGCATTTTCTAAAATGGCAGACATCAGAAAAATCTGTGCATGTAAAAATATTGTCCAGTGAATCTTAAAATGTTCTGAATACTTAAATTTTCAATGTTTCACTGCTAACTTAGTGGCTGTATTTGGCAAGTACTCAGAGCTATCTAGCATTCTTTTTCTATTTCTATTAACTCTTCTCAATGAACAATAGTTGCTTTTGTGGGTCCTTCGTCTGTCACAAAGTACAGACTTTGGTTCAGTCCTCATCTAGCAGTCCTTCACAACTACAAGAGATGTTTTCCTCTTCAAGTCCAGAAAGTAAATGAATTGAACATGCTCAAAGCTTTGGCTGAAATCTGGTTACTGAACACTTATATATGGACCTAAAGATGAAAAACAAACAAATCAGATTCAAGATCTAAACTAAATATGTTTTAAAATTATAATAATAGATATTCTATGCAATGTCTGTTGTTTCTAATAGTGTGAATGACAATAAAAACAATTATTTATGTTTATTGACAAGAATTTTTAAGATCGCTTGAAGGGAGTTCTCACCTCATCACCTACATTTCTGATACAAAGCCGTCTGAATCTTTTTGTTAAAACGTGGATCTGAGAGGACCCTTTAAAGCACACCGGGGCATTTTTAGGTCAATCAGGGCAGCACACTGGCCACCCTCCAAACCACAAAGAAAAAAAAAGATTTAGATGAAATGCAGACGTCAACATGAGACAAGATTTAGCATCTCACCAGAGCTACTGCCCATTTTTCCCTCTGAGCTAATGAAGGGACATACTGTTGGCTGTCCAGCTAGCCTCTAAAAGGTTTTGAATAAAAATATCCACCGCTTCCATTTGGGATATTTACACTCATCCTTCACACACTCTAAAACGTTTAGGAGTCATAACCACTGACTGATCCTAGGCTTTCAAATACTGTGATCACAACTTCAGACGCCCATGTACCTCCCTGCTTGGACCACTGAGCCTCAGAATAATCCAATGAAAACAGAGGCGTAGATAGGAACATGCAAGATGAGATTCAGACAAGTTAGCAAGGTAAAATACATTATGAATGCATTAATTTTTGCCATTATATGCAAGGCATTTAAGTATAAGTAGTAAGCAGGCTTTTAGGGGCTTATTTCTTGCTTGGATCCACTCATTAGCGCTAATGTCTGCAACAAAATAACTGTTTTGTTAAGGTGCACACAACACATTTTGCATGCAGACCATGCAGCAAAAATGTTTTACAGTCAAGCAAAGACCTGAATAGTGCCAACTGAGGTTGCACAAAATACAGAGGCGTACTATAGGAAATTCTGTTTCATACAAAAAAACCCCCCACAAATTAACATAAAATGTCACAGTTTAACGTTTTTAGAAGCAACACAAAATTTTAGGAATTAATATTATAAAATTAAGTCTTGACTCAAATATCTAGTAATTTGAGAAAATGGCGTCAAATTTCAACTTACGTAAATTATTGTTTTATTTGTCCATTTTATTAATGTAATATATAGGGAATATAAAGTCTTTATTTCTCCAAAAGAGAATAAAAGTGACAAGGAGAAAAAAAGTGAAGTTTTTTTGCTGATTTAGTTTTATTTTCTATCATAAAATAAAGTTAAATTATCTGGAATAAATCTGATATTAGATTTGAAGAATAAAATCAAAAAGTTGAGAAAAAGATCAAATGTTGGGAAAAATTTTAAATGCAATGTCATACTGTTAGCAGCAGGTTTGATATGTGGGGAGTGTGGGTGGTCCATAGTTTGTTCATATGCGAAAAGTATGTTATTGTTATTAAATCCAATTCTAAAATAGGATTAAAAGCCAAAAGTTAATCAAAGGATATCCTCTACCGATTCCACTGACTCAGATCCCCCCCCCCCCATGATATATGCACAAGAAATGATAAAGAAGCCAGTCTAACAAGCCACTGTTGAAAATGGAAAAGACAAGAGAAATTGTGTGGTATTCATTAGAAGTCAGGAAATGGCTAAAATGATCCACATGTGAACCAGGTCTCTGTGTAAAAAGTTTAAGTGTGAAGAGTTTGCTAAACACCACTAAAACTAACTGGAACCATTTGGTCTTGTCAGATGAGACTAATATTCAGCTTTTAGTCTTGGTCTGCTTCTTTTCGAAATGCCAGGAAACTTTGATAAAGTTCAGGATACTTGAACTTTGAATAACCAGGACAGTTTAAATTCAAATCTGCTGAACTCAGCCGGCAAACTAAAAATTTGTCCTCCTGTAGAGGGTGCTGTATATGCTAAACCTGTATTATTGTGTCAATTATGGGAGGCAGTTCACACCAGCAAACACTGAATCTTTGTGCCAGCTTCTTCAATCAGTCAGCACTTCCATAAACATTTCATAGTCCTCTCAGTGAAACAGAAAGAACGAAAGCCTGGAAACATCAGAATAAAAAGCGTGTCATTTACTGAGGGTTTCTCTAGGTACCTCAAGCTCTGACTGAACAGTGGCCATTCTGTGATTTTGATGGTCCAGGCATCTGGTTCCTTTCCTTTACCATGTGTGGCTTTAATAGACTATGAGTCACAAACCTCCAGACCACCTCCTGAAGGAAAACACTTATTACAGTAATTAAGTGAATCGTAGAGTAATAATAAGTTCAATACACAGAAGCTAACATGATGGTGTCGTTATCAGAAGTCGTGTCTTGTAGATGAACATTACTACTAAAAATCTTTTACGAGGAGCTGAAGGGACAAAAAATAATTTGTTACTTGCAAGAGATTTTTCTTTCCTCTTAGCATTTCTCCTCAACTGTTAGTGATTTCTTGCAGCCTCATGAAGCATATTTTATGCGCAGGAAGGGTGGCACTTAGTCCAGCTGTGTAACATATATAAATCCAAGCAGAGCTAACTGACATGACACTTTCCACTTTGCACACAGCAATTACATTCATTGGTGGCTGCTTTGGCCAGATACAGTACCAACTATAAAGACAGCAAAGTAGCAATTACAGCACGGGTGTGATATTTTTAGTTGTTTCCTGTCAAACGGACGTATAAAGTGAATGCTTGTCTGTCTAAGCTGTAAAGCAGCTATTAACTACTGCTACTTGCAAAAGGTGGAGCTCAGTGACCTGGATGTGCAGTTCATTACCGAGCCAGCTCACTAACCTCTCGCTTGTAAAATGCTTCATTTCCTTTGGGTTCACTTTACTAACAGATTTAAAATCAGATACAAGTTTTTGCTCACATAAGGCTGATGGGAGAAAGGATTATTGGTCATAGGTTTCAACAGGGCAAAGCAAAAGTTAGAAATGCTAACTTTTTGCATTAAAAAAAGCGTGTCCTTTACTAAGCAATGTTTCTGAGAAGCTCAAACGTAACAAGGTATGATACATTTCCACTTTTTTTCCTTTAAAAGAAGCTACTTTGTAACAAAACCCAACAGAAATCTTTTTTTTTTTTTACCTAATTTGAGTTTTGTAACTAAGTTTAACTATTTGCATAGCACCATTCCAGATAAAAACCAAAGTGATCTCAATTAGCTTGTTTACTGTGTTTGACATAAAGTAATGCATACATAAATAAGTACATCACATAAAAACATCAGAAAGCTCAAAAAAACTTTACTAGTAAAGACCCTGAAAACATGACAAACAAAAACTAAATAAAATGATTATTTCTTATGTCTGTAGGTCTAAACCTGGATAAATGATATTAAAAACTTAGCGTAGACCTGCCTATAATCATTTAAAATAAAATAAAAATTGAATTTCAATTTATATGATCAATCACAGGAAACATACTGGTAATTGCTAACAAGCGAAAACGTCTATTCCTCTTCACATTTTGTATGTCTGCCAATGGTTTCAATGTGCATGAATCCCACATTTAACACAAAGCAGCAGCAATGTGTTAATAAAAACAAAGTGAAACCTTTTTGCATAGACTGTCTCTTGGCTTTGTTTACTAATTTCTGCCACAGATTTTTCTGGCAGAGGTACAGGAGATGTATAATTGGAGGACTGAAATTGGGACTCAAACAGGCAGAGCCAACAGAACACAAACTAAGTTTTAATGAATAACCAAACAAACTAAGGGTGCTTCAAAGGCACATAATCCTCAAAAAGATCCTTCAAAAAATTTCAAACAGAACCCAGGAACTCAAAGAGCTTGTTATGAAAAAGTATGAGGAAAAACAAGGTTCTTTAAAAAGGTACCACTCAGAACGACCACTATGTATATAAACTGAAGAACTGATGTACAAGTCAGACTGAAGGCAGGTGAATGCAGAAAGATAAAAACATAATCTAGATTAAAAAGTCAATATGTTAACAGAACTTGTACCGGTAATTAAAAACTAAGGCTGTAGGAAAACCTACAACAAATCATAATGGCTATGTCAATAATTATCACATCATCATGACGAAGACGTGATCTCAGTGACAAATTGTGATGATCATTGACATCAAGATTGGGGATGGAGGTTATTTGAAAGCAGAATTTTAATGCAATTTCACCTGAAATGTTCTAGTCTATGTAATATTGCATCCAAGCTGTCGTTTGGTATTGGAACATTGCATATATTGACTATGTAATGGGAGAAGCAATTCAATATACAGTGCAGGTCTTTCTGTGGATCCACTTAAGCCATGGGTCCCTGCAGCTCCTCCACAGTTATTGTAGAGAGTTTTTCCTGAGTGAGTGTGAATAATCTCCCTTTCTGAAGTTGTAAATTAGTTTATCTTCAAAATATACATATATAGCATTTGGAAGATACAGACTGCTTAGTAAAACCATTTCTACACTTATGAATAATTTATTAAACTCATTTTAAAAACAAAGAGGTGATTTACAGATTGAAAATAATATGTATACCTACTGTAAATGCCTGCATGATGGATGACAAATATGAAACCAGGGATTCACCTTTCTATTATTACAAAAACAACCTGAAATGAACTTAAATGTGGAGCTCAGTGGGGTTCACTAAATACAGCAGGGAATTGTATAGTTTTTCCCATGCCCTTGTCCATTTAGGAAGTGTCAGATTCATCAGTGAAGTCATTCCTCTTTCTGCCCACAATGCACAGGCCAGAGCCCACCAAATAAATAACTTGGCTTTTTTCATCTGGATTCCTGGATGTATTGGGGCTGGATTTTTCCATTACTAAGCAGAATAAGAGCATTTCCTTTCACTTCCAGCAGTCACTAAAACTGGCGCTTACCATTAGGAATGTAAACATGCACAGTCTGTAAACAAGGCTCTTTCTCCGGCCCCCAACCCCCCATTCCAACAAGGCTGACCAACATAGACTGGCCTAATAATGACGCCCCTCCCTGACCCCACAGAACTCTTAAAGACAGACGCAGCCCCATTATTCAGCCCCGAGGTCACAGAGAAGAATAAGTGGGAGGGCAAAAGAAGGAAGGACGGATGGAAAAACATCTGAGATCTTCTCCACAGTTCCCCAATCAGTAAGTCATAAAACACGAAAACAAACGCAAAGTCTGTGATGCGACCGCTGAATGGATTAATAATCTAAAACCTGGTGAGTTTGGCTGGGGTGCTTTGAGGTCTCACCAAGTCTTCAGCTGACATACAGGGGTATCAAAATATGAGGTTAAGACTGAATGGTTATTTGAAAGCAGGATTTTAATACAATTTCACCTGACATGTTCTAGTCTATGTAATATTGCATCCAAACAATATTACATGAATGGTGGTCAGAGTTCCATCAGTACCAACTCATCAACAGGGATGTCATCAATAAACTACCACATCTGTACAGGAAGGCCATGGACAGCGTGACAGAGGACAGTTTTCTACATTTAACCACAATGCCACATTAAGAGAACCATCATTTGGACCACATTGTTTAGATTAAAGTGCATTCTGTATTTTTCTGTACCGTAAAGCCTTGAGTTTCCAAACCGCTAGGTTCAAAGTTGTTGTGGATGTACCAAAGAAAGAAATCTGGGTCGCCAAGGTCTCACCAGCTGCTGATAAAGTGTTTTTCTGAAAAAGGAAAGGGGGGAAAGGTACCTTGAAAGAAGCTTTCAATAGCTGATAGGTTCCTTACGCAGGGTATCTGCTGTGTCAACACATTACGGTTTTGTTTAGCAGTGGCTCAATGTGTGCAGATAAAAAGAAGTAGCATTATTGATTATTTTGGGGATCATTGCATACCATTTGGCAGTAAGGTTGAGATTCGGATCCAGGAATAATTTCTCAAATCATCTGGATTGGCAGCTATTAGAAATTGAAATAGGTGGATTATGACAATGTACATCATAAAAGAAGGAACAAGTTTTAAACATTTAAGCAAAGGAAACATAAGGTTGTGTGAAGATAATTGGAGAAAATTAGCAGGCATGAATATTTTCAGATTCTTACTCTGATATTTGAGGAATTGAGGATGCTAAATTATATAGCAAGCTGTTTTTGATATACAAAAATTTGATCAATTTTGTATTTTTATCTATTTTCTCCAACTCTACTTAAAAGTATGAACAACAAATCCATTTAGCTTTCTGATTTTGAATATTTAACAATGACATTGGATTTTATGTAGATACTATTTCACATTATATCATTGATATTCCAACATTCTGATATTTTAAGTAAAAAATTGTAAGTAGAAGAGGATAAAAATCTTCTTCAGCAGAGGTCACTTCCACCGTCTCAGAAGTTCAGCTGACATTAAACTTCAATCCAGCTCTTCTGCAAGTTGTTTGATAAACTTATTAGACCTTGCTATGCATCTTGTTTACATACACATTCAAGCCATTCTTTTTGTATTTTTTTTCTCATTACTGATTTGATAAAGTATGTTAGTACTTTCAGAAAGATCTTATGCTGTTGTAAGGCATATTCCAGCAACAGCGAAAGAAAATGCTTCTTCGAGCTTGGGTTATTCAGGGTGTGGGAGCATGAATGGGGTGAAACTGAGTTTGAGAGCTTGGGGTGAGTGACCATGGCGGTGTCAGGAGACTGGGAACACCCACTATGATTTGCTGGTTTCTGGGGTCGTGATGGCTGGCGGTTGTCCCGTTCTTGTTGCAAGCAAGAATGGGATTTACTAATGAGTTAGACGTTTGGGTTTAACTCTGCCTGCCCAGAGTCTAGCAATCTCCTGAAAACGTCGGACCAGAACACAGCATATCAAACAACACCGGTTCGTGCCATAGTGCTCAGAGAAAACAGGTCATTAAGGAGCTGGAGGATTTGTGCCAGCGCCTTGGTGCCCACCTCTGCATCCGTAAGACATGCAGCACAACACAGCAGTACGCCCTTTCAGGACAAACTGGTTCCCATTTTATTGCTTTCGTTATGCCAGACGTGGTTTGATTTTATAACGTCAGTCACACAATTAAGATACCAAATTTTTTGCGTTTTTTTTTTTAAAGATTTTATTGACTCTAGTGTCTAGTGTTCAGACAGGAAAGTTGGTAATGAGAGAGGGGGAAGACATGCGGCAAAGGTCATCAGGTCGGGAAACGATCCTGTAAAATTATGTTTTACAGTGAATTCTTTCTCCCACAAACTCTGTGGCGTTGCCTCTTCTCTGAATATATAAACCATCTCTTAGTTGATGAACTTGTTTGTCTAACCAACAGAGATACAAACAAATTAAAGTCTGCAAATTTCAACATTATTTGCCTCTCCGTTGTTAAATTATATATCAGGAAGGTTGAGATGTGATTTCCTTTCTGTGTACAAACTGTCTCTGCAAAGCTTTACTAAACTGCATGCTGACATCAGCCACTACATTTTATTCACATAGCAAGGCTGAGCAAACAAGAGGAAAACCTTGGATTGTGTATGGAATAAACAAGGTCTTTGTTCTGCCTGGTTTCAGGTAGTTGCACAAGGTATTAGGAATGACATCAGTTTTAATTATCAAAGAAAAGCAAAGGAGGGCATCTCAAGAAAAGCTAAGTTCAACATATCTTTGCAATCCTCTGTGATCATTTTGATTTGCAGCAGGGTTAAAAAAAAAAAAAAAATAGACACAAGACACTTACTGGTTAGTTACAGGCCAGACAAACTATATGAACGAATTTAGACAAAAATTTAAAAACAAGCATAAAAGCATGTTGATTGCTTTTCAGCTTTTTCACATTCCTAAAGATCTATCAGGTGACGTACTGAAAAGAAATCTACTTACGCTAAATATGACAATGAAGACATAGGAGTGTTAATTGCTTTGTGATTGTTCAATCCCTTTTTAATAAAGCTTGTGTCTTATCAGATGTAAATGTGTGAGAAAACTAATGCATGACATTATGTGTAATTAATCTTTCATTAACCCAAGCAACCTTTAAATAAGCATTGTGGAGATTTAGGCTTATGGTTTTAATACAAGAAGAAAAGAAATCACTTCCTACTAGGTTAAAACACCTATAAATGCAGTTACTGTAGAAAATACCAAGTCAAATACAGTCCCTTGCAAAAGTATTCATTATCACAAAACAAATACACTCTTGAAATCTTATATCTGAACTTTTTGTAATCCACCTAATTTATTTAATGAGAAAATAGTAAAGCTACATGTGTGTAATCTAATCTCAGTATAAATCCAGTTGTTCTGTGAAGCCCTCAGAAAATATCAGTGATCAAATATCATGAAGGCTGAGGAACACAACAGACAGTTCAGGCAGGCAAAGTAAAGTTGAAGAGAGGTTTAAAGCCAGGTCAGTTTAAAAAACATATATCAATCTTTGAACAGCTCACACACCAAATAAAGAGAAAGGATTTACAAAGACATTAAAAGAGACATTAAAACCTACAAAGAAGCTCTGGAGGAGCTGAAGTGATCAACACCTCAGGTGGAAAAATCTTTAGACAGAAAAAGGCTTAGACTTAAACTACTATTAGAGATGAGTGAAAAGAAGAAAGTCATTGTTAAATGAAGCCAATAACAAGTCGACTTTGCATGTTGCTACAAGCCGTGTAGGAAAACAACAAAAACTTTTTCTGTGGAAAAATGTTTTCAAGTCAAATGAGATCAAAAAGTTAAGTTCTTGACCTTCATGCAAAACGCCATGCGCCATGCTCAGGAACTAACACTGAACAACCAAGCCCTACAGTAAAACATGTTGGTGGTAGTATTATGCTGTGGGGCAGAGGGAGGGGAGTTGGCTCGAGTTAATGGAAAGATGGATGAAGCTGCACAGGCCAATCTATGCCAATCTTGGAAGAAAATCTTTAAGAGCCTGAAGAGACTGGGACACAACTTCACTTTCAAGCAGGACAATAATCTTGAGCATACAGTCAGAACTACAATGGCACAGTTCCAAGAAAAGCTTCAAGTGTCTAAATCTAACTGAGAACTGGCAAGAGATGAAAATTCCTGTTTGCAGATGATCTGCATGCAATCAGAGCTTCAGCTATTTTACAAAAGAAGAGTGGGCAAAAGTTTAAATCTATAGATGTGCAAATTTAGTGTAGACACTTTCCTCACTGGGGATGAATACAAATGCACAACACACGTTTTAGATGTGGGTGCGTGTGGGTGTGTGTATATATATAGCTAAACATTCACTTAAAGAACATAAATAATGTCCCTTTCACTGTAGAATTATCACAAATGATAAACAAGCTTTGAGGAGATTCCTCGAAACTTGACATTGTAACATAGCAATATGGAGAAAATTCCAAGATGTATTAATATGTTAGCAAGTACAGTATATTGACTTGATGCAATTGTTAACATTCAGTGGAAAAAATCTAGTTTCCTGAACCCAGAGTTTTTGACATTTTTACAGAAAACAATCAGTCATACATTTAATGTTTTAGACAGAATTAGATTTTTTTTTTTCACCACTCTACTAATGCCAGGATAATATTGATAAAGTCTCTCTTCTCATGAACAACATCCACAGCTTCCAAGGAGCACCAGTTTCAAACAATTCAATGAAACTCTATTTGTCCCAGAGGGGTGATTTAAAGGAACAGATGAGATGCTAACATTTAATTTCTGCTTAAAGAGAAACTGGATAGGTAACCTCCACCCACTCATCAGAGAGTGACCCGGGGTCACAACAAAGCTGAACTTACCTCGAGCGCTCTGATCATAATGAGAACGTGAAAAGCTCCTAGAGTATGCTGATTGCAAAAATATATGTACTCTGTGCATATGTACGCTTTCTTGGAAGCATTTCCTTCCAAGAAAGCCTGAATAAAGAACATCTTTTGTTTCTCATTTGTGCACGACACCTAAGCAGACAAGTAGGCACTTTTAAGTCTGCTTGTTTTAAAGGCAAAGTCATTCTCAGAGGAAGGTTTGACAGTTGCTTATCCCACTTGTACAGTGAGAGGACAGAGCAACAACCATGCAGTCAGTGAAATGAAAAGTGAATATGACGAGAGACGTTAAAGTGGTGTCCAAATGTCGAGGCATTATGACTCGGCATAACAGAAGGCAATCTCTGGCCACCAGTCTTTTTTTCTCCCTTTCTGATAAACAGCACAATCTACTGAGTTCAAGGCCACAGCGATTGGCAGGAGTAAAGCTCTGTCTGAATGATCCTTTCAACCTTCAACTCTTTCAACCAAAGGGCATAAATATGAAGTCAAAAACTTTATTTTAAAATGCCTTGAAAAGGTATTGGTATTGGTATCTTTTTCACATGACAAGCACAAACTTACATATATCTTGTAAGGAGTAACAAACCAACCCAAAGTAGCGCATAACTGTGAAAAGGAAGGTAACGCATGCATGGTTTTCATTTCAAAAGTGTAGTATGATTTGTTTTTTGTCTTATAGGGAGATTTTTTTTTATATACATGTTGATCTCTGCTGCTCCTCCAAAGGTAGCATGGCCCTCTTGATTTCTAGAGGCCTTCCTTGCCAGGCCTGTCAGTTTAGGTGTCTTGCAAGGTGTAAAAGCGCTGCAAACTATTTTCCTTTGTCATATGTCAATTCGTCATTACTGCTGTACGTTTTTGACTCATGAAGACAATAGGAGGCTGAAGCTACTCTATACATTTATTTTTGACCTGTTTTTGTGTCATTTAATCTTGAAACTTTTCTTGCTAATATTAAATGGAGGCTAAATATTATTAGTGTCAGAAAGGTTAAATATATCTAGACATTACACTTTTCTGATTTTTATTAGGAAAACAATTAAAATCACATTCCTGTGCCATTCTTTTTTTTTTACGTAAACTCTTGATGTTTAGTGTTCCAGTGTGACATAATGCGAAAAAGTCGAGATTTTAATATTTTTTAAAAAGGTATGAATTTTCTAAAACAATATATTGCTTTCTAAAAAATTATTTAAAAATTAAACAAGGTGACACAAGGATGTCATCACAGGGAGAAGATGCTCGTCCATACTGTCATACAGCAAGACGCTTTGTACTCAAAAATAAAATCTATTCAGATTTACATAGTTACCAATTAAGCTAAAGCAGGTTAACTAACCCTAGATAGAAAGTGAAAGGCCTACTGAAAACCCACACAAGGAGATTGCAACAAAGTTTATGATTAAGAACGGAAGGTTCTTGCAATCCCTCCAACATTACAAGCCATAAAAATGTCAAAGCTTTATGAATGGAATGAGTCTTCCATCCTTATTCTGACAAATTAGAAGATTATGAGAAAACTTTCCAATATACATGCATGGGCCAGTTGAAGATGTCAAGGTTTGTCACAGTTTGGGTTTCAAAACACCAAAAGTTTTATCATACTGTTCCTGTGAGTCAGTCCTTAATGATGATGAGATGATAAAAAGAGAGAGCTTCATACCAAGCTGTTTAATGGAGGTCTTATTCTCATACCTTGCAAAATGGATGAGAATTTAAAATTATAAAAGCTATACTTATGGTTACACCTCAAGCTGTTGAAAATATCTGAGAAGTACAAAAACATTATTCCTTGCATTTTTATGAGATAAAATCTGGCCAAAGGGTAAAAAGTGTTTTTTTTTTTGTTTGTTTTGTTTTTTTAAATTCTCATTGCCATTAATAATTATTGACCTTCAAAGGTTGTAAAAACCTCTTTTTATTAGTATAGCTTGTTGCTGCACACTGTCAATCAGTTGGCTGAAACAACACTCCCATATTTTTCTCTTACTTAGAAGGCAGACCAGTTTGACGGCGTGGTCATGTGTGAGTGTGTGTTTCAAGTGTTGTTTGAAAGGAATTGTAATACTGCAAGCTGCTTGAAAGTAATAAAACAAAATCCCTACAAGTTATAGAATAGAATAGAAGTATTTTATTCATCCCAGCAGGGAAATTACTTCGCAGTTACAGCATAGAGACAAGACACAATAACAACTACCACTGAGTAGTAGTTGTAGATAAAATAAAAATAAAAATTTTAAAATAAAAATTCTCTTATTAAGCTAGCATCTAGCAAATATAAATGCTTCGGTAATCTGAATTACTGAAAAACTTCTGTCTGATTTAATGTAAAAAATAAATCTGCCTCCAAAATCGTATGTCTTTCTATGGAGTATATTTAAATATAATACAGGGTTTTCTCACTGTGTTATAAGCCTGGTGGGCTACCAGGCTTTACTCGTGCCCCCACCAGGCTTAGCACTGCCTATTTAAGTTTTTTTTTTTTTTATGTTTGCATATTTAAATACTTTATAGTTTGTGTTTATTTATGCATCTTTCAATAACACATACTGTAATTATCAAGTGATATTTTCAAATTTCATGTCAACTTGAAGCATTTTTTAAATCTCAAATACAAGGTGAGCCGCTGGATGAATTACTGCAGAGAGCTCCAACTACTGGGCTTAGCAAGTTTTCTGGGGAAAACCTTATAATGTATTTCCAAACCACTGTATTTGTCTTTGTTGTACTTGAGTGAAAAGTACAGTTGCCTTCTTTCAGCAAGATAACAGTGTTAGCAACAGGCATTTCTGGTTCACAGTAGTTCCAGAAACTGATTCGTGACGTTGCCCAAATGTTGGAAGAGTCACTGTATAAAGGCGCTGCGGTCTTACACAGACCTGCTGAACATCTGGTCATGTCAGAAGATAAAGAAGAATGGATAAAAGTCAATGAAATGGAGCTCTGCTAATCATCATCTGAGATGATTGCAATGGCTGACAGAGTGGGTATAATGCAGTCACTGGATGCATTTGACTAAGAAAAAGCATGGCTCCTTCATTAAGTGCAAAGGAGAGGAAGCGGGGACAAAGCAAACAAAGCAAGAGGAGAGGGGTGAGTGAGCGTTGGGGGATTTCTTCTTCCCTTCCATCGCACCCAGCCAGAGCAGACTCAGTTAGCATCTCAAGGTAAGCCTCCCCGTCACTTGGGCCTCATATTACTAAGGCCGCTCGGTTCCCACAGTGTGTCAGGGCCTGCATGTGGCCTTCCACCCCACTCCGGCAGCTCTCCGTCTTTAGACCCTCAGGGCCCCGGAGCAGAGGTTACACCAACACAGCCAGCCACAGCAGCATGTCAGCCCCACACCAACCGTTGCCTTGGTGCCACCGCAAGAGATCCTGACTCCTTTCGAGGGGAAAGTGATTTGCCATGACGTGTACAGCTCCCTTTTTTTTTCTTTGCTCACTTGTAGCTCCTCTCTCCGTGCATTTAATCTCCCCTGCTCTCATTTTTCCCCCTCTTTGTCATTCTCTCCACCACATCCTCAAATCTTCCCTGTCTCGTTCTCTCTCTCTCTCCTCTCCCACTCCCTTTTTTTCTTTGAGTAATGGTTGATGCCAGAAACAGTGCCATGATTAGAATGGCTTTGATGAAAGACAACATCTGCACTGAATACTCAACCAACAAATTGCATTTTTTTTGTTTTGTTTTTTGTTTTAAACCAGCTATTGTTCATCTCTTTCTGGTTTTCTTCTTTAAACCACTTCCATTTTTGAAGACTTTTCAGCATCTTGGAGTTGTCATCAACATTAAACCACAATATTTATTTGCAGTTAGGCCCACAACATGCTCACAAATAGCGTCAGAGCCGCAGCAAAGGAGCACGCTTTGCACCGATAAACAGGAACCGGAGGAGAAGTCGATCAAGTGGATCGTCCGGAGCATTTCACTCGGTGACCAACAAACAGGTGCATGTCATTACAGCCCCGCTTGCTCCCAAGGAGCATTCCACGCTACAAGGAAGTGTGTAATCGATGTTGTGGAGAATAAAGTGAGAAAAAAGTAGTTCTAATTGCAAAATGTAAATATTGAGTTTTCCCACAAGTGGGGGCAGACCACCCAGGATGCAAAATAGTCACCCACCCCCTTTCTCTCTCTCTCTTTTGCCGACCGCCCGAGAGATGTCTTTTTGTGAGTGCAAAACATCACTGACCACAATCAGCCACTCACACACAAACCATGATGTGTCTTTGCATGCAAATACTCGGGTAGCTTTGCTCGGCGTTTGTATTGTGGGAAAATTAAGTGATGAAAACCTGTGAGAGGGGCTGAAATGAGAAAGAAGAGAGGATCAGAGAGCCGAAGGTTTTACACCGTGTCTTTTCTTGTTCCTGTAAGGTGGTCGGGTCAGTCTGGTCTGAATGAATTCTCACAAGATGAGGGAGGAGGACAGCACTCTACAGTGTCTGACAGACAGAGACTCCACCGTTTGTGTGTGCGTGTGTGTGTCTTGCAGGCTGGTGTCAAATACTTGTCTAGACTGTGACAAATACCTCCCCGTATTCTTGCTACAATTACCTGCAGGATTACCTACAAAACGCAACCGTTCACACAACCGATGCCATCTCAAGATCAAAGCAAGCAGCTTCATTCCAACAACAGCAAACTCAGAAAAAAAACAACTTAATTTAAGTCTCACTGTGGGTTTTTTTTTTGTTTGTTTGTTTTTGTCTTGGCAAGTCTTCATAAATATAAGCAACTGTGCAGATTGACGCAGCATGAATGACAATAAGAAGCAATTAAATAATTGCAAAATGAGACGTAGAATAAACAGGAAGCATCTGCTTCAAAAAAACTGGAATTGAAAAACTATAGATCTTCTTTTCAAAGTAATCATGGTTTGCCTGATTCAGATCTGTGGTGCCAACACTGTCCACCCTTATGATTAACATGGAACTTCACGTCTGTGGTTTAGACTTCCAAAATTATTATTTTTTGCACGGTATATACCGGTCTCTGGTGTTTCCTCATTTAAGAATGCATTTTCTCAATTATAAATTTTACATGACATTTTTTTACATTGTTTAACAATAATAATGCACTCTGTTATTTTTAATCTGTAAATAATGTTTCATGAATAATGTCTGACAAATAAATTTTCTGCCCAACCAAATCTCATTTGTAGCATTTTAAATTCTATATTTTATTAATAATTTAAGATAGAAAAGTAAGTTTTTTTTGTGTCCACTGCAGTGCACAATTACTAAGTAATAATTAAAGATGCACTGATCACCCTTTTCCTGGCCAATACCGATTTCCAGTTTTCTGTTAGGTCTGTTCTGCTGGTACTTTAAAAAAAATACAAATATTTGTATTTTTTGTTTTATTTTGTAAACAAAAATAAATAAATTTAAAATGGAAAGATTTCCCACATTTTACATTAAAGCTACCTGAACTTTTGCCTGATTTTTATTCAACTCAAAAAAGTAGGTGTTCATGGTCCTGGATTACGTTTTTCTGGGTCTAAAATGGTTTAACTCACTTATTTTTTTTATGCATTTTACAAAAAGGATAAAGGAAAAATTGGCCGATTGATTGGTGCTTCTTCAGTAATAATAAATCCAACCTTGCTCCTTAGCCCTCTTTCTATCCCATGACAACAAAACTTAGTTTTGGCTTTTGGTTGTTAAGTGCCACCCCCAAGATTATGTGCCCCCCACCCCCTCAAAAAAAACAACAAAAAAAAAAATCTGGCCACCCGTTTTGAAAACTTTCTGTGGGCGCCCCTGATATTGATTCTAAGTGGTTTGGACACGTGTTTGCTTTCAGTCTGATTAATTTAGGCACATGATCGGCTGCAATTAGTAAAATGAAAGGCACTTGGAGGCGACAACTTACCTTGAGTGGTTTTACTTCCTGAAGCTGACTGTTGGACAAAGGCGACCAAAAGGAAACCCACAAATCCAAGGCTTGCGCGTACCAAAGCGTGCAGATACATGGTAACTTTTCCTTTACTTCAACACGACAGGAACACTTTCTGGGATCTGCGATGCGCAGGAGCACACAGAACATAGAAGGGTGTGTGTGGCAGAAATATAGTGTCTTGCTACTCCTCCTGAGCACCCGCTGACAGGATACGGTGCGATCCTCTTTTTTTTTTTCTTCTCCCCCCTCTCTCTCCTCTAAACGTCTTCTTATTTCAGTTTAAAGTGATCGGGGTTGAGGAGAGCCCTACAACGCGGAGCGCAATAAGCCTGTTCTGTTATCATGGTTCGAGCTCAGAGACGGTGCCAATTTAAGAAAGAGAGAGAGAGGGGGGAAAGGAGCGAGAGATGGAGTGCTCGACGGGGTCTAAAGGGGGAGGAGAGAGGAAGGAGCGTCCGATCAGTGCTCTTGACTCCTCCGACGCTCCAGCTCCTACCTCAGCCTCTCTCTATTTCTTCCTCTCTCTCTTTTTTTGTTCTGCAGGAACTTATACGCAGGTGCTGGCTGGGCTCAAGGTGAGCAGGGGGTTACCACGTGCGCAGAGGTGCGGGTCCGGCTCGTGCACCTGCGCAAAAACATAAATTGCCGTCACGGCAGTGTGGTAAAAAGCAATTGTTGTAAGAAGGTGGAGAGCTTAAGGGGGGGCAACAGGGTTGATGGGTTTATAAACGCCTCAGATGACAAAAGTAATAGCTTGGAGATTGCATTCTGTAGTTACCCAGTAAAGCGTGGAGATCATCATTTATACCTGATAATTTAAAGCAGAGGCGAGCCATGGTTATATGAGGCCCAGAGCAGAACTTCTGTTGGGCCCCCTTTTCTTATGATACATGTTCAGGAAATTTTTTCTCCTTTTTTTCCACTTTCCATTCAATAAAGCTTGTTTTACAATTACTTAGCAATCCAACATTAACTTCAGGACTTGGAACATCTTTGAAAAGTTAATTTATTTCAGTAATGCCATTCTGAAAGTGATCTCTTGGCAGGAGGTGTAATTTTGAGAATGGACCAAAATGCAGACAAGAGCTAGGAGCATGGATCATGCTGAAAGACTTAATGGAGAAATTAAGACACAAAAAAGTAAGGAAAAAGCATGGCAGCACAGGGAGCCAGAGCCAAACAAAAACAAGAATCCAGAACAAAACAAATTCAGGAAAATCCAGGGAAGTAACAAGGATTAACAGGAGGAACCAAACAGGAGTGTGAGCAAGAAAAGGGTTTAAATTCTGGGAGGGTGAATGCTTTAACAAAAGACCTGGGCTGATGAGGTACCAGGTTGCAGGTGTGAGGGGACAGAGAGAGAAAAAATGGCACAAGGGATGAGAGAGAGAACATAGGTGACTAGAAAATAATACTGAAACATAATTAAACTAGAGTTACAAAAAATAGAGACAAGAAATAAAATATAATCACAAAGAGTGAGTGAACTAAAACAAAATAGACACAACACTGATCCAAGAAAGAAACTGAGGAACAAAAAAATAATAAAACCTCAAAACAACTCAGGATTCTAACAGATAGAGGTTCATTACAGACACAGATACATTTCTACAAGCACAGCTGACATAAAATTCTCATCAGACGTCAGTAGCAACTTATCCAGTCCACTCACATGAAGAAATCAAGCCATAACTGGCATTTTGTCATGTGTGTTTCTGTGTTGCCCTGCTCTATTTTTCAGACTAAAATTATGCTTCTGTAAAAAAATTGTTATAAGGCTCTCTACCTGTATTTACCAGTGGTTGACATTAAAAATGCATTATTTATGTTCAGTTAAGATGTAGAATGGGCTACAGCGGTTGTTTAAAGTGCAACCCAGAATGAATTGCTTCCTCAGGCATAATAACTCATAATCAGTAATTGTTTACAGGAGCTTTGGTGAAAGCTTTATGTGAATCATCTGGTTACCAAAACACCTGCATGCACATACTGTTGGCTGTCATCTTGATCCAAAACCATAACCAGCACCATATTATCTGCCTGTTAGTACAGGGTCTTTCCCAGTGGGAATTTTCCTTTCTCTTTATCAAATAAGTCATGTCTGGTGTCACTAATATTGGGAGTCTTTCTAAAGAAAGAACATTCCTTTGAAAATAGGACAACAGCAGGACATTAAAGCTTCCCGAGTGAAAATTGCTGCACTAAAGATGCTCTATATCCGTCATTATTGCAAACACCTGATTATGAGCACAAAATTAACCCCCAAATCAAAGAACGATCCTTGACGAGTTTGATTCTCAACTATTTTATTTCAGGAAGCGTCAACGCATTCAGACCATCTGCATCCTCACACCTGCCGCCTCTTTCACACCTGAATTAATCAGCTGTGTTAATGCATTTATGTTTGCATTTTATGGTGCGCGCAGATTTCTGCACTATAATTATCATCCCTTTTCTCATGTGTAATTTCTTTTACTCAATCAAATATAATTAGAGTTTCACAATGACGCTGATTGGAGATAAGAGCTCTGCCTCACAGAGAATTAAAGACACACACACACAAACTTAAATGGCTCGAGGCAGATTTTCATTATCTTTCATCCTATCTGAATGTTGTCATTACCTGTGCTTTAGAGATGACTTGTGATAATGTAATTAAGTTAAATTAAAAGCCTTGATACAAGATGTGATTTAATATGGTCTCACAAGCCTCTCTGTTCTGTTTTGCCAGAAATAAACTTGGTTACAGGTAAACTTTCAGAGACGCCTCTGAAGAAGAAGAAAGAAACCATGTCAATCTGCAGCACAAAGTCGAGCAGTTTGGTGTAATTAAAATAACATCCGACAGGGATATAGAAATATCCCGTGTCCCCATGGCCAAATCTCTGGGTAATTGTGAGCACTTGTGTAACCAAATGAGCTCACAGCCACTCTGGGAGTTTGAGAAAGTCAGTGCACACGGTTACAGCCGAGACAGAGCACGAGTTGCTGCAGAGGATCAGCACACTTTTCTTGGCAACACGTCATTAAAGACAGAGTGCTGTGCACGGGCAACACACCGCGCACCGAGACGAGCTATTTTTTACACCGACAGACACACAAGGGAAACATAGGTGATGTTTAATTTATGATACTCCTCATGAAGAGGACTTTGGCTGCATGTTAGGTAAAGAGCAAAGGGAGAATGAAGAAGGTGTCAGGAGAGCAACAAAGGTCTTCCATGGTTAGTAAGTGAAATTGGACTGAAATTTATGGGGACAGAGATAGCTTTATGCAACACCTTCCAGAGATGTGATATGCACAAAGGCAACAGCAAGGTTGCAACCTCAAGCTACGATGCATTTCCTTTGTGGCTTTAATAGACTGACCAAAGCAGTGGATAATTGAAGCAAAAAATACATAATTAAAATGTTGAAAACAAAATAAAAATACATATATTTTTAAATGTGATGTGGATTTGTATACAGTACTTTGCTTTCTGATACTCCTAAATAAAACACAGTGCAAACAGTGCATCCAAAACAATCCATCTGTGTATAAAATTTGTCTTAAAGTCTGAATGAAATGATACCCTGGATAAGGACAACCTTGTAGTGGTCCAATGCTAAGTCTGTAGCAGCTCTTTTGGCAGGACAACGGTTAGCTTCGCGCTAAACCTGGCTGTCATGAAACCCTTTCTTCAGAGAAAGCCATTGCAAATGCTGTTTGCCACAAGTTAAGCTGGGGACACCTCAAATGTGTAAGTAGCTGCACTCCGATCATGTGAAAGATTTATACATGAAACCACTTGGTATCACAGCACAGAACTTTCCCCTTCTCCTCTTCTTTTCTTTTTTTTTTTAAAAACACTCTTTATATGCGAGGTTACCAACACCACCGCAGGCCCAGCAGGATGTCTTGGTACTCACCAGGCCAGCACCACAGGGGAACAGAGTGGCTTGCTGAGTTCAACACTTTAGTGCAGTCATCACACAAGCGCTGCGGGCTTGCCCCTGGAATGCCTCGCGACCACAGCCTCGGTCACTGGCACTAACAGAGAGCAAAGAGTTCAAGAGGAAATCTAGTTATCAAGACAGAAGAAGCAGAATTTTGAGTCAAATGCCGGCTATCTAAGCGTTTACTGGAATGAGATCCTCAAAGCAGTACGACAGTGAGTAAAAAACATCACAGGTTCACTGTATTTGCACAAAAATGTTAAATAAAAATGAAAACTAAAAATGTTTTTCTTTTAGACCACAAGAGTAATTATTATTTCAGGGTTTGGTTTATTTTTGCTAAAATAATATACCTCACTGGTAATTACAGTTCTGATGATGTCATCTAGCTTCTTTGTTCATTTTGGATTTTGCTCATAATTTTTTTTCACCGCAGTAAAAATATACACATCCCAGAACAATAAAATCAACACATCTGAAATTTTAATGAATCTGGAGAAAGATGTGTCATGTACGGTTCCTATAAGAATATTCAAACACTTGGATGTCTTTTCCTTTTTATTGCTTTTACAAATCAGACATGAGCAACAATATCTGGATTTTTGTTTTATTGCAAAATAAAAGGACAGCTGTGTCCTTGCTGTAATGGAAGGTCCATTACAGCATGAAGACAAAAGAATAATAAAATCAAATCAGAGAAAAGTTATGGAAAAGGGTAAGTGAAGAGATTGATTTAAAAAAAATCTCCAAAGCACAGAGATGTAACTGGGGTTCAGTTACATCTATCATCAAGAAATGGAAGGGATATGTCATGTGTAAATCTATGTAAATAAGATCCTCCTGACAAACCATGACCATGTAAGGAGACTAGAGAAAAAGTTGAAATCTGAAGGAGTTACAGTCTTTTCTTCATACAACAGCAGTTGTCCAGGTTCTGCACCAGTCACACTTTATGGAAAAGTGGCAGCATGAAAGCCTTTGCTAAAGAAAACTCATATCAAAGCCCAACTAGTTTGGTAACTTCATGGTCGAGTGAAAGAAAGTTCTTTGTTCTCGTGAGACCAAAATGGAGTTTTTGGATGTCAGATAAGTTGCTATGCTTGTCATGTTCTGTGTTTTCTGTGTGTTAATTTCGAGTTTTCGGTGTCTCTGTGTCTCCGTGTTGTCCTGTTCTCCCCTCGATGTGTCCCCAGGTGTTTCTCGTTCCCTAATTACCCCGTGTGTGTTTAGTGTCACCTGTGTCTCTGCGTCTCTGTCGGGTCCTCGTCTAATGTGCATTCAGTCCTCCGTGTATCCAGTCGTTTTAACGGTTGCTACCGCCGGCGTCGAGCCCTGGCTTCCGCTCGGCCAGTGTTTTAGTTATTAAAATCATTTATTCATCTTACCTGGGTCTACAGCGTCTGCCTCACCACCTCAACACACCGCTTCATGACAATGTTTGGCTAATGCCGAACACTGCACATCAACTCAAACATAACGTCATCACTGTGAAAAGTGTTGCGATGCAGCATCATGCTGTAGGGAAAGCCATTGCAAATGCTGTTGCCACGAGGGATGTTTCTCTGCAGCAGACCCAGAGGGCTTGTAAAGGTAGAAGGTAAAAAAAAAAAATGCAGCAAAAATATAGAGAAATCCTGTAGGACCATTTGTTTACATCTGCAAGAGAATATTTATTTTCCATCAAGACAGCGACCTGAAGCATCCAGCTTAAGTTACACAGAGATGGTTTGAATACAACAAGGTGGATGTTCTGAAGTGGCTCAGTCAAAGGACAGACATTAATCTCGTAGAGAATTTGTGATGGGGCTTGAAAAGGGCTGTTCACAATCAATCCCCAGGCAACCTGATGGAGCCTGAGCAGTTTTGCAATGAAGAAATGGAGTAAAGTTGCAGTGAGCAGAAGTGAAAGGCTGACTGAGATCTATCCACAAAGACTGTACGCTGTGATTGCATCCAAAAGTTCATCTTCTACTAACTTGAAGAAAAACTCTTTTTCTGGTATGTCTTCAAAATTACTGTAACTCACAGATTTTTGGTATTGCATGTCTGTTCCCAGAGAGTCAGTGGCAGAAGAAAACTACATTACTGCGTAGCGCCTCTGCTCTTTAGAAGGGGGGCCTCAAAGAGTCATTGAATTCTCACACTACAAACTGTAGTTTCAACATAGATGAACATCTTCAGTGGTTGCTTATCGATACGCCTAATTAAACTCAGCTCTACTGTGTCTCTATTGACATGCCATGTCATAGAACTAACCGCACAATACTGTTGTTATCTTGTAAAATACTACCGGTACCCTAAATCCAATTCTACACAAGGTCCAAAAGAATCCTGGGTAGATTTTCTTTTGCCATGTCAGTTTTTCCAAGAAGCAAAGCAGTACTGTGAAAGAAGCAGCACTGCTGCAGAGGGCCTGTGTTGGAAGGTTTCTAATGAGTCTTTCCACTTCTCTAGATTATGCCTTCTTATTTCCCGCAGCTGTGAATTTTACCATTACAGCAGGAGATATGTAGGTAACACTCAGCATGCAGGAGCAGCTGTGTGTTGAGCTCAGTGTGAGTGTGCGTGAGCGCCTACAATCAAGTGGACTAGTCAAGATCAAATGAGATAAAGAGATGGATATTTTCCCAAATGTAATCCTCGCTGTGGTTTTATCATTCAAAGAAGCATAATCGTTCACCTCAAGTGTACTGTGCTTAAAGTATATCTGCTGGCAGGCAATTTCAAACACAGCAGAGATGATAGACATTTATTCTCAGCTAACTGTTTTAATGATGCAGAACTTGGCTAGGCATGCTCAAACCTGAGCATGCTCGGTGGTGGCTCTGTTTCACTTTGTCCCATCTAATCCTCCATGATCAACTCATGTGTGGAGGAAAGGTCAAAGGGGGGGAGGGTGGCTTGCTTCAGACAGACAATATGTAAGAAGGTAAGTACAGAACAAGGCCAATATGGTGGGGAAGTCCCATGAGCTCATCGTCTAGCCAGATATTCCAGCAGCTATGAAAGCCTCTTCTGGCTCATGTCACAAGGGAAATGTTTCCAAGGAGTCTAGAAGAGTTTAAGCTTATCTGAAAAACAGAAAACTACACTTAACTGTTATCAAACCACAAAAATTCATTAACCCACTGATGAATCTCCAAGCTTAGGGTGTTCTTTCCTTACTCACTTCAGTGAGTAAATTCTTCCCGCAAATCGCCCAGATTTAGTCCTTACGTTATTCTCTGTTTTGATTCCCAAATCTGAATCATTTCCTCTTCACGGAACAAGACAAAGAAATTCTGTTTTCAAAAGGTAAAAAAAAAACTTCTGTTAAAGACATAAGGGTTCATGTCTAGGTTGAGCTTTTAACCAGAACAGGAGCTAGAAGGAATAAAAATGTGTTCCCAGACTATGTGCTACTGTGAATTTTTCAACTCTTGAGCTTCAAAAGGACTTGAATATGTAGTTTGATACAAGCAAATGAATGCCAAATTCCTTTTTGGGTTTAATAAATTACAAACAATTAAATTATTGCCAAATACTCTTTACTTTGTAAGAATCCTTCAAAAAACAATAATCATAAAAACAAATCAAAAACATTAAACAGAAAGTGCATCGCAAGCAGAATTAGAGAACACAATTCAGTGCTTTCTGGTTTCAAATTACAGTTAGTAGTAAAATTACACATTATTTCCATATATTTATTTATTTATTTATTTTTTTTTTTTTTTACCCCTCCAGGGGGTCTTTTTGTGGGCTCTAGTGTCCCTTTTCATGAAGTAGGCTGACAGGAAAGGGGGAAGGAGAGAGGGGAAGACATGCGGTAAATGTCGCCGGGTCCGGGAGTCGAACCCGCGACAGCCGCGTCGAGGACTTGAGGCCTCCAAATGTGGGTCGCGCTAACCCCTACGCCACCACGGCACGCCCCCTCCATATATTTTTTTAAATTTTCTTCTATAGCCTATCTGCCTGTAATTTCAGCACTTAAGAGAAAAGGAAAACAATCATGGAATCATGGATTATCCTCTCTTTAAAGCAACACAACGTAAAAGGGCTTATTTTCACAAATATCCAAGACGAAGAGCAGAAGAAGAGTACTTCCTATATACTAATATGATCGTCATAAAACTTGAAGGGTTTATATACATGTAAAATATTTGTGTATTCAACATGTGATTCCGACAGCTTGAAATTTTGGTTGATGAATCCAGACTGCCCTCTAGTGGAAAATAAAGTCACAGCTCAAACACTGTGGGCTCTTCTAAAACAGCTTTTATTATTCCACAGATAGGAAATGAGTGAGGATCACATCTAATTTAGTTACAGACAGTTCTTTAATGTTCCATTGTTAGGCTGTAGTACTAATTTCACACTAGACTCTGCACGTTAGACTGTGCAGAGTCTAAAGTTCTCTGAGGAGTTTCTACTGTGGTCTGCCATATTTTAAAGCTGGGGTCACATGATGAACACAACTGTCATTTCACTTTCAACTGCAGATTTGATGCTCTTAGACTGATCCTCTTTGAAATATAGTATTTACATTTTTTTTCTTTTTTTTAAGTTTTAAATAAATAACCCTGTCTGTCAACCATGTTTGACACGATGGAAAGTTAACCCTGCCAACTACTGAATTATTTAACTTTCATTTCGTCTCTGGGGACGTGTCACCTTTGCAAACTGTTCATAATAGGAATGCTGCACATTGTGGTTGCAGGCTATGGTGGTATGTAATTCAGAGCACCTGATAGACGAGGCTTGTGAAGGTAACAGGTAAAGTGACGAGAGCTGTCACACACTCCTCCTCAGTAAGGTCAGCTGTCAGAAGAGAGTCGACTCACACAGCAACATGCCACAGAGCAGCACAAAGCCTCTGGTGTTTGTTTGCCAACACTGAGTTGCTTTCTCTTCCATTTTCTTTTCTGTACAGAATCTTAAAAAAAAAATTAACTGCAAATGTATGTCTTTTTTGTACATTTGACTGCAAAGCCTACAATACAACCAAGTACACCTGTGTTTTATTTGCTAATATTCAACATTTAAATTCTCTTTTTAGTTGGCTGGTGTTTGCTCCCCCTGACAGTTCACCTTTTGTGCAAGATGTATAAAAATAAACACATCAACATATGAAAATATTCTGTCAAGTGTTGCAAATGAAGTGCTGGATACAAAGTTAGGCTCAGAAAATATCTCAGATGTGATCAGAACAACAACAGTAAAAAAAAAATTTTTTTAAATGGTGGATGGTGTAAGGCTCATTCTTGCACCACACCCTTAATGGTATGCAAAGTTATGTAGTTAAATGAGATGCATTGTTCTCACAGTGAACAAACTGGGTTGCTAATTAATATATGTCCTCACATGTGTAGAAAGTGCTAAATGAAATCAAGAAAAGAAAGACTGGATATATGATTCAGCCCCATGCAAACATGTCCATATCCCTGGAACCTTGTCGCATTTTGCCTCCTTACAATCAATAACATCAATCTACAGCAATGGGATTGTGCGAGATATAATAGAGAAACACAACATATTGAAATAGAAGGTAAAAGATGCATACTTTTCAATATATGTGCAAATCAAATTTTGGAAAGTGTTGTGCACATTTGTGTTCTGTGCTTTTGACTCCAATACCTCTAAATAAGATCTTTAAAAGACACTGAATTGGTGGATAGAGTTCAGCTTTGTTTAAAATAATCAATTACAGTAATTCCAATAAAGGTTTATTAGTTTGTTAAAGAAAATGAATGAACAGAGGTATCATGAAGTACAAGGAACACGCTGGATAGGTTAGGGAGAAGTTTAATGCATGATATGCATTTCACATTTTTAGTTCCATTTTCATTGCAAGCAGTGAACTGAAAAGAGATTAAAAGCACAAAAATAATTGTACTTAAAAGCTTACAGGTGATCTCAAGTTCCTCAGTCAAGTGATTGTAGCAACTATCTTCCATCAGGACTGAAAAACAGGTCACACCTGTGTTTCCACCAACACACACACACGCCACACCCACCCCCCCACACACACACAAAAGTGGAGAAACCAAACCTGAATCTGTGCTTCAGTGTCTGCTTTGATGCGACATATGGAGGCTGACATCATTGTGAATAATAATTATGACACACTTTAAATGCAGGTTATATCATCTTCAGATAAATGCATTGATACCTACAGCTCCCAGACTGACTCCACATTGCTGTAGCTGAAGTGTAGAGTTTTGTTTTTAATGTATGAGCCAAACAAGGCAGATGTTTCAGATTTTGATCATGTACCGTATTTGTTTTTAAAGACACAGAAAGAGAGGCTTCAACACAAGTAGAAAGTGCTTTATACAGTTATATATTTAATGAAAACATAAAAATAGTTGTTTGAGGAAGTCAACAGGATACGGTTAACAATAAATAGAGAAAAAGTCATTGAAAAACAGAACAGACTCTGGGTCAGTTTGCCCATTTGTATCCCCATCTCAGGCCCATGGGACAATTCATTTCTTCCTTATATACAAATATTCATAAACAACTTTTTATAAAATACTCAAACCTCGGATAATCTGTTATTTTCAAAAGATTGCCTACAATTTCCTACTTAACTGACTGCAATTCTGCTTCCTGTTTGGGCCAAATGATATATGAGATTATGACCCCTTACTAGCCCAAAACAACTATGAAAGACCTCCTAGTCAAAGTCTCATTATCACGTTTAAATGCAGTCGACTACGAGTGGATTAGATAAAAAACTTATTCTGAAGCATTGAAAATCACAGTGGTAAAGAAACATCCCCTAGGTGGGAACAAATTCACAAATGGTCTGTGAGAAAAAACTGGTGGGAGATGACTCCTATTAGCACCCAAAAACGTTAGGCACAAAATGACCAAAACTGCAAAAGTATGAAATGGTGAAGGGTCGAAACAGTCAGCAGCACCCAGTGGCATTAAGTCAAACAATTCAGCAGACAAAAAAAACAAAAAACATATGTTGTTACAGACTCTAAAAGGTAAATAATATCAAAGACATTATAGCTACCACGAGCCTGATGTAAGAGAAGTGAAACACAAGCTCCGTTTCCATTGTAAATGTGTGTAAAACTTTATTGACATTCTGAATGTCAAAAAAACAATTACACAATTGCGGTGTTTCCGTTAAATAAGATAAGCAATTAAAATCACATGTGAATAATCTTTTTCCACGCAATAAATCATTTAAAAAAAATGCAGCGCCATTATCCTCCTACAACTTTCTGTTTTAATCTTTTCTACAAGTAGTAACATTCAGTTGTTGATCACATGACTTGTGTGATGCAAAAAAAATTTTCATTGCAGTTTTGTGAAATACACTAATTTTGACATTTCGATGGTCAAAGGAAACACAGATACAGTCAACCACATGGTATTCACTGGAAAACAGACGCATAAGAATGTGGTTAAGGCACTCCTTCAGCATTTTAAACCCAGATACAGTCTGCATCAGTCCTTTTACAATATATAAAGGTACATTTGGAAGTTAGTCTCTGAGCAGTCCCAGCTTCTTCAGGGCCTGGCGCCGGTCCTCTTCATTCTCTGCGCGGGGGCAGATCATCACGCTGATGCCTTGAGATCGAGGCAGTTTAGAAGACTCTCTGCGGTGGAATGCCTGTGTAGGTTGGGGCTTCTGGGATTCTGACGTTCCGCTTGCCACCAAACCCTCACCTTTAGTGTGAGAAAAGTCTTTCCTAGTCCCCAGAGAGGCAGGTCTTGGTCGAGTGTTGCGCAGGTGCTTTGGATCTTGCTCGCCATCGGTTATCTCCAATAAGCTCCGATTGAACATTTGGCTGCTCAGACCCAAACCAGATCTCTCCAAGGTTGCCGATTTCATACTGATCACCTTCGGTGGCGATGTGTTAGGCAGGGTACTGAAAGGGGCCTCTGTGACAGCAGGAAGTTCATCACCTGAAGGCCCAAATCCATCGCTGAAAGCTGCAGGTGCTGGGAGGATATCAGCATCCTCAATGGGAGGAGATGCTGAAGAAGCTGATGGTGGCACAATAGGAGCCTGCACAGACTGTTGGGGTACAATGGCTTGTAGGGGACTAATGAATGGGGTAAGAGATGGTGTTACAGGGGGTGTGAGAAGAGCAGCAGGACTGACTGGAGGAGAGGAGCTCGCTGGTGACCATTTGTATGAAGCAGATTTCAGAGAAATCTTAGGGCTTACAGCACGACTTGCTTCCTCCTTGTTGTCTTTAAGCAGTCCAAGCTTTTTGAGGGCCTCCATGTGAACCTTCTGAGGGTCCAACAACATCCTGTCACTGTGGGAGGGTACCGAATGCCCTGGGTTTCCATGAGAGACAAGTGTTGGTGTCTTTGGTGACTTTAAAATAATGCTTGAAGGTAGCTTCTTAGGTTTTGGGGCCACAGCAGGTGGGTTTCTGGGCTCTGAAGGCTCAGTAGGGGGATTCATTTGAGGTAAAAGTGAAGCAACTTCTGAGGCTTTGCTAGAAGAATCCTCAGCAGCAGAAGAGTCTACAACAGATCTCTTCACAGAGGCTCTCATGCGCATCTGCTCCACATCAACAGTTTGTTTTTGCTTTGTGAAGCCGTTTGATGGTGGGGCTGGGGCTGTGGCCTCCGGTGGCAGGACCACAGACGTGGCCTCCACGGTCATGGCTGCTGGTGGCGGGACCACGGTCATGGTCTCCAGTGGCGGGATCATGGTCATGGCCTCCACAGTTATGGTCTCTGGTGGCGGGACCACAGTCATGGCCTCCACGGTCATGGTCTCCGGTACTGGGACCACTGTCATGGTCTCCGGTGGTGGGACCACTGTCATGGTCTCCGGTGGTGGGACCACGGTCATGGCCTCCATGGTCATGGCTGCTGGTGGCGGGACCACCGTCATGGCTTCTGGTAACAAGTCCGGTTCTGGTTCATCTCTGAAGTCTGTTGGTGGAGGGATTATATCCAGATCATTCTCTGAGGCATCTCCAGAATTTGTGACATTCTCAAGCACAAGATCTCCATCCAACTTTGAAACGTCAACTGTTTTATCTGATGATGAGGTTGTGTAGCCAGAGTTAGACACCAAAGGATCAGTTTCAACTCCCAGGTCCTCTGTTTTAACATCTTTCATGCCAACTGCAGACGTGGAAGCAGATTGTGGGTTGGAGTTTTGATTTGCAGCGTGATGCTCAGTTCCACACTCTGTGGTTAATCCAGCAGATGGAGAATCTGCTGTTGTGTGGGGACTTAGGGTGGATATCCTGAGACTTCCTGATTTGAGCATTTCAGTGGGAACATCTAAGAAAAAACAAAACAAAAGTATTGTTAACAGTTCATTCACTGTCATTCATACAGACAATGCATGTCACATTCAACTATTGTAGAAATCACCCAAGAAGTATTTGGCAAAGCATACCATTACTTCTTATCTGATCTTGTGGCTCCGTCTTTGACCACATGTCTGGCTCGTCATTTGATAAGCCACTGTCTTCCTGCACTTCCAGTGCTTCGATTGTTTCCTCCAGAAACATCAGACATGCCTTCTCTTCAGCAGATAGGTACTCCATACTATCCTCGCTCTGCAAAACAATAAAAAAGCCTAAGTATCGTGAAGTCATTTCAAAGTTCAAAGTCAAAAAAAAATAAAATGCCATTGTTCTTTCACCTGATCTTACACATTTCTAACACTTGACTTTTTGAGTAAGATCTAAAACAGGAAGACCAGACAACGATAATGACGTGTCCTCCATCTTGAAGCCTGTCATGCTCTGTGGCAATACACACAAAACAGAACAGGAATGTATTGTTTTAATGGATGTGTGGCTACAGCAGTTTTTGCTGGAAAAACTATCTATGCAGGAAATGAGGGTGAGCTCCATAGAAAGTAGAGAGGGCAGATTTCTCCTCATCCTCCAACAATAGGCCTTCCATTGCAAATAACTTAAGAAACAACTAGAATTTTGGATCTAAGGGAACCAATAAGCCAAAGCTGAGGGACGAGCACAATGTATGGTATGACTGGAATGCAGAATGCAGATGGCGTCAACAGCCAGATCACTGAGGTTAGTGCTCGTGTTGAGCAAAACATTGTTCAGGTAAAAATATGTTCCTTTACTGGTAACTTGCTTCAGTGGCATTTTTTTCCTGGGTCTTAGCCAAAGAGGAAAATTTAAATACAAATGTCAGTTTTCCTACTTCTGTTAAATCCACAACATGTGTAACGTAAACTTGAAGTGACATTTTTGGGTCGAAGGGCATGTTGCTGCGAGAATACTGCAGACAGACTAATGGCATTTGAATAGTGTGACAGATGAAATGTGATCATGCTTTGGTACCTTTTGGTTGTGTTCTTGGCTGTCTTGTGCTTGTTTTTTTCCTTTCAATGTTTTTTAATAAGAAGAACTATTATAAGCTAAATATCTAAACTCAATTAAATTGGAAAACCTGTAAAACTAATGACTCATGCCCTTTAGTGTTTCCTCCTGGTTCATTTTAAAGGACACACTTTATACAACTACTTATACTGAGACTTTTTCATTAGGTCTGTAAATTTGTTGAAATATGTCATTTCAACCAATCACAAATCTTCGTTCTTCTCTTTATTTTGCCAATCGACCTTAAAGAATGGGATAATCTCACAAAAATCTGATGAAAGACATAAGGAGACTTACAACGCCACTCACCCAGGCAGAGTTTGTGCTGATTACACTGTCATAGCTCCCTGCACTGTCCATGTTACTCAATGACTCCATGGCAACGTTGCCTGGCCATGTGCCACTCTTCGACATTGCATGAAGACGTGCGTTAGTGCTGGACCTATGTGTCACTATCCAGTCTTGCTTGTGTAAATCTCACTTGAAGCCTCTCTGGGAGAGAATCTGTAAAGTGAAAAAGAGAACGTATGAAGAAGACAAACAAATAAGTGTTTAAGAAACATCCGGGTCACCACAAGTTTCTCTGATTGCTGAACATTTAGTTCTGCTTCTTTGTATTACATCAAGAGAAAACTGAAGAATATTGTGCACGCCGTTAAGTCTACTTCGTCTTTGATTAAAATATTCAACTATGAACACACAACAAACTGATTAACTTTAGTGTAAAATGTCCGTTTCAACCCAATAACAAAAGCACAAGACCCCATGAACACACTTGCTGGCAAGAGATTGTTACTGATTGCTGAGTCCTACACTGGCTTGGGGTAAAATGCCATTCAGACAGGAAAAAGCCATTGAAGCTTGCCATCCCAACTGTGAAATGAGGCAATAGTAGCAGCATCTTCTATTGGTATTTTGCTACAAGAGAGACTGGGTGAAGAAAATAAATGGAAGCATGTGGAATAAAACTTAAGTGAACATGTTAAAGAAAGATCTCAAGACATCAATATCGTGAATATCGGTTTAAACTACATTTCTTAAATAATAATAAACATGGGGTGGGAGGCTAAATATAGCCAGCAAATTAGTACATTTAAAGGCACGTTTTCATCAAAGTGATAAATGCCACAACAATACTACTGACAGCTCAACAATCTTCATAATGTAACAACTGTCTTGAAATGCATCTCCTTATGCTAATGAGATCATTAAATAAAAATAATAGCTGAAGTAGAAAACATTTGCATGGAAAGCAGTGTTTGCATTTAAATAAAACATTAACAAGATAGTTAGTTACCATAAAATGCAAACACTTCGAGTAATGAGTAAATAATTCTCTTCAATTGATTTTATCATAAAGTGAAAAGCAATTTTTGGTATAACTTTAAACTTCTACGGTCTGTTAGACATAAAACATCTAATTTACAAGTCAAAATAACTAAATGTTTTCTGTGAAGAATGGAGAACCTTGCAAAAGTGTTCATACAAGAACCACAATGCAACTTACTGACATTTGATTTAATAAAGGAAACAAGATTCTAAATATTTTCTAGGCAGATCAAATTGTAATTATGACATCAGAAGGCAAGAAGTGGATTTTATTTACAGGTATTAGAGTAAATGGGGCTGAATATAAAAGTGCATCAAACTTCTTTAACTTTGTATTTCTAAAAAAAAATAAATTATTTAAATCCTACAGGTGAATATATATGAAGCCCATGAATAAAGTGGGTTTCTACCATAAAATGTTCACATTCATAAGTGACAATTTAAGTGAACCACATTTACATTTTTCATGTGGTATATGCTTCTTACATGCGATTTTCACATGTGAAATTTATTTTTTTGTAAAGTACATGAATATAATTGTGCATTTAGATCAAAAACTTGGCCTCGAGTGAAATTCTTAAACCCCACTCTTGAACTTTTTTCCCCCCTCTTTTCAAGAAAACTTGAAATTCTGTCTTAAAATTGGACATGCAGAAGAGGACACAATTGAACACAATCATAATTCTAATAATGTTTGACTTAGTACTATTAGAGAAGAAACTAAGAATAATGAAAAGCTTTATGGTGAGACATGGAATAGTGGACTGTAATTTATGCAAAGGCAACTGATGTGCTGTGTAGTGCTACGGAATGTTTCTCTGCTTCCTTGATGTCATTTCAAGTAACTACTTGGTGTTGACAGACCAGTCATGAGGAAGGCATGCATGACAAAAACAATACACCCAGTCGTGATTTACTAAAAGGCTACCAGGATGTAAAAAAACATTTGACCTGAAAAAGAAGCTAAAAGATATGCACTTACAGATTTACTTGAGTTTTCACTTTGACTGCATCAGTAAAAACAACAGTATAGTCATCAAATAAATAGAATATAATGTACTGTAAATGACATTGTTGCACCTGCACACAGGTTTCAGGTGGCGCTTGCCAAAGTACAGCAAAAATGCCTTTTATTGTTCTCTGATCTCAGAATATTTGAGTAACTACTTCGAAACAGCAAAAATAAAGATTGCACACATGCTTTGTTTTCCACAAGTTTGCCTGGCATGGGTGCAAGAAAATATAATTTATTAGTCTCTCATAGAAGAAATTTGTCTTGGAAGCAGGGACAAGACTACAGTACAACAACAGACAATAACCATAAATACATAAAAGTAAAAATACATTAAATCACAATTGTCAGATCCCCAGTATATCCCCATAACTATCTCATTTCCATTCACATGCAGTGTATCCTTTACATGCTTTTCTTGATCACCGCCTGGGCCTATTATAACTTCAAGATGTTATAGTACAGCCCAGATGTAAAGTGATTTACAACAAAACACATCAATCTATCAGATGGCTCAAAATGTTGTTTTGAGTAAAATAAAATCTTTATAAAAAAATCCAAACTGTTCAGCTGAAAAAATGCAGTCAATGGGCTTCAGATACAAGTATGTTCGCACAACTCAAGTCTGTAGAAACAATCATGCACTAACAGTTATTTTATTTATTTATTTAGGACCAACTTTTATTTCAGTCTATTTCTTCACTTTTATGAGATTGTATTCATTCCTGTGAAATATGAAATTTAAAAATCCTGTTTTCTGAAACAAAAATGTAGGAAACATGCATCTTTGAGTGCTGAAGTCATTCATATCAACAGGAAGTTGGGTGGAGGAGAAGATGCACCAAGTACAGGGATAACAGCAGTCTTGTGAGAATTCTAGTGAAAATCTGCTAACATTTTTTAGAAGAGATTCACAAAGTGGATCAAGTCCTTCCAGACCCACCAAGGACGTATAGAGCACATGGGATACACCTGTCATTGAGAGAAGGTATTTCTGAACCAAAGACAACAACAGAGGCATCTGAAGGCTGCTTTCAAAGCAACCTGGGCTTCCTCTACACCTCAGCAGGCCCACAGGCTAATTCCTTCCATGCCATACTGCATTGCTGAAGTAATTCATGCAAAAGGAGGTCCACCCAAATACTGAGTGCATAGCAATGGAGATACTTTTTAGAAGTCTGACATTTTTGTTTAAAATAGTATTTTCTATTTATCTTTTATAAATTTTTTGAGACCCTGGATTGAGTTTTAATAATCTGTAATCCATAATCGTCAAAATTTACAAGGAATACAAGCTAGAAAAACAAAGTTCACTCTATGTGGACAAATTCTAACAAAGATCATATTGTTTACTGAAAGGATAGGAAGTGCTTGATCCAAAGGGAAAGGCCTTATTTTATGAGATACTAGAAACTAATTTGCAAATCATGCCATTTTATTTGCAAATTCAACTAAAACATTGCAGGACACCAGAATGGCTTCTCATATTCTGGAAGTGCTGGCATAAACAGCCAGCTAATAGGCAGCTGGGGAAAAACCTGATCCTCAAAAAAACTCATGTTTTCTGAAAACATGAGGGGGTTGGCTAAACACATATTGGTCTCCGTGTGAAAGCTTCAATAGCTACTAATTACTGTCCCTCCCATTAGGACATTCAGATCAGAAAATGCAGGACCGAGCCAACTGGGACAACACCTTCCAGGGCAGAACAGGACAAGAAACCTGCAGTGCAACAGTGGCACCCACAGCTGAGTCAAACCTAATGGTGTCAGGAATGTCACTTTACTTGCTTTCTTGGCTCCGAGACAAATCTGATTCAGCCAAGGGACTGGTTATCACAGTTCACCTGCAGCAAAAACACCTACAACTATTTGACTAAAATGGGATAATCAGCAGTTTCCATCAGTACATTCTGTGAGCCAGGCTTGTTAAAACCCCCAGTACCATAAATTACAGACTCCAAAAATCAAAACTGCGAGCGTGGTAGTACACGAAAGGTCCAAAAAATGTTAAGTATGTTTTCAATGGCAGAAGGTCTGCTTGAACTGGTTAATGGTTTACTGTAGCCCATACAAAAGGTCAGGGGCAGCGCCACAGTGAGGAGCTTAAGCCTGCAGGAGTGAATAGAAATAGTTCATTAATGTTTAGCTTGGCAGCCATCCGTGCTGAAGAGCTTTTATTTACTTTAAAAGGCAAATATTAGCACTTGTTCCTCAATCAATATTCACTAAAGCACAAAAAACTATAATAAAACGAAGAGATATCGACGCACCATAACAAAAGATACATGAAAAGCAGAGAAAATGAAATACAAGCCTCATCTGTAACGAGAAAAAATTCGATTAAAACGGCTCCCACACAGAAGTCTATTTTTATTAACTCATGCGTAAGTACTAGTGGGTTTTAACAGTGTTCTTTTCCTTCATGCACATTCGGAAATAAAAGAAACGCGTCACATCAGGAAAATTTCCCAATAACTTACCTGAGGGCGCACAGAAAGTTTTATATTCCGCAGCAACTTCGGTACTCTTTGTCCTCACAGACACACACAAGGCTGTTGTCCACTCTCAGTCCATAGCAGACATAAAACCTCGCACAGCTGGGGGCTGTTCCTGGAAACAAAACTGCGCAAGGTGCTGACCGTACAGGTGTCAACCCACCTTCAGGAGTACAGACAGGTAAGGCATCAACTTCCGGATATGGCGGGGAGGGACCAATCAGAACACGGCGCCAATGAGCCGTTTCCAAGGCGACAGCAGCGGCAGTCAAATGAGCACAACCCAAAATTGGCCAAATGTATTTACGTGGAATCAGATGTATGTATATTTTCATTTATGTTAATAAACACAGAAAGTAAATTTTACGAACATAACTTACATTACATACATATAATGCAATAAAAATTTGACACACTGAATGTTATTAACTTTTTGTTGTTGTTGATCACAGCTAGGACGGTTTACAGATATCATTTATAGAATTATTATTTTGATATTTATCTTTTCACTGGTGCCAACTATAGCCTACCAGCTGTAAAAAATAAAAATAAAAATAAAATAAAATAAATCTGTATCTAGCCAGACTAAGATGTCCAAAGGACCAGTTCATCAATGGAGTAAAGGCAAAAACCAAAAACAAATTCCAAATGAAACACGTGTTTCTAGATGTGGCTAACATGTTTTGTAGAAATGTTGCACTTTGTTGTGTAGAAAATTTGTCACTGATGCACCATCAAAACATAAACTCACTGGCCACTTTGTGGACTAGTGTTGGATCCCCTTGTGCTATCAGATCTGCCTTAATTCCTCTTGACAGAGATTTAACAAGGTATCAGAGACATTTTTTAGATGTTTAGGATTTTTGGTCCTTTCTGACATTATAGTACCAAACAGTTACTATTGTGTTGTCAGATGAACATCCATGATGCAAATCTCCATTTCCATCTTATTCCAGAGATGCTTTATTGAACATGGATCTGTTAACTGTGGAAACCATATAGGAATACAGTGAACTCGATGTCATGTTCAAGAAACCAGTTTGACATGATTTAAGCTTTGTGCCATTGTGCATAATCCTGATGGAGGTAGTAATAAGAGACTGGGTACACTCTGGTCATAAAGGGACAGATACGGTCAGTGAAAACTCTCAGAAAGTCTCTGGCATTTAACCCTCGTGTGATCCTAACATTTTATTTATTCCCCGTGTCCTACTGGTCAAAAATGACCCGCCCTAACAAAAGCCCAAAATAAAGCAAATTAATTGAATTTTAAATCCAAATTACAGGTGGAGATGTTCTTCATCTTATAAAGATGCTCTTATGATAAACTTATGATAAAGATCTTCAACATAAGACAAAAACATCCTATGCTTAACTCCCCACGTTGAACATAAGATGAAGAACATCCCATGTTGAACACAAATGTTCAACACAAGAGTTTCAAGAAAATCTTGAAGATCTTGAAGATGTTCTTCACTATATGAAGACCCTCCTAAGTTGAACATCTTCAGCACAAGAAATTGTTCAACATCAGATGGTCAACGGCTTATGCTGAAGATCCCATGTAGGACAGTATATCCAAAAATACAACGTAGCACCTGTTGGGCAGTGAAACGTTTACTCATGGCGCCAGCAAGAAACCAACCAGCGGTACTCAGTTTCAGGATACCTTCATATCCTCTGTACCTAATTTGTTTTTATTATGTATGAGATTGTTTTCTGTTGTGTTGGGAACTTGTGTGATGTGGGGAGTTAGCTGCAGAATGAGAGTGCAGGTAAAATGCAAGTTCAATTCATACATCAGTCCAGTTTCTATGCTATGTATGTATGGGTGGGCGTGTGCGTGTGGGGGTGTAAGTGGGCAGGTGTGTGAGTGGGTGGTGTGTATGTGTATTAAAGAGAGTTTGTGTGTGGCCTTTGAACTCTTTTTCTGGTGTTTAAATGCTTTTATAATGCACGGGTCCAAAATGACCCACAAGACAATCCTTGTACCCTAGCGGTGTACAGCCCACATGGAAATATAAACAAAAACAAAGTATCACTTTTTCTAATGACAGGGTCAATTTAGGAAAAGTCATAAAATTTCAAGTCGGGAAAAAGCTAGTTTAGGGTATTTTTTCTACAGCTAAAAATAGCTGTAGAAAAAATACAACACAAGGGCTAAAAAAGCTCAATTGATACTAAGTGTTCCACATTCCACAGTCATTAGCATGAAGCATTGAAACATGACATGAGATCTATGTTTTCATCAAAGTTAAATTTTGACCCTATTAGCTAAATGTTGCAGCCAAAACAGTCTCACCAGGCCAGGTATCATTTTTGCTGGGCTTAGCTTACACTACACTTCAAATGTCATCATGTTATTACCAGTCAGTTTTAGCTGGTTGAGTGTCACAGGGTATGTGTAAGACCTTATTCCAAAAGCAGAAGTACCTGTCAGTGAGTTTATTTTTCCAGGAATAGCACCACATGTTTGTGACTATGTAAATTGAAATCACCACCGTCCTCTGACTTTTTCCCCTCGAGTTTTTTATTGCAGGCCAATGGCACTACATTTCACTTTTCAGAATAAAGAAGCATTGTTAACATCATTTGACAGAATTATCAGGTCCTTTACCTGCCAAGTTCACAGCTACATAACTTCACAAGCAGAATTAAACTAGTAGGCCATTTTAGATGAGATGGATATAAACTGGTCACTGTTAAGCAAAACGTGGCAGAAACTTTAGCAATCAATGATGCTTCTGCTCTCAAGCAGTTACACTTCATTTAAACAAAAATAATTGTAGGAAGGCTTCATAGTTCTAAGCTGAAGTAAATTCTTTGCTGCAGTAATTTTCTCCTGTTGACTCATTACTTTAACAAAGATTGGAATGACAGCTTGAATATTTGAAATTATTTACAGCTGACAAAAATAAACATGTAGGGTAAGTAAACAGAAATGCTTTCAGCTTGAGCATATTCATAACACATTAAAGTAATTAGAACCAAAATGGAAAATAATGTATAATAAACCTTGTAATAGTGCTTTGGTTGTTTGTTGTTAAATCACAGCAGGCTTTGTTTGCTTCAGGAATGACAGAAAAGGCTGTAATGTAAGTTGTTTGGAGGCAGAGTTACCCAATTCAACCTGAACACATTCATTTGGCCAAACCATGTATACACAGAAAAACTAGTTGGGTTATGTGTTTAAATAATATGCTGGATTTATGCTGCTGAGAAAGAAGGTAAGTAGTTTTAACCAAACAGTGGGTCAAAACATGATCAGTCTAAGCTGATATCTGTACTCAGAATGAAAAAAAGCTATTGTAAAAATTTCTATAATAAAGTAAAATTACAAAAAATACAGGCTTGTAAATCATTATTTATAATGAGATTACAGAAAACTGGCATTTTGGGTAGACTTTTTAAATTCCACTGTATTTATGAATCTCTACAGCATTAGTGTGCACAGATGATAGCAGTAAGAGAGCTTACAAAAACATAAAATAAAATAAAAAAGATTCAACAAAGGAAGTAATTCTAATCCCAACATTTATTAGTTTTACAATTATGAAAAATAACTATAAAAAAGACTGGAAGCCCAAGATTATTTACAATCTTTTTTTATGAATTGAGGTCCCTCTGAGTCAATTCCTCAGCCTTTTTTTCTTTTTAAATCACAGGATATTTATTCACGATATGTTTTAGTTTATAAGACATAGTCCTTTGCTTTGACAAAAACACCAAAAATTATATACGTACATACATACATACATATACACATACATACACATTTATATAGATAACTATAAAAGCCAAAATTATTCAAGTATCAAAATACAGACTGCTCTAGAATCATGTACATTTCCATTCTCAACATATCAGATTAGTTCCAAAAAATGTCTCCTGATCCTTGGCAATGTGCAAAAGCAGCACTGGATCAGGCTGATGGCTAAAGGTGCCCACACCGGGATGCTAAAGAGGGCGCGCACCAGTGTGTCGTCACACATACAACAGTTAAACCGTTAAGTACCCAGACTCACTGACTCACAACCAATAGTACCATTAACAGTCAACGTACAGGGAGTTACCTGGACAAACATGTTGTACCCTATTGTTCTGTTCTGCAGCTTAAAAAATAAAGTCGTAACAGCCTGCATGGCAGGTTTTGGTGAATAATCTTGGTAGGATTAAATTAAACAATGGGGGAAGGAAAAAGGAGAGGGCACCAGTTATGATCCAGTTCCAGCATTAGGACACTAGCAGTTCCATAAGATGAATAAAACCAACTAAATAAAAATCAAATCAAATATAAGTGGGATTTCATTGAGAGATAGTCTTTGTAGTGTTGGTTAAAAATGTTTCTCCCATGCAGGAATATGGTTGATGGTTATGGGGAGAAGCTCCAATATCTGAACACAAAGGGTAGTCTGTGTGTACAGTGTGAGGTCTCACTCTCTCTCTCTCTCTCTCTCAAAAAAAAATCAATACTCTCACTCCTGCCACTTCTTTCGCTACAGATTTCTGCATTGGAGCACGCAGGTATGTTTTCTCAAACAGTGAACACCAAGTCTCTGCGAGGGAGGCTACCGCTTGTGAATGCATGGAGAGTAGAGATGCTGCCACACTCTGATGGGCAGGAAGATGTGTGGAGAGGTCAGATGAAAAGGAGTGGAGCCTCATCTTTGTCTCCGGGTCCTCATGCGTGCTGCGAGCATGATCGGACTGATGATATCATGAGCTGCTGCTCATCACTTTTTGATCAAAAACACAAAAAACTGCCAGCTCATCCCCATCATGCGACAGGGTCCATTCCCGTCCCGGCTCGCTTAATGGGAGGAGCAGCAACATTCAGCTAAGAGAGGAGGGAGGGACACGCAGACACATGCACACAATGTAAGATGATTAAAATGGAGTGAAAACAGAAAACACATGTTCACACAAACAGTTCCTCCCTTTATGTAATGCTCAACTCTTTTTTTCCAGCAGCAATTATGTATTTAACAAGTATCATTGGCAATATTACAGAAAGGCAATGCAGATAGGATGAATACTGAAGGCATTTGTTGTGAAAAGAAGGGAGAAGAGAGCTACAGAGGAAATGCTGTTATTCTTATACAAAAACATGGTAAAAGTGCTTAATTACTATCAGTTCACTGGAGAAAAATCATCTGGCTGCACCCTTTTGCTCTGATTGGACAAATTAGAGCACAACAGTCCAAATATACAGTACCTTGCAAAAGTATTCACACAAATTTAAAATGTTATTTTAAAACCTCAATGTCCAACGCCTTTTTATAGACTTTTACTCGACTATCATCATGTCATGGAGAAGCTTTTATTTAGGAAAGCTTGATAAAGCTGACCTGAAGTGACAGGAAGCCAGTTGTAACTCTGGAGGAGTTGGAGAGGTACACAGCTCAAGTTGGAAGATAATGTTAAAAAGACAACTTTTACACATAAAGTCCTACTTAAAAGCAATATAGGGGACACAGCAAATGGCATATCAAAGAAAAGTTCATAGATGGAGTTCATCTAATCTGAGCTTGAGCTACAATATAAAATATAAACACATGCAACTCTTTTCAGATTTTATTTAGGAAAAACATTAAGAACATGCTCTTTGATCAGTTATGCACAACTCTATATTTGTTTTCAACAAATAAATGCACAATAAAAAAACATTGAAGTTTGTTTTTGCAACTTAAACTGTGAAAAAAATTGCATGGAGATCAACACTTCTGCAAGGCACGTTAATTTGGACTTTTTGCTGTGTCATGTTCTCTTTCTAAGAACAAATCCCCCCTAAGCAAGTTCCTCACAGTGCTACAAGACCTCAGCGTGGCTTTAAGCAAGCGGCTAATAGTAATAAACCTCCCAACCACTTGCACTCCCACTAAAGAGAAGCAGCCTGCTAAAGCCTGATGGATGCATAGAGTTAGGAGAGCAGATCCACAGTTTTCTTCTGGAAACATCCATCTGGGAATGGGATGAGCGCAGCGGGTGAGTTCTCAGAATTTTCTCAGCACTCAGTGAAGTCAAGAGATGAAAGATCAGAGTGAAAAAGCTTCAGAGCAGCCGTCGCCTGATGTAGCGGAAAAGAAAGAGCTCATCACCAAGAGGAAAACAGTACATTTGCAGTCGATGGGAAAAGAAAGGGAAGAGGTGAGTTACAGGAAAATATGTTAGTGGCAGACTTGTTGAGTGATTGCGATAACAATCAATGCAGAGTGTAGAAGTGGTGAAGGTTCAACTTGGAGAAGGAGCAACAGAGGCTGGTTAGCTGTCACAGGCTGTGTTGTCAGGAGGTGAGGGGAAGTGGACATCCAGCGCAAAGGAAAGGGTTGAGTCACAGTGAAAGGCACACAGGAGGAGGGAAGTAGGAACAGCCAGGCCCAGGAGGAGGAGAACAGGGATCCGTTTAGAAAATGGTGGTCTCATACTTAGTGCTGATTGAACGTTTAGATTCCTTTGGATCCACGAGCCATGTGGAACCAGTGTGAGGCTGTGACTCCCCTTCTTGGTCCAGTATGTCTCCCTGTGAGCACAGAGGAGAGAAAACATTACAATCTTCACTTCACAACTGAATCTATATGTATTAAAGTGTGTTAACATGTTGAAGTGAGTGATCACATAATCTGCTGTGGATTTCTATTGAAGGAATATAAATTTTTCCTCCTATTGAAAATGGTGCTGTATGTTTAGAATAAATGTCCTGTTGGTAGAGAAACAAACACCTCTTAACTTTCCAACATGTTTTCTTTCATCGTGCAGCTTTTCTGTCTTGGCTAAAGAAAAGCATTCCCTCTGCATGATGCTGCCACCGCCATGTTTCAATGTGGGAATGGTGAATTTGGGGTTATGTGCAGTGTTAACATTTTTCACCACAGATGACCCTATAACTCATCTCTTATTTTATTTAATTTTCATTTGGGAACAAAGCATTTTTGAATAGAATCTGGCAAAAGTATCACACATGGAAAACTGAAAACCGCAAATTATTCTCTGTTCACTTCACAATCAAGTAGTACTTTGTGTTGGTCAGTCAAATGCAATCTCATTGAAATAAGTTTCTTAGTCGTCACCTAAATCGACTTATTTAACTTGTTTTGACTAATTCAGATCCGCCTTTATTTTCAATTGGCAACAGTTGCTCATCTTAAACCCTGGATAAGTATGCTGAAACTTCAGATCAACTACAATCAAACAGTCAGTAATGCGTCGTTATGCAACATGGCTTCTCTCTGAGAAACTCCACCCTATGAATGATTATGACTGGCTCTTTTTAATTATTTAGTTCTCAATCGTGGCTGTTGTTATGCTACCGTTCCCAAATCTGCAGGAACCTTTGAGCTCAATTTAAAATGTTGTAATATTAAGTCTTCTGCACATATAAAAGCATCTAATAACAAAAGTATACATGTGACTTTGTTGGGTAATATGTTTAGTATAATCCAGATAGATTGTCTTACTGTTAGATGTTCACTAGGGGGCAGTAAAGATAAATAATAGAAAGGAATACTGAGAGATGGAACAAGATGGACAGGCTGGATGCAGCGACAGGAGAGACCTGTAGGTGGTGCCTGTGCAACAGTTATAGAAACTTAAGAGAGGGAGATTTTTCTGAGTTAAACAGAAAGTAGAGTGTGAGAGAGAGTTAAAGGACGGATTTGAACAGCATAAGACAGGCAAAGTCTGAAGAGCTGAAACACTACACTGAGGGGAAACTTTGTAAACTGAACTAAACTGATCAGAGCGTTTGATGCACAAAATATTTATGATTGAATATGTATCTGAAAAGGATGGAACACCTCTTCAGTGTATGTGCATTTGGAATCATTTTTTTGTCCCACTCACCCCTGACTTCCGAACACTCCCTCGCGGTCTGGGCACAGGTCGACTGGACTTGGATTCATTGACGTCTGAGCTGCTTCCCGCAGGGAGACCCTGATGCTGTTTGGTCCTCTGGGCCTGCAGAGCCAACTGATAGGCCACCTCAAACGCCTGGCCCAGCGTCAGGATAATCTCATAAGTCAGGCTCTAAGCAGAGACAAAAACAAAGAAATTGATTGTAAAATTTCTATTTTACAAACTGAATCCTCTTTGTTTTTGTACAGTAGTGTAGCTCAAAAAGTAACAATAAAAACCCACTAAATTAGGAGTAACATTTCAAGCTAAAAGTAAACAACTGGTTTCATATTCATTACCACTTTAAGCTTATTAGTGCGCAATGTCTACTACTAAACTGTAACTAAATACAAAGACATTTTATTGTTTTCAACATCAAACAAAATTAATAATATCCACTGAGTTTGATAATATTACTGTTACTCCCCAACAAATACAAATTAGATAATTTTTTCCATAATGGTGTAATAAAATGTTGTAGCCTATAACAGGATCAACAATTATTTAAATCTGACCTAGAGTGTATAAAACATACAAAAAGAATTACATAATTTCAGTATTTATCTAATAAAGATGAAGAACTTTTTCTATAGGACTGGGGAGGGAAAGCAGCTGTCAAATGGAACCAATCAACACACCTACTTACTCGATCACCTGTATAAAAGCTGGGGGTATTGGCAGCTATTAGATGTGTTAACACAAATGCCAAAGAAGAAAGACATCAACAATTACCTTAGAGAAACAACTATTGCTGACATTCGCTTTCCTGAAATTGGGTTTTGCAGTCAATGCAGTAATTACTCCACAAACATGAGAGAAGCTGATTAGGTCACATCCAGAAAATGACCTAATTATTCAGGTTCTATTTTCCTTCAGTCGTGTTTAATTAAAAGAACAGTCTATATGCATTAACCTTCAGAAATGGATCAGGATGCAAATCAGTGTGTTAACGTACCACATCTATTGTGCTGAAGACATGGCAGTAATGGTGGCTGGTCTGCAGGTCTTTAGTGATGTAGGCAAACGTACACAGGTCCTCTGGATCCTGGGCTGCACATGATATGTTACGGATCTCGTGCTCTGCGATGATGTTCTACAGCAAAAGGAATATATATTCATGATATTCATGAAAAAAATACAAGCAGTACGAGATGTGAAATGCTTCAAATGGTGAGTGTGAATCTTAGTTACCTTGTTCGCTGCATCTATAAACTTCACGCCCTTGTAAGTGATCGACAGAACAATAGTTGGGATTTTTCTCATTTGTTCTGTGGATCTCTGGAGAAAAGGCAAGCACAGGCATATAAACATACAAAGCTAATTTACTATTGGCTGATAGTGCATATACATTTCTTTATTGCCTCCCGATGTTGGAAAGACTATTACACACCCGCATTTTGGCACAAGCATCCTGCGTGGATTCAATACCCCTCAGATCTTTAATCAGCATAGAACCAAGATACTACAAATGAGCAGGAGATACAAGGTTACTGATCATTTATAACAAAAGCAGCAATTGAGAAGTCAGAATGAGAAAGTTATTAGCGTACACTAGCTTCATAGGCGCAAAATTCAAATATGAGTTTCTCAGGCTGGTGGTGCCAGTTCTGGACGGGGGCATATGCTGCTAGACTCGGAGGTCGTAAGGTCAGTCGAGGCTCCTGATGAATTTCTTCGTATCGCTCCTGAGATGACAAAAAATAAAAATATCAACACAGAAGCCTGGAAGATAGCAACCATACCCACCACATCCCAGAGACGTCAGCTCATACCTGAGGCTTTTGCCTTCCACTTTGATGTCTTTGGGCGACGTCATAATCTGTTTCTGGTGCTTTTTTCCTGCCCGGTTCTGCTGCAGGCAGCAGCGGGTCCATGGAGCGGCCGCTGTACGGCTCCAAGTGACTGAGAGGAGACGAGGTCTGGGATCCTGGCAGGTCCTGACACTGCAGAGAAAAGGTCACACAAAGTTTATCACTTAGCACTTTGTTAAATAAGATAAAAACTTTCATTTCTTTGCAACATGCATACTGATACAGATAACTTTGTTTTCACAACTTATAAAGTTGCTTAAAAAGCCCAAAAATACTTCTTTTTTTTTTTTTATCTCAGTAGCATAACATCACTATGAAAAACTTTAATTTGGGTGCATAAAGTCAGTGGGGGAAAAAAAATTAAGTTTGCAAAGGCTACAAAATATTAGCATCCCAGCTGTTGGTACTGTACAATTTCTTTAAATCCAGCGTCATCTAAAGAAATCCAGGGTTCTGTCTTATTGTCTCATTTCTCCCTACAGTTTTTCTACAGGATTTAGGTTGCGAGACTGAGGAAGAATGTTGATTTTGGCTCTTGTGAACCATTTTTGTGTTGATGTGGTCATGTGTTTTGGATCATTATCAAGCTGAAAGAACCAAAGCCAATTGATTTAAAAAAAAAAAATTCTGTTACATTTGAAGAGACTTTAATTTAAAATCTCCCAATATCTCAACATGTTCATGTTATACACTAGTGAAACAAAAAGTAACAGATTACTAATTAAAAGTACATAGACACTGTAATTAAAAGTAATACTTGGAAAAATTCCAACAATGATTAAGTTGCATAATTATGCTGGTACAATAGAGTGATTTAATAAGTTATGTATTGTATTGGAGTTGTCAAGGTATTTTCCATATCTGTACATTAAAACATTTACATCAGACCACAGAGTGTGTAAGTTTGCATGTTCTCACCCTGATTTGAGACAACCGAGGAGGTTTGACAGGAGGCTCCTCATAAGGCCTTTCAGCTAAGGAGGCTATGATGCGTTTCCTGTGACCAAGCAAAGTAATCTTAAGCACCTGTGGAGAAAAAAAAGTGGGACATTATCTACTGAAGACACAAAAGAATATAGGAAAACTTTAGAAAAACATCACTCGTTTAACTGTGGAGTCATCCAAGTACTAACTATGAAACAGTTTGTTGGAAGTCTACAGGAATAATCCACATATATTGCTGCAAAAACAAAGACATGACTGCTTCTCTCAGAAGTTGTACCTACAAGTGTCCCCCCTCTCCTCCAAAAGAAAATCTCGTCACCTCCTAGAAATGAAACGCTAAAAACATCCTCTCTAGTACATCCGAGTGTTCACCTTCAGAGTTTAAACTGACAACCCGACTTCTGTGTGACACTCTTGGAAACTAATTTCACCGTCTGATACTCCGCACATTCTACATGCGTCAATGTGACTCACATTGACAATCTCCAGCTCCCAAAGGTTTTTCACACAGTCCAGACTGCGGTAGCCGCTGGCTAGGAAGTTGGGCAGGTACTCGTGCAGACCCAGATTCTCCAGCCAGGCGGAGAGGGAGCTGCTACCGTCACATCCCAGGGCTTTCACCTGTGGAAGGAGGATTCAGGAGAATGATGATGCCAATGAACTGAAGAAATAATTAGTTATTGTCTCCAATTACTACCAACTGTTGTCACTATTTTAATGTGGAATGCCTAATAATTTTGCACAAGTGTAAATGGCACTCTGTAATAGAATAACAAACATTTTGGAAAAAAACTAATAACATGCTACAGCAGTATGAGAATTAGTTCATTCAGAGTCAACAGTGATGGAACATCAGTGGCAACTGGAAACTAACAATTCAAAGCTAAACATTCTCTTTTTTTAAAAAGGTGTTGGCATCTAAATTCATGTCAGCAGGTGCTCTGCATAATAAACTCATTAAGAAATTAAATGGAAAACATTTGAGATAAAAAGCTGATGTAAAATACCCTTTGGCTTCCAAAGACTTCAATGTTTTATGCAGAAATTTAGATTCAAATAAAAAAGGTACCTGTATTTGTATTTTGATTGATTGAGACAGTGTTATTGCACTTATGTATAGGAGTTACAGAAAATATAAATATTACTAAAAATTCACATGTGAGTCTAATTAAAGTGCATCGCTATAATAAATATTTCTCAAATCTGCTAGGTGCTTTAGTGTCAAGGAAAAATGTGCATCTTCCATTAGCATGGAGTCTCATTATGCTAAAATAACAAATGAAGTCGGGATGAGGATTTCGTCACCTTTGGTAAGGAGCGTGCTGCATGCAGGATCTTCTTCCTGTGGCTCGGATCTGTGATTCCAATCTCCCTCAAGTCTTGGTCCTCCATCACGTTGCTCCCCTGTAGAACAGAACACAAGCATAGCTGTTACTGCCAATAAAGGGAATAGTGACCATCAAAAAGCTCTTAGGAGGACTTTGAGGAAAACCATGCAACCTCTCAAAGAATAATCCAGTTTAGAAATCTATAACCTAATCATCTGTTTTTAATCCCAAACAGACTGCTTTTATTGAAGGTTAAATGTAGCCAAGACTAATATTCCCTGAGAAATGACTTTGCTGGTGAGTTAGTATCGATTTCAGATACGCAGCATTGCAAGAAAAGGTCGGCCATCACCGAGTGATATTCTCCTTAGAGTGTTGAAAGGGGAGCACATAAATGAGACCCAACCATACTTGAGGACTAGACTGATTAGGATGTAATGAGTTATGGTCAAGCTGGTCTTTGGTTACATGAAATATCACCTTGGAGACAGTGTGGTAGATAATGCAGAAAAGATCCATAAATCAATGTCTGTGATGCAGAGAGGTCAGCAATATGAGATAGAGGAGCAAAGCAGCCAACTCCTGGTAGCCAGAGCTAACACTCAGATCAAAACGCACGCCAACAAGGAGCGGACCTCATTTGTTTTCCTGCCCTGTTTGCTAATTTCACGGACCTGCAGTCCAACAAATAAGTCTTTATGGAGTAATCTTGCGCAAACTGGCCAGTAAGTAGTCAGCAAGAACTGCAAGTACACCTTGCAGGCTGCACATTGACAAGGCCAGCAACTAAATCTCATCTGTTAAAAGAATCAAAACGTTCGCTTTAGCTGCTGTATCAGAGACAAATTGCGACGCCTCAGTATCCACGAGGCTGACTCTTCAATATGTGCCTCAGGTTAATCCTTTCGTGCTCAGACTTGCTCAGCACTAACAGGACGGAGGAGAGGTCAAACCTGAGGACTTGTTTTCCATGCAGAGGCTGTAGATGTAAACAAGGCATGTGACTGTCCAATCCGTCAGTGTAAAAACTGTAGACACAGGTGTCAAACTCCAGTCCTCACAGCCGATGTCCCTGCAACAAGCTGTGTCTCTGTCAGCACACCTTATTGACATAATTAGGTAATTTCAGTCCTTGATTCAGGTGTGTTGGTCTTGGGGCACATCAAAAGGTGGCAAAAACACTGACCCTGGAGGACTGAAGTTGGACAACCCTGCTGTAGAGCATTAGTGTCAGGATACATGTGGAATCACAACTTTAAGCAGCAATATGTCCTGTTTAATTTATATTATAACGATTAATGAAATTTTAGATGGAAAAAAGGAGGAGTGTTAAATAAATAAAACGGAACTATTTTAAAATAGCTATAGCACTCCAGCTCACATCAGGATGCGATATCTTTGTTCTATTAATACCTGACACTCCGCTGACGTCATAACGATCATCTCCTAGCAGCCTCTGAGCGCAGCCTTTCTTGCTCAGCATTGTGGGAAGCTCAGTGAATATTAGCACTTTTACAGAGTACGGATGACTGCATTACAGCCTCTGGAGATGAACTGCTAAACAGCTCCATGGAGAGAGAGATACTTTACATATTTCCTGGGGAGCATTCAGATTTTTATTTTCTACTGGGCAGTTGCTGCATTTAGATAGATATATCGTTTTAATTTTGGGTACTGTGGAGAGAGCTTACACAAACTATTTTTCTTGTGTTGTGGATTTTAAAAAGAAGATATATGGTTTATGACACTGGGGCTTAAAGAAACACCTCAATGCATGCATGAATGTCTTCCCATCGTTTGGTTTGAAAAGTCCCCCCAAAAAATCACAAAAGAACAAAATGACAAAGGAAAAAATCACTAGAAACTTGACAATTCTTCTATCACTACACTACTTTCTCTCAAATGCTTCTCTTTCCCTCCTTCGCTTATCCAGAGAAAAGCCACAGACTCCTCCATTGGACAAAAAGTGCTCTAAATTCATACAGGGAAATCAGGACTACAGATTATTCAGACTGTCTAAAGGACATCCAGCCAGTAACACTAATAATTTCAGTGTGTCCTGCTAACCTGGCTGTGAACAAACTATTCAGACCTGAAGAAAGAAGCTGAGGAAGACGTGACTGGTCGTACAAAACAGCAATTGTTTTCTCCAAAAGAAGATTTGCTTAAATATATATTAAAATATCATAACTAACAGACAACAGAAGAATCAATCAATAGACATTCATTTAAATGTTAATATATGGAACCATTACTCGAATTTTTCTGAAGGGTTTCTCGGCATTGATAAAATTCTATGAAGACAATTGGGATGTTGTTCATGCCAGTACAAATACTGAAAGATGGCAAAGATAGAAAAACTGTTGAATTGGAGATTAGAGAAAAGCACCATGAAAAAATTAACCAATGTCGTGGGATTTGATGCTTGTGGTAGCCTCTCAGCAACGGTCAGATGAAAACAGGCTTCCATTAAGGAAGATTTTGCTACTAAAGTTCATGTTCAAAGAAGATTTCCTCTCTTCTATCTGACTGCAAAATAAATAAATAAATAAATCTTTGGACACAAAAGAAACTTGGCTCAAGTACATAATCCACCAGAAATTAAGATTTCCTACATATTTTGTTAAATATTCCACAGTTCACAGACTCAACTTTACAGAATTCACAGTTATTTATGTTCATTTATATTGATATTACAGTATAATACAAATGTTCACTATGAACTTCTGACAAATTTTTGTACAACCAGAAAATTTTAAATGAAGGGAGGAAAGAGGGGAGCGAAGAAAGCAAGCATGGATGCCAGAAGCAAAGATTATTTGGAAAGAACAAGATCTTTCTGTTTCGCAGAGCACTGCTTGCACCCTGGCTGTTAGGGGAGCCGTTTTTGGACAGGACATTGCTCCAGGAGTCGATAAAAAACATCTAATATGTTTCAGGAGCAGAACACAACACAATCAGTGCTCCTATTGATCCAAATCTTGAGCCTGGAGAGTAGGACTGACATCAGGGTGGACCAAGGGGAGGAGTAAAGACTATTTAATTAGACACCAGATACAGCAGACATGAATTAACCAAGAAACATTTATTTTCCACTTGATTTAAACAGCACATTAAGGTTGGAGTTTTCCTTTAAACATGGAAGAAATTTTAGGAAAACTGGTGGTCTCCAAAGCTGATCAAAAACAGAATTATCTTTTTTTAGCTCTCTGCTCTGAAAAGGAGGGGATTCAAGGCTGAGGAAGATGAGTGTGAGCTACTTAAACCAGCAGTATGATTAAACCCAGGCAGAAACTTCAGAGGCTTCAACACAGACTTAAACATGAACATTAAAAAGGATAAAAAAAAATACTTAAAGCTGCAATCTTGTGTTACGTAAAACACAAAGATGGCTGAGGCATATATCAGTGATCACTGCACACCTCTGTGTATAAATAACAGCAGAAAATTCTCAATTAGCAAATATTTATTTGTTAGATGTATAGTGTTTCCAGCTCTCCAGTGCTTATTGAATTAAAGATTTATAGTACATGTTTGCCAAACTCGATTAAGCTGTCTGTATATGATGATTTCTTGCTGAGCAGGATGAAAACAGATCCCTGCTGGTGCTAAAGCGAATGTGTTTTTACTGCATTTATTTCAGAGTTCACCATGTTTGTTTTGTTTCTAACTCTTCGTCACCAGCTGGGTCTCTCGTCCTCTCCTCCGTCAGTCCTTGTTACTCCCAACAGCACCTGACCTAACTCACAATGGCATCGCACGCCACAGGCTGGAGAAGTGTGTCGGCAAAGAAACAGCAACCCGTTGATCACTCAGGTGTTTCTCCAATCTGTGACTGACTACAAACTGCTTTTTTCTTTTTTACAGCCAACTCTGAGTCAGAGCACATGACATCAGCCTCTTGAGCTCCGGACAGACTGACTGAATGTGCTGGATATACCCGAGTCAAGGCCAAACAAAGGCAAAAAATCTGACAGGAGCAGAGTTTCTAACTGCTTACTGTGAAATTGGCTCGCAACCTTCAAAAGTTTGCCATGTCCCTAAACGATTTGTGGTAAATCCATATTTCTTTCAACAATGGCTTTCTTCTTGCCCACCTTGCATAAATGCCAGACTTGACAAATAGTTGTTCTGTTAACAGATTCTTCAATCTGTTTTATTGATCTCTGAAGCTCATTTTGCAGGTGCACCATGCTCTGTTCTCAGATGATGAAAATTGTCCCTTGAGGTGTTTAGATAACGCTGTCTTAAACTTGACCACTTGAACCATGAACTGTTTTCTGTGCTTATTGGTCTTCAAGTCTAATAAACCTCTGAGGCCTTTTGAGAACAGCTGTATTTACACTAAGCTACACAGGTTGACAAATTACTACATAAGTTACATTTTCTTATGGGTGAAAGACAAACAAAAGCTGCACCTTTTAAACTTCTTACCTAAAGAAAAACCATGTATATTTTTATTTCTGCTTCACAATGATGCACTATTCTGTTTCTCTGTTGCACAAAATCCTGGTAAAATTAATACAACTTGGTGGAAATGTGTAAAGTTCAACGCAGTTGTGGCCACACTTTCAATAATCTGCTAATAGCAGAGCTAGTTTTTCATCTCGTGCTTTAGCATTTTTACTAAATTTGAAAACATTTAGCACACTTAGATAAATTTATATTTATCTAAGTGTGCTATATTAACTATATAGCGTTAATTTACGTGGCTGTTTTGTAAACTTTCAGTGAAATAAAGATTACAATACAATACTCAAATGTTACTCCACTGAATCACTGAGGAACAGTACAGACGGGTGTGCCGTAACAAATTTTAGCCTTGTTGAGGGCAATATGTTGTAACACATGTTATATCATTGACACATGGTTAGCATCTACATTGATAAAGTTAACACTTTAACGTCTACTTCCACAATATACCAATTTAGGACTTTAGGATTAGTGCAACTAATGTTTATCATTAGTGTTTTACAGTTAGCTCAACTAACCTTTTAGTAAGGAGTATGTACCACTGGTTCAAGGTATCTTACATTTTTTGTAAGCACTGCTCATTTAAGACACTTGTGGATAATCAGCTTATAGCACAAAAAAGGGGATAATCTGACATTTAAGTCAAACTGCAGCCATAAGATAAATTTCATAATAGATCATGTAATTGCAAAAATGAATTATGGACAAAACCCATCATTAAAAACAAATAACCCGCTGTTGCTCCAACAACACACACAAAAAAAGAAGTAATCACATTTCTGATCAAGTTAATTGGACCTTGTTCCATCTAATGCAAGCTTCAGTAAGATTAATGCACAATTTGGAGTTTTACTGGAAAACTAAAAGGTAGTAGAAATGTTAAAATAAATAAATAAATAAATAAAAAAAACACAAAATGTACCAGTGTCACTTAGAAAATAAAGACTCACCATGTAGTGGAGGTCATCAAAGCCATTCAGCAGCAGTTTGCTCTCGTACTGCGGCAGCCCCACGTGCTCCAGCCAGTCCCCCACGGGCTGGTCCAGCAGCCGGCCTGCAGCACCTGCTGACAGTGGAAAGCGCTTCAGCAGAGAGAAACCTTTCAGCCGGTAGCAGCGGCACTCTGAGGAAGAGACGTGGCATTGCCACATAATTCTTGGCCAGCAGAGCCGAGCGCACAAGCAGCAAGAGGCTGGCGGAGACAGCGTCCTACGAGGAGAGGGTGTCATCCCCCGCCGGACAGCGGGGGCCGAACCACAGTTAGCCAAGATGGATTAAAATGCCCCCTACAAGGGGTGAAGGAGAAAATAAAAATAGTACGGAGTCCTAGCAGACCGACACAAGGTTCCCGGCTGTGGTTTTGTTGGGAACAGCTTAAAATATTTCTAAAGCGAAATCCTGAAGCGCCAGACTTGCTTTGAGTTCATAAGTTGAGTGAATGCAAATCCAGTCAAGGTGTTGTGTTTCAGGAAAGTGGAAAGTTGCTTATTAGGTAGTTTAATTAAAGGTCCATTCTTCGTTCACATCTTTAACCTACCAAAGAGATAATCCATGAATTTCCATGGGTGAATGCATAAAATAAAAGAGAATAGAAGAAGTAACAAGAGAAACCTGCGACATGCCTGCAATGAGCTGAGATTGATCACAAAGTAGCGCCACAATGACAGCTGTCAGCAGCCTGAACTGGGAGCAGCCACCCAGTGCAAAGGCAGAGGACTGTCTCTTATCCTGCCAATATAATAATGTGCTCTACTTCATCACAATAAATATTCCAATCACAGGAGATCTGGTTTCCCAACATTTAAAATGCATATAAGACATAAGTCTCACCTTTCACAGGACAAAAAACGGACAACATAACAAATAAGCAACATAGGCTATAACAACAATTCTGCATATGATGCACAGTCAAATGTCTATTTTCCACTCCTCAGATCTGCAACAGATCCAACGCTCCACCAGATGGGATTCCCACATCAAAACATTTGATCCTCATTTGGTTCCTCCAGAAGTTTGTCGAAGAACAGAAAACAGGTTGCTCGCAATAAAATAACTCTTTTACGGACAATAGGGCTAAAGAAGAAAGTCCAAGAGGGAAACAGACGTATTTTAAACTCCTCTGTACTGCAGAGCACACTGTTCAATCCTTGATGCCGAAGTGTAGTCTGTCCGTTGTCCTGCCCGTGATTCCCCCTCTTCTCCCTTTCTCTCTCTCTCCCTTCTTCCATGCACTCTCATCCTCCTCTCTCTCTTTGAAATACTGCAGGTGGATTATTTTTTGTCATTTAACGCTACTGTTTCAGAACCCCTTTTAGCTGCATTTGGTTTTATGTTCCTGGAGCATCTTTATCTCAGCCTTTTCCTTTCTTGCACACGTTAGGTCTTCCTCTTCTGCTATATCTTTCACTCATGTGTTAATCAGTAAAAAGCTGGAGATACGAGACTGCCGGCACGGAGCCAATCGAGTCCAAGCACCGTTGTCAAACAGAGGAGTAATGGGGGGGAGTGACGCGGTTTCCCCCGTGTGTATTACCCAGGGAGACTTTCTCCAGCAAGTCTCCCCAGTGGTTTTCCTGACAGCAGCAGCAGCAACTGAGGCTCATAAGCACACAACTCTGGATCCAGACTCCACATCAGATCATCACACAGATGCAGTCTGTGATGGAACACTAACCACATTACCACTGAAGTGTCAGCTTTCCCTCAGAACTACAGAGTAAAATGCACTCACTCCACTGACATACGTAGTGGTTAATATTTTAAGAGTCCTCTCCAGTGCGAAAAACAAGCAGAGGGTTAGAATAAGAAGTCTGCACAGAGGCACAGAGGAGGTGCTGCATTGATGAAATATATTGAAAAGTAGCTAATGCAGAGTCAAGGTGAATGTTGAGCGATGTGAGAGGGGAATGCTAAAGGGAAGAAGTCGATTGCTCGGGTTACCGCTACAGTTCCCATGGGCCATTCATCACCCCTGATGACAGGCTTCAGAAAAGCCAGAACAGTAACAGGAGAGCAGCGTCAGGGTACTTAAAACCCAACACCAAATGTAATTAGGTCCCTGATCTTCCAATTAGGGATCAAAGTAACTTTAACTTTAGAAATGGCCTTAAGATGATGAATATAGCTCAAAACAACATCAAGCAACTTATGGAGTACAGTCATGGGAAAAGTCCAATTAGAAGCCTGGATTTATAACCATCTTTAGCACCAATAACTTCAAGTGTTTTTTGTTCCCTTACTTCAGCAGTTTATTGTGGAAATGTTCTGGCTTCCTCTTCTTTACAACACTGTTTTGGTTCTTTGAAAGTTGCACATTTCCATCTCTGAAAGGTTCTCTTAACTTTTATCATCAAGAGCTGGTTTCCCGCATGTTTTGCAGTCATATTCAGTAAATAAAATTAAAATATGCATTCCCATGAAGATCACTGGCTATTGGCCTAATGTAATTTTTTAAATGTTATATGTCATACTTACACTAACCGTAAACATAAAATCATGATGATTAGCAGAAATAAAGGCTTGTAAACATCCATCTGAGTGTAATGAATCTATATAATGTGTTTAACTTAGTGATAACATTTCTAAAATAAATGGACTATTCAATAATAATCTAATTTATAGATATTAAGATGATCCAACACACCAGAACCATGGCTGAGTATCACACCTTACCCCTTGTTGATGTGGCACTTTAATATATTTGATTATCAGCACCTAGCAGGGACTTTTGTTTTAATTCAATAAAAGAAGCACCATTGTTAACATTACAGGAGAAATGACAGTGAGCACATGAAAACAACTGTAGTCATACTCTACCTGGACTGTCATAATGCTGATCTCTGGAGAAATCAATGCCCGCTCCAATAAGAGTCATGATCTTCTCAATCTAGAGACAGAAGCACATAGGCAAGAGTTAGGAATATTTAAGAGTCAACCAGTTCAACATCCACTTTCAGCTTTAATAGATCAGAAAATATCTTCTTGATGTAAACAGCAGGGTCACTACACCCCAAAAGACACAAACCATTTTAGTTCAAAACCTTCATTGGGCTTTATTTCCAATTAGTTTAAGGTTCCTTCAAAGGTTTATAGCTAGTCTACAATGTCCCTGTATGTAAGATTTAAGATTTGTTGGGAGCCTTACCAACTATTTGTTTTTAATAACGGCATTTGTTGGAATTTTATTTCCATAATTTGGGAAAGTTTTGGCAGCATGCATGCAACAATTGTAACAAGAAATGTTCTGGAGAGAAGTTTACTCCGTCTCAACTGAGTAGTAACCCAGTATGATTTAAATCAGCACAACAGCAAGACATTAAATCAGAACAGAAAGAGAAGCATTTGATTTATTCACTGGTAAATTAACTTCTGGCAAACATTGACAAAATGGAGCTCTAGTAAAACATTCTGAGTGGCTGAAAGAACTGCTTCAAGCCGTTATGTGCAAGTTCTAATTTTTTATGCAAAATGTGCATTTGCATAAAAAAAGTTCACTGGAGAAAATGATATCTAAACTAAGAAGAAGAGCTTGAGCACTTCACATAGCTTTTCAGGTAGCTTCAAGCTTTCAAGGTTTTGTTGGGGTTTTTTTTACACAGAAAGAAGAAAAAAGTAGGTTAGGTGCATGGAGTGACCCAAAATTGAACAAAGAAAAGAAAAAAAAAATTCCCGCTACAAAATATAATACAATTGTTTTCCCAGTGAGGAGGGTGTGGCAGTTGTGGTTCCATTCAACTGACCATGCAGTACAACAGCCTCATCCTGCAGAAAATCATGAGGGAGCCGGAGCCTATTGCAGCTGAAATTGGACCAGCAGAGGGATCCACCCTTGGGAGGTCGCCACTCCATCACACATTTAATACAAAGAGACAGAAACCCACAAACACTCGCTCCAAAATGGCCCAACATGCAAGGACTATACTGGGAGGAAACAGTGAGCAGATGGAAAACCCCACATAAACATCTGAGATCATGCAAATAAACACTGCGAAGGGCAGCCTAAGGACGCATAAAATGGCAGACCGCTCGTCTTCATCCATCAGTTCATCCGTTTGTTTAAATCTTCTGTGAAATTGGAGGTAGGTAGGTTTCTGCAGCCAAAACCAGCTTTAACACTTCCTTTGATTTATTATTATTATTATTATTGTGGTGATAATAATCACCACATAATGCATATCAACATCACTAATGTTCCATCTCCAAACATTAGCATAGATTTTTAAACACATGCATACAATTTAGAGAGGAAACTTGCTTCACCGAGCAACGGTTGACCAAGCAGCTTAATTATTACCCCCGTCACAGCACAGAAACATGAGATCCATTCTAACCAGCCCAGAGCTGATTATGCATGGACATCAGGATTGAGTCAAATAAAAGGGAAGATACAGACAGGGCTGCTGTCACCGCTGTCAGATACTGTCAATCCGGATCCTACAGAGTAAAGTCGCACAGCAGCTTTTTTCATCCGTGTCTTGCTGAGGATATTTCAATCAGAATCTGTGATGCTCTTAGAGCCCAAGAACTGAGATCTGCTTAAAAAGCTCCCAGACAGCCTCCAGTTAGTGTAATTAAATATGCAACGAGTTGCCGCAAGTGTACAGTTGCAAGTCATCACTCATTGTGTGGAAGTTTAATGATTGAATGGCGCACAAATAAAATATCTCTCACTGCGTCAGAGGAAGAAGTGTAACTTTAAAACTTGCACAGCTATACAAGCATGCTGCTGTCAGGCTAGGTCAAAGCATCTGGGCTTGAAGAGAGAAATAAATGGACAGCAACCAAGACTTTTTTCCACTTTAAAAAAAGTCATGAAGCCTGAAAGGATCCCCTCTACGTTGATAAAGAAAGCGCACAGAGCCAAACCCCCAACAGACCAGCAGGTGTTCACATGAAAACAGGCATCTTACGCTCTCAGTGGAGTCAGATCCTCCTTGTTTTGGGGAAGAAGAAGAAGACATCTGAGTCTGCCAACAGAGAATTCAGTTTTTTGTTTTTTAGTTTGACTTTTATGCACATGCCTTGCAAAAATATTCACCACAGCCCTATTAATTTAAACTCATGAACATTATGTAAAGTTACAATAACATACTTAAAGGTATTTCAATGATACTGAATGGGATAAACCCACACAACCAAGAGCACAAATTTGAGAAGAAAGTTACCTGTAAAGCTGTGAACAAGGAAATCCCTGAAATATTCTTCAGAAATTAAAATAACCAAAAATTATAATGTCAAAGCATGTTTACACCATAAATATTACCAAAACTAAACGAATAACTTAAAACTAAATATACATTATATTGGTTGTTTGTGTTATTACACAGCTGTTTAAATGCAGAAATGCTTAAATACTTAACTGATAGTGGGGACATGACAATAATCATCCTCTGCTATTTTGTGTTTTGTGGGTTGTAAACTAAGAGGTTTGGGAACCATTGTGTTAGAGAATATTATGGGCTGCAATGTTGAAACAAGAACAAACAATAAAAGTAACGCACCCAAGCAGAACATGCTTGAAAAGAGACTGGCAAAGAACTAAGAGCCAAAAAATGAAATACTAGCTAAAAAATGTAAGACTGTACTCATCCTTCTAGTGTTATCTCATGGAGTTTAATTTTACATCAAGTCTTAGAGCCTTTTGGACCATGAAGTACTCTCATTAGAAGGAGGTTACTAATGGAACCTACTGTCGTAGTGTTTATAAAACATGAAAAAATTTAACCACATTTTGAACAGTCTAATCTTCATACATGTAATTTAAACAGCTAAAAGCCAAACTTGAGGATACAATTTCCTCCTAAAACTACAGAAAACAGGGAAGCAACAATCTAAACCTGAGGCAAGAGGACTATAATTTATACCACAGCTAGCCTGAGCAAGGAATTTATAAAAACATAAAGTTTGTCAGGTAAGAAAAATGTGTATTTTTATGTCCTCTCAGTTAGTACCAAACATCTGAAGGCCATCTGCAAAATAATAAATAGCGCAACTGAAAGAGAAAAGCTGCAAAATGATGGTACTGGCTCTTTAAAATGTAAAAATACCTGTCTCCAGCTAGAGAAAAGTAAGATTTTGAGACCGACAGTTTTAAATAACAAGACCTCAAGTGATTTGAAAAGCTAAAGATAAAAAGTAGCATTAATTAGCGCTCCCGGTCTGTAGAACCTCGCCGCTGCAGAGCAGTTGTAGCTCCTGCTTTACTAGCGACAAGCCAGGGCTCTGGTCTCGTAAAGTGGCTGAGGTTTGCACATGAGGGAGGCCAAGATTCCTGTTGGAGGCATCACTCTGCAGCAACAATCAAAAAGGGACACTGCATAACACTCTGAATAATAATAAAGTGTTTTAATTTCACCCGTGAGAAAATCACAGTAGATGTAGATGTTGTAATTCTGCTGCATGTACAACAGTCTCAGGATGAGTTTTAAATCACAAACAGTGACACAAATCTACATGTAGATGCAAAAACAAAACACATACACACACACACACAAGTGTTTCTGTCTCGCTGAATCACTTTTACTTGCATTTTATAATGGGAAAAGGAGTACCAGCAGGTCCGGTGAGAATCAGAGGCAGCTAGCGTGAAAGACAGGTGTGATATAGTGTTGGAACTGGGCAAATATATCCTTATCAGGGGATATGAGGCAGTAATGTCTTCAAGGTAAATTATATCTCCAGCAAGAGAAAAAAAATATGGTTCAGGACTAAAAAAAGAGCTGAGAGGCATGAGAAATAACAGAGGAGAATGTGTTTTTTTTGGGGGGTTTTTTTACACATGAGGCCCAAATCAATACACCAGGAAGAAATGGAGGGGCTCATTGTTGGAGAAACTCCCAATGAACAGAGAAACACAAAGAGAAAGGTCAGACGTCACCGGCAAGGTGGAGGTCAACAGCTGAAGAGCCGGCGATGATGAGAGACGGTCCTGGTGTGAGTCAACCTATTTATCATTCTGCTCACAGTGGGCCTGCTGCTTGGGGATGACTGAGCACAATGAATTCACTGAACTGAGACTTCAAAATATCTTTTCATCCGCAGCCTTCTTAAAAAAAACAGGTGAATAAAGTTAGATGAGGTGATTATGGGAGACAATAAAGGACACCTGGCACAGAGAAAGGCAACGACAGTTCACCCACACAAGGGGGACTAAAATTGACAAACTGGCAACAAAGCGAGAGTTGGCTGCAAACTAGAGAAGCATCACAGGGAACACCAACACCCCACTTTCAATAGAAGGTGCCAACACCCCAATGCCACAGCAGGACAAAGCACAGTCAGCAGTTGCACCAGCCTCCTCCTGAAATAGCCCAATGTCATGGTTGCATTTTTAGAAAAAGCAGTGTAACGGCCAGAAAAACTGTTTTATTTTTCATCCAACAACTTTTTCTCTCCTTTGCATAAAGTGTAGGCAGTAAATGGTCTCCATCTGTCTCATTCTCGGCACTGTGTGGGACACTCCCAGCAAGTTGGAGAGCAACAGAAAATACATGTACACCTAGAAGTGAGTCGATTACAAAAGAATCAGTCAGATTGAAATTGGCAAATTATTCCCTTCATCGCATGTCAAACATTAGAAAATCTGACATTCTTCTCTCAAGAAATTCGTTGTCAAAGAAGCTGATGGACAATTTATTTTTCTCTTTTATATATCATGGTCTGAATCAGAACACGAGATCAGAAAATCATAAGTTGGTACTGGACTAAAAAACTCTAGTCAGAGCATCATTAAACACCATCAGTAAACTTTTATCAAAAAATTTCAAAAGCAAACCATTGATTTGCCCCATTACATGGCTTAACTAATGAAGAATCAAACTTTAATCTGCAGATGTAATGCAAACATGTTAACAGAGCTGTTGTCTCTAAGGGAATCAATACTCACAAAAGCTGGTTTCATAGTGGCTAGTGGGTCTGAGGCGTGCAAATCAAAAGTGAAGTTAAAAAGTGCAGTGTGGTAGCAGATAGTGACCCTCTCCCTCCGTCTCTGTCTGCAGCGCTACGTCTTCTTTTCTCTAAGCGCCGGCCCACACAATGTGCCCCCTTTGGATTGTCATCTCTCCAACCTGCATTAGCATGCGCTTTACGCACCCACCGTGCAAAACACACACGGCACAGTCACACTCTGAGCTTCTTAAATGGAGAAATGCATAGGCCAGGACCTCATGCAAGTCTAATCTCCTTGTCTTGAAACCAGAGGCAGAGCATCCACAGATGTGTGTGTGTGCGGGAGGGGGGTGGGGGGGTGGCGGCGTGTGTGTGTGTGTGACATAAAAAAAAGGAAAAGAGGGAGGTGGACAGATACAGAAAAGAGCTGGAATATTTAGCAAAGCAGATTAAAAGGAGAGAAAGATGTTTTATAAAGGGCTATGTAAATGCACCAGGGGGTGGGTTTGGCAGCGTCCTGTGAGACCCCCAGACCTAAAGCTGCCAAATAGCTCTATAGAGAGTTGGGGAGCAGCCAGTCGTGACCAGAGACGGCTGTCACAGCAGCTCGAGCACTCGCTGGTAGATGCAGTGATAAGGGCTGAAGAGAAGGCAAACAGAGCAAATAGAGAAGGGACTTCTCAACTTTTCAACAACTTGGCCAGCATCATTAAAGAGAGTGCAGGCACGGCTATATACAATCAAACTTTTACAACTTCCCTCACAAATTCCTCAGCACTAAATATAAATATTAAAAAGATTCCATCTTGAGCACATGAGGGCTTTTACTCTTTGATTAAAAAAAAAAAAAAACAGAAAACGTTAGAGGATTTTGAGCACAGACCTCAAATGCACCTGAATCAATGTTCATGTGAGAAGAAACTTTCTTCTTACCAAAGTCGTACCCAATCCATAATTCACTCATCTCATTTAAAATTGTATTAAAAACAGAGAGTGAGAGAGAGAAAAACATCATGGTATCTTTTTCCAGCAGAAAAGACAGAGTTGAACGCTGTGGCTTGCTTCTTCAAAGCCTCCTTTCACAGGCAGCAGGCTTAAATTTTGTACGTTGCAGCTTAGAGCTTGTACATTTCAAAGTCACTCTTGCTGCCATATGCGTGCAGTTGTAAAGCTGTTGGCATGGCTGACAGGCTGTTTCACGCAAACACAATCTGTAGGTTGCAACAGAGAAGCGTAGCAAGGAGCCTTGACATGCATGACACCAATGGGGGCTTTTTTTTTTCCCCTACAGGAACAAACTAACATTTTACGTTTACATTCTACTTCACTGTTACTATAATGGTAAAACAATTCAGTTGTGCTGCCAATTTCTTGGAGTACAAAAAACACCCTCATGTGGGATGAATAAATAATTAGGGCAGAAATGTTCAAAGACTTCTGTTCTATGCAACTTTTACAAGTCCACTAGTTCCTGTGCTTGGTGGGCTGGCTTCATGTTTGCACAACCATCTCTATAAAAGCAACAAGATGGATTCAGGAATGTTATTAGCTACAGAGGGTATCTGGGAGGAGCAGCGGCATCCAATAACCGAGTAATGACACGGATGCCTTAATTATGTCACGCTCTCCGAAAGAGTACATCCTCTCTGGCAATAGGAGAAGTGTTTGTGAAACTATATAGTTGTGCTTTACAGTGAACTATCAGAAAGCAAGTCATAAAAGGTGGATGAAATAATAATACAAAAAAATGATGCAGAAAAGCCCAAAATCTTGAGTTTGTTACTCACCTGAAATGCAATAATTAGCTATATTTTTGAAAAAGTGTCAATTTTATGATTAGTTATTTTACAAAATTTCCAGCTAAGAACTAAATATACTGAAATATATTTAAACAGAAAAGCTTGTGAGTTGACAAGAGACACAGCTGTGTTTTATGATTCCACAGAGGCCTGTCACACAAGAATAAAATAACAAAAGTCACTTTTCTATTTTAAATCTTTAACATAACCAGTACTCAGATCAAGAGAAAATGTCCTTTGAAATCCATACCAATATAAAATGCAATGCACAAGGTTACCTTGACAGTGCAACAAGTCGGAATGAGCCACCCTGCCAAGATTTTACAATTCACCTCCAGAACATTGAAGTGTTTCCTGTAAAAAGCCTTCTACTGGCCAGAGTTCATCCCAGAGTAACTAAAGTTGGAAGTGTTGACATGAGTATTTCCAGACAGCGCAAACACAGAGTCGAATTGCTGTCGTGCATAAATGCCCCTCAAAGACCACCTTCTCCTCTTCAACGACAGCCTGCTGCACTGCGGCTGGCGTGCAGCTCTGACATACCTCAGCCCACAGGGAACTGCAGCTACAGTAAGGTAGCTTCTGGAAATCTATCACTGACAAATAATAAACTCACACTCACATCCAAGTGAGAAGTAAATAAGATATTTATATGTAATGTCTACAGTGGGGGGACATTAACAATTTATGTCAGTGCAAACAAAAATGATGCTGCAGCAACAGTGACTCCAACAGCTGGACTGTCTCAACATACCACCATTAGAAAGCTCTATTGGTGATTACAGTTTGCACTGTAGTCCAGCAACCTGGATACAAACTTGTCCGCAGCAGCAAAAACATTGCAACATAAAGTATTTTTTCAGCTGTGTGTATGAGTGTGTGTGTTACTGTTCCTGATCTAGCTCCACGTACACAATGAACTTATTTTTTTTTAGTAAAAAAACAACGCAGCTATGCAAAAATCCTTAAAACCAAATGCCATCAGAAGTCACTTATTTAGAAAACATTGCTATTTTATTGTTGAATATGTTGCCATGACGTAACTGATTATGTAAAATAGTTTTAAAAAAGAATTGCTCCAAAACAATTAAAGGTAACCAAATGTTACATGCAAACAGTCCTTTTTGTGTGTGATACTGTGCACATTGGTGTTACTAATGACTATTGTGTTTTGATACACTATGCAGCTTTGCCACAGATGTTTGTTAGATAATCTCTGAACAAACAGCATCGCAAAGACCAGGAAACACAACAGGTCAGGGATAATGTTTAACGCAGTTAGGTTACAAAATATCATCCCAAATTTGGAAAATCTCACAAAACTGTTACACAATCTCCCGAAAATGAAGAACACGGCTTATTTGCAAACATAGTAAAACGTCACAATCTGTTTATACTTAGAAATGTGATAGGAAAATGGAGGTGAGTAAATATAGGGCAATCCTGCAGAAAAGACTTGTTAAGAAGTCACATAAATCACCACTGGAATGTGACAAAACATATATTAGGTCAAGATGCATGACTATTTCTGCTAGTCATATTCTCCAAAGCCTGGCCATGTAGAGAATTCAGGAGTGATTACTGGGAAACAACTCGCAGATTATGCAGATTATGTGAAATTGTTCTAGCACAATAACTAAAAGGAGCCACAGAGAAAAATGGTCAAATCTCAAGATAACAACCGTGCATTAGCGCCCAGAAACTTGACATTTTTAAATCCCAATTTATTGCTTAACCATCTATAATAGCATAGCTATTAACTCTAAATCTTTGATAAACCATAAATAAAACTCTTGACGAAAAATTTTTCCTCAAAGAAAGTTTAGTTTGTATGGTTAATGTTTTTCTTGTGAACTTTCTACTTTACGGTTTCCATGTCTCTACAAGGACTAGACTCTTTTTTTCTTTACACGGAAAGAACTGAAGAGCTGATGTGAGTCTTTGATATTCTTAGTCTCATGTTCCAAATCTCTGTCTTATGTCTTTGCCTTTCAGCTTCTTGTTCATTTCATCCCCATCTTCTTGCCTTGCCTTCTCTAATCTTCTTTCACAGAAGCTCTCTTTAGCTCTTTAACCACATCCAGACAAAAGGCATTAAAGTGCAGAATGGATAGAAGGGGGGATATATTTAGTTAGGAAAATCCACACGAGTCAGGACTGAGAAAGTACAATCAAATTGTAGCTCGAGAAAATGTTTCGCTTCAGAACTTGGAAAATATTAAATGTTTTATCATTTACATGAGCAAACAGATTTTGCATTAGCTGCTGTGTTTGCAGAAGGTTTGAGCTCAAGATGTTTGAGCTCCCCTCGCAGCACGACAGGTGGCTAATCAAGCTGCTGTTTAAATTCATCTGTAAAGCAGAATAAAAAAAGCTAAACTCTGCATAACTTTACAAAGCAGAGACAGACAAGGAAATACAGACACAAGTAGAATAATTATTCATTTAAATCAAGTTCCAAATTAAGAAGATTCTTCATGTCAACAAACAATGCGTAGCCATAATATACATTAAAAAGTCTTTCCTGAGAGCAGATGCTTACCTCGTCCCATTCTGAGGTGAAGGAGGGAGACTTCTCCAGCCTCTTTTTGCCGGTGCTACAGTTAGAAACAGACTCGCTCCGGTATCCCAGCCCCCCTTCCTCCTCACCGGGAGGCGACAAGAGCAAGTCAGAGTCGGATTTGGAGAGGCTGCGGGCCAGCTTCAAGTCGCCCGGAGGGCGCATCCTGACGCCAGATCCTGCTCCCACCATGGCATCCCTGGGCTCCTTGTTCACAGTGGCATAAATCGCTTTCGGATCGCAGTCCGTCAGGATGGCGGCCATGCTGGGTCGGCAAGGGGAACGCGAAGCAGCCGGTGGCTCCTCTTTACCTTTGGCGGGTTTCCTCGTTTCCGACTGGCCTTGGTTGGGCGGCAGAACACCTGGAAGACTGAAGGCGTCCTCACGGCTGTCGACGACGGGAGAGGATCCGTGCAAGAGGCCAGTGAACTGCTCTGGGACACCTGCTGCCTGATCCTGGCTTGGCTGGGAGTTATCTGAACACAGAGGGGAGAAAAAAAAGGAAGAAAGGCAGCTTGAGAGACCTAGAAAGTGGACTTCACTCTGAAGAACAGATCCAGAGAGGAAGGCTAATAAGAAACCACCCACACAAACCCTGAAACAGATCTGCAATTGTTTCCTACCACAAGTGACGGAGGGAAGAAGAGGGAGAGAGAAGAGACGGAGCAAGGCAAGGGCGTTTGTTGGCAGGAGAAACGAGTGAATTCCAGAGCCAGCTTGCAGCCGTCTGACGGCAATCACAGGCTGCCTGCGTTTTGTAACAGAGAGTTGAAGCAAGTCATCACAGTGAGCTGCTTCAAGTCAACCAGGATGTTAGGTCAGTTTCCTCTGCTAGGAATCCCTCCAAGCCACTAAATCATCTCCTTGTGTAAACCTACACACATTTAATGCCGCAATAAAATGAAGAGAAAAACGTACAGTGGCAGTCCTTAGCAGAAAAACAAACTCTCAAAGAGATTGAAAGCGAAGACAATTAGATTTTCCCCCCTCCCTCTCCTGAAGGAATTACTGCTTCCTAAGCTTCTTTTCCCACAATCAAATCTACCACAACTCAACTGTGCCTTCTTGAGAAACAAACAAACCCCAAGAGGACAAATCCCACTGTTCTGGACCTGGTTCTACAGTCGTCCTCTTCTCTAACGTAGCGATGCGTGCCGCCGTCTGCTGCCTTCACCGGCCGTCCTCTGCGTCTTCTGGCTTCTAATTCGAAACCCTCAGGGTGGCTCAGGAATGGAAATTTGAATCACCCTATCCTCTAGCAGCCAGACTCCTCATAATTAGTGCTGTGACACATGCTGTGGGAGTGCGTATGTGCGTGGGTGTGTGTGTGTGTGTGTGTGTGTGTGTGGGCTCTGCTGGGGTGACAGGGTTGGGGTGTTTGGTGACAGCGAATCTGGGGCAGCAGAACCGCAGGAAAGAAACAACCCAGTGCAGTCGGCGTGCTTCGGACCAACACAAAACTTGCAAGCTCAATAAAACTAAACAGAATCCAACTGAGCTTACCAATGTTCATCTGTACGGTTTCAGGGACTATTTGCAGTGAGGGAGTGAACTAAACAACGCCCTGACACACAGAAAAAGAGTGTGTGGGGGAGTTTTTGCGTGTGCCCGTTGTAAGGGGTGAGCGAGTGTTCCGTACACATGTCGAGATCACAACCAAACACCCACGTTCTCCTTGGCAGCTGGAGGAGTGTGAACGCCCAATGAGCACATCAGTGTGAACCCAGCGGGCCCACGTGGTGTTAGCCCTGGCAGGGAGTTAAACACACACACACAATCAGATGATAAAGCAGTGTTTAGCACAGGGGTGAGGTCACCGCAGAGGTGAGACGTGTGTTTTACTTGGCAACATCGACCCCACTAATATCTGACTAATGATGTCATGTTTGGAGGCAGCGCTGACCGTCATTCCTCCGTCTGTATCGTTCCAAAGTGGAAAAACGTGCTCTGTTTTTAGTTTAAATTCAAAGACATTCATTCATTTGAGTTAGTCACTGTAACACTTCAGACATGTGGACATTATTAAAGCTACTAAAGACTTCTATTCACAATTCCTGCAAGAAATAAAAACAACAATTAGCCCTTTCCTTAAAGTCTAATGAAATAAGACTTATTTCTTCAAAGAGTGCCTTTTATCCTGCAGTTAAATCTGGTGGTGTTAAGCCCAGACCAATCCTGAACTTATGACTGGGGAAAAGATTCGCCTTCCACTTACAGAAAAACCCTAAACATGCAACTAGAGCTGTAAAAGCACAGTTCACATCTTAGGAAAATGTGTTAGAATGGCCCAGTCAAAGTACAGATCTAAATCCATTTAAGATTTTAAAAATCATGTTCTCAGAACCTCTCCATCAAATGTGACAGATCTTAGGCTGTTTGGCACAAATAACCACACTTGTGTTTCTTTTTTTATATGTAAACACTCCCCACCCCCCCAAAAAAACATGACTGATTTTAATTTTTGTGTTGTTCTATCACATAAAATCTCACGGTGACAAGCTGTAAAAATGTCCAACTGGTATAAATACTTCTACCAGGAACTGTAGGTTGGAGTGATATGGCAACAAGTGACCAAAAGCTGCAAATCAAAAAAAAATCCATATAGACCAAACTGTTTGTTTCTGTGTACAACAGTACAGTACAAGTCCAGGTTAATGAATCACTATCTGTGCAGCACATCTTCTGGGAGCACCAAAAACAAAACATGTATCACTGGAAATCTATTCGGAACCACAACATTCCTGCTGAGAACAGCAATCTGTTTTTGACAGAAGATAAACTTGGTCACATTGCTGACCCTGCAAATGTCCTCTACCTGCCACACCAAGAGCTGAGATTTGTTCCCTGAAGTCATACAGATGAACCTTACCAGCAGCTACACATCCAGATGAGAAGAGGAACTAAGGCTCATCTTATAAAATATATAAAAAAAGAAGCAAACACTTGCATAAAAGGCAACAAAGGAAGAAAAATCACATACAGGGCTGTTGTAATAGTGAGTTAATTTGTGTTTTTTGTGGCTTTAATACCAGAAACAGAAGGAGGAAAGATACATCTATACCTCATTATAACCTGGATTCCCTTTGCTTCCTCTTCTAGTATAAAAAAAAGGTTCAAGAATTCTAACAGAGCTTGATAAGACATCTGGGAAGTTAGGAGTGTTTGCAAATGTGTCTACATCTACATTCAATTTCAGAAAAATCTAATGTTCATAAAAAACAAGAATTCAATCATCAACTTTACATTTCCAAATATTATTTCTATTATACATTCTTTCATTCTTTCAACACTAAATCCATGTTAACCTTGTAATAACTGAGAAAACCATGTGTCCATTATACTTTCTAAAACCTACACTCTGCTACTTTGTGTTTCTATAAAATCCAAAAGGAATACATTAAAGTTTGATGAGGTAATATGTCAAAAAGTAAAGCAAAACGTTTGAAGGATATGAAGATTTTTGCAAGGCTGCGTATGTATCCAACATTCATCATCCTCATCCCTGCTCCACACTCGCCCAGATAAAGCGGTACATCCAGTTTTAAGGCGAGACGTGGATCTAAGATCGGAATGTCACAATCTGATCAAGAATTCAGTTTCATATTGGCAGTGAAAGGACCCTTGCCCATTTGCCAGAGCATATCAGTCAGCTCGCTCCCAATGGGGAAAATCCGCTCTGCTACCCGAGAATGCCAATTGTGCATTCCGTCGGTGAGCCTAATGCAAGCCAGCCCATCTCGGATGCATCAAACTCAAATGCATCTCTCCGGTTTCATCGACGTGCTTGGCTGGGGACTTTCGGGTCCAGCGGGTCGGGAGGATCTTTTCTTACCCTTGCAGCAGTAAACAGCCAGGGCTGTTGCGCCTTATTTGGTAACTACAATCAGAGGACTCACCTCCTGGTGCTCGTGGAGCGATCCGGGCAGGAGGGTGTAGGCTGTCTGCCGTCTTAGTTGGGGGTCTGAGGTCATTGGGGGGCACAGAGGATTTGCGCTAAAAGAAGATACAATCCAAAGTTTAGTCACGGCTGCTAACTTTCAAAGAATTCCTGTGCAGAGGGCAATCAATCATATTAGCTGTAACAGACTAATCCTCGCCCTGTCCTAACATTAAATACATCATCGTAATATAATGATGAGCTTACAGGACCGATTTAAGAACCGATGACACTAGACAGCTGAAGACACATCTATATAATGAGGAGCAGGTGGGGCTGTAGCTGGGTGGCAACAACAAGCAGAACATGTTACCTGAATGATTAAAACTGGGATTAATACTATCAATGTAATAAATCAAGGGGTCTCACATACTGAGTTCAATTCTTCTCCATTTGAGGACATGACTTGGTCTTTTAACAAGAGGTTAGCAATTATCTTGACATAAAAAGGTTACATTTAAATTGTATGGCCCTTTCAGTGGAAGAAGGTCTGGTCTCAGCTCTGCTGATAAAAGTTTAATTTTAAATTTTAAGACAGATTAAAGCTTACTCCTGTTCTGTAACGTTTTAGAGTGGCAATAAGGTGTAACGTTTTTGCACCAAGAGATATTTTTAAAACTTCTTATGGCTTTAACGCTCACTGAAACAATGCATCGTTGTTGGACTGCATTAAGCTTTAGTTAATTATGTAAGTAGAATGCATTCAGGTTTTTGTGCCATAATAAGATTTTTAAAAAGTTGTTCTGTGCAGCACAAAAGTTGTACAAGATAAAGCAGTATGGTGGTAAAGTTCCTTAAAAACTAAAACCAAGTGGTCATACATCCTTTACAAGAAGAAAATGTTAAAAAATAATTTGCCAAAGAAGTGTAATCTTGGAAAAATAACATTTATTTTATCATTTGCCATGCCTATCTAACAAATTAGGAAACATTGCACCAGTGTAGCTGCTGTAGCAAGGAAACTTTTGTATTTTTCCAGTACAGTCTGCTGCTATATAGTTGTAATCTAGAAGCTGTTAATATCCAAGTCTTAATATATTTGTTTTTCAAGACTTTTTCCAGACATGACATAAAGTAAGACAGGCCCCATTTCATTAAAGCAAAATTGAGCACATTTTGTATGCAGAGGGAAAACATTAAACACGGAAAAATTATGGTAGGCAAAATCATTACCTGAGGTAGGATACTGTTGGAAGACTGTGTAGAGGCATTCTCATCTGAGAAGACAGAAAACAGAGTAAGGAAGGAGGATTTATTCTAAAATAGAAAGTACCTGTAACTGGTTCTGACTGTCAGCAGAAACTTTATGCAGAGCATAATGGAAGTGAAATATGTTTTATGCATAGTGACATTATCTGCATGTCAGTCTGAGTTTACATTGATTGAGCTGCCAGCTGAGCAGAGTGCATAGATGATGAAATGGTTCTAAAGCAGATAGAAAAACTACTTACTCAACTGTTAGCTCAAAAATGGCGTTCCTTTTCTTTTTAAACACCATTATAGCAGAAACACGATTCCACTCAAATCAGGGACATTGTACAAATAGTTAGGTGCAGGTGAAGCCCGATAAGTCAGAAGGTTCTCAAGGGAGCTGTTTTAAAACATTTACATCAACAGCTATGGATCACACGGCTCTTTATTTAATTCTGTTTCACACTTTGTGCAGATTCAAAAGGTTACATATATTGTGGCTGCTTATCTGAATAAAGATACATCGTGGCTCACACAATTGTAAGAGATCTTGAATTAAACAGAGTAAACAAACTTCTGAAATGTTCCCCAAAAAAACTGAGCACAAACATACCACTTAAAACATCAACAAACTAATGGGGAAAGTACATTTAATCTTCCAATCTTCCTCCCTCTGGATTAGACTAAAAGCTCACAATTACCTTTATTGGACTGGGACTCCAGATTGGGCGGTGGGACTTTGGTTTCTGCAGTCAGCAGCAACTCGTACGTGTGATCCTCCTGTACCTCTGCCGGCTCTCTCCTCTGATCCGTGCTGCTACCTAAATAAAGAACCTACAGAAAAAAGAAAACAGAACTCTTGAGAAGGTGTGATGTGTTGTATCTAAATGACGCAGATATTGGGGAAAATTACCAGCTGATTGTGAAGCAAACAGAAAAATAAATTGTCCTGAAGTTTATTCCATTTGCCAAACATATTAATATATTTCTCTTCATATTGTTCTTGGAGTCACCCAGAGGTCAGTATTGGATCCAAGTATATTTACCATGTATCAGTAAATAGCTGTGGTATATTAGTTATTCAACAGCATGCAGAATAAAGGTTTGTTCTGCATCCTGATGATACTGATTATTTATCTTAAGGGACAATATTAATTAGCTACTTAATTCTAAAAAAACCCAGAAAACCTGGTTTAACAAAAATAAATTATTATTTGGAAATAAATAAAACCAAAAAACAAACATTCAAAAACAGCTATGAAGAGATGGGGTAAATTTTGAGAAAGCAGCTGAAAACAAATCATTTGGGGTTTCATTAGACAAAAGACTCAACTGAAAGCCTGACACAAATATGTGGAAAAGCATATCAGTTTTCACTAAAGAATAAAACCAGAATAAAATTCACATTTTCTCCAAATGTTATTTTCAAAATAGTGCATTGCGGAAGTTTAAATTATGGTAGAAAAACATGATGCTCATGAAGTGAAGGATTTAGGGATTTGTGACGGCCTCTGGTTTTTGTTGAAAATGTTTATTCATTTTATGCAGACAAGACTATAGCTAGGAGGTGGGATTTCAGACATGTACACTTGATAACACTTTCAAATATGTAAAAGAATCAAAGATTTCCTCTTAATCATTGTCTTTAATTCTGATTATGTTTACTATAACTTGTTAAAACATATTTTTATGATTATTATGTACATATGCAAACATAGATCATATAAAACAGTTAAGGTGTTAAACTACAATTCACCATACCTCTGAGCTCATCTCTTCTTCATGACCTGGGGCAACATGTGATGAGTGGGCAACACGATCTTTCTGTAAAAAAATAAATTGTCTTGTAATATTTGGAAACTATCATTTTTATTCAAGATAATTGCTAAGGAGTATACTATTAAAATAGTGATGTTAACAGAACCATTGATGGGATTTTCATAAGCTCAGTTAGACACAAAGTGAAGAACCATCTCCCTCTAGTGGAGGTTTTGGATTTATAAACTTGTGTGTGCCGTTTTATTTTGTGTTTGTGTGACGGTGGGATCAGCTGCAATAATGCCAACCTTGCCAACTTCACTGTCTGGCCGTCCTGAGTCCCTGTCAGAGGACTTGCCACTAGTGAGGCTGTCTAAAGAATGGCAAGATGTGGCTTCAAACAGAGCTTCATAGGGGCTCTCCTCCTCGGGCCCCAGTGCCAGCCCTGATATTAGCTCCGTCACTTTGTCCAGGTTACCTGGAGAACAGGTTGGAATGATTTTAAACTGCTATGCTGCTAAAACAGAAGCACCTGAGAACATTTTGGTAAAATCTCACCTTTCTTCCTTGGGCTGGGGCTCTCCTGAGGTGGAGGAATGGGAGGAGGAGGAAGTTCAATGTCCGGGGGTTTTCCAGTCTTATGCCCTGTAGCAAACAGAAGATTATATCACAGAGAACTCAAACGGTACTTTCCCTGCATCTCTCTGTTGAAAATTTGGACTTTACCCAGGATGAGTGCAGCTATTTCTCTGCTTTTCTGGGATGGCATGTCTTTGACAGTGTCCAGCGCTGTCAGTCCCTTTTGGTCAAAAATATGTACATCGATACCTGTAAAAACAATAAATTCACTCCTTTAGCTTGTTCACATTTTGTTATCTTAGTATGCTGCAAACTTTCATGTGGTTTGAATTTTGTTTGACGGAGAAACTCCAAGTAATCCATAATTGCAAGTGGAAATCAATTTTCAGATTTTAATTGGACTTTAGGTTGGAACTTTAACTTGACATATTTATATCTTGACTGAAACCATCAGCTGATTGTTTAGGGTTGTGGTTTTGGTTTTCTTCCTGAACTGCCTTGTGTTTAGTTCCATTCATCTTCCCTTCACTTTCGACCAGATTTTCTGTCCATGCTAAAGGACAGGATCCCCACAGCATGGTCCTGCCACCACCAGGGTAATGTGAACTGTTAGTTTTGAATGTAGGCCAGCAAGTCAAATATTCAAATATTCTTCCAAACGTTGGTATTTCCCATACATGCCTTGCGGAAAACTGCGAGGCTTGAGTTTTCCGCAAGGCAAGGCAAGAATTTCTTCTACAAATGGCTTTCTTCTTGCTACTCTTCAGTAAAGGCAAGATTAGTGAAATGCATAAATGAGAGTTGGTTTGTCAACAGAATCCTCCACAGAGATTGTATATTTCTACTAGAGTTACTGTAAGCCCTTTAGCTTCTTTGATTGATGCTCTACTTGTCTGCAGTTTATGTGGATGGACATTTTTCTGAAGGTTTAAAAAAACTTTAAAGTTTAGATTAAAGATTGGATAAAGTTTTATAACTAAACCCAGCTTTACATCTCTTCAAAACTTTATGACTAATCCGTCTGCTGTGTTCTTTGGTCTTGAGGAAAAACATCTGGTTTTATACTGAACTTGAGTAAAACATATGTGAACACTGTTTATTGCTAATTAATTTGAAGGCAGCTCGACTTTGTTTTAAGTGACGTGTGCTGGATAGAAATGCACAACAAAGCTCAGTTTTTTATTTGTAAATGGTCTGAAAAATGATCACCATTTTCCTTCCACTTCTTTGAATTGTCGTTTCACATAAAATAAACTGAATTTTGTTAGAACAAGACAATAAATGAAAAGGTAATTAGGGTAATAATGCATTTTTATGAACTGTATTGATTATGAACACCAACCTGCACTGAGTAGTTTCTGTACCACATCTCTCTTCCCAAACAAGGCGGCTTCGTGGAGGGCACTGCCTTTCTCCGTCTGTATGGCGGGGAAAAAAAGCTCATAAGAGGAAGGAAAAAAGGACGAAATTCAACCATCTAAATCTGACATTCAAATGCAATATGAAAAATAAAGAGTTTGTTCATTCCCCAGTTGAGTCAACCAGCCTCGTTACAGCAACAAGAGTTGAATAATACAAACCATGTTTGGCAACAACAAGATTTTACTGTCAACCAACCAGTTTGAAGTTTAAAGACAATTATGTGGTTGAGAAGTAAAAGTGGATCATTTTCCAGCTCACAGGGCTGTGCTAATTGAAACCTGCAGGGTGCTAGAGCCCGGAGGATTCTGAACAGATCCAAAATCCTTGACTTTAAAAGGAAAGGAGGGGGAAGTCAATACGGGCAGATGGGAGTCACAGTGTGATCCTGAGATGCAGCCTGAGGCTCCACCACCAGCAGAAAGATTGGCTCTGAATTCATATAATGGTTCATATGCAAACTGAGAGATCAGGAGTTTTATTTTTAATCTAAGAGCTTTAGAGGGAGAAGTTACACAACATGATTTGATTTATTAAGAAACATTTGAAAAGAGAAGCTGCCACACATGTGGTGGTAAAAAAAGAAAAATGCAGAACGCACCTCATAGTTGATGTCCATGCCAGCATCCAGCAGCACCTCCACCACAGACAGGTGTCCGTTCCGAGAGGCCAGGTGCAGAGGTGTGTGTTTCTTTGTGTTGCAGCTGAGCAAGTTGGGGTGGGCGCTGAGCAGCAGCTTGACCACCTCCAGACGACCGTACAGCGCGGCCAGATCCAATGGGGTCTCGAACTTGTAGTTCCTCATGGTGGGGTCCGTCAGTTCGTCTAGCAGCAGGTGCACCACCTGGGTGTGGCCGTACTGAGCGGCACAGTGCAGCGGTGTCTCGTTGTCGTTGTTCTGTTGGGACGTCAAGCAGAACGGTGAGACTTTGAGGGAAAAGTAACACACACAATGGAAGATGAAAAGCCCTCCACAGTAGCAGAATAAAAAGGTTGTTAAAAAGGTGATAACCCTAAGGAAACCCACAGAAAACCCGGAGGTGCATCTCCTGGTAGAGTCGGGAGAAGCTTCACTCAGACTACATGCATGGACTAATGAAGGAAGGTACTGGGGACGACTGCCTGGGCAGCAGGGTGCGAACAGATAGGTTGGAATAAAAAGAGACAGGCCGCTGTGACGAGAGATCAGAACACACTAAGGAATGAGGCACTTAGATGGTCTTGCTGTTCAGGTTCATGAATCTCTGTGTCTTTTAAGCAGTACAGTGGCTGGACCATTTATCGGCACATTCCCTGGATCATCCTGGGTCCTCCCTTCTTTACTACGCTATTCTGCTCAGCCTTCAGAGGTTTGTTTAAGCAGTGGTGTCCAGAGTTTGGTAGTAACTAGTTATACAGATTTACTTGAGTAAGTTTTGATGGAAAAATGCTTACTTTGCCTGAATTCGTTCATTTGTAATTATGTCATTTATATAAATTGTTTTTATTTTGACTCTTTAAAATTTCAACATTTACACATAACATTATGTTTTGGTCCATCTGATGAGGCAACTTTTAAATATTAAATAAGTACCTGAATAGACTTTTTACAAAATACTTTTTACTATTACTGGAGTAATTTCTTGGATGGCTACATATTAAAAATATGTTTAAGTATTTCTACCCTTTTTTGAGTACAATTTTTGGGTACTTTATACACCTACGGTGGTGTCTAGACTTTGTCACAAAGGTTGGTTTTTTTTTTCTCGCTTTCTCACATCTTTGACAGGAGAGAAAAATAAAATAAACCTTTAAACTGTCATCTTAGGAAACCTCAACAATTCTACATATTACATAATGCAGCTGATTCATTGGATGAGAGAGTAAACAGCCAGAGGATTCCTCCTTAAGACCAACAAAAAAAATCTGTCCACATAGTCATAGTTCATTTTGTCTACAAGCAAAAGATTATTTATGACTTTAAATTATCTGTGAAGTAAACAGGCGAGCGGACTGAGTAGCAATTAAAAGCACTGATTACAACATTAGCTCACTAAATGGTGTAGATTGGATCTAATGACTTGCATGTAGCGGTAAGATCGATGCCCATTAGACATGAGAACCTCCAGGCCTGCTGGTGATCCTTAACATGAGCAGCCAGCAGGGGGCAACACAATTCAATCAACAATCCCAGCAGTGAGAGAATAGATAGACAGAGAGGTCTGAATTAAAGAGGTTGTCTTTGTTTGTTTATTTGATTTTTGGCAAATAAGCAGTAAAAAAACAAAGAAAAAAACTAAAGTGAAGCGTTGCAATCCCTCTGCCCAGTTGCTAGAGGTGTGAAAATGTTTCATGATTATCTGGAAAATGATCTCTACGGCCCTACTGTTCTTATTGCAATCTCTTGTCAACATGTTGGGCGTGGCAAAAAATTCCTGCCGTTGTGGAGCCACATGCTTTGAGTGGCAGTCATTCCAGACATACAGAGCTACCTTCAAAGGCCAGACAGCTGGTGTGAGAAATCCCCACATGGACATGTACGATGCCAGTTTGGGTGACTCTCAGAGGAGCGGGCCAGCTGTGCCACTGTAAGCAGGCCACGAAGGGGAGCAGAGGGGAACTAACAGGACGCGTTTTATAGGACAGGTGTTGCCAACTCATTGAATGATACTTTGACAAAACCGTGGCATAAGATGGACCCAGTAGGGATGTTCCTATGCAGGTAAAGAGAAAGGAAGAGTACTGGTCAAGGCAGGTCAGATGGATCTAAAGAAAAAGAGGCACTTCTTTGAGAAACTTATCAACACCTGCCTATCAAAGGAGAACACCTCAAAAACACACACACACACACAAATAATACTAGTTCACTTACAATAGGAAAAATGTCTTGTTACAAGTGAAATAATCTGCCAGTAGAACAAGAACTTTTTAATCAGTATTATGGAATTATTAACTTAAGACAAGTTCCTATATCTTGCTGAAAAGTTTTGTCTTATTTAAAATACTTGCTTTAGAAGCTGGACCAAAAAATACCTGGTTAGATTTTGTGTTTTTGCAGTGGAGACAGAGGAAAATGAGACAGACCGTGATTTTCTCAGCCTGAGTGGGTCCCCCCAGCTGGAGTTACAATTTATATGATTTTATACTCAAATCAAATGGTGAAGAGTACACTGGGTTTCATCTGTGACACACCACTGAGCATTTGTCACAGCTTTTTGAAGAGATTTACTCTGAGCTTTTAGATGACTTGGATGCTTTGATTACATCAGCATGAATCACTTCCTCCTGTACGAACATCCTCTGCCTGAGTAGTAATCCAAGTCAATCTAGCATGGAAGGCTTTTTTTAAAGGTTTTTTTTTCAGGCTTTTTATGGCTTCAATGAAGATAAATACAAAATGTTGAGGGAATTGGAGTTTAATCCAATGTGGACACGTTTAGCCTCTAGTGATTTCTACAGAACATCCCAAGAGCTGAATTACATTTCCTTACTAAATCATACAGCGACACAAAACTCCAAAAACGACATGAACTGAACTTGCGCCCTGATCTCAGAGCTTTGGATCATGTCTCCCTGCCAATGTGATAGTCAAGGCAGAGCAGCGATGTGTCGGCCAGCAGCTGATCACATTAAACATGGCTGACTGGTCGTGTGACTCACTGATGGGAAACATGGAACACTGAGCCAGGCCTTCTTTGATGTAAGAGATGCTCAACATGTTATTCACACAACTGCCTTTTTCCCCCCATTCAGAGCTGAGTTAGTCCCAAATACCTGCGACGCTCAGGTATGAACATTGCATCACTGACAGTAAATGCGATCCTGTGACTTACAGGGTGCAAAATATTAGGCTGCAAAACAAGTTTTGGTAATGACTCAATTTACTGAGTCATTAACTTAAGTGAAACACATCCATATTGAGAATCTCCCATGAAACATATTCATTTGCAGTTATTTATATAGAAGTACTGTTGAATTTGCATTTGTAAAATTTTCAGTTCGTAATATTTACGTTTATAAACCTCTATTACTGTTAAAATATGATCACGATTTCAGAATGAATAGAAAATCACATGAATAAATGAAGCCTAAGATAGTACACTTGGTTCCTTATTTAGAAAGCAGAAAAGATCCTCAAGTATGTGAAGGAAAATGAAGGCTGTCGCAATCTGATATTTGACAATAGAAGCTCCCTCCAACAGATCACTTACATTTCTTTTACAACTTTTTGACTAATGAGTGTTAAGGCTAAGGCTGCACAATATATGGAAAATGTATCATCATTCAAATGTCAGATTGTAAAGTGCATGGAAAGAAATTTAGATTAATTATTTAGAATCCATACATGTACTCTGTGTATGCCATTGTTATATTTAGTGATGTTTGTTGCAGATGAAGCAGCAAAATAAATCTCAAGATTGTTGAAATGAAAAAAAATAATGTATTAATCACTGCAGAGGGGTCATATTAATATATATAAGTAACATAAACAGAACACAAAACACTACTATCAAAAGCACAATAAACAGTAGTATAGGATAGAAACCTCCTGTGTCCCTTAGTGGGGAAAATCAGCTGCACCAGCAGCAGGGTGACAGATAAATAGAAGCATGCGGATTCACACAAAGGTATAAATATGAAAAAACAAAACAAAAAAAAAGTATTCCATTTAAAATTCAGTAAGCTGCAACTACACTGATTTGAATTCTGCAGCATGAACCCATAACATTGAATATTTTTGTACAACACATACAGTACATTGTTATACATTGTTGGATTCAGAGGCTTCCAGCATAATACCATAGGGTATAGTTCCAAGATTGCTCAATAAGACCAGGATGAGCCTCATTTACTCCATGCTGTCATAAACCATGTGAGACATCAAACTATCATGCTCTAACAAGACTGAGCTCCGAAGGCCATTAAACAAAGTGGCACCTCTGACTAACAGCCTTGCTGGGAAAGAGATTGGAGTTATATGGCGTCGCTAAAGCTTCCTGGACAGTAGCAGATCCTTATGAAAATTATCTCTCTGCTGTCATGCAGCAGCAAGTAGAAAATCTGATTTAGACCTCAGTGCATATCAGACAAGTGGAGATTACCATCTCCACTGATAATGATTGATGAACCCACCCCTCACCTACTATGGAGCATTTGGAGATTAAACTCCATTGTGTTAACTCTGCAGAGTGTTGTACAGAGGGAGGGGAGGCAGGCGGAGAGGCAGGGAGGGAGGAGGCTGATACACACATCCCCAGGCTGCAAGATGGCAACATGGTTTGACTGGCGACCCCAGTCACGTGACGCGCAGGCTGGCAGCGGTTACATCAGCCTGGCCCCTGGTGGTTGTAGTAGTAGTGCTGGGTGGAGGGTGGGGTGAGCAGCTGTTACAGCTAGTATGCCAAAGGGCTGATAAAACTCAACGCATGTCCTTTTCCTGCTTTCTCTAACCCTGTTAGCTTCGCTTACATCTTACAAATCTGGTAAACATAATGAAGGTTTCCTCAAACCTTTAGAAAGGGTGTCTTTTTTTAAAATTTATTTCCATCTTTTGATTATGTACTCATGTCTTAAAACATTTATGGCAAACTCTCAATGACCACTCCTCTTTAGCCTTTAAAAGCACAGAATAAAAAATTTATCATGTTTATAACCTGAAGTGTTTGATATAATGGCGAGGAATATTTTTTTCTATTTCAACACTGGTTATGGACCACTCTCTTAAGAAAAACAAGTGTCATCAAATCACCTTGCACTTTGGATAATTACATTGGAAATTTCTGGACTCTTCTAATGGATCTTTATTTAAACGCAGTCAAGCATTCCTGAGTAAACAGGCCTGTAATGAGATGTATGATTATCTATGGCTCCTTGCCATAGATTGTAATTCTGTTAGTAGGTGACATTTTTCTTCCAATTTTTACCATAAAGCTAATTGATTCTTTCATAGTCATTCGCTGTTGATTTAATTAAGAGACGCCGCATAATTCAGAAGCTTTTAGGTTGTTACAGTAGATTGTATTCGTGGCTGAATCTTTTTTCCTTGGGTTGCAAATTAAACAAACTGACATTGAAGAGAGCCCCTAAAATCTGCGGTGGGAAAATGATGATTGTAGCAAAATAAGAGGTTTCCCTCTTCGACCCCTCTTCGCTGCAACATAAATGAGGGCTGACTCTGGAGATGGGGCAGGCAGCAGACGTCAAAGGAGAAGCATGATGTGTTCATGAGGGCAGAGATGGACACTGAAGTGACAGCATAAAAGAAAGCGCCGTCAGGCTGCAAACACACTTCAGCCGGAGGAAAGAAGGGAAACTCTGCTGTTCTTGATAATGGGGTGAACAAGAATGAACAACTGACTTCAGCAACTATTCCCTCTGTCAGTTAAAAAAAACAACAAAAAAAACATCGTGAGAGCATTTCTGACATGGTCAGAGATATTTCACCCCTTACTTTCACTCCGAAGGCTAGAATCACGTGAACCACTAGCAGGATGGAAATCACCAACATAAACTGTGTTAAATGCATGACCTACATAGCAGATAGGAGTTCAGCCAACGCAAACAGTAGATTTAAGTATGATAGGAAATTTTTTTTTTTTTTTTAAAAGACAAAGAAGATAAAATGAAAAAAAATAATAAAATGCATTTTATTTTTAATTTCTGTTGCTTTGTTTTTTTACAGAATTCCTGTTTTATGTTGCCTTAATTATTATTAATTATTATTTATAACAAAACAATGTAATGTTTTCATGTATCAAGATTTTTGTGGTGGTTTTATTTAATCTTATACATTTCCTCACTGTTTGAGTGGTATCCCTTTTTTAACTATAAAGCCCTCCTCAAAAATGTAAATGTACTACCATGTGTGTTATTACCATTATGGCATAATGGCTCAGTTACAATTTTTAAGTGTCCATATATCTTAAATATGTCTTTCAGTCTTCTACTTTTGAGCATATGTTTTGATGTTTGTGGTAAATGGAGAGGATCTCGGAGTGAAAAGATTTTTTTTTTTAACAGCTGATCTTTCTTTATCTAATGCTAATGCTAAGCTAATGCAATAAAATAGAAAATGTGCTTTTGTGAGGAATAAGTAAGTTGGGAGGTCAACATTGCACAGTTGAAGTTTAAATCTTGAAATCTATACAACCCTGCAGTTTTTCTTTGAAAATATAGTCAGATTGAAAGAAAAAAAAAAAAATACATAGTTATATCAAAAAATTTTCCAAAATTTTCTAACGTTCTGAACTGTAAATAAATTTTATTTTTTCCAGATGCAAGTAGTTTAGGAACAAAAACAAAGAAAATATAAAATTAAAAATAATAACCAAGATATGGTTTCTTTAAGTTGAGGCTTAAAAATAGCTAAGGAATAAATTTTATCTCCAAAGTTTCTACAAATACATTTGCTCATATTAGATTCAGGTTAGTGTTTTCCTGCCGAGACATTTTCAACCTTTAACAGAGCGCCCAACCCACAAAATGAACAATAAACAGGAAACAGCAGCTCAGAGTAATGAATAAACATCAGACTAACAGGTTCCAGGACCAGAGCAACAGCTAAATTGACCCACTGCAAGCAGATTTCTCGAGGACCAGTGACCCTTCACGTACCTGTCTTCATTTTCAGCAGAAACACACCATAATGCCATCAGGTCACTCGCCACTACTGTAGAACCAATATACCATACCACGGTTACTATGACAACATTCTATCTCTCCTTCTCCTCAGCAGATGCAGCTCAACACACTGAGTGGTGGGAGGAGAAAGGAGGCACATACCCCCTATACATACAAACACGCACACGCCGACACCTCATACACTTACAGACAGGCACTGCATGGCAATTTCTCTTTGATGCTGATGTAAAGAGACTGCTACCCTGGAAATCTCCCATCCTCTTCCTCCACATGAGATGTTGCTCTGATCCTGCAGCGTGATGCTCCATCCCCTTGGTCACATGATGCCATCAACCACAACAGGCCAGAGAATTTATTTATAATTCAACCTATAATACCCTAACCATCCTAATGACATTAAAAACTGAAACAGAATTTTAGTTTCAATTACTGGTGAATCCAATAGTTTGACTACGTGCAGAAAAATAAAACAAGCAGGAGTATTCCCACCCTGTCAAACAGTGCAGCAGCATTAAATTGAGCCAGCATTCCCAGTCAAAAGCTAAGAAGATTAGTTGGGGGGATGTGGATGTGACAACATATAAAAATAGCTTTCTCTACATGCCTGACCGAGTCCCTAGCTCTACCTGCAGGAAAAAAAAAGAAAAAAAAAAAACATGGACCAAACACACACACATACACACCCCCACACACCGTTAGCTGTCCTGACTGTGAGGGCGAGTGTCAGACATAAGCAGTTTACCTGGGGTTTCCCTCAGCATCAACATGTAATCTGAGATTATTATATTAAGAACCAGAACTCTGTCCCAACAAAACAACTCATTCACATGCCTACATGTTCAAAAATGGCAAGGCCAATGACTGACATACTTAACATGCTAAATAGAAAAGTGTCTAAAAATGAACCACAGCTGAAGTGAGAAGCATTGAGGAATAATAAGAAATTTCAGTCTGTGAGAGAGTCCATCTTAATAAAAGGTTAGAAGATGGGTCTCCAATGTTGGCGTTTAGGCCATTCAGTTGAATTTAACACTAAAGTTAAACTTAACTGAAAATTAAGGAATTACAATATTATCCTCAATTACATCTTTATGGCCCCCCAAAAATTTGTCAGATTTCTTTTTGTAAATCGAAGGTAGTTAGCTGGTTGAGAGAAAATGGTGGAATTTCTACAATTTTATACATCTAATATCTGCAGGGAGAACAAAATAATTCTGATTTTTCAGTATTTGACCTACCAATTGTCATTAAGAACTGATCTCTGGACAATTCAGTGCATCTCTAATGCAAAGGTTTTTTTGTGTGACAGAAAGCCTGTCAAAGTTAAATGTACAAAGAATCATTTGACCAGTCATCTCTCTTTGAAACCATGTTACAAACTTTGTGCTTTCCCCCCTTAATTTTCAACATGCATAAAATTTTCTATTTGATAAAATGTATTAATTTTTCTCTTGAAAAGGTTGGTGTTTTTCTTTCCTCTATGAACTAAAACACAAGCAAAACTGTTTTTTTTTTTATCACAAAACAAGCAGGTTGTATAAGACAGATATTTGTCCTTCTTTAGGATTGCAAAGGCTGCAGACTCCTAGGTTTGGAGAAATTCAGGCCATGAAAAGAAGATTTGTTGACAAAAATTGAATCACCCAGCGTCAATGGTAGAAAATTCCTCCAGTGACGACAATATTTTTGAAAATGAACATATTAGAAGCAGTTTTTAATTCCTCATTTGTTGTAATGATGCTTTCTTTTAGATGTTACTGTATGCAGAACCATGGAATGGGAAGAATCTAAATTTCAACTCCGCTATCTGGCATGAAACTGCCAATAAAGCTGCTTTTAACCTTTTTTTTAGTTTTCATCTAGTCTGCATGTAAAAGTTGGCAATTCTATTCCTACTCCTTCCAACGCAAACAATGAACGGCTCCTTTACTCTCTGACATGCTAATCTAACATTTCAGCCATTTCCTCTGTTACTCATTAGAACTTTTAACAGAGAAACATTTTTCAAATAGCTGGACTCTGGATGATTAGGCACGCATAAAGCACACCAGTGTAAAACTGAATAAATCTATGTCTACTACAATAGTTTTTATGACCAGAAAAGCAAGATCGCTTTATGAGAATTTAAGGTCAGGAAAAAGAACTGAAATAAAAGTGCTACAGCACAATCCAGTTTTGAAAAATAACAGGGGAAAAAAGTCACAAAAGTATATTCCACCCTTCCAAACAGGCAATTTTTGAAACAGAGGTAAAAACAAAAATGCCTCAAACAAGTGCATAAGCTTTTGAGTCGTAATGGAGTTTTTATTTATTTATTTTTTCATTATTACTGTTTTCAGTAAATTCAGTTGTCATCAAAAGAACCACTGATCATTGCTAAGCATGATTGGAAAAAACGTTTTTCAAAATCACTTGAAATATTGCAAGGAATTTATACATCTTTTTTGTGTGCTTATTTCACACAAAAAAGATGTAAATGAAAAATTGCAAACATATACTAATAAGTAATAAGAAATTGATGACACAAACTACAGGAAGCCATGAAATATTAATATTTTAGTCAGTCAACAAAGGATTTCTAATCATTTATTTTCCATCCATCCATCCATCTTCTTCCGCTTATCCGAGGTCGGGTCGCGGGGGTAGCAGCTTCAGAAGGGAGGCCCAGACTTCCCTCTCCCCAGCCACTTCTTCTAGCTCCTCCGGGGGAATCCCGAGGCGTTCCCAGGCCAGCCGAGAGACATAGTCCCTCCAGCGTGTCCTGGGTCTTCCCCGGGGCCTCCTCCCGGTGGGACGTGCCCGGAACGCCTCACCAGGGAGGCGTCCAGGAGGCATCCTGACCAGATGCCCGAGCCACCTCAACTGGCTCCTCTCGATGTGAAGGAGCAGCGGCTCTACTCTGAGTCCCTCCCGGATGACTGAGCTTCTCACCCTATCTCTAAGGGAGAGCCCAGCCACCCTACGGAGAAAACCCATTTCGGCCGCTTGTATCCGCGATCTCGTTCTTTCGGTCATGACCCAAAGCTCATGACCATAGATGAGGGTGGGAACGTAGATCGACCGGTAAATCGAGAGCTTCGCTTTTTGGCTCAGCTCTCTCTTCACCACGACGGACCGGTACAGCGCCCGCTTGACAGCAGACGCTGCGCCAATCCGCCTGTCGATCTCCCGCTCCCTTCTTCCCCCATTCGTGAACAAGATCCCGAGATACTTAAACTCCTCCACTTGGGGCAGGACACCCCCCCTGACCCGGAGAAGGCACTCTACCCTTTTCCGGCTCAAGACCATGGCCTCGGATTTGGAGGCACTGATCCCCATCCCGGCCGCTTCACACTCGGCTGCGAACCGCTCCAGCGAGAGCTGCAGATCACGATCTGATGAAGCCAAAAGGACCACATCGTCTGCGAAAAGCAGAGATGAGATCCTAAGGCCACCAAATCGGATCCCCTCAACACCTTGGCTGCGCCTAGAAATTCTGTCCATGAAAGTGATGAACAGAATCGGTGACAAAGGGCAGCCCTGGCGGAGTCCAACTCTCACCGGAAACGAGCCCGACTTACTGCCGGCAATGCGGACCAGACTCTGACACCGGTCATACAGGGACCTGACAGCCCGTATCAAAGGGCCCGGTACCCCATACTCCCGGAGAACCCCCCACAGGGCTCCCCGAGGGACACGGTCGAACGCCTTCTCCAAGTCCACAAAACACATGTAGACTGGTTGGGCGAACTCCCATGCACCCTCCAGGACCCTGCCGAGGGTGTAGAGCTGGTCCAGTGTTCCACGACCAGGACGAAAACCACACTGCTCTTCCTGAATCCGAGGTTCGACTATCCGACGGACCCTCCTGTTATTTATAAGTTTATTTTCCCAAACTTATAAATAACAGCTACATCTGTTTTCCTTCAAACCACCAAGAGTGTGTATGTATACGTGTGGGGGTGTGTGCGTGTGTGTTTATCTATGCATGGAACCACACTGTGTATGTCGGGTTTGTTCAGCGCCAGTGTAATGAAGAGATAAGAAGGTGAGAGGATTTCTTGGTTTGGTGGGCTGGTACCGGAAATTCATACCTTCTTTTGCCGAACGATCAGCTGTACTGAACCATCTAACAAAGGGTGCAGCCCCCAACAAAGTGTGCTGGACAGAAGATTGTGATCGAGCCTTCAAAGATCTCAAGCAAGCGGTATGTACTCATCCTGTTTTGCACACACCAGACTTCACTAAGCCATTCATCTTACAAACAGATGCTTCGGGAGTGGGACTTGGAGCTGTCCTTCTACAAGAGGTGGACGGTGAAAGAAGACCTGTGGCGTTTCTGAGTCGGAAGCTGCTTGACAGGGAGACACGATATTCAACAGTGGAAAAGGAGTGCTTGGCCATGAAGTGGGCTATTGAGGCCCTGAGGTATTATCTTTTAGGACGTCACTTTATTCTAGAGACGGACCATCGTGCCCTCCAGTGGTTGAGACGAATGAGGGATGCCAACGCCCGTATCGCTGGATGGTACTTGTCACTGCAGCCATTTGACTTCACAGTCCAGTACAAGCCAGGGAAGTCTAATGTGGTTGCTGACTGTTTATCCAGAGTGTCAGAGGACTGAGGTACTGTGCTTTTAAGAGAGGAGGGAGGAAATGTAATGAAGAGATCTTCATTACTGGGACTATTTTACTGAAATCACTGTATTGCATTTTTAAAGTATTTTTGCACTTTATTAACAAGCACTTTATTTAGCACTGCACTTTAAGCATAGATTTGCACATCAGTAACAATTTGCACACAAGACGTTTTAATTGTATTTATTGAGTATTTTTAGACATTAGCATGTAGCCTTTTGTTCTGGGCTCTGCACAGCTGCTCCTCATTGACGAGTGAGGTGGTTGCCTGTGGAGGGAGGATAATTGTTACGCAGAGCAATGAGCTACTAGTGGGTAAAACTGAGCAAATGTGTTGTGCATAATCTGTTGGGTGTGGAGTGCTAGTGTAGAGTGACTCACCTGTCTTTTCTGTGTCCTCTCCAGGGTGTTTGGACAAATGCTGCCCCGGGGGTCCAGACACCATATATAGTCTCTGGGAGAGGCCATTGAAAAGTGTGTGGGGGGGGAATTGTTTATGGGTTTTGTGGTGTTTCATCTGGTGTAATGATAAAACATAAAATATTTATAAAAAGTAAATAGAAATGTTTATATTTAGTAAAAGGTATTTTAATTAAATAACTGGATATTGATGAATTGAGATTCCCCTGTGAATTAAAGGTGGTTTGATCCGTCACAGCTGGGACTATTTAAGACTGCAGTTTTCACCTGTGAAGTTGTTGGTTGATGTGATGTGAAGAATAAAACAACTGCTGTTTTCCACCTGACTGCCTCAACGCTTCATCGTCACTGTAAAATCCTACCGCGAACGGCTACCTTGTTACAGCCAGTCATGCATTGGTTTGGTCAAAACAATACTTGCAACACAAGCATGCTAGATAAAGAGTCTACTTTACATAAACGACCAACGTTTTTCAGCGTGGTCTAACATACTGATGCATTTGAAAATAGGCACCAATAAAGTGGAGGTTTGGACGCCGTGAAAGGTTCGGTTGGGAACCACATCAGGACAGGCTTTACGCATGATGAGAAGCTGCAGATAAGAGGCAGCGGCTGCTGATGAGCTGACAAAAAAGACAAAACCATGATGATTGTTGTGAAGATGCTAAATACTGTGTGTTTAGTTAAATATGTTGTCTGTACGCGTTTATGGAAATGATTGATGAAAGCTGTGCCTGCAGGTGTTGAAGTCCAGACTCTTTATCTAGCTGACCAAATTAGTTTAACGTTTTCCTCTTTGAATCACATTTAGCTGTGTAATTTTATATATAAATTAATCCAATTTAGACCAAATTTATACACACAACAAATAAACAGTAGGTAAAATTCATTAGTAAGTTCCTTCCTTTCTTATTAGATTATAAACAGAGGGTACAATAGAAACATGGTCTTTTTTATTAAGAGGTACTCTCAAGACTTGAGTTTATTTCCAGTTTATTCACATAATATTTTGCACTTGGGGCTTAAAAAATAAATACATTTTTGTCATACTAGAAATGGGATGTCTTGCTTATATCATATTTTAAAAGACCACTCTTTGTTGACATGTCATTTTGTTGTATGCATTTAATGCTGCATATTGTAATGCATAAATAAAAAGACAAAACAGAAACTACAGTAATCCTAATGATTGGTTTCATAGAGGAAAATAAGTCAATTAGATTATTCAAGTCAAATAAGTCAATTAAATTATTCAAAAAATTGGCTGCCAGATTGATAATGTTACAAAATATTGTCAATTTGCTTAGTTGATTAGTATCACTCCGACTTAAAAAAAAAAAAGACAAATTGAGCAGTTTGTAAAATTTCTGGTTATGAAAAATTTAAGAATAATGTGTCAACTGAAGGAGCTCCAACCATCATTCATATTGGGGAAAGGCTGCGTTCACAAACTACACCTCTATAACGCAGCTGATTGCAGGTTCTCCTGGAGCAGATAGCCCAACTCGTCAGACAGTTCATACCAAATTGTTAGACTCCCATTCTTAAGGAGCAAAATGCAAGAAGGTATAATATTTTGCACAATAAGCACATGAAAATCACAACTACCACATTTCACGTGTTTATTCTATAGTTTTCTAAGGTATATGAATGAAAATGTAGAGACATTATTGCTACTGAGAACATTTTACTGTAATGACCCATTTATCATTTTCGGAGTAGCAGCAACAATGGTTGCTTTTTTCTTTTGAATGAAAAGCAGTTAGATCATGTTACCCATTTTAGTTTTAAAGTTGTGTGAATACCAAGATACTGTGAAACCATGGTAATTTTACCAAGTAGTCGCATATTGTGAGAATCTCATACAAAGTGTCATATTTAACAGAATATATCCTAATGAATGTTTTTGTTGTAAACAGAGGTGTGATTAACTTTTTATTTCCCCCCAAACAACAGATTGTTTACTGACAATAAGAGCTGAGTCAGGAACTCCAGGTTTTAAATCAAGTTTGCAACAGTTTTAGTGCCAAGCAGAGAAGGAAAATCAGCAATGATCAGAAATGCAAAAGCAATACCCTTCTCTGCTATTTTGTTGTAAGCACTTACAGTAAAACAGGAGACAATAAAATATATTGCTATCCATCTGAAAAATATCACAGATACAGTGTCCTGGAAGAGTTTTCATGCCCTTGAAACTTTTATAATTGTTTCGTCTTCCAAAGACTCATTTTATGTGATAAACCAACAGAAACATATTGCATGTTGTTTTTAAGTACAAGAAAAAAATATATAGTTTCTTTCTTTGTCTTTTACAAATAACCTGAAAAGCGAATGATGCCTTCTTCAGTCCGCCTGACTGAAAACATTGTAGAACCACCTTCTGTAGATCTGACAGGCTTTCTTACTGGATTGCCATTCATTTGGCTATCTCCTCTGACCAAGAATGCCCACAGCATGATACTGCAACCAACATGCACTGCAGTGAAGATGGTGTGTTGTGTATATTTTATACATTTATTTATTTATTTATGAATGACTGAACTTTGGTCTTCCACCTGTTTGTATATAGAAAAAAAGTATATATGGAGGTGGGGTTTCTTACATTTTTGAAGGATATACAGTATGTAACAGCACTGATCAACTCCCAAAAATCCAAAATGAAAATAAAACTGAAAACAAAGACACTTAAACTTGCTGGTCTGTTAAGAAAGTTGATCTCTAAACACCAACTGTTGCTGGCGTCCTAACGTAACACCGCAAATATTGAAAACCATTTTAAAAAATTTCTTACACTTAACAAGTACGAGTCTATCAGACAAAATCTCTAATTTGAACCAGCATTGAACCAGCAGCCAACTGACCAGTAATACAGAAATAAGTACTTGTTCACTTCGGTCTATTAGCGCGACCTACAGCTCTAAAGACATTTAGTTTTCTTTATGATGCAATAGTTTGAATGCGATTGCGAAACAATTTCGCAATAAATGTAAAATAAAACATGCCAACTTTGAACATAACATTCCAAAAAAGGGAAATTGATTTAAGACATGGGGAGAAAAGCCAGAGATAGCAGAAATCAGCAAGTACTGACTGAGCATAAAAGCACCTGATAGCTGAGGAGCAGAGGACCCCTGACCCCATACAGCAGCAGCAACAAGCGCAGCAGGTCAGCACAGCAGTAAAGCAAGGAAACACTTCAGGAGGAAATGTTGTTTTCGACAGCACTGTGTACACACCTTGGCATTAATATAGGGGTCAAAGGGCCCACAGCGTTTGAACTCTTTATGGTCTACAGAGCTCTGCAAGGGAGGAAGAGAAGATAGGTCGATGGTTTCGGTTCACACAAGCAATGAATGAATGAGGAATCATCACATAGATGAGTCAAACTAAACAAAAAGGAGAAAAAAAATTGGGTTAAGTTAATGAATAATTGGATGTCATGAACAGGCAGGAAGAAATGGCACAAAATGAGTCCATGAGAGTTTCTCATCAGGCCGTAGTGACAGCGAATCAAATTTGATTAAAATGACAAATTTCCTTTTTTCAAAATGTTCATGATGTGCCATTTTTTTCTTATGTTTCAAAACAGGACAGCCCAAAAGGATGATCTCTGTGCATAAAGCAACCACAAAATATCAAAAGCAAGTGTTAAAACAGTTAAAACGGTTAGAGGAAATGAGCACTTCTCACTCTTGGCACAGCATTGAAGCACTTCAAGTATCACATTATCAAAGGAGAAGTCAGTATCATAATGCACTGAGGTTAATGCACTGTGGTCACATTCTTTTTTAACATTAATCTCATTTGGGTTCAGGCCATGCCATGCTCAACTGTTCAAGTCTGAATGAGGCTCTTTTTCACAGCTTTCTGTGACTGCTTAATGAAACTTTACATCTCCCATTCTGGTACCATCGCAGTTTCATCTTTTCAAAAACAAACTGCTCAGAAGCTGACTCATTTCAAAATGTCCTCAGAATACCCTGAAAGGATGAAAATTCAAAGTAAAGAGAAACTTTGTTGATCACCGAAAGAATTTCATTTCTATTTCCAACCAGACAAGTCGAAAATATCTGTAATCAAAAAACAGAACCGCAAATGTGGCCATAACTAAAAGAACAAGCACACAGGAATGGCAGACCTGCTCGTTGATTTGGGGGTTTGAACGTCCTTGGTGGATGAGAAGTTTTACGATGCGCTCGTCTCCCTTCCACGCAGCCAGATGGAGCGGGTAGCAGCCCTTGTTGTCGGCGATGTTGGTCAAGGCCTCATTCCGTAGCAGCGCCTCCACCACAGCACTACAAAGAAAAGACACAGGACGGGTCAGAACCTTTATGGAAGGCACTAATGAATGAGCACAGACAATCAATACCTTAATCCCCCTTGTGGGACTACTGTCTGCAAATCCAGACCTCAGTGTACAAACGCTTCAGCAAAAGCACGGTGTTCCCCTACACCCTGGAGGTGTTTAGTTTTGTTTTCTTTGTACATCAACACTGTTACAATATAAACTGTTTAAATAAAACTATGAAAATGGATGTGCTATGAAAACTTTGGAATATGTGTGATTATCTGCTGGGTTTTTTTCTAACATAATCATTCTCAGAAGTTAAGACAAAAACAACTACATTTTCTGGCATTTTTAGACATTCTTAGCCATTATCAGCATCTAAGGATTTTCAAAAGGTTGCCAACACTTTCCAATCCAATGTGTTTCACAACAGAGAATTTGAAAACTGAAAAGAATAAAACAAAGCAACTTCTTCAAGTATTAATCTTGATGAAAAGGCAGAATGCCTACAAAGAAAATGCAGTTGCCTTCAAGTAACTGCATTCCTCACTTCATTTTCCTCTGCCGCCACATTGGTGGCAGAGGAAAATGCAGAAAATTTTCTAAGTCTCTTTACCATGGTAACACCATCTACACCAGGGGTCTCAAACTCCAGTCCTCGAGGGCCGCTGTCCTGCAGTTTTTAGATGTGCCACAGGTACAAAACACTGGAATGAAATAGCTTAATTACCTCCTCCTTGTGTAGATAAGTTCTCCAGAGCCTTGCTAATGACCTAATTATTCTATTCAGGTGTGGTGCAGCAGAGGCACATTTGAAAGTTGCAGGACAGCGGCCCTCGAGGACTGGTGTTTGAGACCCCTGATCTACACCAAAGGCTGCTGTTGGAAGTGCCAACCTGGTGTGCCCCCTTCCTTGATCCAAAAATAATAATAAAATCAGATTTTCTAGTGTCCAACCAGTTGGCCAGGTGTCAGTGGCAATTGAACGAATCAGAATCCAAAAACTTTTATTAAATATGCAATATAAATGTGTGCTTCCATTAAGATTATGCTCATTGTTACATATAGAAAGAAAAGAGCAACACAGCAAAATAAGAGATTAAAACAAGCCATCACACAAAACTGCACTTAGGAAGTCAGTTTCTCAGAGGGTCTCAGTTTAGTTTGTGCTTTTCCAAATTTACAAGTTTGAATGCTGATGGAGAATATAAAAGCTACATATAGGAGGATGTACATGTTTACATAAGAGGAATCTGCAACATATATGGGAGTAGCAGCTTCTTAATGAGGTATTTGTACTGAATAAAATCTTCAATACATGTTCTTTATTTGACAAGTACTGAATATTTTATTCAGTACTTGTCAAATAAAGGATCAAATATTCTTAAATATAGGAATGTAGGTCACACTAATATATATTAAACCTAAATACACAAATTGAACATATTTGTGCATGAAATATTTTGTGCTTTTAATACATTTGGAACAAAATACAAATTTGCTGTGCAAATCCTCTTATTCATCTCTGATGTACCTGTGTCCATTGAGGGCGGCATGGTGCAAAGGCGTGTATCCAGTGCTGTCCACACAGTTCACATTGGGGCCTCTCCAGATGCTGTGAAAAACAGAGATGATTGTTAGACTTCTGTGTTTGACACATCAGGTGAAAATATATGCAGAAATGCAACGGCAACAAACAGCTCCCACTCGTTTGACAGGATGACCACCATCTCATTCTCACTATTGCCCCGCAACTAAATTGCATCACCACCACCCATCTTTGCTTGCATACAGCTGCAGGGTTTCAACAACTAAAGATTAAGACTTTTAAAGATCACTATGAATGAAATTCAAGACCTGAAATTAACAAAAGAAACAGTCTTGACTCCTGTAGTGCGAAAACTTTTTTTTTTCTACACAGAATGAATGTAGCATTATATGGGTTTGCAACAAAAGTGATCCAAAGGTGAAGACAGACATTGTAAAAACAACTGGTGATAAATTTGTGCTTAAACCATGTTAAATACCAAAAAAGCAAATTAGCTAGATAGCTTTTCTCCTCCATCCGTTTCCCCAGGAGGAATCTGAAACAATGGTTCGTGCTAATGCAGCTGCTAATACACTCTGCTATATAAGAAGGGTGTACAGTCACCAGTAGCCTTAACCGTCTGAGTCAAAATTAAAACGGGACTCAAACACAAATCAAACATTTGCCTGACAAAAAAATCCCACGAGAAAAAGAAAGCCTAAATAGGATATACAAGATTAAATAGTTTTGCCACCACAAAATTTAAAACCTCTGATTCATGTATTTAAGACATTTTAAGGCCTTGATTTTAGATACATTCATTTAAGACTTCATAAGGATGACGGTGGGAAACCACCTTCAAGCACATTTTTTTTAAATGAGAAAGAATGAAACAGAACGGAACTGCCAGCACCAGAAAACAGGAAAATCAGGAAGAGATAATAAAAAAAATAAACACCTCCTGAGCAAGTGCTGAGATGACCTAGGACCTGGAGAAAAACAAGCTGGGATATGCAAAGGCAGTGGGGAAAAAAGCAGGGAAAGACCTTAAAGCTATTCATGGGGTGAAGTGTGAGGTAGCCTACCATTAGCCCTGCACTCTCATTCATTTGCACTGAACTCGGCTGTCAATTTTGATTGGTTTGGGCTTCTTTTTTTTTTCTTTCATTTGCAAAGAGCAATGCGGTGAGGAAAGAAAGAACTATGATGCAAGGAAGAGGGGAGGGAAGCAGCAGAGGAGGACAGAGAGTGTAATTTAAGAAGCCAAAGGATGTCTGGTGAGACATAGTGCCAAGACGGGATGTGGAGCTCCCTGAAAGACTTCAACAAATCCTAAATAAATCATGTGACTTAGAAATCCCAGCACGAGTGAACCAAATATCTGAGAGCGGAGTCAGAAAAGAAAATGGAGCAAACAGAGATGGACTTCACAGAGAATCAAACATATGTAATGTTTTTTTATTTATTTATACTGTTTCAATCATATATGTAACAGAAACTATCTGAAAGGAAAACAGAAAGAGTGATGTGGTATTTGGACAGTCAAACACAAACTGAATTAGATCTAAATCCTTCCAAGCCATTGAATATTAAGCATTCCCCAAGTCCTTTCAGGACAGAAAAACCCCTTCAAAATCAGCTTGATAATTTTGCAGACAAAATGTGACTTAATCCCTAAAATAATCAGTGAGTAAATGAAGCGACAAAAGTTTTCTTGGTGTCCTCACATCACTGTGTGACTTTACTCCCCAAAGAGACACACACACACAGCTCTTTTCTGTCGCAGTAATGGCCGTTTTGCCCCCTTAAAATACATCTCCCACAATAGCTCAGTGAAGCAGCCTGCAATTACACAGTCAGAGCCGTCTCATTAAATAAGTGTCTTGTGTAGGGCTCTGTAGCCTGCAGAACAATGGGTCTGAGAAGAGCGCAGACACACGGGGAAAGCTCAGCTCCGCCATCCAAAACATAAGCTGTTTATTTGTTAGAGCAGGCCTTCTGGGTAACGTCTCAGAAAGTCACGGGACATCAAAAGCACTGCTCAGAGGAAACACTCAACTGGGAAAATGTGATGATAGGAAATGTTGGAGACTGAGAAACCTCTGTTAAATGTGCAACAGAGGTTTCTATGGGAGTACTCAAGGCGCTGATGCATACAGTCTTCATAACATCTGGATTTCTGCCTGTCACAGTTGTTGCAGGGAGAACAGTCCTGCCTTAAATGTGGGTATGGATCTCATCAGAAGGGAAAACAGGAGACAAACAAACCTCCAGTAGCTGTCCTACATAGAAGAGTTATGTAACTACTAGGAGTAAAATCCCTCACAAATGAAAATTATCATGAACAGGAACTAAGAAGCATCCATAAAGGGAAAATATGCCATACGTCAGACATAGGGTGGGAGCAAAAATGAGGTCAACAGAAAGTTATTTGCTACATAAACACTGAGTGAGGTGTGCCATTATGATTACTAGTATTTTTTAGCATTTCACTTTGAACCACAAAAATAATGTCTTCAGGTTTACTCTTTGTCCAAAGTTTTACTAGACCAATTTCTGAATTTACAAAACCTGCATATAACATGCATATCTTACATAGTATGATGTAAGATTACTTACATGGTTTATGTGCTTATGGCCTGAAAGATTAAAGGAAGTAGTGTTTCAGCTGTATTTATGACACTTGTACAAGAGCTTTGAGCAAAAAGCCTTTTTGCTTAAAGCAAAAAGGCTTTTTTCATTATTATTATAACAGTTCATTATTATTTGATAACAGTTCATTATTATTTGAACTGTTCTTCAGCTACAGTTCAGTTAGTTTAAGAAATCCAAGTTAAACAGATAAACCACATAACTCTGGATCGGAAACATGCAGATGAGAGTCAACTTACTGAGTCGCTAGATTTATGGGAAACTACTTGTGTCGTTTCAAAGTGGATGCAGTGAGGACAGAAATTTTTCAAAACTGAGTGGACTGATTTCTACCTTCATGGGAACTGATGACAGACTGGTCGGAAACTATCATTAAATTGATTTACTTGTATGTTCTCAACATGCCTGTGTACAACATGATGCGGTGAGGTGGTAAAACTGAAGTCAGAGTAAGGACAGAGATGTAAGAAGCCATTGAACAATTCTCTGCAAAATGTTTGTTGTAAATTCATGGAGTTTCTGTTTCACTGTTTTTATAAAACGTTTGATGGACAGCACAAAACAAAACCCTGATTTGCTTTCAGTTTTTAATATGGTAAAAAGCTTAAAAGGTACACCCCGATAACTATTATAACCCCAAATCTTTTCGTCCATTATTTTGTTTAATATTTGGTAGATTCAAGTTTAGACTTTTGATCAGCTTTCTAGGCTAAAATAAGCTTCCTCTCCTACTGTAGGAGGTGTAACATCGAACAGATTGCAAAACAAACACTCAGCAATGGGCAAAGATCATCTAGGTCAAATATTTATGATGCATTTGCTAATTGGTCATTCTCATCAAAGCTAAAAAGAAGAGAATTTTAAAAAGAAAGTTTACTCAATGTTACAAACATTGAGTCACATCTGCCTCATGACCAAAAAGGAGCACAGCACATCACGAGGCACGTTATGATGCCGGCAACATATCACATTTCTAATCAGGACCAAGGCTGTTCATTAATCCCATCTGAACTGCTGCCATGCAGAGCAAGTGAACATTTCATTACATTTCCTTACAGTCAAAGTCTTCCTGCTTGCTATTAAGACAGCTGCCAGCAGCAGCGGCTTTTAAAGCTGCATAAGTGTTTCGTCCTTCGAGCATTTTGGCAGCATGGCACTCAAGGGCATGAGTCAGACTGGTGCTCCACAATCCACTTCATCCTCTTACTATGGCTCAAAACCAACCTCACCGAGAGATGGAGCTTAGGCCCACAGCGGAGGTAATGGGCAAAACAGAGTTGATTTGGTTTGAGAGGGAGGCGGGGGGCACATTCATGGGAACTGGCTGAGGAATTCCTGTTTGAAAAGCCGAGCTAATCCTTAATTTGCCTGTGGGGATATCAGTGGGATGAAGCTGGAGTTTGCAAGACATTCATGGGGGTTAAAATCGGCGTTTTACAAATCCTGATCGCTGTAGCTGGAGGAATTAAAAAAAAAACATAAGTTCACCTCAATTAATTGGAATATAATTAATTAATGTCAATTTAATATTTCAACTGCTTGAGTCCGAGTTCAAGTTACATTCCCTGCACTCTGTAAGTGTTCAAGTAAATCAGCACGATACAGTCAATACAGGTGTACATAGTAAAATAAAAATATGAATGAAAAATATATTTATTTTAGCAATTCTCTTCAAAAACTAAAAGATACACCATAGCTTTGCTACACAGAGAGTGCTATCAGTTAACTTTAGATAATTGTGGCTTAATAAAATTTTATTTAATTAGAAAAAAAATAGGATATTGCATCAATTGAACAACCTTTGTCATCCATGGTGCTTTTGTCCCTCCAGACAACTTTCCACTCATATGCCTGGAAATAGAAATCTGAAGAGTCAGCTTCTTAAAAAACGGTTTTTATGGCTTAACTTCCTTACGGAGGCCATCAATGAGTGTCTAGTAGACAACTGGCAAGTCAGCAAACTTGTCTATGACTGTGTACGTCATAATCAGGTCATACCATAACATTTCTGCATTAAAAATCTAATTTTTTAATCTTTTGTCCAGTGTACTATAAAAATGCTATATGCAACAAATTTTATTTTCATTTACTGTAGGCCACAATCATCAACCTTAACCAAATTAAACACTTGAAATGTGTGAATGTGTGCATAATGAATTTATATCTGAATTTAATTACTGTGACATTTCAATTTATTGAGATACACCTGGATGTCCTGCCTATTTCAGTTTACATATTAGCTACAAAGGCTACAAATTAGCAACATTCAGAAATGATACGATTGTTTGTGAGCTGGGTTCAATATTAAAGTAACACTAAACTTAAAAATGAAGTACGTTCATTTGTGCTGCACTACATAAAATGTAGGTCATACATAACCAGTCGGTCATGCATATTTATTGAGTTTGCTTAGATGAAAAAGTAAACAGAAAATAAAGAGAAAATTCAGTCAGCTAATTAATAATGCAAACCAAAAAAAAAATAAAAATCCACATCAGCCAAAAGCTAAAACAAACAACTAAATGTTGATTTATGGACTCATAGGAATGAAGGAAAGGCCAAATCCATTCAGCAGTCCCTTAAAGCACAGAAGAACCCAGGTGAGAGCGGACCCCACGTCATAAACAGCTTTATCTGTCAGTCTATTAGCAGTGTGACCACACTGCCAGGAACCGGTCCGCCTCGGGGCAGCGAGCCCAGCAGAGACCGGCTCATGTCAGCCACCGTTGGGGAAATTGGCTTAATTATGCATAGTGCTGGCAGCTGCTGGAACCAGATGCCCTGCTGCCAAGCAGTCAACCTGAGCATCTTCATCTCAGCTCAGACTGAAGCACCTGCCAGAAATCTCCATTTCTGATGAGTGCAGGACAAAATACTGCAGCAAAGAGCAACACACTGCAGACCAATACACATATCTGCATCACAGGTGAGAGTTATGAACATGTTTAAACGGGAAAAATTGAACAGAAGTCAGAGAAATAAAGAAGTGAAATTTGACTAACAGCAACAACAACAAAAAAAATCAGATCCGTGCAATAACAAACAGATTTTTTTTTTCACAAACTGAAGACCCATGACTGTATTTTACAATTTAAATTTATGACAGCCTGCACTGAACATATACCAAAAAGGGCTTGTAATGAGATTATTTTCATCATGTGGTTAATGACCATGCATCTCCCTGGGAGAAACTGGGAGAGCTCTTAATTATTACAATAAAGCAAGAGAAAGACGACAGTCTTTTTTGTGTCTGTTAGTAGGACTGATAAAAACATAATAAAGGTTTTAGGTAAATTACGTAAATAGGTCAATTTAAGCAGTCCTAACTTTGCCCTGTTTAAATTGATAGAAAATAGTAAAAGTGACAAAAAAAATTTACTTTTTAGATTTGTTTGAGTTGGACAATTTTCCCTTGATCCACTCTGACTGGTAATCAATAAGTACAACCCTGAAAAAGTTATCTATTTTCTGGTCATAAAATGAGTCAAACCGGAAACGCACACGTTATTGTGAATACTCATAAACAGCTGTTCTTTGACGTACTTTGCTGTGAGTTTAGTAAAAATCAGATAAAGGTTAGGGGCATGTGTTTTGATGCATAAATAGAGATAATCTTATAATCTCTTCATCGCTTGTTGATTTCAAAGTTACTTCCTCCATCAATGAACTTCAAGCACATTTTTTTCTCTTTTTATGTGTTATGATAGCCATTTAAAAGAAAATATGTGTACCAAGAAAAGCTTAATGGGTGCATTTCTACTGAAATCCAGCAACAAATCACAAACTACATAGTTTGTTTCAAGTTAAGTCTTGGAGAATATAATCTTCAAGATATTTCTGTTTCCACTTTCTATTACTGTTTCTATTACTTAATTAGGTAAATGTATTTAATAATGGCTTAATTTTAAGTTCTAACCAGTAGAACTGATTTTAAACTGCTAAGAGATTAACAATATGCAAAACAGTTCCATGCAGTTTTAATAAGGGGTCATTCCTGGAATGTATTTGAATATCATGTATTAGCTCTTTCTGTTTTTCTTTTAGGCTTTAAAATTATAAAGCAACTTTTTTGACGAGGTAGAAAATCTCGACAAGGTGACATCAATCATCAAAATGCTTGAGTGACAGACTCAGCTTGCACTGAATCTACTTTACACCTACTGGTCAATTTGGCAAAATCTCCTAGATGATTTTGGTGATAAATTTTAACCAACCAGCCTACTGCGGGAAGCCAAAAGCTCCCCTACTAACCAAATCTGTTCCATTATGGTTAAAAAGGGCAAAGCAAAATAAAAATAAGCATCAGCAACTCAGTTCAAAACCTGATTGAGTCCTCACAACTCATAACTTCACAATGAGTATTTCACAGGGCATCTGTTTTGCAGCAGGAGGTGTGAAAGAACTGCATATGCCTTAGACACGCCACGCAGCAGTCGAACAGTGTTTAACAGAATCAACATGATTTCCAGAATGGAAAAAAGCTGGAGAAAACTCATAAAAATGGATTACAAGGAAGGAAAGAAGAAAACAGCCAACAAGGACTAAAATACAATTAAAGGATATGAAAACACTGTCCTTAAGCAATTGTACGGTTATCTTAGCTGCTTCAAAGCAATTAAGTCCAGCTTCAATACGGAATCTCATTTTCGTTTTGACAGAAACCCTCTTTTCTGTCAAACCTTTCTTTTCAGCTCAATTCTTGCAAGTAGAGGTGAATCAGCAACTTTTTTTTTAAGTTATGTTGACAACTCTGTTTTAAAACCAGAACTTCTGTGTGATGCAGTCTGCATAGCTTGACTATTTTTGTTAAAAGCTCAGCTAGTTTATCATTATTCATCAGCAAAATCAATCTTTAAAGAAGCCTTCTAAAAAGCTATTTTTGTGGCTATGAAACTGATCCTCCACAGACTAAATGTGCCCTTCAATGTTGAAATTAAAGCGAGGGTTATTCCTTTTTTTTTCTCCCACCTGGTCAACAGCAAAGAAAAGCAGGGCTATAATAAGAAAAACATGTAACATTTGCTTTCTGGGTGGACAGCTCCATGTGTAACATGTTCAAAGTCTGAAGGTAGAGAAGAGGTTGGCCTCGACTCAGCAGGCGGGCAAGACGACTGCTGAGAGAAGCAGGGTGGGAAAGACGTAGACGCCAGATGGATGAGAAAACATCTAAGCTGCTGGATGTAAACAGTCAGAAGACGCATGTGATGTGCGCAGGTCAGAAATGAGCTGTAAGACACTTCTCACTGCGGATTGTTGCGTTACTTTTTGCTTTTGTTATCTAATGCATAAAAGACTAGAGAAATCCACTCGATAGTCAGAATAAGGCATGTTCTGCAATACTTCCCTTAGCTTTCAGCTTTAAAACAGGAACCATAGAAAGCTAGAAATATAAAACAGCACTTTCTGCTGACAGAACTGACTGTTTTAGTGCTAAGATTAAACTTTTGCCGAAGCCCCCACCTCCCCCTTTTTTTTTAAACCAACAATCCTTCGAGGCACCGTCACAAGATTATTTTCTTCTCTTCCATTAAACTTCAAAGGAGCTTCCTCTCCACTACTAACTAATCTCCCAAACTCTGACCCACTTGGATGAAAGCTATTTTTAGTCCACCACCATGAAGAGGGCTTGAGACTGAATTAAGAGGACACTGTATTTGTCACACACAAAAAAAAACACATCTGTGGAATCCATCACTGCTAGGCGCCATTCTGCATAGCTTCTGTGACTAAACAAACACAACACTCAGAGGAGAGCATCCCAAACTCAGATGCTCTTGGAATGCTAACATTGTGGTGTTACATTTCCCAGCACTGCTCCCTCCTACTAACGTCTGTTTCAGTTCAGAGGTCAACAAATGATGTGCTGTGACCACTGTGGGTGCATCTGCCCAGACAGCAGGAGATGATCTGATGGGGCTTTTCCTGGAATGCAAGTGGTACAAACTGCCTTGTCAACACTTAAGGTTCCAGTGCAATAAAGTTTTCCCAGGAAGCAGGGAGGTTTTCCAGGGTTATTCTTTAACCTGCATTGTTTTTACTGAAGGATCCAAATCAGGGAGAATTTTACCCCAGAAATAAAACCTTTTAGGATGCACAATAAGTGGTCAGTTTTTTGAGGGTTTTTTTTTTCTTTCTGGTTTAAGTTGTTTTAATGTAATTTGTTGTGATACTGTAAACAAACAACACACACATAGTGGTTGCTTGCCTTAGTGTGGTGGAAATTACTTGATCTACAAAAGGGGAAAGAGGAATAACTAATTAACATCTACACATACAAGTATAGAGATATATTACTATTTCTTAGCTGTTCCATGCTTGATTGTGTCTGCATATCTGATGTGCGTGTGTGCATAATATCTACAAGCAAACAGGTGCACACATACCAGCGGTAACAATAAATCGCCCAGATTTCCTAGTTTTCGGGTGATCGGTAATCAGCCAATATTTGCATGTGAGACTGATTTTATCTACCTCCACAAATCCCTGAAAATCAGTTACTGTCCCCTTTTGTTTTACCATGATAGAGGGCTGACTGACCCACCCGCTCACCTGGTCTCGTCTGCACAGTTAACAAAAGTCCCCCCATTGTTGCTAATTAATGACATTACCACTGTATTTAGTGACTTTTCGCACAAAGAAATAAATAGATAAATTGGTATCTGCCAAAATCAGTCGGGTTTTTTAAAGATCGGCAATCAGCCAGAAAACTGGAATCCGTGCACGCCTAAGACATACAAGTCAGCATACTTGAATATGTGCACAAAAGTGGAGGAAGGAATGTTGTGCATCTCCTCAGCAAGCCTATCCTCTCAATACGCATCAGTCCCACACTACAATATCACATACAACCAAACATCTTCAAAAAACAGAATCCTGTGGGATAGTTTCTTATTGGAGATAAAAGGACAGCAGTGAATATTCTCATAGTTGATAGAGCAGCTCTTCCTGGTGTGAGCAGGAAACTGAGGATGAAATAGGATGCTCTGGAGGTGTGCGCCCAAAGCCCAAAAAATGCAAACCACTCCTCAATACAGTCACTTTTTTTAAAGCAGAATGTCAAAAGCAACTGCAGCAACAAATTATTTAACAGCTCTTTCACAAAATTTCTAAAAGGGCTGTAAAAGCAAATCAAAAAAAGTTCTTCCTTTTTTACTCAAAGATTCCCTCTCCCAAATAACTAGCTACGCTCCTCTTAATAGGTGGTCCAGTTCTGATCAACTGACAGGTCAATTTTCATTTCCCTTAAACTAGAAAGTATACAAAAGTCTCAGAATGGTTTTCTGGGCCTGATATGAATATTAAAAGCACCATCCTGTGGCTTGTCAGTAGGACAAAGACCATGGCTGTGAAGCGGAGAGGAAAGTTCTCATCTGACTAAGCTCTTGGAGTGTCTGTCCAGGACTCCATGCATTCCTCTGTTAATGTCTCCTCAGTGGGCAGCCGTTCTCCCTGCCAGGGACTTGTCTCACCTCCGGTGTAACAGCAGCAGCTGTCCGAGTTAGGACAATCCAGGCCAGGAAGTGCAAGTGGAAAAAGAAAATCTTAACAAAAAACATCTAAAATACAAGATTATATAACAGAAAATGAAGTAAATAAGGGGTTTTACAAAATAATTTTTCATTGTATTTTGTTACAAGTATACTTTACTGGGATACTTTTTGTAAGAGACTAACAGAAAGAAATGCCTGATAGACAAGTGGAAGGAAAATAACTTTGGATAGACATGAATAAAACCCAGTGCATCCACTTAGTGAAGACAGCTCACCCATGTGTAGCTTAATGTCAGTAAACAGAATGATAAACGCACCAAGACCTGGAAGTCCAGACCAAACTGAACCTTTTTGTTGTATATGAAAGATGCTACATGTGGTGAAACGCTAACACTGCAGCATCATGCCGTGGGGATGATGAATGGAGCTAAATACAGGACAATCTTGGGAGACAGTTGAAACCTAAATTCATTTGTGAATCTTTAGAAAGACTTGAAAATAAATATTCACAGACATTCTCCCTTCAATATGACTGAGTTTGAGCTATTCTGCACAGAACGGACACATTTCTCAGTCTTTCCATGTGCAGCTTTGGTATAAACACAACCCAAAAGACATGCAGCTGCCGTTGCAGCTAAAGACCATTCTGCAACGACTCAAGAGGGCTGAATGCAAATGGATTTCACACAACATTTAAAAACCATGTATCATTTTCTTTCCGCTTCACAACTATGCACTACTTTGTTTAGGTCTTTCACAAGCGATACCAGCACAGTACATTCACGTGTGTTGCTGCAATGTGACCAAATGTGGATAAGTTCACGGGATATTGATACCGCACATTTGAGAACACGTCCTAGCTTCCCTAATTGATGAAGTCCTGCTTAGAAGTCGGTGTGAAAAATGCCAAAGGTCAGTGTCTATCTCATGGCAACGCCTGGGACACACTCTCCTGGGAAAGCAGGCATTCCGCAGAGCAGAGCTGCACAACGGCCTGGTTACAAAAACACTGCAAGCCCCAACATGTGGCCCATTCCATGCGAAGAACGCCAGAGATCTAGTGGGAACACACACACACACACCCTGGAAGAGCAGCGCTGAAGTCGAGTGGATCATGCAGCAAAACTCGAGGAAAGCTCTGCCCAGTAAACATGCCACGGCTGCTGACTAACATCTCTGCACACAGGTTCTCAGAACCAGAAACTAGATCATTTAAACAATGCAACTTGCAACTTTATACACATTGGGAAGCTTCAGTGTGCATCACAGCAACATAAGTGTCAACAGTACATCTGTTTTTTGCATGAGGGCATTAAAGCAAGCGTGACCCGGGATTTACCAAAAACAGCAGCCTTGGACTGAGATGAAATCAGGTCTGACAAGATTACCGGCCTACATTTCCCCAACAAAGGATGAGGAATAGGTCACAAATACATTCTGAAGAATGAAACAACAAACGCGCAAAGCCACAACCTGGACTACAAGGCAATTTACTCGCAGACGACAGTATTGACATTTTCATCGTGCAAACCAAATCAAATGTCATCCACGGCAGCAACAATCCCACAGGCTCCCCTGTGGTCAGTACTCCTCACATGTCCAATAAGCTCAGGTGTCCAGAGGCAACAAGCTTTCTACCAGGGGTTTATTCGCTTCCTGCATAGCCTCGCCAATTATGACCCACAGTTCCCATTGCCAAACATTGATTGCTCAAGACAGAGTAGATGACACAATGGACTCTCCGGTCCGCCCACAGATCAGAGAGTGAAAGATGGAGCCAGCCTTGACTGCATGACATTTCTGAAATGGATTTCTGATTAAAAGAGTTTAATGCAATTACCCTAAGTATGCTGCGCAGTCTGCGCTGAGTAACACATTGATGCAGCATGAGGAAGTTCACTTCAACACTTCAGCCTTAGACAAAAGGTGCCTGTCATTCAGACCCCAAACAACTGTTTATGTTTTCAGTGACAAACATTCAGGACAGGAAAGGCATGGCCACGTCACTGTGCAAAGGTGTTTTCCTTCACATTTTGTCACATAATAACCACAAACTTAAGTGTATTTTATTTGAATTATAAGTGATCACTAAGAGAGTAGTGGGTAAGTGAATTTCAGGAAAATTGTATGAGATTTTCAAAATGATTTTTAAAATGAAAATTTGAAAATATGTCCTCCAACAAACTCCAGTAGGGCTGAAGCGGTTAATCGGATTAATTGTGATGAATCGATCATTGAAATAATTCTCAACTAATTCAGTAATCAACTCATCATCAACTGGGGTACAGACTCCAAAACAAGACCATTTGCTAAAAGAACATAGAGACCAGTAATTAAGCCAAAAATGTACAAAAAAATACATATATTTTGCATTTAAGATAAAAATAAATACATTTGTAAACTGTTCTATCCAAAACTCCTCAAGTGGCATACTTTTAGTTTAACCCAGTTTAAATTCTGTAAAATAAAAAAACAAAACCGTATTAAGTACATATCTAACTATTAATCAGTTAATCAGGAAAAATAGCTAAAATCAGCCCTGCTCTACATTAATGTTAAGTCAAGCAGAAAGGGCTGAGCTTTTCACATGTTGATGTTAAAAGTATTTTCTTAACTGCAGATGCAACCTTTCCTGCAAATGATCGAGTGTTCACTATGTTATAGCATTTTAGGCAATCAAATATTTATTTTCTTATTTAAAAATTTTATTATTTGTTTATGTGCATCTTTTCATGTACTTTTAATATTGCATAAAATGTGCAGAATGTGCAGATCTGTTATCAGATTAACTGATTAATCATCAGAATAATTGTTTACTAAAGTAATCATTACTATAGTTGCGGCCCTAAACTCCAGCGCAACTAATTTCCATAGGAAACTATCTAATCAGTGAATAGAGTCCACCTGTGCGAACATTAGTGAACATGTGGCATTAAGTCAGGGATAAAGCAGTAGAAATGCTTAAAGATTAGGTTAGAAAACAATATTCTTTATCCAGCCATTAGCAAAAAATGGAAAGACAGTGGCACAAAAATGAAAAGCTCCCAGGACATGGCCATGCACCCAAACTGACAGTCCAGACTAGAGAGTCTTTGTTGAGTTGATGGGAAAAGAAAAGATGCTAACACAGAGCAAACTTGGACGGAAATCCGTTAAGACGCTGCAGAAGTCTTGTTTCTGGGGTGAAGGTTGACAACAATCCTAAACATACAAACAAAGCTACAATGAAATGACTTAGGTCAAAACATATAGATGGATTTCAGTGCCTGACACAAAGTCCAGAATGGAATCAAACTAGGAATGTGTGGCAAAAGACTAAAAGTTGCTGCCTACAGACATCGTCTAACCAAGGGGCTTTAGCTATTTTGCAAAGAAGGCGGCACAAAAATGTCAGTTCTGAAGCTGGTAGAGACATGCTGATGTGCCAACAAGGTGACTTCATAAGGCATTGACTGCAAATACGCATCTCAGTTTTTGATCAATATGTAATTTTTCAAAAAAAAAAATATTGCATCATTTTCTTGCCACTTGACAATTACGCACTGCTTTGAGCTAATCTGTAAGATTTTATCTTACAGATTTTGCTAGATGTTAGGTAGCATTTCCTACATGCTCTTTAAGTTATTCATGCTTAAAGCAGGTATAAATAATTATGAAGAGACTTCAAGCAATTGTTCACCAAGCTGGTTCTTATGAGTTTATTTTTAAGGGAACATCTGCAGGAAAATGAAACTGCCTCCATCACATCTGCTGCTAATCCCTTTGTTGTTGTTTCTCTTGTTCTTTAACACAAACATGTGCCAAAGTAATACATTAAATATGGTTGCAATTTTTTAGGTTAAATCCTCTCCTCCCCTGTCCAAATCCACACAGCAGGGTGTGCACAGGCAGCATGTGGACTAATGGAAGATAAATGACTCAACAGTTAAGGTAAACCTCTCTTACCACGCATAGCAAGTCTTTGGGATGTGAAAACCCACATTAAACGTAGAAATTTCGCTGGAGACTTCTCACTCTGCCCACAGCTAAACAAAGAAATTTCAGAGCTTACACCCACAAGCTTGAGAATAAAAGTTTCCAGAAGGTTGACTAAATCTGATATGATAACTATATTTGTATTCCACCCTCACTAAAACCGGTTCAAGTCTAGACTGTGCGTAAGCAATTAATTACACATCAATGCCAAAGAGATTAGATTGTTTTCTAGTTGATTACTTTTTTTTTGATAAGTCGCAAAAAAACTATGCAATTGTTTTTTTGTATGAATGTAAAGTATTCATAATACTTTTTGTCACGTTACAAACACAAACATCAAAGTATGTTGAGGGGATCTCAGGGTGATAGACCAACAAAAAGCACATGAAGAGAAAATAAGCCTCGTTTTTCTATATTTTTATCAATTTAGCCTGCTGTCTTGAAGTCTTTAACAGGTTTTCTTGCAGAACATCCCTGTACTATGTCTTCTCCTCAACTCTGATTAGTTTCCTTGTCTCTGCTGAAGTAAACCTCCCCAAATCTGCTTATTGCACACAAGAGCGCAAGCAAGAAGTTTGACTTTGGTTTTCAATGTGTCCAGAATGTGTGGGGTGTGCTGAGATGTCAGCTGCCCTTTTCCTGACCCTAACCTGTACAGGTCCTGAACGGAATGAAGGTCAACCTTGATTATCCTCCCTACAGACCTAATCGGACTTATTAGGACCCAATAGAAATTCTTATGCTGCTCTTTTTCTTCCCACAACTTGACCTTTTGACATACCCCCCGCCCCTCCCACACCTGAGCTACAGATACGCGCAGTTCTTCCGGTGTTACTAGTAATTAACTTGAAAACAAAGGTAGTCTGTGTGTGAAGAAATTAGCTACACTTGGTTGATTTATAACAGCAAAAAAGGCTGAATACAAACAGCATGTTCATTTGGAAAACATTTCTGAAAACCATGTAACATTCTCCTTCCACTTCATATGTATGTGCTACTATTCAAAGGCTTATTTCGAGCCAATAAACTAAACTTAAGTATGCGGTTGTAACGCGACAAAATGTTTACTTTTGCAATGCACTGTATGCAAACAACAGTAGACGGACAAAAGCAATGCTCTAACAAAGAGGCATGCCACAGCTTCGTTCCAGCACAGTTTCAGGTTGGGTTTGCTTTGACGAAAAGATCACTGATTAACTAAGCAACCATATCTAAAGTGCTAACAGTGGAATGATAAGACAGTATTTTGACAGGACCAGTGCCGGTGGCTGCCTCCTCTTCAGTCATCCCACAGCCTACCTGAGCAGACTGGAGAGCGGATGGGAGGAAGCTCCGTGGCTGCTCCCGCTGCTGTTGCCGCTTCCTGCGCTCCCAGACGATCCGCCTGCGGATTGTCGCTTCCCGGGTAAAAGCTTCTCCACCGCGGCCAGATTCCCCGTGCGCGCCGCGTCCAGAAGCTCCTGCTCCTTCCCCATCGCTAATCCCAGGGAAAAATTAAAACAGGAGGCGCTGGGGAAAGAACGGGGAAGACAGAGGGAGAGGGAAAGGGGGGTTGGTTGTAGGGAATGAAATTTCTCTGCGACCCTCTCTTTCTTTCTCCCAGCCCTCAAGTTATTCCTCAGAGCTGCAAATGTGGCCAGGAAACAAAAGCTTCCCCCCGGCCGCCCTGCTGGATCCTTCCGTCCCGATCCACGACTCCGCTGGCGCTCAAGAGGGGGAAAAGTTTCGTTCAGCCGCACGGCACCATTATCGAGCAAACTTCCTCTGACCAGTCTTCCGAGCGTCGTCCGTCACTTCCTCGAAACTACCCTTTCTTTCTTAATCTCCAATGAAACCCTTCAGACGCTCACAAATGCCGCACCAGCCACCGCCGCCCCTCGCTGCTTTATATACAATAGGGATAATAAAAGAAAGATGGCGCCCGCTGTGACTCTGGGCCAGGAAACGTTAGGTCCCCTAAGACTTACTGGATGGGATTGTTCCCATCCAGTAAGTTGTAGATCTGCCTTTTCATGTGACCCGTTGTGGCTGGAGCAAATTTCCAAACCCACAATGAGCTTTATCGGTCCTATCGTTATTGTTAGGAGACTTATCATCACATAAAACAAAATGTAAATAATTTAAATAACAATTGAAATTTGTGTTTTTTTTTAAATAACAATAAAGTTACCAAAACAACAGTAGTCATAGAAATAAGAAGAAAAATGTTTATGTATTGTTAGATTCCTATTCGGTCAACTAATTTAAGCTGTAGTATAGTATCAGCATATTTACTAGTAGTATCAGTAATCATGTTCTGACAGTGAGCAAGATGGTGCTTCCTGGTATCATATGAAAGGAAATAAGATTTTCCCTACAATGAAAACCTATGTAAATAAGCATGATAGCTAGTCTTAAATAGATTGAAAACTTTTATAGAACATCGGTAGATCATTTAATATCTAATTAATAAATTACAATGTCCATTTTCAAACTTCTCAGTCAGGTTTTGGATCATATTTTATGTAAACAAATTCTTGCAATGTGCTCATCGTGTCTTTCAAAAACATTAAAAACAACTTATTCTATTCAGAGATAATAGAATGACCCATGTATATGCCCATGCTCTTAGTCATAGCTGTTGAGACTTTGTATTTATATTAAATGTTGTACAAATTAGCATTAGTACAATGAAGTTTGAGAACAAACAAGAAGTCACACTTAAACGGTATGTGTGTGTCTGTGTCTCATACATTTTTGGTTAAAATGTATCTGTTCTTCGTTCTGTGAAGCTACTCAAAGTATGTAGATTATTCAGAAGTAAGAGTAGTGGTACTTCATAAAATGATTACTCAAGTAAAAGAAAAATGCAGTAAAACTATTGCTAAGTGTTTTGTTGTTTATTTTTTCAAAAAGTTACTCAAGTTAATGTAACTGAGTAAATATAACTAGATACTACCCAGCGTTGTTTACGTGCATTTTATTTTCTTTTGTGGTAAGTTTGCTCTTACTGTACAGTCTGTTATGTGTCTCTTATAGTCTGTTATTTTCTTACATTTTATACCTCAGTTTGAATACATTCTGCCATTTACCTGTAAATTGCTCCTGGTACTTCTAAATTTCCCCACCGTGGGACAATAAATAATATTTCTATTGTATTCTATTGTATTCTAATAACACAGAGAAATGTCATTTTCATGATGAAAAGATTCATGAAAATGTTATGCTGGTTTGGTATGAAGTATACCTACTGAGAGGGGAAAAAAGGATGTTTATTTAAGTTTTGGTGGGAGCTTTTGAAATCCAAAAGCAAAACGTGTTTCTACACACAAATACTCCCAATATTTACTTTTGTTCATTAATGGAGAAAGAAAAAGTGACACTCCAAACCGCGTGGTGGCGGTAATGCACCCAGTGCGTAGTTCTTAAACACTATTTCACTGAATATAAAGCTAAGAGGAAGAGCATTAGCAGGAGGCAGCTGAGAACTTGTTCAATCTTGCTACAGTTTGTTACTTTTAATGCGGTCGTTATTTCACAACTGATTTAACAAATTGTGTTTTTCTGCGTCAAAGCAGCGTTTTTCTTTAGTCAAGTGTTAGCAGCATCAGCTATCTAACGACACCGTGTGTTCGACAGCTAACGGTTAGCTCATTGACTAGCTTTTAAGCAAATGTTTCCCAGATCAAGTTCTGTTTGAGCGTTTTTACCTTAAATACAAGCTACAGGTTCAGTTTTCCTGAACCTTTACCTCCTCTGTATCAGTGTAGACTGTTAGACGGTAAAGAGCAGCTGTGTTGGAAGAATCTGAGGAGTTATGGCGGACCCTGCTCGGATAAAAACAGAAGGTTCATTTAAAAAAGAGGGCTTTATCAAAGAGGAGAATCCGAAGACAGAACATGAACCTGTTCCGGAGACTTCTGCAGAGACCTCTGTAGATGACAGCAAAGAGCCGTCTACGCAGGATCATCTCAAAGATTTGAAGACTGTAAGTTAATTCGCTTTTATATAAAGTTTCTAAAACGTCAACAAGTCAAGTAGCAGTAAAACATACGTTACAAAGTGATGAACCAAAGTGATTTTTATTAGATCCCTGACGGAAAAGGTGCGGAGATGAATTGAGAGGTTTAGGTCGAATCCCACATAAAAGAGGCAAATATAAAAACAGTTAAATATATAGCTGCCTCTTCTATCTGAGAATCGTATGAGATTTACGCCTACCACATTTAGTGCCAATAATTGTTTTAAAACAAATCTCAAGTTTTATCCTCAGGAAACATATTTTTGAAAAGATACGGGATGGTATGAACAAAGGAGATTTCTTGCATCAAAATAGAAGGGCCTGTATTCTCAAAGGTTCTCAGAGTTCTGTCCGAAAGCTCCTAGCTTATCCTAAAATTTTCTAAGAAATCCTAGCATAAGAGTGATTTAGCTAGCTGCTGAAAGCGACTCTGAGCAAGGAGATGACAGAAGTTCAGTGTTAGTGAGGAGCTGTGGTTGACCCCGTTGCTAGGTGTGACCCCATCTGTGATTAAATGCTCCCACTAAACGATTAAGTAAAAATTAACTGATACTTGAATCTTGATTGGATTAAAAGGTGTCGATGATGAAACTAAGCAAAAGTAAATAGTCACACAGCTTTAACATGTTCAAATGTACCAAAGTACATCTTCATTGTTTATGTTTTGTCACATTTTCTCGCCGTGCGTGTGGTGATATTAATGTGGCCATTGAGATGTCAACAACTTACTGACTGTCTGCTTGTACACCTACAGCCTAAGGTGCTTTGTGAATAACTTTGAAATTATTGAGGTAAAATTCTGAGACAAATCTTAGAATCCAAGAAATTCTAAGAATTTTCCTAAAATGATTAGAAGCTATTTTTAGTCTCAGGATTAATTTCTCAGTTCTCTAACATAGCTCTCCTCTTATCTGAAAAATTCTTGCCAAAGAATCCTACTTTAAGAGTGATTTAGTCAACTGCTGAGGAGACTACAGACATTGAGATGTGGTGGACTCAGTCGCTATGGTGTCGCTGTCTTCCAAGGAGTCTGATTGATTCTTCTTCTACTTATTGGTTAATCGTGGTTGGCAAACAACTTAATGGAGCATTACTGCCACCAAATGGTGAGGAGTATGAACCAAACGTTGCCAAAAAAAATAAAATCACATATTATACAATGACACTTTTAAAAAATAAAATATGACCTGTTGGCTTTTACTTCTTGAAGTAGATCAACAAGCTTTAATTTTGACTGTGATTGGTTGATACATGAAACAAAAAAAGAACAAATACTCCCCCAGTAATTATTTGATAGAAATTTACCAACCATAAAATCTAGACTGGATTAAGAAAAGTGTCATGATGATGTACTTATGCAAAATTGAACGACTCACCACACAATATCAACATGTTCGATATTGGTTTGATGTTCCTACAGATCAGGGGGGTCAATATGTATTTTTTCTGCAAGTGGATTCACTACTGCATGTTTAGTAAAAGCATCTACCGTATATGATGATGAAAACTTGATGGTCTGAAACTTCTTTAAAAAGACATGCAGGGCTCCTCATCAGGAGGGGAAACTGAGGGTTTCATATGATGTGTTCACTTCTGTAAACATGTTAAGTGAGACAGGCTCAGACTGGTTGAGGACAGCCGAGCAGTCATATGGATAGGGTGAAATAAATGATCTGACCGAGTTAACTTTATAAAAAAGGAAGTTGTTACAAATATCACTGGAGATTAAACCCAAAGGTTATAGAAGTTCACATAGCTGACTTTGGAGAAATCGACTTCATGACAACACAGAACTACAAAATTTGTTCTGTTTTGAATATTTTTGAGTTAACCGTAAATAAGAGTCAAGTGCCTGCATTGCAGTGGAAATTGGTTTTAAAAGTAAAGTGCAGAAATTTGGATTACAATATACAGAAAATATTATTTAATACCTTTGTAATATTGTATACTCTGAAGGAAACTGAAATGGCGGCAGCAGCAGACGATGAGGAAGAGGGAACCTCCGGTCAGCCTTCCTCTAAGCGACTCAAGGTGGAGCCAGAAAAGAAAAAAGAGAAGCGCCACAAGGTCGACGAGGATGAAATACAAAAGATGCAGTAAGGCTGTCACAGAAGGTCACTTCTCTCTTTACAAACTTCACCGAAAGTGTCCTTTTTGATCCATCTTTGCCCTCTTTCCTGCATTATTTAGGGTTTTGGTGTCATCATTTTCTGAAGAGCAGCTCAATCGCTATGAGATGTACAGACGTTCCGCCTTCCCAAAGGCTGCCATTAAGAGGGTGAGCTGGTTATTAAAACTGACACTTTTATTTCAAAACTACAAACCGGAGTTTCTTATGGCTGCTTTATGATTTCCATATTTCAGCTAATCCAGTCTATAACCGGGTCATCAGTTTCCCAGAATGTGGTTATTGCCATGTCTGGTATCGCCAAGGTTTTTGTCGGGGAGATTGTTGAGGAAGGTGAGAGGATGGTTTACCAAACAATCCTAAAGCACACACTAGTTTTTTTTTTTGTTTTTTTAAATAGACTATTATGTAGATATCAATATTATTTTTCTTTTCCAGCTCTGGATGTTTGTGAGAAATGGGGAGATACGCCACCACTTCAGCCTAAACACCTGAGGGAAGCAGTTAGGAGGCTGAAAAGTCGAGATCAGATTCCCAACTCCAAATACAAGCACATCCTGTTTCACTGAGCCACTCCAGCTGCGGGATGAACGAGGACGTCGGTGATATTTAAAACCGCTGTGGGAAAATCTCTGACTCATCCAGAGGCTGCTCACAATTATTGATGGAGCTCGGTGTCTGTAAATGTACATTGCTGGAAGGCTCTATGTATTAAGTTAAATACTCGTTGAAACATGTAAATATAAGTTTTATATCTTTTTCTTTTTACTACTCTTTGGTTAATATGTGGGTGGTAAGTTCAGCCGCTGGCAAATCTATTTGCAGCCCTTTAACTTTTTCGCATTGTCATGTTACAAGCGCAAACTGAAATTGAGTTATATTTCTAATTTTATTAATTTGTGATTGATTAACACTTAGGAGGTAATTGTCAAATGAAAATAAAATATTTTTATAACAAAGTTGGATGTGTGCATACATTTGAAGTATGGACTTTGACTAGGCCATTCTTAAACAAGAATATGCTTTGATCGAAACCGGGAGCATCAAACTCCAGTCCTCCTGTCTTTACATTTTTAGATGAGGGCTTGGTGCAAGTGTGCCCATAGCATGATACTGCCATCCCCATGTTTCACCGTGAGGATTGTGAGTTCAGGATGATGTACAGTGTTAATTGTCCTCCATGTTTTTGCTTATGGTTTTATTTTGGTTGCAACAAAACAAACTGCCTTTTATAAGGCTGAATTGAAACACACCTGTACATGAGAGCAGCAGGTACTGCGAGAAAAGACAAATTCACATCAAAAATGTTTTTAGTAATTTATTTAGTCTCATTCTCTCATTGGTTCACAGAACCAGTTTTACATTAGTCTTAATGGAGTGATGAGTACCATAAAGCCATTATACTTATACACAAATAACAAAAACCATACTGTCCAGTTTTTCTGCACCACTTTAAACATTTCTACAATGACTCATATGCATTCTTTTTGAAGTGACTCACATCAAAAGGAGTGTGAGTTCCTGTGAATTGACTTCACCAGTGCAAGTAATTCACAAGGCATAAATTTCACACAAAAAAAAAAACAAAAAAATCACTTCAGCACATGCATTCTGGGTTGAGAAAACGCCTGTAACTCTACTTTTCTGCTTCTCTTTGCATGGCACAGTGAGTGAGTTACATTGTCATAAAAACCACTGGCCTGCTGTGGACTGCAAAGGAAGTCTAGTGTTTTAGTGGGAATTTGACTTAAAAGCTCCAGTTTTTCATTAAAACAGAGATGCTACTTAATACTAAGGTTTCACAGAGGAACTACAGGAAACTTCAAAGCTACATGTTGCATCCAGCATAGAACATATTTGTCCATAAAGGCCATGCAGAAACTAAAACGGCAAACGGTAATAAAAAGATCACATGTATTGAGGTAAATGGGCAGTATATCTGCTTTAATACACCAATATATTGAGGATTATTCTGGAGTCTGCATGCAGCTGAGTGTAGAATACAAATTTCTGATACATAGCCATCTCAAAAAATGTACACTGAAAAATATGTAGCATTTCCTTTCTTCGACAGGTTTCATGTAAAATTAGTGTCTTCCTATTGTTTAGATGGACAACAGTGGTCTTTAGAGAAGCAGATCTGTCTGCTGTACAGCTGAATCTTAAAATATCATTGAAAAGTTCCTTTATTTCAGTAACTCAGTTCAAAAACTGAAAGTCGCATAGATATATCAAGAGAAAGATATATCAAGAGTATGTTTATGTTGATGATACAGAAATAATATCGTACGACTGATCCAAGGCCATTTTTTCAGATGTAATTGCTTTTTTCCATTTAATTTGAAATCTAAGCTGCTTAAAGTTCAATTTTGTCAGTCTTACTTTGGGTTTTTATCAAACCCAAAGTCAGAGCAGCTGTCTATTATGACATTTTGGAGTGTTTTGGTCTTCTTTCTTTTTAGATATTCTTTTCACTTTCTAAAGTGGATTGCTGAAATAAAGTTTTAAATAATATTCTACTGTGTTGAGAGATGCAACTTCCAGTGTAATTTGGCTAAAATACTTTAAACAGAAACTAGAGTGACACGTTTCTGCCACCAGAGGTCTCCCAGGTACCTTTACACAGCTACAAATTGGAGCCAAAAGATAAAAAATAGGACTTTTACTTAAACAAAGTCCCTGATTCAACAAAACAACAAATGTTGGCTTCTTTTTCCTAAATCTATCCACTTTCAAATTCATTCCTGAACAAGATTTTCTGCAGGAAATAATATTGGCAACAAATCCAGATCAAAAGAGTGACTATTCCAGTTATTTAATCTTTCAAGCCATCAGTACCACTTTTTAAAATATTGTTCTAAAATAAGAAATAAAAAAACACTGAAAAATGACAAATAAATATAGTCAAGTAAAATAACACAAAGACATCTAAGTCCACCAACGTAGCACATGTTTCGTCAGTTGTTTCTTGGCAAGCTACAAAGTTATGTTAAGGAGACACAATCACAAACCTCTCCAGAACAGATGATTAAACTCTGAACAGTTTTCTCCAAATGTGAGGAAGGGACAGACTGTAAGGCATGCTGTCTTCAGTAGATCTTCACCATCAGAGGACATTAGTCAACACAGTATAAAAGAAATACTTCAAATAAAATAAAATAACACTGGGGAATAATCCAACCTGCTCCGTGAAAAGAAAGAGAGCTTGATATGAGTGTGTACTCTACCCACTGGTGATACTCTGAGAAAAAGGTGGAAACTGAGATGCTTTAAGCTTTCCATGAAAGAAGTGGAAGCTTGCTGTTATAAATAAAGTGCATTTTTTCACCTACCTTTCACAAAACTGTTTAAATTGACACTTCAAAATAAAATTAAACATGTGTTTTTTTTTGTGCTATTTTACACCAAACAAAAGTTAACGACACAAATCCAGCACTAAAACTGTCAATAAAAAAATGTGCTACATTTTTTTTCTATTGAATTAGCACTGCTAATTGAGCATGCAGTGTAAAAGAAGGGACTGATGGACTAGCAGCTGTCTGGCAGTGTCTGTGCAACAATTCCATAATGCACAATAATAAGTGGAAAAATTTAAAGCTTGATCATGTTGCATGCTTTGTTTTACACTAAAACCACACATTGACTTCCCATCACCCTGATTTGTTTGAGATAAAAACCAGAGTAAATCTATTAAGCGTATCAGGAATGAATATCTAAACTGCCAGAAATAAAAAAGAACCATTGTGTACCTAAAAATTAACTCAACAGGCTCTGGCTTTCTAGTAACAGCTACAGGGGGTTTGTTTGTAATCTCCCGGACTGTGTGAGCCAGTTGGAGGTGATATGAAGCCACGGTTTGGATCCACCGCCCATTTTCCTGGATTTATCTTTAGAGATGATTTAATTGAGCTCTGCTCTATTCTCAGCATCAAGTCTGAGACATCCAGTCGCCGTTCTTCAGCAGCCCCAGAGGTTAGAGATCAGCGTCTAAAGAGGATTAGAGCGTAAAGGTGGGGTCGTACTTCCTTACTTCCTGGAGAAGGCGCTCTCTTTCAGTCAGGGCCTGTGTGAGGGCAGCCTGAGTGTCCCAGAGTTGGCTCTCCAGTGTTCGACTCTACAAAAGCAACATTATGCTAGTTAAATAATAGCTGGTATTTTGACACAAAGTTGGACAGTATGTGGATTTAACTGTAACAGGTGTGATAATAAAACCATTAATGACTTCCACATGAGCACATAAACTTTTTCAAATGTAAAAAAGACAGAGTAGAAGTAGAAGAAAAGTTTGAATGTATTTGAACATTTTTCCATTGTGTGGAAAAAATCTAAAAGTCGTTACGCCCTGTGAAATGCCCACGTATTTTAATTTAATTCAGAATTCCCTTTGAAGCATTGATTTTATTTTAATTTGCATCACTATAAAATAGGATAAACCTGTGTCATAGGCTAGCTGATAGGCTTGTCTAACACCAGTAAAACAAAATGACAGATCAAACACTGGCCATGTGCTCAATGTTTTGGCGAATATTTCTGCAAGGGATGAGAAATCTATCTTTTAATAATCAGCTCTTCTATAGAAAACAGCTTCTTCAACAGAATTTCAGTCAATTTTACAGAGCGTGTAAACATAATCCAAATCAGTTTGTAAGTAGCATCACCTAAATACAGAAATATAAAGCTACTTCTATTTTATTGAGATAAAATCAATAAGAGCTATTTTCTCCAATTTTTCTCTAGTAAACCATTAAAAATTATTTTTACCTCCTTACCTTACTTTGCTGTTGGACCGAGTCGGCGCCATTAAAAGTGTCAAACCCGGCAGCAGGAACACCTGCTAAGGGTTTAGTGTTTGCACCCTCAGCTGAAATTAGAAAAAGATAATGAGTTTTCTATTCATCTTTCTGTGAAGGTGTGACTGCAGATGCATATTGTGTTCTTTGTGCTTTTCAGATTATTATTTAATAAACCTATGCTGTTTTCTCCACCTTTGATTCTCATAATCCCATCATCACTTCGCTGGAGCAGCAGCTGATCTATAATGAATTTGGCAGGGACAGGTTGGGGAGCAGTGGGGTAGATTCTGGGACCATCGTCCTAAAGAAAACATATCTTAAATCATTAACCTATATACTAACGCTGGATACAAAAAGTTGTGATGTTTCTTTTGAGGAATAAAAATTTGTAGATTAGGATCATTGACTTACCTTTAAAATTACAGTGACGTTGGACAAGTGTAATCTTATTGGCTGACCATCTACACTGAACTCATCTTCAAGGAAAGGGCCGATGTTGGTTACTGTTGAGGCTAAAAACTCTGCCTGGCAGTCCTGAAGTCTCACATCCAGAAAACCCAGTGACTCATCCAGAGCAGAGCGCAGAGCTGCAGACGGGCCCATTTCCGCCCGCAACAAGAGCGCTGGAGAGTTTCTGCAACCCTGCCTGTCCTGCATCTGAGGCGGTTCACCTGCAGCTGCACAAACAAAGATGAGGATAATTTATCTGTACCCTGTTTATACAAGAAAACATGAGCAACATTCTAGTTTATTCAAGGTTAACTGCATCCTCTTCACCATAACACTGCATGAGATCATGAACTTTTTTTTTGACAAGAATAAAAATGCTAAAATAGAAGAAAATCCAAATGTCTTATCAGTTATCTTTAACACTCATAGCATAATTTAAATCCAAATGTGGCCTGATATTAAGTGTTGTGACACACATATCAATTAATCTTTGAAGACTCACAAACTATTCAAATTACTTATAGAATATTAGCAAACAGAGAAATAATAATAATAATAAAAAAACGCATAAGAAAAGAATAAGGTTGATCTTTTCACTGGGTTTTTGTTTCTGTGTTCAAAAATAAAGGATATTAGGAGGCAACTTAAAAGAAAATTTTAATGAAAGTCTTTAACATTTAAATGACAAATTTTATGCATCATTTTGAGGAAAGATATGATAATTCAGGTTACCTTGTACAAGACCAGCCAGGATGTCTGATTGTCGGACGTTTCCCAGCTGCACTGGGGTTAAATTCTGCGCTTGAACAGCAACTATTTGGTCTTCTCCCTGTACCTCCATGGTACACGCTGTCCCACTCAGGATCAGAAGCAACACTGAAGACTATAATTCACCTCATTAGAAGTCATATTATACGCTTAAACATTTAGATTTGCTTATTCTTTTTTCAGAATTCTGAAGTACAGTGTCTGTGAAAACTTCACATAACAACTCAGCCTGAGCATTGATGTCATAAATGTTGCAATTTACTGTTTGTTTTTCCAGTATGCAAAGATAATACCACAACTTCAGCAGTTCTTACAAACTGGACACACAAACTGGATTTCCTTTTGAGTATTTTTCACAAAGTCAAAATTTTGTAGAAAAGCTCAAACGCACTATATTGCCAAAAGCATTAAATCAACCTTGTGGAAGGCCTTAATATCACCAGTTCATATGTGAGTGAAGGAAGACAGAGTATACACACACACAGCTCAAGTGGCAAGTTATATGTTAGCCATGAGTTCTTTCTGGAACAATCAATGTGTTTCTAAGTGGTGACAGTAACTCACCAAATCCTGAGAAACGTCATCAGTGCTTTGAGAGAGAGAACTGCTGAGATCAGCTGACGATCCCCCCTCTGTCCCTGGGGCGGGGCTTCCACGGCTGCCTGCAGGTGTGTTGTTCAGACGCAAAGACTCCACACCTGATTCTGGAAACATAATGCAATCGTAAACTAGACGTCCTGTGTATCACTCAGGTAAAATGATCAGGAAACTTGGCAGTATTAGATACCCGAGTCCATGAGAACAACAAAATTGTCACTGAAATCACTATCGATAGACAGGTTTTCATCAGGGAGGCTGCCGTCCAAGATGGCACTATCAAAGGACTGCTGGGAGTGCGAATGCTTCAAGGATTGGTGATGCAGATTAGGGGAGGACTCTTCTGAACGCGGATTCAGTTCCCTGAGAACACACGCATGTTAAATTAAACTGAGATCAAAAATTTCCATTCCAATGCTAAATATCTTTTGAAGAACAATTTTGTTTACAGAGACATAATCCATTTTATTTGTGCTTTCAGTGATGTGTTTTTTTTTAATTTCCATTTTATTTACCGTTTTGTTTGTTGTATCTTTTGGATATTTAAAATATGTTCCTGTTCCAGTGTTAAGTATTGTTTACAATGTTTATTGGTCTTTGAGAGGGTGAACTTGCATTATTATGCCATTACCAATATTTTACTTGAAATATTGTTTTCAAAACAACAATATTAATGTTTATTAAAATAATTACTGGGACAATTTATCACCCAGCAAAATTTGTTATCGTGTCAGGTAGGTGAACAACGACAACGCAGAGCTAGAGCTACAATTGAATAATTCAGATAAATTTATTCATGCATCAGTACAGGCCAATCAATCTGCAGACCAAAATCCAACTGAGAATCCAAAAATGCAGATTCACAGAAGCTCTCCATCAAATCTGACTGAACTTAAGATATTTTAAAAGAGGAATGGGCCAACATTTCCCTGCACATACAGATAAACACAGATAAACCCTTAGAGACCACAAGGGTTTGCACAGCTGGCAAGTCTGAAGACAAAATGCACAATATACTTCCAAGAATTTGATTTGTGAAAAAAATTATTTGAAAGCCTTGAACATTCCTTTGGCTTCATATTTATTGCAAAATTTCTAACAAAAACATTTCAAATAAAATACATTAAAGTTAGCGGTTATGACTATCCATGTGAAATATTCAAGGGGTATAAATACTCGAGGAAGATGCTGTGGGTTTCAATAACATAAACTGAGGACTCACCTGGGCTGAGCACTGAACAGTTTACTCATGCCTGAGCCTCGGCTCAGCATGCTGAAGGCATCTTTCGTTATGGAGAAAGCCCCTTTGGTTAGATCCAGTGAGGCACTGATGGCGTCTTTGGTGGCATCCTTGGTGACGCTGATTGCACTCGTCAGCTCCCCCTCCAGGCTGAAGGTGGACGATTCACGAGAAATCACTGGGGAGGGTCCGAGTGAGAGAGGAGGCGAGAGACCGGGCGTCTCCTCCTCCGTTCCCAGTCCGTTCTCCTTCACCTCCTCCTGCTCCTCCTCTACGGCCTCGTAAGCCTGCTCCACCATGCCATCTTGGTCCTCCTGATCGGCCGCGGCCGTGTTGACGGAGGAGACGCCGTTTTCCAAACCACTGTCCTCCAGGATGTCGTTGTCAGAGTGATGAGTCGGGGAAATGTCGGAGTCTGTCATGCTGGGGCTGTCTGTTTCCGGAGTCTGGGGAAGCTCTTCCTCTGGGGCAGCGGTGGCAGGGGGCAACAGCAGACCCACTTCCACTGCGTCCACCAGAAGAGCAAGACAAACCGTAGGTGGTTTGGATTTCCGGCCGGCATTTTGTTTATTACCTTGCAGATCCCGGCTCAACTCTGCCCCCAGTCGAACCATGGCATCCTTCATCCTCAGCAGGGCAACATACTGGTAGTGATTGAGCCACACCTTTAGTGGGGTGATGGTGTGTGCCAGGAAGTGGATAGAAGCAAAGGAGGCGTCATCCTGCTGAGGACCGGAGGGGGAAGACCACGAATCACTCTTAAAGGCAGACGGGTGGCACATCCACACCGACATGGCGAACGGCTCAACAAACAGTTGAGTTTTGCCTTTGGGGAATCGCCGAGCTCCATCGAAACCAAGCGTAACGCGGGACAAACTGAGAGACCAGATATCCTGGGATCGCAGTTGCTTCCTGTCCAGAGGCTGCGGCTCGGTTTCTTGAGCGTGCCGAAGAAAAGTGGAAGGAACGGGGTGGAAGACACTCGGTTCTCTGGGGTAAGGACAAGGTGGCGTCGACTGGAAGAAAGAGCAGCTGGTAAATTTTTCACACATGCTGCTGAGGTCAGCGGTGGAGCCATGAGGGCAGTTGCGAGTGTTGCTGAAAACCATTTGGGGGACAATAACAGAGAGTGACTGTGGGCGTTCGGGATGGTCCAGTATTGAGGAATCCAGAGGTATAATCAGCTATGAAAAGACAAAAAACATTCACAACTTTAAATACTTATACAGACTGAAACAAGTCAAGTGACAGAGAAAGCAAAACGCTATAGAAAGCAGAAAAATAAAGGGATTGTTCACTATTTTTCACAGAAATATTCAAGCATTTTTAAGGTAAGTTTTCAAACATTTCCAGCACCACACTTTGGAGAAAAAACAATACAAATGAACCAAAGAAGGCAGTTTCAATTCACCATTTTATGATATTATTTTTTAATGTTATTAGTATTGTACTAAATTCTACATCCTACACCAGGGAAAAGATAAACTGAAATATAACAGAAAGCTATGTTTTGAAAAATGTTCCTGCAAAGTTTTCTGGCATTTAGCAAATAGAAATAATTTTGGCAATTCTAATTAACCTAAAACAAGGAAAGTTTGGTCTGATTTAACTCCAGACAGTGAGAAAAAAAATGTGTATGTGTCTTTTTAAATATGTGGTTTCAACTGTAAATAACACTTTACAAATCAAACGTTGGATTGAACTTTATTACAAAACTACGCTGTTTGAATATCAAGCACGTTCAATGAGAGCATCCGTACAAATCCTGAAAATGTTAAGTGTCTACCTTGAGGTGAGCTGCGTCCACGCGGATGTCTACATGCTCGTCAGCCTTTTTACTGTCTTGCAAATGGTAGAATGCTTTGACCTGGTCCAGGGTCTGCAGAAGACCCCTGGAGAACAGATTGATCCACAGCAAGCTGGCTGCATCCACACACAGCTGCAGGCTGTTCAACTGGACATACAGATTTGAAGTGGGGACTGGGAGAAAAATAAAAATTATGGACATTCTGGTAAGAGACAAAGTAAGAACATACTGGCTGGCAAAGGTTTACACATCTCTATTAAAACGCCAGGTTTTTATGACTTTTCCCACCTCCAATACAATTTTTTTAAAAACATACATAGTGACAAAAACAAAACATTCTTTAAAAATAGCTGCGATAAGCTACAATTTCACTCACTGTGACTAAAACCCTTGTTCCATCAGATGAAAACAAAACCAGATCATGATGCTCTGACCACTATGTTTCACCACCACCATGGAGTTGCTAAATTTTGGAATCGTGGCAAAAATTTCATTTAGTTTCACCAGACCAGGACACATTCCCCCTGAGGTTTTGAAATAAAACTACGAATGGATGTTTTGTTTTTTGATTTTTTCCCAAGTTGACTTCTTAATCAGTGGATACACATATCAAAGCCGATTATTATCACATGTGCAACACAACCTGCACTTGACAAAAACTGCAACTTCTTCAGTATTTGTGGTTGAGTCTTCAAAAACAAGTTTTCATCTTTTTTTTTAATCAGTTGTTGAGAATATGTAATTTAATAGTAATATAATTGTATTGAAGTCTACTGAGGCCTAAAATGAGACTAAGCTTTTTAATAATCTTCAGAAACCTTATAATGATAGGGTCAGAACTTACCTGATGATAAAAAAACTATTGAGATTACAAATCAAAAGGTTTATCAAAATGCAAATCAAATAACAAAAGTACACAAATAATTTTCACCAAATTTTACTGAAATCAGTTAAACAATCATTTTAATCAGTAAATGCAGTAAAATATCAATGTAAAGTGAAAAGGGGCCATGCAGGTACCTGGTAAATTGGAGTTGTCAGGGAAGTAATACTCTGTGAACTGCAGATGAACTGCTGGGACGTTATCTGGCAGACGCTGAGCTTTCCGGTTGCAAGATATTAAAGAATGAGTCTTCTTGTTGTGACGGCCCCTTGTAGACACCTAAGTGAATGACGATTAAGTCGTTAACTGACATATTGTTAAACCTGAAATTTATTTGCTCATAGATCAGAGAGCAGAAATGAGAAATCATTCAATTGGCGAATAAAAGCAGAAAACAGAGTGAAGATCAAAGAGTTCCTTTTAGAAACTAAAAAAAGGTGGGAACCAGGCGTTCCCCCCGGGTATCGCTTGCTTTTATCAGATGGGGAACCAAAACTTTCTTGCAACTAAAATTACCTTTGACATTCTCATTTGTGATGGAGTCACGGCTGAAAATGCAGAAGCGGGCAGACTGCGTCATTTATCGTAGTGGTCAGGGGTTTTGTCATTTACAGGTGCCTTGGCAACAAAATGAGGGTATTTTTCAGACTCACTTTATAGTGATGCCGTTAATAATAAAGGAAATGAAAACAATTGCCATGCTGTCCTTTAAGCTCCCCTGAGTGTTTTCACTGATTTTCCATTGAATTGCAAAGTTCACCAGTAAGACAGTGTGATGCTGCTCTATAGGGAGTTTTGCTCTCTGTGTGCACACTGTCAGTTAAAAAGCCTTGAAAGCTGCTGATTGAGCAAAGCTTATATTCTGCAAGTGATGAGCACACTGCTGGTAGGAAACAGACTGGAAAGGCAACGATTAGTACAACTTTTTTCCCTTGAAAAAAAAAAGAAGCAACTTTTTAACTCATCTCAGTCATTTGAAGAGAAAAAAATGTTGAAGCACAAATGTTACTCTAGCATTGATTCAGTCATTTTATGAAGCTGGTATGAACATCAGCGTGTGTCGAACTGTTTTACTCCATCTACAGAGATTTCTGACTCCATTAAATGTCTGCATGCAGTGTACATGGAGTCAGTTTGAGATAAAAACTTGCCTGGTGAATGTCCACATCATCCATCCTGATCACCACGCAGCTAGATCGCAACCTCTTCAGGATTGAATTTAAAGAAGCGGTTATTGAGTTCCTGCTGGCTGCCTGCTCTTTGTCAGACGGGTTCGTCTTGGGGCTAGTCTGTCCATCTAAAGTTTGCAGATGAGAAGTAGAGACGTATTTGGGGATATGGATGAGTTGAAATTAGCTTAAAAGCTGTTATTATACCAACTTCAGTTGAAATGAGGAAATTAAATCCGATTATTTGATGAAATGATGTAAAATAGTCAAACCCTACCAAAAATATGTCCTGAATGACACATTTCCTGAAAAACCTTTTGCCACTCGTCCATTCCTCAAATTTTTTTGCATTTATTACATATAAAAAGAAAATATATTTGGAATCATTTTTGAAGTTTTACCCTTGGCAGTCTTTGCAGGAGAATCTTTGGCCGGCCCCTCAGAGTACGGCCCTGGAAAACCACAGGCCTCGGCTCTTCTATGGTACTCCTGCAGCAGTTTTCCCGCCCACTGAGCCTGCGCCTCCATGGCTCCGCTATAGCGTTCCCAGTGTCGGCACCCGTCAGCTGAGCAAAAAATCAACAGCCAGGAGCAGCTGTGATTCAGCCATCATTCGAAACTCAAACAGACAGTTGTGCCTGCTTGGACACAAATATCCTACGGAGCTTAGATAAATACCAAGGGTTACGAGGGGGTAAAGGATGGATGGATTTGGGAGATGACTGGTGCCTGTCTCCAGCAGTCACTCGGTGGAGGAGCGCTACACTCTGAACAGGTCGCCAGGCCTCCCTAAGCTTTATCGTTAATGTTTCCAGTTCACACTGTCTTCCATCGGTCAGAGAGAGGGTCTCTGATTTGACTTAAGAATCATTTTTGTAGACTTATCTTGAAGTCAGTTAGTGCAAGGTGTTCCAGATGGTTTTTAATTTGTACAGACAAGTCAAGCACGATCATTCTTTTTCTACTTACAGTCTTAAATATAAACATTTATCCATATGACTGAGGAGATCAGAGTTTAGGGTAGAGCTGTGTTTTGGAAGTTTCCCTAACACTGTTTAAGTTGTTTTACATGTTTTCATGGGACAAAGAAACTTTCTTTTTGTAGAATGGTAAGCTTCGAACGGTCTTGAAACTCTCCTCAGATCAAACATTATGGAATAGGTTTTAGACTGGAAATGGTGCAAACTGTTGATATAAACAGTCATGACACTAGCTGACTTGCAGCAAGTGACCTTCACTTTTGAAACAAAAAGGATGTAAAGTTTATCTTTCATTTAAAAAAAATTTTTTTTGTCATGTTACGACCAACACTGAGTTTGCATGCCATAGATTTTTCTTAGTGAACGTTTCAAGAGATACAAATATTTTATACGTACTTGTTTTCTAACTCTGTTTTTCTTTACCTGGCATTAGTTTGTAATTTTGTGAATACTGGAAATATCTAATGCATATCTCTTTGTTACTTTTGGGAATGTACAATTGTCACAATGTGGGTATTTTTTTTGTCCATCTAAAACATTTAAAAATGAAAGAGCAAATGCTTTTGGCTTTAACTGTAGCAATTAGAACTTTGTTTAACTCAACCTAATAAGATTGGAGGGCAGCTCTACTGTTTATTGCATCAAATATTCCACTGAGGATTATAACACTGGGCACACTTTCCGACGCCATTAGTCTGCATGAACAGTGAAGCTCCCAGCAGCCAGTCTTGTGTAACTAGTCTTGTGGTTACACAGAGGGCATCACACAGCCTCAGGGGGGAAGCAGCAGTTAAAACGCAGTCAGAAAAAGAACCAGTCATTCCTCTCACCAGGTCTGTGAATGGGATAGTAGTCAAAGCCCAGCTTCCGAAAGGTTAGCTGCATTGCACCCTGCAGGCCCGGCGGGGGAGGCTCATCTGTGTGGCATCACATAAGAGTTGTTTAAAACAAGCTTGACATAAATTACCCACCAAATAATTAACGAAGTGTAATATCTTTAGTAATGACATTAAACACAACCTGCATTTTCCAGAGAAATAAAGCGACATGAATAGTATATGCAAATGTACTGCCTTCTAACCTTCATCCACTGAAGAACTGTCATTGCATATGTGTAAGTCCAAGCGTGATATGAAGGTGTGGTAGGACGACTCCTTGACATCATAAAGATCAAAGTACTGACTGATGGTGTTGGGGGTGCTGGTGGAGGAAGGCAGGTGTTCAGTCCAAAGGCTGTGGATCACAGGTGAGGGAGGAGCTGTCTAAAAACAACACAAAAAAAATTCAGGATTTGTCAGAATAAATCAAATTGTGCAAATAAATAAATATCATTCCTGGAGAACATGTATCTTTAATAATTCTTGACTTCCTTTTGATCTACAATGACATACTCTGACAATAATGTCACCAGATTTTGAGGAATTGAATAAGGAGTCAGAAGTGGGCAATGCCTAGGTTTAAATGACTCAAAAGATATTTGTCTAGAGTCTGATAGGTTTCTTATAGTAGGTATTTTCTGTCATACTGACCAAATTGTAAAAAATACACAAAAAAAAAAAAATTAAAATAAAAAAACAGGTAAACCTGTAAGGATTCAGCAGTCATGCTCTTCCTCTGCTGGGCTGACTTCTCCATGGCCTCACTCAGAGATTTGGCATAATGAATGATGGCTTTGAGCTGAGAGTCTGTCAGTACCCACAACAGGTCATCCAGAATAAAAAGCAGCTTGGACGCCAGCACGTTACAGTCCTTTATCTAGAAATAAAATATGAAGTCAAAGACTTATGACAAAGCAACAGGTATTTATCTCAAATCCTTCCACAAGCAAGTGCATGTGCATTAAAAATCTAGCCCTACTCTGCGTTTTAGAGCGATGCGAATGCGTCCCTGGTTGGTGATGAGACGTAATGGAGTGCTGCCGAGGTCCTGGTCGTCACTCTCAATGGCGTCTGCCTCAATTCGCAGTGTTTGCCAGTTAATTTCTTTAAATGTCAACACCTGAAAAAAATAATTCAATCAAATTTCACGTTATGATCAGGACAGCAAAAAATCACAAAATGGGCAATAAATGACTCACTGCCCAGAGTGGTACAGCCTACAGGATGTTATAAACACATCTCTCACTTGCCAAACAAGTTTTCGATTGCTTGTTTGCAGCTGCGTTGTATACAATATAAACACTGTCAGTAATCCGTATTGCTGACCACAGCAGCAGGTTAATTATGCTAAAACTGGCATAATTAACCTGGTCTTCATTAGCCTTCAGTTTGGTGCTATATTAAATTTTCTTTGTTGCAGTCGATCATGTCTAATTCAAAGTCTAAAATATGTGAACTAGTCAGCAGATTGTTTTATCAAACAGGGATTCTTTAGAACATCATTTCAGATTCTGGAAATCTTTATTGCATTTGTGGCAACAAATACAATAAACAGAGCTACTTTTAGCAGTAGGGCCACCTTAAATTGAGACAATGATGAAAAGCAAAATATAAAGAGTAAGTAATGACAGATTTTTTGAAACACAGTTTGCAATTTGTGAAAACATGCAAACAATGAAAAGGGATTCTTAGTTTTCTCAGTTATTGCTAAACTCTTCATCAATCCAAAAACAAAAATAACAGATTAATATATTTTAAGTATTCAAACATCACAGTTTTTTTGTTTATCAAAATGGGCCTATAAGAACCCTACAGTAGGAAAGAAGGGACACATACAGTGATTTACAAGGGTTCACTGTTCATCCGGCAGCTAACAAAATCATGTGACCTGGTTAAATGATTTACTGCAGATTTAATAAGAACATGTGGCTTCAGTGACAGAAATTTAGTTGGCTGTGGTATGGCCGTCAGTGAGAGCAGAAAGAGGAAGGCCTGCAGCATAGCAATCTACCTCTCCTCTCTTGGGGTCAGTGATGCGGGTGTAGCGAAGGTCACTGCGCTGCCACTTGGGGTTGAGGCTGTTGCCCTGCAGCTGCCACAGCTCAAAGGAGGCGTGGAAGGCACGAGCCTGAACCTTGATGGTAATGGAGTTGATCCGGACAGACATGCCCTCTACCACTTTCTCCGCAAAGCCGTACTCGCTGAAAATGCATACATGACAGGTAAAATAGTTCTCAATTTGAGACACTTCAGCTCAGGATTTTAGACGGCTTACCTCTGCCCTGCTGTTATGGCAATAGGAGAAGGGCCGTTAGGTGGACGGGGCTCCTCACATGTCCTCATCTCAACCTCAACTTTGTCCAAGAACTACACAAAACATTGAGACAGCACACAATTTGTGCTAGTCCAGAAGTAATCTAACATTTTTAATGACGTCACAATAATGAAATTTGCAGCAGTAAAGTGCAGAAACAAATGCTACAGTCATAACAGAGTTAAGTTATATTTTAACGTAAGAAAAAAAAAAAGGCAGCTTCACTCCAAATAAGGATTTCATCATCATCCTTACCAGGCAGATGGGACTTGTTTTCAACTTTGTCCATTGTATCTGAAAAGACAATAGTGTGTCACTCAAGAAGACGTCACACAGTGATGTGCACAACTGGACACAAAGGCTTAGTGAGCAGAGAGGTACAGAACAGTCCAAATTTACCACAGAAAATCTGAAGCGTAAAACATTTTTACTCTCCTATCCTGCTCTGATCTGAGTAACTAGTACTACACTTAGTATGATGGACCACTAGGTGAATGATAGAAACTTTACTTTGATTGGTTCAGACGGATTATCAAAAGGTCATATATAGATTTTTGTTTAAACTGTTCATTAAATGCATCAAAACTTTAAATTATCACCATTTCTGTCTATAAACCCAACAAACAGTATAACCTCACTTTGTTTTGAGTTTATCCCAAATATAATGAAGGCTATAAACTTTTACGGTTATGCATTGAAGGAGAAATGTAATGTTTTCAATTTCTTTTGAATTTGAAACTATGAAAATTATCAAGAAATCTGCAGAACATGCATTAGAAATTAACAGATTAAACATGTAATAAAAGTCTCACAAAAGAGAATCTCTAAGTAGAACACAAAAAAAATGCAATTTTAAATCATTCATTTGAAATTATAAGCCTGTCCTGAGCTCATAATATTTATGCACCGCATTTACCTAAATGTGTATCTTGAAAAGGGTTTATTATAGATTTCAATAATAATTTCCCCCCCAACCAGATAATTAAAATTATTTTAAATAATACTAAGGAACACTTTTATCTTGTGAGAGTATTCCACAGCTAAGGCGATACATTCTAAAGCATAATGTCAGCAGCAGAGAAAATAACAACCAAAACTGCAGTAGTCCATTTCAAATTTTTGCTTTTTAAATATAGTAAATAAATATGGCATCAGTAAACAACTCTAAAACTAAAAGGTTAAAGTAAAACAAAACTCTACAGAGATAATTGTTTGTGTCCAACATTAAGGATAAATCTTTGCTCAACTTTAGGAGTATAGAATCTTGACATGCAGGATTACTGAAATGGTTTTTAAAACATAAAGCAGTCGGCCTGTCAGCTATGCGAACACCAGCCACTATATCTCAGAATCACAGTAGCCTCTAGCCTTTAGTGTGCCTGTGAATCACAACTGGCCTGTCCATTATCAGCAACCAGTCCAAATCTCAGGGGCCAGAACATTCAAAGCAGAGTCGCTAGTAGTTTTAATCTTTATGAATCTGCCAGTACTCATTTCATCAAGTGCATAGAGTAAAAAAAGAAAAGGATCTGCATTATTAGTGAAGAGAATTGTTGTTTTTGCTTTGAAACTGAACTGTGGCACAGTAACAAAGTGATGCACTTTTTAAAAAAAAAAAGGAATCTGACCACCATGTTAGATAAGCTTCACAACCAGGCTGGATGAGTCAATAAGGACGTACCCTAATGGCGGCCTTATTGCAGTAGACCCGTGTGACGGCCAACCAGGTCGGCAGGTCCAGCATGTTCTGAAGAACCTCTTCATCTAGCTCCAGGTTGGACAAGTGTCCCTCCCCCTTCAGTGTGCTCAGGTTGATCTTGTCCGGGGACAGGTTCTTGGTGAACCTTGGTGGAAACAAAACCATGTAAGACAACATTTTGGCCTATATAGGAAGGATGTTGCCAAACTATTCAGCAAGAGAACAATGTGAAAATTCCATATCAGATGCAAAATCAGAAAAGTCAGCAAACCTTTCAGTCACTATGTTCGCAAAGCTGATAGACATTCCCCAAGGACTTGCAGGTCTTATTGCAGCAAAATGTGGTTTGTGGTAAACGCTGACTTAGGGGGGAAGAATACCGTATGTCTCCACAAAACACTTTTGTGGAGATTTTATTTTTGTATTTTGTGTTAGTGTATCACAGGCATCTTCAACTCCAGTTCTCAGTTTTTATGTGTACCTGGTCAAACACTGCTGATTCAAATAGCTGAAATACCTCCTCAAAAAGTTATCAATTTGTCATACAAGGGATATTCCTAAAACATGCTGATTACCTGCGTTTGAAGACTGACTGATTTTGGACACAACCGGTCTGTCACATAGAAACCAAAGACAATACATTTAAGTTTTAGAGTAAAACACAAACAAATGTAGAGACGTGCTATGAATACTTTAAGGCATTGTAAAATACATGACTAAACAAAGCTATCTCAAATATCTGTAAAATTCCTAAAATAAAGATAACAGACAGGAAATACAGGAAAGCTATGGTTTCAACTTTAAATTCTGAATATTTAAATGGCAAGACTCGTGTTTTGGCATTTTTCTTGACTGAAACGTAGCTCTTGGTACAGACTTCAATGCAGGATCATTTTAGCTTGCTTAAATTGTCCTTTTGTGTGGAACAGTAAAAAAAACAAAACAACTATTATTAATTGCATACAAACTCTGTTTAGTTCCCATGGAACATTCCAAGGGATGTTGATTTTTCACAAGCCTTAAATGATGACATGAACTGACATAACAATGTAGTTTTTTTTTTACATCATAAGCACTTGGATTAGCAGTTTGGTAGTAAGCTTTTTTTTTTTTTTTAACTCAGATTAGATCACAGGTCATAATGAAGCTATTATTTATTGACTAAGTAATGCCTTCTGCTAGACGAGATTACAAAGGATTAATGGCTGGAAACGTTCAGGAAGTCAAAAGGGAGAAAGGAGTCTTTGTATATACTTTGCCAAAAAAGAGCAACGATTGAATTAAACTAAGACCAATACAGCTCATAAAAAAAAGAAAAAAAAAACAGAACTAGGTAAATATGAAAAACAAATAAAAAACAAACAAACTTTGTTTGACAATATAAATATATTTGCTTTTCTTCCTTCTGCTATATATGTTCTTTATCTTTCACAGAATAACCTGCTTAAATTGAACACTGACTGAAACAAAAAGCTGGAGCAGAATAACAGTTAAATACAAAAGCCTCTGTCCTCCCTCTACTGTGGCCTTTTACATGTGAAAGAACCATGACAAATTGATTAATTACCACCGGCTGGTAAAATATGCAAAAACTAGAGCTAAAAGGGGAACACTATCACACCATGGTAACACTTTTTTTCTCCTGAAAGTCAGGTGGAGAAAAAATCTGCTCCTGAACGCAAAAACTCAGAAGAGATTAATTTTAAAACCCTTGTTCATGAGTTAAACTAACCTGCATGATTTGGTTGTTCCCTTCTTTACTCACATCTGATTTTAATTGGCAGGTGATTAGCGCGCTTCTGCAGGGTTTAAAGACAAGCTGTTGGACTTCTCATTCTTATGAACCTGGAATGTTTGGGTCTGATACATCTTTCATATTTCTAAATGCCATTTTTCACTTAATCTTGAGAGTAATCATTCTTTTTAGAAATAAACCATGTATTTATGGCACATATTTTTTTTTACAACAATCAGGCATAAAATATGCCACAAAAATACAACATGATGGAAAAATTAGACCCCTAGATTGTAGAGTAGAAAATAATTCTATCAATTTGTACACTGTACATAATGCAGAATTCAAATCTCCCTACTGAATACTCATGCCACTACACAAGAGGTAACTAATATGGGGTGCAACGGATATCTTTGTTTTCCTGAGCACTGGTGCTGCTCCCAATACAAAAACACCCTGGATGAAGAGCCACACCAACTCTGAAACCAGTTGTGCCTGCATGTGACAGCATGAACACATCTATAACGTGCAGTAGGGTGAGTAATGGAGGACCATGGTTGGGGAAACATTGCATTGGAGTACAAACTAAAGAAAATGTTGATGGCTAATACTTCTCATCAGATTTAATCTTATTTGGACCAGAAATCACAAAATAAAAGCTGATGTAAGTCAGTGCTCTGACACGTTTCTATGGTATGAATTTGAACTAATTTTAGCAAACCACCTAACTAGAAACTATCTTTAGAGTTGCATGAATAATTTTCTGAAGCAGATTATTCCTAGGAAATTACTCCCCAGTGTAACTGGCATGTACTACATATAGGTCGATTTATCACAAGCAGCTGAGATGATAAAACCAATTATTTTAGACATTTTTAGGTTACGAAATTAAAGGTCGATACATAAAACATGGCAACATAAAGCTGACGAGAATAAATAGATGTGTGGGAAAGTGCTGCTCTCCTGCAGGTTGAGGCGTCTGCTGCGTGACCCCGTTAAGTCGTCCCACTGTTTTTTTTTTTAATGCTGCTGTTTATTAAATGGGTATTGTGAGCTAAAAAGTAACCAGCCTTGCTGGTTACGTTCGGTGTTTTATAAGCACAACGGCAATGACGATTCAATCATTCATCGCCCAGATGGGCTAACTGGCTAACAGAAAACCAAACACTTACCTTGACAAATGTTTCAGAATCTGCTTTTTAATAATCCCCGCCATTTCTGCTGCTAGTGTCTATGACGAACAACGTCTGTGGCTTTTCTAACCGGACAGGCATACATTAGCTGTCAGTTACTTCCATAATGAACATGGCGATAACTGTGCATCTTGTTAGCGGCTGTTACCTCTTCGCTAAACACTGGACTGTAGCTAAACCCCAGTCTCACGCGCACGCGAGTCCACGTACACGTAGCTCAAATGATGGAAAAAAAACAAAACAAAAACATCAACAGTTACGACACGATGCTGCCATCTCCCGGTTGCGCATTGTAGATGCATTTACCATTCATAAAATGAAACTTGCTTGTGCTGTACACAAGTTTTGTTGTTTAAATATTATTTTCTGTCTGCTGAGTCTGTTGTGTCATTTTTGACGTCAAATGAATACACAGTGAACACCATTGTTCCTTTTCTAACATGTATATTATCTATTCTCAGTCTCATTTTCATAGCTATTATATTGAAAAATATAAATAGGAAAAGTGTTTGTTTTGCCTAAAATATGCTATTGTTTTTGCTTGTATTTTTCATTTTAATATTTTCAGTACCAGAGTTTTATATCTTTACATTGTTGTCCATCTTGCCACATGATTTGAAATATTAAATCAAGCGTCATGTACAGTTACAGTTCTCAGCCTTGTTTAATCAGTGCTGCTAATCTTATTTTAATACAATGTTTGGGTACTCTACCTAACCTTGCCAACATGTCATCCAAATATGTTAGAATTTCATCTAAAAGTTAAATTACTTAAATTATTCAGGTCAAAATACAGTTATATATTTTAAACTTGTACTTCTGTTACTTTTAATGCTGATGGCTTCTCATCATTTCATTTTTTGCTAAATCAGGATACTAAACAGATCAACTAATAAAGAATGGTCATTTAATGATTTTAATTAAAAAATAAATGTTCCACACAATGAACTGTTTTATGCGTTCTCTTACAGACTATTAAAGACACCTAACTTTGTCAGTTTCCTGGAGGAACCAGTTCTTTATATTCCACATAATACTGAGTGAAAATGTCACAACTTACAAGTAAAAAAAAAAATTGATATAAATTTTAACATGAGTTAAAAAAAACACCTCAAAATTTAAATCAGCTAACTGTGACTTATACAAATATTTTACTCATTATTTAATAGTTCATACACTTAAAACTATGATTTTATTAAAAGGAATAATAGTTATTACATGTCATTTGTACAGTGAAAATAGTCAACAATGAAGCAGCGCTCTTTTTCTTTTTTTTCTGTATTGACTCACTCGCAGGGTTCAGTCATGTGACATGCGCACTCGGCCCTGGTTTGGAGTTTGTTATGACAAGTCGAGGCCTCGGTGTAAATTAGTATCGCAGCCCCCTGTCTCTGCCCCGGGCTTATCCGTCATGGAGGGCATGGACCTGGACCTGGACCAGGAGCTCATGCAGAAATTCAGCTGCATGGGAACAACAGACAAAGACATTTTAATATCGGAATTTCAGAGGCTCCTGGGGTTTCAGCTGAATCCCGCCGGATGCGCCTTCTTCTTGGACATGACCAACTGGTGAGCTCGGGGATTCGTTTACGGCCTGCTATGCGCTGGGTGTCGGAGAAAAGATACAGATATGTAGCTAGCTTTCTGCACTGCGTCTCTCGCTATACAAAGGTTATTAATCTAAAAAAAAGGAAACTGAAGATAAAAGTAATGAAACTAGCTTACTTTAGTTGACAAGGAACATTATTGTTTGGACCTATTACCAGGGACAGTTAACGACGTCGTAGTAACGTAACTAGCTGAGTCAGTGTGTGACTTTTGATTGCCTGTCAGGGACACAGATGGTGGCAGTATTTGCATATCTGTTAAAATACTGACTGCGTTACATTATTCTGGTGTGTAATGAGAATATAATCCAAAACCTCTTTGCTTTTAATTGGATATTCAAAAGATCATAACATCAGGGCATATCTATTGCAAATGCCACCCGAGTAATCCCCTCATTTATTACATAATCTACAAGCGCTCACTCGCTGCTTAGATCGCCTTCAACGCCAGATACTCTGGGTAAAATTTAAACTCCTTCAATATGATTGAGAGCTTAATATCGATTTTTTTTTCATTGAGAATATCAGGGGAATTATTTTAGTTTGCTGTTTGAATGACTTTGACTTCCGGTGGCTTGTTTTCTCTATTTAATAGTGAGCTACGCAGTGCAATGGTGGGAAAACGAAAATAAATGTGCTTAAGAGTGTGACTGACTGTTCTGAAATTCCCCTTAAAACACATACCTGCCTAAATATGGCGTTATGTGAACAAAAGAAGTAAGCTTCATTAAAGCTACATACTTGTTTCAAGTACCTTGCAAAAGTCTTCATAACCTTACAACATTTTTAGATTTTGTCACTTCACGACCAATACATTTTAAGTTCAAGTTTTGTATTCTGACAGGAGGACAACCTTAAACATAGAGCCAGAGCTAGTTTGGAAGGATTTCAATTCATGTATTTTCATGGTAAATGTTTAGACCATTTGAAATTTTGTGGAAGGTGTTAGTTTAGTTGATTTTAGGAAACTACAATTAGCCTTTTTCAGCAGCAATTGTTTTTTTCTGCCCTTCAAGCTTTAATTTTTATAATTGTTTTTCTTTTTATTTACCTTATTAAGGCCTCTGAGTGGCTTAAGCATTTCCTGCTAGACATCAGATGAAAGATAGAGTATGTCCTAGAGAGGCTGCTTAACACTTCTAACTAATTTTAAAATAAAAAAAATCTATGTAAAAAAGGTTTAGTTAACTTAGTTCACTCTTATTTAACTTAAATGTTCTCATTCTGTTTAAGCTGCTGCTGAAATATAACAGACATATATGTTTTGTTGTGCAGGAATCTGGTCTGATTTCTGTTGCCATTCTTCTCTTTCTTTATTCTAGGAATTTGCAGGCTGCCATAGGAGCTTACTATGACTTTGAAAGCCCAAACTTCAGTGCACCTTGCATGTCCTTTGTGAAGGATGTGACGATTGGTGAGGGTGAATCCGTTCCACCTGACACACCATTCACAAAAACCTGGAGGATACAGAATACTGGTAAGCCAGCTGGACCATTCATAAAAGTTCTTTTTTACAGAGGTCCCATGCTGTCTTGAAAAGTCTGGAAATTATGAAAAAATAATGGTAAAATGTTTTATTTTCAAACTTTATTCCTTTTTTTTAAATCTAAGAGATAAAAATCTTATGATTCTAGTTTCAGATTTTTTTTACAAAGAAAAATCTCACAGAAAACGTTTCATTTTGTTCAATTTATTGGTAATAGTGTATAAATGGTAATATCAAGAACTTTACTAGGCAAATTGGTCCTATGCACATCCAGGAATATATAATTAAAGCAATCTATTATAGTCCAATCATGCAGGGAGATTTAAACTCAATTACATACACTCCTTTTCTAATGGTTATTATGCAGCAGAGTCAAATTTATTTTATAATGCCAGCTGGTAAAAGTTTTTTAATTAAAGGAACAGAAGCTCAGCCAAATGCATCAAGTGACTACTGTCTTTGCAGCAATCCCTCTTCTGAGCAAGCACATGGTGACTGTAGAAAGGAACAGCTCCCCTTTCACAAGATAAAAGCCTCCACCAGAACCAGACTCTGCATATGTGGCAGTGTTCAAACACCATTATACCAAGAAAAGGAACATTGTGCTAAATTGGAATCCAGGTGTTTCATTGTTTTGTTCTTTTTTGGAACCTACAAATAGCAAACCCCAACTAGGTAAATGTTTTGTGCTCAAATGTCTTTAATGTTATGGAAACTGTTGGAAAAAATGCAGACACTTGAATCTGGAAAATTATGGATTTTTGAAATGAAATAGTTCTAGAAATCCTTTTTATATTAAAGGGTAAAAATACAACCATGTGAGCTTCTTGTTTGTGTCCGTGCCTTCCAGGTCCAGAGTCATGGCCTCCTGGGGTTTCTCTGAAGTATGTGGGAGGTGATCAGTTTGGCCATGTGAACATGGTGATGGTGCGCTCTCTAGATCCCCAGGAAATGACTGATGTCAGTGTGCAGATGCACAGCCCCGTTTCTCCTGGCATGTACCAGGGTCAGTGGAGAATGTGCACAGCTACAGGACTTTACTATGGAGGTAAGGAGAGCACACTTACACTTCAGCAACCTGCTGTGGATAGCAGCCTCCTGCACCGTTCGTACTGATGACTCTGATATCAGCTAATGAATTATTCTGAAAAACCCACTACATTCAAATAGTGAAAGTCTACAAAAAGACAATTAAACAGAGTATAAAACAGCATTTTTACAGAAGGAGGAGATTGCTTTGTCTTAATAAAAGGAAGTTATTAAAGCCTTTGTTCAGATCTAGCAACACTCTCCCTGACTGATTAAATCCCAAGTTAACAGCTTTAGCCCTTTTCCCACTTGGCAGTAAAATCTATCTGGAGTAATCAGATCTCAGTGGCCTGCTCGTCATGAAAATTTAACACAAAGCCATGTCACACAGTCAACCGAATAACAACAATAACAAGATGTCAGCAGCTTTACTGGAATTTCTGTAGACTTACAAAGAAATTTAGTTGCTGGAACAATAATGTTACCTTTGCATTAACACATTTTTTGTTTTATGAAAGAGTTTATTTATATTGTAGGGAACACCATTTCATTACATTAGAAACTCACATTCATGTGATTATTTTTTAATATTTGTTGAACAAAGTAACTTCACGTTTTGGGATTTTATAGAGCTGTAAAGTTAAACCACTTAACTTCACCCCATTAACGCACTCAGTTTCATACACAATGGTATTGTGAACATAAGCCCAGTAAGTGGTGCTCATGGAAAGTTCAGACTCTTGTTAGGTGACTGAGATTGTGCGTTTTTTTATCCGGTTACCACAGCAAATGTAATAAGCTCCAAAATCAATCAAAACAAACCTTACAGCTTGGAACGAAACAGCTTGTAATTCGATCCCTTTCAGCCTATTTATAGAAGAAGAGTTTGTCTTTCGAGGCATGGTAGACTTAAATTTCACAAGTGTTTTATTTCAACTTAGAAAAGCTTTTACTAACCAGCTTGATGCAACAGTACACACTGGCAATCAAAGTTTCATATTGACAAACCGTAAAATACATAAAATTTCACTGCCAGTGTTATTCTGAAATACTGATATTTCCCTCACTTTTAGGAGTTGAAGAGTTGAACTTAGCCATTCATTGAACTGTTCCAAACTGAAGATTCCCATTTTGCCTTAACTGTAAACAACCATCCACAGTCCTCCTCTGTTTGATAATTACCATGTAAATCCTACAATGCATTGTCAGTCTACTCCTTTGTGTAATGATTGAGCACTTAGTGGTCAACATTAGGATCTGCCAGGAATCTGGGCAAATTTTAAACAAAGCACATCAATAATTGACGCAGTTGCTTTTTCAGACATTGCTTTGACAATGAATGAATGTAAAGCTCCAGTATGTAACTTCATAAACTATTTTTGTGTTGTGCATATTTGTTCAAACTGAAATGCACCGCTCTCAGTCAGAAAACAACCAATCAGAACCAGGAGAAAGGTCAATTATGCTTGTATATATGCTGCTCAATGTACTAATGGCATTGAAACAACTCATCATCACAGGAAAACAGTTTATCGGCCATCCTCGGTGGCCATGGTAACTAACCTGTGGTGTATTTCTGCATATGGCCATAAGACCACAGGAAGGAGGCAGTGGAGCTAATGTTTTTTTGCACAAATTATCTGTTTCTTATTATTTTGTCACAGCACAGTGACAGTTTTAACAAATATGTAAAAAAAAACTTACTGCTTATCAAAGTTATATACTGCAGCTTTAAATGATGGAGAACTGAGAAAGTATTCAATCTTTATACAAAAAATATGTAGGGACCCTGTATTAGATTATCTAGTTGAGAAAAACCCATAAGTAGTACACTTTTAATGGATTACAAGTTCTTTTTTTTATTCAGTGAACTAGATCATAGAGGATGTCAAAACATATTTAATACCTACCTACAAACAAGTTTTCTTACTTACGTGAGAAGTAAAAAAACTGTTTTTTGCTTATGAACATGTAGTATAGTTTAGGCTACATGATTTGAAGTTAGTTTGAGTTTCTTCTACATAAAATTAGGAATGATATCAATGCTGTCCATTAATATCTCATCTGCTACTTCAATAAGATATTTTCAAATCAAACACAGCTTGGTTGTTTCACATATTTTTGAAAGTGAATTCTAACCTTTACCTCTAATACCTTTTACTGAACAACGTCCCAACAGGAGGAAACAAAAACAGAGCTTCTGAATAACTACTATGATCAAGCTGTGATATAATATTTTTAAGAAAGTGTTGGATTTTTAATTTTTTTTTAATGTAGTAACCGTGTTCCTTTGCCTCGTCAGATGTCATTTGGGTGATTCTGAGCGTAGAAGTCGGAGGCCTCCTCGGAGTCACGCAGCAACTTTCCTCTTTCCAAGCTGAGTTCAACACCCAGCCTCACCGCAGCCTGGAAGGAGACTACAACCCGTTTGCCTCGCCACAGAAGAGCAAGTGCCCCAACAGTAACAACAACCACGTCCACAGTGACAGCAGCAGTAGTGTCACAGAGGAACATTTGCAGGGAAGCCCACACCCGCTGCAGCAAGGCCAGAATGGACTTTCACACGGCTCTGTGGATATAGTAGCAAACCGTCTACAAAGCAGTCTATCAGTAGTTCCGTGTAACCAGGTGAGATATTTTGGAGAGAAGAAAGATTTTTCTTACAACTAAATCAGGAGAAAATAGGCTTTAAAATTGAATCATGTTGCTTTTAGAAGCTGTTTTCAGACTGGTGAGTTCCATAAAACATTTATCTACGACTCCATTATAGTTCAAAAAGCTTTGAAGTAAATTAGTCTTTTATTGAAGTACACACACACAGAAAAAATCCAACCTGTAATTTAAGTGTATTTCAAGAAATGCACCAGTGGAAGAATAGTTTGTACCTCCTCTGTCAACACATTATACAACCCCCTTTAGCCAATAGGGCTGTGCTCGGTCCTGTCCTGTAATATTTCACAAGGCTGAAGGATACACACTCAGGGATCTTTGACCAACTCTCTTTACACAATCTCTCTAGATCAAGGCTGTCCAAACTTTTTGTCTCCTGGGCCAAAATCAGCTCAAAAATACTCACGGGCTTAAAAAATACCACTTTTAAAAACTAAAACCAGAAAAAAATTTTTTTTATTTTTTTATGTACTCAACAATAATCTAATTTTGAATTTTAATGTAAAAAAAAAAAATGTTATTATTATTTTTTTTTATTTTTTTTTTAGGAGCAGGATTATAAATTCAAAACTTCAAATGCCTTTTGCTTGTTTTCCTTATTAAATGAAAGGCATCCAGTTGGCTTATTATTTTGGGCCAGATTGAAGAAAACAAGAAAATATTTGTACGTTCTTAACAATAAAAACAAGCTGTAGGTCATTTGTAAACACTTGCTGTATTTAGCTAAGTTTTAATACAGCAATTAAAAGCAGATGTGGCTGCACCAAGGTGTAGAAAGCTTGATTTTATTTTTTTATTTTTTTACTGTAAGCATAAGGTTAAGCACTTCTCTTATAATTTGGTCATAAGTTTTTGATCGTTATGTTGAAATTAATTGTAAAATAAAATCTATCAGACTTTTATTCAGTATAGATATACATCTAGCCTGGCTGTACTGTAGCAGTACATTTGTAATTAGGTGACAGTTTTGACACCGTTAAGACGATGAACCCACATTTTTTGACTCATTTTTTTGCTTTTCCTGCATCTCAGTACTTTCACCTCCCTTTGTGAGCTTTAGCATCTCAGTCACTATATAAACTGTGAGCATTTAGGAGAATGAAAACCTATCTGACCGGCCAAATGAATTATTGGCATGCAGAATTTGCATGAATGTCACTTGAAATATATTATCCTTCCAAGTATTAGGTCTAAACAGTTTGTGATTGTGATTTATCACACAGTAATCTTTCAGTCTTAACAGTATCTTGTGCAGCTCTAGCATTTAGGTAGCACCTAATGGTTGTTTTGGAGACTTGGTGAACCACAGGTGACAATCTATGCATCAGTTTTCCAGCACAGAGCTTCTGCATATTTGTTTCTTCTTTACTTTCTTTACCACCGTGCCTGCTCTGCATGGTGACCACTTCCTTTGTGAAAGCAGCCCAAGTTCTGTCCTATTTCAGAAGGTGGTTTTACAAATCATTGACAGCAAGGGATAGCAATAATCTTGCCACTGAGAATGTTATAGTTTGTTTTTTTTTCCTCACAAAATCAAACACCGAATTTAAAGGTTGGATTCTCAGGAGGCTTTCAGTGTGAGATTATGCTACAGCAGCAGAGAAGGATTTACATCTTAAAGGCTTTTTGCACATCTTTGTCAGAGGTGCCAATAAATGTACTAAATCTGAATATTTTAATAAAGGAATCAATGCAGCAGCTATGGAATAAAAATGGAATTAAGTATTTGCAGCTTTCTGCTGCACCCATCTCCACTGCTCACTTCTAAAACTCCCTTCGTATTTAAGTTTTGGCTTTATGGTGTGTGAGTTAAAAACATGAGTTCTGTTTCATGTGTTCTACATTTATCTGTTTACAATATCTGTGTGTGTTTCTTTTCTAACTCTCTGGTTTTGCACCTCTGATTAATTATTTTTAAATTATTCCCTTCTCTTACAGATACAAGAGCCCTCTCCTTTTGGGCACTCTTAATCATGGGACTTATCACTGTATGGCAGCACTAAGTTGTACCTCTGGAATTTCTCACACCAATAAACCAGGAGGCTTTACTGTGGAGTGTGGAGGTCAAAACACTTTATGCAAAGTCCAATTACACTTAAAAACAAACAAACAAACAAAAACGCCGGAGGCCGACGCTCCTGATGTGCAGCTGAACCAACATCCCACTGTATGCACGTGTGAATGCTAAGTTAAAAAATATGAGTGCTATGAGTCTTGAGTGATAAGCTTTTTTTTTTCCTTTTACTTTTAAGATTTCCTTTTTTTTTCCCTAGTTGACAAGGATGCACATGGGCAGAGCTGAAAGTAGTGGGTGTTTGAGAGCTTTTTTGTGTGTGTGTGAAGATGTGCGTGCATTGTGCAACCTGAAAAGAGACTTCAGAGTTAAAGCCATTAATTTTTGCCAACTGATTCTACAGTTTCTGCTTCTCTTAGTTTGTTTTCTTGAATTTTGGACCCTCTGGCCTATATAGCACTAAGGTTGATTGTAAAGGCTACCCTGAAATGCAGTTTTTGGGTTTTAGATGTCAAGTCAGTTAGTGTAAGATTTTTACTACATGACTCTTGGCATATTGACATTTTTTCTACCCTGTCACACTGCATGGAGTGTAAACAGCTGAACACATTTTTTGTGCTTAGTCAGGTTGGTGGCCATTGCTACTTAGACAAATATAGATTTGGCAAAATTGAGTTGAATCAAGTTCACTCGCATATCCGCGGAATCAATACTGTTAGCAACTTGTATCAAATACAATATCATTATATAAATTTATTGGTGCTTTATCCAGTCATTGTGTGAGTTGGTATTAGGTTTAGTTTAAGTCTTGAAAACTTTCATGTCATTTTCTCCAGAATGGGCCCACCTGCACCATCCACCAAGCTTTAAATTGGTCCTGAAGTCACAAAAGCAGGCACAAAAAAGGAGCATTTTTGCTATTAACAACTCATCTCTGAAGTTGATGTTTTTTTTTAGAGTTTTCAGGCTAAGTTACTTTTGAATATATCTAATTATGCCTCACAAATGAGGGTTTTCATTTACAAACACAGCATTGTAACTCAATTAGTGCACATCATGCTGTAAGACTTAAAACTCAAGCCATATTGACATCAATAAATACTTTATAAAGACATTATGTCACATTATACAAAATCAAAGAGTTTGGTTCAGCCTGTATTAGACTTAACATTTAGGTTGAATGTATTTTGTGAATGTAGACAAAAATTACAACGTTGACAATGTTTTCTATTACCCAAAGAACCTGGATTATGTTTGAACTAAACTGGCAGTTTGACTCTGTGTACTTTCTTTCCCTGTCTTTTGTCTTACAAAAATGTTTTGGAAGCTATGTATTAACATGTACTGAACTAATTAGAGATGCACCAATAAATTAGCCACAGATTGTAATTGGCCAATTTTCTGTTGATTGGCTCTGACTGGTCTTTGGCCAATCAAACTCTCAAAAATCAGATCGTTCATGAAAAGCACCAAAACCAAAACACCTATCATATTTTGTGCCTTTTGTTTCCATGGTGAGGGAAGTCCAGTTTCCCGTAGGAAATTTGTGCTCTGTCCTATTTTGACTCTTCAGCATGACACAGTTTGATCACTGGACAGCTCCTGTTGCCATGGATCATTTGACAAGATAAAAATGATGCCTCCTGAGCAACTCTCACCCGCCACATACAGTATATCACACATGTTCTCCACTTCTACAGAATCAACTAAAATATTGCAGCAATGGCCCAATAACATTAGTGAATCCCACCCTACACTAAGCTGTCTACGCTGTTGATTTGTTTGTGATGCGCGAAACTGACGGCTTATTCTACTTTCTGACTATTTTGGCTAATATTTACTTAAACACCTTTAGGCTCTCAGTAAGCATTGAAAGTTCATTTCTTGACATGGAGTTGATGTCCATATAAAACATGCCAAAACTGTATTTTCAATATACATTAGCCATCCACATTTAGTTTAGCACAATTTTTAAATTTAATATAATTTAGATAAACTTTAAAGGGGTATCCTTTGCATAAATTAAGATATTATTGCGGTTCTGGAATTTTCTGCTAAGTCTATTACTAATAAAAATCTGCAGCACATTTTTTTGTATTTTAAGTGTCATGGAATAAAAATATCAGATAAAGCAAAATTGTAATTGCCAGTTCAGACCTAATAGGAAACTGGAAATTGGTGTTAGTAAGCAAAAGCCTGATTGGTGCATCTCTACAGCTTATTGTGTCATTGATTGGTGCATCTCTACAGCTTATTGTGTCATTGCAAATGAATTCACATGTCCTTTTGAAGTGTCAGCAGTTCTTTACGTTCTTTTACCAAATGACTAATATATGCACTGAGTGATCTAACCTTCTTCACAAATGCTGTTATTTTCTTTCAGAATGACTGCGAAGTCAGAGAAAGGTTATGATCGCTGTGATTATATCATCTGCAGTCAGTGTGTTAGACCACCTCATCAAATTGGTGCCCTTTAGTTGATGAAAGTGTAAACCCCTGAGGCGCTGAACCATGATATGACAATACCAGCTAATGCAGAAATACTGCTCCTGTTGCGCTGAAGCATTTCCTTCCAGTAACTCGTGCGATGTGTGTTTCTTCTTCCAAATGTCATTTCATCGCGTACTAGGTGTGTTGTTTTCTTTGTGTAGCATCTGAAGTTTCCTTCACAGGGTGAATCAGTTGGTGTAAGACTCACACAGCAGCGCATGTATGCAAGTGAGGAAGTGCAAACAAGTGAAAGATCATTTCTTATATGTTTGATGAATGTTTCTACAATTAAATTATCACAGAAATGAGCTACATGCTTTGTCGTGTCTGCAGTTTTTGTTTATGGATTCGTTGACCATAAGTCTGACTCCAGCTTAAAACTAAAAGTGTAAAGGACAACCCATTTTCAGTTCACTGATAGTCAGTCCGCCATAATTTTAATCTAAATTGTCCAAGTATTTCAAAGATGTTATATTACAAACACTCCAATCAGACTCCCATGGCCTTTGGGAGAGAAAAAGGCCCACCTTGGCACCAATGCTCTATAATACCTAACAGTTCACAGTGAATGCTTTTCATATATTTATTACTTGTTTGACATAAAATCCACCTTGAGTTTTCTCAAAAATCTATATTTTTGTTTAATTTGACCAAAACACGCAATAATATGTAAAGTCCCCGCAGAGTTTACCATTTATATTTGTGTAGGACAGCAATGAATTGTCTTGGCACTACTCTATTGCCTTGATAGTTACTGTATTGGTATTTTCTAATTTATAAATAACTGTGGATAATGGCATCTACCAAACACAAAAACATGATTGTTATTGAGACTTGATGACTCAAAGATTGCTTAGTTTCTTTGCTTCTCTAAAGTTATTAAAAACACAAGCTTCTTTGTCAAGTCATATTTATACCCCAAACAAACAGAAAGCTATGGATTACAGATTAGAAGTTACTAGAAACATGGATCAACTTCAAAAAGTATAAATTTGGCTTCAGTTACATTTATCTAATCAAGTTATTTAGTTGTACCAATAATTGTGGCACAGGTGATTTTGTTAAAATGACTCAGTCAGTTACATATTTGTATAATTTCAGATTTTTAACAGCACTCTTTATTGTAGAGCCTTAGACTAAATTGATATTTTCTCCCACATTGTCACTTTAAATTAGATTTTCCTTTTTAATATCCATGAAGATATTGTAAATAAAGGTTTCCACTACATGATGAGTTTATGTTTTATATGTCCACCTTTATATCTTGGTGCAGGTTCTTTAATATAATAAGAGGTTTCTCCTTCACAGAGGAAACAAGAAATATAATCTAAAATAACACGTGGACTCCATAGAAAAACAAACACACACACAGACGGAACTGGGTTTTTTTCTTCAACAAACTTCTTTCCCTTCCAAATCAATATCTCAATATTGACACCATCACAGCAAATTTGATTGGATTTTTTCTTCTTTTTATCACTATAGTCATTATTATCTGTGATCATAATCACTTTTATGCATATTTAAATGAACTTCTTGTTACATCAAGATGAACAGGCACTACACCAGTTAGGAGATAAAAGTACATCACTAACTATGAACATACATCTTCTAGACTGCTAATATGGGGTTTTTCACATTGTGAGCTGCAGCCCCCTGTGTGCATAAGGAAAAAAGATCAACATAAAAAAAAAAGCATTTACATGTACACCTTTTTTACTGTCTCAACATAGTTAGGTCTCATTTTCAACTCAACACAGTTGTACAGTTACAATAGAATATAATCTTTAAATTACATCATCATGTACAAATCTGACAGCGTGGGATAACATCACGCTTTTATGATACACTGACAGTTTCATTGCAATAAAATTCATACGATATGTTATCTATTACTTAACACGTTTTCCATTGCTGTCATTTAATGAAACACATTTACATGTATAACACTACATTTTTTCTTAATAGTCAATCACTTGCATTTTTTTTTTTTTTTTTTACTTTTTTTTTTGCTTGTTTTGTTACAACTTTGTATAACATTTACACGACTCATACACACTGGATGATACGGATGTTTTACCCCAAAGTATTCACCTGGAATTATAGATAAGGAGTCTGAACTTGCAGATAATGTGTATATGATCAGTCTAACACCTGTGCTGTTGCATGTTTGTGTATTGCATGTGAGCATTGAGAAAGTGGGAGAGTTTAACAACAGGAGTCGTTTTTACCCTGCTGGACACGCTTGCACTCTAAGATGCACCTTGTGAGCTGGTGATGTGTTTTGTCCTCGTGTGTGAGACCTTTCCAAATCCAGAGCTGAACACATCCAGTCACTGCTGGTAATGTATAATTTTTTATCACTATGTCTCAAAAAAACTCCATCTAAACTTGCACTGTAGGTGCAACCCGGAAGTACACAACCTACTAATCAGCATTTGATAAATATAATGTAATCGTAGTAATAAAAGTAATTATAAAAAATATGATAAAATGCTGATCCTTGCATAAGTATTCATACCCGTTGAACATGTTCAACCACAAACAATGTAACACATCAGTATTCAGTCCCTGCTTTGGTCAGATGAGACCAAAATTGAACTTCAGAACACTCCACATCTATTCTACTCCTGATTTTCTTCAGCAAGAGCAAAGAAGCAGGAGTGAATTGAGATAAATACAAGAGAAAACTGGACGGAAAACCCTTCAGAGGCTGCAGAAGACTTAAACGTAGGGTGGTAGTTCACTTTCCAGCAGGATAGCACTATATATACAGCAGCATATATTGAAATGTTAGAATGGCATAATCAGATTTCAGACTTAAATTCAATTGAGAATCTGTGGCAAGGTTTAAATATTACTATTTCTTGCTACTTTGCAAAGAGGAATATGCAAAAAAAAAAAAAAAAAATGCAATTGCCACAACATGTGCAAAGCTGGAAGAGAAAAGCTCCCAAAAACATTTACCTGTAATTCCAGGCAAAATTGGTGCTTTAAATTGTGTCTCTGGGGGGAGAATATAATGTTTACACAACATGTACATGCATACATCAATTCTTATTTGTCCTTTTTCTTTTCCCAAATTACCTTTTTACTTCTTCTGAACTCCTTGGTCTTGGTTTTACTTCACAAAGCATCTGGTCAAAACATGAACAAAAGTTCAAGTGGTATGAATACTTTAACTAGGCACTGTAATTCCTAGACAGTAAAATAAAGTTTAAAAGCAACCATGTACTCCACTGAGTCAGGGGTTATCTTGCATGACACGTTACTGGCTCACTGAGCAGATTTTGCAGACCAAAGGGAATCCGGTTGGGCAGGGAAGCAAAAACTAATTTAGTGAATCCATTTCATGAGATATGTGTAATTAGTGTATGGAGTGATAAGTGATGGATCATTCTTTGGCTCAGTTGGGGATGGGCCACATAACTACTGCTTTATGCCAGTAAAATATTTAGACATCTTACTCTCTTTAAAGCCCAATCACAAGTACATTCATGTCCTGTTGGAAAGGGGTCAATCTTTAGACAAACCACTGTTGCACAGTTATCCACCGACATGCATCCACACGCCCCTTGTTCTGGAAAAGAGTCCCAGGCGCATGTATTGTTCAAGACATCCTTCCTATAATGCAGTCTCAAGTCTCAAGCTCAAGATGAGTTGATCCAACTTCGCTCAGAAGTAATGCTTGTATGTCTCGTTAGCACAGTTTGATTAAAGTGAACCCTGATTTGCTGAAGCACGGATGAAAGCTTCTGCAAAAACTGTAAATCCTTTCCATGGATTTGCATGAGGATGGTGTGGTCAAAGGATTTACGGGACAAAAACGAAAAGGTTGAAAACAAAGCAAATGTGAGGTCAGTTCATCGAGAAGCCTTCTCTTGTGAACCCGGGAGCACATGCATGTCCAGAAGCATGTAATGCTGCATTTGTAGTTGAAGTGTTGCATCAGAATGTAGCCGTAGCGAGGCTGCAGGGACTTGGGGAATGTAACTCTTTGCATAGCACATGCTGCTATGCAATGTTCAGAAACAGTTTGAAACACATAGCACTGCACACACTGGAACGGAGGCTGGACAGGATTCAAAAGAAAAAGGAAACAAAAAGGATAGTGTCTGTGGTACTGATAACACTACACAGCATTCCTGTTGTAAGAATGACATACACAGCATTAAAAATGCTACACAAAATGGCATCACACCGTATATACACATTGCAGGTTAGAGAAGCTCATCTTTGTTAAATGAGTAAAACATTATAATATCTTCCCTTCAGGAAAACACACTGCAGTACACTGTGAGTTAATAATAAGCTGCATTGTATATTAAACACAGCCACACAGAGAAGCAATGTGTTCCTGCACTGTCTTCATGTTTTTGTTGAGTGTGTCTAGAATAGCACAACTGCTATTTTTTGAATGTGTAACTTCGCCCACCTCAAATGCTGGATAAAATATACTATACTGATATAGTGTCTTTTTAGGTTACTAAGTTTTAGTTAGGCAAGACAGCTTGGCGCATCTGTTGGGCAAAGGATGTGTTGCTCTTAAGTCTCTGGCTATGTGCGGTGCAGTTGGACGGGACAGTTCAAGCTGCCTCCAGCGGCATGTCTCTGTCCACTCATGTGACTAGATTGGCTCCACGTAATTGGCCGGGTACAGTCCCTCCTGGCCGCTGTCCAAACGACCTCTGCACCAGCCTTGCTCATCTTCATCCTCCGTCTTGGTGAATTCGTCACCTGTGAAGGAGATTTAAAAATTCCATCAACACAAATGACACAGGTTCTGATGTGAGCAGACATATTTCCATGTAGACTATCCATAAGTCATTTTAAAAGAACAGCTCAAACAATACAAATGTATTTAGTTTTTAAGAAAACATTAAAATTAATACTCCTTCAACTTTGCCTATGTTTTATCACAATACAGCCAAAATTTGTATTTTCTTCTTTTATGTGGAACATCACAAAATGCAAAGCACTTTAGGGGTGTGAATACTTTGCAAGGAACTGCATCCCCCAGTTTATGCTACTCAGCTGAAGATTTTTGCTTTAAAATGACCAGGATACTTTATCTTTGTCCTTTGTAAATCTAGTGAGATTCAATTACTTTAATTTTAATTACGTATGCTTTTTATAATTGTGTGGACGTTTCCTTGTTTTGTATTTATTGTTTGCATTCATTTTGTATTTATTGACACAATTTGCATAATTAAGTCTATTTAACCTTGTTTGGTTTTTAATAGGACAAATTGAGCATTCTTCAGGGACAACCGATGAAAAACAACCTTTTAGCTAAGTCCAGGACATTTACAGAAATGTCATTTGATGTGCATTTTCCCTATCAAATACAATTAAAAACAGACTCGTAACATTTTTTTTTACTTCATAGCTTTCAGTGTCACAATCATTGGAAAAGGAGACACATTTTATATAACATGAACCTCCAAACTGGTTTTAGTTATGGACAGACATATTGCTTTTTCTTTAAATGTGTCTATAACTCTGTGGCTAAAACATGAAAAAGCTAAAGAAAAAAATCAAGATAAAGATGCACAGCTGATGTTACAGCTACTGAGATTCTCTTTAAATTACTATTTGTGATCATGCAGGAACCTCTGAGCATTTTTTGGACCATTGCTCAAGCAGCTTGAGTTAATTGATGGCAAACGCCTGTAATTTGTTCCCAAGTGTAGCTATTATTCCTAATCCCTGTTATTTCTTGTAGAGGAAGGAGGCTTTAGAACAGAAAAGGAAACAATAGTTTTTGTTTTTTAACCATAGCTTTCCATCACATCCGTATTCACCGGTGTGCTCAAATAATTACCTGCTTTGAAGGTGAGCTCATCCTGCTCCTGGCCATCATAGTCATAGAGGGCGCGAACACGGACGCCTTTCCCAGTGCTGGAATCGTCTTCAAACGAATTTCTGTTTCCACCATTTTCGTTGCCGGAGTATGCAGTGGGCTGCTCGTCGTCGGACCACTCGGCCGAATAAGCTTGGTTCTTGTCATAGCTGCTCACACTAAAAAAGGGGGAAAATGTTGGGTTAGATTTGAAGTAAAACTCATTCAAAAAAGAAAACATAGAGTTTTAAGATGTTAACACACTATGTTTTAACATTTTAATAATAATTATATTAATTAATTTTAATTAAATTTTATTAATTCTTAATAATAATTTGATAAAATTAACAAATTATGTGTTCATCCTAACAAGTGTTTGAACAATCGCTGCTACTAAAAATCCTTTCAGTTGGTCGACTTTTTTTTATTTACGGAAAAGATAAAATATAGAAAATGACATTACATTACACAGTATTATTTAAGATGAAACTTAAATAATAATTTCAGAACCGCTCCCAAAATGAAATGGTTTCAATAAGAAAATGGAAATGCCTTCAACTAACCTGCTACGGTCACCAGGGGGAGCCACATGGTCAGTGCTTGGAGTGGGTGGGGCTCCATCTGGTTTCTTCTTCTTTGGAGGAGCAGCTGCTTGGTCTGGGTTGTACTCCTACACAAAAATATTACATATTACATTAATATATAACACATACAAAATAAATCCAGGGAGCAGTTCTGAAAGCTTGTTTGGTCCGAACTATGAATGTTTTACCTCAAATGCTGGCCAGTTCATGGGCATCCCTGGGCCATGATTATTGCTGAACCACCTCAGGTCTTCTTGTGTGCTTATGGCCTGAATCGTGCGCTCCAGTTCTCTGTATACTGTGACATAGCTGAGGAGAGAAGAGCGGAACAAACTGTAACAATGGAGGGACCAGAAGGGACGTGAGGCTGCTGCCAAACTGGCACCAGAACTCACACTGTGGCTCAGATTCCGGATTGAAAGAGATCCAAGGTTAGAGCATGAGTGGATTTTCTCTCTCTGAATTCTTTGCCAAAGCTGGAACCCCGAACTGCTGAAGTGTTTAGCCTAAATAACAGTTTTTGTGTATTCAATTAACTTTCCATGCAAAAATGTGATATGCAATGTTTGCAAAACTATTTATACAGCATTAACCTTTTCCCAGTTTGTGACAGTACAGCAACAAGCTTGAAAGTTTTCTATGATGGACCAACACAAAGGACCACATGTTTGTGAAGTGAAAGGCAAATGATACATGTTTTGAAAGATTAGAAAACATCTGAAAAATGTGGAGTGTGGTTGTAATCAATAAATTAGAATATTTATTCCAATCAGCCTCGATTGTCAGATTTAAAGGTACCTTTGAAAATAATAAGGTATTAAACACACTTTTCATAAAACCATAATTTGAAATGTGTTCTGAAAATAAACTAACTTTTCCAATAATATTCTAATTCATTGAATGTCTTTGTATCTGTATTCAGTCCTCCCAAGTGAGTACTTTGAGGAACCTCCCGTTGCTGCAATTACAGCTGCAAACTGAATTAGATTTAAAACATCCTGATAAAAAGTGAACCTCCATTTCAGTTTGAAGTTTTTTGCAGCCTCTAATAAGTTTTTTTCTTGTTCTGCCCAGTAGTTAGTTCCATCAATTTTGTCCTGGTTTTACAGAAGCAAAATTACTGTTTACAAGTAATGTGCAATTGGTTGCATTTGATTTAGGGGTAACAGAGTAAACATAAATCTGCACTGGTTTGTGTTAGCCTGTAGTTACAAATCCCAGCAAAATATATTGACATTTGTGGCTGTAACATGACAAAAAAGGAAACAGTTCACATTATATACAAATACATTTCAAGGCATATAATGTATTAATTTAGGTCTAATATGGTATAACAAAGAAATAGAGAGCAAAAGGTGTCGCATAATTTTGAATAGATAGTGCATGATTAAACAATCTTCTGAGATGCCAGTGAGATTGATGGAAAACAAACTTGGCAGGTTTGTTTAAAGAGCCTGTAAATCCCTTTGCCGTGGCTCCTGGCTTGTTTATTAGACACAGCTTAAAAGCAGGCCAGAATATGACAAGCATTCGTTCTGAACCAAATTCATTTTGTCAGAAACGCCATTGAATGAATTTTCGATTAATTAACGTTGTGAGGCTGAGTGCTAATGAGAAATACACAGCTGGTTGATACGCATGTTGAAATTAATCAGCTTGAAGTGAACTGTGCTGAATGTGACACAGGTCCAATCAAACTAATCAACTAAAGTTTGTTTGTTGCTTGGATTTTTTAAAATTTTTTTAATCAAAACTATTAATGCATGGATACGTTCTGCGTAGTTTAAATTTAATGTCCCATCTGTGCTTATCAGGATCTTCTTGGATATTGCAGACTTTTGTTTTAGAAATGCACTTGTGAACTTAGTTAGGGTTAATGTCATATTAATATTGGGTTTTAATGATTTCTTTAAGCTATTCTTTCTAGTGTGGAATAAGCATACATCAAACAATTTCAGTAATTTGTAAAAAACAAAAAAGCAAAAAACCAAAGTCTGAATTTAGTGTTCATTTTTACCATCTAACAGGGACCAAATTATAAATACAGGTTGAAATATAATAGGTGGTGATTAAAGCTCCAGAATATATTTTGACTTGGTAAATCCTTTTAACCTCATATTTGAGATTGTGAACTCATCTGCTAGTTTGTTTTTGTTAGTCAACTGTGAGACTGTTTTACTGCCAGTGCTACTGATGCAAAAATTGTTGGAAAATTAAAAAAGGAAGCAAACAAAAACCTTCAACTTCAACTACGATCAACAATTTGGACACATTTTGGTGTCCCATCAAAATGCTTAGAAATGGATGACACAGGCAAACATTAAATGTGTAGAAAATTACCCTCCCAACTGAAAATCTGTGGTCCACATTCATAATCCAGGCCTAACTCACAGGCTTTATATGTAATTTTGGCCTTTTGTGGATCGGGAAAAATACATGATACATTCAAACTAATGCGACTAGTTATTGTTTCTAAAAGTCAGTCAAGTTGGACATATAATGTAACAATTTTCTCTAGAGAAAAGAGAGGTTTAATAAAAGGCAAAAAAAAAAAAAAAAGTTTTAGCACAGTAAATGCTTTTAGGCCAAACCAGGTTTTTAAAGGTAATCATTTTTTAAAGTTCAGTCCCAGCTATGAAAGACAGAATTCAGGTTGTCCAACCTTCAGGTAGACAGGTCAGGTTTTGGTCCCTTTTTTGTTCATTTGATCCTTTTGCAAGCAGGAATAAATACAACTTAAGCTAGATGCAATGTATATGTGACTTGTCTCTTTGATTTCGACTAACCTTTGGTTCTCAGTGAGGTTAAGATGGCGTTTTATGTCCAACAAGGCCTCCTTGAGGAAAGTTAGCCTCTTGACTTCATGCTGCTGGCACTGGTCAAACACCTGCTCCATGCACTCCATATACTGAGGAGTGCACTTGCTTAGCTCCTCCAAAGACTTCTCATACTTCTCCTTAGCCTGAGAAAGAAAACAAAAAATTAATTATTACCTGAAGTGATATATTTAATGCGTATAATTCAACTGAATTATATTGTACATGATGTGACAATAGTTTTGAGGGGTTATAAAGGTAAAGGCTATGTATTTTTTCTTTCTGTGAGGATCAAGATCAGTGATCAGTTAGACTCAAAGGGACTAAAGGTCACAGGTCTTGCACAAAAACTTTGTGTTGTTTTGGACATGAATTTAATTTTTCACAACAATATAAAGCATTTTGCAAAATCAGCTTAAAGGAGTCAAACTGACTGACATCAATAATTTTATCATCTGTTCTTAGATTTTCCCAAATTTGGGCATACTTTATGATGTTTAATGATATGTTTTCCAGTTAGTAAATGAAATCATTTGAAAATTACCTTTTGTATTTACTCAGTTGATTTTTATTTGATAGTGTTTTTGCTAAACTGAAACATTCAAGTGTGAAAATGTTAAAAATAAAAATAGAAGGAATCTGTAAGCGAGCAACTACTACTTCACAGCATTTTAGAGATGACAAATATCATGTACTTGAATATTTCTGTAAAAATATATGTAAAAGACAAAAGTAAAAATCTCAGCAACAACATCCATTTTTTTTACTCTTTGCAGTCTGACCAAATGTAAGACTTTGAGGTCTTTACTTTTTGCATGTCCTGTTTGCATTTATCCACTTTCTCGTGAAGTTTCTTCTGCTGGTCTGGTGTGACAGAAGCCTCCGTCTTGCCATTGGCCTCTCGGGCTGCAGCCAGCCTCTCCTCCTTGCAGGCCATATGGTACGTTTTCTTAGCTGCCTCCATCTGTATGTCCACACACAGAAACAGGGAAAGATTTAACAAAACATACATAGAAGAAAAAGAAGCTTCCTACCTTACAATAGCAATTAGCACTTACTACCAGATAAATCTGCTACATACTGAATTAACTCCATTCAAATAAATACTTGGCCTTTAATGAAACATAGCCTAAGACTTTCTTTACAAGCAAAGCTGATTCCTGAAGACATCCGTATGCTTCCTCACCTCTTTGAGCTTTTTGGCCCATGGTTTCTGAGCCTTTTTAAAGCCTTCCTCTGCCTCCTTGGCCTCCTTGAAGCCTCCAATCATTTGCTTATGATATGCCTCCTTCTGCCAATTCTTCACTTTCTCAACATCTTCATTCAGCAGGTTGTTTTTCACGTCTTGGTGCAGTTCACTCACTTTCTCTGCCTCTGTCATAACCGCAAGCCAGGCTCTCTCCACGGAGCCGTACTGTGGACCTGAGAGTAGCACCAGTTGATTAATTTCAAATTAAAAATTTAGAGCAGAATAATTGTGTCTGTTATATGACAAATCAAACTTCATTTAATTGAATTTAATGAATAAGTGTGTCCTTTTAAATGACTGCTTAGGGATTTCTGATATGAGGTTCTGTTAAAAGGTTGGAAGTCTTATCTACAGCAGAAACTCTCCTGCTGTCTCCATTTAGAATAAATAGTTTGGCATGATGATAAAAGCTTTTCCGACTAATTATGAGAAACATTTTTGTCATGTCGTCTTTTAAAGAAAATGTAACTGAAAATATTTAAGGTGATGCTCTTTTAGATTATTATATTTTGAAAGATGCTCACCTCAATTTATCTTGAACGGAAATATTTCTCAATTTAAATCGGCCAGGAGTATTAGTTATGTTGAGTTTAACTGTATAATGCACATGTGAACAGCTGTTACATAATCAACACAATGACTCATATATCATATGACCAAATAATAAAATTGCTTAATTTTGAAGATACACAAACCACAGCATACTACTAGTACAAGATGCCTGAAGCGGACATCACAAGATAGCTTCTGGTCTTATTTACTTTGTTTTGATGTGCTAATGTAGTTTTGTTTAATTATACTCATTGTGAACTAATTTCTAATCAGTTCTTACTTTTTCCTCTGCTCTTGCAGTCATGTGCCAGGTACAGCACTCTAAGTTCATAGACCTCCCTGCTCTTTGTTTCTACAATCACTCCTCGTAGTATTTGTTTTCTTTCTCTCTTTGTCTGATTCTACTGTTGCTCTCTTTTTTTCCAAGTACTGGTTATTTTGTCCTGCTCCCATTGAGTTTCCTTGAGTTCACTCTGTTTCATTTACTTTGAAACTTTGACTCAATATAATTCTGTCTACCTCTGCCTGTATTTGTGTCCATTGTTAGAACAGACTATAACAGATAAAGCCTTTCCTCTCACAGTAAATGATATTTTTACACTGCCATACCTTTCTGTTCTGTAGTTACCTTGACTGAATGTTTTGTTGTTTTGTATGTTTTGTTCTTAGTACATGTTTCACAAAGGAAGGCCAGCGTTGGGTGCCTCATTTCCAGGACAGATTGTCATCCAATGCAGGCAGTAAGACACTTTAAAGATGCATACACTACAAGATTTTTGATCCTGGAATTGCTTAAGTTCATAGAAATATGCTTTTTCTTTGCCTCTCTCAGATTAGTGTTCGCATCCAATAGCAACTAATCAAAATTTGTACAACATAAAGTCACCAAGCATTATCAACTGTACGTAAAATATTACCCCTTTTAACTGAACCTCGTCTCATCCTAACTAATAGTTGTTTATATTAATAAAAAAGTATAACCTTTTTCAATTAATTGCCTCCATCGCTTGGACCAGGCAGTTAGCTGATCACCATAAGCTTTTTCTATCTTGGCACGTTCTTGCAGGCAACCCATAAGATCATTGCAGAGCCGATGGCCATCATCAACTCTTTTGACAGCACGTTTGTAGTTCCCCACCTGAGCACAGAGAGAGAGAGGGAGTAATAGAAAGAAAGAGAGAGAGAAAAAGAGATAAATAAATCATGTCCTATGAACTTTTTTGAATTTTGTTTGTCTATAACAAAATTTTTTGTTGGTATTTTTACAGGACAAACCAACAAAAAATGCAAAATTATGGAGGCTTCACAGAAAAAATAAGATCCGAAATGAATGACTTGCATTTGTTTTCAGCCCCATATACTCTAATACCACAAATACTTCTACAAGCACTTTGCAAGCACTTTCTGTAGAAGTCAACGATTTAGCACGATTTATTCTTCATCAATAATAATAACTAAAAAAAGTTGCGTGTTTCTTTCTCTCGCTTTGATCAGTGACAGTCAAACAAAAGGACAGGAAGAAGTGTTTATGAGAATGTATTTTTAAAAAAAAACACAACCCGCCCTTCCTTTTCGCATTCCTTTTTGCAATGTTTCAGTAAATGTACATCTGTGTGAAGCCTTTGCAGGTTCACATTTTTGACAAACAGCTGGTAAAGTCATAGAAATGTTTAAAGAATGTTTAGGTTATCAATCTAAATAGTCTAAACCAAAACATCTATTTTGGTTGTTTGGTGTGGGGAAAAAACAACCATGATACTTTACCCTGAGCACAACATCCTAATGAAACCTGTTACTAGATACAAACAAATCCTGGAGTAAAATTATTTTTTATAGATGCTCTGCATCCATCCAGGGTGACTGAGATTGAGCAATTATCCCATCCCATAAATCTCAATAAAACTGAATAGAATTTGTGGCAGAAATATGAGAAAATGTGGGTATACAAGCCAGTCATGTTTAATACCAAAACCGCTTTATCTAAAAATCTCTAAAGCATTTGTCCCAGAACCAGACCATTTCCAGGATGCAAAAAAAACAGGTAAAAATTATGTTCGGACACATGGAGATAAAGAATAGTTTAAAGAATAATTTAAACGTTCAGGTTTGATTAGAGTGAGGATAACTAATTGTTCTGTAAGCATCACACAACACTCTGCTCCACACCCTTCCATTTCAGCAACCAAAAGGACGACACAACTGAGATTAAAAGACTTAGATAGAAAACTATAAGAAGATGGCAAAAATTATTTATTTTAATTTTATTTCTAATGGTTTCTTTTCAAAATAAGTAAAAAAAAGGTCACAATTTTTCCATCAACTTTGCGTGTATTTACATCTTAACGCTTAAAAGGTACAAGCTGTCCTGCTAATTTGTTTCACTCCTCAGCTGGATATGAGCAGCATGCAAATTACATTGTTCAAGATTAAAATTATTAATTGTATTTAATTCAGGTTTTGCCACTTTAAGAGGAAGTCCCTTAAAAAGTAGGAGCCTGCTGGCTCCTCCTCCTCTGTGCCTGCAGGGGGGTGTGGGCTCATGGTGCATGATGAAGGCAGGGTAATGGATGGGGGGGATTTACTCGTGCCTGTGCATGTGGAGTTATGCAATGTCAAGGGCTTGTGTTTGCATGGGTACATGAGTGTGTGTGTGGGTGTGTATGGGTGTGTGTGTGTGTGTGGCGGCTTTAATCCTCTTGAGTGGTATAATACAGCCAGACAGATTCTCAGGAATGGATGACGAGGAAGAGACAGAAATACCACAGATATTCTCTCTCTCTCTCTTTCTTTCTCTCTCTCTCTCTGTGCGCGCGTGTGTGTGAGATGTTTAGGCTGGAGATAGTACATAGTGTATAGTGTCATTTAGGTACTGCTCAAGGAGAGTCAGTCTGAAATGCTTGCAGGCTACAACGATGCTCTGTGTTTGGTCTGGACACTAGTTTGCAATTGTGTCTGGTTACTGTTTGAAATGAAAGCTGCAGGGAAACTATGAGACAGGTGTGTAAACCGTATGACTTTTGTCCTGTGTGACAGCTCGCCAAGTCACACCAACAACAACATGTAGGTGGTCCGGTTTTACACATGAAAACACGCCTGAGTGTCAGTCTTTGCAGCAAATTTCTCAGCCATGTTAAGTTTATAAACAAGAGCTTCACTGACCAATAACAGATGCTAAAGTTTTTTATTTACATTTATACATCATAATATAACCTTATCTGTATCGCTAGAGCACAGATGCTGCATGCAGGTGCATGTGGTGAAAGGCTGCTTCAGAGCGGCTGATGACTGAGACTCTTTGTCTGAGTCTCTGCGGCTAAGAGAGCCATGACACAAAGAAGCCTCTGTTCTCAGAGAATTCATTCTAACTAATTTGGAGGGTTTAATGCACACACATGCCCGCACACACACATATTTGCGCAGCCATCTTTGCGGGGACTTTCCATTGACTTCTATTTCTATATCCTAAACCTTACCCTTATCCTAACCCTAACCATTACATACCTAACCCTAACCATTACATACCTAACCCTAACCAAAAATTCAATTCACACCTTAGTCCTAAATCTGACCCCTGACCCAAAAACAGCGTTTCCCCTTATGGGGACCGAAGCCTGGTCCCCACAAGGAGCAGTGGGTCCCCACAGCGTAGTATATGTCAGGAAAATGGTCCCCACAAGGTATTAGAAACAAACACACACACCCACACGCACACCCCCGCACACACACACACACACACACATTACATACTCTATCTTCACATATGCATGTCCCCAGAGGATGCTAAATGTGAGCATATTGACTGTATCAATAAACATTAGCTTCCAACTCATAGCACACACCTTCATAAACCGCAATTACATCTACATCATTATGATTTGTTGCTGCCCTTAAGGGACGTCTGTCAGGATCTGTGTTTTTCTGTGTTTATTTAGAGTTTTCTGTGTCCTTAAGTCTCTTCGTTGTCCTGTCCTCCCCTTGATTGTTCCCAGGTGTGTCTCGTCTCTGTGATTACCCTCCTATGTATTTAACTCCACCTGTGTTCTTTGTTCCTCGTCGGGTCCTCGTCAATGTCAACGTCAATGTTAGCTTCTTTGTCGTCAGTGTGTCCTTGTTCCTGCTGTTCGTTGTTTTGACTGGTTCATCATTAAATCATCATAATTCATCTAACCTGGGTCCGCTGCCTCTGCCTCACCACTCTCACCACCCGCACTTCATGACAACGTCAACAATGTAATGGCACAAACTTACACCCCTACATTGTAAGTAATGCATACACAAGTACAAAAATACAGTTTATGATTTTTGTAAGTATTGCACTCACAGATTACAGAGATTCAAACTCAAAAATGTGAGAAAAAAATATGAATAGCAAAAACATGAGATCACGAAAAGTAAAAGAAAACTGTTCGAGATGAATTGTGAGCCAGAAACGTTTTGGTGCAAGTTGTGCCACTCTAACACAGCAAAAGAGCAACAGACCATGTTGCAATGGTGGCCCCAGAGGCCACTGCTCAAAAAACAAGATGAAAGCTTGGAAACAGGCGTCAATTTTAGGATGCAGATCATTTGCTCTAATGAAGCTAAAATTGAAACATTTGCCATAACAACCATCATTGCATTTAATGGAGAAAGAGAGAAGTTTGCAAGACAAATATCACCATTCCAACTGTGAGGGTCCATAGTCATATCTTATAGGTATTTTATTTCACAAATAAATCGAATAAAGGGCAAAAACATGTTTCCATATGGAAGCAACAACTCAAGACACATGGAAGGAAGTTGAAGCTTGGCCACAAATGAATGTCCCTAAAGCCAAATTACTTACAAAACAGAATCAAGACAACAAAGTCAATGTTTTGAATTGCCTTTTAACAAACTGTGACTTCAGTCTCACACAAAATTTGTGGGCAGAGGAAAAAAGTGGTCAGTATGAATATCGTTTACATTCTCTGTGCTATTATCGGCATTGTTTATTTCAAAATAAAATGTCAAACTTCCACAGGTTTCTATGAGTTTTCTGTTGTTACTGCTGTTAGAATAATTATGTTTTGTTATCATTCTTACATAAGTAGTTACCAGTTTGCTTTTCATTCATAGGTTTAGTATTCACACCCCAGAGAGGAGGAATTTGTTAAACCGTGTGAAAGACAAAACTTTGCTTTTTCCCTAAACCTTCAAGCTTCAGCTGCTTTCTAATCTAGGGATACTCCTTAAAGGGCCTGTGTGTTAGTTTATGTGTTCTTCCTTGTTTCAGAATAGCCATTCTTTGATTTATCACTCTCCCACATTTCACTCTCGACCTCCTTCTTTCTCCTGCTTAATAAAAAGACAGGCTCTGCTGCAGGGAGTCAGAACGCATGGTAAACACCTTGGAGAAGTGGTTTGCTATGTTTTCTCCTTCTGCAGAAGCTTGGTTGAAAACTCATAAACGTTGTCTGTGGTTCTTTCTTTGTATTTAGGTAAACAAAATACCTATCAACTGCTTTTTTGTATTCTTTTTAAAGTTGCCTTCCAGTCTCTAAATCAGAGACAACAGATAAAAAAATTGCCTTTAGATAAAAGTGAAAAAAATATTTACTAAAGAGTATATGAAAAAAAGATAGCTTTAAATTAAACAGTATATATGTGCTATTTCTAAGCGTATTAATAATAAATAAACAATGTTGTTTTTTTTCATTTTGTTCTTTGGTTTATTTTTATTACCTCATGTGTGTAAAGAAATTTGACAAAGCTCAAACAATTGGGGTTGAATTTAACAGTCTACCAGTAGAGACCAACGGTATTTATTTTTCATGTAGCTGGTGTAGAGACATTTATTTCTGTAGTGAAGTAGGCTCAGCAGGGACCAGCTCTGTTTTATAGAACGAGTCTCAAGAAGCCATTCAAGGAAACAGCAGCCAGAAACCCCTGAGGTTGCTGTTTGTACAAGTTATGAAAGAACTGAACACTTTACTCACTTTAAAACGTTTACAGTGTAGTTTCTCCTGTGATTTTTTCCAAAATATTTAACCCTAGGTTGGCATTTCTGAGAAATACTACCTTCTTTCAAAGTTTGCAGACATGTGCTAATATGCTATTTGACACAGGAAGTGACAGATTATACAATAGGTTTTGTTTTTTGAGGGCCTCTTTTAAAGCATATTCAGATTGCGACATTCATTATGTTAACTATTTTCAAACTAGAGTTGTGCACTTGCAACATTATATGGACAAATTTATTACAGTGGACAAGAAGAATAAGCTTACTGATGCTGGTGTCATTAGCATCAGTAAGTATGAGGCACAGCTGCACATAGTGAAAAATATCTACTAGTTCCTAGCAATATTTTGCCCAACTCCAATCTCTGGAATGAATAATGTAGAGACACTCAGCAGATCAAAATGAAAATATTGCCCCATCAAACAGCCATACTTTGTCATCTCTGAGGTACCATGGTAGTAAACGGGAGGCAGGAAGAAGAGTTTATTTCTGTTAATTACATAATTTAAGGCAATGAAAAAGTAATTTATAATATCTCATGAACCTGCTGATATGAAGACATGAATATTATATTACTTTTCTGCCTGTAGATTAGCTGTCCTCAGTGATTCAGACTGTTGCAGCACACAGAAACAGTATGTTAGGCCTCTTCATCTATGATTGTGCTCTCCTTATGCTCCACTCAAATTATCATTCTTGGTACTTAAGGGAAAAATAACATTTAAGCTAATCTGTGTAAAAAAACCACCTTCCAGGTACCTTTATTATGCTTAATGACATCTCTTTTTTTTTACCATTTAAAAAGGATACCTGTTTTCACTTTATCTTTTAAGTAGTGACTTCTTGACATCAGGCAACCAATCAATACTTAACAGTGGGGGATTCATAAACAGGATTGCAGGTTAAAAGTGCAGCAAACTTTTACCTCCCAGAAGCTGTCCATGGTGTCGTCAGCACCTGCAGATTCATCGTAGGAGCCAGACATTTTCCTGGATGTGGCAAAGTGCTCTAATGACTAAACCTGTCCTCAGCAGGAGAGCTGGGTTCCTCATGCACTGGAAGACAGCAACAATAAAAAAAAACATGAGCAAAGCTGCATCACATAATCAGAGACAACAGTTTTCTGCGGATCGCTTGTGTGATCATTTTGACTTATAAATGGAGGGAAAGTTTCACTGTAGCGGTGGGGGGGTTCTCCTTGAGATGTTCATAATAATTTGCTAAAAATAGTTTTCTCTACCAAGCACACAGTGCTGTGCCCTGAGGAACGTTAGGGGCCATCTTATAATGGTGTGTCCTACAAAAGACATGAGAGCGGGAGAAGCTTTCACTTAGCTCTGACCTAAAATCTTTCCACTGTAAATCTTTTGGCATACTTCTTTTTGGAAGAAAAAATACCCCCAAACACAAAGAATACACATGCACGGCAACCAGCCACGTAGAAATGCCCTGTGTCTGCAGATGCGTACTGAAAACAGAAACAACATCAAGACGCTATTTATACATCTCATTGTGTCTGTTGATTGTAATCACTAATTAGTTGGTTAATTCACATCAGCTCCTACTTCCTTAAGCTTTTAAGGTGATTTATATTTAGGTGTTTGACGGTAATTCAATATCTAACCACCTTGTTTCCTGCTATATTGGTATTGAGTTCTGTCCGAAGCCTAATCCATTTTGCTCCCCCAACTAATATCGTTCTCCTGACAGAGAGCTATTCATTACCCTGTAACAAGCAGCACGACAATTATATTTATAGAATAGTAGGTAACAATAATGAGTCTTTCTTAATGCTGTCCCTGCTAGAAATGCTTATTACAGTGGATTGTAAGGGAATGTAGGTATTATCTAAATGTTTCTACAGTGCAAATTAACTTCAACACTAATACCATTTTAATTAAAATTACAAGAACTTTGACTAGACTCTGTTCCAGATGTGATTTGCTAAAGTATTCATCTTAAATGTAGTCTAGCAACAATTAGCTATGCTAAATCATTTTAATGTTCATAATATTATGAGCAGAAACAAGAGTTTCTTTGTGGAAAACAAAAAATTGTACAATAAAATTTTAAAAGTAAAAAAAGAATAAACAATAGGTCGCATTCAGTGGAGTCAGATGTTCAATTTAGAATATAATTTATATTATAGTCAGCTTATAGTAGAAGTTGATTGTAATCAACTTGTGTTATTTCTTTTTGTTATTTTAAATGTTTAACAAATGAGAACAAACAGCAGTAATTATTTTGTACATTAATAACCACCAGAGAAATTTATACCAGGATTTGAACATTTAAAGACATTTTTTTCAGTTTGTCAGCTGCCTAACAAGATTAATTTTATTGTCTAGATCTAAGTCCTGTTTTCTTAAATCTTAGACTTTATTGATAAATTACAAATGTAATGTCGCTGATGATGCAAGAACCCCCGCCCCCCAAAAAACTAAAGGCAACAAAATCTCAAAATGAGGATTAGTCTTTTCTTTAACTCCATCAGGAAAATATTCTCAATAGACTTTTTCACTTTCCTGACCCAGCTCCTGTGGAGCTGTGCTGCCAATGATAAATGGATTATATAATTCTTTCCAAAACTCTCTCTTTACATGTCACACAGATTTCTCTAACTTGGAAAAGAAATGTCATCAAGCTATCAATAAATATAATTACCCCCTTCTAAAATTATTATCATTCCACTGAATAAAATACAGGTTACAATTTAAAGTTTAAAACACAACAGAAATATTTATTGTTACCACTTAAGAATTCACTGAAAACTTCTAATGCATAACTGAATAAGAACGTCTAAAGATGATGTGCAAATTTTGTCAGATTACAGACCTGCGTCAGATCTTTGCAGAGCACCAACTCACATTGCTTCATCCTTCAACCTTTCTACCCGTTTACATAAAATTCCTTCCTATAACATCCTTCATCCCTGAAGTGAGTCACCAAAAACTGCTTCCCCACATTTGGCTCATTTGAACCAAACTTCCTTTGTGCACAAATGACAACATAATTGTCCCTGTAAGAAGAATTAGGCATGAAATAACAGCGTGATCTCAATGGGGCAAGTATATTTAGCAGAAACTTGTGAAATCTGCACAGTATTTTTGCAGGCTCAAACATCATCGTGGGAACATTTTGCGCCCATTTGTGATTGTTTTAAGTTGCAGCAGCAGACAGGGCAATAAAGTCCACCTCAGTCGCGGGTTTCTACAGAACACTGATTTAGCAGAGTTGTGTTTTTATCACGCCCTTGGTTACTATCACCAGCACTCACACCAGCCTGTGAGCCTCTAATCATCCATGGCTTTTCTTCACTGGCTATCATCAAGAGTGCACTATGGGCTGGTTCAAATCACCACAGTAGCATTTCAGGACTCTGAGGTTTTACTGTGCGGGTATGAATCAGAACCAATTTGTGCAGTTCAATTCACAGTGGAAGTGCCAGCAAAGGATTTTTATGATTTTCTGAGAAACTCTTTCATCTCTTTTTGTTCTTCCTTGTTCTGCTTACATGACTCTTAGCTCATTGTATCCCTGTAATGTCAGGAACGTTGTGTATCATCAAAACATAAGTGCAGGTAAAAAGTCCAGTGACTATATAAGAAATTTTTTTTACACCCACACCACATTTTTATGACTGAATGTGACAATGCAGTAAGCAGCCAACATACGTAGGCCTAAAACCATAGTGATTAGTATTGTAATAAAAAATAAATGCAACTTAAAATACATATTAATGTTTTAAAAATGAACAATATAGAACAAAAATTCTAATAAGATGTTAAGTTTCATTTTCCTTTATTTCTATAAATGTTATCAAATGAGTGTGTAAAATGTTCATTCAGCGCTCAGTATTTTGCATTCATTTAGTCTTATGCATTTAAATCTTGTGCTTCTAAGTTATGGTAATTTACAGGCACAGACAAATTTGTTGGCATGCTTAGTAAATATGTGTTTAACCCTTAAAAAAAGCCTCAGAATGAGTTGTCTATTGCAGTAATATAATTTCCCACAGACATTTTTAGAAAAATGCAACCTTTAACTTCAGCACAATTATTCACTGAGGGGAGAAAAAACAAAGCTCTCAATACCTCTGTGGTAAATACTTTGTGCAAACTCCTATTGCCAACAGGACAACACCAACTCAGATCATATACAATCTCACAGAAATGAAGCATTTTGGACCATTCCTCCAGTCCGGGATCCTCTTATGATTTCCTCTCCTCAAAAGACATTTATATCAGGGGGCTGAGATCCCAATTAAAGAACGTTGATATTGAGTCTGCCTACCAGTTATCCTTTGTTGCCAAACAACACAGTCTTAGTTTTATCTGAACAAAGCACATTTCAGTTAAAGTCTGAACATAGTTCAGCGATGTCTGCATGTTTACATTTGTGATTGCAAGACAGAATGCACCAATCCCAGCAAACTGATTGACGTATACATGGTGCATAATGGTTGTTATGGAGACTTTAAGGCCCCCAAGCTGCTACTCTTTGTTGCAGTTCCCCAACAGTGGGGGGGGGAACGGGAGAACCAGCAAATGTGCCTGCCAAATAAATGATGCAATACAGCCTCATGCATCGAAAAGGTTAAGCAGGCGCAAAGTCTCAGTTCTTAATCCTGGCTACCATCAGTGGTTCATCTACTTGTCCATCAGCCAAGGTATCCAATAAGCTCCAGCATTCGTGACAACAATACCTATTAACATCAAAGCCGGTTAGGCTCTGGCACAAAGCCTGAATCCAAATATAAGCTTTGTATAGGCTAAAATTCACAAGCTCTGGGCTGTTTAACACAATGCGAATGTTTGGAAAAGGAATTTTGAACATATTTCTTGCTTTTTCATGTTTCCACACGCATTATCTAGTTGATTAAAGCTTGAATGAAAAAGATATTTCTAGTTTTGCCTATGACACTTTACCGTTTGTGAGAATTTGTAAAGAGAGGACAATTGACTTCCTGTTTAAGGACAGCATGGCCTTGGCTTATTGAGCTAGACAGCAAGAGAAAAATACTTCACTGAAAAGTCACAGTTTTGGTCTATTGTGGGAGGCTGCTGTCTGACCCAAGAGACAGAGGGGTTTATTCTGCTCTTATTGAGGTCAATACACCTCAATGACTGTGAAAATACCTCACATTCCCCTAGACATTTCGTGGTGAGTGAAGAAGTCATCATAAAAACAGAATACGACTTAGTAGTCCATTGGGAACTGTAAAAAAAGACATTGCGCTTAATCCAGGTATGAAATATTTAAATAACAGCTGTTCTGGCCCAAAAAACATTTGGATCCTTCTAACAATCTGCCCATTGTCCAAAATCCTTGCTGACAAAGCAATCCCTTCTGTAATCTTAAATCTTCTAAGTCTGCTAAGAGCCTGTTGTGATTGCAGAGGCTGTGTGGATGTTAAAAACAGAGGAGAATTATCGGCTAAAATCCAACTTTTGCACATTTGACCACACTGAGTCTTTATTCTACATGTACTTACCACTGTTGGCTCCATTATTTAAAAAAATAAAGTAAATAAAATCCTCAAGCAGCTTCCTCAAAGATGTAAAATCCAACTCTCTCTTTTTGAGTTCAAATTAATCTGATCATTTTTTTCCAAGTTTCAGGCTCTGTGGCCAAAGCAAACCTAGAGAGGACTTTAAGTCTGACCAAACCAGCATATCTCAGAGGCTGAGGGATAATCCTGCAGTGTGCCATTTGAATAGCTTTAGAGGGGGGAGGGAGTTTACCACGAAGAGGACCAAAGAAGCTGATAGGACAACTGAGGCAACAAGAGAAGAAATCTTGATATGAAACTGCATCCGAGTTGGACTTCTATAGGAATTTATAACTCTTTCTTGCCGATGTTTGAAAACCAAACTATCCAAAAAAGATTTTCAAACCTGCAATGGAACAAGCATGGAACTGTAAAACATACAGTATCTCATCAGAGATATGCATTCAGTCTTTGATCTTTGTGGCGTAAATGTCTTGCACTCAAAATGTCTAACATGCTCACAAGCCCTTTAAAGAACTGAATGGGAACCATAACACAACATGTAAGCTTGTTAGAGTAAGGAGATTTCAGTGAGATGAACTGACTTTGCACCTGCGCATTAACAAACAAACTGTCTTCAGTTTGGCTAGACCAATGTTTCCCAACCCTGGTTCTCAAGGCACACTGCCCTGCGTGTTTTAGGTATTTTCTTGCTTCAGTCCAGCTGATTTCAATTGATGACTGATTAACAGGCGTTTGTTGAACTGCAATCAGTTGAATCGGGCACATTAAAGCAGGGGAAACCTCTAAAACATGTAGGACAGTGTGTCTTGAGGACCAGGGTTGGGAAACACTGGGCTAGACAACAGCAAGTCAAAAAGATAAAACTACTATCTGATTAAAAAAAAAAAACGTTACATGAGAAAACATCAATGAAAGCAGCTTTGGATTTTAAACAGAAGATATAAAAATCTGTACACATGTGAGAACATAATAAATATTTCAGTTTTCCATCTTAAACACAAACTATCGTGGGCATAACTGAAAGGTAAACTCTTAGAAACCTGCTGAAAGGGATGATTAAAAACTGCATTAAACTTCTATTAAATGTGCATCCCTGTAAATAAATTTCAGCATTGTTCTTTGGAAGGAGTCTGTTAACACCCTACATGTTGAACTGATACTTTTTGTTGTTTTTCAGTTGAACAATGCAGAATATGTGTTCAGAAAAATTCAGAAGAGAGGAGAAAGCTTTGAAATGACTTATTTGGCTTCTTTGCATCACAAAATGCGACATTTTTACTATTGAATGTAGACTTTTTTTTACCCACTGTTAATTTAAGAAGAAATCTGTTTTGATAAACATAGCTTGGTGTCCCCTGACATTGCCTGAAAAAAAGTGGAGAGATGGAGATTTGCCAAAGAAAAAGTAAACAGGGGAGAGAATTTGGTGTGGCTGAGAGATGCTACTGCAAACTCAAGGCATGTTGTGGAGATGGACAAGGAGCCAGGATGTTCCTGAATGCAATAAAGAGGCCCATTGGGCCAGAACGGCAGCTGAACACATCAGCACAAAGATGTGATTCATGCTTGGTGCCGAGCAGAATAAGGCGGGTGCTGGATGTTGCCAGGAGACAGAACTGCCTTGCGCAGACTTCACACACACACACACACACACACACACCCACGCCCACGCCCGCAAACACAAACATGCATTGTAAACAGTTGAGACCGTCATAAAGCTGGTCATGTGTCCGATGTTTTAGACAAGAGCAAGAAGGCAGGGCTAGGGACATTGTGTCAGCTGTCCATCTCCCACAGTCAACTGCTGGACAACCCTTGGTTATGCACCAAAAGGGAGGCAGTGCAAGTATGCACCGAGTCGATAGATTTATGGAGGACCTAAGAGGAGCATCTCCTTATTTACAGATAGATGCGGAAACTAGAGATGAATGTTGGGTGTGTTGTTTTTATGGGCTGGGTATGGAGTGCTGTGAGAACTCTGTGCTGCTCATTAGGGTACGGCTTTGGAGACTCAAATGTGAGCTGACATGTGGATCCACAGAGAGTCTACAACAGGGTTCAGGGGAATAAACCATTCCAAGCTGCTTCTCTGTGTTTCTCCAGCTCAAGCTCTCTGGTTAACCTGCAGCTTTTAAAGGGTAACTGTGCTATGCTATGAAATGCTAGTAGTTATAAAGAATTTCAATAAAGTATCTTAGTGTTATATGGAAATGCTTTGTTGCGCATAACTAATGTGAACTAATGTGTTCTACTGTCAGATCTTAGTAGTAGCCAATAAAATTTCATGAAACTTGTCAGAGGATGTAAGTGAACTTCAATCAGGTGTCATCATTGGTTCACTTCTTTCCCACACTCTGGCAAATCTGCCCTTTGAAACTTTGCTTCCTAACTTCAAATAGACACCTTATTAGGGTGAAACACACTGCCTCACCTTATTCTGAACAGTCTTGCTATAATCAAACAAGACATTGTTGTTTTTGTTGTTGTTGTTTGTTTATATAACCCCTGGAACCAGGATGTCATTTGAAATAAGCTAATCGTAAGATATTTGATAACATACAGTATTATATCATGGAGGAATTACTAAGTAAATCCACACTTCATTCAGATCACTGCTATATGTTGCAATATTTAGAGATGTTGGCCTTTGCCGGTGAAGGCTACTGTGTGGGTCATCACTTCAAAAAGACAAGCTCAGGATGACTCTGTTATTTATACGCCTCCAGTAGTGCTCTCTTTGCTGCAAAATAAGGATTGCTCCTTATTCTCCCTACAACTCAGTTGTAGGGAGGATTGTCTTATGCCTCTCCCATTTTTAATCAATAGATGGGTTTGGAGTGAGTCATCGTGGTGTGACATTTCTCCCTGAAGAACAGGACACACAGTGATTCCTTGACAAGGGGACATAAATAACCAAAAGACACTCTTCTCCAACATACACATCAGTGATGAGTCTTCGCTGCCTGCCACCTGCAGCTTGTTAAACTGTTTGTTCACCACTAATGGTTCTAATGTGCACTTTGACTGGACTGTGCAATGTCAATATGTGATGGAAGTAGTGGCTTCACAAAAACCAAGTTATTGTGCATTAACTGGAAGAAAATGAGTCTGGAAGCTGGACAGCAGAGTGGTGCAGCTTTTAGCATGGCTTTCCTCTTCTTAATTTCAGTCAGATACTTTGTGTGTGCAGTTTAGACATTTTCTCCCATGCAGGCATCAGTTTAAATGCATGTAACCACAACAAACATGTACTCTGTGTTTGTCGGTCACTTTAAACTCCCCACAGGTGGGATTACGTGCATGCATTCATTTTGTGTCTTTATTTTGCCTTGTGATGAGATGATTATTTTTCCTGACTCTCGCCCACTGACTGGAGATGCATACCAATCATCCCGGTGATTCTACACAAATTAAATCAGTACATACCAGTTGAAAGGATATTAACAAAACTGATAAGTAGAACTGCTAATAATGTTTAAAAATTAAATTAGTCTTAACATGACTGAAGCTTAACACTCAAAAGGAAGGCTGGTATCAGACCTCAGTATCTGAGCAAGTAAACATCACAAAAGATGAAAATAGGAATAAACACTAATAAGTCAGATAATCAATTCAAAACATGGGACAGAAAATTATACATACATTATAGCTTTGGACATGTGACTGAAAGAAACTTAACCTTGTGGACTTGACAGTTATTATATAGAGGAATGTTCAAGTGAAACAACCCAGAGTGTAATATGATGAGAAAAACTAAGATACAGAGGAAAAAATGCTCCAAAGTCATACTCTAGATTTGTAAAGAGCAGAGCTGGCACAAGGAAAAAGAAAACATTCTGCCTAGGGACCTCAGATCAGCAGGGGGCCCCCGAGAGCTCTTGATTATAAATCTCCTTATGTTTAGAAGGAAAATTTTATAAAATTAATAGGGAAAAATCCTCTCTCTGTTGTTTGTTGGTTTCTATGTGATAAGCAAAGAGTCAAATAAAGATGCTCAAAGCAGGCCAATACATCTCAGATAGGAATAGTATATTGGGTACACTCTGTACTTTATAGCATGGATGGAGGACACGAGGTTGCAGTTGTTTGGTCTGGAAATACTCTGATCCAGAAGTAACAGAAAATGATAAAAAGTTAGAGAGACATTTCAGGTAATTCTAAGCAGCTAAAGAAAAATCCTATTTATGAGACCGATTAGTAATCTCTGTCTCCTCTCATATTGGTTTTAATCTTTGATTATCCTGAAAAGTATGGCAATGGTGATGACAGTGAGCAAACCATGGAAGCTTAATATGAGTACAAAGGCTTGAAACATCTCCTTTTATACTGCCAAGCTTTCAAAAAGGGAAGAACGGGCTGTTCCAGCCTGGCTTTAGGTCTTGTAACATCTCTCACAATAAGTGTGAATACCTGAGGGCAAAAGGATAAGATGTTCTGCCATATAAAGCAATCTTACCTTTTGACTTCAGAATAATTGAAATCAGAAGTTATTGTTCCATTTTGAACGTTCAAATGTAAAGGAGAGGGCAGAGCTGAATTTCTGAGCATGCTTTCTGACAACCCTTAGATTATAATTCTTAATAACTGTTGCATTTATTGTCAATTCTTAGTGTCATTAGGTCGTGGTTAAGACACAGCTACTACACCTTAAAATGCAAGCTCACTAAATAAAGATAATGAAGACAACAAAGACAATGACGATAACAGCTTTTCTTAGCTTACAATTTAACTTTACTGTACCAAAGAATACATCCAAAGCAAAGGATTTTCACTGGCTGCAGATTGTGTGATTATTTTCAGTAATATTGGCATTATTGGCTACAATCAAAAAGCTTCAGGTCACACTGATGTACAAAATACAGAACCTGATAAGAATCTGATAAGAAGGACAGACGATAAGCGAAAAATACATATTGCCTGGAAAAGACCATTGATTGAAAGCTTCCGTAAAATTATTCTCAAACACAATTGTTGAGCAAAAACCTAAATCTCACAACAGACAACACGTTTAAACACAACCCTCCTACCCCTACAAACTGTGCTGTGATTTAAAGCAGCATCCCCGCGCTGCTGCAGTGGTTATGTAACTGTCAAGCCTCTTGCCACAAGCCTCCTGGTGACAGTGTGGTGAAGAAAGTGGGGGGAAAAAAACTGCGAGGGGAGGGCAGAGAGCGATGGACGGAAGAGGCACAGTGGAACAGAGGAGAAGGAGACAGACATATTGTCATGGCTTGTGACGGAGGCATGAACTGAAGTGATGAAGCAGAAACAATAGAAGCCAGATTTTGTCCAGTTTCCTCTTATGTGTAAGATGACAGAGGGAGCAAAGGAGGGCGAGAGAAAACAGGCAAAGAAACAGTTAATCCTGTTGCTCTCCAAATGTTCTGCCTTTTTATCATTTAGCTGCCTGATGCTGCTTTGAATACTGATTGGCTGCATTATTAGCTGAGCTCCGTATGTGTATATGTCTGGAAGTGAAAGAGCAAGAGATGGAATTCAAAAGAGAGCAAGAAATGATAGGAATATTTAAACTAGAAAGTATTTATAACAAACTTAGCCTTAAAGTCTTACATGAGTGTTTGTGCCATTTTGTTAGTGATAATGAAACAAACATTATCAAGATCATTTGTAATACTGGAAATTTTGGTGGTAAAATACACTCTAAGGTTTAGATTTGTACAACTGCTAACAATAGATGCTCAGTTGTGGTGATAAAGGTACAAAACCACAACGATAATGGAGCAAAGCTATTTATTCATTTACATGCCCATATAATAAATTGTCAATCACATCTTAAGCCTGCATATATTACTATTACATGATGCTAATAATTATGCTAATCATTATCAATTTTTAAGATTTTCCATCTTTCTTAGTATCGAAGATATTAGTTTGTTGGGATGGTTATGCAACTGCATGGTGCAATGTTGATTGTGCGTCCATGTGTGTTTAAACTAAACCAATGCTATTATGTTATCTTGCTCTTTCTCTGTGTTTCTCACTGAGCGAGTAAGCTATTTCCTTCCTTTGAAATGCTTGCTGTAATGATGCTTCTCTCACCTTCAAGACTACTAACAGACACTAGGCTTTGATTGACAGCCTATTAAATTGGGCTTAGGTTGAAGATCAACAGAAAAGGCCAAAAACCTGGTGTAGTTTCAGTAGCCTTGTATACAAACTTTACACATGAAAGAATTCATGTCTATGCCCACATTTTGTTTATAATTATTATATAAAATTACTGGCCGGCAGCAAAAGTCTTCAAAGAACTTACAAATCATATGATTTCTAAGGCTCGCATTACTATGTTATTCAGCTTTGTCGAAGGTTAATCCCAGAAGCAGCCAAAAAGATAAATAACAACAAAGACAAATAAGCATGAAAGATTATTACACACAGATAATACAGAAGGTTTTATATTAATACTCTGCAGGAATGTTCACTGAGGTCACAATTACCTTTGCTTTCTGTGATTATAATCTTTTGATCTCTGTGTTGTCGTACAATTATGCCTCCGAGGGTACATAACTAATTGTGACAATAATTGGCATCTTTAATCGTTCATTTCTCCTTCAAGACATTTTCATAGGCTAACTGCTAACATGGTCCACTAGATGACACCGTCAACAATAAGCAGACGCTAAGCAAGCCAACTCCAACTGTGTTTTGTAAGTTGGCATATTATTTACTAATAAAGTACACAGTACAAAAGATAAAGATTCACATGACTAGATCTGTAACACAAGTACAGAGAAAATGGATACATAGGCCTCATGTATTACTCGATGCACCGGCTGGCTGGACATACAGTGCAGTCTAGGAAGTGGAAGCAGTTTGAAAGACGGTAAAGTCAGTCTGTCCTCTTTTTGATTCATCCAAATTTTTATGTTTCAATACCAAATGGAAAGCATTGAGACTGCCAGGATGCTTTAGCCTTGTCTCAAAATTGCAGTCTCAAGAATCTTGTGAAAATCATGGCAGTTTATTTGAGAAGGATTTTTATTGTCTTCTTACTGATACTACCAATGTACAGTGCACCCCATGGTGGCACATGAACAATAATAAAATCATCAAAGTAATTTGATTTCAAACTGTAGGGATGATGAATGTCTGTACTAAACCGAACAAGTCCAAATCGCAATGAAATTCAAAGAACTGCTCCAAGAAAAGGCAGCAAGGGCATGTATGTTTAAAAATGTATATTTAAAATCTTTCAATTGCAATACGACTTCCTTTAACTGCATTACTTAAGAACGCGCAACTGATTAAGAGGACTTTAAAAACATAAATATTAACACCAAATCAAAGCTCTTTTTAAACTAAAGCAATAAAGTGTTAAAAATATCATTAAAATCTTAGTGATTTGTGTCACAGGGACAGTTATTGCTGCAGCACAACATACTTCTGCTATATTGAGTAGGATGGAGGAGGAAGGTGGATGATAACAAGAAGAAATTTAGAGAAAAAAACCCCATGAAACCATAAGTAACATGACAACAGAAAATGAAACATACTCTACAACAAACTGAGTTAGCTTAAGGAAATGTAATAATGTGCATCAAAGATGGAAGAGTTGGTCGCCTTGAATGTTTTAAACGACATCTCACAGACAATTTTCCACAGGAAACCAGGTCCCATTTTAATGATGAAAACACTTTTAAATGAGAATCACATTGCGGTGGAATTGCATATTTTCATCTTGAGCTATGGTGAGCGGCTGTGATACAGTGGATGCCTGGATGCCTTAGCCTTCGCTCAAAATGATTTTCCCACATATCTTGTGGAAAAACATGTGGAGAAAAAAAATGTTTAATGAACTTGGAGGAATCCCTCTTATTGTGGATTTTAGCAACATGTGTCATTCTTCATGGTGAGGTTGGACCTGAGTACAGACTGGACAGTGGTATTGTCATGTTGGTGAAGATGGAATTTATTGATCAAAGGCCTTACCAAAACTGAGGAGGAGGGAAAAAGCATCTGAAGTTTAGGGAAGCTGGCATGGGGGAAGACTGACACAGAAGACAGGATGAAGAGCAGATGAGAGGCAGGTGAGACTAATCAGAGGAATGCAGAACATTGGGGAAGAAGCTAGGCAGGGAAATGAGGGAAGGTGACCAATAAACATGATGGAACTATACAGGACATAAAAGCAACTTACCAACTAAAGGTTAAGGGCAAAGAAATTAAAGTGCATGGCAGCAATAGCAAACAACCTGAAAAAATCTAAATGCACAAACAAGAGAAAACAAGAGACACAAAGACTCGTAGATCATAACAATTAGCTTTGACAAAAAGGTTTGTGATGCCTGACATCGCACATGTAAATACAATTTCTTGATTAATTAATTCCTTTGAGAGAGTTGACACAGGACGTGGCAAATAGTGTGAATTACATAGAGTTGGAAAAGAAGTGCTGTTACCTTACTTATAAAGGTCACACTGCACAACTATGACAAAATTATAACCCTCTATTTTAATTTCAATAATGTAGCACATGGGAAATTATTGGTGTTATTTCAAACGTTTGTCTAAGTATGTGAATGGATGTGATATAACAAACTGAAGCAAGTTTCATTTTATTAACAGGTGTAGTTTACTATGATATTTCAAATGAGTTTCTTGACTGTAATCATCTTGAAGCCATGCTGTTTACAGAGCATGGGCACCTACAGTAACTCTGAAAGCCTATTTAGGGTTGAGTAATACACTGAGTGCCTTGTCACCAGAGACTTCACTGGAGACCAAAAAACTGAGATTTAAATTAGACCTGAGATGCAAAACTCAAGAGCCTCGTCTTGCAGCTGCATCATTACGGCTTGCTTTATTTGGGAGTCTAAATTTGAATATTTAAAAGCAGAAGGATTCTGCTGTTGAATAAAAATGTCAAAACCTTGATATGATTTAAACACATAAAAACATAGAAAGCAGCTGCACATTAAATACCCATCACAATTTTTATCTGTCTCCAAACTGAAAACAAAGCTGGTTTACACAGTGTTATATATTTATATCTAATTATTAGTCAAACACCGTTTTCTTGAACTGCTGCTGCTTGATAAATAATTAGGGAATAAAAGATTGACATGTGCTGTGAAAAGTAAGATTTTTCCAAGCTGGCACCAGATAGAGATTAAAAAAAAAAATCAAAGTTTTTGTTGCTGAGTCCTGAAATTAATTTTTTTTTGATGCAGCAAAAATAAAGAAAATGTGTGGAAAATTATCAAATTTTTCACACATTTCCCAAAAATTTCACCATTTCCATAGACAATAGGTAAATATATTAAGGGTCACTAATATATTTCCCTATAGTTCATTTAAACTGTACAAGAAATGCTATCACAGTGTGCGCACATTCTCCCGACATTCACATTTTCTAAAACAAACCTATAATCACATAATAAGCATCTGTCTCCCTTATTACTTCATATACCGTTTTAGAAATGCGTTTGCCACTGGAGTCCAAGAGTAAATAACCTATGAAGGAAAAACAAAACCTGAATGACAATCAGTGATTCCAGTGAAACATGAAACTAAACAAACAGCACTCTTCCCTTTGTTCTCTCCAAACTTATCAGAACTCTGTAATTATAAATCAAAAACTCACTACACTCCTCTGACCCAGCTTTTTTCCTCCCAATCCAAAGTGGAAAGACTCCCTGGAGAAGCCTGTCTGAATGAGGCCACGGTGTCCTGATGAGCCTCCTTATGAATAAAATAATCAGCCTGCATTGACCAAACATCCACTTAATTCTACTGCTGTGGTAAAAGTTGTGCTAGAAACAGAGAAAAACATGGAAATCTGAACCTTACAAAGGAATTCTTCCAATGAGACAGTGTGATGCTCCCATAAGTGAGAACATAAAGTTTTAAAAAACTAGATGAGCTCTTCTTCTCTTCATCTATGTATGCTCTCTGTGCCAGACTCCACTGGTAGAGAAAAAGTATGTCAAAGCTAGTTAAATATTCACTGCACAACATTAAGTCAAATAAGTATTGGGAGAATAAATTCTGCTGTGATTAAATCAAAACTGAACTCTATGACTGAATGTCATTGCATTTTTTTAGATGGATGGATTAAAATCCTACAGAGCAGGATGTCCAGAAGACATCTTGAAATTGTCATAAAAAAGAAAAAGAAAAAAATACATTTTAAAAACCTGAATAAATTTTAGCAATACCTTTTCCATATTATTATCACCTGTTATATTAAATGTATTTATTGGATGTGAGGATTATTTGCATTGTTACTGACCTCTAGTGTGAATTTAATGCCAACAGGACAATCAAATATATATTCATTAAAGGAACTTGTTATTAATGGGTTAAATACATACTGTATATTCCTGCCATGTGATGTAGACCACAGATTTGAAAGTGAGAATGTCAGCATATATAATGCTAACCATGTTGTAAACTTATGCATATTGTAAAAATGTGCAAAACATAAGAGTACAAAAAGTACACTGTAATGTAATATGGAAGTCAGGTAAGGAAGAAAAATCACCTGTCCTCCAGTTGGTCCCTAGACACACTGAGAAACTCTCATTAAATATTAACACCAATGACAAAGAGCCCTTAATTCCTTACAAGTGGTGTGTTTAACATGATACATTACAGACATGGTTTCAAAAATACGCTCAGGGCTGATCTCATTGACTTTGTCCCCCGGATATCTTTATGAGTTTAAGTCTAAACACGGTTTCCATCAAGTTGGATATTTTGGAAAAATAAGGTCTGACTCACCTTCTCCGCCAATGGGAGGTCAGGTTTCCATAAACTTTAAAGAGAGCTGCCTGTCCCCTGCAGGAGATCACCTGTGGAGATAAAAACATGGGGTCAGTCCTTCTAAAGAAAGCTCACAGAAATCTAAAGTGCAACTAATTGCTCTAAATAAAAATAAAAATCAGCTTGACCTGTGACAAAAAAAGCTTATCTTCACTCAGTCAAAGATATTAAACGATTTGCTTCCGTTTTAACTATCACAACAAGAGAAGATTAGTCAGCCCTGACACTGAGGCAAGAGGAATAGCAAATCAAATCAGCTTCCTCAGTTTTCATAAAGCTGCACAGCAACGTACCCGCCTGTTTAGCATAATTGATTTCAGCAGGAGAATACTTTTTATTAAGATGGGATCTGTTTAAACATTGTGGTTTCATTGGGTTTTCAATGCTTCAGCTGCAGCAGGCAACACGGGAAGACAAAAAGCTTTTTGCAGCAAGTTATTAATTAAACTGTGGGAAAATCATTACCTTTCTTTCATATATTTTTTATACAGATTTTAATTTAAACTATGGACATACTGTAAGTGTGGAGAGTATAATCCTGGGAGAAATAAAGTAATGAATACCTCAGAAGTTTATAAGTATGCAGATGTGCACAAAAATTGCATATTCAGTGGCTTGAAAAAGCATTTATAATCGCTTTTTCAGACATTATAACAGCCATAATAACTTTAATTTTGTTTTATTATGATTTTATGTGGGGAACAAACAAAAGTTTCAAGAGCCTTGGTTGTGATGATGGACATTTGTGTTTTTCAGAGACTCAATTTTACCTTTTATTCGGGTGTCTCGGCTGATTTAAGTCCACAATTTTCTTCCTTTATTTTACACAAATTGGTCAATTAATTCCCTAAACACCTAAAATGAATATACCTCAAAAGCTCTGAGATATGAAAAACTGTGTTTTTGATTACTATGAAAAAATGTTGATACACCTTAAACGTGAAAGAATTTTTTTTCAGTAGTTTCTCTTTTGCTATCAAACTACCTTTACCCACTTAATTTATGAATCTGCTCCCTATATTTACAATTTCTTTGTTTTTCATCAGATAAACATTCATAAATTTGTCAACAAACAACTGCATCTCTAAACAGCAAAAGGAAATGGGGTCTAAGGATACAAAAAAGACCTACTGCATCTTTAAATACAAAATTTAATGAAACTAAAATCAAATTGTAAGGCCTTAATGAAAACTCTTGGAATGAAAACATTTGGAGGGAAAAGGAAAACATGTAAGCTTGAGAATACAATCCAAACTATGAAGTATGATAGTGGCAGCATCATTTTGTGAGGGGCGTTTTGTGTAGAAGGAGATTGAGTACTAATATAACAAATGGCATCATGGGAAAAGAACATTATGTGAATGTTTTGAAGCATCAGCTAGCTAGCATGTCAAAGCCAGGCACAAATGGGTTTTCTAAATGGGCTAGGTGTATGTACTGTACATACCACATAATTGCTGTGTCTCAATCCAAGTAACTCTCCTGGCTGTGCTTTTATAAAAAAAAAATAATGAAGCCAGAACCAGAACAGATGCCTCAGTTTATCAGAAGATAACCTCTCTTCTGTAATCTGTTTCCACTAGAACATAATACGTCTGTATTACTGCACTGTTTGTTGAGCTGAGGACACACATCTTACAAACATGTCATGCAGTAAAGAAACAACAAATTTAAGGTAACACTAAGGTGAACGACTGATATATCAAATAAGACAGCAAGAAATATCCCAGCTAAATATAATGCCTCACTGAAGCCAAATCCAACAGATATCTGGCTGAATTCATGCGAAATCACTGAGTCACTGCGTGCTGCTCATGTTTTTCCACTCTAAACAGAATCTTTTTTTTTTTCTATTTGAGCCAAACCATGAAAACATTTTGCTTGCAGCTTCTCTCTTTTGTGAATGATTGTTTATTTGTGTCATAGAATGACTGGTTAGACATTTAGGGTTTTAAATATGTTGGTGAAACATTACAAGAGTTCCAAAGACAGTATTTTTGTTTCAGAATGACTTGCAACAGCGATGAGGACTGATGAATTATTAATACGTTTACTCAAGCTAATGTAGCCACATCTGCAAAACCCTCTCTGAATCCAAACATTTGTTTTCTGTTTTATTGTACTTAATTATGAATTACAACCCAATTTGTGACATCAAATGCACATTTGTACAAATATTAGGAAGACAACATATGAAAGCCTGAAAGTGAGCCAATTGATTCTGGAAAATAGCTTGATTTGGAAAAAGTAGGAGAAAGAATCTTCATGAACAGGAAAAGTACTGGGAAAAAAATCATTATGTTTTTACTAGATTTTCCAAGGGTAACATTGTAAACACTGAGATTTCACCACATATGATGGTGTTAGTAATAAAAAAGCATGTACAGACCCAGACTGAAAATCTGTAATGAACTGCAGATGATATACTGACTACTTAAATTCTTTAAAATGAGCATCTTCAAAGAAATAACGTTTCAAGAAGAAACCGTTCAAAGAGCTGCTTATAGAAAATATGAGATTTTCTGTCCTTCTACATCATGGACTCTGTATCCTCTGGGCTGAAGTGAAAAAAAAAAATCAACTAACTAGTACCAAGCACACAGTTCAAATGTCAAAATATATAAAGAGGTGGACTCAGTGATGCAGTGGGGATGGATAGCTTGTACTTTATGGTTATAGTTAATGTTGGTAATTATCCAAGTTCTGAAAGTGATTTGCTGTGCCTTTCTATGGAATCTGTGTCTTGCCAACTTTACCAGCTTTATACATCAGCAAATTAAATTTCTGCCTATTTTTCTTCACAATATCTCCAGATCAGTCAGATTGAATGAGACGCATATGTGAACATCAACTTTCAAATTTTGTTCTGGACTTTGACAAGGCCTTTCCAAAATGTGACTACCGGTATGTGTTTAATGTTACAAATATTAATAGAAATATGATTTTCATCTGTATGTTTGGGATCATTGTTCTACAAAAACGTTTAAAGCATCAGAGTACAGTGTTAGTTTCCACCCACACATGCTGTTTTGAATGTAAGTCAAAAAATTAAAGTTTGGTGTCATGTAACTAGAGCACCTTCTTCTTTAAGTTTTTAAGTTCTATTAACAGTGGATTTCTCTGTACTGCTGATCCCTTAAGGCTGAATTTGTGAAGTACATGATTGATAATTATCTTCCCACCTGAGAGATGGACCTCTGCAGCTCCTCCAGAGTTACAATGGGTATCATGGCTGCCTCTCCGATTAATACCTGGCCTGTCATCTTAGGTGGACAACCAAATGTTTACTGTTGTTCCATAATCTTTCTGTTTTCAGATGATGGATTAAACAGTGCACTGTGAGGTGTACAAAGCTCCATAGATTGCTTTATAAACACTCCCTGCTTTAAACTTCCCCACTACTTCATCACTGACTTGTGTGGCGAATCTTGGTTCTCATGACGCTCTTTGTTTACCAATGTTTCACAGAAAAGCTGTACTTTCGACTGAGATAATTTTACACACATTGTGGACTGTATTTACTATGTGACCTCTGAAGACAACTGGTTTCACCAGAGAAGATAACATTTGTGGTTCTTATTTCGGCAGTGCAATGCACCACATCCTGCTTATGTTCTGTAGGTTAAGTGCAGAGATGAGATGAAACATCTGATCATCATCACATCATTTAGCACTCAAACATGTTTCCAGCGGCTGCTTCATTCATGGGCACATCCACATCCACGGGAACATCAGCAACTACCATTAGTGAATGGTAGTTTGTGGTTTAACCATTTGTACCAGTGTTGTCGCAGACTGTGGTGTCTCATGCTTCCACAGTGGGCACAACATGACTCCATTTTGAATTTCAGACAGGGGTATGACACATGCTGAGTCTGTGCCCTGCCTGAGGCTGAGCAGCAGCTACACAACACAAATTCAGAGCAGGAGTAAAGTGACATGTACTAGTGACAAACGTAATACAAAGCAGGTTTATTATGTTCTAATAAATGAAGGGTGTAGGAAAGATAACATACGACTAGAACTCGCCAAGTGTTTTCTTCTGATGTGTATCTCAGCACATATTGACCAGTCTCTACAACCCCTGAGGGACATGGTAGTCTATAAATATTTCATAATATAACTAGAATAGTAACTATGTTTAGTTTTTGTTTATATGCTTTAGTTTGAGGTAGCATTCTTTTCCTGGAAAGACGTACAAAGCTTTGCTGCAGATGCTTCTGATCATCTGTAACATTATCAATCTTCCGCTGAGGTCGGAGTATATCTTCGTGTGTGTTCTGCTCTGCGCTGAGAGAAATGAGACACTCCGGCTGCCCTTCTGACGCGCCGCTCTTACACTGCCTCTTTTTTCACAGCTTGTCAGAAGACACTGTCTCCCCTTCGAACAGAGGAACGTAAACCTGAATTTTGTTTCACTGGCAAACATATTATATGGAAGAGTTAACAAAACAGAAAAAAAAGACAAAGAACAAAACACCTTCTCACGCCACCATTTCACACATTCTCCCCTTCACCTGACAAGTGATGTTCTACAAACACAGAGGACTAACAATACCAAAAAAGGTCACCAGAAAACATTAGACTCCTCCTTTTGCGAGTTATATTATGAGAACCATAAGAACAACTGCCATGTTCATATTTGGGCTCTTAAAAGGCATTCAGATAGTTTTCCTAATAATAGAATGATGATACAACAAACTTATCATAATTGCATAAACACATTGGGTTCATCATTATAACGTATTCTAATTTAGCCTAAGCTGAATAGAGGCTCAGCAGACATTTGGTTAAAATGCCTTTTGAAAGCTGCAGTTGAATCATATCCTTTCAGTAACCAGCAACAAGCAAGATTAAGGTCTGATATTTGACCATTCTTCTTGATTCAATTAGTAACGTTCACTTAAACTGGTTGGTTTCCCAGCTGGATCTCCAAAACCTCTAAAACCATTTTTGATGTGTGTTTAATATCACTTAAATTTGAGGTAAAGTTGAATAATTTTGATTTTGTCCTCCTGCTATATTATTAAATCCATTTTGTGCAAATCACTAACCAAATGGGTGACTACTGTTGATCAAATTCAAAGAAATTGAAATGAGTGTGTGCATCAAATACGATTGTATATAATATTCCTTACAAATTCTTCAAAAATAATATTTTTGAAATGGAATTGGGTGCTCAGTTTAATCTATTTTAATTTCAAAAATCACTTACTTAGCATTATGATGCATAAATGGCTAAGTAAAAAAAATAAAAAAATTTTAAAAAATGACAAAATTTTGCTTTAGAAACCTACAAAACAATCCTCCCTCCAGTCAGTTACTATAATCGCAGCTTCAAAAATAAATCAAACTAACAACTCGCATTAAAAACACACTGAAAACATCCATCGCACCGTCTTAAAGGGATTACATTTTCACTTCCTGCTATCAGAAGCCCTTCCTGCTGGTTGATGCTGTTCATCATCCATTAAATGTTAAAGATCACTACAGATCAAGCTGCTGATTACATGAACACAAAACCATCATCAAATCCAGACAACACACTTCCTGTGCATGCAGAGAGGCTGCCTCACCACTTCCAGAGAGTAAACATTCAGGCACAGAGAGACAAACACAACGTATTGTGTAGTGGTTATTATACATTTATTAGCTTTATAATCCAAACATTAAAAACATATCATCAAACCACACATCAACCTTAAATAATGTTTTTTAAATAAATAAGTAAATAATGTTTTTTTCTAAAAACAAAAGTTTTTAGAAAAAAGGAAACAAAGAAAATCTAACTTTTATGAGAAGGAAGAACAGAGTTTGCGATCTTAAGACAAAAAACGGCATTTCTTGCACAATCGGTGTCTTTCGGCAGCCAAAAGACATTTTCTATTTCTTTTTTCTTTAAGTTGCTCATTCATGTTTGGTCAATTTTAAGAGTCACTGTCACTAGCCTAAAGAGCCACATGTGGCACCAGAGCTGCAAGATGCAAACAACAATTTTAGCCATTATAAACAGAGCCCTGACTTTTCTTCTCTGTTAAGAGCGAGGAGTCGACTGATAAATAGCAGGTACTCATCAACTCTTTTCTCTCCAGTACAATTGAATTACCAGCCCTGAGAGTATCACCATCTTCTCTCTGCAGCCTCCTGTAATTCTTTTGAGAGACATGCAAAGAGTGAGTTCAGCACCAAGGACAGATCCAAAACAAGCTAACTGACATCTGTATACTAACAATAACGATAATTGAAGTCAGATCATCCTAAAGCGACTATCATTATACAAAGTATTTTAGCCCATCAAATTAAGTGTCCATTCTTTTGCAGAAGGGAACTGGCTGACTTTAGGCAGGTCTGGATGCTTTGCAAGATGGGAGCAGCTGCAGGATCTAAAGCGAAAGAAGTTGCAAGAATTCCTCCTTCTTTATTAATTTCTCCATCTCTACACCACAAATACTACCCTGCCACCATGCTTGGTGGTTGGAACAGGTGAAATTAACAATTTCAAATATTTTTCACGTAATTAAGGCCAAATAGCTTGTTGTTTGTTTTCTCCAGCTAAGGGCGGCTTCAGCACCACAGACAGCTCTAAAATAAGCTGACATTTTTTGACTAATTACTAAAGTTGGGGACAAACAAAACGACACAGCGTTTTGGAGGCAGCTCTGAATCAGTGAACTGATAATCAAAACTTGTTGCTGACAGTTAGCGACAAAAAGAGGTAAGGATGCTTCATCTGCTGCTCACAAACATTTTTTACTTTATTTGTTAACTACTTTCACGATTGTACTGGGAATAAAATCTCATCTAGCTGATTACGATCTCAATGTAATAAAACAAAAACAAACTTGATATTTAAGACTAAATCACAGTAAGCAACAGAGTCTTATAGAAATAAACTAAAAATTCACAAATTGCATGAAGGTAATCATTTTTATTTTTTTAACAATTTTTTGAATAAAATATGTTCCACATAGAATATATTTATACATAATATTCTTACTGTCTATTTGCACAAATATTGTATTGTTGTCTGCTAAAATATAAACAATAGCTTTCTTAGACTACAGTCAACACAGACTCATTCCGAGACCAAAAAACTAAGAAACAAACAAACTCACAGCCTCAAATACATATTTCAAACTCTCAACACACTCTCCAGATCGTAGTCACTTGTGGTATTAACTTAAAGTATTTTAAAATGCATTTTTTTTCGAGGTGGATTTAGACAAAAATAAAACCAGTTGGAATTCAGAAAATATCCTCCACCACCTCACAAACATTGTAAATGTTTGTTCTCTCAAACCTTTGCCCTAGCAAGAGTTTTCACAAGAGTTTGATTGGTTTGAAAAAATCCTGTAGCCTTGAAGATACAGTTGCTAAGTATGTGATGCCCAGTCTTTCTCTCATGAAAGAAAAAACAGTCTGTTGGTGTGAACACCTAGATTTTGTAAACTATGACTACTGCAAGTACCGCAGTTTAACAAACACATAAACCAGGGGTCTCAAACTCCAGTCCTCAAAGTTCCTCAGTCCTGCAGTTTTTAGATGTGCCACAGGTACAAAACACTGGAATGAATTGGCTTAATTACCTCCTGCTTGTGTAGATCAGTTCTCCTAGCCTTGCTAATGACCTAATTATTCTTTTCAGGTGTGGTGCAGCAGAGGCACATCTAAAAGTTGCAGGACTGCGGCCCTCGAGGACTGGAGTTTGAGACCCTTAACATAAACACATCCTGTTCCTCACTTCAGCGAAGCATTCCCTGACATAGAGGGGCATTTATGGTTGGGTCAGGACGTGGATGACTTGGAAGAAGATGGGAACTGCATGGTCTGATTGCTGATTTGATGTTAAATAGAAAAGGGCAGATGGCAGAACTTCATGATCCAGTTTACTCTGACTAACCACCAAAGTTAGTACAATGTTCTTAAGCAACACTGGGTTCTCCAAAGAGGTTAAGTTGCTCAAGGGTTAGTCGTTAGTCATTTCCAACAAAAAGCCATTTGAGCACCATGAAGAGCTCCAAAATCAAGCAAAATGACATCTGCTACTTCACCGCTGCCATCGCATAGAAGATCTCACATCAACAAGCGTTGCTGCATGTCTTTTGGCAGGACGAAGTGTTTTGGAACGACAGCAGCTGCTTGGTTGGACGGGGATATTACAACCCAATGCAGCAAGCAGCACTTTAAACAACCCCCCTCCCTGAAACGCATCATCCTCCTCATCATCACCACCACCATCATAACAGATTGGGGATGCCAAACACCTGAAGGTGGCCACCAGATACTTCAGTCAGCTGGGAGGCCAGATGCGTTTCAGCCTCAGAGCAGATTTGATGAATGATTAAAGGGACCACATGCACCTAATCCCATGTAGAAAGCGGGATGCTCCTCCTCTGTGGCACCGTTGGTTTGTCGGAGGGAAAACAATGACGCTAGAGATGGCTCTTTGCTGTGCTGTGACAACCAATTACATAACTGGAGCTATGTGGAGTGCTCCCATTAACATTCGCTTCCATTTCCCTCAAGAAAGACTCAAATACATCACTACATGACCACTAAGCAGCGCATCTACGTCCATTAGCCCCATCTTGTCCTTTAAACAGCACAAAATGTTACGTTTTCAGACTGATCCAAGTTTATTTTCGCTATCAAATTTAGTCATTTCAAGCATGGAAATAAACCCTTTGCTACATCGCCATCGCCTACAAATGAAACAGTATTAAATGAATTTTGATCAGCATTTTTCTGCTCAGAAAGCGGGTTTGTTTTATATGTGAGGTCTAATTTGTACAATCCAGCTATTATTCTAAACAGAAAACAGCAATGCATAATTTTACAATGTGGTCTGAAAACAGGACATCAGGTAGAGTAAACCAGCATTAGACGAGTCAACAAAGCGTACAACATTAATTCAAGGTGAGGCGAGATGAACCATCTTCCCCCATGGCGTAAGCAAACAACGGTACATCATGTAATATGACGCATGAATAATTACAAACTGCAAAAGGCAAACAGAATCGCCTCCGAATTCTGTTGTACTCCGTCGGGTTTTGCTGCATTAGAAGCAGCGGTGAAACGTTAGCCAACATGATGGAGAGTGATGCAGATTTCTCCATCTCGCCCTTCGCTGAAAGGATGCTCTGCTTCTTATCCCTATGATGCACGGACGTGGCGGCCAGTAAACACTTACCAGAGATGCTGCTTCTGGTCCTGCCCAGTGGTGTCTGCTGCGAATCAGAGCGTATTTTCCCCTTGCAGTAGAACAGAAGGTGACCCTGCGTTCTCTCTGTAAGACTCTGCATCCACGAGATCACGATGCACGCAGCAAGGGGGAGCTCCACGGCACAGGCGCGCGCTGGGGGGATGGCCCAGCTTTTACTCTCAATGGACAGCAGAAATAGACTGCGGGGGGGGACGACGAGTGTGCCAAGTGATTTCTAAAATCTCCTCTTAGCATATAAACGTATGGGAAGTAATACAAAATATAATTATTAAGCAATTGTCAATTTTGTGATTTTTTCCCCCTTGCTATTTCTTTATTGTTATCGATGAATACTCTGTTACTTAACTGGAACGACACATTATTATTTATGATATAAAATAATTCGGAAGGAATGGACGAGGAGAGCGTTAAATGTGACTTCCACTTTCCAGCCAATGGAGTGATCACGTTGAGAGGAGGTGTCCCCCTCCCCTTTGCAGTGTAGGCCCCGCCCACATCTCACTTTGCCCGAAAGGAGGAGGGAAGGTGGGAAAGGAGTGTTTTTGTTCTGGGGATGGCTACTGACTCATCCACTCAAGAACAAAAGAACGTTTTGCTCAACTGTTGAGTGTTTAATTTGCTCATTTACAGTGCCTCACAAAAGTGATAGGGCTTCTTGAACGTTTTCAATTTTTTGCCTTACCATAGTGACAGAAGTCCTTGTGTTTTATTAGGATTTTATGTGATGGATAAACACAGTTTAGCGGATGACGATAGGGGTGTTCCAAATTATTTGACAAATAAGTCAATATTGAGTATCTGAGTCACTATTTTGTGGTTCCACCTTCCACTGCAAACACAGCTGCAAGGATTTCCTCTATTATTTTTGCCAGCTTGCAAATCTACAAACTGAGACTTTTGTCCATACTTCTTTTCAGCAGTCAGATTGGATGAAGCATCTGTCAAGTGAATGTTGGTCTTTAAGTCATCCATTAAGACCACTTTATCTATTAGATCTGATTTATTCATTTATGTTAGCTTAACATCAATGTTCTGTTGAAGATTAACTCTTGCCGTAGTTTGAAGTGTTTCACAGCATCTAATGTGTTATCTTCAACAATTGTCATGTATTTAGCTTCATCCATTTTTTAGTCAGTTCTGGCCAAATTCTTTGGTTGCAGGGGAGCTGGTGCCTATACCTCCAGCCATCATTGAGTGGGAGGCAGGGTATATCATGAACAGGTCGCCAATTCATCACAGGCCAACATAGAGACACAGGACAAACAATCATGCCCACACATTCACACCAAAAGGCAGTGTAGAAAGACCAGTTAATCTGATGGTCATATGTTTGGACTGTAGGAGGAAGCCATGATTCACAAATATTCAGGGAGAACATGCAAACACCATGCAGAAAGATCTTCTTGCTGTAAGACGATGGTGCTCCACTCTTCCAAAAAGACCAAATCTGTGGAGTTTGACTATAACAGGTAAACCCCTAATTGGATATTCTAATTAGTTAGTTTCATATATCTAAAAAAAATATATTATACAATGTTAGGCAACCTTCACACTTAGATATACTGATCCTCTTTTACATGCTTCATTGTTATTTCTGAGGTGCAGCTTCCACTGAAATAAGGCATCCTGTCAAAGCCATTCAGCATCAAACAGGATGAAGAGAGGGGGGTGTTTTCTTCTGCAGATTGGAGGCCATAGCAGACCTTAAACTAGATCAATCAGATTATGTATTTTTTTCTTATGCAAATTGGCTCAAGTGCAAATAAACTGCCACCAGTAAAAATTGTTTATTTTATCGCTTGGTTCTGAAAAACGAAGTTTACATGGTTTATCACACATTCACATACAATAAACACAATCTCAGGTGAATGACAAAATGTAAGCAATATTACATATCTCTATTGTGTGGAAAAACCCACTATTAACATATGGGTGTCAGGTCATTCAGACGAGAAAGCGATACACAGATTTAACCTTTTTTTTTTTTTTACTACTAACATAGTTTCAACATATTTCCTAAAACACATATTTAATAATTTCCTCAAGTTTAGTGACATCTAGCGGCCAATTACAAACAGTGCAACAAATAAAAACTCGGAGGACTATCAAGTGGAGAACTATCAAGACTTCTTCAAATGATTACAGAAAGTCTAGCGTCTTGAATGCATCAAATAAAGAAATTAGATGTTTTTGTCCTTTCACTCCATCTTCTTCTTAAACTTCTTTATAAGCTGCAAAATTTCTTGTTCAAAGCTAAAAGACAAAAAATAGTTCTGATATTAAATACTATGTATTGGACAGTACTCTTGTATTTTCTGATGGTTGAACTGGCAAAGAGACCTTTTAACAGTAGTGGAAACACAAGCGTGATTTGCACAGATTCCATCTCGCAAGATTTTGTTGAGAAAGTGGACAATTAGGACACAGTTGAGGAAATAATGTGTTGACACTGTAAAAGATCTCTTTAGTATCTCACACATGTATCTGTTTGGTTCAGACTTTTCTAACAAGAGTCATAGCAGCATAATTTGCTCTCTGTTCTATTTTATTCTTTGAAAGTAGATCTGCCAAAAGAGCAACCAACAATGCAGTTCATTTTGAAATGACAAGATGTTTGTTTGACTTTTCATTTTTTAGATTCATGTTGACAAGCAGCCATGATAGTTGTGCCTTTATAAAGCTGCTGAAACAATCTTGGTATCTCTCTTCATCAGAACTAGCATCTGAAAGCCCAAACAAGGTATTTTATCTGTATGACTTTAAACTTGTCAACACAACCTTTTTGTGAAAACATTTTGACAGTCATTAGGAAAAAAAAAAATCCAGAAAGATCTGGGGAGAAAATCTGTTGGAGGCTGCAAAGACTTAAGATTGGGGGAAAATCACATTCTACAGGACACCAAAACAGTTAGAGCTAAAATAACTGTGCAAAATACATTTGTCTTTGTTCATACGTGCACTCGGAGTCTCATAAAGTAGTAGGATTAATATATTAGACCTAAGTCCGATTGAAAACTTAGATTGCACTCATCCAATCTGACTGTGCTTGAAATATTTTGTGGAAAAGAACGGGCAAAGATTTCAGTCTCTAGATGGGGGGTGGATACGAATTTGCATATATCATATATAATTTTCTCCCACATCATAAATATACAATACTTTGTAGTGGTCCATGACGGAGAATCCAAATAAAAATACATCGAATTAAAATCACTTTTACTTTTCGTTGCTTCGCGTGAGATCAGTCTTTTATTCTGAAGAGTTCAAACCGGAAGCTCGTACACTGTTGTCACTGGTAGTGAAAGGTCGTCTGTCTGAAGCTAGTGAACGTCAAGTCTTAAAGGAAAGAAGGCTTTTTATTCTGCAGAGTGAGTAAGAATTGACCTAAAATGAGTAGAACATGTTAGAGCAGGCCGTGTATTTAGTCTTACTGACCGAGTAAGTTATATTTGTCGCAGTTTAATCACCTTTTTTGCGCAATGCTGCAGGAAACTCACCATCAAGTTACAACAGCTAAACAAAAATTATTTGTAGCGTTGAAGACACTTTTGTTACAGCAGTCAGGTGAGGCGTAAATGTAACCTTTTACTTATAGGTAAGGAATGCATTGGTTTAGATGGCGTGCCTTTTTTTAAACAAGTGCTAATCGTGGCAAATCGGTAAAATACGGCTTGCTAACATTGGCCCGTTTAAATCTTTAGTCATTTAATCATTAGTTTCTGCAGCATGACTGGTTCTCTTATTCCTAAATCTTCCTCTTTCTATTTATTTGACACTTTCCTTGACAGACAGATAGCTGTGTACAGACCATTTCCATTATGTGCTTCCTTAGATTGCTCGCTGATTAGGGAGGGCAGTGATACCATGTGGAAGTCACATGAACGACGAGGATGAGGCATAAACAAGGGGGCAGCCTGACGACAGAGCCGCTGCAACACAGTGTCAGCCAACAGGAGGAGGAGGGGGGACTGGTGCCTGTACAAAGATCCCACACACAAGCAGGCCCCCTGTGGCCCTTTCCCCCTTGAACGTTAATTAGGATGAACAGCACTACCACTCAGCCCCCTGCCCACAAAGATGGGGGTGTGGCGGTGAGCTACGTGCTGGTGCCATTCCTTCTTATAACTATTGCTGGAATTGCTACAGTTTTGGTAAGTAGCTCATCAGAATGTGTGACATTAGAGACTTAAAAAGATGCAGCTCTCATGCACTTTTTATTTTGTTTGTTCTAGATTTTATGTCTGCGTAGGAAAAGGAGGTGAGAACAAACTCAGGGTATTGATTAGCTGGCACTGCCTCTTACTTCCTCAGTGTGACCCATTGATTTCTTGATGCACTTTATCTTCTGCCTTAGGATCGACAGACTTCGGCATCAGCTGTTACCTGTTTACACGTATGACCCTGCAGAGGAGCTTCATGAAGCTGAACAGGAGCTTTTGTGGAGAGAAGAGGACACCAGGGTAGGAGACGCAAACTCTCAGTGACAGTGTCCTTTGTAAATTAAAGGAAAGGTGTATACTATTATATTGGATGAGGAACATCTTTAGTTGGATTCCTGTAAATCCAGAGTGAAAATATATTTCTCAGTAAAACCACAATTTTCACTCTGTATTTGTGGAGTGTGTCTTTGACAGTGTAAAAACATACCCACTGTTATCTTTAGTTGCAGCATTTAGCTTTAGACTTCCGTAGTTCCTCAAATTGCATCTTCCCCTTTTACAAATTTAAATCTAAATGCAACAAACAATGCAATAATAGCAGGCAGTATTGTTTCATCACAGCTTTTCTTTCAGGTTCAAACTAAAATCTCTTTATCCCTGCCCACATTAGTGACCTTTGACTTGTTTTGGAGTCAATTCAGTTCATCATTCATGGACATGTTGTTTTTACAGCATCTTATAAAAGAATAGTTAAAATATAAAATTTACTTATAGCAGTTTCCAGTTTGAGGACAAGTATAGAAAATCTTTTTATTTCCCGAATTCAAGTTGTGTTTTATTTATAGGACCATAAATTTGATTCAGAGTATCTTTGTGTAATCTAAATAAGGTAACAGTTGGCCTTGAGTTTAAAGTTTTAGCCTTAAGTATCTAATATTATTTAGATGCTGATAGCAGGGGTTGTACTTCAATTGATGGAAAATAGTTTTATTTGCACTATTTTGTTTTTACTTGGTCCTTGAGACATACAGATAGAATATAAACCATGTACAAAAAGTTAATACAAATTTTTATCAAGTATGAGACATAACAAAACATCAGATTTCATCTTCTCTTTGCTTGTCAGACTTTTGAAGACGTTAAAAACATTAACTTGAGGCAGAGAATCAAATAAATAAAATATGTGTGCAAAATACCATTCCTATATATTTTAATAACTAGATAGAAGTTATACTAATTATCAAAATTTTAAGTATTTCATAATAGGTTCTGACATTTGTATTCAGATCTAAGTCTATGTTTAATATTTGGTGCACCAAATGTTATAAATGTATGCATTCTTAGGATTTATGTAGCTTCTGGAACTATGTACTGTATCTGTCCTATGTGTAAGTGCATGATATTTTCTAAATAATTTTACATGTACTTCTTTCAATTCTGTATTATACTTTTAGATTTCATATTTGCTATTCTGTGATAATCCACTACTTTTTTGTGATATACAGTCAAGTTGGAACTCTACATGGATTTATGTAGCTAAAGCTGATCTATAATAGACTACAAAATTGAGTTGATTTTCAAAATGTTCTAAAACATTTTTTAGAAACGCAAAAATGGTAATTGATTTATACAGAATTACTTTTCCTCATGTAAATTTTACTCATCTCATAGCCTTAAGTCAACAGATTCAAGAAAAAATGGTATTATCAGCTTCACTGCTACCACTGCTGCACAGAGTTGAGGTGAGCACTAGGTGGTGATAGAGAGTTACTCTTTAAGACATTGCGATATTGCATCGCTTTCAGTTTCTCATGTAAGACATCAAGTGCTGAGACAAAACTGTTCAGTATTTACATCTTATGTTATAGAGGCTGTTTATTCTCCTAAATTTGTTGATGTCCAGTATGTTTTTAACAAAAGTCAAAATCTGCAACATGGATTGTTCCGTTTTGGTCAAAAACTTCATCGAGGTCGGAAACTGGAAACCTGTGACTCAGTTAATCTGTTCTGCTGTGTTTCATGTGCACAGATTGTGCAAGGCTGGGCAAGAAGCTATCAACAGCAGCAACCTCTTCTGTCCAAAGATGTGACAGCTTGATGACAGCTCAGCCTGGCGCAGGATGCTGAGGAGCGAGAAGACAACCTTCAGACTCAAAGATTGGCCCTTCTTTTAACTCATCTGTCACATTGCTCTATTTTGCTCCTGTTGTCTTTATCTCAGATTACATCGGCGATTTAAGAGCCAAAGAAATTAAGTACTTGTTACTTATTTATTGGAAATTATTTATTCAAATACATTTTTACTGTCATACTCTGCGGCACCAAATTCTGGGAAAGCAGAAGACAAAACCTCTTGTGCATTTGGTGTTTTGTTTACATTCTTAATGCTGTTGTGGGCAGCTTGTGGCAAGCAGCCTTGTTCCTGTGGGTTGCAGTAGGCATCCGTACCGCTCGCATAACTTGCTGCCTGCATTCACTGTGGTAGGCCTGCGAATGTTATGTACTAGTTAAACATCAGCGCTCAGATCTGGCATGTGCAGAGGTTGTTTGCAGAGCAATAGCGGCTTCTTTGATGAAACGCCTTTACGATTACAAACGCAAAGCCCCATATTGATCAGGTGAAGTTTGTTAAAGAAAGCTTGTTTTTAATTTCTGTTTCCTTTCTAGTCAAAGGCTTAAAACATCCTCCTTTCGTTTTGTTGCTTTGAACCGCTGCCTTGGAAAGCTTTATTTTATTTTGTCCTGCTTTGCCAAATCCTGTGACTCTTAACAATGGCATGAGATGCAAAAATCAGGAGCAAATAACACCAACTTCCTCCCAGCTCTTAAATGAGTTGTGACTGGATCTGAAAATATGTCCTGTCTTCGAGGCATGGCACCAGAAAATTTACGTCTGGCTGAAGAATCTGCTGAGATGAATTCCATACGTCTGACTGTTTCCAGCACTCAGGAAACCTTTTACACATTATAAACTTTTGCCTTTCATTTGTTGAATGTAAACGTAACTGTGTGTTTTTATGGAAGGCTTCACAGTTCTGGTATTTGGAGCCTTTACATACATTTTTCATGCTTGTCAGGTTTCTCTTTTTAATCATATAGAAACCTTAAATGCACCACTCAAAGATCTTCATATATCTTATCTGGAATGACTTGCGTTTAAGAATCCAACTTTAGGTGACACTTTTGACTATGTACTATTGCTGTGATGTTGGAATTCTTTTCTTCTCCTTGAATGCAGTTCTAGACAATTATTGAAAATGTCAGTAATTCTAATAAAGTGAAACTGATATTACAGGTTAGTATATTTTAAGCTTATTTTTAGAATTATAATAGCTGTGGAAAACCCCCAATTTAGTGTCTCATAAAATGTTACATGGGTGTAGGGTCATGCGATCAGATTAGATCATTATGAAGCAGATTGTAAGAATGCGTAGCTCATACACATTTGTTCAGGTATGCAACTTATGTTGCAGGGATAAAACGATTACTGATTTTAATGGCCATGGTAACAGTGAATGTTACTGAAAATCAGCACTACAGCCACATGCAGTTACAGTACCTTTAAAACATATTAGTCTGTTACAATTCTTAGCACAAGACGGTAAACGGAAGACAAGGGTTAGACCTTTAGACGAACTGCAAAAGGCTCTTTTGAAGAGGACTGTTAAACAGGCTGAGTGCACTGTAATCAAAACAATATGGAAGGTTACGTGGAAGGAAAAACTGGAGTTTTCCTTATGTGCAAACCATATTCCTTAAAGTAAACAACGCTACCTATACCACCAAGCAGATTGTGCTTGGTGGTATCTGTATAATTTCAAATTCTAAATAATTTGATACGATTTAAAATTATTGGGATCCACCTGTACTTTTGCTTAGACTATGCTGTCGCTTCTTAAAATATTGTAATACAACTTTTTTTTTTTTTAAACAAGAGTTCAAATTAGGGGGCATTAGTACAATAAACATGACAAAAATGACAAAGAAAGTTCTCTTTATTGTCCATTTCTGATACAAATTGTAGGGCACCATAGAAATATAGACATTGTACATTTATATAGGTGTACATTAAAAAGCATGATCCCATCCTATTGAGTTTACAGTATATAAATCAACAAATGCATGATTTAAAGAGAAATGTCTAGATGCAGTTGTGTAGTTGGAAGGGGACAAAGACAAGAGACTGTACGACTTTAATGAAAACGATAAGAGCAGCTCTGTGCGTTAATGCAGAATGCACAGCGCCTGACAGAACAGTGAAGAGTGCCTACTCTACACAAACTCGCATTTGTCCATGAAAATCCAACATTTCAGTGCAGAAGAAAAAAAAAAAAAAAGATAAAAACACACCTGCTAGTCTACCACAGTCAGCGAACACAATTGTTGAGCTGACAGGTCTCCCTGACTTGCTTCACACATTTTAAAACCTGTCTGCAAAGTCTGGCGCACAATTACATTTTACACCTAGTCAACATGATCAAAAAGATGAAAAAAGAAAAACTTAACTCTTGTCAGAGGTTACATTAAAAATAGAAAAACCAGTTGAATGCAATCATAAGGTGAAGTAAGCTGTTAAATTGAGGTATGAGAATCCAGGCTTTGTTTTGCCTGTTTGCAGTTTTCCGGGGATTTGTAACTGAGGTTGTAGCAGCTTAGGTGTGTGTGTGTGTGGGGGGGGAAACCCAGTTAAGTGTACTATGGATACAGGTTCCCTGACAATGAAGAAAAAAAAATGTAGTAGACACAAACGACACACATCTTCAGAAGATTAAGGAAAGTAGGGTTACCGTTACGTTACTAAGTGAGGAAGAAGCTAGATTAAGCAGTGATGGCTAAATGGAATGAGAAATAAAAAATGTACAGCCCTGTTGGATAGTAGTGCCACCAACTATCCACTATTACAATCATACTCCTTGTTTGACCAATTGCAGTGACTGAGTGAGCGCATGAGGGAAAGAGGAAAAAAAAAAAAAAGTAACCGCATTTGTAAAAGCTCCCTGAAGAAACGACAGATTACTTTTCAGCCTAAAACTCTTTCTAAAAATATACCAAAAAGAATTGTTATAAAACACAAAAAGCAGCACACTCATGGTTTCTCTTACATGGTATATAACCCAGAGGAACAAACTGCAAGTCTGATCAGAGTATTTTGATGAAGAAAAAAAAAACAAAAACCCATCAATCTTACTTTACATCTCCCCACTACATGCAAAAAGGACTGAGAATGTTTTAAGCTCCTCTAAAATCTACACTGCTCTACAGGAAAAAGCGGTCAGGTGGAAGATGCCCAGTTCTGTCCAGAGTTTGAAAAAAATTAAAATAAAATCATGAATGAACTCGACACGAAACGGACACCTCTACCATCAGTAACCTATGCTCATCCTAAATGCTGAAGCTCATCTCCATCTAGAATACAATGCAAAGGATAGGTTAATCACTTTACTCACATGTAACAAAACTAAACAGCAAATGGGTAAAAATTTACCTTTGTCCAATACAAAAACAAGAAAGTCTATATGTTCTACTATCGCAGATGCAATAAATGACACTAAGCAGAGGAAATATGTCCTAACGGTCTTTAGGGGAGACTAACAAACACCCAGGCTCTTCAGAGCACACCTTGTCCAGTATAAAAGACTTGTGATAACATGACATGTAGAAGGGCTGTTACCTGTCATGTAATGCTTAGATCTATGCTTGATCAAGTCCATTTTGTTTAAATCCAGTGCTGCTGCATGATATATGTACTGTGTTAACCCCACCCTTTGACAAAGGGGAGGGCTTTGTCGTGAACAGTGGTCAAGTGGTGGCACTGGTGTTGATACAGCCCAGTTTCTGGATAACAGTAAGTCAGTATGTAGAGTGAGGTAGCATGTATTGAATTACTGGTCATCTTCCTCCTCCTCTTCCTCAGATGATTCTTGGGATGCCTTTTCCTCCTTCTCCTGTGACAGAAAAAGTAAAGTCAGACTTTCTGCATACGCCCACAACATACAGAGACAAAAGACAATGTTTCTGAAGCGGTGTAAACAATCGCTGCCTGTGATTCATGCCTTGATGCGACTGTTTTTTGTCAAGTGCCAACTTGGTTAAAAGAAATTAAATAAGTGTTCTTTGACAAACCACTGTGGCATGAAAAAGCACCCCAGGGAAGGGTGAAGCATCTGTAGTGAAAAGTGATTCATCACCAGTGAGTCATAATGAATCATCCTGTTTTTTTTTCTTCCACTCATTTACTCCAAGTTGTTCATTCATAAAATAATAAAAGAAACAAAAAAAACTAAAAACATGGGTGGGCCATGTTAAGGAGGGGACTTTTGGGTCACTCCTCACTATGACTAATGCAATCCAGATGCCTCCTGGAGTTCAAACAAGTGATGCACATCACAATGTTACTACGAAACCTCAAATTCTTGCCTAAGGCCACAGATACTATGAAAAAAAATCTCTACATGTTAGCACAATCAGGTGGAGACTTGCAATAAAGAAATGGCCGGTCTGTATGAATGAATCTCCACTTCACTTGGCTTCTTAAAAAGGAACGTCACTCACCAGACAGTCATACCAATCACTCACTCTGGGACAGAAATGGTGTAGGGTACCGCTCATGTTAATGTTGATTCTAGCTGGTCAATTTCAACCGCTGCCAATTTGTACCTACTTTCCTACTTTTGTTTTATACATGTAAAACCATTTCATACCCATATGTTTGTTCTTGATTGTAGTTAAATTTTGTGTCAAAAATACTAAAGTTTAAATTTGTTTAGTCCAATCTTAAAGGGGCAGTATTATCACAATAACTGTTACCTTCAGTCATTATAAAAATGCTGTTTATATCAAATATGACTTAAAGAAATTTTACTTTGAAATTTAACACTTTGGAATTGGGCCTGTCTCTTTAAGAAACTTCTGCTCTTTCCAACAATCCATCTTCAGGAAGTCATCACAACAGCGCTGCTCTATCAACCTTTTAAAGTATTTAACCAGTGTTGTACTGAGAAGTAGCTCCTATAATGCAGATGCTCAGCAGATGCACAGTTCCACCAGCTGATTGCTAATTGCTGCTGGCTAGTTTGAAGGAGTTAAATAGGGTTGTCACAAGGAAAGAATGCTCTGACACAGAAGCTCGGAAACTGCAGCTCTTAGGGAGGAGCTGTGCCATCAAAGGCGGTGCTTGGTTGCCACGGGAGATTAAAGAATTTCTTAAACTTGTACGAAAGAGTCAAGGCAAAAGTCATGTATGTTTTTGATGAGGGACTAACATAACATTATATAAAGCTAAAATAAAGTTGATTACATAAGTCTGCCCCTTTAAAAAAATGTTACTTTGAAACATGTATTACTCTCTAGTCTCATTTATTTTGCCTTTAATCCCTGTTCGGGGCAACCGACTAGCAATAACAGATCTGAGCCCTTGAGCAAACCAAAATATTTAAACGGGAAGATATTTATTGGAGTCATAAACTCAGATTTGAGCAGCATACTTGCCTCCTTCTTGGGTCGTCCCCTGCGTTTTCCTCCTGCAGGTGAGGCTCCTGCACCTTTCTGTGAAAGAAAACCACAGAAGGCCACCAAGGCTGTTACAAGGTTCTCATCATTAAGTTGTAATCTCAGTGAGTTGTGGAGTTGCAGGCTTGAGTACAAAACAAATTTGTTATAGCACATCGCCTCTAGGTGGCAGTGGAAGCACTACAACTGGACAGATAGAAAGGGGGCATCGGGTTCATTGGCTATTATCTGGAAGGCCGACTGGAACTGCACACAGGGCACTTCAGTTCGCTGGCCACCTGGTCCAAGGCGCAGAGACAGCTGGTGAAACCGAGCAGAGACACAAACCCTCCGTTGCTTCTAAACCTATATCAGTGCACACGCATGTGTGCGTCTCCTGAACTCCCTCCATTCCTCCCTTTCCCATAGATAGCAGCAAGCGAGAGCACACAGGGGAGCTGGAAGGGTTGGGGCGAAGGAAGAGGGGAAAAAAAAATCTGTTGTTGCTATGAGACGACAGGCAGTGAAGAACTAGGGCTGTGTGCCTGCTGGAGGCAGAGGGGGCGCTCAGTGTCAGCCTGGAAACAGTCTTGCGGCCGCTGCACCTGCACCGCACAGTGCATGTGACAAGCTGCAGGAAACTGGAGGACAGGATGCACCGAGTGAGCATCATCACCCCCGCCTCTCCTCCGCCATCTTCCACACAGCTATAGCCCCCCCTACCAACCCAAGGGTAAACCAGCAAACCAAGATTCTTTACAGTGGGAAGCAGTCGCCATGCTATTTCTGACACCATTAGGTGGTATCCAAAAAAAGAAAAAAGAATCAAAATCAACAGCCTGGCATCCTTTAGATGGATGAGGTTAGCTGCTGCTGCTACAAGCACTCCTTAACCAAAAGGGATCTGGAGTTTCAAACAGGAAGAGCTTAATCTAGAAAAAAAAATAAAAATAGATACATCAACTACCATCTGCAACATCTTTCTGTATACTTTCGGTTGCAGCTGAAACTCCCATTCTGAGGAGACTTACTTTGCCCTTGCCACCAGTTGCCTTATTTTTGCTCCCCTTTGGTCGCCCTCGGGGCCTCTTTGGAGTTGGGGACCCACTTGCCTCCTGAAAGCAAACAGGTTGAAGTTTACATACAATAACACACATGAAAATGTAAGAACGTTCACCGTCTTCTCATTCGACGACTTAAAGTTCCTTGGCATAAAAGAGCTCAAACAAAGTCAAACACTTCAATGCATTTCATAAAATTGAAACAAAAACAATTTAACACTCTGATAGGCATTTAGGGAAATACCATCACCTTGTACAGTTAGGTGAATTCGGCGTGGCATGACTCATCCTTTCATGCGTACCTTGTGGTTAGAAGCCGTGTCATAGCCGACTTGTCTACTGTTGCATTTCTGGAGTGTTTATCACCACAGCTCTTAGCAACAGAGGAACTCAATAGTAAAACACAGGAGGCTGAGGGACATCTATATGATCCACTCTGCGCTTCGCCTCTGCTATGTCATGCATCACAGTGAGGGAGCGGGGGTGGGCCTGGAGTGTGGAGTAGTGGGGAGAGGGGTTAAAACCAGTTTAAAGGTGTTGGGTTACTGGTTGCTTGCAAACCAGGGAGGAAGTTTATTGTAAATCTCTCCACTGATAAGCAACTGAACAAATGGTCACAAGGCCATCCTGGAGCTGGCCTATCTACATTCATTTCAGTCTTCACCTCAGGAGGACACGGACATGTACGAACCTTTTACCTGCAATAGTATCTGCAGGAGCATCAGATGCAACAGATGGCAACTGAGGGAGTTATTTTGGTTATCTGCAAATAAGATATGGAAATCTATTTGGAGGTCTTATTACATAATCCATGTTCTGGTGCGAATGAGGTTAGTAGTAGTAGGACAGGCAAACGAGACAGAGCAGATAGGAGTAAAGGGACACTACTTACGTCTGAGGATTTTACCTGCGGCTGCTTACGGGGTCTTCCACGCCCTCTCTTCTCTGCCCCCTCCTTATCTTTCGTTGAGACTGTCCCCTTGTCGCTCATGTTTGCTTAGCTTTTCAACCTATGCAATAAAAAAAATATATATATATCACACTGGTTGGCCTTGGTGTAAGACGAGGCGTCGAGTATAAACACAAAACATGTAGAAATGAGGAGTAGTCGAGCCACTAAACTCATTGACCGCAACAACAAACCCAAATGACCGACCTAACCGCGCACTGTTTAACTCAATTAATCCGCGCTTATTTCCAGCTCTATTTTTGTCTCATCGGCGCGCTGCTACACAAGAGGTTTACGGCAAAAACAGATTGCACGATACTGAAAGGACACAACCTGCAAATTACTATTGCATGCCCCTATACTAAACCATGCTTAGAGGCCTGTTTTTTCCCCTCTTTGCCGTAGCCGCCGTACCCCCACGATCAGGCCTGTGCACACAGAACTATCTCACAGCAGGTCTGCACGCCGTGGCCGCGGAGAGATCCGCCAACACACACAATGGCTGCTGTGTGCTCGTTTGCATTTGCAAGCTAGGAGCCCCGGCTGAATGCTCGCTCGGATTTTTCTAAAATGACACTGAGGATTCAAGCGGAGGAGGCGGCCGCTCAGCGGCTAAAACCCCGAGCCGAAGCAACAAAAGACGGCTTCACGTTGAGAGCGTGCAGCCTTCTCCCGCCGGAGCTAGGGACTCTTTGTAAAAATAATAATAAAACACTGCATTGAATCATTTCTAGCTTAGCACATCTCCATTTATGCACCCACCTTTATTTACACGGATTTATCGCCTCCGTCTTAAAACTAAAGCCGAATTGTTTCCCTTTAAGCGCAAGCTGGTTTGTATGCGGCTAACCGGTTAAATAGCCGATCTAGGCTACAGCTTTCATTCGTCAGATAACACACAGCCCGCCCATTTAAACCCCAGCTCATGCAGCTTTAAAACAGACTTAAAATAAAATAGTTGCTTTTTTTAAATATATATATTTTTAAATAAAAAAATCTATATATTATATATTTTTACCAGCAGGACGAGGAGTTTAATCCAACGGCATTCAATAAAACGCACGTGCGGCTTCTCTCTTGCAGATAAAGGAAAAAAGGCGCCGGACAGGAGGAGTTTTTGGACAATTTAAAGAGCCGCCCTCAGGGGGAGCAGGAATACTGGAGGGCGGAGATATGATAAATGGGCCACCAACAGTACGACGAAACCCAACCCCCTCCCACTTTACTGCTCATTGATTCTTACATTTTCCAGGTTTAATCACTTCACACCAAAACAGAGGTGCAAGAAGTTGTAGACTGAAAAAAGGAAATGAAACAGAAACAGAACAGTTATGTTTTATTATTTCCGGAGTGAATGTTATTTAAAATTGCATGCATTTGCCTAGCATTACATTCCACAGTCTCCAACCATGAACTATGACCTCCCCCAATGTAAACAGGAGCTGACTCAGAAAGTGGTCAGCTTCTCTGCTCAGGTGAGAAAATAAAAAAAACAGTTGCACCAAATGTTGCACAAAATTTGGTCCCTTTGCAAAGGGACAAAATGTCCCTTTGCTAATTCCCATATAATTTCATACCCATTGCAATTGTGCCCCTTCTTAATAACCTGTTGTATCTTTAAGTAAACTATCTCATACCTTGCTAATTGCAATATTGCCTCAGACTAATCTCTGCACTTTACCAGGTTGTATCCCCATTTCTTTCCCATGTACTGCCATTTCATCTTTTCTAACACCATCAAATCTTAAACAAACCATTTCATTCCCTCACATCTTAAGTTTCCTTTTGACCTACACATAATTTTCACAAAGTGGACCAGTGCACAGTTGTTTATTTGCTCATGACCTGTAGTTTGAGTATTTTCATGATAATTTATTGTAAGCATATCCAGAATATCCTTCATCATCTTTTTTTTCATTTCTGTCACCGAAGCTGGTTTCCTGCTTGTTGATGATGTTTTTGGTCCAACACTATCATGTTTAATTTACATGTATATGAATAGAATTTTTCAAGTAAACTTGATAGCTGTCTTAATTTTTTAAAGTATGTATTTATTTAAAATCATATATTTGACATGTGAGTACATGCTAAATTATATCATGCAAGTTGAAGCATAGATTATACATAAATAAAAATGAAAGAAATAACATATTGTACAGAAAGGACAACATTTATACAAGCAAATACAGTTATTAAAAATAGCATACTCTGATTCAAAGAAATGCACAACTGAGTATGATCAATAAATTTAGAAAATGTTTATTTGTGCATGAAAAAACAGACTTTTTACAAGAACTAAAAATATCTAAATAACAACAGTAATGTTATTTGGAAACACTGCAAATAACAGCAGTGATATAAATTGATATAAATTATTCAATTTGATTTTGTTGGGAGGAGTGATGAGTTTAGAGTCTAACAGCTGCAGGAAGGAAGGATCTTTGTTAAAGCATCTTTGTGGCCATCACTGAAGGTCCATCACTGAAGGAGCTTTCCAGTTCAGCACCGGCTTCATGTATTGAGTAGGAGACATTACTCAACAGTGATGTTATTTTATCAAGAATGTTTCTGTCTCCCACTACCTGCACTCTCTGAAGAAGACATGAACATGGCTTCCTTCTTCACAAAATGCAAAATATTTTTGAACAGCATCAGAGTTTAGTGGTTGTAAAATGTCTCTATTCTCTAGAATTAGACTCCTGCATTTGTTTTGGTTCCACTGACCCAGAATGCGCTGCGCTATAGTCCTCTTCATGCTTTTGGAGCGATTGCCAGTCAGCTTGCATCCACACATGCTTCAGAGTTCCCTTTAATCAAGCCGAGACCTAAGTTTTAGTCTGCATCAGAGTTTGATTGAGCATTCACACCTCCCCAAGCAAATCAAACTTCTCAGTGAAATTTGCTAGAGTTTAATTAAAACGGTCTAAACAGGCCTGGTGTGAATGCACCCTGTGAGTAGTGAAACCACCTCCTGATCAACATCTGGAAAGCCAAGGAGCCGGTGGTGGATTTTTGCCAGATCAGACTCACACCACTGACACCGGTGAATGTCCAGGGAGCTGACATTAAGACTGTGGACTCTCAGAAGAAGGGTTGAACATCAAGTCTTGAGAACTGGAACTGGACTAACATTTCAATTCTCCCAGAATCATTCAAATCAAGGTTATTGTCTCAAAGTTATTTACTAATTACTTTGAGACTTTTTCTGAAAAAAGCTACACAAATAACAACTAAAACATTTTTCCAATTAAGTACCTGGCATTTATTTTGGAGAAAAATACACATTGGAAACTGTGGCCACAGATGAGCTCCATCTTACTGCCTGAACATGTAACCATCCTCCACACTGATTTATCAGGCTAGTGAAAAACGAAGGAGTTAGCAAAGCCATGCATGCACGTACCTGCAACTAATGCTCCCCCATAAAGGGTGTTTTCAGCCGCAGGACTCCAGGTAAATATTCAATATTCACTGAAAGTCTTGATCCAGGCGATTGGCACTGAGACCTGTCTGTGGGAGTTGGCACGTTCTGTGCATTCCTGTGTAGCCTTTTTTTCAAGATACTCAAATTTTCCCCAGTAATTGATGTAACTTAATTGAGCTTAAGAGTGGATGTGACTACATAAGGTTATCTGTAAAATAGGACGGTATGTTGAGCCAATGATGGATTATTGTCAGATTAATAAACTGCATCCTCAGGGTCCATGTTGATGCATAATAAATTACTTCATATTTTTTCCTGAAGCGTGATTTTTCACTCAGGCAAAAATATCTAACTTGTTTTGAATGGGTATCTTACAGCAATAAATATCAGACCCTGACTTATAGGGATTTAAAAACTTGGTATTAAACAAGAAGTCTGTTAAACTCAGTAGGTTAAAGGGGCAGTATTTTGAGTTTTCCAGCCACATAGTATCATTTTATAGCATAATGAAGTAACTATTGAATTTGAATTTGAAACCTTGAAATTGGGCCTCTGTCTTTTTAAGAATTTTGTGCTCTTTCTGGTGGCATGCTCTTTTTGCATGTCATCACAGCAATGCTCCTCATTATGTCGTGAATAACCCTTCTTGGACTGAGAAGTAGTTCATATGATAAGCTTAGTGCTATGTGGGTACAAATGCTTAAGTACTATACATGTCAAATATTTCTTAAAAGACATTTGACTTTGCAATGTAGCACCTTGAAATAAGGTCTCTATTTCTTTAAGAAACTCCTGTTCTTTCCAACACTCTGCCTTCATGAAGTCATCACAACATTTCTCTTCTATTAACTCTTTAACATTGTTTTTACCAGCGTTGCACTGAGAAGTAGCTCCCATATTGAGCTCAGGCAATGTGCAGTTCTACCAGATGTTTGCTAATTGCTGTTGGCTAGTCTGAAGGAGCTGAATGACAGAGTCATGTGGGAGGGGTGCTCGGTTATGCGGAAGCTTGAAAACTGCAGTTCCAAGGAGGAGCCTGATCATCACAGGTGGCGCTAGACCTCCCCCAAGTGTTTTGCACGAAGCTGAATGGCTGCCATGGCCGGGAGATTAAAGGATTTTTCAAACATGCATGAAAGAATCAAAGCAACTCTCCCAGTGTTTTTGATGAGGGAGTAACATAAGAGTTGATTTAACCTAATACTGATCCTTTAAGTAACACACACAGTACAATCCTATTGGGCATATTTTTTCCTGCTATCTGCCCGTACTTGTATAGAACAAATCCTGAAGCCGTGCGTCTTTCACATGTGCAGTTTCACACTTCTATGGGGGCTGTTCCCAAAAAGTTCCACTCTGAGAGTTTATTTCAAAAATCAGCTCTTTAAATGGAACCTTAAAATCAATCCATGATTAACTTATCAGAAACATGACATCATCATCTTGACTTTCGCATATTGTTTGAAGGAATAGGTATTTTACTGCACGTAAACTTCTGATTTTGGAAAATGCAATCCAAAATTATGCATCTTCTCATTATCTTGCCATTCAACAAATAATGCCACGATAATATTTTCTAAAATAAAAAACTATTTTGTTTTTTATTGTCAAATATGATGTCAGGAAATAAGAATTATGTGTTCTCCTAAGTCATGGCACGTATATAGCCAATCTCCAGTTCTTCAGTGGAATGCATGTATGAACAGCAACTGTTCAAGTTAAGACTTAATATGTTGAAAGCAATCTTTATCCTTTCTTTAGTATAAAGATTGAGAAAGCAACACTCTTAGTGTTTTTACTGCCTTCTCTTTTTGGTTTATTGCACAAATATGCCTTCTTATCCATACACTTTTTTTCATGTTGTACTTATGAGCTGACAAGATCATAAAGACATTTTTGTCTGCTACTTAGTTATTACTATTATTTCAGATAGGTGAAATCTTCTATATTTTTCGAGTGTCACTGTGACACTTTTTACAATTGAATTCCATCGCATGTCTGCATATGAAACAAGGTAAGCTGACATTCCAAAGGGTTTCACACAAGAGCAAGGGGTTCTTATGCAAATAAACAGCCCATCTGAAGCTGCTGAGGTCTTTGCAATGTGGTTGTAAACAGCCCTCAAGAATGCAGAGCAACTCTTAAGGTGGCTGGGACAGGTTGTGTGCTTTTGCCTTTGTGTACTGCACCTCGTTGTTTGTTTCGCCAAATAACTTAGTGGAGACCAACATATTAAATGCACTGTGTTCGCCCTGTCTTTGTTGTTCACATAAAGTACAATCATGTCAGTATACTGTACATACATGATGAGAAAAGCGGGAGTTTTGTGAAAAGGAAACTGGATAGGCTATGAATGGAGAGGGTGCTTTTCTCAATGAATCCAATGTTCTGCTCAGCATGTGTTTGACTTGCATACCCCACCCCTCACCCCCTTCCCGCCTTCTTTCCCAATTTCTCACTCTATTCACTTCCTTCCTCTCTATCTTGAACTATTTTACCCATCCCCCACACGCTTAACACATCTATGCCATAACTAGCCCCTCAGTGAGTGGAAGGAGACAGGAAAATAGGTCCACTCTGTTTGTGTGGTTGTGGGCGTGTGTACGTGTGTGAGTGTGTGTGTTTGTTGTCCATCTCAGCCACTGGCACCACCTGGAGACTGGATATTGCTACTGTCCTGATTAGACAGAAACTATTTTAAAAAAGGCTCCAGATACCAGCTTAATAAAAAATAAAAAACAACTTGTTCTCGCTTGTTTCATGAAGGAAGTTTTTTTTTTTTCAAAAGATGGTGATTCAGTTCTATTTTGATAGTTTGTTATATTTTAATATTGTTTTTACTTAGCGGTAGAAAACTAAAGCTGTATGTAGAATATTTTGCACTGTTTAATACCCTGATAAAAACTCTAAAGTTTGTCTATATGGGCACCATGGTGATTTTTAATAAAAGGTAATACTTTTGAAGTCTCGATTAGTAAATATCTATTAAATGAATGACATTTGAAATCCATGCAAACATTTTTACCCTGGTTTATGTTTGTTTTTTAATAATAATAATAATACACTGCTATTAAATTAAGATTGAACATAATATGACCACGTATTATTGTAATTCATAAAATAAATGAATGAAATAGTTTACAGAGGAAGTGAAAAAAATGGTAGCATGTTGGCAAAAAATTATTGTACAAACTGGAGCCATTGTGGATGCAGAGAAAATAACATTTTCCATATGGCCTATGTCTGTAAAATCAAATGCCTCAAAGTTATCTATTGCATTGTTTCGGATGTAATGTTTTCCCAGTGAACATGTTCACTAACAATTATTTCCAAGATATTATCTTGTAGTAACCTTTTCTTTTGAAATTCTGTGTTTGTTTTGGTTTCCGCCCTTTTCATGTTGTTTGGTTAGCCCCACACACGCGCACAAGTTGAGACATAAAGCTACGTCTGTGGGGATTTAAAATATGCAGTGGTACCACACTTATTTAAAGATCAGTACTGAAGGATTCACTTACTCGCAGATTTTTCTGTGGAATACAACTCCAAACTCTTTGCAGAAAATTTGCTTATTCACAAATATTTCTGTTGAACATATAAAATAGTCTAAAAATAGAAGAAACAAAAAAGCAGTTTGAGAAGTTGAATTATCTCCGCGCAATGTTACTTGAAATTACTACTGGCTGATTAAAGCAAAGCAGTCTATCCAGGAAAGACATTAATTTCCCAAATAAGTTGTACCTCCAAGAACGGAGATAAAGAAGATAGTGGGTGTCATTAACACATGTTAAGGCATATTTGGTGTTGGAACTATTAAAATAGACACTTATCATTATTTTTAAAGGGGGTCTCAAGTATTTGAGGATTTCAGCTATTTGTGGGCGGTTGTGGTCCCTGAATACTGGGGGTCCATTGTAATGTGTAACATTACATTAATTGAGGTGGCTACAGAAAAAGCTAAGAGAAACAGATTTTTTTTTTTAAGTAATGATGGACATTAAACAATATTGCTGTTATATTTGTTTACCACTTTATGACACTGGAATATACTGAAAAATACATTGCAAAGAAATATATTAATTTGACGCTAGGATGCTTTATAAAACTGACTTTACAAAAACGTTTAGGATATGTTGTATAACTATGATTTATTTTATCCATATATCCTTGGCTGTCAGATAAGGCACTGATATTGGCAATCCCTAAAATCTTCAGTGACCACATATTAACCCACAAGAAAACATAAAGAGAAGCTGAATCCATTTGAATCTGAAAGGTAATCAGATCTTCCTCCCTCATGATCAGGCAGAGTCTTCTCCTATAGCTCTTGAACTCTGCAGCAGCAATGGGCAAACTGAATCCTATTAAACATCAGAGCAGGGAGGGGAGTCCTGGGCCAATTTGGCATGCCCCTTCCCCCACTATGTCCTTCTGCCCTTTCTCCCCCCCTCGTCTTACATGCTCATCCGTCTGCCCTTCCAACACGCTCTGTTGCTCATTGTAGCAATCCATTTTTAGGTGCTGCGTAGACCGCAGGAGTGCCGCAGCCAAACCAACTAACAGATGTGAACAAAACATCCTATTCCTGCCTGGGTTTCCCCGTGCTTCTGCTGCTTTTGGCTCTGGAAGAGCCTGAATATGACTAACACGCACACATGCACCCTTACGCCCACACACACGCACACCCACACACATACTCCATTGACATCCTCCCTCTCATCCCCCAAAGAAGAGATGAAAAAAAAAAAAGGCGAGGAGTTTGAGAGTAAAAATTCATTGGGAGGGAAGAAGCAGTTGGATCAGTTGAAAGGGAAGGTGGGTGGAGTTGGAGACCATGTATGGGTGTCTTTTATACTCCTACTAGAGAGCGGGTGGAGGTTAGTGGGCGGGGGGATGACTGAGTCAGCTCATGAGTAGTACGTGACTCACAAAAACAGGAAGTAGCGCGTGCTGCTTGTTTAGTGAGCATAGGGCTGTATTTATACGAGATTCCCAACACACATGGCATAATGGGAGCTCTTAGATTACCTTCTTTCTCCTCCTTGTATCGGTCACTGACTCAGTGCTCCATTTTTCCTTGTTAAATAGTTTCATTTCCACATCCTGAGATTTTGGGGCTGAGTGCATCAGTCATAGTGTGAGTCAACCTCCTGAAATTTCAAGGCAGAAAAACTGTGTCTGTATTTGAAACTTCTGCCAACAGCTACTAGAAGGTCTACATCCTGGCATATGATTTGTATTTATTTGTGGATATTAAGTTAACAACTCACATGTCTCTCGGTACTTTCTTATTGAAACCCCTATCAGTTTATTTGGTTAATATTCTTTTTGTGAACTAATTAAAAATATTAAATATAATCAAACTGCTTTTAGTAAATCCACAAACTAACTAGAATTGATAGAATGTACAAAACTACAAAAAAATGCTTTGAAAGGTGTTGTAATTTTAAAGATATTGGTGATATTTTCAAATTGTTAAAATCCTTGGTAATGCACATGCTTTGCTTCGTATAAAACAGTGGAGGTTTTATCATGTTGTTCGAAGTGCTGTGATAGTTCTTCTAGACAAGAAATGAAGCTGCTCACTGTTTCCTACTTTGTTGTAGCACTCACACATTTTTTGGAGCTTTATGTTCAATCAAGATATACTGTATTGTTTGGTGCTTCTGATGTGTATAATGTAATGGGTAATGGGATGAAGGGCGTATAATTCTCAGTACTCTACTCTACTCTTAGTACGTTTCATGTTACATATTTTAATATGTAACATGCATCTGACTTTAAAGAGATTAAAGTTTATTATTCTATGCAAATCAGCTAATGCCTCATTTCCACTGAATAGTACGTCGAGGGTTGGTGAGATTTGATACGCTGTTTCATTTGTTTTCATTGTAAAAGCGCCCTATACAACTGACCCGTCATCGCAGTAGTATGACGCCATGTTAGCCGTTTGGGTTTGAGTCCAATTGGCGGCGGAAATGTTCTCCTGAAAAACCCAAACCATAAAGTGGAATACCGAACTACACCAACCTGTGCCGTACCACTAAGTGGAAATGAAGCATAAAAGTCTTCATGTGGAAAAATAAGTATTAGCTGAATTAATCAGAAAGTAGGTTTTGCATCTGTCAGTTAAAGACACTGCATTGGCATGTTAAGGTGATGTATCTTCATCTTCACAGAGTTTTTGCATAAAACATCATGTTTATGTGTTCTCTGGAATTGCAATAAAAATATTGCAGTACATATTCAACATCAGTAGTTGATCACAGCATTGTGATCTATATCATACAGTATGAATGGATAAAGTGACAAAAGCAGTGCCAGACTAAAGATTTGAATGATGCTCCTTAAGCAACTGTGACTCATGTTACTTTATCCTCCTTTCTGTAATTTTTACATCAATAAAAAGAAAATAATTTCAAAACTAGATGATTTCTGGATATTCAGTCCATATGGATACATGTCAGAGTTTTTAATAATGTCAGCTTTGGAAAGTGTTTTTTTTTTATTTTATTTTTTTTATCTCTGTTTTATATATTCTCTAATCCTGCACTTTGGAAGGATTAACACAGACTATAATAATACTGCATATGATATGTGCAACACTTTGTTCTTATCTGTCATATATAAATTCAGGCCAGGCAATAGATGTGCAAGTAGGGGTTTGATATTATATTTTCTTATTTACCACTAGGTGGCAGAATAAGATTGGATTTTTGAAGTCACATTGAAGCCAACAAAATTAAAGAGAAATGACTCCATCTTGTGGTAATCCTTATACACAACCCATGAATAGCCATGTGAGGGACAGCTTGTTTTAAATATTTTTTTTTGCTGCTTTTTACAGATTGTTTAAATGTAGGAAGAAAATAACAAAGTTCAGGTTTCACCTTCCCTCTTTTTAATCTAGAACTAACAAAAAAGGTAATGATTATGCTGAAGCTGATTGCTCCTCACATATCACACTGGGAACTCCTAGCCTTGTTCTGGTCCATATGGACGTCTCGTGGCAGCCAACAACATTTGTGATCCTGTCCAGCAGAGGGTAGTCTTACTCTGAGAAAATTAACTCAGCACCAAGTCCTCAACAAGATTTCATTTGAAGAAGCTTTGTTACAGGGTAACAAAGATACTGCCATAAAAATGCTTTGGTCTATAAATCCTTGAGGATATTTGTTAACTAAATAATTGTTCCTCTATACTACCAATTTAAGAATATGGAAACCACTGAAAAACCTTTAGTCAATCCCACTCTAAATATTAGCTTTTTAAGTTTCCTCTACTTCAAAATAATTTCTAAGATATTGCACAGTTCATAAGGCTGGTCTTTATTACTTTGTTAAATTAGGTCATTAATTCCTTTAACTAACCTCAGTTAGGTTTGAGTTGGACCAATAAAGAGGAAACAAAGTAGGTCTGTCACCCTGACAGATGAGCATATGTTTCTAAGAGTTGGAAGGACTAATATATGTGAGTCACCTTGGTCACGGTGCATCTGGAGTTTTAGAATTCACGCTATACCGTGCTCTGTCCGACCTGATTGATCAAAAGAGAAAGGTCCCGCTTGCCCACTTCGGCGCTGTCACGTCCCCTTTTGGCAGCTGCAGTCCCCAGAGAAGGTGGCGAGCTTGTGCGGCATCTGTGCTGGTTACTTATCGAAGTGATCTGAGGGGAGTTTTATCACAGCCTTTTATTTCTGTAGGGAGCAGAGAGCAGATTCTCCTGGCCTAGTGCTGAAGAGAGAACCAACAAATAAACGCAATGCTGTACAGAAACAGGTGCTCGACTCATCTGCAGAGCTGAGTCACTTCAACATTTGTCTCATTGATTGCATTTCACAAGCATTCCTGTGTCGGCATATTGGAAAGAGCACATTTCTTCCTTTTCAATCATGAGCAAACTGAATTAGCGTGTGTAAGCAACGACCAGACTTAGACATTTTTAAGAACATCATCCAAAACGTGTCAAGAATGAAAAACAAATATTCCACATTTCCTACACAGTCTATGTTTGATGAAGTGAGAGTTTCTTGAAAAGGGAGACATTATGTAAAATTGACTTGTTACAATATTATACTCTCATCAAAAAAAAATTCCTTGAGTGTTGCTTTGATTCTCTCATGTATGTTTTAGGAATCTTTGAATTTCCCATGGGGAAGTGCTTGCTCCCACAAAGTTCTGCTTATTTCCACAAAGCTCCTCCTTGGAGCTGCAGTCTCCAGCCGAGCTTCTGCCTCACAGAATGCCCACTGATGTAACATTGTATCCAATAGATGTGATTATTTTCAGTTTCAATTATTTTAAATGTCTACATTTTGTCTGGCTATTAGCTTTCCAGTCTACACTGAAGATTCATTATTTTTCTGCACAACCACAGTAATATGACTGTGGTAATTGACTTTTTACTGGTTTTACTGGTGTAAAACAGGTACAGAAAACATTTAAAAGTAGTAACTTCACAGAACGTGACTTCAAAATAAAACAATCTCTTAAGTTTTAATTTTGTGAGTCATTTAATGCCTTATTTTGGTGTTTTGGTTTCTCTGATGGCCATTTTGCTTTTCCATGTGCTAAATTTGTCTCTCTGTTCTTTTTAACATTTGTGTACTGTTGCTCCCACTTTGTTTGAGTCATTTTGTCACAGTTTGTGCCTCTTTGTAGCTGTTCTGTCTTTCACTGCAATCATTTAAAATTCTCTTTATGGCTGTTTTGGTCTCACACTCATACTTTTATGCTTATGTGTTCCCACTTTGTCTCTTAGAATAAATTAATAAAGCACTTTATGTGTTTATCTTTGATTAACATAAATTCTCAGACTTGGTTCAGTGCCTGAACAGAGCAGAAGGGTGGCATTTAGATATGTTGATTACACTTGGAGCCTGCAGCCCAGCTGTTGTAGCTGGGATGTCCCATAACAGTGTCTGGAGTAATATCAGTTGACAGATCCCTTTTCTGACACCAGGATGTCCGTCTCTGGCCTTGACCACATCACAGTGTTTGGTATCCTGTGCCAGAGAGTGTCAGATAGCTTCCTATTGATGAATGATTTGAGTTGCAGAAGACGGACTGTGGTGCTGCCACCCACAGGGGCCCCGGCCAGACGGATGGGTCCATTTGTAATGCAGTGGGGCCCCGGTAGCTGCATTAACTATTAAAGTGTGGTTATCTGGGGGTAATGGTACGCCAGCAGCACTGAAACAAACTACAGCCAGAGAAGGTGCAATCGTAATGTTGATGTATGGACCCTCATTTTGTGAGAATGAAAATCTGTAAAATGTCACAGATGCTTAGACATAAATACTAAAATTTCAGTTTGCCAATAAATTACCATAAAGCAAAGAAAGTTAATTATTCATTCCTGAACGGTTTTGACACCACTTTGAATAATTGAATGCAAAACCTTTAAATACTAATTTGGGATTGACAGAAGTTGAAATATTTAATCTTTTTCTATGAGTAATATGCTTTTACAAATCTGCAGCTATATTAGCATAGCTTTGTTAATATAATGTGCAACTGTTGCCTAATGGAAGAGAAGTTGTTTTGTAATGGGAAAGTTTTGGGTTTGATTTCTGGTTCCTTGGCTGGCAGATGTCAATGATCCCATTTAAGAGCAACTAGTCAGCCTGTGTCCTTTTTGTTTTATTAAACCACTACCTGATTAGATGTATACTGCTCAGGTTTTCTTTTTGCTTTTATTTTAAATCTGATAACCGTAAAAGTTTATGTGAACTGACTGATTATTTATACATTCTAAGCATTTCCACACTTGTCGAAGATTAGTTTTGCTCTTTCTACACATGCAGACTTACTGAAAACTACAGGGTTGTTATATTTGTTTTATGTTATAACACTTGCTGTTGTGGGAAATCAAACACTCCTGTTAGACCAGTTCATGCTTTTCTCATCTGTGCCATAAAGCTTTGAAAACATCTCTATGAGAGTAAATGTAAAAAAAAGGAGAAAATCTGGTTAAGTATGTATTCATGCCTATAATTTAGTTGACTTGTTTTCTGTTATGTTAAGAACAACATAAAATGAATTGAATTCTGACCAATAGCAGAAATTGACACCACTATAAACTATTAGATGGTGTCATTTGACATTTCCTACACTTTTTTTTCAAAAATCTTTGTCATAACCACATGTGATTATTACAATACAAAGTACTTTTCTGCAAAAAAATTATGCACGGCAGGAAACTATCATTCCCCATTTTCCTGAATGAATCATTGCTGTGAAACAGAGTAGCGGCAAGTATCATTTTGAAGGGATGTTTTTTCACAGCAGGGCCTGGTTGCTGGTTGAAGTTGAAGGAAAGATGAGTGGAAATAAATATAGTGCAATCCCGGAAGAAAGCCTGTTAGAATCTGTAGGAGACTTTACTCTTGGTTCACCCTGAAACAAGAGAACAGTCATCAACATGCAGTCAGAGCTACAACACAATAGATCAAAAAATATTTAAGAGATAGAATAGCCTGCAATAAGACAAGAAAATTGCAGCTGTCTCTCCAGCAATAGTCAGCGAGAAGTTCTTCAAGTATAGACTTAGGGAGTCTAAATACATGTGCATATCATACTTCTTAGATATTTATTTGTAAAAGTTTTGCAAAACGACATTTAATTTCCTTTTAACTTTCACAATATTGCACAATATTGTGTTGTTCTACTACTACAAAAAATCTAAAAAAATATTGCAGTGTTACTCTCCTATTTCCTATTATTTTATCAATTTAAAATAAAACTCTTCGTACTCATATTTACTGCATTACATGTGGATGTTTAATTTGAATCTCTTCACATCACAAAAATATAGCAATTTTTGGTTTCAGTGGAAGCATATCAAGAAAGAAAAACTTTGACGTGTTCAAGTCAAGTTTATTTGTATAGCACATTTTAGCAATAAGGCAGTTCAATGTGCTTTATATCATAAAAAACACAAAAATAAAAAGTCATAAAACCATCCTACAGTCACCAATTGAGAAACCAATAACAAACATTACATTTTGTCAAGCTTCTTAATACTCAATAACACAACATGATTCAACTGTTTGAGGAACGACCACAGAAGACATTAAATACATAATCTTTAACCAGTTCTCTGGGCTCTCTGTGAAAAATGTTTTCTGTCTTCTTTAACTACTTACTGTGTTCTGTGGGACAAAATAATCCTAACCTCAGATATAACAAAGCAGCTTGGTGAGGGGACCTGCCTCCAACAAACCTGAAATGATGTAGTTACCTCTGGTCTTCCCCACAGCATCGCCAGTAAATGAAACAAAGACCCGAAAAGTGGAGAGGGCAAACGACTAAATGACTTTCCCCTCTGCCGACTCGGTGTTGGCTTTTACTTGTAAACATCCGCGGTGAGGAAGTTCACTTGATAAACTGATCAATATCTTCATCTGTCCCTCTGTTTTCACCGGAGGAAGTCATGGATGCAGAGAAAAGTGGGAAAATTGATTGGACTGTATCCTATACTGTTCTCATTTTGCCACCCTCAGGCGCGACTTAGTAAAAGTGCCTTGAGAGCTGATTGGCCTGAGAGATGGCGGAACACCAGGAGTGCCTGGGTGCAACGATGAGCCATCCATCCTCTGTACCTGCAAGAAGAAGGAGGAAGTGGGCACCTGCTTGCTGAATAAATCATCACTTAGTACATTCTGCTGCCGCAGTCCAATTAACCAAAGGGGAACCCATGAATTCTGTTAGGTGGTATGATTAATTACAGAGTGCTGACAATACTCACTATAGCTCACAATATCCCAAAGGGCAAACAGTGATGTTTTTTTGCAGACTTTAACCTCATAAAAGTCTTGTTTTATGTAGATATAAAGCATTATTATTGGGACATTTTTACAATTTTGCTGACATAACTAAAAATGTCAACATCCAAAACCTGGGCCACATTTGATAGTATTAAAAAGTCTCTTAAACGAGCAAAAGGTATGTGAACAATTCAATCATAAGAGCTCAGCGATCTCAACATTTCTGAAAAGCTAGGTGTATTAAGCAAATACCTATTTAGACAAGACAATCACAATGCAGTCATTTTCTTCCTGTAGCTCATGAAATAGTTCTAGTTCTCACTCCCCAGCTCATGTTAATAGTGCCTAATTGAACAGAAAAAGACGGAGACAAAGGTGAAAGGGAAAGGTTAACAGGACTGACACAAAGGGCAGAAATCAGAGGATGTCTAGCCTTAAGTGTCAAATCTGACTCGCATCACAGTCCATACAAGGAGAAAATTAGGCCTGATCAGTAATTAGACCAACTCCGGTGGCCAGGGTTCTGGCCTTAGCTTTCTGGGAAATTATAGCCTTTTCCAAGACAACTGCTTTAATGGCTTCCATCCTTCTATAAATGATATGTTAGAGGGCTGACGTTTGACTGCTGCCATGTCAAATAGAAAGGTCAGAGATGATGTGACAGATGAGCAGAGAAGAAAGGGGAGACAATGAGAGGAATAATTGTGAAAAGGTCTGGTTCAAGCCTGCCATTTTTAGTTTACTGTTAAAGAATCTTCTCTGAAGATGTTGCAGCATATGGGATCCTCTTCTCTTCCTTGTGTTTCTAGAAAGTCCTACTTGTCTAATTAAAACAACTAAAATAGGGATATGTTGTTAAGAATAATAAAATTCTGTTTTTAACACTTTGCATAAAACCTCTCTGGATTATTTATAGTTTATCTAGAATAAACTACCTAAGCTTTTAATAGGAACCTCAGAGGTCTTTTTTGTTAACTGCATTAACCTTATGTCACCAGTATTTTAAGTTCTAATACAGGGCATGTTTGACTGGCATGTATTTAGCATTCTGTTTTATTTTATTCCACTATTTTATTGCTTTATTTTACGTTAACCTGCTCACTTTAACATCTTTCTTATCTTGGTGTGTTTTTGTATTACTTTTGTGAAAAAATATCTTAAAAGATGCTGTGTAAATACAAGAGCTGCTACTTTAACATTTGAAGTTCAAATAGTTAATTACAGAAGAAAATTATGCCATTTATTCACATTGTGTAATGTAAATATATCATAACTGGAGTCTAAATGAGTAAATAACAGCTGTCCTAATGCAAGTGTCAGGTATTTATTTACTTATGGTTAGACATCACTTTCTTTTTCACTTTTTTTTATATTTAGCTTATTCTGTTAGAATATTTGTGTTTGTCTCTTGGTTTATGTTTACTCCCTCCCCTGATCCTTTCCTGTCATCTCTTCCTCTCTCCCTCAGCCTGCCTACCTGTTCTTCCCTCACAGCTGCGCCTGGTTTCCAATCATCCACCTGTTTTGTGTCCGGTTCTCAAGTTTCCTTAGTACCGGACACCTCAGTTTATTTCACTTGCTGTTGTGTAATATTTTTCTGGTTTTCCTCCCAGGTTCTGTAAATCTCTTATTTTTCATTAACCATCTTTTACATGTGTAGCAGCTCTGTGTGCTTGGGTCCTTCACCAAAACTGTTCCAAACATGACAAGCGCAGAGCAATCTGTGTTGTGCTCTCCCTCCCCCTTGCATTAATGTACTATGAAGCACTTTGCATTTCCTTGTGTATGAGTGGTGCTCTATAAGTAAACTTGAATAGTTGTGTTTGGCTGGCGTTGCCAAGCAACTAAGAAAGGAAAGTGCAGCACCATTGTGCAGAGCCTCAAGCTTGGATGTATGAGGTTGAACTCAATGATAGAAATGCTGTGCTATAAAACATAGAAAATTGAACTTTTCCTCCACAATAGTTACATAATTCAGAAGTGATGTGTAAAACTGCTCGTCAAATAGCACTAGGACATTTTGAATGACCTTATTGTTCAGTGAGTGACAGCCATGTTATTCCAGTTTCCACAAAGTCGAAGTAGAAACTCCTGTGCATCATCATAATAGAAATTGTATGCATATATATATATATATATATATATATATATATATATATATATATATACAGTACAGACCAAAAGTTTGGACACACAGTTGTGTCCAAACTTTTGGTCTGTACTGTATATATTGATTCGGTCACTAACTAATCTCAGAAAGGAGTTCAATGCTAATCTTGAATATATGGAGCCATGTTATGACTTTATAATTTCAGCAAATATGTAAGTAGATTAGCATTGAATTTGAAGTTGTTTAATCTTTAATTGTATTATTTTTACTCATAGATTGTTGCTGGCTGATAATATTGGCTCTAAGCCTGATAGCTAATACGCTAGAGAGAAGACAGCAATAGTATTGTGACAACTTTAGTGATGCTTGAGCATTATTTTAACAAGTTAAAATAATAAGTTAACAAAAACATATTACTTAATAAATACAAATGTCTCAAATAGATGGATATGCTTGTTGACTCTCTCTTTTTTTCCCTGGACTGAAATCAAAAAGTAAAAGTGCATAGGAAACATTAAAGTAATATTTTGTCACTTTTTTAAATTGCATCCCTACATAAAAAAATGCTAAACAGCATAGTTAGCCTGGAAACAAAGAGAATGTTTTTAACACAACGCCCAATGTTTCCATTAGATAGAATATGATAAACATTTGATGTTTATCATGTATCACCATTTTTAAAGGTTTTTCCGGCACTAGTCGCTTTTGTTTGCAGCATATCAGAGGAAAATGGGTAGAAACGGAAGGAATGAAGACATGGAGCAAAAATTTCAGGGTTGGAAATAGAATCCTGGATGGCTGCATCAAGAACTAGTAGCCTCTGTATATGAGTCGGCCAATGTTCCATGCATGTATGAATGAAATCATTTCTGAGGGTTTTCAAGAGTACAGAATCAAAATAAATATTTTATGTTATAAAAGTAGCTTCAAACTAATCTAAAATAAAAATAATTCAATACACAGTTGATAAACAATGGACTTTAATAAATGTAACATGTAACAGAAGACTTATACTGTATTTCTCCAACTCCGTATAGGAAAAGTATTGATGTTGAAAAACTATCAACCTTATGTAGGGGAGGAGACTTAGTGGAAGTATTTAATCACTTAATTGACCAGAGGCTGCAATGCACTAATAAAAACATAGCAGGCACTAAAATTAATCAACTTTATTCGGGTAATGTGGATAGATTTGTGAAGGTATAATTGCTTATACGTTCATCTTTGTACTTATGCAAAGTGAGGGTTGCCTAAAGTTTTAATAGGTTTATACACCCTCCAAGGTAATCATTAACTGTTGCTGAAATTATCGCTCAACTACCTGCTTAGGTCTGTGCATCAGCTGAAACTTCAGAAGGATGCTGGTGAAACTGGGATGAGCAGAAAATCTTCAGAGTATTTTTCATATTACCTAAGGACAGAGATAGAAAGAGAGAGACTACTGAAAGAGCAAGGCCAGAAAAAACATGCAAAACAAGTATTAATGAGCTGAAATATATTTTAAAACATAATTTAATGTTGATGCCAGGTTTTTCACATAATTCTACTCTAAGCTGAATTGCTGTCTGTGGAGATGGACTGTTTCCATTCCCACCTTTATTCGTTGCTATGGTTTATCTTGTATGAAAATGCTGCCTTCCATACATTATGTGAATGTAATACAATTCAGAGGAATGTTTGCCGTGGCAGCCAAGAGTCACGATTGAGTCATGCAGTGAGATGCTATCTGGACAAAGCCACCAAACCTGCTTTTACAGTCACAGGCAGGCAGAATAAGTCATGTTTGGTTTTAATCTTCACAAACAGCCAGTCAGAGTTACAGCGTTATACCGCTCTACCATGTCTACATATGAACATTCTGTGTGTCAAAGAGGACTACTGAAGTTAACTCTAGAGGAACCAAAGAGAAACCCTTAAAGTAATATTAGGAGATGTAAAAACTACATTTTTGTATAAAATAACTAATTTAATGTCCAAAATACATCAAACATTTTAGGTCGATATAACAGTTTAGGTTGAGAGTATGTCTTAACAGCTAATAAAAAATTAAAGAGAATCTCTACTGTTGCAGTATTGTGTTCATGCTTTGTTCACATCATGTCTTAATATCACTTATTGACTTTCCAGAAAGTTTTAATGTATTCCTACACATCTATTTAATATTTACCAAAAAGTCTTCATAATCAATTTAAAAAAAAAAAAACTAAAAAAAAAAACTGTTGCTTTCACTTTGGAAGTCTCCAATGGATGGCAACGTTTTTCTCTTTTTGTTATTTTACGGGAGTCCCAAGCCAGTTTATTGCTTTAAGACATGCCATTATATGCTATTTTAATGATCAGTCAGAGGAAACATTTAAAACATTTAAATATGTTTTAAATGTTGCTGATCACAGTTAATTCAAATTTTAACAAGAGGCACAAATACCTTCTCCCAATGGGTAAGGTTGGTTTGGATAGCTTTATTTTCATTATTTGGATTAAATTGTATGAAATACTTTGTAGGAAAATACTTGTACTATCTGTTTTGTTTACAAGTATAGAATAAATGCCTGTTATTAGTGAGCCAGTTTGTAAAATGCTCTCAGATCAACATATGTTATTACATTTGGAAGCGTGTTGTGCATTTAGTGTGTGATTTTGGCATGTGTTTATGTGATCAAACTCCAGTTAGCGCATCTGTTCTTTTGTGTCATAGAAAAATAAGTGCTTTTACAGTCATTCACTGAATTAAATTGCTGCTTTCTCAGGCTTGTGTTCATCACTGAGAACAAATGACAAAAATAAATTCAATGTCATCTAGAGTATTTAGTCATTTTTCTTCCCCATCATTTTAACAGTCATCTGTGGTAAAATGACTACTTTTCGAAATAAGGCACAACGTATAACATTAAGACTGGACTATTCAAGGTAAAAGTTTTATCATTTAGTCATACCAGTTATAAATATCTGCCACCTGGGCTGTAGTCAGTCATTGTACATTACATTTGTAATGATTTTGTAATTTTTTATTAAACTGTCAAGTCAAGTACTCTGAAAATATGAAACAGGACAGTAAACAGCAGTGCCATTTCATCCAAAATGAAAGGACATCACCCTAAAAGAAAATAAAATAGCTTCATAACTATTTACTTTTCTCTCTGCTGCATTGGTTTTGTTTACTGATAAATTTCAAGGAAAGTATTTTGTTCTTTGGTGATCTAATGCTTCCCTATGTTTACCAAATAAGATATTTGTAATCATTTGCATTTGTTGCATTTGTGTTTTATTAGCTATCTAGAACATTTGTTGTTTGGTCATTGCTTAACTCAATTAAATTCAAAGGGAAAGTAATTGGTGTTGTAACTCTAACAATCACATTTTTTTCACTACGTTATACAGTCATATTCAGTAAATTAGAATATGGGTTCCAGTGAAACTCATTTATCAGATTGAAAACGTTTTGAAAACAACAACCGTTAGCAAATATTAAACATATTTTTCATTAGACCCACATTTCTGTGCTAAAAATGCTTTCATGTTGGTCTGATGTTATATTCTAATCTTAATATATCATGTTTTCATTAGCTATAAGCAAGAAATCATCATAATTAACAGAAATAAAAGCTTTAAACATCAGTCTGTGTGCAATAATCTATATAATCTGTTTTACTTGTGAAGTGAGTCACTGAAAAAAAAAAACGTCTGGTTTCAACCAGTAGCATTTACTATCCTTTTAAACATGCAAATATTTGAAGAAATCTAAATTACTTAATATTTTCCAAAACCTCACACATTCTTTGAAGAAAGTATTATTATGCTCTGCTGAATTGTAGCTCATTGTGTTTTCATGAGAAGCCCTTTAAACACACTCGCAGACAAAGAATGCTGACGTTTTTACACAGAACAGCAGGGTTACTACCCACTGTGAGCAACATTAACCCTCCCAGTAATTAGGGTTTATACCGAGCACACCCATTTGTTTGATTTCTTTATTTTTTTTTGATTTTAAGATGCAGCGCTTCTTTTCTTTGCAGATACTTAACTCTCTTGTTTCCACTCTGTCACCACGGACAGTGGGAGAGCTAATCCAATCCTGCTGCCCACCCAATTGAGATGGATCACGGTTAGGAATGAGCAGAATAATTCATGGACCCCTGAGCTCATGAGACTGGCCAACGTGAAAATAGAGAAGACTTTTATTACAACAGAGATTATTTATTAATCCTGACATGGCCCTCCTCAGTTCAATAATTAAGACTTTGGAGCGTTATGCCAGGTTTACATTTCGGAATATATAAAACCTCTTGTAATCACTAGTCTGTCCTGCAGGTCAGATGTCTCACTCTCACATTTGTGATTTCTCAAAGAAAAACTGCTTCCAGAGAAATATTCCTTTAGTTTATACTTGTTCTGGTAACAATGTGAGAAAAAATATACATAACCAGAACAAACATAACAGCCTACAAAAACTAATAGAAGTTTTCCTTTGGCATTCTATAAGCAGTGAGTTTATGCTTGCATCTCTGAGCTTATACCAGTGGATCATTGAACATCTGATGACACTATGCAGCACTGAAAAATTGCAATAGTAAAATCTTATAGCACAAACACTCTCCACTCTCTTGTTTCTCTTTTATGGTCTGCTGTATATGCTTTTATGATTTTGCTTACAAGTGGAGAAAAAACAAACAGAAAGATATAGAGATGGACATAACAAAACTGTTTTGCTAAAAATTATTTTACATTCAGTATGCCTAGACTTCTAGCAATTAAGTCAGGGGTGTCAAACTCCAGTCCTCGAGGGCCGCTGTCCTGCAACTTTTAGATTTGCCTCTGCTGCACCACACCTGAATAGAATAATTAGGTCATTAGCAAGGCTCTGGAGAACTGATCTACACAAGGAGGAGGTAATTAAGCCATTTCATTCCAGCTTTTTGTACCTGTGACACATCTAAAAACTGCAGGACAGCGGCCCTCGAGGACTGGAGTTTGACACCTGTGAATTAAGTCAAGACACAGTCAACCAATCACATCGCAAAGAAATTCATTTGTCAACCTGTCTTAGTTTTAGGGTCAGTTTGTATGCCTGTGTTAAAGTCAAAGGATATTACTTTGAAGAAAACAAAAAACAAACAAAAAAAACAAATACCTGATATTTATGACAAAAATTGGTTTAATGTCTCACAATATTTCATATCAAGCAAAGATAACCATAGAAAGCAGAAGATTTAGTTTTCAAGTCATGATTTCATGTCCAGACAGCCCTGGTTAAAAAATAATGGGCCTCTAGACGTGATAAGTTTCCAACAACTGACAGTGTTTATTTTGTCAAAACTTTATACAACTGTTAAGAAATATTGACCAGCTGTTCTTTGGAGAAATACTTTAACACACACATTGGACACCCATTGGAGGGTTTTTATGTGTGGCACAGCATCTGTATTGGATTTAAGTACATAGTTCAACTAGGCCACAAAGGCTTTCATTTTCTTGAGCCATTCAGATGTAAACTTGCTGGTACTTGCTAATGACCTAATTATTCTATTCAGGTGTGGTGCAGAAGGGGCATATCTAAAAGTTGCAGGGCAGTGGCCCTCCAGGACTGGAGTTTGACACCTGTAGACTAGATCATCTAGTCAGACTGGAAAATATGTATTGGAAAGTTTGTGTGGCACCATTCACACAAGATATCAAAGGAAAGACAGAAAACAAAACCTTAGCATAGAAGCTTTGCATGAAAGAAAAATGTTAAAATGCAGACATTAAGGGCTTAAAAACTTCATTGGTCAACCTCTTTAATCAAATAACTTATGTTTTCAGAGAGTTGACTCCTGAGCTGAGGAACATAGAGATTGAATGCTGCCTCAACTTTAGTTCTGAGATCATTGAGTAAACAAGTGTTTAAGCACCTGAGGGGCCTATATGGCTCATACTTCACATGAAATGTATTTTGGCTAAATATCTTTTTTTTTTTTTACAGACCAATAGCATAATGTTTAACATCTGTATTTTGAGAGTGTGTGCGGGGGTGGGTGTGTGTGTGTGTGTTTAACAGGTATGTATTTTTAAGTTCTACTGTAGTGTTTATTTTTTTAGTTGCAGTGATACACCCTCTTTAAATTAATGCACATATGTCATTTGTCCTGTTTTGACAGAAAACGATTTAATCTGGCAACATTTTAAAGATGAATGGTACAAGTCTTACTGGTTTGTCAGATGCACCAGTCTCTGTAGAAGGCTCTAATGGTTCTGGGGTAGTGGGACGCAGACACACTAACACACAAGAGCCCTGAAGGATCCCCCAGTAAACAATACACTTCAGCATGGAATCAACAGTCTTCTTGTCTTCCAGAAATATTAAAACTACTACATCTATTGTTTTTTTTGTTGTTGTTTTTTGTTCTCCGAGTCTTTTCAAAACCTGTAAAGACTGTAAAAGAATTCAGGTTGACTTCTTAGTTTTAGAACTAGAAATGTAATATTATTTTATACATATTTAAATAGAAATTGCATCTATTTGGCTTGTAAAGCGTGCTTTGAGATTACATTTGTGAATCTGCACTACAAAAAATAAATCTTGAACAAAAAAAAATGCAATTATTTAAATATTCTCCGAAAATTCTCCAAGAGGATAGGGAGTCACGCTCACAAGCTAAATTCAAACAAAAATAAATAAAAGTTAAACAAAAGCAAAAACATCCATTGGCAAAACCCACAAAATTCTCCTGTGACACATTTCAGCTTGGGGGAACTTTGTGGAGCTGTGTTTGTTGTTGAGGATGTCCTGGGGGCCACATCGGAGAGCTCATTTTAAACTGCAGCTTGAAATGAAACCAGCTGGTTCTGCTCGGTTCATTACTGGGAGAGCCACCGGTGCAACTGATTAGACTGATGAATCAATAAGTGCAATCAGCGCAGTAATGATAAACATATAAAGAAAAGCGATTCCAGTGAAACAAGAGGGAATGACTCGCGGGAGGATCCTGGATAATCACTAATCGGCGAGCAGTACATAAAAGGGAGCGAGGCGTCTGTGCAGCACCTTGATGCGGTTCAAGAACTGAAGAAAAAAAAAACCCTCAATTATTCAGATGTAAAGCATCGCGGAGAGGTGGCACTGGAGCTCAAGATGCGCTAGTCGGCGCCTTAAGAGTAAATTTCAGTATTTGTGTGTTGTAGTGCGCAATGAAGCCTCAACTCGTCGAACTTGAGGAGGAGCCCATCTCTGTAGGATCTATCGAGCCCATTGGGTTTCCAAATCTCGGGTAATAGAACTGAAATGATGAAAGAGCGAGTTAAGATACAACTATCGAGAAGATCGGAAGGCGAAGATGCGTTACTGATCTGTTTTCTTTGAGCAGCGCCTCTGTATGTGACATCCAAATGCGCACCGCACACGCAACAGCAGCTGAAATCCAGCTAAGACGGTGCGGGGCAGATTTACGAGATCGCGTGATCTATTTTACACCCAAATCCCACCAACTGCACTGTCTGATCTGTGCAGGATCTCATGGGAGGTGTACATTCTGTAAGACCTGTGTGCGTCTTTATCCCCTGGCTTTATGACCAAGCTTGGAATGACTTTTCTTTTGCGTAAAACCAGTTTTACAGCCAGGCAACCCCTCCTCCCTCACCCCATCTCTTTTTGTTTAAGCCCACTCAAATATTCATTAGACTAGCACTTATTGATCCGGCTTTGAAACCCAACTGATTTCAACGTAACTCATTCAGTCAGTTTTACCTTTTGGTATTTATTTGTTTTTTACTGTACATTTGCATTAGTGTTAGCGTCCTGCAAAGTCTGTAGTTCGTTAGGAAGTAGAGCCACTGTTGCGCGGAGGGAGGGAAGATCTGTGCAGTCAAACAGAAGAAGCTGGAGAGGAAGAAAAGTAGGAAACCACCGCAGTCATGCCCCGGAGTCTCATTCAGCACCACTCGCTGGTGGACAGCGTCTGAGCGGCAGAGTTGACGGAGAATCAGAAGATCTTCTCAAACATCTAATCCGGAGAGATACTTGCAGGCATCAGATTGTGTAGAAAGAGAGAAAAAAAACCCCGCATTTCCCTTTCCACTTCCCACCTCTCTTTCTGTTGTTTTCCCTATCGTAATCTGTGGGGGTTCACGATGCAACATTCAAACAGCGGGGGAGTCCAGAGCTGCTGACTGGAACTGGCTGGCAAAGACGCAAGAGGAAGAGGGGGAACCAAGCGGGAAAGGAGCACACATTGCAGAACTTCTTTCTTCTCTACTTTCAGCTCACTTCAGCCAAGGGGGCTGAAAGGTAAGGCACTTCTCTTCTTTCTTCATCAGGAGGGTTCAGCAGTGGTATTGCAGTCAAACATTATTGAGTTACACACTTGTGTGGCGGCTTCTTGTCTGGGAGAGTGCTGCCCTGGTTAGCTTTTATAAGCAGGATCACCTTAAATGAGTGAAACGTGCGAGTGATAACATGCACACTGTCTTGTATGGGCTTATTATGACTAATCCAAGAATAAATGTTGGGACTTAAAAACAACAACAACCTTTCAGTGTGAATAAATATTCAAGTGTGTGTGTTGCCTCAGAGAAGGCTTCTCTGATCACACTCAACAGATGAATCACCTTTGGTGAAAGGCTTTTGAGGAATGACGTTTCTTGGGGGGCCGATGGAGGTGTTGACTGTACAATGAACCCCTTCTTAATCTTTAGCCCCTCTGAGAGCCTCTTCCCCCCCACTTTTTTTTTATTTTATTCCCTCTTTTTATGGCTTCCTCCTGCTCCTCAGATGATTGATTCTAAGGAGTCCGTGGATCTAATTCAGGTTCTTTCTTTTGCTGTCAAATATGTGTTGTTTTCCAATTTTTGCTTTGCTTATACTTGCAAATATGGCAAGATGCCTGATGATGCCTCAGCTCACTATCTGTCTGAGAATGCATTAATTGCTGTTCACATTTTTGCAGCTCTTAGACTGTGAAACATGATACCTTAAAGAAAACATCCCTCTCTGTAGGCATGTCCAGATAATGTGAGAACATGTTCTTGTTAACTCTGGATTTGCATAATAATCTGTGATCAAACACCTTTAATTCTGCATACAGGTGCATCTAAATGAAATAGGACAAACCAATCTAATCTAAGTCAATGATTGAAACCACTACCACAGATACCCAATTGGCTTTCCGTCTGGACTTTGACTGGACCATCTTAATAGCTGAAGATGATTTGGTCTAAGCATTCCATTTTAGCTCGGGGTTTTTTTATAATGTCATTCTTTTATAGCTTTGAACAGATCTTTTTTTTTTCTTCACGATTGCTTTCTTTTTTAGCTTCATCTATCTTCCAAAGGACTCTGTCCACCTTCTCTCCCTCTGCTCTTTGAAAACACCCCTACAGCATAATGCTGCCAAAATCAGGTTTCATTGTGGTGCTGGTGTGTTGACATACTACTTTGTATGTAGACGGAATATTTTCAGATTTGGACTCGTTTGATCAGACCACCCACCTACACTCCTGTGACAAACTTCACACTTGGCGTCCAATGACTTTCTTACAACACTTTTCCATAATGCCTTGATTTGTGGAGTTTATTGTCCTTTCAGCAGATTCTTCCTTAGCATATTGATTATAACCTGACCCTGTTTTAAATACCTGCACAACGTTATGCCTGACATGGTGTGTTTCCAGGTCTTCATGCTGTTTGTTCATTAGTATTCTATAAACAACCCATGAAGCCTTCTTAAAACAGATGCATATTTACTGATAGTGTATAACGCTCAGGTGAACTCCAGTTTCTAAATGGGTGACATCTGAAGCTAGCTAGCTGTCCTTTGTACATAATGAATAAAGGGGGGACAGAATACGGTAGATTTTGATGGGGCTATGTAAAAATGAATGTAAATCCCTTTTGTTTTCCTTCCATGTTGCAAATACGTACTTCTTTTTATTGGTCTATTACATTAAATCTTGTTGATGGTTGTGGTATAACAAAATGTGTTGAACTGCAAATGGCATAAATAGTTTTGCAAGTCATTATAAGTTCATGACTTGCATCTAGTACTGAATAACTTGGCAGATGAACTCTCTTTAAAGATTACATCCAGATTTTGTAAGTGCCCTGCCTACATGGACTTCTGACCCCCTATTTGAAAAGGAGAATTTACAGCCATCAAAAGCCTTTTATTATCTCCCAATAGGCATAATTTGCTTATTTTCAGACATGACCTTTTGTTGGCCTGTCTTTCTCTGCACTCCCTGACTAAAGCTGTGCACCAAACACAAAAAACATCTTGGAATCAAAAGTTCATGTTGTTTTAGTTGGCAGAGTGTGGGCTGAGGTCATGAATAAAGTTGTTCTGTAAGGATCTGCTGCGTCTGAGAACCAATTTGCAAAAGAACAATCAGTGATTCACAGACTGTTCTGAGTTGAAGCTTGCAGAAGATCCAACAGAGTTCAAACTCCGACAAAACGCAACTTGCTTTTGAAGACAGACGTTTACCAGGTCTGTGTTCTGTTCCAGACCTGATAATGCCCCCTTTAGACCCAGAAAAATCATCCAGGATATATTTACTGTCACTTCCTTCATCTTTTATGATTTATTTTCCATGCTGCTGTGAGTTAGTGTGACATTATAGGAACGGGGCACGATAAATTATTCTCCTCGTCGGCATCTCTTCCCTTTTCCTTTCACACTGCGCAGAAAGCCAGCACATACGTCAGCGTCAAAATTCACAGGCATCCAGCAGTGGAAATGAGAGCGACAGACGACAAGGGAGAGGCAGACAGCCGCTTTCTCAGTTTGTTGGAGGAGTTTTAGAAATCCATTCATCTGCTGTTCTTTATCACTGACTCACCATCATGGTGTGTGCACATTCTGGATCACCTCCTCTGCATTCCTCTCCTGCTGCCCATCTGTTCGTCAGTGGGATGCCTGTGTGGCTTTGCTGTGCTGACCATGGTGTGATGATGTCCAAAAAACCCCGCCAGAGCCAATCCTCACCAATTCAACACATAATTTTCTAAAATTGCCAAATAATTCTCTTTGGGATACTTTTAAGAAGCTTTTCTTGTTGTTGTATAATACTTGATTCATTTCTAGCTTTTAAATGACTTATGTAAGCATTTGCACACAGAAACCCATCATTCTCATGTTTTATTTTTAATCAAGTCTAAATTCTCCTGAGTGAAACATCCATGCTGCTTGTAACCTCATCAAAGAGTCAGAGCTTCAACACGCCTACAGGTTGAGCATCTTCATTAGAGGGCCAATTGACACTAATTAGAGATGACATCCATTGGCACTCTGGTTAATTTACAAGATTTATTGCACAATGAAAGAAACAAATAATTCATCCTACCCAGCAGGGCTTTTTTCATAAAGAAGACACACATGACAAGTTGTCAAATCAATCTGCTTTTGATCAACTGTTTTGCTTACGCATGCTCTCCTCAGCAAAACTGGATTCGATTCACATTTTAAATGCATGCTTAAATTTTCAGTTTTAACATGGAGAATTTATTCCAGTGGGCCAAGAGCATAGCACATCAGTATCAAAAATAGATTTTTAAATAACCCTGCGAGCTTGCAGAGATAAATATTGTCATTTTATGTTTCCAGAACCCAGAGATGCAAATAATCCAGTGCAAGTTTAAATGTCAGTTTATCGTTGGCTGTCAGGAAATTTATTCAATAGATGATGTTGTCTTGGACAAAGATTTGTATTTTTTGTGAAAAATTGTTAGCATTAAGAATAAAGATGAGCCGGTGTTCACTAAATAATACTGATCTCCAGTCCAAACAATCTTTTTATAATTGTATATATATTTTTTTACCCAGTGAAAAACTTTCAGGTTTAAAGGGTAACATGTTAGTATCTGAACACCTGCATATTAACAAACACCTTGCAGAAATATTATGCATAAAAGTCATATATTATCACATTCAACTACTAACCTTGAAGCATTTTAATGTGATTTTATGTCATAAACCAACACAAAGTAGAACACCATTTTGAATTGTTAGGAAAATAATAATTTGTATACCATTTTAAATTTTTTATTTTTTTTAAAATCAAAATTGTAAAAGAAAGGTGTGATTTGGAGAAATATTAAATAGTTTTTGGGGTATGAATACTCAAATCTTACTGACTTCTGCTGTCAAAACAATTTCCAAATCGACAGAAATACCATTTTATACAACATTTATATGACATAAGAAAAGTCAACAGTTGGTTATTTGGTTATCAGCATATATTCCACCTGTAAATTAAAACTACCCAAAGTGTCACATTTGCATAAAGTCCTGATTTCATTTTATTGTTTCTTATTCTGTTATATCAGTTCAGTGTTCATTTATCACAGAGTGTGAAACTCATTTTTATTTTGGGCCAAATCAGCAGCATGAATTTCCTCAAAGGGTTGATTTTTCAGAATGTTTTGCAAGAACTACCCATTAGCAAACAGTTAAAATTTGGATAAGTGGCTGTCTCTGCATTCGATGAGAACTTCTTTCCACATTGATGATAAAAACTGCTTTAATCTGAATGATTAACATAATATTTAAGCACACAACTGTTGTCTTGAATGCTCTATTTATGTGGCTCTCTAGAGTTTAGAGGTCCACGTAAATAGTTACAGCGGGCCGCATGTGGTCTCCAGACCTTGAGAGACACATGTGATGTAACACATTAGCTGATTGCTGTTGGACGTATAACTGAATTGGGAAAGCTTGTGTTTTTCAACAGATTTTTCGAACAGCTATTTCAAAATAGCAGCAATGAAGGCCATCTGTATGTGTCTTGGAAGTCAGCCAATGCAAACCAAACTGTGGTAAAAAGCATTTGCTTCAGAACACAGTGATTATGCCTGAACGGATATTACTGATAATAAAGTAATTAGGCATCTTGACTGTTAATAATTACAAAAACAAGTGCTTGGTCACGGCTTAAGGAGCTTAAATAAAGAATTTGATAAATCAAACCTCGTTTTCCATATGCAAACATTTAATGTCTGGTTCTCTAATCGGTCCGACCATTTTTAATAACGAAATTTATGTCCAACTTTGTTTCAGATAAAAGCCACGACATCACTCTTGTGGAAGGACAGTTGTAGTCTTGGTTTGGCGTCAGCTGCATAGATAAATTCAATAGTTTTTTCAGCCTGGATTCAGCAGTCAGCATGAGTAAACTGTTAATTTAGTAACCCATTGTGTTGGGATGTGATGAAGCTACCCTGCTATTTTTCAATTCCAGCTTGTTAAAACTCCCCTGGTTCGAACATATTTGATGGTTATTTGATTTAAAATGTCTTTCAGTTATTTTCACACCTGGACCTCAGGGGTGTTCAGTCATTATAAAAGCTAAAATCATGTGGCTTTTCAATGTGTGACATCTTTTTGCCCTACATGAAGTAGTTTTGGCCCCCTTTGTTACACCATGAAATTAACTGAGATTAACTACATTTATTTTTTCAATTTCATTTTTAGTCCCCACGTTTAAACCTAATAAATGTCATACTATTAGACTAAAGAAAGCACTTAAATACAGTATGAGGGCTATGTAAAGCAAATACTGCTGTCTAAAAAGACAGTTGCTAGAAAATACTGATGACTAGACAGAATTAGAAGCTTTTGGAGTAAAACTAACACAGCGTTAAAGAAAAAGTGATGGTCATAGTATGGTGGTAACAGGGTGTTTTGAAGATTTGCTAAAATTTATTGAACAATGACTTTTACACGGTAGCAGAAAATCCCGCAGGAGAATGTCCAGCCATCAATTTGTGACCTGAAGCTGAAGCACCAGAGTTATTCTGCAGGACAGTGAGCCGAACCACACCAGCAAGTGTGAATGGCTCAAGAAACAAAAACAATATTTTATAGATATTAATTGCTTTGACATGCAATAATGTGAACTTAAATAGGCAATTAAAGTTAAAATAAATATTAAATATAGCGGACATACAATTCTGCAAAAATAACCAGTTCTTTCAAATAAGTTTTTTCCTCTCAATGAAAGACCTCATACTTTGAAAGCTGTGGCTTTGTCTGATTTTCTTTGTCAAATAGTAAATTTGTTTGATTTGAAAAATATAAACAAGTGGGGTTAAACAAAACAAAAACAGAAAAAGAAATCCTGTACTGAATAACTGTACAAATTTTTATGTTTTTAAGCTTTGTTTCATATGTTGAAATGTGCCAAAGGGGAAAACAGGGAAGTTTCTAAAACACTGGGAGCAATGACCTTTGTATGTGAGGAACTTGCATTTTCCTATTCCTGCATTCTGTGTTCTAAAATAGGAACACAGGTCTTATGTTTCATGAAGGAAGCCTCTCTTCTGCATTTTTCATTGATATTCCAAATGCATGAGTTGAGGCATTTTCCCACTTTCTTTGTCAATGTTAAGACCTGCCTGCTGCTCATTAATATGGATGAGCCTATCTTTAGATTTAAAGGCATGTAACCCATAAACCTTTCACAGCTGCCACAAAAAGACAGTATTTTTGAAATCAAGCAGATATTATCACATGTGACTATAATTTTTGACTTTATCATTTGCTGTTATGGCTGCACGGAACAGCAGAGGTGATTAAAATTAAGCGCACATGCTCTGTGTAATGCAGGCCCGTTGCAGAAAATAGCAGGAATGAGGGGGGGAATAATCCAGACTTCCCACTGTAACGCATGACTTCAGGGCCAGTTCTTTTTAGCTGCAACAGACCACTCCAGATTAGTTCTTGTTCTGCACAGCCGCGCCTGGCAAAAATCTCTTGCCAGCAGCAGTAGGAAGGCTCATTTAAGTTCCTAAATCCCGCAGTCAACAGCCACCCATCTCACTGTGCACTATTCCTGGCATTGATTACAATTTCAGATGAGCTCCAGAGGAAAAGCTACCAAAAAATATTAAATGTTCATCAGGATAAGGAAGAGGACTCCATTTATTTATTTATTTTTTTGCATTTTTATTTGCCTTTTAGGATCTTTGGCAAGTAATCTTACACACGTCTCCTTTACTTCATTCAAACTGTTGTAGGAATAATTGACAGCTAACTTTGACATGATTAATTAGAACTGAATCCTCAGCTCACCAATTAAATAAAGTGAGACAGGAAGTATAAGAAAATGCAGCGACCTTATTCCAATGCAAAGTAGTCTGCTGTTGATTCTCTTGTGCAAATTAGCTCAAGTAGAACATCGGAGTTACAATAACAGCCCAGTGATTTATTCAGCATCTTGCACAGTAGCTGTCAATAGTTCAATCCAGCAGTCATATTAGGCGTCTCAACAACATCCACAGAGCTGCGTTTAACAACATTAAATTGTAAAGGGAGCCTGCCATTAGAGGCTGTACTTGTCTAGCTTGCCAGTGTTTTGCTCCATAATGGGCCTGAAGGGCTACTATGTGCTTCGCAGGTCCACTTAATGGTGTGCTGATCTTTTAGAGCCCATTACTCTGAGAATCCTTGTCATTGCCCCTGCCCTTCCTCAATACCACACTTTTCACTCACTCTTAATGAGATGTCTCTATTTACATCAAGTCCTGATTACTAATGCGCAGCCAACAATGAGGGATGACATGTCCAGCCCCTCTAGCTTTCTTGTCTGACACCTGTAAGTGGCAAATTATTCATAAGCAGACTGCTAACTAAACGGGATGCAGACAACCGAGTGCATTTGTGTATACACATATATATTTCAGAATAAACGACCTGCAGAGTTCCCCAAAGAATCACTGTCAAAATAAATACTTGATTTCCCTCATAGCTCACAAAATTAATTTTTGTTTAGTAAATGGTGTCTACACCTGCTGTTATGACCAAACACAATTGTTGCAGTGATGCTTTAGTGGTTGATTTCCACAAACCTTCTACTTACTAATGTGGCAGGACAAGGCATTGCAAAATTGCCAGGTTAACTCTAGAAAGGGTAGGAGCAGCTCTTAATTTCATTAGACTTAACAGAAACAGAACAAATTTACTCTTTACAGAGGCTGGCATCCAGGATTAGAGTGACAAACGTCTGATTCAGCCAAAATGGGCGTGACTGTCAGCATTACTCATCACTGAGATGATCCCAAATACTGAGAAGTTTATTGTATACAGGACAACCAGTTTGACAAATGTGTTTGTCAGAGTAACAGCACCTTCATGCAGCTGTCAGAAATATGAGCCAATGAAAGACAAAAAGGCAACTTAAATTACAATAGATCAAAAAAGATCTTATTTAATAGAAATCTCACTGCATTAAACATCCCACAAACTGTATGGAGAGCAGAATATATACAATTGAAACTCATACACTGAATAAAACAACACATACACGTTTTTCCCATATCTGTCTGATGTTAAGTCAGACCAAACTTCTTAGTTAGAATCACCAAAATTATTACTATTTGCGAAATGCCAAAATAATGAGAAAGAAAATACCAATGATTCAGTATTATCAATATCGATGTCTTCTTAATCAGAAGTTTACATTTCATCAGTATTTGGTAGCACTGCCTGTGAACTGTATATTTTGGGTCAAATTTTTTGGGTTTCCTTCTATCAGCTTCTCACAATAGTCTGCTGGAGTTCTGACCCATTCATCCTGACGCAACTGGTGTATTTGAGTTAGGCTTGTAGACTGCTTTGTTTGTGCATTTTTAGATCTGCCCACAAATTATCAGTAGGATTGAGATCATGGATTTATAATGGCTACACCAAAACATCGACTTTGATGCAGTTAGCCAGTTTGTAACTACTTCTTTGGCTGTATGCTGAGGGTTATTGTCCATTTGGATGATCCATGTGGCTCCAATATTTCCACATAGTGTTCTTTTCTCACAATGTCATGTATTTCATGTATTTCAGTGCATCAGTTCCTCTTGCAGTGAAACAGTCCCACAACATGATGCTGCCATCTCCATAGTTAGTAGTTGGAACTATGGAGTGTCTAAAGTTCCAACTGGAAAGTCCAATTATGTCTATACTTGCATAATAGTTTGAACAGATGGAATGGAGGATGAACAACAATTCTCTTCCTGATATCTTGGCTGATTTTTTTTGACTATGTCAAACAAGAAAGCAGTGTGTTATAGGTATGAGCTTAAAATACAATCCAAAATGTGCTTCTGATTAATTCAAACATGCCAATTATAGCAGACGTTTTAAAGGCAGTGACATCATTATTTGGAGAGATAGTAATCCATTAATAAATAATCACTGACAAATACAAATAATTTTGATAATTCTAACTGACCTGAAACAGGAGAGGTTTGGTCTGATTCATACAACAGATAGAGAGGGAAAAAAATGTGTATGTCTTTTTAGATGTGCTTCTGGTTTCAGCTATATGTGTAATCTTTTTTTTCAGCCAAAGCCCCTTTACTTTTAAATAATAGGCACACTAACTTCCTAATACCTCCTTTAGAATATAGGATCTGCTTTGCATAGATACACGGCTTTATGGAAGTTCCAGCATCGTTTTAATCCGCCTCTGAAACACAGGATGTGGTCGCCAGCGAAGCCAGGCTACCAAGATATTATGGACCTGAAGTAAAGCTACACGGCATGACCATTCCAATTCAATGATTTTACATAAAGTACACATATCTGCTATTGCTATGGAATTTACACCGGTACTAGGCAAATGTCACAGTAATCTGATTCTCCGGCAGTATGGAGCGACTTGGCCCTGTCCCCATAGAAATAGTTGGGGTGGGGAAACTAAAACACCAGTGATCATTGTTACTGCACAATCTGTCCCGGAGGTACGCTGCGTACCTTTAGCTCATTTATGCATGTGCTAAACGAAATGCTACCAGAAGGGTATTTTTTATTCCTTTGTTCTTTTTGTATTTTATCGTAATTGTAAAACAGATTATGATTTAAAGAAAATGAGAACAAATGCAGATAAAAACATTTCAATAGCATTTTTCTAGATGGATTTGAATACTATTTTCTGAAAAATAATATAGCAAATTTATGTGCCTGTGTACAATAAACGAGAGGAAAGATGGAGTTATATATTCGTGCTTCCCATGAACATGTAGGATATAGTCTTGTACAGTTCAAAAAAACATTTAGTTAATCTCATACATGTTTATTATGAAAACAACATGATGGTCGACCAGAGGGCGCATTGACAATGTAAATACTTTAAAGTCCAGTGAGTCCAATACATAATTTGCTAATGAATTATAATCTTCAAACTAAATTTTGACAATTATTCATTAAGTGAACAATAACATTGTCTAGGAAAATAGGTCATTTTATTGCAAGTCATATTGCAAGTCATATTTTAAATATCTTAAGTGAATATTGTATGTGTCATATTTTAACAGTCATATAGAAGTAATTCTTTTAGCGGATATGCAAATGTGCTAACAGTTCCAATTATGCCTCTGTGACAGATCTTGTTTGACAATCACTCCTACTAACTTAAAACTGTTTTAAAACTACAGCTGGCAGGCCACACATGAGATGTCTCTAAAAGGGCTTACTGCAGGTTCTGCCTGAGCAGATGGCTTAACTAACTAGGCAGAGACATTTCCGAAAAAATATGCTAGCTAAAATTAGCTGTATCAAAACCAAAACAACAAATGAACATAACGAACAATATTAATAAAGATGTAATAATCAATATATTATGTTCTCAGCAGTACCATGACTTGTTGATTTTCTGCTTTTAAGTAAAATGTGCTTATTCATTTTATATACTTTGGGTTAAAACTGTGAGCTTTAATTAAACTGTGAGAATTTCATCCTGACCTTGGTTAACTGGCACATGCAAGTAATTATTGCTGCGGTTCATTATTAAAATATTTTCCTTTTTAGATAATGTTGGTTATCTACAAATGCTGGTAATTTTTTTTATAGTGGAGGAAAACAATCTTGCTTATTTTACAGAGCGTCCATAGTCATAAAAAACACATTGTTGTAAAGGCAGACTTCTATTGCCTACAAATTTGCTGTGGGCAGAAGAAGAGATGTGGTCAGAATATGCAATCTGCTGCTATGGACTGTATTTGCTGTTACCTCACTTACAGACCATGTTCTTTCTTTGTTTACAACCTGGCTGTAATAGGGTCACTGTAGACTTTCCTCAGTCAATACAAACACTGTTCCAGACCCCAGCTGCTTCATAACTTGGCAGGATGACGCTAAAGCATGCACACAGCAAAACGCACACAGATGCAAACACACAGGCGCACGCCGCACTCAGCGGTACTGTTACAAAGCCCGGAGCTGTTGCTGTGGATGTCATACTCATGTAGAGAAATATTAATACATGGCATAGAGTGCATTTGATATATTAGGGCATTCCACAAGATTAAGCTTTGCTGCTTCAGCTGACATATAAGATATTTGCCTGTTTAAAGATGAAAACACACATTTTACAAAATTTATATCAAGACAATTGGTACAGTGTTTTTTTATTTTAAATTAAAAGCATTTCAGTTTATATTGTGTGTGTTCTGTATGTATGGTTTTTCAAACAACAGTCTGAAGACCTATATGTATTTCTACAAAACTCTTTTGCATTTAGTAGGACGTCGTGGAACAGTTCCTGTCTCCCTCTCCCTCCTGCATATGGATATTTGCTCATTTGCATTTGTCCCCCAGAAAGTGAAGTGAAGGTGCACATAAGCCACAAATATTAGGGCACTAACTGAAACCTTATCCTATGCGGTACAGACTCCAGAAACTTGTAATTAATGACTGTGTGAACAAAAGGCCATCTTCCAGGTGTACTGTGAGGAAACTCTTTACTGCCAGCCTTTCATCACTGAGTACTGCGCCAGCAACCACCCATTTAGACTCGATTCAGACCTTCTAATGAAATGCTCCATCTCTGTCATCAGACTGCTCTTTTCACGATCTATTACACTTTATACATTCATTCCTCGGTTGCATTATGTGCCAGTGACTTCTGCCATTGCCCCGCGCACTTTCAATTATGAGGAGGAGGGAAGCCATTGCCGGAGTTCCATCAGGAAGTCATATAATAATTTTTGGTAATATGTATTTTTTTCTATTCAGCTCAAGATCACTTTTGTGTAATTTCTCCATCTTGGGCTGTGGCCTTTCAGCCTGTACAAACGGAAGCAGTAATGATAATCAGTATGAAATGTTAATGCAAATGTATTGCTCTTTGAAGCTAGTGTGCTTCCAGGGTTTAGCAAACATGCAGCCTGGGTTAGATTCCTCATAAATGACCCCAGGGTTTAATTTTGGAATGATCTTCACCGGTCGAACTCTGGACAGCATGAGATGGCATTGCTTAGATGCTTGCTTGAAATTTTGGCATCTGCTTTTGCCCTTAAGGTGCAAAATAAATTACAGCTTTTCCAGCCACTAAACTTATCCAGTGTGACATATCAAAAAAACAGAAAGTTTCTATTTTCAGACACAACTTGGAAAAGTTTGTTTTTTTTAAACTTAGACTTCAGGTGTACTATTATATTTGCTTTGTATCCTTTCTTTACTAATAGATTAAAATCTTATACCCACAGTGAATTGAACAGAGATTTAATGACAAATACATTTTTTTAGCAGAAAAATGGCACACAGGACTTTTAATATTGCTTTTAGTTGTTGTGGCAGGTGGAGTTAGAGATTTACCTTGGAACATCTTAGTCTAGCAGTTCCTTGGGGATTCAGTGGAGTTCAATGAAATGTAAACGTTTCTGAGCTGGATGAGGAGCTCAGTAAGAAGTACAAAGAAAGTGAAAGATTTCGACCACTGTTAAAGAAAAATGATTATTTTTAATGCTTGATACAGTTAATCTACGACATGTGTAACAGTTATAGCCAACACTCTTATTTGGAATAGTTTCTGTTGAGCAGTTGGGAATTCAGCAGACAAAGCAGGGCCTTTTTGCCTCCCCCGCTGAAGACAGAGCAATAAATTTGCATTCCGAAAAGGGGGAACAGACTTCTTGGCGCCTCTCGGCCAGGTCGGACGGAGATGGGCACGAAGTGGTTAGATAAAAACCAGACATCGGAGCTGTAAAGAAGGGGAGTTTCCGGGAGTTTCTAAGTTTCTAATTGGTCAAAGAACGGAACGCCTTGACTGCATATATTAAATAGGGAAACACCTCTTTCATTAAAAAGTACAGGTCAGCAAGCCAGCAAGAGAGGTTTTTTCATCTTTTCCTCCACATTTTGGGCGCCTTTGTCTGTCTTTTGTGTTTCGTGTTGTCTGTTCTCTTGTCTGTATAAAATGTATATCTCTGTACCTCTGCAGCTTTGTTGTCGATTGCTTTGTATGAGATTAAACTCCGTGATCTGTGACGTCAACACGTTTTGTTGTTGTTTCGTTTTAACAGCACGCGGTTGCGGGTCGCTCATGGAGAACGCCGCTCGATCCCGGGCAAAAGGAAAAGAGGAAGGATCCAAAGGTTTTGTCCAAAGCTAGCATTTAATGATCCTCATTTTTTAATACCACCAAAAGTTAAATAAATCAATTTTTACAGATGTTTAAAAGGGAAAGGTAACTTTGTGGAGCTCATCCGAGTTTACAGGTGCCTTACAGAAATGTGAGAGGAAGAAGCACAACAACACATAACTTTTTCTACAAGGCACTGCAAACTAAAAAACTTTGGCCAAGGATCTATGTTATGTTTTTGTTTGAAAATCTTAAACATTAAAAGGTTATCATGGCAGTGATCTGTTTACTTTCTGCAGTGCAGATTTGTGTTGAGAAGTTCAAGGAATCATAATATGAATAAAGTCATGTTATTTACTTTTTAAATAGGTTTTCTGAACTGGACGAAATTATCATAATAAAAACATCTTAAATGACTTAAAGAAATCATAAAATTATGAATATCTGCTGGAAAAAGAAAAAAACTTGATAAATGTTTTAGTAATATAATAGCCTGAGGGCTGGAAGTTTTACATTTACATTCAATGGATTAACTCACATAGTCCTATATTCGAAAAATATACAATAATACAATACATGGTAGGCTCTTCTAGAGTTTATAAAACTGTGAAGCTGTTCATACCATGATTTTCTGATATTTCTAGACAATAAGACTGACATACACGAAGCTAAGCAATTGAGAGTGTTTCGATCAATGTCTAAATGAAGTTAAGCACTCTTCATATCCGACTCCATAGTAATAGATCATTGGGCAATTTGTTTAAGAGGGATAAAGCCTTTTCTGTTAACTATTGGTTCAGTATACTGTTACACACTCAGACAGCAATCAGGAGAGTTAAAGCCAACGGTGGCTGAACACTTTATTAAGAGTTAAATATTGATGTACTTAGACTATAGTCTGAAAGCTATATCTGATCCAGAATGCTGCTGCTCATGTCCTTACTAAAACTAGAGCACATCACCTAGTTCTAAAGTCCTTACACTGGCTCCCTCAGAGAATAGACTTTAAAATACTTCTGTTGGTTTAAAAAATCACAATGGCTCAACACCAGAATACATTAAAGATCTGTTGTTGTTGTACCAAACTTCCAGGTCACTCAAATCTTTTTCAAAGATGCTCAAATGATAAATTTCTTTAAACCATGGCTAAAACCCCATTTGTTTAGAGCTGCCTTTTATTAATAATAACTGGAACATTGATTTATTCTAGTCTTCTTTTCAATATTTTGATGATTTTATGATGATATTTGAGTACTTGCTTGTTGAAATTTGCTGTACAACTGAATTTGCCTTGCCTTACGTTTTTATTGCATGGATGTAACATCCTGAGCTAAATGGATGATCAAGTGTTTAATACAGCAGAGGAAAGTTGCTGAGGAGTGAAATCGTTTGGATTTAAATGTCACTTTTCTACATTGTGCAGCGAATATTTTCAAGGTTCAATTTTTTTGAAACGGAGATTTTCACCAAAGTCTGCATGTACAATATGCTCCAGTTTCTAAAAATGCAGCACTCGATTCACACACAATAGCTTGGTATAGAGGCTGTGGTGAATTATTAATGATAATATTAGTTAACAAATCTTCATAATCAAACTCGCTGTCACTGAGACCTGTTCCCTCGAGCCTACTGTGTGGGACACACAGGATTATTGGAGACTAATGGAAACTGAAGGAGGTCAGATGCATAAAAATATACAATCTCCAGAGATAAGATGCCAAAATCATAGAAGATTCATATCAGATTTTACCTCCCTGTTAGTAGATAAAAAAATATCAAACAGCTTCACACTTCAATACAATAAACCTTTTTGGTTGTTGATTTTAAGACGTAGTAATGCTGGTAGGCCTGATGAAATTCACGCGCAGCTACTTTTGCAATTAACCTCCTTATTTGACATACTTATGTCACATGCATTCAGTGAAGGCAACAACTGACTAGTTAATCGTTAAAAAAGGGCATGCATTGAAAGCTACTTTGCATGTATTGAAAGAAGACCTAACATATATAAGAAAGGATTTAGGGAGGGATTTTTCCTTGAACTAGTAAAGCATACCAGTTCAAGGACAAAACAAATACTTCACACTTACGAATATATAATATATACGCACAAAGTGACAGCATTGGAGCGACGACCAGAGCTGCTGCATGCTCACGTCTCGCTAACATTTCCACAATTCATAATAAGTAATTACTTGTTTCACAAACATAAAGCATGAATGAGAAAACTTGTGAAAAAGCAAGCACACATTAATGATAGATTGCATTTAAAGTTGGATGAAAAATAATCTGATCTCCCACCATCAGCTCAGTCAATATTCAAGACTAATTTACAGTCAGTTCAGCCTGTGCTGAGAGTCTTCTCATATTTTTATTGACTATAGACAGATGACCTAGTTACAATGCAGTGTTGTTAAAAATCTATTTTCAAACTATTTTGACACCCTTTTCTGTCTTACCCCCACTTGTTGTGCAGAGGATGTCTAATCCCTTTAAAAGAAGTTGATAGGCCGGTAATATAAATGAGAGCACTCTGCCATCTGAGGATCTGTCTTCATTAGGAGCAGATCTACAGAGAGTTTCTATTAGCTCACTATCAAGATGGGGCACTGTGAGGAGGAAATTACGCATGTCACAAGACAAAGAGCAGGCGTCCCAAAGCTAAGCCCAACGGAGGATGAAAAGCCTTAATCAACGACAAGGACTACCAGTGACAGGGCACAATGATCGCCCCATGCGTCACGTTGTAGAAGATTATATCCAGGGTTTGACAGATTGACACTTCCTCTCTGAGTTCCTGAGGAGAGGATATGATGGCACTCCTCTGCTCTGTTTTTTTACTTTTGTCACTGTTCGTAATCTGTGGTCTGTCCCAGATGTGAATCATTATTGTTTTTCTCCCACACAAAGGGTTCTTTTAGCGATAACAGCAGCGCAGTAAGCCTCAAAAGGTCCACGTGTAAACTCAGCCGGCTCTGTAAGACAATAAATTACAGCTGAAGAGTTTTTAAAAAATGGAAGATTTTTTTAAATGCAAATGTATGAACTTAATTAAAATTCTAACAGTGAGGTTATTCTGCCTTTTATTTTAATACACTCATCAACAATATTTTTAAAAAACTGTCATCTGTGTATTTATCACATGGCTTCACTAGAGGATGCAATTTTACTCACACCAAGCTTTAGAATATGGACTTTTTGCAGACAATTAACTATACTGAGACTTTTGCCAAAACCCTTCATCAAAACTTTTGATTGATTTGGTGAAATAACCTTTTAGCCAACAGATGTCTTCCTTGGAAACCATAAAATCATGTTATGATTAGAACCCTGAAGTCATTATGATAAGCTATTTATTTAGATATCTTTCATTACATGTCAATGAATAAATTTAGTAATCTTTTGAAATGATATATATTTAATCACTTCTTAAGTTATGTTTTTTATTGCAGTCATATAATTTTAATGTATGTATAAATGTAGGTGACTACTTATTCAGAATGGACTTTTTCTATCGTTTTATAGATATTGAACTCTTGTCGCACCGGGTCTTTCAGGTCAGAGAGTCAAGATTTAGTGACTCTTCCACAGACAAAGTCCAGACCCTGGGCTGACCAAGCCTTTCCTTTGGCAGTACTCTGACTCTGGAATTAACTTTCACTTGGTATTCAATCTATAGATGAACTTTTAAAATAAAAGGCTCAATACCTTTCCACACAAGCTTGTAATACATAAAAGTGTGGTGGCACTTTTGATTATATATACCTTGCTTAATATGTTTTATCTTGTATATATTGATATTGTGAAGCATTTTGATCACCAATATTGTGGATGTGTAAAGTATACAACAGATGTTAGCACTTCAGCCTTTGTCACCATGAAAGGATTTGTTTAATAAATAGAAGAAAACCAAATAATCTTCTTGTTTCCATTAACTTACATAAAACTTACTTTATAATAAGATGTTGTGAAAAAAGACCAATGTAACCCGGGTATAAATTTTAACTTCTATTCCCCCATTATCCGGTTTCTCCACTCCCTGGCCCCTTTATCTCAAATCTCGCGATATCTTTAATGTAATGTCAGCGATTCTCGCGAGATTTCCACACAGCCAATCGCTGTTGGGAATCAGTGTCACATGTACCATCGCAGCCTATCTGCTAGGTATATTAGCAGGAGCCGGGAGGTATGAAACATTAGGACGCGTTGGGAGGAGCAGAGCTGCAGGTTAGTTGAGCGTTGTGTCATTCATCATTCACCTTAAATCTGTATGATGCTTATACATAATGTGCTGAACTGTAGGAGCCAACTACTGAGAGCCATAAAGGAGGTGAAAAAAAAATCTGTTTGTGTGAGATAAAACTGCGGAATTGGTGAGTGTTTCCGTGTGTGATTTAGCATTAGCTCATTGTCACTGTTTGTCGGTTTAGCTGCTAAATGACTGACCGTTAACCCATTTGATGGACAATAATGTACCTTAAATATTTATTGAGCTCTTGTTTAGATTTGGTTTTTTTACATTTCATGTTGACTAATTTATATGGTGCATATTTATTGGATTTTTCATGGATGTAATTTATATTGAATTTTATAATTATTGAAAATGCATATTAACTGAAATGGACTGTCTTAAAATTATTTATAGTGCAAAGAGTGCCATTTAATGAATTTGTGTGTGTTACTGGCACCAGACCTAGGGGAATCTGAGCCAGTATCAAGCGGTGCAAAGGCACAGGAATCCTTTGCACCCAATTTCTGTGGATCACAGAGGAAGCGAGTTGAAACAATGTTACTCTGGCAGAGCTCGTTTATTCTGAGCCGCGCATTTTCAATTAAACAAACACAACCACAATACAATTCAAATGCAGTCAACAACATCCGGAGTTTCCACAAAGAAATAAAATAAAATAAAATAAAATAAAATCCTCAAATAAAATAACATAATAGCAAAAGAAATTAAGAAAATCTAATCCTAAATTAACATAACCCAACTGAACAAAACATTCCATCTACAACACACAGTAAACTGACACACCAACGTTTGTCAGTTACAACTGTTTTTTTAACGTTTGTCAGTTGTAACCGTTACAGCGGCCACAAAAGAGATCAAGCCCACCACAAATAAATACACTGTTATAAGAAACAAAAATATTATAATGCTACCCAAACAATACTGACCGATCAAGTGATATAAATAAATTTAAAAATCCCCAAGGCTCCAACAACAAAAAGCAAGCTACACGCCGACACAGATCAACGGCAATACAAAACTTTGCAATTATACATGTAAGTTATATAATAGACTCCGAAATTAATCTTTATATATGTACAGATCATTTTACATGGCTTATGAGAGTGGCCTTCTATCTTACCTGTGGATCACAGAGGAAGCGAGTTGAAACAATGTTACTCTGGCAGAGCTCGTTTATTCTGAGCCGCGCATGCCCAGAGCCAGGAAACTCGTTCTCCTCGCTAGACCCACAGCGGCGCGAGAGCGCCCCCACTGGCAAGAAGACACACGCACACAACAAACACGTCTACACACACAGGAAAAAAACAAAGACAAAAGACAAGACCAACTCCGATAGAAAAATAGGGGGTGTATTTTCTATTTAGTTATTGATTTTTTTTAACCTTTTTTTCTCAACCCACTACACTCTCCCCCGTTTTAAAAGATGTCTCCAGACATCCGGAATAGAACTAACAAATATAACCATGAAAAGTCAGGTTTGTCGCTTGAAATGTCTATCATTTGTCAAAGTGTCACTGTCCTAAAATGTCCATATTGGCATACAGTCAGATGTAGCAGGGTAAGACAGTATGGGGCAAGGAAGACATGCAATCATCAGGTTTACTCCAGGTTGCAATGGGTGATAGGATGGTTGACCCAGATGGTCATATGTGAAGACCTCTCTAGGTTTTACAGCTCTGGCTGACCTCCTTACTGGCAGCACTTCTTCTGGTGTGTGCATGCCAGATTCAGAACTATCCCCTTGTTCCTCCAACCCTCCATTTTCCACCACATTCTGCATTAATTGTTCTCCATATAGTTCTTCAGTTAGTGGTGCCACTGGAGGTACAAATTCTTGTACCACCAACTGTGTTGAACTTTGATGTGGCATTTCAGCATTCTGTCCTAAATGTCCTGCAGGCTGGAACTCTGAAGCTCCTGCTCTGAGATTACGGTGGATATTTGGCTGAGGAACATAAACAGGAATAGTTCTGAGGACATAGTTGTACTCTTCTTCCTCGTCAGAATTTTCATATTTCTGCTCGACTGTCAGATTGTCATTATTCTGGCATTCAGTCTGTCTTCGTGTTTGGTTTGAGGATTTAATCTGTTCATCTTGATCAAAGGGCAATTCATTAACAGGTAGCAGTAGATTCCGATGCAAAACACGGAATGTTTTGTTTCCAGTTTCTGGTTGTACACGGTAGATGGGCCCATCACCGATCCTGTCAACAACTCGATGAATATTTTTCTCCCAATAAGCACGGAGTTTTCCTGGACCACCTCTCTCAGATAGATTTCTTACAAGAACCCGATCTCCTAGTTGTAATGCAACCCCTTTAGCATGGCGATCATAATATTGTTTCCCTTTTTCAGAGGATTTTGCACTGTTCTCTGAAGCAATTTTGTATGCCTCCTGCATCCGTGAAGCCCATTTTTGTGCATACTCATGTCTAGAATGTTGCTTCTCTTCAGATTTTAAATCAAAAAGCAAATCAATTGGCAAACGGGGATCTCTGCCATACAGAAGAAAGAAGGGTGAGTAACCTGTTGACTCGTGTTTAGTACAATTGTATGCATGAACTATGTGTGGCAGGTGGTCTTTCCACTCAGATTTTTTTTTTTCATGCAGGGTGCGAAGCATCTGAAGAAGAGTTCGGTTTAGACGCTCGACTGGGTTCCCCTGGGGATGATATGGAGTTGTTCGAGAATGGGTTATTCCTGCTAGTTGTTGGAGTCGGTGGAACAGATTGTTCTCAAACTCTTTTCCCTGGTCATGATGTAACTTTTCAGGGTAGCCAAAGCGGGGAATAAAGTCATAAAAAATCTTCTCCGCTGCCGTTTTGCCTGATTTGTTCTTAGTTGCATAGGCTTGTGCAAAGCGAGTAAAATGATCAACCAGTACCAGAATGTACTCATAACCACCTCTGCTTGGTTCAAGGTGCAAATAATCTACAGAAATGAGCTCAAAAGGACTGGTGGTTGTTATTGAACCCATTGGTGCTTTCTGGAGCTGGTTTGGTTGTTTCTGCTTGACACAACTGCACTGACGAATGACATAATCTTCAATGTCATTTTGCATAAAAGGCCAATAAAACCTCTCTCTGGCAAGCTGGATGACTTTGTCAGCACCAACATGCCCCATATCATCATGTAGCGTTTTTAACACAGTTTGCTTCAGTTTACTGGGTAAAACTAGCTGTTTTCTGTGTTCTGTCTGTCTGTACAACACTTCCCTGTCCAATGTTAGTCTTTTCCACTCATTTACAAGCCTGCGTGTCTCTCGACCCATCTGACTCTTATCTTTACTGTTTGGCTTCCACCCTTTCATTTTCAGGTTTATCACCTCACAGATGACAGAATCTTCCCTCTGTGCCGCACTAATATTATCTGGGGTAATAACTGGGGTGCCTTCAATGTTTGTGTCGTCATCAATGTGGTGCAAATTTAATGCAGCCACCCATGGTACATCACCATCTCTCATAGCTTTGTCCCCCTGCCAGGTTGCAGAGACCACCTCTGGGGGCATGACTTCTGTATATTCACTCAGATGATTCTCTAGAGGGACTGGGTAACGTGAGAGGGTGTCAGCATCAGCGTTAGTTTTTCCAGGCCTATACTTTATGGTGAAATGAAAGTCAGCTAGCTCCCCAACCCAGCGATGTCCAGTGGCATTTAACTTAGCTGTGCTCAGGACATAAGTAAGGGGATTGTTATCAGTGTACACAGTGAAGGTGGGTGCATAGTACAGATAATCCCTAAATTTGTCACAAATAGCCCACTTTAAAGCCAAAAATTCTAGCTTGCCGGAATGAAGATGGTAATTTTTCTCAGCAGGTGTGAGTGTTCTGGACCCATATGCGATAACACGGAGCTTGTTTTCCTGTTGCTGATAAAGTACTGCTCCCAGACCTTCATTTGATGCATCAGTGTGGAGGACAAAGGGTACATTAAAATCTGGGTAGGCCAATATGGGTGGACTTGTTAGCATGTCAACAAGCTGGGACACTACATTGCTGTGTGTTGTTGTCCACTTTACTGGGGTTTTGGATGGTAACTGGCCACCATTCTTAGACTTCGACCGGATTTCCGAACTAGCTGAGTCGGGTTTCTGATTACACTCTCTAGAGCTTTCTATGAGTTTGAACAGTGGTTTAGCTACCCTGGAAAAGTCCTGAATGAAAGTGCGGTAATAGCCTAGGAAACCTAGAAGGGCCCTAACCTCTCCCACGTTTTTTGGTTCTCTGTCTTTAAGTTGTCTCACCGCCTCAAGATCTTGTGGGTCAATCTGAACACCTTCACCAGTCACTAATCGGCCAACATATCTGACCTGACGTTTAAAAAACTCACATTTTTTTGGTCGCAGTTTGACACCGTGCTCTCGCAGGCGGCGAAGCACAAGCCTCAAATCATCAATGTGATCCTGGAAAGTTCTGGAAAAACAAAGCACATCATCCAAATATGGAGAGCAGCACTCATCCCTCAGACCATCGAGGATCCCTTCCATGCATCTTTGGAAAGCAGCTGGTGCATTAGTAAGGCCAAATGGGAGGCGGACCCACTCATACAAGCCCCAAGGTGTGCTGAATGCAGTCATGTGTCTTGAACTCCCATCAACAAAACCTTGATGATATGCACTGCCTTGGTCAAGTAGTGAAAACCACGAGTAACCCCCCAGATTGTCCAACAAATCTTGGATACGTGGAAGTGGGTGGCGGTCAGCAATAGTTCTTTGGTTCAGTTTCCTAAAATCAATACAAAGTCGTAAACTCTGGTCTTTCTTTCTGACGCAGACGACAGGGGACGAATATGGTGAGGTGGATTTCCTAATCCAATCATGGTCGAGAAGATTTTGTACATATTCTTTCACCTCCTTATATAAGGGTTTAGGAATTGCATTATAGGACATCTGGACAGGTGTTTCATCCTTAAGGTGAATTTTCAACTGCAAATTTGGAATGCAGCCAATGTCAGAGTCATGCTGAGCAAAGACTTCCGACTCCTCATACAACATATCCCTGACTAATTTCTGTTCATTCTTCCCCAAGTGAGACAAATCAACAGGAGGATGCCACCTCAGACACGTCTCATCTTGTGTCTCACTGGTTTCTGGTACTAACTGTACTGTGCATGAGGTTAAAGGAAGATGAGGGGTTGTCCATGAATCATTTTGGTTGTACTGAACTGGATTCACTTCTATGACCTCCTCTAAATTTCCTATAATTGTTCTCTTACCAAGGTAGATGTCACGTTTAGTGGGGTTTTGAATGGGGATTTTAACAACCGCTGTTAATCCACTGAGAACCTCAACAAGAGCTGGGAAAAGCTCTAGACCTTCAGGGCAATTATTCTCAACACTAGGCTGGAATAGCATTGAACCACCTCTTGGCCGTTCCCTAACTTTGCACTCCACTTCACAAATATGTCCTGCTGGGATGATCACACCTTTATTACCAGTCCTCACACTGCAATGGGTAGCCTCATCAGAGGTTGAAATCTGGAGGGCAGAAACCAAAGCCTCGACTGCTCTGTCAGTAACACTTAGAGTCTCTTTAAGTAAGGCAGTAATATCAGCTCCATTTCTTTCTTCTGTGTGGCTTTTAATAATCTCTGCAATTACATTACTGCCTAACAGAGGACAGTTAAGGCGGTCCTGACTAATTAATATTGGTACCTGTATGGTAACATGGCCATGGTTCACACTACAGATCTGAAGTTCAACATCAACCCAACCATCAAATGGGACATTGGTGCCATTTGCTGCTGCAATTTCTAAGTTCTTGTTAGAAATAAGGGACTCTAGAGGCTGAATCTGAACACCAGGAAGAGCTCTCTCTATCCATTCTTTCCCTATCATAGTTACTTGTGCTCCTGAGTCGAGCAGCATTTCAAGCGGCACCCCATTGATGGCACATGACACCATACATCTTTTACCAATGAGCTGTGCAAGATGTTTTCTTTGTGGAGGTTGACAGGTTTCATGAGGTTTGACAGGATGGGTGGTTTTAGAGTTGTGGAATGACTTTGGGGCCTCCTTTGTCATCCTGGTCACTGGTCGCCCCTCTTCAGTGACCTTTCTGCGTTTCCCGACATCTTTCTTTGCAGACAACCAACAGCACGATGGCCAGCTTGGCCACAGCTGAAACAATGAGGGCAGTTAACTCGGCCTTGCTCTACACAGTTGCTACATCTGCCTCTGGTGTCAGCTGGAGCTGCTGGGAGGTGATTTTTAGGTGGACAGGGAGGGTCAGACACGACCTTGTCATTAGTTTTCACAACCTGGGACAACTGTCTAGTTAAAGAAGACACCTGCGCAGTCAGCTCTTTAATTGCAGCACGATTAGCTTGCAATTCAATGTCAACTTTGTCCTGCTTTGAGTCAATATTTTCAAGTTGAACTGCACCTACAGTCACAGGCCGAGTCTTTGATGCTAACCCAAAACGTCTCAGTCTCTCTGCCTCTTCACTTGTAGACTTTGTGATCTGTTCTAACAGGAAGTCATCACTAACCTGCAAGTCACCGAGGAGAGGTTTAAGGTCATGCCTGACGTAACAGTTTTTTTCATTCAATCCTTGGTAGAGTGTGTGCAAAAATGTACCCTGTATCAATTTCTTATCATAGCTGAAATCTGCACCAGGTTGCTCTGACTCAAAAAGGACACGCTGTTTCAGTCCCATTATTCTGTACAGAAATTGCTGTGCACTTTCTTTCTCTTGTTGCCTTGCATTACTCAAATCTTGAAAAAGCTCAGTACTATTTTTATCTCTGATATGTGAGCGTAGGAACCTCTTAAGCTCATCGATGTTTAAATCACATTTGTTAGATAACATTTCTTTGAATGTACCTGGCTTCATTATCTTGAAGATTGTGCGGATTATTTCTGTCTCAGTAAAACCTTCCTGTAACCCTTCATCTATTTGTTTGCATAGATTACTGTATGACACATCAGAACCAAAATCAGAGATTTGTCCACCATAAAGCTTAAACTCTCTGCGTGGAAATAAAGCTGCAACATCATTTAACCTCAACATCTTGTCTCCTACGCTGGAAGAGGGGTTCCTCTTACCAACTTCACTTGCTGTCGGTGGTATGTCAGCAGTGGAGCCTCCTGCTGTCTGTGTTGGCTGGAGGGGAATGTCTGTTTCTGGAGTAGCTGTCTGCAGGCCTGAATCGATGAGGTCCAGCTGAAGAGAGGCAGGACCACCAGTCCGACCAGCTGACACATTATCAGTTCTTGAAAGTGTGGTTGGGTCATCTCCAGTTGCACCAACATCAGCGGCGAGCAGGTTACTAACCAGTTCATCCAAAAGGAGGAGCTGAGCCATGCCTTCATCCTCTGACGCTTTCAGTTTCTCACTTTTAACAAAGTCGACAATCCAATCATACAGTTCTGGTTCACTTAAATCGTGAACATGAATGGCACTTTCATCGTCAATCGAGGTCACGACTGTCTGCAGCTGCTGTGTACTCAATGTGCAAAGTTTTTTTTGTATCTTGAATATGAGTGCTCGCCGTGGATTGATGGTAGCCATGCTGACGTTTCACCGATTGCCTTAGCTCTCTGGATGACACACTCAATGCAGCCTTCCCTGAAGCCTCAGGAACCGTCTCTCGTCGTCTCCACACCAACCTCTCCTGGCAAGAAACTCGGGATCCCGGACGAGCCCCCAATTGTTACTGGCACCAGACCTAGGGGAATCTGAGCCAGTATCAAGCGGTGCAAAGGCACAGGAATCCTTTGCACCCAATTTCTGTGGATCACAGAGGAAGCGAGTTGAAACAATGTTACTCTGGCAGAGCTCGTTTATTCTGAGCCGCGCATTTTCAATTAAACAAACACAACCACAATACAATTCAAATGCAGTCAACAACATCCGGAGTTTCCACAAAGAAATAAAATAAAATAAAATAAAATAAAATCCTCAAATAAAATAACATAATAGCAAAAGAAATTAAGAAAATCTAATCCTAAATTAACATAACCCAACTGAACAAAACATTCCATCTACAACACACAGTAAACTGACACACCAACGTTTGTCAGTTACAACTGTTTTTTTAACGTTTGTCAGTTGTAACCGTTACAGCGGCCACAAAAGAGATCAAGCCCACCACAAATAAATACACTGTTATAAGAAACAAAAATATTATAATGCTACCCAAACAATACTGACCGATCAAGTGATATAAATAAATTTAAAAATCCCCAAGGCTCCAACAACAAAAAGCAAGCTACACGCCGACACAGATCAACGGCAATACAAAACTTTGCAATTATACATGTAAGTTATATAATAGACTCCGAAATTAATCTTTATATATGTACAGATCATTTTACATGGCTTATGAGAGTGGCCTTCTATCTTACCTGTGGATCACAGAGGAAGCGAGTTGAAACAATGTTACTCTGGCAGAGCTCGTTTATTCTGAGCCGCGCATGCCCAGAGCCAGGAAACTCGTTCTCCTCGCTAGACCCACAGCGGCGCGAGAGCGCCCCCACTGGCAAGAAGACACACGCACACAACAAACACGTCTACACACACAGGAAAAAAACAAAGACAAAAGACAAGACCAACTCCGATAGAAAAATAGGGGGTGTATTTTCTATTTAGTTATTGATTTTTTTTAACCTTTTTTTCTCAACCCACTACATGTGCACACTAGAATGTTTTGATTATTTATATATATATATATATACAGTACAGACCAAAAGTTTGGACACAACTGTGAGTCCAAACTTTTGGTCTGTACTCAATACAGACCAAAAGTTTGGACACACTTTCTCATTGAATTCAATGAGAAGGTGTGTCCAAACTTTTGGTCTGAACTGTATATATATATACTGAGAAAATGGTTCTGTTTATTATTCAGGCCAGGTTTGATGGGGAGCTAGAGCCCAAGAAAAGATTGCACTTTTGGTGCTGGAAGACTTCTGCTTCTCCTGCCAGGCTGGTAGGAGGCTCCTTGCAGCTAATGAACAATTTTGTCCCCACTCTGATCTGACTTTAGTCAGCTGATGACCTGCACTGCACCAAGCACTTTAATTGTAATCTGCTTGGGACCTCTAATCAACCCCAGCTTGGAGGTAGATGAACTGAAGAGTGTGGGTCCATTTATGTTGAAACTGTGGAATTGATAAATTTTGTTTATTTTGGGGTTTTTTCCCCTTTCTTTTTTGTGCATTTTTATATGGCCATTTGGATGTTTCCACTGTTGTAAATATGTATATAATTTTTTCACACTATAAATACAAGGCACTCGCAACTGCAAACTACTAGTCTGTCTGCTCCTTCATGAGTCGCACCTACCTTCTGTGAAAACTAGCCCATTGATCTTATTGGTCACAATTCATTTACATTTATTGAAAATATAGTATATTTACAAATATGCTACACCAAATATAAGGAAAAAGGATTATAAAGTGAAATGTCTTGCAAGAGTAATTGCAAGATATCTGTCTTTATTTGCCAAACTGCAAGAGTGAGAGAATAAAACTATGCCAATATTGCAGTTTTTAATAACTTGGCGTTGCAGACATTGATTGTGATTTAAAGACACACATGCTCTAGCAGTGTCATTACTCTCCTCTCAACAAGTGCTGAAACTGCAGATAGCAAAGTTGTTCTTTAAAAAGAAAGACAAATATATATTTTGACAGTTTAAAATTTGTCACTGCCAGAAGCTTAGAATCTAAAAATATGCTGCTTTAAAACATAAGATTTCATAGATATTTCCAAAAATCCAAATGTTTTAGGTAAAAGAGGGAATAAAGGGATGAAAGTTGTGGGAATGAACATGAGGACATGTTTTATAAGATACATCTACAATGTACCCATGATTGCAGGAAATATATTTTTATCATAAAAAACAAAAAGTAAGCTGTTTTAAACCAAATTTCTTTGAATATTTTACCTTCTTAAAACATTTGTTCTTCCAATTGGGCGATCTTTAATTTTCATGTATTTGCTGTTGCTACATTCTTAGAGTAACTGGATCTTACTCTAAGAAGAAGCAAATAATGAACATTTATTACAAAGGGTTTGTACTATATTGTGTCGCTGGCTATGGCAGCTTCTCCCACAAAAGGAAGGGTTGCCATAGCTGTTGGAATGATATTTGAACAGAACTATAGGGACTGCCGTATACTGCACCACCGGTCTAACAGGTGATATGGAGAGTCTTTATGCTGTGTTCACTGCTTTTTACAATAAGCAGTCTGCAGACATATCTGGGCTTCAGAATATATCCCTACTGGGGGTCAGACTGTGGTTTCTGAGAGACACAACATGGCACAGTGAAACTTGTCATGTTGAAAGGTTGGCAGGAAACATGAACCCAGACCAGCGTCCTTGATCGTGATTGAAAATGACAAGACATTTAAACCCTAAACTGCAAGCGTTTGAGTCCTGTTGACTTTTAAGCAAATCTGTCATGTTGCATGAAAAAAAAAAAAAAAAAAGCTGTGCTGCTTCCTTTTTTCTTCAATTAATTTGTTTTGGAAATTAAAACTGAGTGGTAGGACATTAATAAAGTGATCATGGACATCCAGGGTATTTAAGTTTGTCTTCGGTGAGATTTTTTGTTGCTTTCATGGTTTTTACAACCCTGCTAAATTAGTGTAGTCATCCCCTGCTTGAACTGCTCGTGTGCCTTGTATTACTTGTATCTGGGACATCTAGCATCTTCAGCTTGAAGCCTTAAGTCTTGCAGAATTTGCAGCAGCTCCCCACTTTTGGCATCGGATCAGAGCCTTGAGGGAGCATCAGAATATATTTTTGCTTTGAAGCTTTAAGGGCTGCACCAATCTGCCAGTTTAACGGATTGAATCGAGTTTTTCAGAGGTGCCACAAACAGAACTTTTTGCTGCGCTTGTTAAAAGGCAAAAGATTTTGCTTTTCTATCTCTTTCTCTCACACTACTATAAGCTCCATTTTTTTTCAATAGACAGAGACATATTCCTGAGAAGCAAACAGCAGTTTGGAAACACCACATCTGTCTCTCAGTTCTACATTTGGAAGTCACATCTGTGTGAAGTCAGAGCTGCATAGCTCAACACATAGCATGTTAAAATTAGAATCAACTCTCAAAGTTATGGATATATTTTTTTTAAAAAACACCATTTTAATTCAATTGGCTTGAGCTCAAGAAATCCAAAATGGAAAAAAAATTGTAATTTGTTCTGATGCATAGTTTGTTCTTGTGATTATAACAGTCCATTCTGTAACTTTTTTACAAGAACAAACTTTAATCCATCTTCCTGGGATTTTATGTGCTAGAAGGAAGTAAGCTATTCTGAAGGGGATTGAAAGTGATCATTTAAATAAAAATCTAAAACATTTTGCATATACATTGGTATTCTATCTATCAACAGCTTTATGAATCACCGTAGTTGTATATTTTGGATTGGAAGAATTCACTTGCAATAAAGTCACAGTTTTCATTTTAATGTAAATCTGAGTCTTTCCAAATGTCAGAAGAGAAGAAATGGTTATCACAGCATACTGTGTACCAAACGGTTTGAACTAGGCTTAAAGTCCCAGGTGCTTTACCAGTTCTGATCCAAACTATACAATATTTATGCTGACACCACAATTGTGTCTATTTGATTTATCTTCACAGAGAAATCTGAGACAGCAGCATTATCTCATGCATTCACCTGTCCGTGGCCTGCCCCGCCTCCCTTCCAGTTATAGATGAGAAATGCTCAAGAATAATCCCAGAGACAGTCTATTTATTTATTTTTTAAATGTTTGAACTAGAGATATACTGTGATGTGGCTAAGAGAGTGTGGATGAAAGCAAAAAGTTTCCTCCAGACAAACACATGAAGGCTCTGCTGCAGACTCAACCGCCAGAACAATTGCTGAGCCAAGGAAAGCAGCATCAATTGATACTGAAGAGTGATCACAAAGCAAACAGATGCAAGTGTTTAACTCTCAACTCAATTGGTCATCTACAGCTACATTTTATGGGCTTTCTCCAGTTTGGATTTAACTGTGTGATTGCCATTCGTAGGAACTCTTCACCATACATTGGACTAAATGATGATCAAAATTAAACTAAAATGAAAATTAAAGCAAATAAATAATTCTATTCTACAATTTGCGGAATGTAGAAATTTCTACAAAGACTGCAAAGGCATTAAAGTCAAAGTATTATAAAGCATTTTTACAACAGCAAGAGGAGTAATGCTGGGAACATTCCCCTCCCCTAATGTCCCAATAATTTAAGATAATGCCCCGGTATGCACTGCAAAACGAACTCTGCTGCGCTCTCGTAAACACCAAGAAATATCCTCTGAACTCCACATGCATACAAACACATGAAACCTTTATGAGCTGAATCCTGCCTACTTCATCCTGCAAACAGCTGGAGGCTTTCTTTCTGAAGGGAAGGTCAAACATTCCTCGCTACACATGGTACAAACAGTCCTGCAGCTGTAAGACAACATTCAGAGAACTGAGGCTGATCTTACAAAATAATTCCAATGATTTCTTACTGGATACTCATTCTTTGAGTTTTCCATGTAATAAAAAGAATTTGATCAAATCTAACAATCAGTAAGGAACTAAATAAGATCTAAGTAAACACACTATTGATTGAACAAAATAATACATATTCACTTCTTTGTAGTCCTCTTCAAACAGAAAAGTATTGGTAAGCTAATTATTTTGTTCTTGGTTATGTATGCAATTTTTTCCTCTAGTCTTACTGATTACTTGTTTTCTTGTTTTTAAAAACCAGTCTGAAATAAATAAGTTTTTTTGTTTGTTTGTTTTTTACCAGTTATTTATTTCTTACATTGTGTGTGAATTGTGAGACAGTTATTTTTTGTTTTTAAGCATATGCACTGACTGATGGCACTTTTTAAATTTTGTTGTTCTTGTGACAATAACAATAAAGATTTATCTTATCTTAATGGAAATTTAATGACACAAGAATAAAATTAAGAAATCAACTCACAGCAAATTTATTTCAACTCCAGCACAAATACAACAAATTACATCTAAAATAACCCCTCAAAACCCGTTTACTTAAAATATACTTTAAATGCATGGGTTAAAATCTCAGCAGCACCAATGCAAGAGGGCTGTGTGATTATGAGGACATCAAGTCTGCAGCTGCTTTGCAAGCTTAATCCATGTCATTACACCTACTTTCTTGTCTCACTCTAGTGACAGGATAAAAAAAAACAGAGTAGGTGTAGTAAGTTCTGCTTGGTTCTCGCCAAAGTTTTACCATCCTTTAATTACATTTAATCACATGTTGTTGGGATCCATATGTTTTTGGATCCATATGTTATTTATTTGCAGTCACAGACCTGCAGAGAAAAAAAGCGTTTTATAGCAAGCATAAAAGCAAAGGGAAACTATTTGCACGGTGAAGCATCTGTTCGGTCCCCTATAAATTATGAAGCACATTGCAAAATCTATCCTGAATTTCGAGCAAACATCCCTAATATTTTCAATGTTAGCTTTAATACAGTATTTTAAAAGATAGTTTTCTTGTTCTGACCCCCATGAAGCAGCATTAGAGGAATTTTTCTGGTCTGCATGGTGGGGCAATGATTAGCACTATTGCTTTTCAGCAAGAGGAGCCTGGCTTTGAATCTCACCCTGGGGTGTTTCTGCATAGCATTTGCATGGGTTCTCACCATGCATGAGTGGGTTCCTCCCCTCGTCCAAAGATATGACTGTTAGGTTAAAAATACCCTTAGGAACGATTGTGTGTGCATAAGTTGTAGTTTGTTGTGTGTCTCTATGATGCCCTGTGATGAACTGGCAGCCTGTTCAGTGAGAATCCTGATTCCCCCCTATGTTTACTGGAGATAGGCACCAGACACTCCTTCACCATGTAAAGAAAAGTAAGTATATAAAGTAGGTATATATATAACAGATTATTATAACAATGATACATTATGTTTGTTTGTCCATGTAGTAGACATGAAAATGTTGTACACTTGTGAAGTGGAAAGAAAAGGACACACCACTTTCAAAAGATTCTACAAAAAAACCTGGTGATGTGCATCTCCCTATTTACTCTGACACATCAAAATAAAATTTTGTAGAACCAATTCTCCAGATGTCGTCTAAAGAGTAAACTATCCATCTGTGCATAACTTCAATTAGATTGTATCCCAATCTCTTAACATCTCCCAGATTACTGTTCAGTCCATCATCTGCAAAATGATAAAGTCTGGCAGAGCTGCAAACTTACCAAGGCACCAACACTGAGAGGATGTTACCAACACTGGTAAAAGGCTACCAGTGTTGGTAACCTCTTTACCAACACTGTGCTACTTCAAATGAACTCCGTTTAGTGAGTGTGATGTCACAAACTGCAGCGGGGCAGATTTGTTTTTTAAATACAGAAACAATTTTATGACCAAAAAAGCTTTGCAGGACCTTAATGTCACCCATGTGCTCCGTTGATTTCTAGAAAAAACTGCAGGTCTGTTTCATGCTACCTATTACACTAAGCAGGAAACACAGAAATACAACATAACATAGAAACAAAAGAAAAAAAATCAGTTTCCACACTTTGAGGAGATTTAAAAGAGCATTGCAACAACAGGAACAGGACAGGATAAATCATAGAAGCAGCCAGCCGGCTCATGGCAACCCTGGAGGAGCTGGAACAGCTCATGATAAAATCTAATAACAAAGTTATTGCTCTTCTTTGAAAGTGCTTTTTGCATGATATGTTACAGAAGAATCTGTAACATATTATTGTAGTACTAAACAATTTTGTAGGTAAAAAAGTTGTATTTTTAAACCTTTTCTCAGATGACACCTTGTCTAGGGACTACATACAATAAAAACACAAAAATAAACTTTCCATATCAAAGATGTCTTGGTTATTGATGTTCTGCTGATTTTATGTATCCTATTCTCTAATAATGTAATCTTTATGCAGAACATATTGTTGGATTTACTTGTTAAAATAAAATTGTCCTGGCCATGTTTCACACAAAGGAAGTATCACTAACCCTCAATGAAGTTCTGTCTTTGAACTTTTTGCTTTTTGGGGCATGAATGGAAGCCACACTCTATCCCCATTATTGTGAATGGCATGTCATTCAGTGAAGATAATTTGCTGTAAGTATGTTTACAAAGAAAACACAAAATAACCTTAACGTGAACATCAGTACACAGAACACTGTGAACCTCCAATGCCGATAAATAATTAAATATCTAATGCTTATGATTCTTTTCATCCTTTAGTGCTTTTTTTCATGCTTGCTCTACGATATAAACCCATTTGTTGAAGTGCTGCACTGCTGAATGAACATAATTGCTAATAACCTTGCAAACACTGGACATCCATGGACATCTTTTTAAGGCTTTTTGGGGTTCATGCTCCTTGCCTTCATCAAGCCCATAAAAATTTACCTTTTTAGTCTATAACGTATTTCCAATTTTAGCCTAAACAATGATTATGAAAGTGCCACCAGGTGATCTTATTTGAGTGAATCCACCAACCTTTAAACCACATGTAGACACCAGTCAATGTCTTTCTAGAGACATCTTTTCACCTTGAACTTTTTAATCACAATTTTATATTGCTTAGACAAACTGCAGCATAGGTTTGTCAATTCAATCTAAATTTACAAAGGGGGGAACGGGGCAGCTAATATTTTTTTGTTGGTATTTTTAAGTTTTTACAAGCTAATATTAAAAATAATTGTTTTTAAGTCTTTTTTAGTTTGTTTTTAGTTCAAATACTAGAGCCACAAAGGCAACGTTCACACAGCAGGCAAATGAGACCCAAATCCGGCTTTTTTGCTGAAATAAAAACTTTGTATCCAATTGCTTTCAAAGTGTCTCCCGCCAGAACGGTCATATTGCATTTAATTAGTCTTTTACGACACTGATGTGAGACATGCATCGTAATTCTGCATCAGAAGAAACCAGGCTGAATTGGTAGACGGTGTGCAGCAGTTCTTACCTGGGAACTGCATGGGATAATGATGCAAGAAACATAACGCATAGAAATCCAAAAATACATGACCAGTTACATAATTTAATGCTGAACAGCAATCACTAAGGGTAACAAATAAATAATGGATTCACAGAATAATTAAAATAGTTAAGTGCAACCAATTTTAAATAAAAAACCCCAACAGTTTCACCTAGCGTATCAACAATGTGAAACAGATTTATGAAGTGAGTGTTGTTTGAATCCAGCATACTCCGACATGCTGCAGGAATCAGAAATGATTAATAAAGGACTAACAGCTTTAATTAGCTGTCAGCGTGGAGTCTGAGGTTGTGAATCCCCCTCCCACTAATAGGACACCTCTCTTTTTTTCTCCTGATCCTGCCCCTCCTCTCTTATGGCTCTAATGCCGTCTGTTTTTACTGTGATCTCTTTTTGCCCTCTTATTTTAGTCTACTCTGTCTGTGATACTGTCAACGTGGAAAATTGAGGGAGGCATTTCAAGGTTGTCGCAAACTTTGATCATCACACTGTGCCCCCTCGTAGGAAACATGAAATATTAAACCAACAGAGCTCATCTGCAGTGCACACTTTGGGACCTCATGTGTCGTGAGAATGCATAGCGTGATGAGGAAATGCAAAGCTGCAAAGATACAAACTTCAACACAGCTCCCAGGAGATCCTCTTTCTACTCTTTGAACGATTTGGATGTTTGAGCTAGAGAACATTGCCTGACACTAGAGTCTAATCCAGTCAAAAAGGGAGTTTTCAGATTGGAGATTTCACCAAGAGGGTAAGAGGAGGAGCAAGTAATTAGTCGAGTCACTTCAGGAGGCATTCATAGGTATTCAGCTTTTCAAGATAAAGAAAAAAAATAAGGCCTGGGTTAATTTTGGACTGCTTTGACTCACTATGACAATTGAAAACAACTTTTGTTCTGATTGATGAAACATTATTGCGTTAAACCAAAAATAAACATTTAAACCGAAGAATATTGTAAATTATAATCAAAGGCTACACAGAATTAAAAAAACATTTCCAGTTTTCTTTTCAGTTTCCCTCAGATTTGTTCAAAATGAACCTGATTCTTATACTTTAAAAGAACTGATATCCAAATTCAAATCTAAGTGTATCCCAAAAACATTGAGACAAAGCAAATTAAATAGAAAAGTCCTTGGAACCATTCCTATCTAATTTCTTACTTTGTCCAGACAGTACAGGAGATGTTTTTTCGACATCTGTCAGAGGGCTAATAGGCTAAAATTACCTGTCACTCTTCCTGTCTTATTACAACATAAGGAAAACTAATTGCATTTGCATTGCAAATCAACGTTTGACCACACAGACAGCACCTGAGTCACTTGTGATGTTTATCTAATCCTCAATTGGAAAGGGAGTGTGACTTATGTGTGTAGAAACACTTATTGTCTTATCAGAATTACCTGACATTTTAAGTCGTAAAGGAGGTTTGAGTTGGCCACAGTTTTAGTAAACCTTGTAAAGCTATTAATTTTGAGCTTCATCAGGAAATTTCCCTATTTTGGGTTTGTCAAATAGAAGGCCAGAGCTACGCTTTTATGGTGTCAAATACATTTAGCATTTGACATGCAGCTTAAAAAACTGACAACTTGCCCAAGTCTACAAAAATATGTTCAATTTGGAGGTGTGTATGCTTCTCCCTACAGCTCCACTGGCAGTAATACACATGCTACTCTCTACGTTTAAATACAGAGTATGTTAAGCATAGCCAGCAAAGTGGAATGATGCCATATGCATAGAAGCTATGGTGCCAAAATCAATTTGACCTGTTGTTTGAAAAAAAAAGTACATTTTCTAATTCACCTGATATTTGTCCAATTTGGAGATGTCCACGCATTTGATTAGGTGTAGCAAGATTGGTTTGAAGCTTGAGGAACCAAGGTGAGTCTTTTGGATTCTTTGATAACCAAGTCATAAGATCTTACACAGTATATGGGCCATACATCATGGATACGCTACCATTGTAGCTTACAGGCTGTTCACGTTGCACCTCAGACCGAGATATAATCCCGAGATATAAACCTACAATCTCAGAATGTAGGTTTTGTTCATATTAGGGGAACTCCTAGATCCCATCAAGTGCTCTAGAGCAAAGTGTTCTTGATGCACTTCAGAAGACGTCTCTAAAATTCTGCAATACTATCGACGTTCTGGTTGATTTTTGCTGCTTTTGTGTAAAAGGGTTATTAGTCCTCAGCATCATTGGTAGAGTGGATCCAGATCCCACCATGTCTTTATGATTTTTCCTCAGTGTCTGACTGGGTGAAGCGGGGCACAAGAAAAAAGAAAAATCTGAAAACAAAAATATTAACTGGTAGTGACATTGGGAAATAAAAGCTCAAAGTCACTCATGGTAATGGGATGTGGCAACACTGTTGGGGGTAGTGGAGGTTGAAGTACAGTCATTGCACATTTAACCTCTCAGAGGGTTGTCACCCCTGTAAAACTGTGATATCACCCGAAGACAGACACGTTACGTATCATGGGGTTGTACATGTTTCGTCTTCTGGGTCAAGAGTTTGAGCCTCAGTGACTCTTACTAAAGCTCAAACATTTATTCAGCACTTTGACAATAGAAAAGTTCTTCAAAGATTTTTAGGTGTCACCACACAGCTCATGAACAGAGAGAGCTGTTCTACTTCTTTCTCCATCTTATGTGACAAGCTCTTTGAAAGCTTTGCCCTAAAAGACTTGAAAAAGCATGAAGCTCAGTTCCAAACATTTTTGTCCTGTAAGGTGAGGAGGGATGTGACATGAACGCCTCCCAAAGAACACTTTCTGAGGTGAGAAAAGCTAGAGATGTAGTGCTAATTCACCCTTCAGATCCACAGGGAAATGTAATTGTGAGCACATTAGCTCCCTGCTCGTCTAGCTATTACTGCTGCCATATGTTAGCATGCTAATGACCAGAGATCCAGGTCAATAATGTTGTCCAACAGAAGCCTAAAAGAAGTAGGCTTCTGTTACTCTCACAGCATTTTAAGCAAGCAGTAGTCCTATTCCTGTGAGGATATGATTTCCCCAAGTAAATGCTAAGGCAGACAGAAGCGGATGAAACATTGAAGTTTTTAAAAAGGTTTTTGGTCTCTGTGGACATGAGAGCAGATGCTGAATGCTTGTTCCATGATTTATATCAAGGAAGGAACCCCTCTGAGGATTAACAAAGTTTGTAATTTGAAAACAGAAACACAGGCAAGGTGCTGTTTCTCCAGAGATACCTCCAGCTTATGACAAACAACCCTTTTTCAAACATTTATTCACAACCATGTGTTTACTATGAATCCTTTTTATTAAACCATTGTCCTTAAAACAATTTATTTCCACTCCATTAACAAATGCACTACGGTGTGCTTTAAATATTCTGTGAGCCCTGTGGAGGAATTATGTTCCTTCTTTCTGGATACCTTTGATTCACTATGGTCTAATGAGCGAGTGTGTTACACAAAGCTACAACACAAATTTAGTTAATGCCCTTAAGAGTTATAGATTAGGAAAAAAAAAATATTTTCACCCTTCGAAATATAAAAAAACACAACTCGAGTTGAAATAACTTTAAAATGAACAAAAGTTTATTAGCAAATCTTTCTATTTATGACAAATCTGACTTTTCTTTTGATTACAAATTTCTTATCAAACATTTTAAAATGATAAGGATAAAAATATGTCCTTATCATTATTAATTAATTTTCTTAACCGGAGATTGCGTAGTAGCACCAATCATCAATCACTGCCAACAAGCAATCACTTCTGTGATTCATTTAAATATCCCAATTTGTGAGCAGTTAGACCCTTTTTGAATGTCTAACTTATTTTTCAGAATCTATTAAACAAGTTTTTCTTTCACTGCTTGCTAATTCTTTCTTGAAAGGCTGGTAAGCACATTTGAAGATTTTTTTTCATTTTGCACTGACTCTCATTCTACTTTTGTTGTAATACAGTCATGCTGTATTATTCACAAAAGAGTAACAGCCTCAATGTTTGGTATTTTATATTATGTTTCATTCACTCTTTAAAAAAAAAAGTACCAACAGCAAAAATACAAATAAAACGCAACAGCAAAACATACAATCACAAAAGATTGGCCTTTTAAATTCAGGCCCAGATAATTCTAACGAAGGAAATTTTCTATTTTTGTTGCTGATTAAAGAGACTAAAAGCAGTGACCAAATAATGTGGTTGGTTTCAGCTACAATGTGGTGGTACATCAAAGTATAATTGCTTGTTTTCACCAGTGCCTGGCTGAAATTGTTCCGTGACAGAAGGTTAATTCAGAAATGGACTGCCTGTCACAGCCTTGCTAAACCTCGGGGATCTAATAGAAGTATAATTCACTGGCAGTTCTTTTCACATATTCTATTTGTTTTGCTAAAATATGTGGAAAACATACAGCATTTGGGGAAAGTTATTCACAAAAGTGGTTTGCATATTTTTCTTTTCATATTGCTGTAAATTCAGCTTATGGAATCGATCTGAGTTCTAGATCGTCTATTTTATGCTGGTTGCTTTTACATTCAGAGCTGTGGTTTCAAAGTGAGGATTAGTCTTACCCACAAAAAAACCTCTTGCGGCAAACAGCACTTTTCTTTGCTTTGAGATCAATTCTGGACAGTCAGCAGCTCCTTGTCAGTAGTTTTTTGAGAGTACAATCCTGTTGCGTTTCTCTTTCCTCTTCCATTCTGTTCATCAATCCTCTGTGAAGCTTTTCACAAGTGAACTTTCCATCATGTAGACTTGAAAACTGGCTAAGAGGTTATCTGCTAAGCTGTGTTCCACTCCAAGAAGGCGATGAAAAGAGACACTGGTAGCATTAACCATTACGGGTTCTTTTCTCTAACATAAAAATACTCCTGTATCAGTGTTTTGTTTTTTCTAGTGTGTGTTGTGTCTTTTCAAAACCCCAGTAGTTGGCTATTCACACTGAGCCAAATTTTGCTGGATGTTTTTTCCTGTTAAAGGGTATTTTTCCTTTCTACTGTCACTACATGCACACTGTAAAAATAATTAGGGTGGTTAAACTTAAAAACTTGAGTTCAACAGCTGCCTTAAAAACACAAGTTAACACAACTTGAAATAATGTTTTTTTCCAACTTAGGATGGCAAGCTAGAAAACTAGACCAATTGCTGATAATTCATTGATTAAATATGATACCATAAGTTGAAATGACTAACTATAGAACATTATTCATTCTCAAAAAATTGAGTATTCTTGTCAAGTAAATTTACAATCATATTCTATTTGAACTCAAATAATTAAGTTATACCATTTGTCTAACTAATGAATACTAGTTGTATGAACTTCATACTCCGAGTTTAAATAACTTGCAAAGTTACATTAACCATTCAAAAGAACTTGTTTTATTTTGTTAAAGTAGCAAGCAATTATATATACTTTCAACTCTCATTTTAAAGTTAAACTGACTAACTGTATTCATACCAATTCCCTGTTTGAGTTAATTTAACTCAAGAGTTTAAGGCAGCTACTGAACTTCAAATTGCAATTTAAGTAAACTAACATTTCCAAATATTGCTCACCTTCTCCACTAATAATGCCAAGTTCACCAGTTTCCTAAAAATAATTACACAAAATGCGGTTCCATTTCAAATATTATACATTTATTTTTATCTTTCTCTATCAAAAAAAGAGACAAGATGTTAAGCATGCATGCTTAACATCTTATAATGTATTTTAGAACCAAACTATGAATGCACATAAAAATAATTTGAATACTTACCCTTAGAATCACCATGTGATCAAAGTCCACACATAAAAAGAATTGACTTAACACATTTATCACATTTATCACATTTAACACATGCTAGTCATATGTGATGCACAGAACACATCAGATTTTACCTTTCACATTCAAGACCAGCTTTCCTTCTAAAAATCACTTAAATACTAGGTATTATTAAACACAGCCATTCAACAAATGAGAATATTAGCAGGAAGGTACAGTATGAACATTTAATTTCTTTTAAAATATTCCCCTTAGTTGTAGAGGTACCTTCAAAGTATGTTTTTTGTTTCTTTTAACTTAATTAAGACTTTAGAAAGTATGCCTTAGATTAATCATTCATAAAATTAATTCTTGATTATGCTGATGATTAGTTCAAGTGTTTTTACTTAATATTCATAAATACGATTAATTAGTGTGACTGATTAAATTAATTTTAATCTAAGATTTATGTAAATCTCCAAATTTGTTTACATTTCCAATGAAGTTTGTTCAAAGGGAGCGTAAAGAATCTGTCAAATTAGGTTGACCGAAGAGGAAGGAGATTCATTTTGATAGATTAATGAGGTAGATTGTAAGATGGGAATGAAAAAATGTCTGGCATTTCAACTTTGAATATTGTATTTTAAAACATGTTTATTGTTGCATGATAAGAAAATCTAATTAAAAATCACAAAGGTCTTAAAGGCCACCCAATAATTATAAGCCTTCTACTTTTTTTATTTTAAAAGCAATATTTTCTCTTAAAGATTTTCTTTTTTTTTAAATCAAAATCGCTGGTATACTTAACTAAATGTTTCCATAGATGTAGGTGGCAGAAAAGCTTAAACCTGAATCTGCGGGAGCACCCATTTACTATCCATCGCTGCTTTAAGTGTAATTGATTTTTAAGAATTAAAAATCAATATAATTTCTTTTAGCATTCAGCAATTGACAGTAAACAAGAAAAAAACTGTGGTTTGTTTTACTTTATGTGCTGGAGTCAAAATGTCTAATTCTTTGCTTGTCTATGTTAAATTGAAGCTGTGCTGAATCACAAAATATTGATTCAACAATCAAATTATTTTTATTTCAGCTTATGTAGTTTATTGATCGTCTGAGAGGGAAGGATGCAACCCGGACAAATGCCTGACACATATAAAAAAGCATCGCTTTCCAAAGTGTTAGCTCCATGAGGCATTCTGCTTGACTGAGCAAATTTTGTTTTTGTCTGCCACGAAACGGTTGATCAATGCAGTCGCTGAGATCCTAGTGAAAAAGTGAGAAGTAAGGAACAAATAACAGCAGGCTAGATGCTTAAGGACAAGAAAAGCCATTAGGAGTTCAGAATTACAAAGCGATCTTTCTTGAAAGAGACGAAGAACAATGCTTGCAGCATTTTCGCTTTTGTCACTGTGCCTGCCTCCACTCAAACGCTCTGCATTTCAGTAGGCCATTAATTAAGCTCCAAAGAACAACAAAGGACAAGTTCGGCTATGAAATTCAACACATTCACAGCAGATCCCTGCTAAATTTGGATTTTCACCCATCTGATTATTCTGTATTTAATAACACATGGTTGCTTGACACAGGCAGGTGTCCTTTTTCTCCCCCTGCTGTGAAAAACACTGAACATCTCTGATTATGCCTATTATGTCAGGAAACCTAGTATGATCACCGGGGTGTGGAAACCTTTCCAACCCTCCCAACAGCTACAGCGTGGTCCTTTATTGGGAACGCCACAGATGGAAAAGGTTTTTTTTTCCCCCTCTGTAGTAATTAGAGCTTTTCAGAAATGTAGCCCAGTCTTTAAAGAGAATGTTTCTTAATTGCTACCTTTTGTTGCGACATTGCTGCAGTTTGAAAGGATAATAACAGCTGGTCAAAGTAATTGTTGCTTTATGAATTCATTTGCACTGAAACCCTCCCTCTAGATACTGGTTATTGTTGTGCACTCAAAAGATGTTGCATCTCATTACACAGATGCTGCAGAATTATGTGAATGACAAACAAATATGTTAATATCCTCTAGGAAGAACATCTGCAGGAATCACTTGCAAAAAAAAAAAAAAAATCCTGATTGTTTAATTTAATTCAGTTATCACCACAGCTTTGTTTATAAGATTTCCCTTGTCTACCTTGTCTAAAAGCAAGGAAATACCTATTTCTTGCTTTCTCATAGTGATCACAGACATTGAATACATTAAACATTTTTTTTTACTTTTTGTCTCCTGCCAGTCCTGTCAGAGCCACAGAGATGATGAGTCTGAACGCCTTTGCTGGTCTTGCGATGACCATGTTCTTCTCACCCAAAAGAGGGAAACATGACCTGAGTGTTTCATTTGATTTGCACCTTTAAAAACTATAATGAACACAATGGTTTTCTGCTAGCCTTGGAATAAATATCTCCAGCGAAATCTTTATTGAAAGACTTAATGACAGCAGGCACAATAAGTCTTTCTGGTCCTACAAAAGATGAAGCTGCTGCTGCAGAAACAAAAAGCTCACTTTAGCGTTTTGTTTCTATACATTTGTTGCAAATTGTTTTGAAAGTATGGTTTTATTTAACATTTTAAAAAATGTCATCCACGCTGCAGATCTTCTTATTTCATGTAACATATGCAATGTCAATGTACAGTAGTTCCAGCTCTGTGGAAAACACAAAATATGTTTTCCCCAGTTACATAAACCTGAGCGCTTTCTTTGAATGTTACGAAGCTCAAAATTAATGATTAGCTTTTCAGTGGAACTCAATACAGACAGTCAGACAGAAAACTGCAGCATTCAATGCAGTCTCTTTAGTACTATCAATGTCCTTTTAAAGGGACATCCAAATTGTTTACAAAATTTGAGATTCATTATAAGGACAAAAATAATACAATTTTTAGGTTGAGCATGGAAGAGTAAACTGATTTATTTTAAATGGACTGAATGGCAAAAAATATGGGTATACAAATCGCTGGGGGAACTTTATATAAAATTATATAAGAAGGTATTGTAAGATGTTTTTAGTCAGGGACTCAAAGACATAAGAGCCTTGATTTAACACTGATTCCCCATTGCCCATTTCTTTTTTTCTCATAAATGTAGACATAATAAAACTTCCCATTTTAAGTCCATCATAACTATAGGACTCAATGGAACATGTTTGAGTTGTACTTGAGATAATCTTTTCACTTAAGTTCTGGGTCTGAATGTGTCTATAAATGATCGTCTCCAACTTTATACAAATGTAATAGATACAAGACAAAGGTTCATCTATTTTAGTCAGAGCAATGCTGTGGTTCTTTCATTTGATGCACATAATGTCCTTTGAGAAATGTGTATTTTCCTGATTCTGTTTGTTCCCTGTGAAAACCCTTCTCACTCCCCAATCCACCTCACACATACACAGGCATAACGTCACACAAACATTTCTTTAAATGTAGATACATTCAGGGGGTGAGCTTTTACACTGACTCAGTGCCTAATCAACATCTAGGGAGAGAGTTCTGGCTCATTAGACAGGCTCTTTGTGCCGGCATTAATAATGCAGAGGCAATGTGAGAGCCATGATGTGCTCAAAGACCTGCCATCTTGTTAATTCACCGTTAATCATGCAGGATAACACAACAACCTCGAGGGCTGTTGACCACTTCTCTTTAGGGTCTAGGGTCAGAAAAACCACCACTGCTTGGCTCAGACCATCTTTTAATCCACCGACTTATAATATAGTGGCACCTCATGCCCTCTGGTAATGGAAGCACTCACATGTAACATTTTATTTTTTGTGCAGTTAAGATTTGCTAATGAAGCCAGTCATGAATTAAATCACTTCATTATTTACATTCAACCTGCTTTTGTTTCAAACAACTGCTGCCTACTCTATAGTTACAAATGTTGTCATGTGACTTAAAAATAAACTGACATTTACAAAAGCTTTATTCCCTTTCTCTAATTTCCAAATGTATCATGTGCAGACAAAAGAAGGGTAAGAAGAAATCGTGAGTGTTAAGAAAGCGACCTGAATTAAGCTTGCCACAGTTTTCTTCTGCACCTACACAAGCATTAACACATTTTCTCTGAGCGCATTTCTCTCACTTGGGGATAGACAGCAAATTTGAAGGATTTTTGGACTTGCTTCAGTTCCTTTTTCCCCTCCCACCTGCTTCTTAAACTGAAATCAATGTTCCAGTCTTTTCAGCCTCTCTGAAGATTACCTCAACCAGAGGAGAGTTTACTATATCAGGATTCACCAGACTCGTATTTTGGTCTTGCAGTAGCAGCTACGGGATACTGCATTACTAACTCGACCTCCCTCAGGATGGATAATCCCGAGTAAACCCCTAGATTCTGTGATTAATGATAAGGTCTAGTAGTTGTGACCCTTGTTCCCTCACTGTGATGCCTTGTGTTGAGCCCAGGGAGCTTTGAAAGGCTTTTCATGGTGGGAACTTGTACAATTATACAAAAAACCCACTGGCAAACAGACAGGGTGTGAATTAGCACAGGGATTAGTGTGGAAAACATAGAGCAAGCAGGAGCAACAGTTTGACAGATTTTTGTTGCCTTTCAAATTCATTGAATCATTGTGTTAATTACTTAAAAGCTCTGATTGAAATAATACACTTACCATTAAATAATTGACATTCCATTTCACATCAATCTAGTTCCTCATGATTCAGTACCAGGTTTCAGTTTTTAACGGTGCATTGCCTTTGCACTCAGAGGCCAGATTTTCTGAGTTCCCAAAAAACATCAAGAGCAGCATTTGAATGGGAATTTCTATTAAGAATGTTGAAGCTCCTTAGATCAGAGCTTTGTTTCCAATGTGGCTGACACATTTATAGCATAAAGTAAAAGTTAAAAGTATTCAGCCATTCATTAGCATTTTTGATGGTTTGTATGTAAAATGATGGCCTTACTTGAGAACATATTGAACACACAAAAATTATTAGCTTGCTCTGCTCCCGTGTGCTGTACAAAAAGTAAAAGTAAATCTCACAGTTTTCTGATCTACAATGAGAACATTTTCAACTTTGCTGTGATGTCATTCCCAGCTCCTTTCTCCGACTTCTGAGAAAAATCAAACAATGAATCCGACCTGGAATTGTCAAAGTGTGGAACCTCTTAGGAATGACTCTCTTTTATTGGTGTTCTTTATCCTTTTATTTTTTGACAGTGGAATAGTTCATTGCAAAACTAACATTTAGTCTTCTATAGTTTCAAGTCTTTTGTGTATCACACAATTATAAACTTTTATTTTGCTTCGTGCAGTTATAGGTCTAGTTACCATAGGTGACTTTGTCCAAATCATGTTAATGCTTCCTCAAAGATGACTGAACATATTACATACAACACCATTTTGCATTTCTATTGACACTAGTAAAAAAAAGAATAATCCCAGAAATTAGGTAAATTTGAAAGAACTTTCTGGGTCCCGACTTTTTTAAATACCCTTTAATTTGATTCAAATTAAACTTCATGTATCGTTTTCTCTTGGTGGAAAAAGTGGACTGAAATAAAAAAAGACATTTGGAGTCAAAAGTTTGAGAATCACTAGTTAAGAGTAAAGTCCAACATTGAAGGTTATAAGTACCACTCCACAGTCAAAATCAAATGTGTAGTGCTATTGATGTAAACAAGTAAGCAGCCATTAATTATGTGGATCATGTTGTGGTTGAAAACTTCAAACCAATTTTTTTGTGGAATGTTTATTCTTTGTCAATGCTGCCAAATATTTTTTAAAAATAAAATGTTTTTAGCCTCTCCATCTGCAAACTGTGTGTTTTAGTGAGAGAATATTAGCTTAATAAAATATTTCAGTGTTGACAAAGAATTCGAGCAATGATGTCTAACAAATTACATCAACTTGACTACAAAGCTAATTAAAAATGAATCAATTTTTATCATGTTTTCATTCTCAACAATAGATTGTTTGGCAGAAATAGATCTAACCCAGTTACAAATGCTGCAAGCACATTCCTTTGAACGTTTTTTTTTTTTTTTTCAAGGTTTTACTTTCAGACTTGGTGAAAGCAGCGAGTCAAAGGCCAATAGTCCAGTAAGGCTTCTCAGTGACAAACAGATAAAGCACAAGGTCACTCTACAGCCTCCAGCTGTTATGGTGCGCAACTATGAGAATGTGCGGCAAGGCGTAGCTGAAAACCCATGTATTCATAAAGTAGAAAAACTTTATCTTTCGAAATAAAATGAAGCCATTAAGTGATTAACTGTAAAAAGAAAATAAGCACTATTAGACTTGACAATATTTTACTCTTAAAGTACATTTCTAATTGAGGATGCAAATATAAAATCTATGGCAGATGCTAGTACTAACCTAAATACTCCACATGTTGTTTTATGATATGTTTTTGATACTTGGTAGTAAACCACTTTTCACTTTAGGGTCATTGTTTTGCTTATTCTTATAATATCCCTGCACATTTTTCCTTTCATCCTTCCAATATTGCATAGAAAATTTGCCAGTACCATATTTACAGCCCAGGACTATAACAATCTGAGCTTCAGACTTGACAGTTGGTATAGGGTTGATGTACAGTGCCATTCCCCCTTCTTAGGTTGTGTTTGCAGTGACATCCAAGGAGTTCACATTTGGTCTTATCTGACCTTATTGCATTCTCACAGTATCTTGGTGACTTTTCCAAAAATTCATGTACAAACTTTAAACAAGCTGAGTTTTCAGCTCATTCGAGACCATGGAGGTTTGGTGCATTATTTATTGTTTTACATAAGATCTGTACTCGATAATTCCAAGTCTTTCTAAAACTCTCTTTGACTTGTTGAGAAATCTGTTCTGCAAATTCTTGGACTATTATGTCAGACATCTTTAGAGGAACTTCTGATCATAGATGAAATACTGCTTAGACTACTCTCCTTAGTGAATAAAAAAAGACTTTTCATAGACCACCACAGACTGCCAGTGGAAATATTAATTTCCACTTGAAATATTAAGCAGGATAATTTCCTAAAAATGGATAGATGACGTTTTATTTTTTTTGTCATGTTTTTACTTTACATTATCACAGATAGCTTAATTATCAATTTATTATTGGTGTGGTTTAATTTTGATAATATTGGCATATGGTGTGGATTTTATACCAACAGCCTTGTCACTTAGAAAAAGATGAACAGGTTTAATGCTTATGTCCTTACTGTATCATTCTTTTCAGTGATTCGCAATCAAGTGAGCATAAAGCAAGCGAGATCTGAATCAGACAAATGATGCCTGTTGCCGGATTGACATCACCTATTCATAGCATTGTGAAATTTTAAATGTTACAATAAAAACCATGCTTTTAAAAGTTAGATTTTTAAATATTTAATTTGGAAGACTTTAAAATTTGCAACCTCCACCAGGAACCAAAAAATATGGTTTTAGCACAGGAAATTGGAATTCCACAGAAAATATCTCAGAATATTTCAGTTTCTGAGATAGCTTCATTGACCTAAAACCAAGAAACTAACATTACCTCAGCATAACCAGAAATGTCAATTTACACAGCATCCAAATGAAGCTGAATGAGTCATTTATTTTCCACCCAAATCTGGTAACGCATTGAGGCATTAAAATGTTCACCCAAGTCTCTTTAGATTTCACCAAAGTCTGGCGTATTCTAATAAAGCCTATGTCATTTCAATGCTTATTTGCTATAAAATGGAAAAACATTAACATGCTACTTGTTTCAAGTGTCATCATTTCACTCTTGAGCAGCTAATCTACTAAATGCGTTGAGTTCGCTGCAGAGTTGGACCAGAAAGCAGCAGCGCACTGAATCTGTTTCAAACACACTGAAGATTAACACACAGACAGCACCTGATGGGCTTAGCAATCAGCTCCTCATCCTCTCATCCAGAACCAAATGATAAGTTCATCACAAGAAGACAAAAGCACTGCAGGGCTGATCTTTAGCTCTGAACCAGTCAGTATACAGCTGTCTTACACTTTACAAAGTTAGACAAATCTTTTACATTCTTCTTTACACTCTGTCTTAAAATCCGCTCAGATAAATCCCAGCAGTCCAATCAGACACCTATTCCCACTGAGGAGCAGCAAGTTAATGACCCTGTTTCTCATTTGGACTCGTTCCTGTTTTTTCTCCGGTGTTGAGTGTGAATGCTTAATCTCCAGGGGAAGCTGTCAGCAGCATGATGAATGTGGCCTGTAGTCTGGCTCTCAAAACCTGCATTAATTTTTAAGCACAATTACTTGAACACATTTTTTTAAACTCGGCAATGGAAGATGATTGTTGAGGTGCACATAAATCCTGGCAACTCATACAGGGGGACACCAGAAAAGGAATTGTTAAAATGTGGAAATTAATTTGGAATGAGAGCAATAGACATAAGTTCTTTTCACGTTTTGTCGTGATTTCCAAGCTACAAATAGAGATATGGCAGGGCTACAGTCCTGCACAACTGTGAGCTGTGGTTTGCAGTTAGTGTACTATTTATGGACTGTCTCATGTCCTTTGATCAGAGAATTAACAAGGCTCTTGAAAGGAACAATTATCGGGTCCCACAGTTCACTTAAATGACTGCCTTCCGCAAAGTTTGCTTGGTTCTGTGCTAAACATTGAGGTTGTAAGTATTTCACTGTCTGCTGTGGAGAATCCACTGAAAGAGACTGAGGGGAGAGATAAAGAAAGCTAAGGAGGCTATGATAGAGCAGCAATGGGTGAATAATTAATTTGGTTGTGTAATTGTACAAAGCCGAGATGCACATAACAAGCCTGTAAATATAGATCCTGCAAGCAGGGAGCGAGAAACAGAGAAGAGAAATAATTTCAACATTCAAGTCTATCAAATGGCCTTGATTTTGAGGAGACCTTCATTTTATCCCTGAGAAAATAATGTTGGGCAGCCAAAGACCTAGAAGTTTTGACACCATGTTTTAAGAGCTATTCCGGAAGAGCCCTGGAATCAAACATGCTTCCTGCTGAAAGTCACAAAGGAGCCACAAGACTAAGCCCAGAGAGTCTTCTGGGGGAGCATATCAACTGAGAAGACATACTTTTTATCTTGCTGCAGTCAGAGTCGGAGAACAATGAGTCATCTCTGTGCTTTAGCGTTGTTTGCTCTCTTTGATTTCATTTATCAAGCTGACAATGTACAAAAAGACCCAGTAAGAACATCTAGCTCTTCTTATGTTTCATGTTGTTATAAAAATGAGTTTTACGAACATTTGCAAAAATGGAGAGTTTTCCTTCTGGGACAAAACAAACAAAATATAAAATTTCACTAAACTGATACAACAGTAATTGCACAATGTGTGCATTTTTTCTCCAGTCACTAAAGGATTTAAACTTGAATTAAACTTTTCTCTGTCAATTAATAAGTTTGCATACACTTATTAAAATTTAAATTCAAAAATACTTTATTGATCCCAGAGGAAAATTAAATAATAATTATTGGAAACTAGAAACTTGTACCAATACAATAGCTAATAACTGGGCACATTGGGTGACCAAATATTGCTCAGTTTAAAATCCACAGCAAACCTAAACTTTTTGTTACTGTTTTATTTTAATTAAAGAAACAGTTGTTGTATCATCATTCCAATATGGAAAAAAAGCTTAGATACACCATTAAAAATTCTAATTTATCAATGTCCATGTATATAAAAAAGTTTGACTGAAGTTCTGGATTGCTGTCTACATTTTTTGTATAAGAAATGTTATGATTTTCCTGATGCATAGCCATTGTGCTACTTCTAGTCTCTTGTGCGCTTTTGCAAAAGCAAGTTTCTTTATGACCCTCCCCTCAGATAGTGATATTTTTTGGCCAAGAAGCCTTGCAGTAAGAGGAATTAGATCAGAGTCCATTGTAGCCAGACTTTCCTCAGCTGGAGAATCGTCTCAGTGGCTCAAGAGTCCTGTACCGGGTTTTGTTTTGCCTCTGATGGTTCCACACCATGGTTTTCAAAAGTTGTTTACTGCATCTTTAAACAAATATGAAAAAATTCAACAAAGGAATTATTTTCATTGATATGCTTTTGTATCTTACTGGGAATGGTGGTGAAAACCATGCTGGACCTTTTTTGAGTTTATCAAATTATGGTATAATGGCACCAGAATTTCATCATATACATTTTTCAGCTAAATATATATTTATTGCCTACAGTTTTAATTATAACAATATTTCTATTTTTTTAGTTTTAATTGAGCACAATAATATATCACTTTGGTATTCTAATTTTTTAAAATAACCCTGCTATAATGAGCTAATGTTAGCTGAGTGATTGAGCTTTCTCTGCCAGGGTAGTGCCTGCAGCTGCACGGCTACAAAACAGAACTGTGTCATTCCTGGCAATTGTAAACCAGTGTTACCTTCAAAAGAGTCAGGGGTGATGTTTTAACTTCCCAAAACATCACTGTGTTTTTTATGACTAAAATTGTAAATTGCCTCTACTTGTATAACACTTTATCAAGTCCCAAAGACTCCAAAGTGCTGTACTCTATATTCAGGCATTTTTCTATTCATGCACAAATTCAGATGCTGATGGTGATAAGCTACAATGAAATTTAAAAAATCTTATTAAAGCTTATGGCTAATTGATTGTCCATCACTACATATCATTTGAAACTTAACACTTTCAATATATTTGGATCATTGTTGTTGATTCAAATCTGAACAGTCAGAGAGCTGATGCTTCTCTTTCCTCAAACAGCCTCTGCACCAGAGCAGAAACGTCCAAGGGATATCAGCAAAAAGGTCTTGTGAAGGACCTGATGCAAAATTTTCAACACATTCACTATCGACTTTAAACATTTGATGAACTGGTAACTTGTTCTTACAAAGATTTGGGTCCATTTGAACTCAGTTTTATGATATAGTTACCAAGCCAGTAAAGCAAAAACATTAAAACAGAACAGCAGAATTGACCTGCGGGGATCAAAACTACCTCTCTAATGGCTTATTGGACATGTCTGCCAAGAATCACAGAATACCACTTGCAGCAGAAAAAAAAAAAGAAAAATCTGATTTAATAAATTGTGCTGGCAGTCCAATAGGCAATGATGCAAAGCTTACAATCCAATACCCTTTGATTCACAGCTTTTGTTCCAGTGTTTAACTCTCAGTTTGTCTCCTCTTGGCAGAAACATAATGTGTTTTTTCAGCCACAATGCAGCTGCCCAGCATGCACATTTTACAAGAAGGGTATATATATTTTAAAAAATCTTTAGTCTAGGGATTTAATCCATGTCATCAGACCGAGTGCTGAGCAGATACCCTTTTGAAGCTGGATATAGCCCACTAAGAGGAGATGAATGGTAAAAAGAGGAGATTTCACTCTTGGCAGATAGCAGAAAGCTCATGTCCCTTCTCAAGTTCTTTAGAAATGATCTGGCTACGACATAGAAATGGTAGTGTAAGAGGAGCAATGTCCTTAAAAAGAAACTGGTTTTATGCCTAAGACTCTTTATAGAGGCACAGGAGTGACAACAAGGTTTTCAGACACATTTGTACTCCACTATGCCCTGCAGGAACTCTTTCAACTCCATTGTTAGAGGGCAGCTATTGTACTCAACACTGCATCACAAAATAATTCAATCCATGAGAAAATCAAGGCCAACAAAGTCTTAGCATAATAAAAGTACTGTAGAAAGCACCCCAGCTCAAGAAAAAGCTATAAAAACACACTTTATGATTCTTTGCATTAATTTTTAAGTTGGTTTATCTTAGAGTGCCTTACAGTTAAGTTTAGGGTGGGAAACTGGCTTAGCTTAACAAATACTTTAACATTTTAAAACTACAGCTAAGACTCAATTTTGTTTAATATGGTTCTTTCATTCAAAAAGGGAGGAGAAAATCATTCTTCTAACATAACAAAATTCTGCCTCCCACAGTTTGACTCCATACCCATGTTGCGCAGAGATCAATCAATTAATCCATTACAGATACTCCTGACATCAGCTAGTCCATAGCAAGTAGCAGGTTTCTTGCATGCTACAGTAATGTCTAGATTTGCAAAATAAACATTTTCTAAGATAGTAGGTTTAAATTCACCTGTAACAACAGGCCAACAAGTTAAATCTATGTAAAAGGGGGCAGTTTTATGACAGAGTCAAACAACTTATGCATTTTAGATGAACAAATACACAGGTGGGTTCAAATTTATTCATTACCTTTAACTTGGTTTTTGACTGAATGTAATCTATAGATTTATATGTAATTTATTTCAGTAATGTCAAGAAAAGCTTTGCACTGATTCTTAAAAATGTGAATAATGTCCGACATTAACTTTTTGTTAAATTACAAAAAAGAAATAAAAAAACATAAATAAAACACCAACCCGTTTCAAAACATACAACCTTACATTTGTACTTCATATTTCTTAGTTGAATAAAAACTTTCCATTTAAATCCACCAGAGGTATAAATAATTTGGGTTTCACTATAGCTGCTTTATATCCATAACCAATGCTGATCAACATGCCAGCAACACAAACACTCACTTGATATTTGAACCGCATGTTTAAGGCTCTTATTGTGAAGGTTTGAAGTTGAGAGTATTCACTTGGTGAGGCATACTTTGTCTCTTTGACTGTCTTAATGGGGCATTAGTCGCTTCTCTCCAGGCTGACTGTTTAAAAACGCACCCACAGTCTCAGCTCATTTGTTGTATTGATCCAGCTGATAAAATGCAAACACTTCTCACTCTGTTTCAGGCAAAGAACATTTTTATGGTTATTTTAGTAGTTTTGCCAAATGTAAGCAGAACCATCGATTAAATGCCACTAGTCAAGTTATTCTGGCAGGCTGGTAAACACAGAAAGCAGATCATTCTGCAAAGAGCAAATGTCTAGTTAAAAGTCAACTGATTTCGCATTGGCTTGAGGGACAGAGAGTAGAGGTGACCAGTAGAGGCTAAGGACTTAAACTAAAAATCATTGTTAGAGGTGTTTGAATGCATCAAGGAGTTCTATGTTTCTTTTGAGTAAGCAAAGCTCTTGAAGTTTGAGTTTTGACAGGTCTCAGGAAAAATCCAGACCAGTTTATCACATGTTATACAAGACAGAGTAAAAATATGGACTCAAGACCAATACCCATCTCAAGAGAAACGACACTACTGAGAAACAACTACCAATAACTACCTTGAGAATAAGGGTAGTGCCTCTTATTACAGTGGGGTTTAGGATGGAAGATGGTTTCTCATGTGGTTTACTCAAGATTGTGATCCCAAGATTTGACTGTTACAAGTAAAATTCAAACTCATCAAAGCAAGCAATAGTTTCCAGTTTGTTATTATCTAGTTGTGGCGAGCCACGTGCAAAATGAAGTTTCAATTTGCTGTTTTTGCTGACAGGAGTGGCACTGAGTGTGGTCTTCTTCTGCTGTGGCTCTTCTACTTCAAGGTTCAATGTGTGTTTACGAATAGGTTTTAACTAGTGGTTATTTTAACTACTAATCCATTTCCGTAATCTCAGGCCAATCTTATTAGTCTCGAGGAATATTTACTTCTTTTTGGGCTATTTAAACTAAATTGTCTTCATCTTCTCTAGTTGCCTACATGCTTGAAAGGTCATGCCTAAACACAATTTGAGGGAAATTCTCCTCCAATCTAATTACTTATTTTATCAAGCAAAATACTTGTATTTTCCAGACATCTCCCAGCAGAGGTCCATTGTTTCACACACATGAAATAAATCACTCTGCAAAAGCCATTGTTTCAGGCCATAACATAGACTGTGTGCCATTTTCCGAGCCAAATGTAATTGGTGTGGAAATGACACCCACTTGGTACAAGCTGCACTGTATCAGTGGCGTTTGGTGCCCATTCTATGCTCCCTGAATGAATCACCTATCAGGAAATGATGAATTGTTTTTCCTGTCCAAAATAACACCACTGAAAAAAAAGAACTTCCAATGTTGAAGAGGAAAATTCAGATATAGATTCAAATCCCTGTATTACATGTACTTTATTAGGAAAGAAATCATGTGTTACATTGCAGGAAAAATATAGTAACAAGGGTTTTATTATCTTTAAAATGTACAACTTCGCTGCCCTTATACCTTAAACATTTATCAACATGTAAAAACTTTATAAACCAATAATAAGCAGTGGTAGTGCATGTAGCAGCGTACACACTCAATGGAGTTGATCTATATTTCTTTTTTGGAATCATTTATTGTTTCACAGCACAATGTGAAGGTTTCTCAACATGGCAACATATCACTACTGGTAATTTTAAAGCTACTGTTTCATATCCTTCCATGAGAGGGAAAACATGTTACATGCTTAAGGATCTTTTACAGAAAAATAACATTTTTGCCAGTTTTTCTAAGTCATGTGTGTTTGTTTTGATGCACTCCTGTTGTACAAATTATTGCATGAATTGCTGAATTCAACAATTCACTGAAGTGAGTAGTTGTACAACACTCAGAGATGTGAAGACTAAGAAGACCTTTTAAAAATAGTTTTGACCAAAACATTACTTCTTTAATCTGTCATCTAATATTTTGTCCTTAACCTGGACATCATTCTGTCATCTAATATTATAGATCTGATTTTCAGCACCTTTCAAACAATTGCAACATGAAGTCTTTGCTGCCCTGATTTTTCTGTGCTGATTTAAAATAAATGTTTGTTTTAAATCAGCACATTAGCAGCAGAAGCAATGATACATCACTTTATTATGTACGGATTCTCCAGGGACTATTTTAGAGCACATGTTACCCTTGTTCTCCTTTTTTATCTTCCAATATATTGATGGTTCTGAGTACTAGTGGAAAAAGTACACTTCACTTGTGTTTCCACATCCTTATGTATAGCAATGCACAGCTGAAGCGACTGGTGTTGTTCTTATATTAAAAATTCCACTTTATCCATTCAAGCGTGCCTCAACATTGAAACCCTCTTTTGACAGGGTGGCAGCAACCAGAAGGATGCAGTATTCATAGCTTCTGTCTCCAAGAGAGCAGATAAGCTGGAGCTATACTTAGAAGCTCAATTTGTGATGTGAAATATGTGATTCCAACAGATTTGTCTTTGCCCCATCCCTATTGTTACCACAGAGGGAGGTGCACTTGGTGAATTTGCTTTTTGTCACAAAACCATCTCCTCTGTTCACGCTGAAATGTGCTAAGCTCTTATTCAGCTATTACTTGACTATTAGGGTGTCATTTTTGGAGAGTGATTTATGTGATTCAGAGAGGGCTTTCCATGGCAGCTGCCACACAGCCCTTCTTCATTTGTTAACTATTGAGTGGATATATTTTCATATATGTCATTAGGTTAAATACATGTCCCATTTATTTAGTTGGAATATGAAGTGAATGACGCACGTAGCTCTTACAGTGGAAATAAATGTTTCAAAACTGCCATTCAGAATAGTAGAGTACTACAGGGCAATTGTAACTGCTTTATATTTCTATATGTTCACTCAGCTGGTTTGAGACTCAGACCAATCAAGAGTAAAATAGCCGAAGTACAAAATGTTTTTGATTTATTAAGTTTTTAAGCTTCTAAGTGGTAGTCATTTTGCTCTATGTATGAACAAAATAAGTAATTTTAATGTGTTTCTTTCTAAGGTTGTGTGCAAACTTGACTCTAACTTTGGTGGAGGTGTGTGTCTAGCTGTGTGCCTCCTGATTAAATATACTGGCACTCATCTATTCACTTCACCTGGCTGAATGAACATAGGATGGGGTGAGCTTGCTAGTGCACTTTCCTGTTGAATGTGTGAAATGGAATCACACAAACATGGGAAACTCAAATGGATCTGTAGTGTCTATTGTCAAACTCATGTTTTCAGCCTTTAGCATCACTGTAATCAAAGATAGTAAAATATTGTCACAATGTAACTTATTAGATTTTTTTGCTAAATACTCTGCTTTCCAAAAAGGTTGCTGGAGTTTTGAGAATGATAAGATATTATTTTATTGGTGCCCATATTCCAGCAGCTCAAGCAGAGGTAAATCACACAAAAAGCATAAATTAAAAGGCTTTAAACAGTTACCTGTTTTTCATTTAGTCTAAATGCAGATTAGTGCGACCTGGAGGCTAAAGCTAATGGTTTGAGAGGAGATCGGATCAATTTGGACTTCTGCTGTCTGAAAACTCCTTAAATCCCATGTTTCTGTGATTTTTTTTTTTTTTTTTGCTTATTACATTTATTTAATTTTATACCAGGTTTTTACTGACTGAAATACTTCCAGTCAGTATTTCTCTGACTGGAAATACTGTACTTGTTCTGAGTACAGATTTCCCCCAGGAAGCTCAGTCTACTTATTTTATGTGAAAATAAATCTATCACTATGTCTTAAGAATTCACAAAGTAGCCGTAATTGTAATTTTTTTTTTGTAAAAAATTACAAAGCCGTTTTGTTTTATAGAGGGTTTTTTTAAGATTGTAGATGTTGTCTTTTTGCCTTGGTCCTCTCTGAGCTTTAGCTTCAGCCTATTGATCCAACTAATCTGGATTTATAGTAAAGGAAAACCCCCAGACATCTATCTATGGCAGGCAGGATATCGCCTGTTTGAAGGTTTTAATAAAATCTCAGTTTAAGAATCCCAAACTATCCCTTTATGTTATTTTTCCAACAAATTATGAACAAATATATTTTATCTTTCGAGGTTGATAAAAGTTTCCCTCTGAAAGCAGTTTTTTAAAAAGCATGACACAAACTTACACTGATGCATATTTACATCAGTTTATGTACTTTTAGCAATATTTGCACTCAACTGTCCATGCAGTTTACTTTGTGCTTGGTTTAAATTCTCCTTTACCCGTGTATATTTTGACATTAGGAAGTTCAGAAAATTAACTACTATATATAAAAACTGTCAGATTTGTGATCTTCAGATTTCATGATAAAATGAATTAATAGAGAACCTCCACAATAGTCCAAAGGGAATTCTTATTTAATTTTATACTTTCACCTTCCTCCTTGCAGGACATATTTGAACTGCACCAGTCCTGACATATAAGACAAAGTAATATTGTTAATTGGAATACAATTAACATTATTGTGTCTGTGTACAATATTTTGCTTATTACAAAATATATTGTAAAATATATGGTGTTATTTACAAAAGTCTACAGCCTAGTTTTCAGTAAAAAAAGAAAAGAAAAATACTGCAGCTGAACCTGCATTCTGTCCACTTCCTGTGTCTGTCTCATTTGGCACATTTAGGACAGTCTGATTACAGCGTTTGCTGTGCTTGGCTGTCTACCAGCAAAGCTCAAATGGTTCTTTTTGTGTGCTGATGTTGTAAACTGTAGTACAACATGAAAAATTAGTAGAAGCAAAGTGGGACACACACAAAGGCTCAGCTAGCATATTTTCTTGTTTAATGCCTTGCTGCTTCTTGTGCGCAAGTCTTTTATCTCTCTTTGTTAAAAAACAAACCAGGCTTGAATTAGAACAAAAGAAAGCACTAAGACAAACGTCACGTCATTATTCTGCTTTTATAAGCCTATAATTGCACATGTGCTAGCTGAATGTCGAAGGCTTTGGCCATGAATAATTCACATTTTTGCACACATGCAGGAATTAAAACTGCATGCGTTTTGCATCTTGTAACCAACAATCTGCTTTAAGGATATTAAACTTTGCATCTGGCTAACTCTTTAGAAGTGGGGTTCTTAAAGAACCATTAAGGTTTGCTTGTTGCAACACATTTTATAGAATTTGCATCCATTCATATTGGACATCAAAAAATATAATGATGTCTGGGATGCTACTCAATAACATCAATAGGATTAGAGATGTACAGTGCTCATACCCCTTTGAAATTGTATCATTTTTCCACTTTTCAAACACAAACCTTTATGTATTTCAGGGGGATATCATTTGATTGACAAACTAAAAGTATAACTTAATTGTAAAATGTCAAGGAAAAGCATATCTTTTCTAATAAAAAGTAAATATTTTCTTATTTCCAAATAGAAGGAGAACAGTGTTGGATTTGTCCCCTGAGTCAACACTTTATACCCACATCTTGCATTTACAGCTGAAAGTCTCTAAATCTCTGCAAGCTTTGACTGACAATTTATTCCATTCCTCTCTTGTAAAATAGCTCAAGCTTAGGTAAATATAAATGGAGAGCATCATCCACTTTCAAGGTTTGCTGCTGATTCACAGAATATAGATTCAAACATTCCCTTGGCCATTCAAACCCTAAAATATGCTTCCATCTAAACTCTCCCAATGTGCCGTTAGTTGTGTCTTTAGGATCTAACATTTTGTGGGAAATCAGCCTTAGCCACTGGTTCCAGTCTTTCGCAACAGGTTTCCTTTCGGATTAAATCTGCAGTTAGCTCCGTACAATCTATTTTCTAGTCTGACAAGATTTCCCACACTATGTTGTTTCCACCACTATGTTTCACAGTGAGAGTGTTGTGTTCGAGGTATTAGTTTTACAATACACATGACATTTTGCATGCAAACCAAAAAGTTCTGTACTGATCTCATATCACCAACACACAGAAACAGAACTTTAAAGGTAATCGTTTTTGAGGGACTTAAGAATACTGTGCGATGAGAAAATCACACCAAACATTTTTACATACATTGTGCATAATAAAGACAATGTTGATGTGCTTGTCTATCTTTAATCTTGAAATTAAGCAGATATGAGATGCTTAAATAGCTGGTATGTCCTATTTTGCAGTTTCAACCTCAGTGGTTCAGTTCTACCTCCCGTGTCAAAGTCGAGCTGTGACAGACTGTTAATGGAATCTGCTTTTGCATGAAGAAACTGTTAATTAGTGAATAAGAATCTGATCCAATATGCACAGCTGGTGGAGATAGCTAATAGACAGTGTCCTGGAGAGGCAGTGAACCTTAATATAGAAAAGGGAGGTGCCTGATCTTTGTTACAGAGTTTGGACAAATACAGATTGCCTGGTTTATAGCTCTGCTATGCATATAATGAAGCTTCCAGCACTCTCTGTTTCTTACAAGCACACCATGTACCCCTGCATTTTTATTGTAACTTTGTTTTACTTTTTAACTTTATCATAAATAAGAAGATTTCATGCAGAATTAATAATACACCGACGCAGATTATGATGCAACTGCTTAATTTCCAGTCTCCTCAAAAGTGCATCAGAGGCTGTTTAGCTTCACTGTGAGGTAGAGTTACAGAGGCAGCACAGACACCGCATGAAATGAAAGTGCAATAAAGTACAAATCCAGTGAATGCAATGTGACAAACATACACTTCAAAACATTTTAAAACATTTGAGAAAATGAGAAAATTGTTGTAAGGCAGAGTTGTCAGTAAAACAATAAAATGCTTATCTAGTTTTACACAACTGTCTATCATCACCATTGTGATGTTACTTTATCTGTAATGTGAAGTTTCATTTTTGTAAGTCTTTATGAGAGCCGTAAATCCACAATATTTTAGAGACACAAGGATACTAAGGTGTACGTAAACTGTTTTCTTCCCAAATACTGTATGTGGTGAGTCAATGCTTTCAGCGGGTCTGTCATTTCTTGGCATTGAAGAGAGTCTTTTTCGACAGGTCTTTATTGTGCAGAAACAATAGTCACACTCATCAGTTTGACGTCAGTAATAATTAAGCTCTTACTCTTTTTGTATTGCAGCAGAGACTCACACACTAAATATTAGTCACATAAAATAATGACACAGTGGAAACTGATCTTTTTATTTCTCTCTGAATTAAACTCTGAGACCCTTAAAGTAATACAAAAATACAGTTAAACATTGACACATTGTGTACTTCTTGCTACGCTTTTTTTCTGTCTTGAGTTATTCCCCCCCCCCCCCCCCCCCCCCCACTAATCTTTTGCAGAAATTGTGCTTATTTATAACTAATCCGCAAAAGAGAATGTGTTAGAAAAGAAATATAATGTTGGCTGGATTACATTTTCTGTCAGTATGAAGAGGAATTACAGATACTGAAAATGGGAACTGGCACACATTCATTTAATGCAAAATATATTAGAAAAAAATTCTTTGTTGCTTCAGAGAATTACTCATGATCGTGTGTCCTATCACCGATGGGTATTAATTAGGATGTGGGAAAGATAATCACCAAAAAACATCTGGACCAGCTGCAAAACGTTCACAAGGGCTGGTTTGAGATTCTTACGCGATAACTCAGTAAATATAGCTAGTATTTTGGTGTTTAGATGTTAGCTAGATATGATTTATTTTTAATTAAATCTAAAAAGCCACAGATATACCTAGAGCTGTTAATCAACAAATTACATCATAAAAAGTTCCATTCCATTATCTATACTCGCTGATCCTTGCAAGGCAGAGGGTGCTGGTGCCTATCTCCAGCGGTCACCAGTCCATTGCAGGGCAACACATATACACACAGGACAAACAACCATGCACACACACAAAGGCATACCTATGGACATTGGACAATTTAGAGAGTCATGTTTTTGGACAGTGACAGAATCCATATATGCAGAATGACCACAGGGCAGGATTTGAACCTGGGTTTTCTTGCTGCAAACAGCTGCTCCACTGTGCAGATTAAATATTATTGTAATACTAATAATTTTGATTTGATACATAAATAATAAACATTTAACAGTGCTCTTCATGTGCAAATTTGTCAAAATATATGTTTTAGTTGTGTTCTGCATGGATCAATCAGGCATTACATTATGACCACTGACAGATGAAATCACTGTTATTTTTCCATCCTCTTTGCACCTTTTGGTGAGCAGGATGTGGTAGACTGCAGGTGTATCGTTTTACTTATAAGCTAATGCTTTACAAGAAAGAAAGCAAGAAATTTGAGTGAGTTGAGTTTACCAAAATATTAATGACCAGACAAGTGAATCAGAATATCTTCAATACATCAGCTACATAAGGATCGTTGTATACCTCTTGCACCCTTCAATAGAACAATGTTTTCTAGTGGGACCCATGTTTTGACAAGTCATGGGTGTTTCGCAAGAAAAAAGGGAACCAGCACATTGTTAGACCTCATCAGTGTATAGTATCACAACTCTAAGCTGATAGGTGGTTAATAAGTAAGGTTCTCTGTTGAGGTAGTCAGCCAACAGTTGGCTGCTGAATACACGTGCAGTGGAGGAGGTGTCAATAAGCTTCTTTCTGCCACCTGGCAGGCAGTGTGCAGCAACAGATGAAATACTCTGTGCTCCATAAAGCAACTGAAAACTACATTCTGACATTGGTAACAGGTCCATGACTGTTCAGCACACCTAACTAAAACTACAGATTTACTTTGATCATAAGCTGTGTATCTTAGCTGGGGGCATTATTGTTTATTTATTAGTAAACCTTTCCCTAAGGCACTGTTCTCTAAAGGCTTACATGGACTTGAAACAAGATGTATTGCTGTGAAGGTATTTTTTAGCTGTTCAAAATCAGAGAATAGTACATTAAGTGAATATGTTTGTTGCCAGTGAGGTGTGTAAGAAGCAGCTCTAGGAGACAGGATTGTTTTTCTCAGAATCTCCACAGCTTAAAAAATGCTTCCTTGCCATAAACATCATGCAGAAAAGAATAAATACCAAACCTCTGGCTGGAAAAAACACAAAAGCCTGCTTACATCCGACCAGAGCACAGGCATGTGGGCATTGTAACGCTCCATCAACTGAGGACTTTATCTCATTCTCTTCTGTGATCATATTGGCCTTTAGGGCCTAAGTATCTCCTCTGCTGAAGCATGGCGGCCAAAACAGCAGCTCCCCAATGGATTAGGACGTCACTGTCAGACAAAAGCCTTGCTCCGCTCTGATGGGCTTATTAGTGGAATGCATGTCATTGCAGGGCTTTGCAGTGATGGCACGATCTGAAACTGACTTTGTGTGTCTCTCTGTATTTCTTTGCAGATTGAATAATACGTGCCATCATCACATAATAAGGCTCAAGAACAAATTCAGCATATTTATGACAGAGTTATTTATCATTAACTTTGCTCAAGTGTAAGAGGATAATCTAGCAATCATATGACTGCTAGATATTAAGCTAATATCAAATTCATGGTGACACAATAAACTCAGAAATTTGAGGCACTTTCATTTCTTTGTGTACATTTCAAATAAAATCATTCACGAAGTGCAAGAACAAGATTTTGTGCTTGCTTCATAGTCTATGATGCTTTTTCTTTCAAACTAAGTGATGTGCAGCCTGTGCAATGGTAAAGCAGGGCTTAGTTTGAAATTTAAAACAAACAAAATTCTTTTTATAGAAAGGCAGCTCTTGTGTCTTGGCTGTGTTTTCACAGAAACAGTCTGGCATTGTGGGAGTTTGGTTGTCACTTTTGGCTCAGTGGTTGTTGGCCGACTTGAAGCTGTCAAATTATTCAGAATAAACACTTCCTTCTTGGTGATCTTTGAATATTTGGCAGACAAAATGTAACAGTGTACAATTTTCTTTAGATCGCTAACATTTATTTTATCATGAGAAGCTTCTGCTTTTTGTTGGGGCTTCATTCAAATGACAAACTCTTAATAATACTAAGAAAAAATGTTTCAATCAATGATTTTAGAAAAAAAGAGACTTTGGAAGAGAGGTCTGGGCACTCACTGACATTAAGTATGAAAGGAGTTTTTATCAGCATCCACTTAAGACAAAAATATTTATATGAATAAAAATAATTACTACCTTGCATCCCCTACAGTTTACTTCAAACAAATTATTTAAATTACATAGATACAAAGCCTTATTTCGTTGTCAGGGAACTCTATTCTGGAGTAGAAGTATAACACTGTCATCCGTCTGTGTGGTAGTGCTCACAGCAGCAGGGGACTGAGTGAAGAGGAAACTGGAGCACCTCCTCACAGTAAGGGGAGCCAGTACAGTATCTGTGTTGATTTCACTATTCCCCCATCTCCCCTTTCCCCCGTCCCTCCAACTCTCCGCTCTCTGCAGACAGCTGATGTTTATCTGCTCTGCCCATCTGGGCCTTGTGACTGAACATCTGGTAAAGATGCCACTCTGTATGCAGTGTTCTGCAACTAATGACAGTAAAGGGGCAACTCTGTCCACCCCTTCAAAATAGTCAGAGAGGCTGAAAGGACTTCATCCTAAGATGTCAATGCTTGTTATGTGGGACTACTTCCACATTTCCAGAATACAGGCCTTCAGATGCATTGTCTATGGCTATTGATTAGGTTCTCTTTAAGAGTTCCTTGCATGCATCTTGCAAACCCTCATCACTCTGTGTAAAATATTGCACAAAACAAGGATGTGCTCAAGTATCCCCTTTCTAGTACTGTAGTTTTTGTAATATTATCTTCAGCCCAGCCATGTTACTATGGATTTTTTTGAGCAAGACTAAAAAAAATATATATAAGGTCATCACAACTCAAAGATGCTATATATAGTGGACTATATATAGCGTCCACTATATATAGTGGCACTATTGGGAAATTGGACAAAATAATTTGTAAATGTTGCAACAATTGCCTAATAATAAAGTTGTGTGATCTTATGCCATGATATGTGAATATACTGTCTTCACTATTGAAGATTTATTCACCTTAGAGTACCAAATGCTTGAAGTTGCTCCTATTGATGGTAGGTTGACCCACTTTCAAATTAATTCAGGGTATAATTTATTACACCACTTAGGTCGACTCAGACTTTGTATAGAAAATTGAACTTTGAGCCCGATTATCCACCAAGAACTCTCTCTTTAAATATATTTTAGAAAAGACACATTCTCTCACTGCATGTTAAACCGCTGCCGCGAGACACCATGACTATTTTTTTTTACTTTTTTAGTATCAATTAATAAAAAGCTTTATGTAACCATCAATAACATGCAGTTGAACCATTTTGAAATGCTGAGGCTCCACTGTTATTTGTTCACATACACAATAGCACAAATAGCGACTCAGTCAACAACATTGCAGCATCTCAAAGCATTTGGTGAATGCAGAAGACTTGAAGTTCAAACAGAGCATCAGAATGGGGAAGAAAAAGGGATTTCAGTCATTTTGAATGTGGCAAGGTTGTTGGTGCCAGATGGGCTAGTCTGATTGTTTCAGAAAATGTTGACACTTGGATTTTCACACTATCTCTTAGGTTTACAAGAGAATATAATGTAATTGACATTATTGTGTGAATAAAAAATGCTTTGTTGATGCAGAAAGTTAGATGAGAATGAGCAGAGTGGTTTAACAGCAACAGCAGCTCTGAAAATAACAAAAGTAATATGAATACTATCAATGTGTCAAACCTAGATCTAGTAGAGCTAGAGCAGTAGAAAAATCCTCCATGAATTACTACTGTTACTAAGAATAGAAGACAAGAGAATAATTTTTCACAAGATTACCAAAACTGGTTCAGTGTGTCCTGATTTGAGAAGCAATGTGCAGATGGTACAGGTAAAATCTGCTGTAAACAACATGAAAAGACGAATGTTCAGACGGGACGTTTCTAAGTTCATTTTATGCCCCTTGTTATCAGTTGAGCATCGCTTTAATACCTCAGCCTAACTGAGTATTGTTGCTGCTCCACCTTCTTATAGATTACACTTGCAGGTTAATAGACAATGTCACACACCTCAAATCATCTGAGACAGTTTTTATCAACATGACAATGAGTTTACTATACTTCAACATCATCCACACACACCAGATCTAAAATCAGCGCAGCACTATTCTATCATCTCAATATGTACAAAACATCTCTGAAGAATGTCTTAGACAGTGTTAAATCCATGGAATGAAGACTTGAGATTGCTCTCCCTGGTATTTACAGGGAATAACTAATAAACTAGCAAGTGGGTGTAGTTCAAGATATGTAATGAACAAGGCTTTTTTCATTCTTATGGCACCTGTCAAATACATGCTTTTTTAAATTGTGATTAAAAAACTGAAGTTGCTCCATGATCATTACTCTCCTTCTAAAATGTTTCTCAGTTTACTTTTAGTCTTTTCATTTCCAACAATATATTCGTAAATTTCTAGGTGATATGCATATCCTGTCCTTGTCTTCAATGGTGCTGATGGAATGAGAGACTGCTAGGCTTTCATCCATTATGAATGCTTTGTTTTAGGAGAGTGATTTCTGCAAGAGTGATATAAATATCTCCTTTTGGTTGTGAGAAGCAGCTCACGAAAGGATACTTTTTTGAGGAAACTTGTTGGCACTTTGTTTGGGCCTTTTTTCTTGAATTCAGTGTCCAAAGTTGAAGAAAGCAAAGACACATGAGTATGAGTAGTAGCAAATCTTTTTATGCCTCCACTTCAGAGGTCTAGTTGAACAAACGCACACTCAAGGTTATAGAAAAAAAAACAACCTTGCAATTAGGGAGTCCTTACAGCCAGTCAGAGTCTTTCTATCTTTATTAAAATAATTGCGAAATATCACAACTCCAAAGTGATGCGTTTGACAGCTGGTGCAATGTAGTGCAACATCCTGAACGAAATTGTGCCCCTTGTGTCCTCTGTTACCGGCCACACCACAGCAGGGGGATTGTATGTTAGCACACAGAGGTGAAGCCTGGCAGATGTGTGTTTGAATGTAATGGTCAATTAGGAAAGAAATGGATAGACACAGACTTTTCGCATTATATCCAGATCCATCATTGTTTTAGTGCGAAACTGCAAAGAACCCAGATGTACACGTAAACATGCATATTTAAGGTACTGTTTGCATATTTGAATGTGTGCACGCCTCGTAAAAGTATTCTCACACTTCTTACAAACCACAGACATTAATGTATCATTGCAATTTCATGTAATGCACAAACTGATGTAGCACATTGTCAGAGCATCTAACTGTAAACAATGGAGAGGAACTCCACAGGAAACATGTGACCTCCATTTGTCACAGAAATACAAGGATTGTTGTCTCAATCACTACTATTTGAGAGCCCTGATTTCCAGACTGCTTTTTGTGTCACAGCTTTATACAACTGAAATGTTATTTGCACCTCAATTATGTATTTATACCCATATAACATAGATTATGAAAGAAAAATATATCAGTGTCTGCTATTTAGACTCATATTTTTAAAGTTTCTCGATAACATCAGTTACAAACACAAAACAATGTTTTCTTAAAAAGTTTTTTTGCTTGCTGTTTCTTTTTAAACAACATTTTTGGATCTTTGGGTGTCTGATAATGTTAATTTCTGAGAGAAACAAAAGATGTACTACAAACACACATTTAGGTTGCTGTAAATGTGTTTCTGGGTCACATGACAAGTTTGGATGACATTCTTCTTGTGGATATTCTCCCTGTGCTCTGCAGCTAGGCCCCTTTCCATAAATGTGAAGTGTAAGTAAAGCCATACATGGGTTTTTTTTCAATTTCAAAAATGTCAAGTAAACATGGGACTTGTACTTAGGCCCAGGAGTGAATGTTTTGTGAAACCAACATTTGCTGCTGTAACTTGAACAAGTTTTTCAGGACTCTATTGGTTTGCACATCTAGAGACTTTTACCCATTTTTACTGGCAAAATAGCTCAAGCTCTCTCAGACAGTAATGAGAGCATCTTTGAACAATTTTTATGTCCTAACATTTTCTTGGTTGAATGTAAGGCTATATTTTTACAGGATTATTTTAAACAGAAGAATATATTTTCATCTAAATGGATTGAAGTTTGGTTTTGTGATACAGCAATGTTTAAGGGGTTGGAAAATGTTTGCAAAATATTGTAATTATGAAAAACTTGGGACCCATAACCACAAGTCGTCACAAGTAGAAAATGTACTTTTGACTAACAGAAGGTTATGTACACAGAGGAATGTTTTCTAAATTATCAGTGTTATATCCTGTTAATTTCATGCTGCACTTCATAATCTTTCGGTAAAAGACTCTGGAGACAAACCAGTGTGCAGTTATGACGCTTATGGATGTGTGCCAAGCAACAAATCATTTATGCTCAAGAAACATAGAAATAATTCAGTGCACTGCATTGAAAGCAGCCAAGGCATGGACACAATATAAAGCAGATTTCCTGTGCAGTGCTCTGGGTATTATTTCTGCTTTAAATTAAAGATTCAGAAAAAAAGACTCAGGCATTTGCTGCCACATGCCAGTGCACTGTGTAGTTCTGAATATGACTACAATTGAAAAAGAGAGCATGACAGAACAGCTTGTCTCACACCCATTTTGCAAGCAAACACATCTTAACAGGAACAATGTGAATGAAACTCCAGTTTCTCTCTCTCTTCTACCTATTCCCATAATTTACTGTCTGCTGTTTTCTTCATCGTGTCCCCCCTCTGTCTTTGCAGGAACCCAAAGTGGACGCCACTGTGACATTCTATCAGCTTGGCACACCAAGAAGAAAGCCAAACATAATTGTGTGCTCCGGGAAAAACCAGAGAAGAGAGGCAAGCTTCCCATCTTTGTTCTTGCCTTATGAGAGCAGTCTCTGTAGACTCTGCTTCAGCACACTCTGTACTGTTTAGTTGCTGCATGCATCCTCCACTCTCAGGTGCAAGCAAGGACTAAAACACAAAGAGAGAAGAAAAGAAAGTAGATAAACAGAGCGAAACGGCATAATTAGAGCTACTGACTTTGTGTCAAAGCAAGAAACCATGAGAAGAGACTTTTGAAGACAACTGCACTCTGAAAAGCATTGCAACTAACCTCCAGGACATTTTTATGTGTGTGTGGGATATATGTATGAACGCCTCTGTCATTTTCAAAGGAATTGAATTTGTATTTGAATGCAGATTTAGCCTTTCATTATGACTCTACAAGGAGGCTTTGGGACACTGTGGAACGGTTTCCACAGAAGGGTTTTCAGCTGGCTCTTACTTCTTTGTTGTTGTCGTTTGATCACCTCAGCAGCTAAGCCCAAAATGCCAGGCCACACACACCTCAACTCAATACGCATCGATGGAGACATATCTCTGGGTGGACTTTTCCCTGTCCATGCAAGAGGGAATGATGGCAAAGCCTGCGGAGAGCTAAAGAAGGAGAAAGGGATCCATAGGCTGGAGGCCATGTTGTTTGCCCTGGATCGTATTAATAACGACAATGAGCTGCTGCCTAATATTACTCTGGGGGCCCGCATCCTTGACACGTGCTCTCGGGACACCCATGCTCTGGAACAGTCGCTGACATTTGTCCAAGCATTGATTGAGAAGGACTCAACCGATGTGAAGTGTCTCAGCGGAGGGCCACCCATCATCACCAAGCCAGAGAGAGTGGTTGGAGTGATTGGTGCCTCCGCCAGCTCTGTGTCAATCATGGTAGCCAACATTTTGCGGCTATTTAAGGTCAGTTTTCTATTATTTAAGCCTTTTACTTTTTCAGTATTTTCTTGTGGTATTTTCAGTGCTGCATATGTAATTTACAGTGGGTTTTCACAACTTTATGAAAGCCTGTCTTTCATATAGGAATTAGCTGGTAACTGGAATTAGGCATTTTTTAACTTGATTGTTGACCACCCAGTTAGAAACTAAAATCACATTTCTAAGTGTGTCCATAAAGATCAGAAAGATCTTCGTTTTAGAAAGATCTTTTTTTATGAAATCTGAGGAAGTATATATAAAATGAATCTATAACACTTTAATGGTTTTTTTGTGCAATACTCTTTCAATATATTGATGCATTAAAATTATAATGGTATAATTTTTAAAGGTAGATCTTTAGTTTAAAAAAGCCAATATGTTTTAATACTTTTAATGTAGGTTTGAAATTGAATTTTCTGACAAAACATAATCTTTCTAGTCACACTCTCAAAAGCAGATATTCTTGACCCTGTATCTCTGATGATGTAGCATGTGTTACTACATTATTTGGGAGCTTGTCATTGTGACAGACATGAGGTGTTTTCTACATTTTTATTAGAAACGGGTGAATTCAATGGATGTTTGAGTGCTTATTGGTGACACATTGTGAAATAAAAACAACATAGTGAGTACTTTTACTACTAAAATAATTTAAGCAGGAAATTTTAGTGAGGAAAAGAAATACCCTGAATCTTTTCATTAAGACAGATAGATCAAAATGATGTCAAAGGTCAATACCAACAGAAGTTTATCAGGTAAGAAAATGGGTCCTTTTACAGAAGATATAACTTTTGATGTGTTTTATGTCAATGCAAAATGTCTGCTGATGTCTATAGATGTTTTATTTAACCCTACCACGGTCAGTGTGACACGCAGGGGGAGCATGTCACAATGGGACACTGAAGCTGTGAGGTGGGAGTCTGGGGGGTTCCTGTTAGACTGTCAGTTCCCAAAATCATGTGAGAAAAAAAACATACTTGTAAAAGCTTCTTGGCATTTTTTCTTTTTCTGGATTTTTAGTTTTGGTTATTTGTTGCCTGTGTTTTTGCCTGATCTAAGGTTTGATTAAATCCGCATTGTCTATTTTAATTTAGTTAGACTTTTCTTAGTTATTTTATTCAGAACACCACAATTATTTATGTCTTGTTTATTTATTCTTGTGGTTAGATTTATTTATTTTTTTGTTAGTGTTTTCTCCTCCTGCTCCCCTGTGGCATTTTTCTCTCTCTCTCTCTTTCTCCCTCAGCTTGCCTTCTGCTCTTCCCTCATACCTGAGTTCAGTTTGTAATTAGTCTGTCCATTGTTCCATCACCCCTGCCACCTAGTATTTAACCACCTCTCTTTTACTCATTTCATGCTGATTCCTTCTGCTTGCCTCATGTTTCCCAGACTGTTTATTCCCTGGCTTCTGGTGTGGTCCTCCCAGGTTTTGGAAGTTGAGCTTTAAATTCCTTAAATGTATTTCATCATTTACTTCTGGATTCCAGCTTGCATTTTGGTCCAACTTCTTAGCCACAAATCATAACACTTCTGTTTAAATGTGTAGCAGGATTTGTATTGTTCTTACATCACCACAGATTCAGCATTAACATGAAGTGACTTTTTAGAGCCAGCCACATATAAGAAGAATGTGGACAGATTGAGTTTAAGAGGTGGGCAAATACTGGGTGTGTCTGTATTTGTTCTTGGAATAGTGCTTTGACAGTTACTGTACTGCAGTTTAACCCTCATTAGTACAACTTGGATTGATTATATGCAGGAAACTGTGACCCATTGCACTATAATATATGCTATTCTGGTGGTATAGTTGGTGGAAAGCCATGCAGATCTGGGTAACAATGCTGGTTAGAATCAAAGCAGAAATTACAGCATTTTTTCTGAAAGCTGCAAGATTTCTTGCGCTTTAAATTACAGTTTTTGTCACAATAATCATATAGTGAAATACAGGTAGACTGGGAAAGCTTTTACATTTGTGCATTGGATAGTAATTTGAATTTGAGGTAAAGGGCAACTTTCTGTCTGAGGTCTACCAAATGTGATATTGTTACTGCTTCTCTCATTTTTGATGTGTCTTTTGTGCTTGTTGTTTGACTTCCATACTTCCCCCCCGACATTTCTCCATTTTGATCAATGACTCTAATGCAACTATGTATGAGCTGTCATGATCTGTGTTTTTCTGTGTATTTATTTCGAGTTTCTGTTTTCTTGAGTCTCTTCGTTGTCCTGTCTCCCCTCGATTACTCCCAGGTGTTTCTCATTCCCTAATTACCTCATGTGTATTTAGTGTCACCTGTGTGTCTGTGTCTTTGTCGGGTCCTCGTCTCTTTTGGCGTCTAGTCTGTCAGTCCGTCGTCTCGTCAGTTGTTTAATGGTTGCTACTGGCGTCGAGCCCTGGCTTCCGCTCGGCCGTGCTGCCCGTTTGCATTGGACCATGTTGGACTGTGTTGCACTGGACATTCATCATTAAAATCATTTACTTATCGCATCCTGGGTCTACCGCGTCTGCCTCACCACCTCAACACCACCATTTCATGACATGAGCAAACGTAGCAAACGGAATAATCAACTTTTTTGAGTCATTTTCATGTTAACATCCAAAACTAAAAAAAATCCCAAAAACCTGGCGAACATTGTTTATCCACAATGAATGTCTTTGAGTGCTCAAGATCAGTAAAAAGGATCACTTTTTGGTTGAGCATCTAGTGAAAAAGCCCAGACAAGAGAGAATACTCAAAGCTTCTACTGGTGAGCAACAACAATCAACACAATGTGTACCATTTGCTCTATTCATGCAAGCTTCTACTTCCCAAAGGGCCCTATAGAGGAAAAGACCTGAATCGCCTGCTGTGACATTGATTCAACTCTGTTGCCTTTCAAGGGCCAACTTACAGCTCAAGAGAGAGCAGGAAGGTGAATGCTACAGGTGCACTGCAGAAAAGCCCGACTGATATGTCACATGTAGGTTAGAATGAGTTCTACGCCCTCACATCCTTATTGCTTATTCCGAAATCACAGGATGAACTATTTATGCTTGTCTTTTTCTACCAGCATGCTCAAACTCGTCACACAATCCCTGCCATCATGGGAATGCACAGTCTAATTATCTTCAACAAGATGAGAAAAAGAAGTTGGCGGTATATCACACATGGGAACTGTCACATAGTGCAGAGCTGTGCGAGAAAAATATCTGACTAAAAACACAAGTTTGAAAGTTCAGTCTGTGATACATGTCAAGTCTTCTCTTACATATACTCATACCCCACTGAAAGTTTCTTTTTATGCTGCCACAAAAAATCTGCCTATAAGATTCTTTACACAAAATCACTGAAAAGCAACAACACAGCAGCACCACCAGTGTTCTTTTTAAGGTAGTGACAAAGTCAAGATTGACCACAAAAATAGCCCTGACACAGTTTTCAGAAACTCTAAAACCCTGTGACAAGGGACACACAAAATCTCATAATACACCTCAGGTCTTTAGAGTTAAATATTCTACATAATGGACAGCATATGGTGGCAAGGCTTTTTATGCAGGAGGGTTCAACCCATAACTCATGGGCTATGAGAGGTCTGCACGCACAACTAACTCCTCTCCTCCCAAAAAAATCCCGAAATGAAAAACAAAACGTTTAAAACTGCACAAAAATCCAATTCAAACAACAATACATTATGCTATCCAAATAGAAAGAGCACATATTTACAAGAAAGTTTTATTTAGTGAAGTTTAAAAATTTTAAATCCCTTTATTGCATTTGACAATGGACGACAGTAACACATCAAAGTACCATTTAATTCTTGCTGTAAATTAGCAGAAAGGTTTGATTGGATGTGACAAATAAATCTGAAAATAAGCTGCTAATTCAGACACAGTCTGACAAAAGATTTGACAAAAGTGTCATAAACGTCCATCATCAGAGCTAAAGAGAACACAATTCACTTTACACACCACCATAGAAAAAAAAGAACTTTTAATTATAAAAATGGTGATGCTTTGTTTTTATGATACTTACATCATCTTTCTGGTATATTAAATACACACTATAGAGACTATGGATGCCTTAAAAGCCTCTACTCATCATCTTATGTGCTACACTCAGGCAGAACAAATTTCTCTGAATCATACTGATAGGAAAACAAGAAGCCATGGAAATGTAATTTGTATGGACCCCAAAAAGTAGCCCCAAGTGAAAGGAACAACTCAGGGCTTATATTTTAAATAATCTCAATACTTGACTCCACCATCACAAGATGATGTTGGATATTCATACAAATCTACCTTAAAAGAAATGTTAGAGCCTATTATTGAATAAAATTCATTCAGTATTCCCAGCATGGTTAATGTTGCTATCCATCATCCTGTTTTCCCTGCATTAAATTTGCATTTACTTAACTGCGTTATGTGAAGTCTTATTTGGTATGATTACACTAATAATTTGTCAGATAAGGTAAATCTTGCTAAAAGCGAGGATCTAACATCAATAGATAATTTGCTGATTTTTCTTTTTTTTCTTCCTTGAGACCCAAACAGTACTGCAAGTGTCTGACAATGCTTCAGGGCAAAGCATCCATTTGCAAAACTAAATAATTACAAAAATAAGAAACCCCAAGATATTTTGCTATTGTATTATTGTTAAAATGCAAATTAGACAGATCTTATCATGATTTGACCAGGTTTTCATTTTCCGTCTCTGCTGATGGAAATGCAGAAACTCCAGGGAGTAAAATTATACTCATATTCTGGCACTTCTCCAGAGGCATAGTGAGAAATAGAGGTAATCACTGAAAAGGTTGACAAACGGATGATATACAGTCTTGTTTTAAAAAATCAAATTTCGCCCTGTAGAACAGTAGACATTGTCCTTCCTTAGTTGGAAGGACAATGAACACATTCTGGGGGTTTTTCTGTGAAAACTCTGATCTTGTAAGTCAAAATGTTGTTTATAAGCCACATAAACAACATGCTGTTGACTAAAGTGCTTAAAAAGTCAAACAGAAGCTTAATAGGATATATTTTTGTCAATCTCTAATTATAAGTTAAAGATGCTATGTATTTTTCTGGCAGCATAGAAAGCTACAGCAGTGGTACATCACAATTCAGAAAGTTAGAAGATTACTTAAAAAATCATTTTAATGCAGAAATGTCTATCTATTGCTACCTATGTCCATGGAGAGTACATTATATGCGCTCAATCCTTTGTTGAGGCTCTTAATTACTTCACCATTGCAGCGTGGTTTCTAACACTGCTGAGGTGTTAAGGAAACCCAGGTTGCTAATAGCAGCTCCAGGCTAATCTCCATTGTTGCATCTGGTGTCTCTCATTGGCTTTTGACAATACTGAATTGATTTATTTATTTTTTTCATTTTTGTGATTTGGCAAGTTTAGCTCAGTGATAACATAGTTAATTAACTTTTGGTACTTCATATAATGTGAGAAGGTGAAAAGTCCTGTATAAAAATGAAATCAGATAGAAATGCTCTCCTATTCCCTAATAGAAGACTGCAGTGATGTAGGGCTCGAGGAAAAAGAAATGAACCAATCAAAGCAGATAACCTGACTTTCCAAATTATTGGAAACTTCCCAGAGGATCACAAGCAATTTAGATTATGAGCCTTTCCACTCTTCATCTGAAAAGAAGTCTTTACCTCACCAAACAACAGCCCAGTCCCTTTTCTAGTTAGCTGAAGAAAACATGCTACTAATATCATAACTGGTTCAGAATTGGCTTAACAAAAGGATTGCAACCATTGTAGGTCAGGTCTTTCCAAGAAAACTTTGCATTAATGAGCATAGCACAGCACCCTGTTAACAGCCATCTTCTTTAATTGTGACCTTTTGTGGCATATCCTCCTCGTGAAGGCTGCCAATGACTCCACTAAACAATTCTTATGGATTTTCTAGGCCAAGACATAAAATTACATTTCTGTATTCAAAATCCCTTTTAATTGGTCTTATGTAATGTTTTAATCTTCCAAGCAACTGAATTTTGAGTTTCCATTAGCTATAAGCCATAATTGTAAAAATGATTGGAAATGGTGACTCCAAACATATCACTGTATGTAATGAATCTATAATATTAACTCTTGAATTGAATAACTTCGTTTTGTTGTTCTGATCAATTGAGATACATCTCTGTGAGATGGTTAGAAGCTGCTGTTGAGTTTACAGTATATTTCAGCATATGTTGTTTCTGTTCTGTTCACTTACTTTATGTATTTTTCTCATCATGTTTTCATATTTACCTAATTTACCATAACATACCGCCTGCATAATTTTGCCATCTTAACATTTGTAAAAGGTTTTCGGCTCCTTCCTCTTGGGTTTTACCTTATCTTCCACACAGCGTTTGTGTGGCTCAGGGAGAAATGTTTGCTCAGCAGTTCAGAGCAGCCAGGATTCCATCCCCATGGTGTACCATGAATATTTTACTAGACTATTACGTAATATATGCCAAGGGATTGGGGTTGAAAGCTTCTGCTCTGCATTGCCTTGTCACTGGGTCTGGGTGATGGTCTGTCTCCATCAGTTGGACCCTAGTACTGCTTTATAAGTGAAGACAAAGTGCATCAGCACTTTGAGGTAATGAGTGCTTGTTTGCTTATGATACTCAGGACAGAAAGTATAATTAAAGCCTTGGGCTTTTGAGTGTATCGCTTATCCATCTCTGAAAACAACTACACATGACTGGCCTGAGCTGGGTTATTGCTGCTGCAGGGAGAAAACTGCAGAAGGTGTGCACAATGTTACAGGTATCAAAGCAGACTTGCTGAGGCAATCACAAGCTTTCAGACAAAGAAAGGGGTAGCTTGGGTAACTACCACACAACTGCTTTCTAAATTAGGAACAAGAAGGTCCAGTCAGTTGGCAAGACAAGGAAAAGAGACGTTGGAACTGCAGAAAGATTGAAGAAAGATAGAAAGAGTGAAACAGAAAAAAAGGCAGTAACAGATTGTCTGGTGTGCTGTCTGTGAAGCAGAGACCTCACAGCAGAGGAAGAACCCCCTCAGGCAAAATGCCCATCTCCCCCTCAGCATTTCACCATGTTGAGACAGATCTTTTATTGGATTATTGCAACATTCTACAGAGAAGACATATTGAAAACCCCACAGGCACTCAAATAGGCACATATATGGTTTTTGTATTCAGTTGTTAATGATCCATCCACTCATCCAGCCATAAAGGCAATCTTGTGCATTAATCACTTAGGATATTGCTAAAATTAGTTGTATTCTCTGGAAGAGTACCAGAAGACCGTTGCCCAGATAGAGCAGTTATAGAATTGAAGAAATATTCCTTTTTGCTTGGCTCAGTCTTTACAGGTGACCTGAAATAGTACTTCTTTTGGCTTGCGTTTTCCCCCACTAACTCCCAAAGGAAATATTTTGCTCTGTTTCCACCAAAAGATTGCATCAACCATTTAGTTACTAGGTCTACTTTTTGTTGGGCAAGAAAAAAAGTACACACTCTTTGGGTAGGGTTTTTTTTTTTGTTTTGTTTTTTACTCCAGCGTTTAGAAATCCTTTCTTTGATAGATTGTCACTGTGACTTACATTTTAAGAAATTATGTACAATCCTAAGTGGTTAAGAATAATGGAATCAAAAGTTTATTTTAAAATCTTTTTGAATGAACCACATGCAGTAATATGCAGCCCAGTCAAAGAGGCCCCTGGTAATTCTGGAGGATTTGTAGAGATCAACATTTCAGGTGAGAAAAAAATCTCTCTGTGGGAAAACTATTTGCCATGCAGTCACAAATGTTGCTTGAAACCAATTGAACTTTTTGGTCTGGAAAAAAAAAAATATTGTGTTGCAGAAAATTTAAAATAAACATAGCCTTTTACATACGTTCCACTGGGTGAAATATGGTGGTGGCAGCTTAAATCTTTGTTGATGATTTTGTTCAGCCTTGACAGGAATGCTGGTTGGTTTGATAGAAACATGGATGGAGCTAAATAAAGAATGACCTAAGTAGAAAATCTGCTAGATGTGACAATAGCTGTTTAGTTCAGGCAATCTTCATCCAATCTGATTGAGAATGAGCTATATTGCAAAAATGAATCTGCAAAAAAGTAATTGTCTAGATAACCATACTTCCAATATGTTTGTTCATAAACATATTTGAACCCAATGTGTCATTTTTCTTCAACTTTACAATTATGCTCTGTCTATAACATCAAAAAAAATATATATATGTAAGATGACACCATGTAAAACCACTCAAATGGTATGAATATTTTTGCAAGGAAGTGCATAGTGACCTGTGGCCAGATAACCTTTCACTGAAAATAACAGTATCACATGTATTGGCCACATGCTACTGTAACTCCTGCTTGTTAGTGCTCCATCACACATGGACAGTTCCCAAGGTGTGTGCCATCACCCACACAGAGCCTTGTTTCCACAGACCCGGGTGGTAATTGAAGAGAGGTGGGTTTGTAAGAAGGAATTGTGTCCACTGAGCTCACTCCATTCCTGCCCCAAGTGTAATTTATTGTATACAGTGTTACATTGGCTCATTTTAGCTGCACATTGGCCTTAAACTCATCCATGCCCAACAAATCGCATGGACTGAATTCCCTGCTTCTGAATAGGCAAATGACTGGAGAAAAAGACAGAGACGCATCCAAAAAAATGTCAAAATAACGAGCACTGAGCATTTGTTTTCACCGTTTACAGACCAGTGACTACATAGTTGTATTGGTGTCCCTTGACGTGACTTCTACAAGCACGGAGAGGCTTAAGCTGTGTTTCTCGACCCCATATTGCCGGCGTCCCCTGTCTGCCATGGTTCAGCAAAAGAGAAGCAGCTCCTTCACCTTAGGATTAGTTCTGACTCATCTCACTTCGCCCACCTGAAACCGTAGCCAATTCCCTGAACAGTTATGAGTTAAGGTTGTCCAGATCACTGCCTTTCATTTCTGAAAGTGTTTTACTCTTACCTCCCCACCCTGCCGTGCTCCGCTCTGTGCATATTTCTCTTCGGACAATTTAAATGGCTGCTGGTGGTAATCACCAGGCGTGGTGACAAAAAACCACTGTGCGGCTGTGAATCTTTTTTTTCTCAAGGTTAGATTTCACTTGAATTAATTATTACCATTTAATTAGTCATTTTAATAGGCCTGTTGAGGAACTGCTGCTAGGAAGAAGACAGGGATGCTTTTCCCCATTTTGAAATGTGTGATTTCATTGCCTGCAATTGTTGGTGTTCCAAAAGCCAAGATTAACAACAAAATAAACACCAACAGGGTTAGCTTATGTTATCTATGTTGGAGCTGTCACTTTCCCCATATCTCCCAATTCTTTACAACTAGATGTGCCTCTGGGTCCCCTTCTCCGACTCCTCTATTAAAGTTTACAAAGTTCCCATCTTCACGAGAACAAACAGCAAAGAGCAAGCTATCAAATGGATTTCCTGGAAAGTGCATTGGATAAAAGGCTTGGAGCTGTCTCACCTGCAAAATCTCTCCATCAACTCAGCAATCCATCAGTGTCCTGCCGTGTGAGGCTGTGCTGCTTAAAATCTACTGAGATGTTAACAAAGGTTTGAAGACTCAAAGATGAGGAGAGAGGAATCCCAGGGTGGCTCAAACAGTTTTAGGTTTACACTAATCGATGGTGCCATGACAGCTTTTTTATTGATTGGCAGGGATATTTACTTTGGGCGGTCAAAGTGACAGTGTCAGCTACTGGAAAAAATGAGCAAAGAAACAGCTCTGGTATTTTTTAATTTCACTCCAACAGCTTCCGTGCACTTTTCTTGACAAATAAACATAAAACATATGGGCGACAAAAAGGTCAATATAATAAAATTTTCATAGAGCTATCATAAAGTAGCGCAAGAACATAAAAGAGCTGTGCTGTCAGCTGAATACCAAGCAGCATCTTCTTCAGCCTGGCCTGCAAGAAGAGGTGATAGAGAAACTTCCGCCGCCCACAGGGTGAGCAGTTCGGACATTATCCAACCCTCCAGCACAAAACAACATGGAACCTCTTGTGAGTCACTGCTGTGCCACACAGAGGCCTTTGAGATCTTCCACAAAAACAGGAACTCAATATTTAATTTTGAACTAAAGAGTACCGGGTCAAGTGATAATTTTGTTTTGCAATGCTTTGAAGTAATAGTCCTAACAAGTGTTCCAGTTTTTTCACAAGAATGGCAGAAATATATATTTTCTTCCATTTCATGCACAAAAGGGCAGTTGAAATATAACATAGCCATATTATATATATGATAAAAGATGTAAAATTCAAAATACCACAGAAAACACTGTTTTTTATACAAGAACTGGGATTGTGAGAAGGACAATGCAATTGCAGAATTTTATTCAATATTTTTAAGACCTATTTAAAAATATCCTATTTTTAAACAGGGAGAGCAATATTGCAATTTTTAGTTTAGAAGTAAATGCAGGAGCTTTTCTGAAAAAGTGCACTCACCCTTAAATTAGTAAGGAGTTCTTATAGTACTCAGTACAGTGCAACATTGTTCTGCTTCTGTACACCAACTCCCTGAAGCCTTCTGAAGTGCACCAAAGAACAGTGACAGTATACTTAAACCATTAGGCGTGCTTCCCTTCACAAATAAGACAAGCACAAATGTATCAAATTTTCTGAATTGAATAAATATTCAACTGTTATGCTTTTATGCTCATGATACTGTGATGTTACAGTCAGTGAGGAAGTCTTATTGTCTCTTTATGTACAAAACTTTAAAGTTCTACCTAAAACTTTAAAGTTTTAGGTAGAAAACTTTAAAGTTTTCTACCTAACTTGGCTGCTGGCAGTGAAAATGCTTATTTTTCACTGTACTGATCGTTACCAGCAATTCTTGCTGTGCATTCAGAAATATTGCATTGTGGCTCCTAACACAAAGCAATGAAAGCATACCCCAGACTAAAATGAAGATCAACTGTAGGTGATGTATTCATCATCTGACTGCTTGTACATGGGAGTGGGGTCCCTACTGTTTCCAGTGCACCTAATTGCTTGTACCATTTACCGACGTAAACATACCTGAGAGCATTGGAGGTCAAAGTTGATGAGGAGCTGATACAGCCATGGAGATATCAGCTGTTTCAGGTTAAAGAGCCAAACTGCCTTAGGTGTGCACTGTGGGAGGGCCATCATGCAGCACAACATTCTTATCAACAAGCTGTTTTCAGTCAGCTGATCAAATGACCCCAGCCTCTTCTTCCTAAGCAAACACCAGTGTGGCATTTAGGCACCTCTGTTCTCTGTAAATTACCCAAAGGAAACAGCAGCAGCCTAATGAGGATTTGTTTTTTTCTGCTGATAAGGCACGTTTGATGTGTGAACAGGCTGCTGCTTTCTTTACATTGTTTTTTCTTTAATAATGAGCCTGGTTTCTTGGAAAGTCTAATATATTTATACAGACATACATAGATAAAATATAGCTCCATATACATGTTGCACTTCTTCCAAACATATACATAACCAAAATGAATTTTCTTTTCAAGAAAAAAAAGAAGAAATAAAGAAAAAAGTCCAAACCTCTACCAAAGGTGACCAAATGTCTTCTTTTCTTTGGACATGTCCACGTTTCATGTTCTGTCCAGGGTATCCAGGTGGCTTCCTTTGATTGATAAAAATGTTTTTGTTGTCTTGAGGAGACAACAAAAGAAGTAGGCTTACCGTACTTAAATTGCCCGATGTGATGCATGGGATACGACAGCCTTTCTTTCAGCCTACCTGTTCATAGTCAGAACACACAGTGGGAAGTCCTGCTGCTCGTGTTTACAAAACGAGAGTGTAGTTTTAAAGCGTCAAAGTGCCTTATGTGAGACTGCTGCTTTTTAGTTTTATTATAAAATTCAATATAACTTCAGATTGTTTAATTTGTGTTCAGGTTGGCTTAAAAAGTGAGCTGCTGTTTTTACAGATTTATTCTCTAAGCTACAAAAGAGTAATTATTAAAGATGCACTGATGTGACACTAGAGATCAATAATCCGGTTATTAATCAAAGGCAAGTTTAAACAGGTGGAGGTTTCAGCCTTGATTTAAATGAGCTGAGTGTTTTATGGAAGTCTGTTCCAGATTAGTGGAGCATAAAACTGAATGTAGAGAAGTCACAGTCTCAATATATGAAGGTCAAAAGTCTTCTTTAAGTAACAAAGTATAACTGAAGTGCTTCATAACTGTGAAAAGTGTGCTCATGTTTAGAAATTAAAACATGGTCACCTAGTCTATACTACAGCTGCAACAGTGCAGCATTTGGGCAACATCAGTTCATAATAAATATTTTTTTATTTATAGCTTAATATACATATGTGTAAATACATATATAAAAGGTACATCATATTTACTAGAATTTCTGGTTATTAGTAGTCAAAATTCATTTTCATCTCTATGCAGAAACACTTTAATGACCTGTCATAATTGGGAACTTGTATGTAGAATTTAGAGGAAATTGATAAACTTTTATACAATTTGGAATAAGGCTGTAACATAAAATGTGGAAAAAATGAACTTCGTCAACGTCCTGCATGCTTAGCATGGTTTTCCAGTGCCTAATTTCAAGATTTTTGTATTCCACTCGTATAGCGTGATATAATCTCAAGGTGGAGATCTTCATCCTGCTGGGCTCTTATATAAAACCTGGGACATAAATCGAGATCTGGGCCACAGCGTCTGCTGTGTGCTTGTGATAGTTCCAGGTCACAAAACTGCAGTATTACCAAATAATGCATGAGCTGTCCAGAGAAACAGCTCAATCCAGTTGATTATGTCTGTTTTCTCTCACATATATATCTTTGTGAATCTGTAAGATGATTTACTGTTCTCATAATAACATATTGTTGGATCTATCTCAGTGACAAACAATGAAAACCCACAGACCTGTGAAGATGTAAAATATTAACAGAAACAGAACAGTACCTGGGTAAAAATTAAAACAGTTCATGGGTGGACTTGTTCCAAACTCATTCTAATGACATGTTGAGGTTGTTTGTTATTGAACAATATTTGCGAATGAATGCTACAAATGAAACGTTCAACAAATTAATTCATGCTAAGAATACAAATGTTTGATCCATGTTGTGAAGTTTCCACTCTGTCGGAAACCTGCGAAGCACTTTAGAAGAACAATAGCCTGATTTTGTGGTTTATTCCTTCTGACTGCATTGTTTGAACAGATAACTGTCCTCCCAGGAATGTATTCTTTTTACTGTCTCCAAACAAGATTGGTTGATGTTAATTTCTTCAGTGTTTATGTCACCTACTCCTTATATCTTCAACCCAGTGTGCCTAGTGAAGTATTACATTTAATAGCTGGAGGGGAAAAAAACATGGTAACACACTTTTTCCTCCAGGGTATGTTTGGAACAAAAAAGCTAACATGTGACTTCTACAGTGAAAATGTATACATTTATCTGAAAAAGTAATAAGGGATAAGCTGGATTTTTCTGAAATGAAATTCTGTTTAGGTAAAATGGGTTTGTCTTTATTTTTAAGTTACTATACAAGCATGTACAGTAGGTGATGTTTAAAGTGTACTTTGAAAACTCATAGGACAGTTGAATCCTGTCTATGGTGTATTTTTATGTTTGGTTCTGCTGAAGTAAATAAATTCATACTAGTGAGGGTTACTTAGTATATAATCTTCAACATTTTAAAGCTTAAAAGTAAAAATTCTTACAAGAAAGTGAGTCTTAACTTCACCAAAGCATGTACTGTATCTAGCAACTCGCTTGTTCTCTAACAGTGTGTTCATTTTGTAAGATTACCTGTGCTGCCAGTGACACTCTTGTGTAAAAGCCATTACTATCGACCTGGTGAATGCATTACCTGCCAGTGGGCAGTTCCCACAGTTAATCAACTAGTCAGTGTTAATGGAGACATTGGATTCTGACATAAACACTTTTAGTGATTGTGCAGCTGCAGTTTAAAACCTTTATTTTACCTACTAATTTGTTAAATGCTTTAAAAACAACCCGTCCAAAAATAGTGTTACTGTGTAAATTTGTAGAAAATAAATCTGATAAATCTTTTCTAAGTAGTCCTATAGCAGCATTTTGAACTAATAGAATTTAAATGAATAAAAATGGCTCTGCAATGTATTACAGTGATGGGATGTTCAGCTGTTTTTCAGAGAGCTGGCTCTTGCTGCACAGCTCCCAAGCGACTCTTAATTTATCATCATCTGTGGTCTCATATTTTAGCTTAACTTGGCAAAATGAATGTTTTGTATGTTAATAAATAATTTTTGCATTAAGTGTTATTAGGCAGCCTTATACTTGCCTAATTGTATGTATTTGTTCTGTTACAAAAGCAGGCATTTAGGCATTAAAACATGTGCCTCAAAACAATCCAGAAAGTGGATTGTTTGCTAAATTTATGCTCATAAAGTTATCTTAACAATACAAAGATTATGGCAAATGCAACAAAGAGGCAGCAAAAAAAAATAAAAAACTGGATCAGGCAAACATTCAAGAAAAGTTTAGTTTTCTGTACACCTGAGCTCCATTTATAAGGTCACTAGTTCAAAGGTATTATGAAACCTAAGATGCAGTATAATGAAATTAACCTAAATTGATGGTGCATTGCAAAAGTAATTCATGCTCCTTGAACATCTTGTCATGTTACAATCACAAACCTAAATGTACCTCATTGGGACTTTATGTGAACACAGTGAATGTATTTAGCTACTCAAGAATAAATATATATATATATATATATATATATATATATATATATATATATATATATATGTTCACAGACATTCTCCATTCAAAATCAGCCTCTAAATTATTGCAGCTAGTAGATAATGGTGACTCTCAGCAGGCTTAATTGCATGTGCACAACACACGTTTCAGAATTTTATCCAGAAACCTTTGTAAACTATTGCTATTTCCATTCACTTAGCAATTAACAACTACTGTGTGAAGTACACAACTGCTAATAGGATTCTGTATCCTGAGGTTTGCAGTTTTAAAGTGACAAAAGGTGAAAAGCATAAACTGTTATGAGTATGTTTGCCTGGCAGTAGGTGGTTTTATGCATAGGAAGTTTGCTAGCCAGACAAAGGTTCTGATTCAAAAGCAGTCCTGCTGTGATGTGAAGCTGAGTGGAGGAGAGAAGAAAAAAGCATCATTGACAAGGTGGTATAGGCCCTGAGGAATCCTGTGGGTATTCTGGGACATCAAGGTGAGGCCAATTATCTGCACCTCTGAGGTCTGTGTAAATCATCAAGTATTCCTGACATTGCTGCCCTGTCAGACAAAGACGTTTCTACGTCTAAGTATAACCACTTCTCTTGACTATTATATTATTTCTCTGAATACTGCAAACTAAGACAGATTTGGTACACCAATTAGTTGTAACCTCAAAACAGCGCTACAACAAATTTTGCACAGTTTGCATGCACTTATTATTATGAAAGGCTTTCGCTGCTATCAGACTCTATCACAAGAATTAGATCCGTGTTTCTTTGCTTACCCTCTTCCAGGTTCCCAAACTTCAAAGATCTGCCTAAGGTGAAAAGCCTGGTTTGCTTTCACTTGGAGAAGTTAGCCGTCTGTTGGCATCAGTGTCAAAGCACACAGAGGAATGACTAGATTGAAACACTCAGGCAATCAGCCTGCACTGCTCACAGGCATAAGCTGGGCACGGCTTGATTTTGAGCGGGAGAGACTGCAGGCTCACTCACTCAGCCCACTCTGTTGTCTCATAACTGCTGCACGCTGCATGAGCTATCAGTGCTTTTCCCTGCCCCACTTCTCTTTTCTGCAAGTTAAGCTGGAAAGAGGAGTGATAAAATATTTAAAAATCTAGCTATTGGGGTTCGCAGAGAAGTGCATTTGTTTTCCCTCTCTAAGCCCTGGAGAAGTCCTACATTTAGAAGTCGTTGCTGTGTTCCATGTATGTTATGGAAACTCCATGTGAGAACATTAGATTTTAGGCAAAGTATTGGTTCAGATTAAATGATTCGAGCCAATAAGAGTGGGCTGTCAATTACTTGTTTACATCAGTGTTTTCAACTGTTGAAACAGGGCTGCCAGAAAATCCTTCTGAATCTGCCTCCATGGGAAGAGTTCTAATTTGATTAAGAAATCTATGCAAATGAAATGCAATTTGCATTACCTTTTGTGCAGTTCAGCACAGCTAGTAGATGGCAATTAAAATTGGAGCGTGAAAGATAAGGCCACACAAGACATAGCAGACAAACAGTGTTCATAATGCACAAAGCATTTGAGCAGTGATTTGGACATACAAGTCTCATGCCTTATTGAATGGGCATTATGTCTCGTGGTGACACACTATATAGGTGCTGCTTGACCTAAAATGTCTAGAAACTGATCTACATTAATTAGAATTATTTGCCTTACTTCACATAACAGTGATTCAGGTTTGTCTTCATCTGACACAGAAAACTTTTCTTTTTGGGACACTCTCTTAATAGCTTTGTAATAGATAGTTAAATTGTTCTAATCAGTTTCTTTAAAGGACTTGGGGGATGTTGGAATGGACTCAAAACCTATAATATAAAACAGATGGATAAAAATTACCCTAGATTCTGTTTGGCCTTACTAGCTGACAGGAGATGCTCTACTTTGTCCCTCCAAAAAAGTTTCCTTCACCACATTGTTCAAATGCCTAAACATGTTTCCACAGCAATCTTCTTCATTTGATTTTAGTCATTCAATACGCATTCAATTGGGTGCAGCCAAAGCACAAAAATCAATAGGGGAGTCAAAGGCTTTAAAAGCTGGCAGGATGAATGGACAGCAGAGTGCTTTGAATTATTCAATGGTGTTAAGGATTTGTCCATCTCCTTTTACACCAGCAGGACTGTTTATACAGACACATTCAGCAGAGCAAGGGCCTGGATGTCAAATATTAGAACAGATGTCCCCCACTGTTAACTTTTCATCTCTCTATGACAACAATCAGGGTATAATTTGCTTGTTATAAAAATGCTCATTACAATCAAAATGGATTGTCCTGTGTGCTAATTCCTCTTTCTGGTTCATAAATGTTAGACGTCTAAGGGGATTTTGTTAGGTGTCCACACAGAGAAAGAGAGAATATCCATGAGAATTGTGCCTAAGGCTAAGCTGCATTCACATTTAATTAAAGCAATTGGTTGACATATTTAATGACATGAATAAGCAAGACACAGAAGCAAGCAACAAGCTGGATGAAATACCTCAGGGGAAGCTTCTTGATATAATGTTTAAAATTGGGTTTAGCCTAAAGGGATAGTTTGGGTTTTTTGTGGAGGTTTTGTGAATTACAAACCAGCAACAGGTCCCTTACCTGTAGTAGACTGATGTCATATTGCAGTGGCAGAGTGTCAAGAAAACCCGAGCTCATCCCACTTCCCCATGCTGGAGATTTTAGTTTAACAGTAATAATAAATAAAGTTATCTTTAAAATGAATCACTCAAGTGACATCAAGACCCAACAGTAGACTTAAGTGTCAATAAAATAAATCTGGTTGTGTGTGTTGTTTTTGTCTCCTGCAAACTTTGCTTTAATTCTACTTTTTTCTATCTAATCATAAGAAATCATAGTCAGTCAGAGAGAGTCATTAAACAGGAAAAGCAGGTTTCCTGGAAAAAGAGGAAGTAAGTTTCCAGCCTGCAGATTTATAAAAATAGCTGAGACTATTCCTTATTTTAAAGCATGAAAGTTTTAAAGAATGAAATCTAAACATTTTGAGTAATTTGATAAGATTCAAAGTAAAATACTTATATTAATATTGGTTTACTTGTAATAATACTTACAGTTACATTTGTGAGAACACTTACAAGAAAAACAAGTAACTGTAACTTTGGTATCAAATAATTAGAATCATGGATTATTCTTGGTTTCTTTTCAGAAAAACATCTGTAATAACTCACATTAAGATTATAATAAGAGTAACTAATAAGTTATGGTTATAAAATCATAAATGAATGCTAAATCAGAGAAGCTAAAGAAAATAAATGTGATATAAATGTGATTTTGACATTGAACTTGAAATGGTGTAAAAAGGTGTAACTGCAATTAAACATCACTGATATGTTGGAGGTAGATGGTAGGTGAAAGGTGAAACGTTTCAGAGAAAATGTCGTGCAGGCAAGGGACATAGGAGGTTGAGCAACCCTGAGACATTAGCACAGACATCAGGAAATGTCTGTAAGACAGTGATGGATATGAGATCATCTGTCTAAGCAGACAGCCAATGAAACCCTATAAAAGGTGGGTGCAAAAGAGGAACCGTTGGTTGGATCCTCCGGGCAGCTTCGAGCAAAGATCGAGATGGACAAAGAACTCTGCAGCTGAAGAAGAGCCGGGGCCACAGAGCCGAAGACTGTCCTGCTCATGGGGACCAACCCGTCAGCCCTGCAACATGTGGCTTCAAATCGCACTTCTCTCATCGGCTGGGTTCAGACCCCAAAGACAAAGACAAAGGCAAAGACAAAGAAGAAGAACTGGTGCCTTTTTTCCTGCCAGCACCAAGTCTTGTGTGACCTCACCATCCATGCGGAGAAGAAGCCCATCAGACCTACAGAGATTCCTGCCTTCGCTGATCAACTTCCTCCTCCTGCTGCAGCACCTTCTTCATCATCAGGCCAGGTCTGGGGTTCGAAACGTCAAACTCCGTCCGTCTCTCTCAAAGGTTCCCTTTTTTAGTTCTCAGTGTCAGCAGTAGGGAAAGATAGACTAGATGACTGATTTTACTTATTTGATTATTTCTGCTACTGAATTAAGCTGTACTGACCCTTGCAAAAATGCCTTACTAATAAAATATTTAGCATAAAGAAAATCTAAAAGATGTTGTGGACATTCAGTTAATGAGTCACCTTAAAGTTCTTTGATGGTTGTAAAATAGCTCTGATGTTTGATTCTGGAGAGGAAGAGGTGGAAAATGTTTTTAGGTTGCTGGTAGCCCAAATGTAAAACATCATCCTTGGGACTCGCCCGAGTCACTAAAACCTACCTGGTTCAATAACAAATGCAAGTTGTAAAATAGAGAACGAGCGACCGTTAACAGGTGTGCTCTGTGAAACTAGTTGGCTGTAGGCTGCTCAGTCTGGCTAATTCACAGGGGGAAGCAGGGTGGGACACCTGGATGTAGGCCGTCAAAAATCAGGTGAATCGTTTCTCGAAACCAGCTTAAACAGAGTTTACTTCAGTTCTGGACAGGGTAAAACCCAGCAGATTTAGGAAACTCAATTAACCCGTTAGAAGGAGAGCTGGTAGCACATCTCCCCTCTCAGAAGAGGAAGTATGAGAGTGAGAGAGTAGAGAAAGGAGGGGGGGGGTGTTGCGCAACAACACAGAGGCCCTCAATTCAATTCATTTCATTGCCTACACACGGTTATCATGAAATATGGTTAGTCAAACCATATTTTGCGAAGAATGACTTAACATTACAATACAATTCACAGCAGAAAGTCCTTATAAATGTCTTGGATCCAATAGTCCTTTAACTAATTTATCCATCTTATTCCTGGTAGTGCTGCTATATGATTGTGCTTGAATTGCATTCAGTGACATGTATTTTTGAAGTAGATGATTTGAAATTTGTTTAAGCTACTTCTTTTTCATCTGTTTCTATAATGTCCGTCTGACATGTCTGAATATAAATGTGCTAAACCTATCATCAGATTAAGATTAACTTGTTCCTTTTGCTGGCCGCCTTAAAGTGAAATTGGATTATTCTTGTAATCAGGAGAAGCTTGTGTGTATTAGCTCCTTGTATTGTTACAAAAGTTTAACTCTCATATAGTAAAACACTTACTCCACACCCTGGTTGGCTACAGCTGTCCACCAGAGAAGAAATATCATAGCACAGTAGACAGCAATAGCACAGTAGACAGCAGATGAGCTAGGATTTTGCATTCATGTTTTATGATCGGTAATGACTAATGAGTACAGATAAATGTTTCTACTCCTGACTGCATTCTACAACCACAAGAGAAACCTGCAAATTACAATAGTCAAACATACAGCTAATGAATTGTGACACTCTGCTGCAAAATCCAAAGGTTTACTTGATGCCTGCTAGACCTATATTTTTAAATGCAGGGTCACAGGCGGATCGATACTGCCATCAGCACCAGCATAAGTAATTTCATATGCTCACATAGTCATTTGGATAAAAAAAAAAACAGTCACAAACTTTATTATTTGCTGACATATGTCCCTCTGTACCCCATGGATATTGCAATTTTCAGATAGCAATGTTTTACATTTGTAGTGAGTCACTGTCCACTGTTGCCCGTTGCTTGATCAGGAAGAGGGATTACTACAAAGTCAGTGACTCAATTGGCAATTGACTGGATTTCCATCGATGGACAGCTTTTCATTCATCAGTTGTCAAAAACTGAATCATACTATGTTGGACTGAACTATATTAGTATGAATTATATTTTTTGTACATTTCTGTATACCTGGACATAAGTTAGCCTTTTTCTTCGTAAGTGTCTTGAGATTAATGTTTTTATGAATTGGAGGTAAATATATAATTTGAATTTAATTAAATTTAATTAAACTGAATAGGGCTGCAAAGTGTAATAGTACAGAGCGCTGACACCCTGCAGAAAGAGTATCTTGGGTTTGAATCTCGACCTGGGGTCTTTCTGTGTGTAGTTTACATGTTATCCTGAGCATACATGAGCTCTCTCTGGGTACTCCAGCTTCCCCCCACAGTCCAAAAACATGACTGTCAGCTTATCTCGTCTTTCTAAATTTTCCTAGGGTATGAGTTCACGCACGTGCGGGTGTGTGTGTGTGTGTGTGTGTGTGTGTGTGGGAGGGGAGGGGGGGGGGGGGGGGGGTTGTTTGCCATACGAGTGTTTGTGCTGCCCTGTGATGAGCTGGTGACGTATCCAGGGGGCCTCAGCTCTCTCCCAGTGATCGCTGGTGATTGACAATAAACCCCGCCCCTGGAATCCCTCGAAGGATAACCTACAGTATGGTTCTCTCATGGAAAGTTCTCACTAAAAGGGGGGAAAAGAACACTAACATTTTTATGAATTGAGTAAAAGCAAAATAGCAATTTAAATAAAACCAAACAATGCAATGCAATATTTTAATGAGTTGGCTCCTATTATCAGTCCCCACACCTCATTTCATGTTAGGATGTCTGCACAGCCTAAGGCTTCACATGTCTGCATTAAAATGAGCTTGGAAGTGTTATTGAGGTCATGATTGGGCTGCATGCAACAGAAATTCTTTTTGTCACGACACACTTTTGAAAGCAGCAGGAGGAGAAGCACGTTGCCTGTGTGATTTGCATTCCTAACAAATAAACATTAACCATTACAAATCCAAAGGGATTTGTGTAGAACATGAAATGAAATATGTAAACTATAGATTCATGTTAACCTGATCCCTATGCAAAGCATGTGTTTATAGTAACACGTTCATCATGGAGCCAAAAATTACTGATACAAGAACCTAGACTAAAGATGTAATAGTAAGAAAACATATTTATAGGAGAATAAGCTGCAAGAACAAAGCAACAAAATACAAGGTTTTGCACACAAAACACGCTCTGCTGAAAGGAGCGGTATTAAGTATTTTACTGCTATAATTGTGCTGTAGCACAATTAAGTAGCTATATTACATTTATTTATAAAAATGTTGCACATATCAAGCATATCTTAAAAGAAATTTGAACTAGAAATCTGCCACCTTAAAATTGGCCTCTGTCTATTTAAGAAACACCTGCTTTTTCTGATACTCAGCCTTCACCACATTATGACAATATTGCTTTTCCATTACGCCGTTTATAACTGTTTTTAGAAGCATTGGACTGAGAAGTATTTTGCATAATAAGACTTGCAGTACCACTAGGTGTTTGCTAATTGCTGGTGCTGCTAGTCTGGAGGAGCTGATTGATGAAAGTGTGAGGTAGGGATGTGAGGCAGAAGGAGGAGCTTTGTGTCAATAGGCAGCTTTTTGTGACATCGAGTCTGAGTGGACCATGTTCCATGCCTCCATTGTCGAGGCGGCCTATCGGACCTGTGGCCGCAAGGTTGTCGGTGCCTGTCGAGGCGGCAACCATCGAACCCGTTGGTGGACACTTTCGGTGAGGGATACTGTCAGGCTGAAGAAGGAGTCCTATTTTTTCATTATTCCTTTATTTAATCAGGTAAACCCCGTTGAGATCTAGATCTCATTTTCAAGAGGGACCTGGGCAAAAAATCCCTCAGGCCATAGAGGCCTGAGGGACTCCAGAAGCAGCTGATGGGTACCGACGGGTGAAGCGGCATGCAGCTCAGGTGGTTTGGAGAAGACCCAGGACACGCTGGAGGGACTGTTTCTCGGCTGGCCTGGGAACGCCTTGGGATTCCCCCAGAGGAGCTGGAACAAGTGGCTGGGGAGAGGGAAGTCTGGGCCTCCTTTCTAAACCCGGATAAAGCGAAAGAAAAAGGATGGATGGATGTAGTAAAACATGATGAAAATGGTGGTAAGGTTGAAGAAAATAAGAGGAAACAGAAGTGTGAAGAAAAATGATGGGAAAGCTTTAACAGCCATATCCTGACATCAGTCAGAAAGTTGTTGTTTCATCTCATGCTAATAAAGTGTACCAATAAATTTGATTTGTTATAGAAAAGCCTTGATGGAAGATGAAGACTCCTGAACTACACAAAAATACTTTTCTTCTCCAGTTAACACCTGTTCCCATTTACTCAAAATGACAGAAACACTGCAGCTTGTCAGCTGCACTCTGGCAAATCAGATCTAATTATTTTGCTTCCTAGCAGGGTTCCTCACCCTGCTTTCACCAGCTTCAAACCACAACTATCCTTCATTTCCAGACACCCAACAGCAGCACAGTAATTATCAGCTTCCTTTATTAGCTATCTGTAATGGCTCCTGACCAATTAAAGTGGTTGGATAATTAGTTGTCTCAGAGAAAAAGCAGGAACTGTTTGCTGCTCAAGGCAAGAATAATTTTTCAAACAATAAACACATCACAATGAGTTTGAGGAGACAGAAATACTGCAGAGATGTGGGGGAAGGACGGCGGCAACACTCGTGAAACTACCTGGAAGTCTTGAAACTCATGGTGAGGCTGTCCGTGAAATAGCTTCCTGGGGTGGTGTAACCTCAAATTATTGCAGCAAAAAGGAAGTGCAAAAAAGCACTGAATGGTAATAAAAAGAAAAAAACATACATTAAATGTGGGCAGAGTCTCTGGGCTTTTCTTTTTCTGTTTGTGTTTATCAGGCATCCGCAGATCCCTTCAAGTGTGGGCGTCTGGGGAAATGGATTAGAGTGCTGGTGTGGTGTGCCATTGATATCATGGTTGAGAAAGAAGTGTATATTTTAGTTTCTTTGTCTGTAGGTGAAGCCTGTGTATTGCACAGAGTTGGCCTGTTACTGATATGCCCCCTGGCACAACAGTCCACTGTGAATATAATGTGGTGCAGCGATGTTGGCAGACCAGAGGGCATGAAAAACTCATAGCAATATGGAAGAGTTTAACGTTAGCTTTAGATAGTGAGTATATGAATATGGAAGCATTCAGCACCGATAATGCAGCCAGGTGTATTTGCACTGATAATACCTGTTACAAACAACGTAATACCTGACAACATTTCAGTTTTGGCTCAAAACTATGCCAATACTACATGTTTTGGTGGTTAAAAAGTAAGTGATGTAATGCTTAAAGGCATCCTTTTGCTACTGACACCATGCAGCAAGTGTGAATCTGAACTTTATACGATTTTAATACAGTGCCTTGCAAAAGTAATGCTACAAACACAAAGTCTCACATGACTCTGATACTGTTCTCACAAATTTTGAAAATGTGAAAAGGTGCCATGCACATGCTTTCGGTCACCTGACTTTAGTCTTTTGAGCTGTGTTTTTCTAGATCAGAAGACTTAAATTTTACGGTACCTACTTTTTCCTAGCACAAACTTAGTCAGGTTTAATAGAGATGAACATCCCTTTTCAGGCATTTTCTAAAGTCTTCATTATAGCTAGATTTATACTTTCCTAATACATGATATAATTATTGACAATGTTGCAGTTTGTTATATCCTGTTATTTGTAAGAAACAGAACTTTGTTATCCGTACTTGTTTGTTTTTATGCTTTGGTTTATTTATTGTTCAATTTATTGTTTTGTTACAGTTTATCGGCTGTTCTGATATAATTTTTGGCTTGTTGTTATTGTTCTTTGTTTTATAAATGCTGGTAATAGCAGGAACCTAAAAAATACCTAACATAAAAACGAATATGTTTTGATTTAAAACATAGTTTTTGGTGTATATGACAGGTAATGAATCTTTGCCCCATTCTCAAGTCTTCTTTGCCCTCCTGCAGGTTTTTTTCCTTGACTATGCTGGCTTTAGCTCCATCCATGTTCACATCAATTCTTATAAGCTTCCCCACAGATTCTGAAAAAAGTATGCTAGAATAGCCCATAGACAAATTTATATACACATGTATATCCAGTTTTATTTAAATTTTCATTTCTAAATATGAAATAAATGAGTTGCAAACCCATTAAGTTGCAAACCCGTTAAGTTTGCAACTTATAGAATAATTGAATTATAGCAATTTTGGCTTTCCAGGCTCTGTATGCCGGGAGGTCCAATTTTTTTCTCCTTTAGGGTATTTCTATTGGAGTATGTTTAGATTTAAACTTTAAATGAATTACCTTGAACCTACCTTTTTTAGTTTTTATAAGTCTATGACATTTAGCTTCTATGTAGAGTAGTCTTATTTTATTGACAGATTGCACATCACCGGTCTCATATAGAGACAGGGAATTATACAGCCTTAACCTTTGTCTCCACTATGGGTCAGACAGTCACTTTGTCATCGATGTAAAGATACAGAAACTTCTTATCCTCTGAGTTACCGTGACAATCACCTGAGCACAACACAACTCTAACCCTTCAGTTTGCTCTCCTGCACCACAGGCCACAGCTAACACACTGACACTTGTATCCTCTGTTCTGGTGCTGCTAACAAACTTGGCAGTTTATGTCTTTAAGCTAATTGGCATTATCATTAGAGCACATCCATCAAAGTAAAGAAAGGATTCTGGCAAAAAGAAAAGCTGTTCCCTTCATTTCTTTAATTCTATTACCCACCACATCTGGATTTAAGCAGATCAATCATTATACACTTTTCTAGACTTGAGATGTGTGTATTCTTAATTACTACTACATCAATAATTAGGAAGAAAAAAGTAACACTAAAAAATATGTATTTATATTTTTAAAAACTCAAAGGAAAGTCTTTGTTTTTGAATGGCCACTGATAATGAAGGATATCAATTATAAGTCGGCCTAAAATGTGTTAAAAACATTGTCACTCCTCACTTTAAGTATTTGCACATGTGAAGCAAATGAATAGTTCCCATAAATATTGAACAAATTAACAGGTCAGGGCAGTCGCAGACTTTTCTGCACCAAATTCATTAATGAATGAAGTGAAGCAGGAAATCACCATACGCAGAAATTGTAAGTTAAAATGCCTCTTTGCTGCCTACTGCAAAAAAAAAAGAAAAAAAGAAAAGAAAAGAAAAGCAGAACACTGAAGCTTTAACTAATATCTGTCAGGAGGCCACACAAGTCACCAATCATCCAATTATAATAAATCAGTAGGTAGACTGAAAAGTCTGAACTAACTTTGGTGACAGTATATGACAGATGTGCATTTTCTAGCTTTGCTACTCACTGGTACATTGTGAAATGTCACTGTACCTAATTAAACAGCTGTCACCCTCTGTTGTAACACCCGTTAAGAAGCCAACAGTCCAAATACGGATTACTTTAAGCCAGTGGCCTTTCATTATATCAAGGCCTGGCTCAGTCATGAATTCCTGCTCCAGGCCTCAGAGACCCCTCATTATCCTGCTGCTTCTTTTGCCAGCTGCACACACATGGGTCTTAAACATTGGAGCTCACAGAGGAAACACTTCTCCTTCAACTCATTAAACACTGGGGAAGCTCATTTCCATAAAAATGTTGACACAAAGATGTCTCTTAACCAGACCATCCTGATGGCAAATGCACTCCCACTGGTCCCATTTCATGAAACATTCCATGTGAAAAATGCCTATCTAAACAATAATGCTGCATTGTATAATTAATTATATTTACATATTAGTGTTACAATAAACTCCAAAACAATTAAGCATTAAGATTAGGTATGTTAACACTTGAGCCTCCACTGCTGAAGAAATGCAGGTGCTCAACTTTGTTGTTAATTGATTTGATTTAGACACTTAAGGAATAAGATATGCTCCCACAGAAACAAAAGGATCCTGCAGTCTAATGTTGTGTGTAATGTGTCAAAGTAAATAAACGATTCTCCCATGTATAATCTGATATTTTGGTATAAAACATATTTTAAACTATGTGTGTTCCTCAACTCAAGACATACAGTCGCTAGAGAAAATTTGTTTTGACTTATGGATTTGTGTTTGACTTGTTTCATTTGTGAATTTCTGATAAAAGCATTTTCAATAAAATGACTACAAGATTAACAGGGGATAGAATTACTGTTGATTTATTTAAACAAGATTAAGATCTACCCTGTCGAAATTGGAAAGGCTTATCCAGTGAGGAAGTAAATTTAAACTCCTTTATTGCTCTGAAAATATTTTGTTCTTTTAACTCTATAATACATTTCTGGATATTTATTTTCCAATAATGCTAATTTAGTTTGAAAGTTATTTGTTATATGCTCCTGCAGGAAATCCAAGGGGACACATAAATTAAGTGGCTTGCATTAGCAGCTGGTGGTATTGTGAACCAGATGACAAACTTCTCTAAGGCAAGTGTGCCATAAATGGGCTGGTTGACTGAACAGTATGCTAACCTACAAACTATTTTAGTGTCACTAATGAGGAATATATTTTTTTATAAAAGTAAGTACATGTAAAAATACTTATATGTTCGATGATCCAAAAGATTTTGTTTTTAAATATTTGCTTAAAGTATGAATTGCTGGATGCTGCCTTTTAGTGATTTAGTCAGAATTTGGTCTAAACAATCGCAACCATCACCTTTCAATGGGTACCCAGTACTAGCCCAGTATACCTAATAAAGTGGCCAGTGAGCCTGAATGAATGTATGGGATTCTTCAATGTTTAATTTTTTTGGTGGAGTAAAACCTTTGATGTAATTCAACCGTAATCTAAACAAATAAATTTCATGTTACTATGAAAATCAATTTTAAAAGGATTCCTTTAAATTAAATAGGGAATTTAATTTAACCCTATTAAATTCTAATACTCTTAATATGCAACTTTTTGGTCACAGACCTTTATCAGGCAAACACGTAATGGAAATTTCTGCTCTGGTATTGTGCACAGTGTAACATTACCATATTTTCAATCCCCATGTCAGTAAATATTTTTTGATTTACACTGTTATCAGTTGTTTATCCGTAGTTTTTTGCTATACATTACATGATTTGTTGCCCTTGCTTGCATATGTTGGGTTAACTCAAAGCAAACCTAAATGATAATTGAGCATAAAATCACAATTCACGAAAATTATTGGGATCATGTTGCAGTACACGTCAATGAGACTCATCATATTTTGTCATGGCGATTTTGTGCTAATCACCATGTAACTTGATAAGTTACTCAATAGACATCCTTTTTTTTTCAGATTTATACCCTTCAAATTTTTTACCACAAAGAGACTAAAATAGGATTTTTAAGTGTCTTTCTGGGGTTACAATTCACAAAGGCTCAGCAAAATTGGGCAATAAAATATTTACAAAACCTTTGTCTGGTTCAATGAGTCAGAATTTGGTGTAAACAATCACAGCCATCACCTTTCAATGGGTACCCAGTACTAGCCCAGTATACCTAATAAAGTGGCCAGTGAGCGTGCCTGAGTATGTACGGGATTCTTCAATGTTTCATTTTTTGGTGGAGTAAAACCTTTGTTTGATGTAATTCAACCGTAATCTAAACAAAAGGACCAAAGGGACACAGTAACAGCTGCTTTGCTACATTGCAGCTTTTTATCTAGCTTGAGAAATAATGATACTCCTCAGTGGATGCAAATAGGAGGTCATTTATCATGATGCCTCTCATCATCCTCATCTTTATTATGGTTTCCATTTTAAAAGATACACAGACTTGGCTTTGGACATCTGTTGCACACTGCCTCATTGGCAGCAGCTGATACTTGCCTCACATGAGCACAATAATCTGAGATGCATAGTGAGTGTTGTTTGCAATGCACTGGCAGCATAAGAATCTCCAATAAAAACAGTGTCAATCATCCTCTGTTGTTTGTTTATATTTGGTATGTCTCTTTCACTTTGGATCTCAGTGGGTTTTGTGATAAAAATATTTTTAATACTAATGAAATTCAGAATCTTTCTAAAATGTTAGGCGAGAAATGTGGGAAAGCGTGTCTGTATTCCATTTTTCCTTGAGATGTGTCATGCTACTCTTTATACAACTGGGGGTAAATAGAACATCATCTATTAACCAATGTCAATTGGCTTCCTTTCTACTGAAGCAAAAGCACCCAGAAAACTTTCAACAATGAAACTGATTAGCCAGAGTGGTACACCTGCAGGAGCTAAAGAGACAGACATGTATTGATGTTAGACTAGTTCATACCAATTTTCTGAAATTAGATGCTGCTGATGAACATCAGTACACTGTGATAAAATAGCTTACTGCTGTCTCCCATAACAGTAGGTCTAAAGGAACAGAATTCTGTGAACTATTGTGCGAAAGAAATTCATTTGATCCTGTGGCACCTGCACTTACTCACCAAATCCAGCATTCAGCAAATGTCAGCACATGAAAAATCTATCTGCAAAGTTTGAAGAATATTTACCGCCGAATACGCACTAATGACTCGTTCCCACGAAGATAATCAGCTCATTTCCATAAATTAATGCTCAGCATTATTGATGAGTGTTTAGCAAAGTTAGGCTAATGTAAACACTGTTGAGTTATGATTTGGAATAAACACAGAGTCGTACATTCCTCCAGATTTATATTCTCTACCCTTCAGCAGAAATCTCAGCAGAGCTGTTGTTTGTTTTTCTCCACTCCCCAGTGTGCCAGCTGGGAGAAAGGAAAACTCTCTAAAAATCACTTAATCAAACAACAAGTTTACAGAAGATAGTTCTTACGGTCTTACACATCAACTAAATGCAATAATGAAATAAAAATTTGTCACAGTTAAATGTACTTGTATGCCTGTCATGTTCATATTTTTGGGCAAATTCACCACAGACCCTTACCGCTGAAATATTAATCACAAACTACACAACAAATGACAGATTGAATCAAACATCGTCAAATAAACAGTGATGAAGTGTTTGACTTCTGATACATAACACGTTACCAAGTCAAACTTGCTGAAAATTCATTGTCAACTTCCAAACTGCAATAGAAAATGTGTACTTGTAAAATGCATCAAAGGACTAATAAAGTCCAGATAATGCCAGCTCATTGCCCATATTTAGTGCATGTAAAAGTGGATATACCCTAGCTAATATTACACAGCTGAAATAGTCTAACACACCATAAGATCCACTAAATAAACATCAAGGAAATGTGTCATTTAAAAAAAAAAGAAGAGCCATTTGTACAAACACCGGTTCCTCCTCATATTAATCTTATTTGGCCAAATATTCTTTTATATTAGTAAAAACAACAAAGGTGAATCTTTTGGAAAATCAGATATATTCATAGAAATTAAACTTTTGTGGGTCATTGATAAATATTCCTGTGACATGAAAATGCCTTCCTTTGTTCTAACCTAGCCAGTGAAATCATTAAGGTAATTAATAAAAAAGTAAACTACACTGAAATAAAAAACAGTAACAGGTAAAATAAATTAAACATATATAACAAATTTCACACAGAAGGCTTAAACTGTTTGCTCCACTGGAACCTAAAGCAAAGGCAGCTTGTTTCACAGATTGGCTGCCACAACTGTTAAAGATCTGTCACCCCTATTTTTGAGCCTGGATCCAGGAATGTCTAAGATAAATAGATTTCTGAACTTTCAAGTTATAACTACAGCATAAAGGTGCAAAGGTCCAAATAACATATACCAATGCTATACTATTAGGAATCCTAAACAACCAATAAAAACTTGAACAAAGCCAAGAAGTAGACAGGAAGCCAGTACAGAGAGCACTGCACTGGTGTGATGTGTTCACAGCTCTTAGGTCTTCTCAGAAGACATGCAGAAGCATTATGGAGAGCCAGAGCTAGAACAAAACTAATGATTTATCGAGACCGACTCTCACATACTTAAGGCTCTCACATACATGGGCATACTGTACGTATTTTGTGAGCTGCAGGGACTTCAAGAGCAGTGAGCAGATGGTTGAAACTTCATAGCTCAGGATGCTGAATTACTACATTTCTCATAACAAATTTCTTCATGTTTTAACGTGACACCTCATCTTTACGCACATATTCATTGGTCTCTAAAAGTCCTTATATTCCCTCATTGATATATCATACAAGTTTCTATATTTTCTAATATTGTGAACTTTAAAACTGACCTTTGTGTGAACGTGACCAGTGGACGTCCACGTGGAGTCCACACTGAGTCCACCTCCATTATGTACAGACCTCAAAGACTTGAAATACGCCTAAATATGTGGAAGCCTTTTGTCAGCACTTTCCACCAGAACTGTGTTCAGTCTCCATGGCAACCATCGGTCCAATGGCTGCTAAAAAGTGAATGTCTCAAAAACTTCCATTCCTGCTTCAGATTTTAACCTGGATTTTCAAGACAGCATCTTGAAAAGCAAATATATCTTGTGACAGATTTATCACCTGAATAGAAGAATACAAGATATTGATGTGCAGCAACAAAAGACGCAGCTTTAATACTTGCTTGTATACTGTAACTATTCTACCTTGGAATAAATAAAAGTAGGAGAAAGCAGAAATAGTAGTTTCATGCAAGTCAGCCCTAAGCCTAGCCTGGTTAATTGCTCTGCTCCCCCGCCTATCTCCAATCACTCCAATCACACCGCTTTCTCTTTCTCTTCTTTAGAGCCACTGTTAGTTGCCCACCTTGGCCCTGGTCATACAGTTTTCCCCTTAAAAGAAATACAAAACATATATCTTCCATACCTCATTAAATGTCTTGCTGTCAAACATACTGTTGTCAGAAAATTAAGCATTCACAAGCCAAATTTAGGGAAACATTGTTGCCTTGTGTTCCATGCCAAAGACAAAAAGGCTCCTGCTGACTTTTATTAGCAACAATTTTAGAAGTAATTAACTGGAATTGTATTGATTCATGTCAGAGTCTTTAGTAAAGATAATTATGCCTTTATCTTATTCAACACAATGTATTTTACAGGAATATTACATACATTTTTAAACAGGACAGAGTTGAACACCAGAAGAGGAGGACTGTACGGATGGAAGGAAGGACTGAAATAAGTAGACTGAAAAAAAAAAAGTGTTAGTTGTGTAGGAACCTCCAAGAAATATACGTCATTATTCTGGTCAGTGTTGAGATCTGTGATGTTATAAATCAAATGAATATACAGAACACCCAAAATAACCAAGCATGTGCTTCTCAAAGATGCCAACATCTGCTTGTTTTATCTATTCTAGATTTCACAGACTCATTCAAATTGGAACAAAACTGTTATAGAACTTAAGGAAAGATGCATACTCTCATAAAATATCCACAGAAAGCAAAAAAGACTTACTCAGACTTTTTTGGAAAACTGCATTACATTGTTTCTTGAATGTGCTGCTTCCCCCTTACATGGATGATCTGTAACTCAGATAGTCACACAGAAAAAGAAATAAATGCCTGCTCTTTGCTTTCTCTGCCCCAAAGATATTCCTATCTAAAATATGCACCAGCTGGCTTAAAGATAGCCAGTATAATCAAAAAATGCTGAAAAAATAAATCAGATAAAATTTAAGTCATGGTCACAGGGATATTACCAATTTTTACACAGCGGTGACTGTTACTCAGCCAATACTTTGACTCAGTATGCTGCAGGAGTCAGAATTTAAATCTCTGTTGGAGATGAGATTGGAACCTTTCAGACAGCGCTGCTACTGCCATCATTTAGAAGTTTTCAGACTCAGATGATTCCTTCCGGGAAGTCCCATTAGCTCAGATACGCTTGGGATCTGTGGCTTAGGGGATGGATATCTTGGAGCACAGGCTTACTTTGATCTAACAGTAGGTTTCTTGAGCCTCGGATGCTGCTGTGTGAAGTGCCAGTCCCTCACAAAGTGACTGTCAGGCCACAGCCGCAGTGGCGTGACCTTGTGCACCCTGCAGCTTAACTTTACATGAAGCAAGATAAGAAAGATATCCACAACTGCTGCCAAGAACAACTACATTTTTCTGCTACTGATTTATCACATCACCAATATTACAATCAGTACAAGTGCCAATTTTAATTAGATATCAGTCACCTCCTTGAATTCTTTCTTAAACTCAAATATGTATCTGCTACGTTCTGACATTCTTATTTTGCTTAAGTGGTTGTTTCGAGTTGCTGTTCTATTTAATTAAACTTTTTCCTGGTCCTTATTTTACCAAAAAGAGGTGGCAGTTGTATTGATGTGGGGTGTAGCTGGTTAGATGATTAGATGTAATATTGATGTTGCATGATGAACTATATGAATTTAATGAAACCAGTCTTAAAACTAATTATATTGGTTCAAAATCAAATTTTTATCAAACCTTATCTTTCTCTCAGGACTACACAGTCAGGTTTTTACAATCCACACTTACAGTATGAACACCTAACCTTCATCGGAGGGAAATAAAAAACAGAATAATGTAAAAGGTTTATGATGTAAACAAATGCATTAATTGCAACAGAATTAACAGATCTACCTCTGACCCATTAGAGCATGAGTTTTAATGAATTCTCTGGTTCTTTCTCTTTTCTTTACAATCCAAACATGAGCTTAAATCTGGATAGCTGTGGAGGGCACATGGTTATCAACATAGACAGGGAACAGGCATTTTCTTTTTTTTTACCATATTATTTAGATCTCTAGGTGAAGGCTAAAAACAACATTGTTTCTAAAGTCAACCTTTCAAACACAAACTACTTCTGTTGACTAAAAACACAGATGTTTAATACATTGGTCATAATTTAAAGTTTTGACTAATTATGGATTACATTGCAAAAAATAGCAGATCAAATTATTCATTTAGGAGAAACTTGGACATGCAATGACAATTTTTTCAAGCTTGATTCTTTGGGATCATAAAGGTGTTCTAATTTAAAACCTTTCAGGAGGCCATCTGCATACATGTAACATTTTATTAAGATTGAGAAATAAACACAAAAACACTTTTAGGGGCTGAAAATGTATCTATTTTGTGTTCTATGAACTACAAGATATGTACATTTATTGGCATCTAAAGTAAAAATCTATTCTCATTATCTGCTCTATCACTATCGAAGCCGCAGTGAAGTCGGATTCCCCATCAGAGATGTACTACACACATTATCATAAGCAGCGAATTGTGGACACTTTGTTATTACTTTGTTGATGATTCATCTCCTGACTTCACCGATTGACCTGTTAGAATGTCTTTGTACAACCTGACTCAGACACATTCATAAGCATATAAGTGTCTCTGTGTAAAGCCCAGATTCAACTTGAGCAATTTTGTGAGATTGTGTATGTGATTATGGCACAAAGGATTACACAGGCCCTTTATAATGCTCTCCATTTACCTTTCAAGAGCTGATTGCTTCATACCTCGGTCTTCTGAATCTTCTCTTCCACCCATTTTCTGTCACCTCTCCTCTCTTTTCATTTTGTGAATAATGGAATAAAATAATGTGGGATTTTCTTTTTGACAGTTGTCTCCTTAGGAAAACTTAGAGGATTCCTGAAGCAGCTTTATAGAGATAGCTGAATACCAAAAGGAATGGAAATATAAGAAAAAAACAATATAAACATGCTAAACATAATGATCAGCAATGATTTATTCAACACTAGTAAGTCATCAAAACAAATATTTATATTTTTCTCATATACCTATCCTTTATATCCAGCTTCTCTGCTAATCAAGGTCAAACAAGTAGGTATGTGTCAATAAAGAAATAATATTGTTTTCTTGTACTGTTTCAACAGAAAATAATCTAGAGATGAGAGAAAGGACTGAAAATAAAATAAACATCACAAAATATACTAGTCATAAAATATACTAGTCCCACATTTTTTCCGAAATTAATTCAAAGCTGAAAAATGAAACAAAAACTCACTGAAAGCAACATCATATTTGCTGTGTATTGTACCAAACATAGCCTTCAATATGTGGGTTTTAGTCTTTGAGCAGGAAATAACCATTTCTATGCTATGGAGGATGATGAGCCTTCAATTAGTCATTGCTAATGTCTAGCTTATTAGGAGGCATGCATTCTAAATTGGCACGGTAAAATAAATAAGATCTCAGTTTTTACAGCTTTATTTTATATTGCTAGACTAAACATAGTCTAGCAATATAGACTAGATTATATTGCTAGTCTAGCAATATAGTCTAGACTAGCAATATACTGTAGTCTCGACTATAGACTATATTGCTAGTAGATCCAAGCTAGCTTGCTAGCTATATTGCTTGGTACCACAATACCACAACTTGAAATTGACCTTTGCTGATGTGACTCTTTGGCAATATTAATTTCCTTCCTTTAACATGAACTGATGTTCCAGCTGGTACCATGGATCATATGGAGTGTTACTGAAAATAAGCAAATATTTACAATCAAGAAACTACACAGAATGCTTTTACAGCTATTGCTGCTAACTACTGATAACAGGTATCATTTTTAAAAAGGCATAAAACACTCAATAAATGTCACATCTGGTCATGAATAATTAAAACAGTTCATACTACAAAGAGACTGAGTAAAACCTTTGTAACATAAAATTATTGCATACATTAGAAGATTTTTAGAGGAATTTTTTAAGTAGACTATCTGGACAATTTGCGTATTATAAAAGTGATGACCATAAAAGCTCTCTGTTATATTTTAACAGGTGTTGTGTGCCACATCTCTTTCACTTCAGCAGTCTCTAATTCACATATAACAGCATTGCATTTAACAAGAATGTGAATATAATGAAAATGAAATGAAAGTCATGCAATTATCAGTGTCTATCTGTAAATATTTAAATATAAATACAACTGAATAACTTTGTAAATCTTTAACAATATAACTCACAGTGGTTATTTGCATTATTTTATCCAACACAGTGACTAAACATGAAACTATATGTTTAAGAGCATTTTGGATTGGAACATATCAGTGAAACATTTCAGCAAAATCCCATGGGGTTAGTATCTCCAGCATTCATGCTTATGTGTAAAAGTGAAATACCGCTATACTATCACACTAGCTTTAAGAAGTCCTGGCATGTGTCCTTGAGCCTGCATGACTTATTTGTCAATGAGTGTAATAAATTGAGCAAAAACCAGAGATGTACAAAAAGTGAGCACAATAATCAAATTAAACTGTGGCTGTCCCTTTTTTCCTACTTCAGTAATGTGCTAAAACATCATACTAAAATGGTACAGTTAAATATGCTGAGCAGGAGAGGCATTTCTTAATGATTTGTAAAAAAACAAAAAAAAAAACAGGAAAGTTCTTAGGAATGATAATGAAGTGAAAAGCCCTCATGCAGTCTTTTTTCCCCTCTGAGAATATAATGAGAGAGGTGCCCTACTTTAACAAAGATTCCTTCTTTTGCAGTTTGCACACAAAAATGTAGACAAGACAAATATAGCATAATTAAATCAAACAGAGAGGAGAAAAATAGGAACTCACTTTGACGAGAAGCTGAAAACGATGAACTGGGTAGTGAAAGGCAAAGCCCTGGAGACATTCAAGACACAGTCAGGATGATTTCTGGGTGAGGGTTGATTGCTATTCTTATGTTCTGAGCTGGATGAGATGCTCTGAGGGAAGTTAAATGTGGATTTGATGTGCATAATTTTTAATTAATGCTCATTTGATGAAGAATCCCCAAGTTTCAGACCTCTGTTTTGTCTTTGAAATGTTCTGTTTTCAAATTAGACAAGTTCGAACGTAGCAGTGTCACCTATTTCTGCTTGAATCTCTAATAAGGTTTTACATTCGTTAGTTTGAAAAATGGTAACAGTGTTATGCAAATGCTCCCAGTTAAATGACCTTGTTGTATATGCACAGCTGCTTCTGCCGTTTTAGTCACTATTATGCAAAAGCACAGCTGCATTTTCTTTAGGGTACCGGATAGACCACAGTGAAATATGCTCTTGGCTTTCTTGTGTTAGTACCAGTATTGATACTTGATGTTAGGACCACTTGTGCTATCAACAAATAAATTAAATTACATTTAATCTTACCCAAGATGATTGTGTCATTAAATTGATGTCATACAATATTACAATTTTCTGAAATTTAACAGAAAAAAAGAGTATTTGACATATTTTTTCTGGAAATAGTAAATCTATATATAGCATTTACTTTTTGAATGGTATTTCTGAAATAAAGTAACATTCCAATGATATTCAAACATATATAAATGTGCCCATTAAAAAGATAAAAGACAGTTACTGTAAAAACTGAGAAAATATATCCTCAAAGTAATTGGCACCCATCGGCAATTTTTTTGTTTTCGTCCAGGATGTTCCGGAACCGAACCTTTAGGTTCCCATTGTTTAATAGCTTCCATGTCATTCTACACTGATCATACTTTCTCACTTGACCAGCTATAAAACTAATTCGACAGACTAAAAAGCAGATTACTCCAAACACCTGTGAGTTCCTCAGTCTTGATTGTGTCTCTTTGTAGCAGGTGCCATCATATCAGTGGTTATTAATAGAACAACTGCCAACTGCACTACAGCAGGCAGTCTGTGTTGGAGGCAGTCAAACGCTCTGATTGCTGCAAACTAATGACTTTCATTTGGATGTGACAGCTTGGTGTTTACAGGCTCCCCTCATATTGATAGATTGCATAATATAGAGTCATTTGTTTACCCTCTTGTATGTACCTTTCCATCTCTGTAGAGGTGTAGCAGAACAGGACAGAAACTAGTTGTGATTAATAGCGCAATAATTATATCTGAGCTGAGTCGGGGGAAAATAAAATATGCTTGAGTTTTGTTCTCCCTCAGAACTCATCTAAAGTTCCTAAAAGGTTTCATCTTAATCTAATTGCTCCTGTTTTAATGCTGCTCAAGGCTGCTGCTCAGGAAAATAATCTCAACATCATGTTTTGCAGATCAAACAGCCACACAGGTGATATCTCGTCAAATAATCAGTTTCAATAGTTCAGCGGGAGTTGCCGTGTGAGGGTAGGCTATAGGCATCTCCAGCAGAGAGATGAGGAGTCTCAGCTAAGACATGATCAAAGGATCTACAGTGTGTCGGTGTGTTGATCTGAACCAAACACCTCATCACATTTACCAGTGAAAGATGAGGAATGAAAATTTCTTGAATTAGCCTACATTAAATATATATTTATCCTTGGGATATTCTGGAAATATAACAAACAGTTACATTTTGTTTTATACCTTTGATTCAGGGAATTTAAAAAAAGGATTGTATTCTTAACATTTGCAACATTAATTGTAATGAACAATAATGTGTGAAGTAACGGTAAATGACTAATGTGAACTATTTGGCATTCCACAATAAAATTATCTATGCACAAAAATAGGAGTGACTGGGAAAAAAAAGAAAAGACATGGCATGTTTCTCTCCAACTGCTTTTGTCTGCAAATACATGCAAATCTAAAAGTGTAAAAATTGCAAAGACATCTTCTCATGATGATTAAATTCATACTTGCTTTCCTTATAAAAAAAATAAAGGATTAAAAAAGATAAGATAATTGCACAGTACTGTGCAGGTGAGATGTAAGCACATATGTAGATATCTATTGCAGATTGCGGAGCCCATTTTATGTATTTCAGCTCTAAAACAGAGCATTGGTTTTGCAAAGGAAGATTATATATGTATGAATAACCAAGGGTTGTGATCCAGACATTAAATGTATTGGAGAAAAAGGTAGCAGTTTAATTTTTATAAATAAATATTCAATTTACTTTTATAAACAGTCTTCAGTCTAGAAAATGTTTATGTAAATATATCCAAAGCAAGAACAAATACATGTAACTTAGTATTATTTATACTTTTGATGCAGATTTATTTAATTTAATAGAGAATCTGTGACAATTACTGGTCAGGGAAGCCTTTTAGTCAATGTGCCCTATTTTTTAAAAATAATGGTGAAAGATATCAGTTTCTAAATGTCAAAACCTGGCGACAAATCCCAAATCTCCCAGCTGTAACTGAAGTTCAAGGAGCTACAAACTATTTACTCCACTGCTGAATGTACACTTTTTCTGATTTTTCACTCAAATGAAAATTAGTTATGATTTTACTTCCACTGTAAAAATATGCTCTGTCTTTGTCTACATACAAAAAGTGTGACACTCCTGGTAAAAATGTGTATAAAAGCCTTAAGTTAAGTTGTTGTTTTGATGGTCAATAAATGTGGTATCAGCTTTTTAAACTCCTGAGACCTTGATGACTATGGAGGACACCACATGTTTTTTCACAGTTCACGCAGTTTAAACGCTGCTTTCCATTGGGAACCAGGTTCTCACATTATGGTGTTCACATCTGATGAACATCAGTAAACAACTTTAACTAACACAATGAGCTTCATTTACATAAGGAATTAGTGAAGACATTTAGTCAAGGGCACAATAAAAAATAAAAACGTTGATTGTTTTCCCCCGCAAATGTAACCACCGTGCCGTTTTACAGTTTAATCTCTATCCATCTGATGAAGGACAGATGGATGTCTACATTAAGACTGACAGATTTGGAACACAAGCATATAGACTGATGCAATCAAATGCAATAAAACGTATGATTTTTTGCTTTTCTATGCTCTTTTTCTATATGAGTAGATGGAAGAATAAAGCCAAAATGGACATGTCAAAATTTTAAGAAATAATTTCCCTGCATTACTTTTTTGGCTACTTTTTCTAAAAAGCATAAAGGCATTTCGTAATTGATTTATACAATTCAGCTTTTCCTGTATGCATTGTAATGTATTGATGCAGTTGAGAAGCATTTGTTCCTAACTGTATGTGCAAACAGGCCCTCACGGCCAAATTTGTGTGGATAATTAAAGGACCGTGGTTGTTTTGCAGCTTTAAAAAAAAAAATATCAGAAAATAGCAGTTACTTTCTTCAAAGATTTTACACACTTTCAGATCTTGTAATTGCCAAAAGATCTTGGCGGTTTATGTTGCTTGGACCAAATTAATGTGGGGAGAGGAGGTACGTCTTTGAAGGTGTACCTGGGATGTGTAAAATTGGCAAAGTGCTAAAGTGTAAAAGACGTTGATGGATGTCCGGGAAGAGGTTTTCAAGGTAATATTTGGGAAGAGAAAATCTCATTTTGCCCAAGCTAGCTTAAGGGAGCACTAAACTCAATCAAACATAAATGTAATCAGACATGTCATCACTCTTTGTAGCTGTAGAGGGATCTCTTTGACCACAGATATATTGTGCACCACTGCGCTCCCCTCTTCCTCTCTCCTCCCAACCACACTATTTTTTCCCCCATGCTCCCCCTTCAGCTCTTCATAAACAAAGCCTGGACCGTCACTTCACTAAGGTCACTGTGAGATTATTCAGAAAGTGAATGAGGAAAACCACTTTATTGCCTCTTTCTGATAGAACAGTTCTCATTTATCTTACTAACTAAAGCTTGAATTAAGTTGGAAAAATGAACAGTCCAGATAGAAAGATAGGATAAAATGTGAGATATATTATTAACCTGCATGGTTGAAACAAGTTGTTAAAAAACAACAATGTCATCACCTTTTAAGCTAAAAGGTGATGACAGTTCGAGTCTTCTTGTCAAGCAGTTCCCCATTCACACATTTAGAAGTCGCTGAGGAACAATGTTCTTCAAGCCTCTCTGCTTGATTTTCAGCACCACTTATGTTTTTCTTACAAAATCAAAAATCTTGCTACAGACCTTTATAATGTGGACCAATGCCACATAAGAGTTTGCAACGAATGCAGACTAATTTGTCTAAAAATAGGAGAGACAGAAGTTTAGCTAAGAACCAATATGTGCACAGAGGCTTTGGGGGGCAGATGCTCAAGTGAATAAAAGGGGAACCTTTTTAGAAATTTTCCAGGCACAGCTTGAACATCATGTACATATGCCGAATCAATCCAATCAATAGCCAAATGCTGCCTAATGTAGAGGTTAAATTATCTTCAACACTCTAGAGGTTTGTTTCTCTAACAATCAAACTAGCAACAACTGAACCAAGTATAGCAAACAACTGAACAGAATATATCCATAATAAGAGCAACATTTTAAATATTCCCTGGTGGCAGCCAGGAGAGATACCTGGATATTAATTGAAAGAGGGCTTGGTTGGAGAAACCTGACCAACTTCTTTATGAGACTGTCTTGGGAAAACAGGGTGTCCTCAGTCAGGGGCTTCTTCAGATTCGCTGTGTTACAGACTGCTGCAAGAGATCTTTCCTGCCAATAGCCATCGCTATCTATAATAACTCCTAGAAGAATTTTAATTAACATGCACTGTAAAAAAACTCCATAAATCTTCTGTAAAAAATGGTGAAATACCAACAGTTACTGACCGTAATATCCAAAGCATTATATTACCGTAGACAATACATGGAATTACAATAACTCAATAAACATATATTTCAAATAATTTTGACAGTCATGAAATGTAGAAAACACAGAAATACATTGTAAAAATATAAGTAATTGTAAAATTCATAGAAAAATATTGTAATATTGCCAGCAGTTAATTACCCTAAAATTAACGGTACTAATTTGTGAAACCTTTATCTGATTTGTAAAACTTCAATAAAGAGCAGTTCTAGTGTGATCCAGATGCGTAAAAATTGTGAAGTCGCTCTTCATTGAAGTTTCACAAATCCCACACTTGGTTTTAAACACTGTGCTATTAGTAGAGAATAATCTAGAGAGTTTTTCATTTTGTCATTGTGTTAAACAGCAGGGTTTATTTGTCATGTAAACACAGAGTTCTCTAGTTTGTATTTCTGCTTGACCCAGCAGCATCAGCAGCAAGTTTCTTTTAACTCTGATCCGGCAGTTGAGCGGTGGCTCTGGGCGTCCTGAACTCACCACAGTATTAACAGTCCCAGTGCACTAGCTAAAGCTGCTAGCTCATGGTGCTGAGATCCCTGTAGGCCCGGTCCTTATCAGGATGCTGCTACTGTCTTTGAAATCAAGTTTCTGCTATTTTTGCACGTTCGGGAGAAGAAGTAAAAGGACAACACATTTCTGCAACACAGGTGAGCTCCTTTCACAGTTTTAACTGAAGTTAGCTAACTTTAACCTACTGATAAAGAAACGTTTCCCTGTCATTTCTGAGCCACGCTGTTTATGTACATGCACTGCAGCTAGACATTTTTGCTATATGGAACATTTAATGCTAATTTTCCTGACGCAACTTTTTCAAGTTTGGTTCAGTAATTAATTTGAAATACTTTGAGTGTGAAATGTTCATGTTTGCAAGTTAAAATTGTGATGAACACATTAGCTTTTGTTTCAATACTTTGGTAATACTTGGAAGTATAAAGCTTGGCATCAGCGCTAATATTTAATATTTTCCTTTGACACTTGACTGTCACCCCCAAAATACTTAGATTAAAGTCACTGGGTCCATGACAGTTAAAGGGTTTTAAGATAAGGAAATTTAAATATTAAATATTTGACAGTTTTTCTCAGTTTGGGTTGGGTGCATTTCTCAGAACAGAATTTAAATTCTTAAAACTACTTGTTCAATCTTCAAATTATTGTGTCACTTCTGCACATCAAAAAATGAGTTTCTCATTCCTTTGAGAAAGTTGCAAATGCTTTTGTAGATCATGCAACTGATTATGTTCACTTCTCTGCTTTCTCCCCCGTTTTAATTTGCTTTAATCATGTTGATCAAAATGTGTTAAACGTGTCTCTGTTGAATTGTCTCAACTACACTATGAACAGCATAAGTTCATTGTGTAAGTTTTAACATGCACAAGTCTTGAAGTTGTCATAATGTCAATCATATTTAAATTTATTTATATTATATTTTTCTCTAAATTTGTCCTGAATTGGTAAATTGCTCCCAAGTGAGTCCTGAGTTTCTCTAACATGAAAGATTAGCTCAACCAACGATCAACCAGTTTTCTGAAACAGATTGAAGGTGCATCTTATGAACCATCAGTTGATGGTGATATAAAGACTGAATAAGGGCTGATCACCTTTTAAATTATCAACCCTTTGTTTTTGAATTTTTGGGGATTTGATTTTCTGCATTGAGTTTATCTTGTGTCATCTATCCTGAATTACTGGTCAAAAAGTAAAAAAAAATGTAAAGAGAAACATGTTTCTCCCAAAAGGAAGAATGAAGATAGAAAATTCCCTGAAACAACAAGTCTTCATGTGATGTTTTTTTGTTTGAGTTTTTTGTCACACCTGTCAACAACAAACAAAGGTTTAAGAACTTCTGAATTTTCAGTCAGAAATGATCACACCGCCTGGTTGAAGTACCAGTCTCCATGTGCAAGTTAACAAGGGTGAAACAAACATTTAAGCAAATGCCGAGTTTAGATGATGTTCATGTAGTGCATCATTCTAACTTTTGCTTTGTTTCTGTTTTCCAGCTGAGAGGAAACACATGATTGACAAGGTATGGGTCTCAAGCTCAACCTGTGACAGGGAAAACCATATCCATGATGCACACCATCCTGAGCAAAGTCTAAACTCAGTGACTTGTTACTCTCAACCCAGAGCAATAATCCTTTTATCACAGTTTTTTCTTCTACATAGAGTATATCCCTTATATGGACACATGCTGGGGTTTTTTCAGATCTCAGTAATACCGTAAGGAAACTGGACAGGAAACAGAATCGGTTCTTTTTTTAACAGAATTTTTAAATAGAAATTGTTTCTTTAAGTGGATTACTCGTAATCTGTATTTTTGTTTAATTTGGATTTATTTTCTTTATAACTTTCCATATTAAAATGCTGACAAATTACACTTCCTGGTGTGTTGTACTGTAATTTTTATGGTAAAACTCTGATAACAACAGTTACCAGTAATTTACCATAACGTTTTTTATTTATTTTTTTTTATTTTTTTACAATAAAATGTCAATATATCATACAGTCCTGCTGTGTTTTTCACTTACTTAGACTAATCTTTATGGTATATGTGTTGTTTTTATAGTAAGTTGCATAGAAAAGTTTACAGTTCTGAACTGCTAAAGTCACGGTTGCCAAGATATTATGCCTCAGGCAGTATGACCGTATTTACTATGGCAAAACCACATTTTCATTTTTTATTTGACCATATTTTAGGAAATATGGTATTTTACCATATATTGGGAAATGCACTAAAATACTGGCATTTTTGGTTGCCAGAATTTTACCGTATTTTTAGAATATGGTAAAATACAGGCAGTTTTAGTTGCCAAAATTTACCGTATTTTTAGAATATGGTAAAATACTGGCAATTTTGGTTGCCACAGTTGCCAGTATTTTACTGTAAATTAGAGCCGTTTTTTTTTTTTTTTAACAGTACGAGTTAATATTTATTCTCCCTCTGAGATCAATAAAGTATTTTTGAATTTGAATTAAATTTGATTCAATATAGATAAACTAAACTGAAATGAATTGAACTAAAATATCAAAACTTGATGTCCAGTTTCACTTTTAGTTTTTACGGATTCACCTGTGCTTTTCAAATAAACATTACTAAGCATACTAAACATAAAATTGAAATGAAATTATTTAACCTGAAGTTAGCTGATAGTGTGTGAAAATTCTGAGAAAGGTTATAAAAACATTGGAGACTGCTGCCTTGGCTTTCATGACAAACCTTAGAGGAGTCATTTTAATCTCTGTTCTCAGTTTCACAGCGACAGTAGCTGACATGTGACAGACTTTGCCTCTGCTTGTCAGATGCCATGTGTGGAAACATGTCTTGACATACAGTAGACAGAAGGGTTATCAAAACCCATTGGCTGGACAACAGGGAACTGTAGGACATTGGGTCTTAATTAATTATACAAATGTATTTTTAGAAGTAGATCCAAGGAGAGTAGTTTCCGCAGCTCTCTCGAGGAAGGCATTTTATCATTGAAATTCATTGATCATTCAGTTATTCAGTCCTTACAGATAATTTTGTCGAGTATGGAAAAAAATGATTTTGTAGGTAAAATGATAAAAAAAAAAAGGCCAGGAATTTAAAAAAATAAAATAAAACAGCCTGTTTAGATAGCTCTTTATTTTGTTAAATACAGCAATTATTTTTGACATGAAAATGCACATAAAGAAAATGTTACCTCCTTTTTCTCCAAGTAATTTTCATGTAGAGTGATTTTCTTCAAATTTACTATTCCTGAATAATTAGTTTTAACCCTGATAGCCAAGTACCCTGGTTTCTGTACTTGGTCCTATAGTAATCTATCAAGTATTTATTTTTGTGGGCGTGCTGTGGTGGCGTAGGGGATAGCGTGACCCACGTTTGGAGGCCTTGAGTCCTCGACGAGGCAGTTCAATTCCGGACCTGGTGATATTTGCCGCATGTCTTCTCTTCTTCCCTCTGTCAGCCTACTTTCATATAAGGTGCACTAGAGCCCACAAAAGACCCCTTGGAGGGGGAAAAAAAAAGTACACTGCCTGGCCAAAAAAAAAGTCGCCACCAAAAAATGGACACACTCTCTAATATTTTGTTGGACCGCCTTTAGCTTTGATTACAGCCCACATTCGCTGTGGCATTGTTTCAATAAGCTTCTGCAGTGTCACAAGATTTATTTCCATCCAGTGTTGCATTAATCTTTCACCAAGATCTTGTATTGATGATGGGAGAGTCTGACCACTGCGCAAAGCCTTCTCCAGCACATCCCAAAGATTCTCAATGGGGTTAAGGTCTGGACTCTGTGGTGGCCAATCCATGTGTGAAAAAGATGTCTCATGCTCCCTGAACCACTCTTTCACAATGTGAGCCCGATGAATCCTGGCATTGTCATCTTGGAATATGCCCGTTCCATTTGGGAAGACAAAATCCGTTGATGGAATAACCTGGTCATTCAGTATATTCAGGTAGTCAGCTGACCTCATTCTTTGGGCACACAATGTTGCTGAACCTAGACCTGACCAACTGCAGCAACCCCAGATCATAGCACTGCCCCCACAGGCTTGTACAGTAGGCACTAGGCATGATGGGTGCATCACTTCACCTGCCTCTCTTCTTACCCTGATGCGCCCATCACTCTGGAACAGGGTAAATCTGGACTCATCAGACCACATGACCCTCTTCCATTCCTCCAGAGTCCAATCTTTATACTCCCTAGCAAACTGAAGCCTTTTTTTCTGGTTAGCCTTACTGATTAGAGGTTTTCATACGGCTACACAGCTGTTCAATCCCAACCCCTTGAGTTCCCTTCGCATTGTGCGTGTGGAAATGCTTTTGCGTTCACAATTAAACATACTCCTGAGTTCTGCTGTTGTTTTTCTTCGATTTGATTTGACCAAACGTTTAAGTAATCGCCGATCACGATCATTCAGGATTTTTTTCCGACCACATCTCTTCCTGGAAGACGATGGTTCCCCACCATCCTTCCAGTTTTTAATGATGCGTTGGACAGTTCTTAACCCAATTCTAGTAGTTTCTGCAATCTCCTTAGATGTTTTCTCTGCTTGATGCATGCCAATGATTTGACCCTTCTTAAACAGACTAACGTCTTTTCCACGACCACAGGATGTGTCTTTTGCCATGGTTGTTTAAGAAATGAGGAGTTACTCATTGCATCAGCTGAGGTTAAATAACTTGTTGCCAGCTGAAAGATAGTCGCCTATGCAGTACTTATCCAATAGGAGGCTTGTACCTATTTGCTTAGTTAAATCCAGGTGGCGACTTTTTTTTTGGCCAGGCAGTGTATTTATTTTTGTGCTATACAGTTGATTCAAAAGTGGTTAAGGTCTTTTCATTGCTGGTTTAATTCCAAATAAAACAAGCAGTTGTCAATAGAAGACTCAGGACTACTTCAAAACTAGTTTTTCTATTCTTATCTGGGGCTTCAAACAATTGCTCAATATGACCTAGAAATTGACAGGTGGTTAAAAGAGTACTTTATAACTTGTGTTCAGTACGTCTTTAATCTTCTACCGAGCCTCCTAGGGGATATGTAGGATTTTATTTTCTTTTATCTTCTATCTTCTATTAGTTATGAATAAAAACATGCCAGAAATTATACATTGTTTGTTTTGTTTCTGTTTTTTTTTTTTTAAATCTTGTATATCCTGCTGTTTGCAGAATATACAAGATTGTTTTTACACAAGCTTTGGCAAGACTTTAGTAAGAAAGCAAAATATTTCTTTCTGCATGTTTGGGAAGTAAACTGTAAAACATTCTTCGTGCTGTGGATGAGTTACCTAAACAACAAATCATTACAAAAATCAAAACAGATTGCTTTGGAGAGGGATTTCATCAAATTGCAATTTCCCAGAGCATCTGTATAAGTAATGTTTACTGAGGCTCAATTACCATTTCAAGGGATATTACAAGCTGAATTATAGCTGTGTGGAATGAATAGTGATGGGAAATGTTCAGAGTTTCATGCAAAGGTCTCTTCCATTAAGAACTGGCATGCCATAAAAGGCCAGCTGGATTATAGGTGTCAATTTCCGACTGAAGATTTCCTGTTTGCTGATGGAATGGTGTCAAAAGCAGAGGTAATCCAAATACAATGATTCCTGAGTCTTGATCAAAACACTCATGACTTAATTACTCGGATTTTCAACCATCACACCTACTGTGTTTCCTGTTCCCCATATTCAGTGGCGGTGATTATGAAGCCTGGGTCATAAACCCTTGAAATTATCTCTACCTCTACTCAAATTAATTAGTCAACAAAATGAACCAATGTGAGTCTGCAAGGAATGATTCTTTTGTTCCATATTTAGGATTCCCACTCAGGCACCTAAAATAAGCCCTGATTTAACTTTATCATCTGCTTTTTTTTCTTAACTCTATCACAAATGGATTGTCTCTGATGTTTCTGTAACTTTTCTGCTTCTATAAGCTGGTGCATGACAATAAAAGAGGTATTTGGTTAAATACCTCTTTGTGAAAGAGCAGGGAACTGTTGAAAGCTGCAGAGGCTCTGTATTGGATTGAACATTCCATCTGGTTTGTATATCAATAAGGTAGGTTCGTGACTTTGAAGTGATTGATTTGGTTTGAGGAAAAGGTCATGTTTAATGACTTGTGCTTCATGCCAACCTTGATCTGTTCCAATATTAGGCAAGTAAATATCTGACAGCGCCCAATGTAATGAAACCGAATGAAGAATTAATTAGGGAGCTTTTTATTCTTTTAATGCAGCTCACGGTAGACACTCTGTTTCCTCTTATTTCCTGGAATTTTTTGTCTTTGCAAGCATTTTTTTTTTTCCCAATGATTTTATCAGAAAATATTATGAAGTGAAGCTAAAGATAAACCAGAAATGTTGATGTTCACAAATGAAAAAAACAACACCAATTTCACACCAGTATTTTGTTCTTGTTCTAACATGACTCAAATATCCAGGGAGTCTGTTTTTCGGGAAGCTGAAGCAACTGCAACATAATGAATACATGAGATCAAGAACAAACTGGGTCAACATGTTCATCTGCACTTTGAGTAATACAAAGTGATATTAACTGCATAGTTCACTCAAAAGATGCAAGAATATTAGTTTGCCAGTAAAAATGTTTACTACACTTCTTATTTTCTTTAAATTGGCAAAATGAAGAAATTTTTAAAATAAAGTGTATGGCCCAAGAATGATTATTGTGTAAATACATAATGAGATGCAACAATAGCACTATATGGATCCTTATCCCTGGTGTGTCTGGGAGGACCTAAATGTGTTGCATCTGCATCTTGATTTAAGATTTTCAGTATGTTCAGTATGAAATTGAACAAGATCCAAAATAAGATTTTTTTTATTTTGTTTTGCCAACTACAACTGTAGTTCTGCCAACTCTCATTTGACTCTTTTCTCTGAGCTTTTAACATTAGATTTTAATTTATTTCATTATGTCGTTAAAACAAAGTATAGTTAAGTCAGACATTTTGCAGCCAGTCAATTATTTACATTAGTATAACATCAGCACATACTTTTCTTCATTAATTTTCTGAAGAAGTCAGAAAAATACTAGCACATTTTTATTTTTAGCTAGACATCTCTGTAAAAACGAGCCCAATCCCAATTGAGATGTAATTTCTCACCTCTGAAACAACGTGTGATCATCAGTGTTCTTGTTTGTTGTGATATTATGCTGTAAAACATTATTTAATCAAAGATTTATCTTCTGGGGAAAAAAAACAAGTTATCATATCACATGAGGCATCAAAAAAAAAATTATTTAAAATTAATTATAATCTGCAGTGGAACATTCCAGTCTTATTTGAGAATACTGCATAGATTTAGGACAAACAAAATAGAAGAAGTACAGGGGAAATTAGAATACAGCTGGAATGCTTCATAAAGAAAATTGTGAGCGGTCATAGAACTGGCTTTATCCCATCCAAAGACATCCCCTATACAGTATTGCTATATAAAGCCAACTGATTATAGTGATTGCTGTGCATCTTGTGGTATCTTTTTATTTTTTACTTTAGTGAGCTTTTTAAAAACCTCTTGTGAAATAATGCAGTGGAAATGGTTACATCATTGCAGAGCCGAGTTTCTTTTATTGCACATTTGTCATGAAAAGAAAAAAAATTACCATTGGATGGTGGTAGCGAGACAATTACTTCAGTTCTTAGCCTGTTTTCTAGTCCTGCTTGGTCATGCAGAAATCAGTTGCAGTCACACACACTGTATATATGGCAAACAATCACAAAGTATCCCCACAAAACTGTCTTGCTCTTGAGGGTGGTAATTAGTTTGGCCCTCTGACACTAGTACGGCTCTTGAAAACTCTATCAAACCTTTTAGTAGTTATCTATATGGCTCCTGCCAGACTTAAAATTAGAGTCATATGGAATGTAATTAGAAAGAGGTCGTTTAATTACACTGTCCCAACAAATGCTATAAGAGCCTTGCCAGACTGATGACTTTCTCATTTGTGTTTTATGTGTTTTAGTTCCAGACATAAATGAAATTACATATTTGAGTGCTCAGAGTGATATCAAATTTTAAATCTGACAGCGCTGCAAAATAGAGCACAGGCATCCGATGTTAGTGGCAAAGCACCGCTATGTATTACCTCTCACAGAAATTCTACTGAAAGCTTTCCCTCTGCAATGTTCATTGTCTTGCTGCTTCATTACTATTCCTCAATGTAAGTGTACTGTACAGAGATAGAAATTTGACAGAGTGAGTTAGATGACCAGATGTTTCTCGGTGCAGATAAAGTAGTCTCAAGATAAATGTGATGCAGTCCGTGGCTGCGATAAGCTCAGTGTGCTGCTTGTGTGGCCATTCACTCCCTACTCCTGTCTCAGCATTTATCAGTGGGTTCTATAACAGGCTGACCCCCTGACCTGCATGTGCTTACATCATGCTTTTCATTCTAGGCACAGTGCCACGGTGGCGGTGAAAGGTGTTTAATGAACTGTCTTGTAAGGAGAGGGTTGCGGTTGCCCATCAGCTCTCATCTCTTCCTCCCTCCTCCCTATTTCTGCAACTCTTTTTATTTACAGCTGCTTTTTGCTGAGCTGGTGCTTTTACTAAGAAATATGATACCCTGGAGGTGTGAATAGTTCATCTGTAAACGTTATTTGCTTGGGATTTGCATGTTACGGGGTGAAGTGAAGATCACAGAAATATTTTGTAGTAGGAGAGGAGTGATTCCTGGTGTTCTCTTTGAGATATACATCAACAAATAAAAAGCAGTGCACAAAATCACATTATTGGCTTTAAAACCACACAAAAAATTTTATAGTGTTGAAAGTGGTATAATTAGAATTTTTTCGAATTCATTCTTTTTCATTTAATTGCATTTATTGGTCTGTGACACCAGCCACAGGTCGATGGTTCTTTGTTAGAAGCTGCTGGGAATGTGTTAGATCACTTTCACTGTTGATTTATTCTGTATTGACCAGTCTGGACATAAATAGAAATTATGGAATAAATAGAATAGTTTTCAAGTATATTGTCTGAATGTATGGATATTTCCAGCACTGTTTGCAACAATTAACGATTTTTAGACCTTTACAAAGACTTGTTCTTTGTATTAGCAGTATCGGCTCTTACTCTGCATTTAAACTATTGTGCAGAGGCCACCTGTAAAACTTATAGTGGGTCACGTCAAAATGGAACGTCATATAGATCTTGCAAAAGTATTCATAATTCATACTTTTTTTGAAGAACTCCCGTAGTGGATGAGCTGAAAATGCAACCCACTTGCTAGATTCAGGAGTGGACAAGTTTTCCTGAAAAAGGGGCTTGTCGACTTGGATGGGAAAAGAACATTATGTCAAAAATATTGAGCAACATGTCAAGGTACAAACAGGAAGTTAAAGCTTGGGTACAATGATCCAAAGAATTGAATCAATTTAACTTTAGGTTGGATTAATGACAACAAAGTCAATATTCTGGACTGGTAATCACACAGTAATCTCACTCTCGTAGAAATCATGCGGGCAGAACGCAAAAGTTGTGCTAGGAGTCAATTTTCAGTTTTATTTGGAGGAAAAGGGACAAAATTCCTGCAAACAATTGTGTAGGGCACCTAAAACATTTAACCTTAATAATTCAGCTAAAAGGTAATGCTGCTGAAATCTGAGAAAATTTATGTAGATATCTGAAATTAGGAAAGTAATTAAAAAAAACTAGAATATACTGTCACTTATTTTTCTGGAATTTAGTCTGATTTAATGTCAGATTTTTTCCCCCACATCTGGTTTCAAGTTATATCCTGCACATGCCATTGTTCATCCTCACATTATATTTCTCAATTTTTAAACTGCAAACATAGATTACAAATATATACAGTTAGCCTAAATGTTTCTTAGAAGAAGATTCCTATGTACCACAAATAATTCGACTTACCCACTGTTTTTCTTAAACAAATTCCCAAATTACACAAGGTTTGAGGTTACTGGAGTGTAAAGCAAACACAATTAATTTGATGCTTACAGGAGCAGGAAGTTGCCTGGAGTGAGTGTTCTCATATTTATGGAACAAACTAGGAATTAACACTGTCTTGTTTGTTCCCTTTGAGACACTTATAATATTTTTACTAATCTCAGATAAAATTAGATGTATCTTTGTGCTTTGTTTTTGTCAGTCCAATTTGATTCCTTTGGGTAGGGAAACAATGTCCTGTCCTGTTTTGGTTCCTTTGTGTTTTTCTGTGGAGAGTACCATCTTCCTGTTTATTCTTGTATTAAGACCTTTTATTGTATTTAGAAAGTACTGTGTGTATAAGGTTTTGCAATATCTCTTTAGTCAGGTGTTGATAATATTACCCTCTGTATGGTTGTGAATGTTGGTTAAATTAATTTCATTCAATATAATTAGACAGAGCTTTGGTCAAACTTCTGTAATGAACAACAGCACTGTTCTTTCTGCAATCATTCATTAGTCACAAATGTCATTCAGCTCAAAATTGAAAGCATTATCAAACCTCATTTGGAATAATTTCCATGGTGAGTACAGGTTATTTAATTTGTAATGAGATAATTAATCACAGTTGCCAATGGTAAAATTAATTATTGCTTGTAAAAAAAATATTGTTGGATCAGGACAGAGTGGCTTTCACAACAGGAGAGCCAACAAGGAGAGTTGGAGACTGTCAAACATTTAATCCATGTGTAAGACAATTTGTATTTTGGTTTGCAAAAAGTGAAAAATGAGCTAGTGACAACAGGAGGAAAATGAAATACAACATCTCATCTTAAAGGTGAATTGAAAACAATGTTTTTGTATTAGCAGTAGTGTCTGTCTGTTAAACTAGTATACTTATAGATTGAAAATACCTTTGGAAACTGTAACAATGCAAGGATTGCTTCTGACTTCTGAGCTTCCTGGTTTTGCATGTGCAAACGTTCATGATCATGAATACACGCACAAGTAATTAGCAACAAATGAGAAAAGCAGGAGCAACTTGCAAACCCCATTTAAGAACATTAAAGATAATAGAATCCAAAGGCACTGGTTGCTAAATTGTAAAACAACCAAATCAAACATTGTGCATTTTTAGAAATAAAGAAATAAAGCTAGATTAACACTGATTCACACAAACAGTTAGACTCCAATGCGTTCTTCACCATAATGTTCTAGTGTAAATCTCAAGACAGCCAATGAGTTCTAGACCTAAACCTGCCTTGGAAATTAAAGACATTATGGGTCAGATGCATATCCTGCATAGTGTCTTGACTACAGCTAGATATTTGGAAAAAGGGGGGGGGGGGGGGGGAAATACACAGATACTCCATTTTTTTGTAACTTTATAAAGCCCTGCATACCTAAAATTTTGATTTGTTTAGATTTCAATTCTTCCTAAAATTGTTTGAACATCCATAAATTGACTTTCTGTTTCACATGTCTGGCTTATATAGTTTATTTTATTTGACTCCCACATAAGAAAATATTTTCACACTTCAAATAAACAGATTAAAACAATTTTTTTTATTTGAACACTCATCAGTGAAGTAGGAAGAAAATAAATTTTAAACATAGAAAGTCCAATGCACAAAGGAGCAAAAGATATTACAAGATTATAAATGAGAATCTGGGCAATGGGATGACCTGCAATCGTAGTTTTATTTGCAAGTAATGAATGCACAATCTGTGTAATGGTTCAGATTGTTCCAAGGCCATGATGAGGAAGGAGAAACAGATGGAAGCCTAAAGTGGTTTCTCAGGCAACTGTCATCCGATACAGGAAAACAAAATCCAATTCTTAGTGTTTCCAATGCCCCATTATTATGCACTACACCTATATATATATATATTTATAACTTGTAGGGAATTTTAACCTGAATTGGTTACTAAATATGTTGACTTGGACCAAATGTTAATATAATGGAGAAGCTTTCTTAACCTGTAATTGAAAATGTGTCAGGTTCAAACAACCTAAAACATTCAAACACCACACAAATAGGAGAAAGACAAGAGAGTTTTAGATTTACTTGTTGCAAGGAGAACGGACAGGAACGTGATTCAGTTACAATCTCCCACCATTCTGAAGCACGCTCTGCCCAACCCTTTCTTTTTATTTACTTAGAGTGGTCCCTAGTTACAGAACTTATTCTGTTTTCTTGAGCTAATTCTGTTATGCTTTGAGCTAATTACAAAGCATTGCTATTTCTTCTGTTCTGGTATCTTGAGTTAATTGCTGCTTCTTCTGTTCTTCTGTTCTCTTGAGTCACAGGCGTGTTGCACCTACGGGCTGACGTAGTGCAGAGTGCAAAGTGCAGAGTTCAGTTCCTGTTTGCGTCCTTCTGCAGGCGGTTAAGCTCAGTTCCTGTTTGTTTCCTTCTGTAGCTACAATGCAGGAACTGATGAACTCACAGAAGAATGGGAGCTGTTGTACAACAAAATAACTTCACGCAACAAACACAATAAACATAAGATAATATATACTAAATATTTCTAAGAAAATGATTGCAAGAGATAAGAAAATAGGAAACAACATTTTTCCTCTTGAAACATGTAGAGCTGCAATTAAAAGTGTGTTATATGTAATAAATCTGCCAGTTTGTCTGGCACACATTCAGATTATAGCCAAAGCTTGGTTACCATGGACTTTATACACAGTATAGTCTCAAATGTCAAGCAAAAAGCACTTAATCAAACTACCAAAATATAGTAACCCTGAAATACCTCTCCACAGAATTGTAATGAATGACTATTGTATAACATTGATGGTTAAATATGGTAGACTTTCAGCTGAAGAGGGGATGACAGTAAACACAGCTTAACTCTGATATACAAAACCCACTTTGCATGCAAAACAGCCACATTTTTCATAAGTGCTCAGTGTTACAATTGACTTTCACTGTGATCTGACACCAGGAGCATTGGCAAACTTTTTTGTATTTTTTTGAAAAATACTCTCGATGCGTCTTTCATCCCTTATGGAACAATAAATGCATTTGTTGACAGAAAAGTTTGACACTGCCTGTCTGGGGCTTTTGCGTTCCTTGAATCTATAAAGACTTCCAAGCTGTAGTAAAAGCATAAACACCAAAGGATGAGCTCTGCTGATTTAAAACTGCTGTGTAGCTGATGTGCTCTCTGCCTTTGTTTTCTTTCTGTTGATTGGAACTTGAATTTTATATTTTTAATGTCTGTCATGAATCCTCTGTAAATTAGGCAGAGAATGAAGAGGATGAGTTATGAGCAGTACAATAAACAGCTTAATAAATGTTTAAGAAATAAATCTTGTATATTTTTATAAAGTTTATATTTTGTTTGTTAATTTTCTGAAACTAACTGCATTCCAGTGATTAGCACAGTTAGGTTCTGCCAGGTTTAATCATGGTAGTTTTATAACTCTATGCCCTTCAAGTTGGACACTACATGACAAAAAAAATCGAATTTACTCAATAAATTACTCATACTTTATGTGATACATTTACCACCTTTTCACATGTTAACTTACATTTGAAGCAAGCACATTAAAGACAAGAACGTTATGGCTCTCTGCTTGTGCAGTTCTATTGATCTGTTTTACTGTTAACATTTTTACAAAGACACACAGCTGTTGAAGTGCAATACAAATTCATCTAATCGGCTGTTGAGGACAAACGGGAACACTCGCTTTGAACTGTAAACAGTGAGTCCTGAAAAATCATTAAATTAACACCTGTTGTTTCCTATTGGACTTTGCTTCCTAGCAAAAGCATCTCTATGGAGATTGTGTTGTTCTCTTTATTCTCATTAGATTGATCTCAGGAACAATGGGTCTATAGATCTAAACAGCTTTGTGACTCAGCAGATTCACTCTGCTGTTACTATCCAGGTCAAAGCAAGCTGTAGAGTAAGCAGCCTTTTTTTTTACATGGGCCCTGATAGCACTGGTATTGTTAAAACCGCTACTGGAGAGAAAGCACATAAACCTCATGGCCTGTCTGCAAAACAGGATGATCAGAGTTTACCTTGATGTTAGGCCTGTCACGATAGCAAATTTTGCTGAGCGATTAATTGTCTCAAAAATTATTGCGATAAACGATAATATTGTTTGAAGACCTTTTTACACTGATTTAATGGAAATGACATAATAATCCATGCGATTTCCTGCCAAAGATAGATACACTTTATTTTCAAAAGAACACTAAACACTGGAACTGATAAACAAAATAAACAAAACAACCAAAAACGAAAATAAAATGGTCTCCATTAACAAAAAACGCACTTGAAAAAAAAAACTAAACAACATAAAGTAAAAGTGGAAATAAATACTGCATTCAACCTAAAGACTGCAGATTATGAAGTCTGTATACTATGTTGCCCTTCAGTAATAATTAGATTTAAATAGAGAAGATGGGCACATCGACTACCTGATGCAATAGTTCACACTACATGATTTTTTGCTGCTATTTTTCCCCTTACAACAATCTTAAAACGTTGATCTTTCTAAGATTGTGTGGTGTGTTACGGTAGATCATAGTGGCCGCTCCGATCCAAATCAGGGTTTTTTCCCCGACTGGGCGCTTTAACGCAGCCTCTTGAATGTGACAGGTAGCCAATCAGAAAGCGCGATTCTCCTCAGTGCTTTCTGAGGGGAAATTACGTCGGGGAATCCCAAACAGCTGATACGGCGCAACCCGAAGTCCAGCGGACATTGGAGATGATATGTGGAAACAACATTAATGTTTATTCAACATGCAAAGAATATAGAAATGACAAGGGGAGGAGTTGGAGCGAAATTGCTACCGCAGTTGATAAACCCGGTAACTTTTCAGCTGTTCTTCGTTAACGTGACGTAAATAGGTTATAATGATTTTCATTCAGTCAGGACTTTACGCTGACACTAGCCACATGCATTGCAGGTAGATTGTAGTAAAGCGTTGATTAATGCCTGGTTTTAAAATTAGTTAACTGAACTTGTAGCCATTATTTTGTGCCCATTGTTGGACACCACACGGCAGGAACGAACCCGATCAAACCGTTATATCTAGGATTTCTGTCGGCTAATGTGTGGTCTGTCAGGTTTTGAATATGGGCCCGACAATCGGCGTGCGCTGGGCTTTACACTAAGGAAATGAGGAAGGGAGGAGTCAGTGGAGAGCACCGGAGTTGAGCCTTTTTTTCATTCAGTGTCATTAACAGAAAGAGAAAAAGGCCGGAAGAGACGATAATGCCGATAATTAAAATGATGTCGATAGTTTTAATTTATCGCACGATTAATCGATTTATCGTTTATCGCGACAGGCCTACTTGATGTCTCACCTTGGATATTGCAGAGTGTAATGAAGATGTGTGTGACTGAGCAGAAAGACTTGCTGTGTACCACTGGTCTGACATTTCTGTGTCTGTGTAAATGGAATTAACTTAAATTGCAATTTTCTAGTCAGATTGACTACCACAGATGATATGATTGGAGTGGGACATACCTGTTACGGAGTAAAGCTTCTTCTCAAACAAGACGGAGGCTCGTATTTCTTTTACTGAACCTTTCTGTTCAGTATTTATTGGAGAAAAAGAACGGCGTCGGCTGATAACTAGCAACAACTGTTCGTAACCAAGGCAATCAAAAGTCAACAAAGCAACATAGTGACAAACAGTAACAGATCCTTAAGCATTCTTCAAAATAAAAGACTTCCTCTATTCAAATAAATCATGTCTTGCACTTAAATATATTTCACTTCACCTTTGTAATTATATACAATCATGTTCAATACAATTAATAATAATCATCATATAAATTATGCTTAACATATAATTGTAAATCAGTCACTTATCATGCAAATATACCGAACAACATAAGTGTAAAAAAGTCACAACAATACCAATTATTGTACATTAACACCAAACAAAAGTTATCTTGTAATACCATAATAGCATATTGTACTAGCAATATGCTATTGTTAATATATTGAAAAATGAAAAATATATTGCTAAAATAAGAAAGTTTTTACATTATATACTGTAGCTCTATTTGTCATTTGCTCAGGTGGCAGCTCTAGGCTCCTGTATGAAATTGCTGTACATTTATAGTGATATTAAAGCAATATTATTTACAACCCTTGGATCAGCCAGTTTCTGCAAGATTTGTCCTTCAAGCTGTAATAAAGACGGAGGTTCATGGCACAGAAGGGGGCCACGGTATTTACCAGCTTCCTCACCTCACCTAAACACAACTGAGAACTTATGGACCAATCTCAAATTTGACATTTACCGTGGAGGAAGACAGGACTCATCTCTAAACAGCATTTTGGAAGCTGAGGTTTCTGTTTCAGAGAATAGTGACTGTGTGAAGACCAGGATGCGGACAGACTCTTTGGCTGGAAGGCCCATTGCAGTAGAAAAAAGAGCAGTGATTATATTGGGCATATTGGATAATTCTGGAATGCCTAAAATATGATAATTCATAATAATTCACAGATATGTGGCATCCATCCTGCCACTGGCACCACTTGCTAGGCTTTGCTTAGACAGTCACTGTTTGGAGATGACTGCCAAGGTATGAAATTAACCTATTGGAAATCACCGTTTGAAATTAAACAGCTTTCACTCAGTGGGATTGAAAATAGACATTATTGCACCAAATATTGTAAAAGTAGTTTTCTCTCTCTTTCCCTCTCTCTGTACTGTAGTTTATGTAGAACTTGTTTCATTTTCACATATTAACACCACACATTTTTTTCTGGAGACATTTACTGCAATATATCCAAAGGCTCATTGAAGCCCTGAGCTTTTTCTACAAATGGTGCAGATATATAATATTTCTTTACAGTACTAATCAGCACCATTACCACTGCACTAATGCAATGCCAATTGGACTCAGTGAATCTTTAAACAAGCACAATTATTTAAAGGATACTGTAAGAATATTTAAACTCCATCAAATATCTACGTGAAACTCACATCGCAGCAATTACACTTATTTCCCAAACCCAATTAAAATAAATAGACAGTGCTAGAATGGAGTTGTGCATTAGAAAGAAATTCTGAATAGACTTGTGTGAAGGGATTGTGGAAAAGGGCGCGGAATATTGTATATTGTGGTAGATCTACAAAGACTTATCATTTGGAAGTCCCACTACTTCAGCTCCAGTTTAAACAGATTGTAAGAGTCATTTTGAAGATGACCATATTATCACTGGTTTGCCTATAAGAATAAAGTAATTTTGTCAAGCAATTGTCAAGATTCACACTTGACATGACTGTGTTTTATCTTTGGCATTTCTTTTAAGTCTAAGAGAGAAATGATTGACAGAGATACTGTCAATCAGGGGAGCTGTGATGCCACTTTTGGTCATAGTTATTATGCTAGCCCAGGCAGTAAACATTTTGTCAATGCACGTTTATTTTGCCCCACATAAACTGCTGCAGGCAGTAGATTAAACCAGAGGAAAGAACAAAGTATATTTAGTCCAGCTCCCACATGTGTTATCAAGAATAGCGAATAGTCATGAAATGCAATTTAACAGAATTAAACATTTTCAATCATAATTTTAATCACAATCTTAATTACAATCAAGATCATTATAAAATAAAAAAATATTCTAGATTTTTGTGATTAAGAAAAAAACATGAAAACACTGAACAATTGAACAATAATTAGCTTTTGTTTATTCATAGTATACTGCTGAAGATTGTTCTTTACTATTAATGCTACTAAATACTATCTAGGTTCCACCTGGGCAGAATTATGGTCTAAAGTTTGTCTGGCTAGCTAAAGTCGGGACAATTTCTTGTCTAGTTTGACACAGTCCACTTCCCATCCATTCACTTCTAGGTTAAAACAGGTCAGTTTGACTCAAACTGTGAGCCAACAGGGATGAAAAATAGCAAATCCAATTCTGGAATTTGTTCCTGCCAAATTCTAGTAAGGAGATTAGTTACTTCCTGAAGCAAGGGTGATAAAGTATTTTAGGGAATAGGGTTTAATATTAACAGACAGATTATTGCTGGTGGAGGCAGGGCATGTCCAGTATATTCGGGGGGACAGAAGAGCCAAAATGCGAAGGAGATATTGTCCATTAATAACATAACTAGTAGTCATGAGAAATGTGTAATGACTTGCAGGATCACAGACATGTCAAGTAGTCGATATGAACTTCATCCAATTTCTGTCCTAACGCATATGGCAAAAAAAAAAAATCCTTTGGCTCTACCACATGAAAAAGTATATGGGACTCAGGCTTGTGTCTAAGGATACCTCTTGAATCTTTATGTACTTAGATATTGCTAACATGTCCAATTTAGGAAAAGTCAAAACTGTAATGATGTGTGGATGAGGATCAAAAAGAAAGTCAAATCCAAAGGAGCATAATTAAATAAAGTAGTATTATTAAATAAAGTCTCAATCAATGAAATTCAGGAAAACATTTACCAAACCTGGGATGAATGCACAGGAACCCAAGTGCCATAGAGAATGGGTAACATGGAGGACACAAAAGAGAAAGGAGGAGTAAACCCAAACAGGGGAAATGGGAAATCAAATCTAAGGACACAAAACTAAGCACATGGAATAAATAATAGCCCTAACTAAAATGACTGTAAACAGGCTGACAGAAGAACAAAAGCAAGACTGATCTAATAAAAAATAACAGAGAACATATAAGGAATCAAAACTTTGGACCCAAAACAACTCAAGATCCTGACAAAAACAAACCCGAAGCAGTGACATACTGATAACAATGTGTTCCCTGTAGGGAAGGAATCACCTTAGTACTCACCTGGAATGTCTGAGAAAGCTAAATAAATGTCAGCAATGTCTCCATATTTTCTTTTAAAAAGGTTTGAAAAAGATACACATAAAAAAATTACTTGATGCATAAAAAATTATTTTATATTCTTAAAGGAAATATTTTTAGTCGTGGAATTAACAAACATGACAATATCACTTTGAGAAACAATTTGAAAAAGTGAAATATAGGTGTAAATGGCTAAAAGTCTCATTTTACTGTGTGATAGAGAACTGAAATAAAAGGAGACATCATTAACACCTTACAAACACCTTTCTGCAACACTTCACTTACATCCTGCTGGATTCAGCTTCATGACGTCAAGGCGCTATTAGAAAAGTTAACACTTGCATTGCTTCCAGGAGTTAATGAAACATAATGTGAAGCAAGTGAAAGTTCTCCCAACTCTCAGTCTAGATAACTCAGGGTTCAGATGCACCTCAGTATGAATGTGCAATCAGCATATCACTGGTGGTCAGCAGGATTTGGATCCTCAGTGCACAAGAACAAATACAATTTCAAGAAAAAAAACAAAAACATATGGCTAAAAGGTAACCCATTCTTCATCCATTAAAACACAGTATGTTTTTTTCTGGTCACTGTTTTTTTTTTTTAGTTGATTAGGCAAGAAAGTCTGCTTTTGATAGGCTAGTTTATGAAACCAGCAATCATGCACACATATTTTAATATGCTGTTTATGTTTTAGAATATTTTGAACTGTTTCTCCCAGAAGATCTGCTGTAAAGGGTTCCTGCAGTTAAAATCAAAATGAGGCTGGATTTAAAGGAACTGTACAGAGCAGAAGGTCACGGGCAAACATTGAACAGCTGTGCTCCCAACACAGGCTTTAGCGGTGCTTGCAGGATCAGTGCAGGGCAGCAGCTGATCACATCAAAGGCCTCTGCTGTGTGAAGTGAGGCACAGTGGAAAGGATGTTATTATTCCCACAGCAGTCAGCCCACTGCTTGTAGAGAAAACTACTGGTGAAGTAAAATCTTCGGTTGGTAAAGTTTCCTTAGATGGATTAACCAACAGATGCTGAGCAGCTAAAGTAAACAAATAAAATGAACAATAACTTAAAGCAAGCTACTCTTACTGTTAATCCATTCATCCATTTGTCTATTGTCTTCTACTTATCATAATGAAAACTTCAAGCGCATTCTGGGTCTGGAATAAGATTTATTCCAAGTGGGACATAACTGGAAGGGAGGTGTTCAGGAGACGTCCAAATCAGATGCCCAAACCACTTTAAATGAACATTTTCAATACTGAGAAGCAGTGACATCACTCACCTGCCATCCTTCCCTAGATCAACAATCGGTCAAAGCCTCCTTTCCAACAACCTGAAGGCAGAAACATGGCTGTTTTATGAATATCACTTTGTGGAAAACAAATAAAAAACTATCTATTTCTAAACTATGAAGAGATTTTAATAATATAGATCATAAATAGAGAAAGTAGCCACAAATAACAATCTAAAGCAATAAAAATGGAAGAAATTAAGTATGTTTGTGTACCTTTGTTAGATATATAACTTTGTTTATCTAAAGATAAATCTAAAGAACTGCACTTGCTTGTAGAAGGAAAAACATAAACTTTCCTCAAACCAAGCTGTATAATATACTTTTTTAATCTTCACAAAGCAAAATAAGATTTAAGTCTTTTTTCTTGTAATAATAATGTCTTGTTTTTACTGAGTGTTTTTTTTTTATTTTTATCTCAGGTATGCAGAGTTAGCAGCATTAGAGATTTTCAACACCAAATACATTTCACTTCATATTAGAGAAAACAGTGAATTTTGAGCAGATTAGTGTTGCTTGACTGGTGTGAAAAATACTCCTAAGGAAGAAGAACTAAATCTGTGATCATCAGGACTATTTAAAACGTGACAACTCCAGAGGGTGAACAACCACAGAGGAGTTGCTGAGAGATTTCAGCAGATGTTAGGTGTCATATTGTTAATATGTTTGTGTACGCAGAACCCTTTTGCTGCATATTTAATTAATTCATGGTAAGTTTGCTGTTCATATATTGTAACCGTCTCTGTCTCTTTGCTCCCGTCTTTTTGTTCTACAGATCCCTCAAGTGAGTTATGCTTCTACAGCCCCGGAACTGAGTGATAACACACGCTATGACTTCTTCTCCCGTGTGGTGCCCCCAGACACCTACCAGGCTCAGGCTATGGTTGACATCGTCAAAGCCATGCGCTGGAATTATGTCTCCACTGTAGCTTCAGAGGGAAACTATGGAGAAAGTGGTGTTGACGCATTTATTCAAAAATCTAGAGAGGATGGTAAGTCTCCAAACTTATGAGAGCCACACTGATTATTTTATTGTTTGATATGTTATTTAAATCCCATCTACATAGCTACTATATAAGTCAACTTACCTAATATTTTATATATGTAATATAAGCTGAATATTTAATACTATGATTAATGTAAGGGGCTGCACAGTGGCGCAGTTGGTAGCACTGTTGCCTGGCAGCAAGAATTCCCGGCCCGGCGTTTGCATGGAGTTTGCATGTTCTCCCTGTGCATGCGTGGGTTCTCTCCAGGTACTCCGGCTTCCTCCCACAGTCCAAAAACAGGTCTCTCTAAATTCTCCCTAGGTGTGAGTGTGAACCGCGCCTCACGCCCCGAACGTTAGCTGGAGATAGACACCAGCACCTCCCGACCCCACTAGGGGTGGATGGATGATTAATGTAAATGAGCAAAGCTCAATGCTTACTAAAACATAACAAATTGATATCTCAAGCAGTTTTATTGATCCAAAACTGCTTCACATAATACTAATTTGGTTGACTGCCATTTGTTCCATATTGCTGTTGTAACTACATAATGTTTTAACTATTTCATCGATAGCATAACAAATAAGCCACAAAAAACAATATTTTTTTATTATACTGTCCAGGTTATTTCAATAGACTTTTAGCAGTTTGTCGGAGGTTACAGTGAATGAACATTTGTCAAGGTAGGGGTGAAATGTCTCCATCGTGGGTTTAAACTGGGTCTTTCACTTAAAAATGTTAAAGACCTTGTCATAATTCAAAAGTATTTGCAATGAAACAATTAACGTTAAAAAAACTATGAAATGTTTTACCATTACCATTTTTTTCACTTAACAGGATATTTAAAAAGCCAAGGGCTAGACCAATGTTATTATGCATTGTACACTTTTGTCAAATTTTTTTACGTTTTCCTATATAACTGTCAGCAACTGTATACCTGCTGTAGACAGGTTTTAGGCACGACCCTATAATTTTAAGAACAAATTAAAATATTATATGAGAAGGTCTCCTTTGGTGATCGCAAAATATAAATTAAAAATGGTTTAAAACTTTTGCACACAGGTGAAGCTCCATTTCCTTCCCACACATTGTGGCTCTGTTCAATTAAAAACTATGCACTGCGCATTTGTAGAGTCTGCAGTAGATGGAATGAGGGACATGAACTGGATTTCCAAACCTAGGAAAAAAGCCACAGGCTGAAAGGGAAATAAAGTTTGCTTATGGCGTCAAAATGATGCAGAATAGATGATCCAGCGTTTGGAATACATTCAGTTTGGCACAGCAGGCAGCCGACCCACACTTGCTCTGACCCCAGACCCTTGCTGTAGCTGAGAGTAATTGCTAATGACAAGTCCAGTACTCGTTGTGCCACTGCAACTCCTCATGCTTGGCAGCCTGAAGCTGCTGCCCATCATCATTATCCTGGAGAAACACCAACATTACTCCTGGAGAGTCCTTTAATGCAATCAGCTCATTTACCTATTGGCCAACCCTCACAGACAAACATAACGCAGAACATCACAGGACAGATTGAAGGATACTCTTTTCCTTTAAGAAAATGTTAATGAACCATCCCCATATTTACTGATTCTACTAATTACCCCAAACATAGTTTTTACATTCAGTATCTTTCTATCCTCAAATCTTATTAACTAGGGAAAATAATTTACTGCATATCAGGCATTTCATGATATAATTCTAAATATGTTAATATAAGCTGCTTGTTGCTGATAAAAACAATGTACTTAAACTTAATATTATTTTTTCACAATCTCTCTGCAATAAATGCTTTTCTTTTTTTCCCCACACTGCTGTACTCTTACTTATTTACTTTTGCTTTGGGCTAAACTCATGTTTTCTGCAACTACTGTTTTCCTTTTGGTCAAATATCTGAAGGGCATTTTAATTAATCAACAGTGAACACAGATATGATTTTACTCCAAGCTTCCACTGTCTACCTGCTTTAGGACCTGATGACCTCAACTATTTTCCTGAAATTAAAAGTGTATATATTTTAGATTGTTTCAGACTATTTGTGTTACTCTGACAGGCCTTTTTACCTGATTGGGAAAAAATACATAGTATATTTTGCAGATATACTCCATTAGAAGATATAGTAATTGTTCTGAAAAGTATTACCACAATTTAGTTAAAGTAGAGACAAAATTTTCATTTTATTTCAGAGATTTAATTTGATAGGCCACCATGAGGGAGAAACATGAAGAGCATTTTTCAACAAGTTGTTTGCCTAGAGAGTCCTGCATTTTGCACTGTGTTTGCATGTGAAATACATGATTTCCACAATATGATGCTACCACCACCAAGTTTCACTATGGGAGGAGTGTTATCGGGGTTGAGTGCAGTGTGAGTTTCCATCATTCAGTGTTTTACATGTACGCTAAATTTCAGTTTCCAGAGCACCTTCAAATAAATTTCAGAGATACATTTTACTTGGGCTTTAATATCATGACCTAAAAAACTTATTTTGTGCTAATGCAGGCAAAAGAAGTTATCATGGGAACAGACACAGATCTGATATTGGCAATGTGGAAGTACAGTAGTATGCCTCTGGGTCCTGTTAGACTAGTGCTTCAATTTTTAGCATGTAAATCAGACAAGCTTCTCCCCAGCCGAGTGTGATGTACTAAATGTTAGGGAAACGAAGGAGGGAGTTGTCAAGATAAATATGAACTGCAAACACAAAGTGTCTCTAGTTTAGAATCTTCAAATATACAAAGATAAATATCTGTCATTGCTGATATTTAATGTGGATTCTGATAGCCATTTTTGCTCCTGCATTTTGTCAAGAATCTGAGAAAGAGAGCTTAGTCAGCTGTCGTTTGATTAAACCACATAAACAACAGTTTTTAAAAAATTGAATAAAAGACAGCATGTTTTAGACTGACAACCACACATAGAAAATCATTGTTTTGGAGAAAACAATGAAGCTTTCACATCCTCTCAGTTTAAGGAAGAACGTGTACTTATGTGTCAAATCAGCCTGTCCCCAACTCTTCTTAATTTGACAACTAGAGAAAAAAAGTAAAAAAAAGAAAGAGAAAAGTAAATTCTCTAAATTTTGCACTGGCTTTGATTGATAATGTGACAGGCACATGGGGGAAACATGCAGCTTTGTCATAATCAAAACCCCAGGTATTTGGCTGCTAAATGGGTTTTGCAGTTGTCTGCTCTCATAATGAAACAGCCAGTTCAGAAGTGGCCAAATGTTCCATCTCATTAGGCAGCCAAAGGCCATACTGAGCTGCAGTCTCGCCCACCGAATGTCACAGCCGCTGCATGCATTTCTGCTTTATGTGGGGAAAAGAGCAGGTTTTGGTCAGGCTTAAACTGCCAACTTGGGATGTTGATTTGATTAACACTGCATCTGTGTGTGTAACCACAAGATATTTACAATATCCTTTCAACCCCAGTGAACACAGAGATTTCTGACCAACTAGAGGATTGATGCCACCCTCTGACCCCTCCACAAAAAGCTGTGTCACTTTTGTTACAAATGAAAAAAATATCCATTTGCAAATCTACAATTACTGGATGAAGACTCGCAAAAAATAGTTGAAATAAAGCTGTCTTTTATTGGACAAACATCCAAAATATACATATATATATATATATATATATATATATATGTATATATATATATATATACAGTATATACCATTTATTTTGGTCAATACAAAAATGACAATCATTTACTTGTTAAACAGGATGCAGAGGCAAACTCAAAAATATTTTTTGAGTTTGGAAAAGCAGTGTATGTATTTCAAATAAAGAGCAGTGAATTGCCTTGAAACATATTTTCCTAATGCCATCTTATTAAACCTTGCCATAAAAGAAAGGTAAAATTACTTATTAGAACATGGTTTATTTTTATATTAAAAATAAACAGAAATGTAGTGCCTTACAACTATCTGTAAAAAGAACTCTTAACTAAAAGTAAATTAAAAACCATAAATTACATTTCAATGTAAATATATAAAGACAATAAATAATTGTCATAGATAATGTTAAATGGAAAAAAAAACCCCAAATATGTCAGTTTTTAGTGAAGATACAAAAAGATTCTAAACAAAACAACACAGTTGAAGCAAAATTGTTCATCCCCTGGTAGATTTAAATTGAAAGAAATATTTTCATTTTACCAACATGTTTCTTCAGCTTGAAAGAACTGTTACCATTTTGTAGTGGCTTAACCAGAGTTCTGACCACTTAAATTAATGGGTGGGTTTTTCAGATGCTTTTCTTTTGTGTGAGATTCTTATGACTCCATAAAAATAGGGTTATTTCAATGGTTCCTACACATAATTATGAAGAATGCCAGTAAGTGTCAAAAATGCAATAGGAAAACTTTTCTTCCTGAGTTTGTACTACCATGTAGCAATTTACACATGTAGCAGAGAACCCTGAAAGAGCAGAAACAGCTCCCGATTAGCGTCAAAAACTCTTAATTGGAACAAGCTACTTCACCAAATTCTGTACCTACTGCCAGCAGAGGCAATTTAGTAAAGCTGGTTTGATTTACAAACACAGGCACACTTTCAGGAATATTAGTAATCTCTTTGAAAGTAAGCTGAAAGCAGCTGGAGTTGAGCTTAGGTTATCATTTTCTTCATGATGGCATTTGAATCAGAGTGCCTGTACAGGGGATAGCACAAGGTCTCATTGACAATATAATCTGGCATCTTACATTTATATTAGTAAACTATACATTTGCTCAGACTGCCTATTGGTGGAGTGACTGTGAAGTATTTCATGAGGTAGTCAATATCATTGAGGATGTTCCAAATAACCTCCTCTGGAGTCAAAGGGAAGGAAGAGCAATTAAGACAACTAAGGGGGCTGATGTAAAATGTTTCCTTAAATAGAACTGCTTTGACAGCTGTGACTGACAAGTTTGTAACCTCTAAAAGCTGAAAATAGAAAGACCACTCTATCTTCTGATTCTTAAAATGTTTTTGACAAAAGGTCAACTGCTGTATTTGTCAAGCCGTGAGCATTTTTTCTTGCGCTACTTAAAATTAAGAATATAGAGATAATGTTGACAATATACTGTACTTTGAAACAATACAGTTGGAGCTAGATGTCTGTGTTGTATTAAAAGACATAACCTTTTCTAATTGTATGGTATGAAATGAGACTAAACATTTAGAGTTTTAGATGATCTATCATTACCAAACTTGTTTTATTAATAATAAGAGAGAAAAGGACTTAATCCAGAAGTTAATATATAGTAAGATTACGATACTTCCATATATTTATGGAAAGGAAAGCCATAGTGATGTTATGGTTTTGTAAGCTTCTGGTAGGTTAATTCACAACATTTGAGTTCAAAATGTAGGATTTTAAATAGCATGCAAAATACACTTTCTTACCCTCTTCTTCCTTGGAGTTTCTAGGAGTGCAGGACAGTTTAATTCAGTCTGTCCTGGTGCCTGGTCTTTGTATTCTGTTTGAGTCATATGGGACAATGGCGATGGTAGAGACTGGTGGTAGGAATTTGTCCCGTAATCTGAGGATTGCTGGTTTTAGCCCCTGCTTTATGTCCATGTGTCTGTCTTTACATTCTTGAGCAAGACACTTCAACCGCCTTGCCTGCTGCTGGTGGTTAAAGAGCCCGATTGTGTTAATGCATGGCAGCCTTGCTTCTGTTAGACTGTCCCAGGGCACCACTACAATGCAATAGTCTGCCATCATCAGTGTATGAAAGTGCATGAATGGGTGAATGACCGATTGTAGTTTGAAGTACTTTGGGATCCTCTGGACTTGATAAAGTGTTATACAAGTACAGGCCATTTATCATTTACCATTCACAACATATGTTTCAATCTACTCAATTTTCTCTATTCCTTATTACATTTTCTGAACAATAAAGTCTCAGCAATTGCTGCAGAACTGCTGAGTAAGGTCATGGACTTCTGGCAAACCACTTTTGTGAATCCAGCATTTTCCTTTCTCACAATTTTGTAAAAGCTAGTCAAAATGTTTGGTTAGAATTTCTGGGCACAACTGGAAACGTATATGCAGCCTACAAACCTCAGTTACACCAGTTCTGTCAAGAGGAATGGACCGAAATTCCCACAAACTATTATGAGAAGATTATGAAAAGATTCTGAAAATATTGGGCCTAAGAATTACAGTTAAACGGTAATTCTCTCTCCCAAATAACAAGGAAAGCTGCGTAAACTTCTTTGGTGAAATGAAACCATTCTAAAAAATGTCATCTAGAAAACAAGGCTGATTTAATTTTGGATAGTAATAATTAAAAAGAAAACAGGAATATGTCTTTTTGTACCATATGTAATCATCTAATCTCAACAATATACTATACTGTGAGACTAGAATTAGAGCAAGCAGCATCTGCCTCTTTAATAGCTTGTTTAAACTGGGTAAGAACAGATTTCTCAGCAGAGAGGATGAAAGAAAGGGAGAACAGGCTTAGGTGATTACTGCTTGGCCGTGTTCAAACACAAAACCTGTTTGCATGGGTATCTCAAGTATGTCAGTCCCTGAATTTGTTTGTGCTGAAAAAGCATTAGCGTGTGGCCAATTTTTCAAAAAGCCATATATAATCTGCAACTGCTGCTATCACTGAAAGCCACAATCTTTGACACACCACGTCGTTTCCAGAAACTTGTGTTTTCATTTAGGTCTTTTCCCTCTCTCAAATAGCCCCTTGGGATTACATCTGAAGTGCCATTATGGAGAATGATTACAAGAGGGTTAGAGCAGTCTTCCAGCATGATGTCTGCCTTTTTGTCACCTTTGAAATTTTAGAGTGTCTTTGACATGAAAGTCTCTGGTCCGGCAGAAGATTTTATACTGTTTGTGTGTCTCTCTGAAATGTTGCTGAGCCCCCAGTGTCCTTATTAAAGCTTGAAGCCCTCTTCAATAATGGAGGCTGACACATTTATTTTAAAATTCTGAAAAGTACTGTGATATTTTTTTTAGTTTCATGTTGGAATTCTTAAACCATTGAAGTTCAGTGGGTGATACTGCAAAATATATAAATTGCATATGTATACTTGAAGAAGCAAATATGAAAAAAGTGTGTACACTGTGCTATTTTCTGTCTTATCAAGTTTAGAACAAGAAGCCTCCAGCCTGCAAATCATTTTTCTATGGCATGTGTTTCTTTCTCTAAGTTTAGACACTGACGGTAACATTGCCATCTAAAATTAATTGGATGGACAATTTTGAATTGTAATTAATCAGGTTCATATTTAAATGACAGTTGAGGCAGAGAAAGAAGTGGAAAGGGCAGAGACAGCACACAACAACACTGAGATGACAGGAAGATTATGCAAATTTTGGAAAAGAGGGTTGCTTACTGCACCCTTTGTCATGAGGGAAATGTCAAGAGGAAAAATTTGAATAATCACAAATCTGAAAAGGCTTAATAAACTGCAACTGAAGAGTTTCTCAGCAATATTTTGAACTTTTTTTCTTTAGATAATACAAGCAAGATTTGGAGATAAGTGATTTTTTTCTGGTTTCCGTCTATCAAAGCTTGCAATGCATTTCATGCAATTCAGGACATTTAAAAATGCCTACTTTGTTATTTTTACACAATTGTGAGGAAGTTATTTTCATTTCATTACCTTATGCACTAATTCCATAAAACTGAGCACCAGTGAATAGAAGCAGCTAAAAGTCTTGCTTTTTGAGATGATCAGTCAGTGTTTTATTTGTGTAGGATTAACTGTCCTACAATAATGTAGCAGTGAAAATATCAAAAGTAAGAAAACCATAAATGCCACTTGAATTATATGCCTATCCAGAGTTAATTTATTGCATGTCTGTTGGTCTTAAATGTCAGTTAAAGCTACTGCTACTTTGTGTTTTAAACGAGAGGGAAGTTAAAATACTAATGCATAATCAAGCTGCACCAATACAAGCTGCAGTCAAACAATGTTCCATTTATGTTGCTTAGACCAGTGCAGGCTCTACAGCTAATTATCGTGGGTAAAATGTCTGTCATTCCTTCCATCTCTACTACATCTGGTACTACACAGTCTGTTTTATCAACACTTGCCCCCAAAGGCAGTCATTGTCTCAGAAAACTGCATTTTAAAATGATCTTCTTTGAAAAACAGATGAAATTGCGATTGTGAACTGATGACAGTATTGCCAAGACTTATGGGTGCTTTTGTACAAAAAATATGGCAAAATATGCTTGTTTGCAAAATAATACAAGAAAACAGCAGAAAGGGCAGCATAAAAACAGTTATAGAGGAAGTGTGTGTTCATATGCAAATATAACACTTTCAATTTATTTGTGCATAGTTGGCATAAATTTAAGAACAAAGCTTAATACGTGCAAATAAATACTGTTTCTTATGTCCTTTCTATGGTGTTATAATTCGACAGACTAGCCCAAGTAAAACCTGAGTAATACTTTCATATGTAGACAGATATAATCTTATATTGTAAGTTTTAATAAGATACTATAGTGACAAGCAAAAAGCTAAATAGTTTGAAAAATATAGTGATTTAATGCTTTGTATGAAAGCTAAATGGTTTGAAAAACAGTCATTTTTTGCTGAATAATAAATTGGCATAATGTTTGTCAGGTTCTATTGTAAAATATATGCAGTATTACGGAAGACAATAGGCAGTAGGAGAAACGGGGATGCTTGGAAAAAAAACGTTTAGGCATTTTTCTAACTCTCAGGAGATAAACAGGTGTATTGATTTCAATGATAATGAATAAAGTGATTGCCTTGGGCTGGGTGGTGCTTGGAACATGGGGAAGTGGGAGCACTGTGAGGAAAAGAGCAAAAGAGGAAGAATATAGTAGTTGTAATGATAGGAGAATCATACTGGTTGATTTAAATGGATGAATGCCAAGGAGGAATGAGTGAAATCCAGAGTGTAGGTCTGCCTTGCAGGTCTGGAGCCGGTGGAGTGATGGAGGATTGGCAAGCTTGGAACTGGTCGATACAGTGACAGCAACAGAGACTTGGAACAGGTCGAACGGTGAGAGCGATGGAGGGTGGACAAGTCAGTTTGAAGGATGAAGGTGATAAGGAAGAGGTGCCTTTAGGTTGTCAGTTATTAAGATGAAGATCCAGAGATTTATTGTAGGTTTCTTCTTGAAGTGAAGGATCCAGAAATCAGCATGGAGGAATGACTGCAGGAAGCAACACAGCGTTTACCTTGGGAGTAGCCTGGTAAAAACCAAACTCCTGTCCTACACAGTTTGCGTTGTAGGACAGGACTTGGTTATAGAAAAGCGATTTCTTCCTGGAGCTGTGGATGCTGTTGATGTTTTAACCTTTACCCAATCGCTAATGCTTTGACGTATGTAATGCACCAGTTCAACTCTAAGAAGCTTACCAAAAATTGCCTGTGCAGTAAACTACCATCCTCCACTGCGAAAAGAGCAGTGGCAATCCGAACGAGGTGGCTGTTAATGTTAATTCAATATTTGAAAGCATGGATAATATGGACTGAATGGCTTTCTTCACTTCCTTGACATAATCGCTCACAGCTTCTTTTTCTGTTCACTGATTAGCCCAATCATAAAATATACCAGATGGAGACTTGCTCACCTCAGCATGGTGAATGCTTGTTGCAGAAAAACAAAATGGCCACTTAAAGACTTTTCAGACCATTGAAATATCCCTAGTTGTTTCAGTAATCACAATTTGGAAGATCAAAATAAAATTAGATAAACTAATACCTTCTAGATATTGATGCTAAGTGACAAACTCAATATACGTATGTGCCCCATATATTTATATTTAGAGCCACAAAAGATGTGTCTTGGCCATGTCTCTCTATATGATAGATTTTTAATCTCAATGAGACATACCTGAATAAATAAAAGTTGCATACATGCGTACAATATTAACATATAAGGGCAATAGAACAACATGACAAACCCTAAAAGAGCAATCTAACATAAAACATACTGAAGTTTTTGTGTGAGTTTATAGTCTGATAACTTCAAATGTACTTATCAGTACTTTTGCCAAAGGGGTGCACATGAATCTAAAAGAATGGTAATTAGCAGAAGCAGAAGAGCATAACTATGAAAACAAATAAAAATAAAATCCTATAAAAATTTTGTGACTGTTTGATATGAATACCAACTAATTACACCTGTAATTAGTAATTGCTGACATGACTACAGCAATCTCCAGGGGTTGTGCACAGTCAGAAGCTTAAAGATTTAAAAAATAAGGTTTTAAAATTGATTCTGCAATTTAGAAGGAGCCCATCCAAAGAAGCTAAAGCAGGCATGATGTAGTCACATTTGCATTTGTTTTGTGCTGTGGAGTTTTGGACCAGTTGCAGACAAGCACAAGCAAATAGTTTGTAATACTATAGACCTTTTATGACAGTCTGGACGACATGAATTCAAGGATCTATTTCTCAGAGTCTGTAAATTAGAGAAAGGACTTGACCTTGGTATGAAAAAAATACGGGCTCTGACAACTTTAGTCTGATTGCTTTTATTGGAAAAAAGAAAAGTATTTTCTACAAAGGCTCTTTTGAAAATGTAGAAAGAACTAGGACCCATGCTGATGGACTTTAGAGGGTTTATAATATAATGTCTGGCATGATTGTTTTGTCAATTTAGTATGAAATGTGATGAGATTAAATTTTCTTAGATTTTCTCTTAAGTGCAGATGATGTAGACTTTGATAGCTAATTTGAAGTCCAGGAAACAAATAAAAATGTCCATGACCTGGCGTTTCTGAAATGGCTTTCTTTCTTTAATTCTAAAGAAAATTCCTTGCCTATTTTTATATTCAGAATAATTTGGATAAAACTATACAACTTAGAAATCCCGGATAGGCGATTTGATGCTGAAATACAAGATTTTGATTATGTATTTTAGGTAAAGTTTCGTGACACAAATGCTAACTTAGCCCACTGATGAGCTTACTTATCTGCAAGGAATAATTAAAGAAAGGGGCAATTTCCTACACAGAGTTTCATGATATAGAATAGGGTAGGAGTAATACAGCAACTTGTTACCTTCTGGTTTATGAAGTAAGCCATGCCAGCAATTACTCTGAGTTCATCCATCAACTGTGAGGCCAGAGGACGCACATGAAGCTGCAATGTGTTGAAGTTTCATTTTTACTTTCCCAGACAGTTAGCAATGTAATCAATAGAAGTCTGGGTGTTTTATTTATTTATTTATTGAGGACAATATTGAACCTCTGCTGTTCATAAAACCCAATCATGTCTAGAGGGTAGAATCAGAAAACTGCTCATTCTGTTTACAAATTAAATATGTTGTGCTATGAAGTAAACACTGATACCCTCGAGAAAGAAAACAGGGAAATCATCACTCAAGGTTTTGCCAAAGTTTAAAGTGACAGAGACTTTTCTTCTGCAAAAAGATGAAAGCCAGATAATTGACATCTTTCCAAGAGTTTGGGAACCATCTTAAGAACTACTGCTTACGGTATCATGTTTAAAAGCATGTCATTGAATTAAAATGTGTGACAAATGACAAAAACATTTTTTTTCAGACAACATCCTGTTTTACTCAGATGCAACTAAAGTTGAATTTATGTTACTTACCAAATGCTTACTTACCAAATGAGCATATTCATTGAAATTAGGTGAAGTCAGATAAAAAAATCCAGAACACTTGTCTTAAACTCCAATTATAAGTAAATGTAAATTTATATCCAAACATATTCACAATTGATTTCTCTCTAATTTAATTTCATACTATATATAGCATTAACTTTATTTTTGACTTTTCCCTTAACTTGCTTATTTATGACGTGTGTTTTGTTGCAAAAGATTATCAAGGATGAGGATAGTATTTCAGATTGTGGTGACAGGATCTCTTAACTCCACAGTATTTGGGCTCATGACAGACAGTATTCCACACTCCCACACCAACTCTGAGCTTGCATCAGTGATGGTGAGTTCTTAAATGGAGTCAGAGATGACTGACAGGGTTTGATGTTGTCAAGGATTTTGCTGGAGTGCTGACCAGGTTGTTTTTGCCACAGAATTTGGAGTTGTGTCTGCAGTTGCTGTCTATATTTGTCACATTATATAAATGCATTACAGGAATTTCATGTAGTTATCAGAAGCCATATACCAGAACAGGACAGTATCATACTGTAACTGGTAAATTTAGCTAAATCGAACTGGTACTTAAATGGATGTTTTTATTAGAAGGTGATCCTCAGCCATGGTAGGGGAAAGTCAGGTTTTGTCATGTTGTAAAACAACTGGATTGAAGAGAAAAGTCTCCAAATTTTAGTCTTGGTCTCTCAGTTAGATAGCATACATCACCTGGTCAGAGCTTGGGGAAGAACGGCTAGAGAAATTTAAGGTTATTAGGTTCTTACTCATAACTAAGGTAAACTTTTGTATAGCTGTGGCTGTTGTTCATTCAGAAATCTTCTCCCTGTGTGTAGTGACCCGATCGTGAACACAAGTCACAGAGGTGAACTTCCCAAGTCTGGCCTTACCCTTTGGGAGAACGGAGAAGCTTAGTCATTCTGCAGAGGCATCACAGAGCCATGGCTTCTCTGCATGAAAAGAAGCAAATACAGCTTGTTCAGGCTAGTGTTAAATATGCCTTGTAAGTAGCTTTCTGGTGAGGTAGTCTTTGCACGTCTTGCTGTGGGGAGACCCCCGGTCAAAGTCAGAAAAACATAAAAATATCATGTGTTATGGCATCATTGGAAAAGTTTTTTTTTTTTTTTTTAAATACTAGTAGTAGTACTTTAAATCCTGCATAGCTGGGGTTACTTGCTTTATTTACAAAATTTTCTATAAATTCACATTTGAGTTGCTGTTTGTTTTATCTGAAATGTACAAGTTATGTACAGATACAGAAATATAAGTCCGGTCAAAATTAACATATGATGATGAATCAAATAAATAAAAATATTCATATTTTTAAAAAAATTACTTGAGATAGACTTTAGAAAAAATTTGTTAAACACAACAAAGACCATTATTACCTTCTTTAATTTACTCTAATTTCACACATCACCATGCAAACATATTTCTCATTACCATCAGGGCATCTCCCCATGACTATATTTGAAAGTCATCATAAAAAGACAACACGGCAAAGTGGAAAATTGCTTTCTAGTTGTTTGTTACATGAAATGGGCCTTTAATACCATAGTAGTTAACTCAGCTTTCTTTTAGAATAAAAGAAAGCCACAAGGTTTAAAAAGAAGAAAAGGAAGACAAAATACAAAAGAATATGGCATACCTCACCAATAATATCTTGTGGTCCTCCATCAAATTTATCTCAGGCATAGGTAATCAGAGCTATCAAATACATGATCTTAATTAATGTACTTATGCATGAGTCTCCAGTGGTTTTATTCATTAATTATTTTAAGAATAATAAGATTGAACTGACAAACATATTAACAATATATTTAAAGATTGCTTTGAATTCTCAAATGTTATTTAAATACATTTAAAGACAAATTATGTTAATCTATTTTACTAAAAGAACCCAAAAAACAACTTAATCAAGCCTCTGAGATTACAACAACAAACTTTGATTGTAGATGTAATGTAATTTTGTCACTAACATGTTTAGGGAATGGAATGATTTTATTACCCCATGCATCTTAAGTGATCTGAAATTTAGTCTGAGGACATTTAACATACTATGTAATACAGAATGCTACAAATAAATCAAATTAAAACATTGAAATGAAATCACACCATAGATTTTATTGCTGTAACTGGGTCTGTTACAGAAAAAAAAACATTTTAACAGAATAAATGAAAAAAATGTCGTTTTCTATCTTCAGTATTAAGTGGGTATTCAGAAAACAAATCTTCAGCCACATAACCATTTTCTTCTATGTCACATCGTCTGCAATGAGATAGAGCATCATATTTTATTTTATTACACAATGCAGGTTTTCTATTTTTCTGCTCTCTCGGTATAAAGAGTAATCTTCTCTCCAGAATAGATATTTACTCCAGCGGAGCAAAGCCAGACAGCGAGCATGTGTTTGTGTGCTGCTCAGTGATATCTGAGATGAGAAACTTGACTCTCACCAATCTCACACTAAACACAGTTCAGCCTCATTTTCCCAGCAGCACATGAACTCCAAGCTCAGCACACAAGCCAGTCCAAAGCAGCTCCCCAATTTTAACGTGTGCACTCAGCAAGTCCTCAATAAGTTTTCTGGGGTGTGTAAGAAATGTGTTGAGACACATTCCTTGTGTCTGGGATGTATTTCAAATACACACCATGCACTCATGTTTAGCACAAACACAACATTCCTTTGATCTAATGGACTGAATTCACATGAAAAATGACACTGATGTTTGCTATAATAGAGATAAATTGAAGTGGTATGGGGGTGGAATAGGAACTGTTCATCTTCTGTCCTTTAATTTGAAAACCACCCATGTGGTTCTGATATATACTGATTTATAATGTACCTATTTCATTGTATATGACATTTATAACTGAAGCTATTGTTGCTTGGTGTGAGCAGGAGATGAGAAAGTACTGATTTTCATTTGCAGTATATTTTTGAAACAGTGTCTAATAATTATAATAGGATAGTACTGTATTAATGACAACCTAAAGATTTTACTGTACAGGACTGATATTGCTGTCAGTCCTGTACAGCGAAATGAGTTCACAGTATTATGAGAGTCATTTATTAAACACTTAAAGCTAGGACTTAGACATCTTTTTGCTGTCTCTTTGATGGTGTGAGATTTTAATTAAAGCCACTGAGTGTATTCAGAGTAACAGCTAACTTATGTATGGGTTAGCTGGCTTGAGGTTGTGACGAACAAATTACAGATTATGTGTTGGTGTGACCTCCTGGTTGGTAGATCAAGGGCAAAAACACAACAAGACTATTTAATTTTACTAAGTCGTGCATATTGTTTAATGCCATTAACACACAGGGCATGTTGTGCAGCTCTTTAAAATTCAGATGAGCCTGATATCGCTGTAGCAGCAACAGCTTTAAGTGTTGATTTTCTGTAGAGTTTAGATTTTAATTGGCTAGTATGGGGATTGAACCCATGACCTTGGCGTTATTAGCACCACACTCTGACCAGCTGAGCTAACTGGCCATACATTATGTTGAGTTTTCATCGATATAAGAAAAACTTACATGATCTTACCACAATGAAGATTTGATAAAAGAGCTCATATTCTAATGTTTTTCAAAATCATGATGGTTTAATTTAAAGCCTTCTGCTATTTTTAAGTAGAATAAACCTGATAAGGCATTATAGCCCAATAATGCTTTTTACCATTTGGTAAAACCCATTATATAATAGATTCTGCTGAGTTCCACTGCATGGCTCCTTTGGTTATCTGATGCTGTCTTCATTTTTGACAGCTTAAAAGTGTGAAGGAGCATGGGCGGCTTTACTTGCAGAGGCAGCTTCAAAAAGAACCACACCTCACCCAGACGAGGTCTATTGCTCTTAGGGACTTTACTTGTGTGATGACAATAAAAATATGAGCTTTTCAGCTGGGCAATACTATCTACCTTGTGGAATTATGAAATAATTACATGTTTGGAAAAAATGCCATACCTAAACTTCTCTAAGTGTTATCAAAGTGCTGCAGAAATGTTTGAGTGCCACATAAACATTACAGCAATGAGATAATATAATTACTTGATTCCATGGTACATTATGCAAACACTTTTTCTGTGCTGATCAAGAGTCACTCATTTCTGTGTAGCAAATAGTTGTAGTGAGTATGAGCGCACAGTTCGACCCATTTTCTGATTAATTCAGCAAAAATTATTTTACCCCTTCTATTTAAATTGTGTATAGAGAATATAATTTGCATCTCTAGCTGGTTAGGAGTCCATATAGAAAAAGGAGATAGTGGTTGTTACTTGGTACTTTGCTCTGCCCTGATGTAGAGCATTGTTACATTTTTCTCACCATCTATGTGCACAAGCAGTAAACTATATGGAGACATGTCATAAAGGATACACATTTTTCATAGATGTGACAGGACCCATCTATGTCACAAAATGTATTTTACTTTTTTATGTGTTGACCACAAAATGTGTTTTTAGAAAGAAACTACCATAAACAGGCAACATAAAGCATGTTTTGTTTGGGTCTCTAATGATATTAGTATGTCATAGTTTTATTTAGGATAACATAACAAATAAACCCTGAACACTATTTTAACCATATGTTCGCTGCTATTTAGTTCAAATATAATTATTGCAGATCATTATTGCAATTGTTTACTAACTGACTATAAAAATAATTGTGGTTCAGTTAATTTTAATGACCAATCGCATTAGTGTAAAATTACTAGATTGATTTTAGAAGCCCAATAGAGACTCTGTGTTATGATGTTATTTATTGTATTAAATAAAAGATGTTAAGTATTATGCATGTCTCCTCAAAACAGGCACTACAATCTAGCATAGTGTAAAATGCTCTCTCAAGTGTTTCTCTGGCATCCACTGAGCTTAAGGCCTTACAACCAGGGAGATATTGTTCAACACCTAAAAAGCATGCTTTTTAGATGAAGCGCTTAAAAATATTCCAGGGATTAAAGTTTTAATGTTCTGCAACTGTGAATTAAAGCATGTTTCTGTATCTATTGCTCTAATAGCATCCCAATAAGCAGGCTATATACACAGTATAAACCTACACCTTCACTATATTCCCCAGTAGGTGTGCTCCTCTGCAGCACTACTTATACTCATGAGCTATGCTGCAATTATCCTCAAAGCTACAGTATATTTAATGTTCTTGCAGTTCTCTTTTCCCAACGGTGTCAAATGAAAAGGAATATTATTGTTCCGAGCTGTTAGGAGAGCAGAGACTGGTTGACAATGACGGACTCAAGAGAGCAGACTAGCAGTCTCCAAAGCAACTGATATTTTTAGAGGAGGATTGCAGATATAGCTCAGACATTAAGAGCAGTTTAGGACAAAGTAAGTGTGTTTTCCACGTTAGCAAGAAGTTCCGGGAAAGAGGCTAGAAATGTTACTGCTTGTACTCTGCTTAAGAAAATAAACTGGTCATCATCAGATCAAATAAAAAAAACAAAACAAAACACTACATTATGTATTAAAATAGTGATTACAATTCCATCTATGGAACAAACAACATCAACTCAACAAACATGTTTATGGTAGAACAGATCAGGTTTCTTCACTGCTGTTTTAAAATAAATTGGATTTGTCATCAATATTTTCCAGAGTTACATAAAATTGGATAATATTTATCAAAATAAAGCAAATTACCATCAAATACCATCATAGAACTATCCTGAAAAGGGACAGTGACTACTTTACTAGGGTTGTTGTAAACGAATATTTTAGTAATTGAGTAATCTAACAATTATTCTTATAATTAATTGAGTAATAGGATAAAAAAATATCAAATAAAATATTGGTAAATCTGGCACAAAACCAATGTTACTATCAGATATCAATATCAGTCCAATTTTTTATATTTAAGCTTCCCTTATAGTTACTTTTCTGTAGTTTAGAAAATTAACCTGTAACAATAATAGCTCACTTTCTAAGTTAACCTGAAGAAAAGTTATACTAAGACCTGAAATTATATTAAATTTAATAATAAAGAGGCAGGCTCACAAATGTGCTTGTTTATTGTTAAAGCTTGGAAAAAACAATTTTCTTTAATTCTCTAAAATATCTTTGCATCTAAAATAACAATGAAAAGGATAGATCAGTTCCTGAAAGTGAACACAGTAGTTTTCTCAATAAATAACTGATGTCACAATGATGTCAATTACAGTTATGTAAAATGCATTCCTTTAATTATCACTTTTATTCACCCAAAGATACATTTTGAGTCCATTCAAAATGGATTGAATGGATTCAGTCCATTCAATCTGCCACTAGAGAGTTAATCATATCTGAACAGCCCTAAAACACGTGTGACTTTACTCAAGACATTTTGAGGACAGTTTTCTTCTGACCACCATCATCCTGTGACCTCAAGAATTTTGCAATCTGAATACACTTTGTCTTGGGACAATCCACTGACCCGACATGACTTTCCTCAAACAGTAGATACTTGGAAGTCTCTCTGTTAAATATATATTTTAAAATCAACCCTGTTTCTGGTAAGATTAACCAGAAGCAGGTGATTAAACTTATTCTGAGGGAATAATTACAAGGGTTTTTATAAACTCACTTGGTTTCTCTTCAAAGAGAAAAACATGGTAAATCACAGTTTACTGGATTGATTTTATTGCTCTTTGAATTACCTGAGAGGGTACACATCTATTCTGATCTCTTTTGGGGACGATTACTTTGTATTGTGGCTATTTGTTTATTTGCATGTAAAGTGGGTTACTGTGATCTGATTACTGATGATGGATTTTAATGCCAGGTGTGAATGGGTGTGCTTAGTGAGGTCTACATTAGCTGAATCAGCCATGACACATGTTAATGTCAGGTCTGAGCAGGGGCTCTGTGCTGCTTTGTTGTCTGCTCTTCTTACAGCCCTGGTGGAACAATGCAATCCATCAGGGGTCTTTAGCCTTTTTAGTGCTACTTCTTACAATTAGAAATTGAAAGTGTTAGAGAAACACATGTTCTTTGTAATTTTCCTGTAAACACTACACCCTCAAAAAAATAGCAACTGGTTCTTGGCATCATGTAAGTAAAATGTGGCTGTTCTGAATTTAAGCAGCTATCACATAGCCTTAACATTCCTCTGTAATTGTAAATGCTAATTACCATTCATATAACTCTTATTTTCCCTTCTTCATTGTCAAGTCTCACCATAGTCAGTTAAGGTTGTTTTGGTTCGAATGTATGTTCCTCACTGAAGTGGGCATGAATATGGGCAGGATAATAGGAATGTGTGCGGGATGTGCATGAGCTGTGCATAATGTTCTGATGATGTCATTTGCAGCAACACTCAGCAATGAAGAACCTAAAGGTTTTGATGGACTCAAATAAACCCAGATTTTTTTTCTTTTGTCTGAAAGACAGTTAGAAGCAGTTCCAGTGACTATAAAAAGTATTCATCCCTTTGAACAATTTACACTTTTATTGTTTTTTTTACAATTAAGGTGTTGTAAAAAAAACACTAATTGATTAACAAAATGTGACTTTTTTGACAAAAAAGCACAAAAAACAATTTAATGTTAAAGTGAAAACTGATGATGACATAATGACATAATGATGACAAATAATAATAATAATAAAAAAAACATTTTTCATTTCATCTCAGTCATTAGCATTTTAGCAGATGTGAAGATTTAATAAACACAGAGCATTAAATGTGGAGAGTTGTGGAAGCTGGTCTTATTTAAAGAAAGCAATACTAGGAAAGACAAGGTAAAAAAAAGGCCTGAGTTTTTAATTATATTATGACAAATGCATAATTTGGTTTAAAAAAAAGACATCTTCAGACAAACATTGTTGATGTTATTGAAAGAAAATATTTAATGTAAAAGCTTGTTTCTAGGCCAATTGAAACCCACTTAAACTGCTAGGTAGTGACAATTTAGAACGGATTTGCATTACAAATTTCTACAAGTAAGGATCTAAAACATTATACTCTGAGGCAGCTTTCACCAATAACTGATAGATGGAAATAGTAATAAATAATGACAACTCAAAGTTGGTGCAGGTGAAGATACAGTTTCAGCTCAACAATCATGTTGAGGTTGTGAAGGACTCCAAAGTAGAGACTGACTTAAATAATGAATAAGCAGAACCTACAGGAACTGGGGGAAGAGCAGGTCATGCAGCATAGGCAGTGTAACAGAAAAGTATAGCAAGGACCAAGAAAAAACCAGGAGATGAATAGTGGGGCAAGGGACGAAATTTATTAGGGAATTAATCAGAGGAGTTGTGGTACAGCTGTGTGGGAAGAAAAGCAAGGAAAGTAAGAGAGGGAAAGTGAACTAAGCGGCAAAAGAAATTAAAAACTAAGGGATAAAGACTAAGGCAGATCCAACAGAAATAAATCAAGATGTACAAACAGAACACAATGAGAAACACAAAGGAAATAACTCATATGGCAGCACCTTCCTAACACACAGAAAATGAACTGTATATAGGAAGATAGATTGAATATAAATGAGCAACAGGGAAATGAACAGAAACAAAAACTTAAACCCAAACACTCCAAGGATCATGACAGGCTCTTGTATAGGGTACTTTAAATCCCACATGTGGGTTTTACATTCCCTGGTCCTTCTGATTTTCTCACCAGAGGATAAACAATGCTGCTGCCAGTTTTGTGTTCTATGTGAGAAAAGAGAAAAAAGGAAGGGATGAGTGCTCCACTTCCATGCAGCAGATGTTGAGGGATTGGGGGACTAAAATACCAGTGAGGCAAACACATTGAATCGAGTGATTGATAGAGTTTCTGGGAACAGAGTTGCTGGTATGCTGCAGCTAAATTTCCCATGTGGTGTAATGACACGGAGAGGTAGACAGATAAACCTTTTTTCCAGTTTTATCAAAGACTCCACAATCAACAGCACATGGTGTACAAACATTAACTTTACTGCTCTTCAGTTCCACAGTGTGCTGTCACAGGTGCATGGACACTATCCTAAAACTATTGACCAACCATTAGCAATTTAGTAACTTTGCAATCCCTGTCTTCAGAGCTATTTATGGCAGACATAGCAAAGAAACCAGATACTTCATCAGTTTTTCAGCACACAGCATAAGTGATACTACTGCATCATTTGCTCAGTGTATATTTATCAGTTTTGAATTATGAAAATGGAATAATTCTAAAATATAAACATTTTTGAAATGTAAATATTGTTCAAAAAGTCAGCTATATTGAAATTTAAAGATAAAACATTTTAAAATACATCAAGCAACGCACTTTACATGAAAAAAGATCCAGTTTATACTAAGCTATTCTGAGTCTGTGTAGTACAAATATATTTTCAAGAAATCATATTATTAAAAAGGTTTTTTTCAGATACCTAATTCACTAAGTTTAACGCATTATTCATGAAATAATTACACAGTACTTATTCACACAGACCAATGTTTTAAAGCATTTATCTCTGTTAATTATAAGGATTTTCCACTACCAGCCAATGAAAACATGACATTTAATATTGGAATATTCCATCAGACAAATTAAAACAGCTTAACAGAAAAATTTGGACTTATTGAAAAATGTGTATTATACATGTTTAATGTAAACAGTTTCAGTATTGACATAAGTAATTTCAATTATAACAATAAGTAGTGCACACCCTTAAGAAGTAAACAGCCAATGGGAGCAATGGTTCATTCAATGACTGACAGTACAGAAAACATACCCAGGAACTAAACACAAACATAAGCATGTACAGTCAGAACAGACTGAATGTATTTCTTCATTGAAGGAACTGCTAATCCATTAGCCAGCCAACTGGACACACATAATCCAGAAATATCACTTTTGACTTGTGACATCTATGACCACAAGAAACCTAAACACGCTGCCTTTCTGAGAAACAAGTGGAACAGAGAAAACAGACATTTGAGGAAAAAAGAAAACATGATTAAATTTATTCATTGTACAGTCAGAACAATAGTGCAGGTCAGTGACTCAAGCAACTCACTGATTTAACTGGAAAGGACTTTTTGTTCCTAGAAGCAAGGAAGCACAACACCACTGTTCATTTAATAGACTTCCCTACACTTTACTCATATTTCCCATTTTCTAACTTAGACTCTGACCTTCTTTATACAATAAGGCTGGCTGCTTTGAACTGGACTAAAGCGTATTATTCCTGCAACCATTCCTCATTGGGCTAGCTTTCTGCAGAGCTGTGAGAGTGAAATTCATTATCATCCATACGTCTCTGTGGAATTTTGGCAGCATGACAAAACAGCTCTGTTGAAATGTTCCATCAGGAATTAAACAGCCTATGCTTGGTTGCAACTATGGGATGTTTTATGTTACTGTGCATGAGAATGCCAAAAAAATATGTCATTGGACACAACATTCCTAGAAAGAAATAAACTGACTAGTTTTATCTGAAATGAAATATTTGAAATTAAATACATTCCATGTATTATTTTCTGGCTTGCTTTCAAGGTTATGTGCAATCAATAGACAAGGAGCAGAACGTAAAAGTTCACTGTAAACTATAGATGTTGACATGAACAAACTCAATTACCTGTTACAAAACAGAAAAATAAAACCAGATTGCAATTGGAAAAAATGTATATACTTCCAAATGTTACAATGTTATGGAAGCTTTTTATCAGACTTTAGTAATAACTCATGAAATGAAGACTCTCCCAGATCCTCTGACAAGTTTGTAATGGGAATTAATGCGACTCATAATAGCCTAATTGGACCATTTTGTCAGATGAAAGATTTTTAATACCTTACATCACTGATGTTGTGAAATATTACACCTGCAAGTATTTATCAATGCAACTATCTTAAACAACTCCAAAATAACAGCTTCTTTATGCAATACACCTGTTCAATTGATTATTAACACAAATAGTGAGTCATCCTATAACATGGCAGCAATTCAGTGCATTTAGGGATCTACATTCATATTCAGTAAAGTAAAATTTGCATACCGATGAAGCTTTTTTGTCACATTAAATGCATCTTTTGAAAAAGATTTTTAAGCAGGTATTTATATTGAAGTTTTTTGTATTTTATATAAATGGTAAGTAGCCTTTACTTGAACAGTGCTTTATCAAGTCCAGAGGATCCCTGCACTAAATATATATATATATATAAATATACAGTACAGACCAAAAGTTTGGACACACTTTCTAATTGAATTCATTGAGAAGGTGTGTCCAAACTTTTGGTCTGTACTGTATATAACCTTTAACCTTTTTAACAGGTTAAAGGTATTAACCTGTTGAAAAGGTTAAACCCTTTTTGACATGAAAAAAGGTTTGATAATGTTTGTGGGAAATTGACCTATATATTGTTTCAGTTAAAGACTTTACTGAAATAAAATAACCTTTTAATAATATTCTAATTTATTGAAAATGACTATATATGTATATATTGCTGAAGTACACACAAAGCATCAAAACTGGCAAAACCAAAAAAATAAAAATTATTCTTTAGGAGAGAATGGTATGACTGGCTGGTTTGAAGTGACAGAAAGACAACAGTTACTGCAATAGCCATTTCTCATTGTGAGCTATGCAAAATATTATCTCAGAATGCACAACGCATCAAATTTAGCAGAAGACAACACCAGATGCCACTCCTGTCAAGTAGGAACTTAGGGAATAATTCACACAGGCTCAACTAAATTTGACAATAACAGATTGGAAAAAATGTTGAGCATTGTTCAAACACCACAGGCTACCCGAGTGTTGTTGCTGACCATGTCCAACCATTTTGACCACAGTACGCTTATCTCCTGAATTTTTCTTCCAGCAGGATGATGACCCATATCGCCCAATACAATGGCCAGTGGGCGCAGATTTATTTGTGCTGTTAAAAGATATAAATTCAACACTTTTCTGCAAAGGAGATCTGTAGGAGAAAATATACTGCCACAAAAAACTCATTACATGAAATAATGGGGAATCAATTTTTCAATTTCTCAGTCTTTTAATTGTCAAAAAATCTGTTTTCTTTCTTCCAATTAGGCGGATTGTGCATATCCCAGTCAGTGAAAATTCCACGTGAACCAAGAGTTGGAGAGTTCGACAAGATCATTCACCGGCTAAGTGAGAACACCAATGCTCGAGTGGTTATTATCTTTGCCAATGAGGACGACATCAGGTGAGAAAAGTGAAGAGTGTAAAAGTGTTCTGTTGATTAATGTTGTTCTGTTGATTATCATGTTGATTATATCCTTACAAGTTTGCAATGGTTGGATACTTTCAAGATGCTGTCAATTTATAACTAGTACTTAAAACTAGCTGCTTTATCTTAAGTACCATTTACATCTGCACCATTCTCTGTCAAATGGTGCTTAAGATTTTCAAAGGTTTTACTTGGAAAAGGTTTTACTTGAAAATCTTTTAAAGTAAATACAGTAATATTAAGTACTCATTAGAGAGCAAATTCTATTTTTATTCTATTTCTACTATAATATAATTTTATTCTATTTCTGGCATCAGATAAGACATTTTCCTATGTCTTATCTGTGTTAAATTAAAATGCATGACTATAGTGGCAATTATTATCTAACCTTTAAAAAAAATCTTAAAGAGGCAATGATTGTATTGTTCACATGCAGCACTGTTTTCTTAGAGGAGAATATTTCCTCCTTAGAGGAAATATTCTCCTCCTTAGCTAACATTAGTACATTAGCCAACATTTTAGCTAATGTTGGCTTTAGCTAACATTTTCTTTTCGGTACCTGGAGGGCCAACCATTAATACTCCCTTCCATGGTCAACAAATTCCCTTGAAACAGTCAGGCATCCACATGGGCAGCACTACAGCTTCTCTCAAAAGCTTCTTAGCAGCTTCCAAATCAGCAATATCATCCAAGTGTACATTAGGATTGCGGGAGACGATGTCTCTTCCTAGTGAGTCTACAGTTAGTAGGTCAGCATACACGCTATGGAAGTGGGCAGAGATGTTGATGTCTGGGTCAGAAGTCCCACTGCTCACTGATTTAAGCCAGTCCTGATAACAGGTAATAGGCTGGATATAGAGTAATTACCAAAGGCCAGTGGGATCACAGTGCAGGATGACTGCACTATTGTTGAGATCAGAGTGACCATCCAACATCTCAATGATCTCAAAAATCTGCACAAGGAAAGACGAGAATGAGTTATAACAGGAGAGTCCAGTACAATCAAACAAATGCATGCATATACTGTTTTGTTTTGGTGTTAGGAGAAAACTAAATATGGTATCTGAAACAACAATTTCCCCCCTCGCATTAAATTACACAACATTTTCTTGTTACAGGCAAGAGTTCAAAAATTATTCATATTTGCTAAATGCTAGATTAATTGAATGCAAAACTAATTTTTTGTTATTTTTCATGTTCAGAGGTCAAATGAAATTGCTATGACTTTAAATGACTTGACTTATGCCAGTTTAATTCACAATATTTAAATCAACTAAAGACACATTGAGACACATGTGCATTGCTGCTTCCTAGTGTAACATCATCGAAAAATAAAAATAAATCAGGAGAAATATCAGGAACGTAGTTTTATAAACCCACTGGACTGCTATATCCTTGAGTAAAATTTCTATATAGCCACAGATGCTACATTCTGTCCTTTCTATCCATAATAGAGAGGGAGAAGAGGGACTCTGTGTCTCAAAGCTTAACTTTGATGAAATAGCTGAACCAACTTTAAAACACAGCCACAAACATAGAGAAGTTGCAGGTAGAATTTGTTAAAGAAAGTCATTTTGCACAGGAAAACAAGCTCTCAACCAATATGGGCTAATCAGCCATTACTCCTAAAGCAAAACATAAACAGATTGCAGTTTAAATGTATTTCAGGTGTGTGCATTACATTGTTTGGGTTTTCTGCTGTAGGAGGGATTGGTGCACTTTACAAAATATATGGTATCATGAAGATAGAACATTATGATGAAATACTGAAGTAGCATCTTAAGACATCAGCCAGGAAGGCGAGTCATGGACCTAAATTTCAGCAAGCTATTGTAACAACACCAAAACCTTTCATCCAACTCATGCAAATTAAAAGACAATTCCTCCAAATACAAAAATAAACGTATGACTTTGAGTGATATTTGATCCAATTTTAAAGGGATTTTGTGTCTAACTTGCATTTGAATTAAAAAAAAACAGGAGTGCCCTGACTAGTATTACACGTTATGTTCTACAGCCATAATGTGTGGCTTCTTTAAAGTTTTTACATTCTGTGTTAAAAATCACTTTGAAGAGTTTGTATTGTAAGTTGTAATATTCACATATTTTTAATAATTAAATGCTGCCAGATTCCCCCTTGTACAAGGACTCACAGCAGCAGCTGCCTCTTTTTTTTGTCATAAGATCTTCTCCTGATCCAGGAGGGTTATAGATGTTTTCAGTTAAGTCTCAGAACATAAATGTTGTAAAATATTCTAACATAACTTATTTAAACCCCTAAAAATATCACTTTGACTGTGGGATTTACTCCCTTTTTCAAAAACAGATGGCTATAAGCATACATAAATGATTTAAAATCACAATTAAAGTTGAGAAGGTATGGCTTGTACACAAGTTAAAATTGAGATTATAGAATAAGAATGCTGAAAAATGTTAATTAAAACACTTCAACCATCCTGTAAACTCAAAAAATTAAAACGCACGGTCACAAATTTAGTTAGAAATTGTTTTGTATTTGTTTGTACTGTACAAAAGACAGTGGGAATGGTAAAGGGCAAAGAGTCGGCCCAGAAACACATCTTTGTTTTGTCTTGCTTTTTTAAAGCAACATCAAAGCAATATTTCACATGCCAAATCTTTTTGGTTTTGTCTAACATTTCTATCTGAAACATCCTTCATTAAACATTTACAGCGGCGCCTGCTATCTGTTCCTAATATTTATTATTTACAATAAGCTTAAAGCTAAATCTAATAAGGTTTGATTATGCTAAAACCACCATAATGGATGTTTTTAAATTTTAGTTCTTTGTCATCCAAATTCTACTTGGACTATCCATGTCAAGCAACAAGCTGCATGGAACCTGTAATACAAATTATTGAGCATTTTAACAGGCCAGTGGCTTTTTTACAGTTTTGCTGTATGTGGAATCTGGTATTCATCTGTCTGTCCAACCATGTCTGTTGCAGGTTTCTCACATTTATACCTAAACACAATATATACAATATATTAAAAAATGTATTTGTTTTCTGTTCCATCCCACAGGCGCCTACTTCAAGCAGCTAAAAGAGCCAATCAAACAGGTCATTTCATCTGGGTAGGTTCAGATAGCTGGGGTTCCAAAAGTGCTCCAATCCTGAACCAAGAGGAAATGGCAGAAGGTGCTGTTACCATCCTACCAAAACGACAGTCCATTAAAGGTATTCCCTTGTGACTGGTCCTGCAGTGGCATCATGATTTTTTGGTAGCTTCGAATCATATTTAAAATAAAATTGGTGAGCCATAGAGCAACTTCAAAGAATATGAATATGTCTTCTACTCTAATTTAAATTTCATGGCTTCTGGAAAAACTTCTTCAAATCGTCCTTATTCATGGTTTCCCCTTTAGGTGCATTTTGACGTTTTGCCAATGTTGCTGTCTGGCTCACAGACTGTAGTTCAAAGGAGAGAGTGGAGAAAATTAAATAAATTAAATATGCCAACATAAATACCTGACACGAAAGTGCTAAGAGGTTTTAAATGTATTTTATAATTAACTTACATAAAATAATTTGCTTTTGTGCTTTGGAAAAAAAAACAAAAAACTTTCTAATTCTTATGTCTTTCAGGTTTTGATCGGTACTTCATCAGCAGAACATTAGAGAACAACAGACGGAATATCTGGTTTGCAGAGTTTTGGGAGAACAACTTCCAGTGCAAGCTTAGTCGACATGCTGTGAAGAAAGGATCTGGCATCAAAAAGTGTACAAGTGAGTTTTCAATCATTGGAAAAGAAGCCTCTTGGTCAATGTGGAGCACTCAATCAATAACCAAGTATACAGCTTGGCTGTCATGAATACATTATGCTTATGCGGGTTTGTGTCAAAGTTTGTGCCTCCTCTTTGGATGCATGTTTTTTTTATATATTTATTATTGGGGGGAATAGTTACACTCTTCTAATATAGCAGAAAATATAATTTATGTAAATAAGTGAATGGGAACATCTAATTCTGTAAGAGAAATGAATGCTCTTAATATGTTTCTATATTTGAAGTGCACAGCAGCAATCACCAAAATAGACCCCTGCTTGCAGTGAAAACAATCAATAGCATATCAAGTCAGCTCATTAGAAAGAAACTTTTTCGTCATTAAAATCATTAGATTCTTCAGGCTTGTCTCTTATCTCGTAGTGATTCGCAAGATTGCATTTCTAATATTTCAAGGCATATAAATCTTACATCTGTGCATTTTTTCTTAAAGTGTTATACAGGGATATAGTACAGATTCAGAACAAAAATTAACAGGAAAAATAGACATTGTAAATTTTTTAAGCTTTTCTCTGCTTTAGCTAAAACGAATTGGTCCGTATCTTGTGACTAGAAGAAAAGGACCAGAGATTGTTCGATTATTTTAAACTTTTTCAAGATTTCTCTGACATTTGTTGTGTTTACAACCAAGACCAACACTCTGAATTCCCTCCAGAAGATTAAGGTCCTGATCCCATTTAACCCTCCTGCCCCACTGCTTTGTCCTATCCCTCAATTTTGCACGTTCATGCCAAATCTAGGGCTTTCTGGATTCTTTCTGGGGAAGAGAATGATCGAGCAAACTGATAGCTCAACAGAAGCACAAACAGGCACATTCAACGGTACGGCTTATGAAAAAACATTTGTTATTCATAAAGTGAACCACAATCGCAATTACAGTCGTGTATATGCTAGCTAATCAAACGTATGCAAAACATGATTTTGCATACCTTAAAGTACGTTTTAGGATCCCAAAATGAAAATTTATGTAGTGCAATAGCCCTACAGCTGCTGCTGCACATGGATTATAACATCCATTAGATGCACATCAGACAATAAAACATGGACACAGCTGCTTCTCAAAACCCATAAAATTATACTCCAGTTTCTTCACTGTCTCAAGCACAGTTCCACAGACCTCTACATGACACACATGTATTGCTACCTCTGAATAGAGGCGTCTCTCATCAGGATGCCACTTAGGCGCCTTTCTTCAGAGTTAATGTATTGTCAAACTACTCCTTTACTTGAATTATGGCTGGGGGTGAATTAGACTTTTTTGAATAAAATCTGGACCAAACTTAATGCTGCGTATTTGGAAATGTATTGAACCTCTTGGTCTTGCAAAGTGGGCTGATATAAAATATGTCATAAACTTGTCGCTTTAAAAATGAAATATGCGAATAGATTTTACTGCGTGCAGAAAATATTAACTACAATCATTTTGTCCGAGTAAACTGTGTGGAAACAAATAATGCATTCTTGTATTGTCTCCAAAGGAACCAGAACTTTCAACAAAGACAGAATAAAAAAGATTGCCTATGGCTTTCTTGCACAAAGGTTTGGGATGCTCAGTCTAGAATGAAAATATGACCTGCAAAAAAGTTGCCCTGCAAGAGACTTCACCTTCACTGCTAATGAAGCCTTTTAGTCAATAATAACAAACAATTTTATGCGTGTCAGAGTAGCTTTCTCCATATTTTTAAGGATTAACCAATCATTATTTCCACTAATTAGTAGCAAGTGAACAAAAGGTTAACCATTAAATATTTGTCAACTTGCTTCACAACATTGTGTCCAATGACCAACACAAAGTAATACCTTCAGCAACCCTTACTATCAGGAGAACACTTAATTTGTGAATGATTTTTGTATTTATCAGTAGTCATGGTGGCTGCTCTTGAGCTAAATTGCTGCTGCCCTTTTCATCCTCTGAGAAGTCTCCTGGGCATAATAAAATTTTAAGAGCAAAGGCTACAATGATTCTTCTCAGAGCTCTTTGCACGTTCTCTTCCTCTACTCTGCTTTGTTCTATTTGAAAGCACAGTAATTTCTTCTTCCCCTCTGTCAAGGCACATAAATTCTGGTTGGTATATGATTCAAAACAATGCAAGAGAGGACAGCATGTACCTCAATTCCTAAAATTCACCATTCAGCATTCTTGTGTTTTGAACTCTTGGTGTTTACTGAGCAAATTTCTGAAATCCTAAAGTACAAGTTGTCAAGGTTTATATGAATATATTAACAGCAAAGTGAAATGAGTGAACAAATATTATTGCTTTTTCATTTTTATATTGGCGCTTTATAGTTTGGATTCACTTTACAGGTAACATTTATATCATATAGGTTGTTACATCTTCTAAGCCAAGGAATAAAGTGCATCATTGTGTGAAGAAAAAGCAGTGAAGATATATAATTCACATCTTAATGTATCTCCCAGCGTTTCTTTTATCTATGCAAGAACAAGACTTGTGCAATTTAGAATTGTATTCAAAACTTAATCAGTTACGAATTTAATGATGGCACTTGACTTAATGTAATGTTTTGATTGTTGATTTTGCTTTACACTTTGCTTTCTCAAAGTGTAAAGCATTTTGAAATACCTTGCTGCTGAAATGTGCTATCCAAACAAAATTTGATTGATTGATTGATACTTACCAAGAACTTGATGGATTTTAATGTGTTAATTGCAGAGCAGTTTCCTGAATCCCACTTGGACATCACATGTATGATCTTAATACTTACTAAGCAATTTTGGGAGTTAGAAGTTTTTTCACATGAGTTCCATGTAATTTTTAGGTTAAGTTTAATGACTTACCTGGAATTTGATGAGTAGTTGACCAAACATGCAGCAGTGAACAGTTAATTTCATTCAGTCTTTTTTTATACTTTAACAGGAAGAAGCCTCCAGCACAACCTGGCAAAGTTTTATAAGCTAGAAGTATTGAAACATGTCTTCCTTTGTTTGTTCTTTCCTTTATTGTATCACATTTAATTTAGTTTCTCATTTGTATGTCCTTGTAAAATTTTCCCTGGTGTTCCTTTTGTTTGGAGATGTTTGACAATGTTCTCCTATACACATCAAGATTTTATTGCTAATCACTGCTTGCCCCCACTAGGTCAAATTATGATGCGAACTTCCAATTTCACATTATTAAATGACTGTTTATTATAAAAACAAACATAAATCATAGACTTCAGACTAAATGACAGCTTTGACCAATATCGTAACAGTCAACTGCTTGATGCCTTTATTCTAAAAATGTCATAGGACATTATCATGCGGAATATACAGATTGTTTGAAAAAAACAGTGACACAAATGCACTACAAAGGAGTTTTTATCAGAAATGATCAGAACTGATACAAACAACATGTTCCTTTAAACTTTTAAAGAAAGTACATTTCTTCAAAATAATATTATGGAAAAATCTCATATGAAATAGTTTCTTGTAAAAATAACTTTTTACATCCTAAATACAATATATATATATATATATATATATATATATATATATATATATATATATATATATATATATATATATATATATATATAAAAGAATGAGCACAGCGCTGAGGATACCAGTATTTTCATTTTTAATTTGCACCAGGCTGTGGTAAAAATGACAGTCTTGCGAAGGTCCACCAGCTTTTGTTGACAGACACAGTTTGAGTGAAACAAACCTTGAGTCACTGCTGATTTGAATCCCTGCTCACATGAGTCATCAAGGCTAACAGAAGCAGACAAATGCCTGCCTGCACGGTGCTCTTAATTCCACTGTGAAAAAATTAAACACTTTATCTGAGCAATGGTAGTTTCTCTTGAGATGCAGTTTTTTGACGTTTTTAACCCTCTGATGCATAAGTGGGTCCTTTTGGACCCGGTTAGGTCATCTTTTTGCAACATCACTTCATATTCCAGGTATTCCTCAACAAACATGTTATTGATATCATGCAATTAAATTTTTTTATTTACCTTTTACACATTTTAAGAAATAGCATGTTTTATATTACTACCCTATTCTTCCATAAATGGGTCCAAAATTATCCGCATCCATTTCCGCATTCTTGTCCGTTGTCTTGTAAACAAAATAAATAGATATTTTCTGTCAGGGAATCTCTAGCTCATGCTTAGTATGTCTCAAAACATAGCTGCTTCCTACAATCCACAGAAGAAGAAACTACTGACGATGCTGGTGTTACCACAATTTGTGTTTCCCCATCAGATTCGGTTCCCCTAGCGACTCTTCGCCGTTACGCAACGCCCAGTTGGCAAAATACACCTGTGTTTGTTCAGCGCTCGTAACAAGCACTCGCTTGTTAAGCGCTCTAAAGAAGTAGAACTTTTTTTTAAAACACATGCGCATTTAGTTTAAAAGAATCTAGCACCGACTAGTGGCGTGGCGAGTGCATAACACCTTTTCGATGCGTACCGTTACTGTGTAAACGAAAATTGTAATTAGAATGTCTTTATCTAAACGTGTTAACAGAAACTAAACAAAAAGTCAATTTTCGTTGGATCATTGTCATGTAAACAGGGCCTGAAAGATGTCATTCAGAGTCGAAAATTGCTGTAATATACACATTGGCTAAGTTCACACAGCAGGTCTCAATGCTTAAATCTAATTTGTTGCTGAATTCTGATTGTTTTGCGTTGTCATTCATTTTGAATGATTCAACAGCCATCAGACTTATGTATAAATGACAGACGATGAATGTTTCATGTCAGTGATGTAAAAGTCGGATAAAATGCGGCATGACTGTTCAGACTGCAGATGCTTTCAATATTGGATACGTATGCAGTTTTATATCACACAACAAAGTGGCACAAATTAGATTTTTTTCATGGTTGAAAAGATCAGAATTGGCTAGTTTAGTTCAGACTCCCATGAAAATGGCAGATTTGGGTCGCATTTTGGGCTCCATATTGGCTCATTTGGATAGAGTTTTTGTAGTTTACCTCCCTTTGTGTTAATTAGTTTCTCTGCAATCCTATTGTCTTATTCAGTCTATCCCTTAAAGCTCGTTTTTGTTAGATTTTTTTCCCCGTTGTTCATTTATGTATTGGTTCAGATACAGCTCTGCTCCTTTGTTAATTATCCTGCCTTCCCCCAGTTCCCTGCTTAGGTTCTCCCCAGCTGTTCTGCATTCTGTTTATTGTACTCACCTGGTTTCTATGCAACAATCACTTCTCCACAGTATTTTAGCTTTTTGATTTTATTGACTCACTGCTGAATTCTTTCAATATTCTGTCGCTGCTATGCATTTTTGGCATTGGCATTCGTGATCAGTAAGTTGACAGTTTCATCATTAAATACATTTTTCCACTATACTCTGTCTGCCCTTATCTTTGCATTTGAGGCAACACCAAACCATAACACTGTGACACATCAGATGTCTTTAAATAAGTGGTTTCAGCTTGCCTCTTCACAATTTTGCAAGTGATTTGATCCTTAAAATGTTCCTTCCTGAAAATATAACAACACTATGTTAATGTGAGATGATGTCCCTGTACCAGCTTCCATAAGTTAAAAAGCTGCCTGTCAAATTACTTGGAAAATTGGCTTGAATTTTCACAAATAAATTTGCTTTATGGCATTCGAGACAAAAATAAGGCACCCATTTCACCTAAAGTAATTCAGTCAAAAATGTTAAACATTCCTGCCAGCTATTATCACAGATTCTGCTTCCAAAATTTTCCGAACTGCAAATGTACATTTCCATAAGATCTGGAGGCCGCAGCAGGACTCGGTAAGGTGCTCAGCATACCAAAGAAATATGTACCGACTTTGCTTGTCTGACCCCAGTGCATAAACATACTGTTCTTGACAACTGCCCAAGCTCCCAGGTGATCTTTTCAATATTCTGCAGTGTACATGCTGTGGATTTATATGAATAGGAAGTGTGGATGGCAGCCAGTCTGTAGAAAACCTTGTATCATCACCTCACTCAAGTCAGGTATATAGATTTATACAGAAAGGTCTCAGCAGCAAGCATTTACAGTGCAGCATTCATGAGGGACATTACTGAAGAACCACTGCTTTCCTCAGGCTGATTTTGAAACCATTTTAATATATGGTGTATAAATCTACAACATATATATATTTTTAAAATTTTGTAAGTTACTTCAAATAACATCAATGTTTATTTATTAGTTAAAAGGATGAATATTTGACCTTCCAACAATACAGCCACTATGATAACTTTATGTTAAACAGGGAATTGAAAACCATACTACAGTGCACTATAGTTTGAAGAAGATAAAATCTTCTGTCAGATGTTAAAGTCAAATTATATGACTGAAATTCAAGCCCTAAAACTAGATTAAGATCATATTATTTTAGTCCAGGACTACTAAAAATACATATTTGATTCTACAGTAAAAGAAATATTAGCATGGGGAAAATCAATATACTACAACCATGTCATATTGCTATTTCAAGCAATTTCTTTTTAATTTTAGTCTTAGCTTACATGTTATTTGAATTTGTATGCTTGTAAATGCCAATTCAGTAAACTCCTGATCCTCTGTTTTATGCAGATAGCAACAAGACCTGTGCATTATGTTCAGGCAAAACACGGATACCCAACAGTTCAATTATACGCATGAGCGCATTACTCTGGAGACATACATACAAGACAGAAGTTGCTGCTTCTGCTGCTCTTTGAATGCATTCTAGGTAGAAACAAGGGTTAGCTTAATTAATATAAAAACTTGATGTACTCTCTTGTAGTTGCTTTTTTGCAATGTCTTGCAAAATATTTTATATTATAATAATGTAAACAGAAGAGGACTTTTGCTTAAGAGTAAACTATAATTAGTAACTGTGCCGTTACTCCTAAAAATAATATCATGCTTTTTTATGCCTAGAAAACATTATATAGGGGAAAAAATAAATTACAGGTTTTCATGTAGATAAGGTACTCTGAACTCTTTGACCACACATATTTGGCAAACCTGATCCTTGGAACTCTTTAGCCTGCAAATGACCAACTGATCTAGTGGCCTGAGTACTACACTTAGTCATGCTTCAGTGAAATATGCTTGCAGCATTTTCTCACTGGCCAAGAATTTTAATTTACTCAAGCTGCTGGGGGTTTTGGCCTGTTCAAGAAATGTACCATTGTTTCTAATTTACATTGTCACTTGTATTAACCGATACATATTTTACGATGCCCTACTGTACTTTCACCTCCCGTGATAAATTATGTAATGCTGCAAATGTTCATCTTTAGAGAAAGCCCTGTTTTTTTGAATACAAATTTATTATCCGGATGATTTCTTACATTTATATAGTTATTTTTATGTTATTGTACATAAATCTTTAACGCTTGTGGAGCATTTCACTTTTTATTTTCCTCCCCTCTTGCTCAATGACCTCTGGAGATGGCCACCAGTTAAGAAAAGTTGGGTTAGACGGTGGATGGATGGACTTTCTTCCTCTATTAAATGTTCCTTGACCATTTTGAGCATATAAAACTTTTGCTGTGGATTTTGGAGGAATATTGCAGTGCATTTCAGGATATTAGATTAAGAAAGTAACAGTAGGCAGAAAAGTCACATATGTAAAAAATGAGCCACATAAGCGATATGTCATGTTTTTCCCTTTTTACTCTTGAAGCACTGACCTTATCTATAATATTTTGAAAGTAATACTTTATTTATTTATAATTCAACACAAAATATCATTCAACTTCAATGTCTAATATGAAGCTGGAACTAGATATTTACATACCTGTCATAAAAATACATAACCTTTTTTTATCTCACTGTCAGGGATTAATGCAGACTGAACATTTTCCTGTACAAGGTGTCCTGGTCTAACAGAAAAAAATATATGTGATGAATTTCTTACTGCAGTATAATCTGTATAATGTACGTATTATTAGCCCCTAGACTATTTTGCAATATGTTAATAAGAACTACTGTTTGAAATGAAACTTTATTAGTATGAAATGAAATTTAACATCTTCAATTTAATCATTTTCAATAAGTGTGGAAAGGTTTTTGCCTTTTCTTTCTTGCAAGATTTAAAATCTTCAAAAACTTGATCAAACTTTAAAGCACAGACTTGCATACATAACACACTTAAGGGACATACAGTACATCTTCTGTCATAAACCTTGAATTGTTTACAAGTTTGTGCATAAATCAAAGATTTGTCTTTGCAGCATAAATCACATTTCTTGGGAAATAGAGAGCTTCTACTTGGAATTAGTTCTGATCAGAATAACACTGTTGCTGTTCTTCAAAGAGACAGATTTTCTCAAAACTGCTTTAAGCTTCCACAGTTAGCTGATATTGCATTATCAAAAGTTCAACAATGAATGAAAATAAGATATTAGAATGAATTAAATACTAAAAGCAATGATGTTGTTAAATATAAACCATTACCAGACCAAGAAACAGAAAAATTATACATAACCAAAAACATTTTTCTTTTTCACATTTACTTGATTAAGGAAGGGAAGGAATAGTGTTTAAATAAACCTACTGAATAAACCCATGTGGTAGGGCTGTGGTTAATAGGAGAATTAAGACGATAATTGAAAACTTGCTTGGCGAGTAATGCATTTCCAAAGCGTTAAAACAACTCAAACCATGATTAATATACACCTGTCATAACTAATTACATTAATAGTGAAGAATGATTAGGCCAGTCTGACTATGTCTTCCTCTCCACTCATGCCACTCTGTCAAGCTCTGCACTGATGATTAATAGATTCAAGGTGGCACATGGCTTGATGGAGATAAACAAAGAGAGATCATATAAACAACATAGGAACACCTCTGTCGTCTCACTCACAGTATTTGTAGCTAGAGTTTATGACTTCATTTAAACCATAAATCAGTCTTTTACAAGCTTGCTTAAATGGTATCATAAAACATGGCCATGGGCTTTAACTGGACAGCACAAAAATATTAAGAGACATAAAGTGTTTCTGCATAAAAGTGTGTGGGTCCAAGTGACTGACAGCCCACACCGAGAAAGGCTCTAACAGAAGATCACTTTGAATTTGTACAGTGGTATTCCTGATAGATGTCTTGCAAAAATAGCATACAATTATTTTAACATGCAATTCAATGTCAGTCTCAACATAAATTAAAATAGCAGGGAAAATGGTTTAACAATTGAGTAATCAGACTTCTTGAAGGGTTATAATTTGCTTGATTTTTACACATCTAGTAACTATTGTTTAGTTCACAGAACATCCATTGATATTCAGGTCCAATTTTGATGTAAATGTTGTTTTCCTTTTATTAAAAAAAAAGAGTCCGGCTTTTTTTTTCTTGGCTTAGCAAAGAAAACAGCATGAAAGTCATCATTTAATTGTAATGTTTTTTTATGTTGATGTTTTTCTCTTAAGATCACGAGCGGATTGGAAAAGATTCATCCTACGAACAGGAGGGGAAGGTCCAATTCGTTATAGATGCTGTATATGCCATGGCTCATGCTCTCCATAATATGCACAAAGACCTCTGTCCTGGAAAAGTTGGCCTCTGTCCCAAAATGGACACCATCAATGGCACGCTACTTCTCAAGTATATTCGCAATGTTAACTTTACAGGTATGTTTGTCTGCTACCTCTAACAGGTTGAATTTAAAACTGCATGCATAGTGTGTACTAAAAGCTCTTCTGTTGTGCTGTATGTGTAAGCTAGACCAAAATATTATAAGAACTATAATATATAAGGTTTGTTTAACAAAGCCCACTGAGTTTTTTTGTTTGTTGGTATCTGAGGCATCCCACGTGTCCCATTTTTTTACTTTTCTGTGCACACAAGATGAATACTCAGAGGTTTTATAAGGATCCACTGGTCTTCACTGACTGTAAATTATTCCCAACAAGCATAAAGGCAAAGATCTGTAAGAATCTTAACAATCACCAGAAGAAGAGCATGTTTTATCATAGCTGATGATAAGCAGAAACTTTGCTTTGTGAGATTTTCCTGCCTTATCTTGTCACCGTGGAATTGCCCATGCAAGTGATTTCTGACTTCAAGGGCGCTGGCAGCTGAGTTCAAATTGTACAGAAATGAGAATGGGAAGACACTTAACTGACAGCTTTTCATCTATTACGGCTGGAGCCGAATGCTACAAATGACAAAGAACTTGAGGTTTCATGCATATCAAAATATGCAATAAAACGAACTACCTTTTTGTACGGTACGACACCTGCTACATACAGTATTTTGACACAAAAGCTGTAGGGAAATTTCAATGTGATCTACAGTAATTTTTGTCAACCTGTCTGTATTCAGTCTTGGTAATTACAAACAATTGTACTAAGAAATAAGTGGTGCTAGTCTCATCTAGTTTCATTAATGCACTGGGCTTTAAAGTAGACATTATCAATGGCATCAGCATATTTTGGAGTAGACCCATAACTTTATGAGTGGAAGAATGTTAACTGGCAGATTGGTGTTGCATTTAGCTCGATTCAAGAACAAAGACATTGCAGTCTTTTTCTGGTCGATGATTCTTACTTGCAAATAGCCCATCCTATTATCCATGGGGAGAATATTACTGGAAGAGATCAAGGGTGTAACAGCTCTGCCGCCTAGTTTTCATGCACATCATATTCTGTCCTTTCTCATTCAAGCAGCTGGGAAACCCCATAAGCAGTTGGCCATACAGCTTTGCCGTGACAACAAGCCATCCTCCATCATTTCCAAAAATGAGAAGCCCAAAATATGTGTTGTTTTCCAAGATAAAAAGATGCTTTTGTGAATGTGCCCAGAGTCATTCTCTTAGCTCCATGGATTAATATTCAGCAAAAGAGACCAAAAGATGATATTTAAAGATTGGCACTTGATTCAACAAAATTAGCACTGCAAGATTAGCAACAGGTCATATGCAAAACATGGTAATGTTTACATCTGTGTTAGTGTCTGCTGTCACGTGTTGAGCTAATTGCATGTCACTTGAGCAAAGGGTCATGTGATCAAGCAGAAGGCAAAACAGATGCTTTGGCAATTCTTTAAATTTACTCCACAGTCACTAATGATTACATAGTGATGGGCACATTCATCTCTATAAACATTACAGAGAGGGACCTCTGGATGAAGGGTAGAGATACAGTACATGATCTAAGTACATGATAAAAATACTGGAAATTATATTGGAAATGTACAGATACTGGGTCTGGTAAAATAATTCTAGTCCACTTTAGTTTCAAGAATCATTGTCTGCCACCTGGTAAGAAACAAATTCCACAGTCTTTGGTAAGCTAAAAAAATTATGTTTTGCATTATACAGTCCAAATATAATTTTGAGAAAGCAAGCCTTGCTTCTTTTGAAGACATGCTGTTTTTGGCTTCATAACAAAATTCTACTTTGCATACAAAAAAATTAGATATTTAAACAATATCATCTGATCTAGCTCTACATGGTAGCATTTCTTCAGCCACAGCAGCTCATTGCAGTTACACACAGCAGTCGTGTAGGAAATTGGACCAGCAATCTGTTCAATAAGCAAGACAGCTGACAATAGAGTTTGATAAGAGAGACATCCAACTGGCTGTCCAACAGCCAGATTGTTGATTGTTCATGCAGTTAATCAAATGGTGCAGCTATTCTCAAACTGGATTTTCAATTATACTTATGAAAGAAAAATAAGTTTCCAGTCTAGCATTTTTCTCAACTTCTTTGTTTGACCTAACAAAATATTTACCAAACTGCTGTCATTTACTGGGAACAAGATCTGGTAGATTATTTTGTCTGCTAAAGCAGCAAATTGGCTGAATACTGTGCAACTAAGGCATGCAAAGTTCCAAATGAGCATCAGAATACAAAATAAATTGCATTTCCATCCTTTTAAAGGCTATATTGGTGTTGCCAAACATCCTGATGAGCTGGTTTGAGTACTTCAGAAAATACAGCAACTGAAATGCTCAGAGACAATTATGTCTGAATTAAAGAGACAGAAAACATATGCAGTGCATGGCAGTTGTATGGATTAAAATTTCTTGTTTATGGGCGTGGTGTGGTGGCGTAGGGGATAGCGCGACCCACGTTTGGAGGCCTTGAGTCCTCGACGAGGCCGTCGCGGGTTCGATTCCTGGACCCGGCGATATTTGCTGCATGTCTTCCCCTCCTCTCCTTCCCCCTTTCCTGTCAGTCTACTTTCATATAAGGGACACTAGAGCCCACAAATTACCCCCTGGAGGGGAGAAAAATAAATAAAATTCTTGTTTATGTCATAGAGCAGACTAGACTGTGCAGAGTGGTTTAAGATTCTGTAACAAGCAAGAGTAGGTAAAACCAAGTTATGCAGATCATCATCTATGTTTGCATAAGACAAGAACCTTTGAAGAAAATGGACTTTGAGAAGAGAAGGCTAAAGCGGGTGCCTTTCCTATTGGAAAGAACAGGAAGTTGAGACTACAATATGCAGAGACTCTTTAAAATTGGACAACAGTTGAAAAATAGTTGCCTTCTATGATAAGTCTTAATTTTAGGTGTCACCGTCAGATGATAGGGACACAATTTAGTGTAAGCAGAATAAAAAAAAAATGGATCCATCCTGACTTTTAGTTTAGGCAGCTAGTGATTTAATGATATACAGAAGATTTTCTTAGGACATTTTGCACCCCTTAGGATCAATTGAGAAAAAAAATGCTGACCATGTCATTCTCTTTATGACAACCTTTATGTGTACCCATCTTCTGATTGCTATTTCCATCAGGATAATGTGCAATATCCCAAAGCTCAATCTAAAACTTGTACCCTTAGCATCTCACCTGGTGCTTTTGAGGTGCTTTGTTTTACAAAGTTGGATCAGAGAAGTAAGGTAAGAATAGGTCTAAAAAATGAAATAATTTTAGCTTATATGGATGTTTCTTATATTAATGTAACCTTTATTGTTAGGAATAGAATACAAAAGTTTAGCTGACAAGTATGTTTGCTTTATACGTTTTGAAACCAAATGGAAATTGACAGGAAAGTTTAAAGCACTGAAAAAGGAATGTTGTTAAGTGTATATACCTTGTTTAATGGCTCCAGAGTGTGTTTATTAGTATGGAAGTAGGTCAGTTCTGTCTGTGCAAAATAAAATCATTGTTGAATTCATCCTGAAGTCTTAATCATGTTTTCAACCAGACAAGTCAACTCTCAAAGCAGGTGTAGGGCTTCAATCTATAACATTGTGTGGTAGACATGTGTCATATATTTTAAGGTTTATATCTTTTTGAATGACCAATTTTGTGATGGCATGGTCACTGGAAGACTGGACGACAACAATAAAACCAATGTGTTTTTACAACAGATAGGGTAAGAAAATCAATGCCTCACATTAGTGATGATCTGCCTCATGAAATTTTTAAAGCCTTCTAGAACGTGAAGCAAGAATGTAGGATTCTTTGCGGACTATGACTGCATATCCAGCAAACAAAGATGGTACTTATTGATGGATCGTCTTACACAGCATCACAAGGATTTTAATCCAAGATGTTGGAAGATGCTGAAAGAGATTACTCAAAGATTTTAAGTGAGGCATTTTGCAATACCAACAATGGGTTTTGAATATGCTGTTACTAAAACAATTTTTTACGTCAACGAAGCAAAAACACAATTTATATGTTTACAACTGCAACTTTAGGAGTTACCTTGACTTTTTGTTCGTTTTTATTTAGTTAGTTATTTTTTTAGTCACTGTCTGCAAGCTCTGGAAAGGTTATTTCTTGAAGACTGTAACCCCTCCCTGAGTCTTCAACTTCGCATCCATTTGGGAATCTTCCCAGAAGACTCATCTCCTCCACCCCTTCCTCCCTCCATCTAATCATCCATCGCTTTGATTGCTTCCTTTATTAAATCTTTAAATTCATATCCTTATGGTGGGGTCCTTGCAAGTAAAGTTTCCAATGTTAAAGTAGAAAGTTGCTTGATGTAAAAAGTTGCCAAAGATTTAGTAATAAAGTTTCTGAGTTGGCGACACTGGCCTTGGATGGGTTCACTTAAAGGAAAAAAGATATATATATATATATATTTTTTTTTTCAGTTTCTGACTGGATAGTGAATTCTGGTCACCAGATGACTTTATGGTGCACCTCTGCTATTTTCAATTATCAGAAAGTCTTGAAATCCAGCAGTTTTGCTGAGGTTGTAATTTGATCTGACATAGGGATTTATTTTGTCCACTTTTCAAAATGGGAAAGGCAATAGACCATGGCATTTGCACATGTCTGATGTATGTTGAAGTTATTGAGTCAGGAAGATAACTACCTATGAAACCTTACTCACTAGAGTCAAACAAATACAAAATGTTAAACAACTGGAACTGTAACATATAGGGCTGGACAATGACCCAGGTCTTTCTTCCAACCACACAAAGGTTACAAGGAAGTAAGTTAATCTTTAAAATTCACAATTAAAAGAGGGATATTGGAGTCACCACATCTCCATAACAGATATTCATATTAGGGAATCTTTACCAAGGGTGCTGTTTTTCACCTGCTGGGGTATTTCCCAACATTAATATGTTTTGACTTTCCTCTCTACATATTGTTCTGCACATACTTCCGCTGGTAACAGTCTAGCTAATCAAGATTTTCTGTTAAATCAAAGCTGTGACCTGATTATTAAACAAAGAATTTGTTTACATTTACTTGTTGAACGTTCAAACAGCAGTGCCTTCCTGTGAGGCTGCAAGTAATCAATTAAGGCAATCAAGTCTAAAGAAACAAACATCAATTCCCTTTTATTGCTCAGATTGGTAAGACACTTCATAGTAATAGTGACTTCCTGCTGTTGGCTTAGACATGCCCAGACTGCAACAGGATGACACTAATGCAATTAAAAAACAGAGGATTTTGATGGGTGAGAGTGAATGCAAGGGCTGCAGAGGCTGGCTTGCATGTTTCAAACCTGAACTCTCAGCTACAAACAACAATCAAAAAGCTGTACTGTGGCCTTTACAAGGGAACAATGTACTCAAATTCTCTATTTTCAAACAAATCACAGTCATGAATATTTATAAAATGTCATAAAGCTTTGTGTAAATATCATCAAATTAGTAGAGGTCCATATGTAAATATTGTTTTCTTCGGTATTGCTTTTGAACATCAAAAAGCAACATTAGAAAACTGAGTATTGGGAAACCAAATGTGTTTTCCTGCAAGGTAACTGAGGACATGTTTTTAGCCTTTATTACTTGTTTCAGTATTTTGATAAGTTTTAATAACAGAGAATTGACGGAAATGCAAAGAATAGGTAAATAAATGGACTAGAGATGCTATTAATGGTGCGTTTATGATTGAATCTTTTCTCTAATTCAGTGAATCCTCCTTCTCCCACAACACAATTTTATAACAAGTTGTGAAGCTCAAGAGGGGATTATCAATTGCTTTAGAAACCGAAAGCAGAGACATGAGAGAGTTCTCAAAGCAGTAATGAAAATCAGTACTGTCATTCGTTAGTAATGTGTAGGGACCTTGTAAATAACATGCAATGGGGCAACAAGCAGAGCGAATAGAGGGAAGCGACATGGGAACCTAAAGAGACAAGCTCTGGTTCTTCTCAAAAGACCACAATATAATACCTGTCAACATCTGTTTTGTTCTCCTCAGTAAAAGCATACTGAAAGCACTAGGAGGTCCTGTTGCAACTTTTTTTTATTTCAAGGCTGTTTGAGAAGAAAATTCTAAGTTTTAAATATGTTGCTCAACACTGAAGTTCACCACTTGTTTCAACAAAACATTTTCTTCGTTCTTTCATTGTTTAGGAATTGCTGGCACCCCTGTGGTCTTCAATGTGAATGGAGACGCTCCTGGTCGCTATGAAATCTACCAATACCAGATCAGCAGCAACAACACAGGATACAAGATCATTGGGCACTGGACAGATCAGCTCCACCTCAATGTATGAACTATTCTTTTGTATCTTACTGTATTGTGTAAACAACATTCTTGACTTTTACATTATTTTGTGGCAATAATAATTGCATCTACATCAATGGTTTGTGAGATTCTAACATTTTCTTTAGAAATAAAAATCTGAAATATGAATTGAGGTTGCATTAAGCCTCCTCTCACCAATACTTAATACTAGATGTTTCAGTCCCATGTAATATTTTCATGGTTAAAGAAACAAACTTTTTTGTAAGTTTTCATAACTTTAAGCCATAATCATCAAAATTAACAGAAATAGAATTACTTTCTGTAAATTATCTCTGTAGTTCTGTTTTTGAGTTGGTAAAAGAAATATTTTCAATACTATTCTGATTTATTAATATCCCTACAAGTATACTGAGATATAAAAACATGGCAAAGAAAGGGGTGGGGAAATGCAGGAGTGGTTTGTTATATCAAATAAGTTGTTGAATCAAAAGTAACTTTCTTGTACCATAAATCCTTTCTCCTTTGTTTTTGCTTTTTTCAGACTGATGAGATGCAATGGCCAGGTGGAACTCAAGAAGTCCCATCCTCCATCTGCAGCCAGCCATGCCGTCCTGGGCAGCGTAAGAAGACAGTGAAGGGGATTCCCTGTTGTTGGCACTGCGAGAGTTGTGATGGTTATCAGTATCAGGCAGACACTTACACCTGCAAGATGTGCCGATTTGATTTGCGGCCCAATGAGAACCACACTGGATGTGTTCCTATTCCCATTGTCAAGCTGGAGTGGAGCTCTCCTTGGGCAGTCATTCCTGTTTTGATTGCAGTACTGGGCATCATAGCCACTTTGCTAGTGGTTGCTACGTTTGTTCGGTACAATGACACTCCCATTGTGAAGGCATCAGGTCGAGAACTGAGTTATGTTCTGTTGACGGGTATCTTTTTGTGTTATGCCACAACTTTCCTCATGATCTCCACCCCGGATGTCTTTGTATGCTCACTGCGCAGGATTTTTCTTGGGCTGGGCATGAGTATAAGCTATGCAGCACTGCTAACCAAGACAAATCGGATCTACAGGATTTTTGAGCAGGGCAAGATGTCTGTCAGTGCTCCTCGATTCATCTCTCCAGCCTCTCAGTTAGTCATCACGTTCAGCTTGATATCGGTGCAGCTTCTCGGAGTTTGCATCTGGTTCGGGGTCGATCCTTCACAAGCCATCATCGACTATGAGGACCAGCGTACATCCAATCCTGAAATGTCCAGAGGTGTACTAAAGTGTGACATATCAGATCTGTCTCTCATCTGTCTGCTGGGTTATAGCATGCTTCTGATGGTCACCTGCACAGTTTATGCAATCAAAACGAGAGGAGTTCCTGAGACATTCAACGAGGCCAAGCCCATTGGCTTCACCATGTACACCACCTGCATTGTTTGGCTGGCCTTCATCCCCATCTTTTTTGGAACTTCACAGTCAACAGAAAAGGTAAAATGTCTAAATCAAATTCAACAAAAACCCAAATAAATAGCAAAGTTTTCACAATTTATAGAGTAGTTTTATCTTTTAGGTCTGTACAAAATTGCATGTTTTTGAATTTAGAACAAATCAGTAAATGTGCTTGTACATGTTGTATGGAAGTTATTCATTTGGACACCTCTTATGTTCCCATTGCACCAGATTGTGATGAAAATGCCTGCTTAAATTATGTTTTTGTGTAAGATCAGCCTCTTGTGTTTGTGAATGTCGCCACCATTTATCACAAGCTGATAGGCTGTGAGCTCCACTGAGGGGATTACAAGGCTTTTAGAGCTGGATTGTCAGGATGATTCATTCACCTCGAATTTCCTTGGATATGATTTCTTTACTTGTGTTTCCATAAATATTCACTGAGTGGGAAAACAGAGTCAGCAATCAACTTATATTCTTGCAAACAGCCGTAGATGTTGTGAAATTGGACAGAACTGCTGTAGCTGTTGATTGTTGTTGTCAGCTAAAAGTGAATCATAAATTATCTCTTACAAGTGCTAATTCTGAGGTTGTGAAACACAGATGTACACTAGAAAGCACAGAGAAGAGAAGTAAAATTGCAGTAGTAGCAGAAGCTTTAGAATTGGCTGTAAAAAGCAACAAACCTAATAGAAACCATTAGATTGTCTATTGTTTAAATATGTGCAATTTACCAAAGAAATCACACATTGTACAAACAGTCCCTTTAAAAAGTTTGCCATATCTTTTGAACTTTTACACATTTTGTAATGCTACACCATAACCGGACATTTTAAAATACATCAACAAAAATAATGCATAATTGTGAAGTGCAAAAGAAACCGGATGCAATGTTTTCTATTTTTTTTTATATTCTGCCTCTTGTATCCAGTGCCTTGTGGTACCACATTTTTTTGTAATTACAGATAAAAGATTTTAACCTTTCATACACATATAAGACTGAGCTTGTAACCCATTTTTCTTTACAATATAGCTGAAGCTCGGTCCTCTTTTAATGTAGGTCAGTGAACATGAAGTCTTGCCATAGATACTCTGTTGGATTTATGCCTGGGCTTTGACATGGCTACTAAAATATGACTATTCTACTGCAGCTCTGGGCTGTACTGTATATATTGTGTTGTTGTACAGACAGAAGGTAATGCTCACCCCCTATTTCAAGTCTCTCATAGGCTTTCTTCTAGGTTTGCCTTGTATCATCCTATCCCCTGAACAGTTTTTCTGACTTCCCACCATGAAAGTATCCACACAGCATATTGCTGCCATTACCATATTTCAGTGTTGTGCTAAGTGCATTTACAACTTTAGTTCTACACTACACATACCTAAGGATAGCTAGCAACAGCTATCCTTAGTCATCCAGGGTGATCCACACTTAGTCATCCACACTGTAGGGATCCTTAGCTATCCTATGTTGGAGCTGTACAACATCACTAAAACATGTAATTTAATATTTTTGTTATGATGCCAGAATAAGTTACAATCAATACACATTTTCCTCATTCTTCTCTTGGTTGTCCATTATAAGAATGTTCCTTCAACTTAGCTTCTCAGCCCCCAAGCATACATAAGGTGTTTGCATCAAGGGTAGTGGTATAACAGAATCTAACTGGAGAGGGCTGAATACAAGTGCATGCCACTTTTAGCATTCGTTTGATAAAAAATTCTAGAACCATACACATTTTCCTTCCACAATTATGCAATACTTTGTGTGCTTATAGTTGTAATGAGACAAAATGGGAAACAGTTCAAATAGGTATAAATGCTTGCAAGTCCCAGTTTTATGGCATGGCCAGATCATGAGAATATGCTATTTGCTTTGAATAAATGACTGCATTCAACAAAATTTCCAACATTATAAGGTCTAGTCCAGCAATATGTTGTTTGTTCCTCCAAATAAGCAAAATGTATTTTTCCCAAAAATATTCAACTTATTGGATATTTTTTTCCTGAAAATATTTGTTTTCAGGAAACATTAGGTATGACAAATACTATGAATTTTAGAGTTTGCAAGGTTCACTGAATCCTATTTCCTGTCAATATGCTTTGCTCATGGGGTATTCTTGGTGCAAATAGAACTACTCTCTAAACCTGGAATGCCACAAAGAAGCCCTGAAATTTCATATTGGTTTCTGCTCTCAGCTCTTTACCGTCAATGTCCCAGTGGAGCAGATTGACCATCATTTGAGGGTGTGAAGAAAGATTTATGTCAGTAGGTCCTATGAAAGTGGACAAGGGTCTTGGCTCCCTTCAGAGAGTGACTTCACTCTGTACTCCAGAGGGCTGGCAATATTGTTCCGAATTCACCCCGGGGCAAGAGTAATCTTCTTGGGAGATTACAACACTTGCCCTTTATCACCAAAAAATGCTCATGTGCTGTTTGCAGTATGATGGAATACACGGATTTATCGCTTCCATCTCCATGTGTCATCTTAAGGGTTTTTTCCAAAACGACATGAACTTTGGGGTCTTCATTTTTGCTGGGCTTCAGCCAAGATTCAAATTTTCTTCAAGAACATTAGCTCACAATTTAGATTTGCTCTTCCACTTCATGGGAATGATTTTACATATTTAATATAATTAAATATGCTATTCCAATATTTTTGGTTGCTAAAGTTAAGCTACATCAATTGACAATCAAAGCATCAAGACAGCCATGACGTTCAGTATAGAATGATGTAATAAAATGGAAATAAACAATACAATTAAATAAACATTGTTCATAGCTAAATGATGCAATCAACTTATAACTAAAGACAAATCCAATTTCTTGCTAAAATCCAATCCATAATCTTGTGGAAAAGTTTTGCAAATGACTGAAATAAAAAGAAAAACATATCAGCTGATTAAGACATGCACAAATTCTGTTCCACGTTTGACCTTTAGATTTCAAATCCTAAAGCTGGACTTAAATAAAAATACTGTGGTTAATGACAGCCTTTGCTGAGTCAAGGCATCCTTGTCAAACCCAGTCCATATAGAATAACATATGTTTGACTTGACTATACGGATCATTATTAACTGTTGCCATGTGGTTTGAAATCCCTCTTAGGTATTTCTGTGTCAAATAATTTGTTTCTGATGTCTCTAATTATAATGACAGACAAAACCCTTGGCTTTTTTTCTTTAAAAGATGTCTCTCAGCTGTGTTTCCATGTACAGTACATGCATTGCCTTGTGTTCATTAACATTAGAGAGGAAGTAATGTAAGAGGAGTCACTTCTTACATTACTTACATGTGGGTGTCTACCAGTTTTGTTCATTTAGAGATTAGATTTGTTTCTACTACTAAATAGCTCAAGTTCAGTCATGTTGGATGTAGAGCGACTCTGAGTTCTGTGTGCGGATTTAACATTTGCTTTGGGTTATTTATCAGGTTTTCTTCCAGTATTGTGTAGTAGTTAACTCAGTCTATCTTTCACCACCACTACTATTTCTTCCTATTTTTCTAAGGAGATTTACCTATGGGAACTGTAAGCCACCTCAGCATATTTCTGAGGAAATTATATAATTGTTCAAGAGTCAAAAATCAGCAGGCGACTTTTTTTTAGATTAACTTTTACAGTTTTATGTCAAATAGGAAATCAAATTATTTGCTATTTGCTAAAAATCCAAACTTATAATAGAGACATTTTAAAATCTTTATTTATATTCAGAAGTGCACATATGTTTTCCCATATTTGGTTAAATTGCCCTGAAAAACTGAAGACTGTTGCTGAATGTTCCTCAACTGGTGGCCCATTCCTCCTCGTGGATCTGGTGTAATAGTGTCAGTCTTGCAGGATGCCTTGATGATCCACACATCTATTAGTTCTGTCCTCTAATTTTCTATCAGATTAAAATCAGAGCTTTGTGATAGCCACTCCAAAATATTTACTTTCTTGTCCTTAAGCCTCTTTGTGACTACATTTCTGTGGTATTGTCAAGCTCATTTTGTGTTTGAAAAATCTACTTGAAGCCCAACTTTTTAACTCATTGCTGTTTAAGATGTTAATTCGTATTTTCACATCCTTTTCATCCCTTACCATGCCATTTATTTTGTGTAGTGCACTAGTTCCTCAAACAGTGAGAGACCCGCACATAATATTTCAGTTTTGGTACTTCATAGCTTGGGTGATATTCTCAGATTTAAAATCTTCCCCTTTTATTCCCTTCAAGCGTAATAATGGCTATTATTTATTTTGTTTTATCTTTAAGTTCTTTATCCCTATTTCCATTTGCAAATTATATTCTGGGTTTTTCTGTCTTATTGGATGTAAAGTCTGCTTTTGAGAAAAGTCATAAAACATTGTCTAAAAAATCACTAGAAGAAAAAAGGTAATGCAACTTACACTTTATGTACTCCACATAAATATTGGCTTTTAACTGCACATACAGATCATTTATACTCTCGATGTGGAGTGTCTGCACTAATAGAAAGCGGTTACTATAAAAATTGTTGTATTATTTGTCCCAACTGTGCAAGATCAGATAATTCTCAAAACTTTGTGAATAGATATGCCTCTACAAACTGCATTCTCATCTAATAATTTTTTTCTCCTCTTTCACTTTCACAACACAGATGTATATCCAGACAACAACCCTGACAATCTCTGTCAGCCTCAGTGCATCGGTTTCCCTGGGAATGCTCTACATGCCAAAGGTCTATGTGGTTCTCTTTCATCCAGAGCAGAATGTGCCCAAGCGCAAGCGCAGCCTGAAGGCCGTGGTCACTGCAGCCACCATGTCGAACAAGTTCAACCCCAAAGGAGGCCTGAGGCCAAATGGAGAGGCCAAGTCTGAACTCTGTGAAAGTCTGGAAACACAAGGTTTGTAGAACACTCCATGGTTGGAATGAAGAGATGGAAAATGCAAATTTTTGTATAAAAACCTGAATCCAAGCTGAAACATGTCAGTCACAACTATAGCTGTTAAATTAGTCACACCCCTTGGACCTTTTCACATTTTTCAGCTACAAAACAGTACAGAACATTGAAGTGGAAGTAAAGTGATAAATACTAAAAGTAAAAATCTAAAAAGTGTGGTATGTATTTTTCTTCAGCCCCCTTACTCCAGTGGCCCTACGTAAAATCCAGGGAAACTAACTACTTTCATTGTCACCAGATAATTTGTAGGAATATGCTTATTCTATTCACATTAAAACACTCTGTTCTGTGAGGTAGAAAGTGGCTTAACTACTTTTAGTGATGCACTTAATCCTGTCTTGAATGAAAGAGTAGCAAGACAAAAGCAAAACACTGTGTGAAGAAAAACTAGCAATGCACATCCCCATGAACACTATTATTATGGTAAAACATGGCAGTGGCTGCATAACACTGTAGGGATTATCTCTAGCAGGGACAAGGAAGCTAGTTAATGGATGGAGATAAATACAGACCAGTCATGAAGGAAACCCATTAGAGACTGTAAAAAACCTGATACTGGAGTTGATGCTCATCCCCTAACAGGACAAAATTAAATACACAGTCAAAGTTAGCATTTAAAAGCAAATGAATGGGTCAGTGCAAGCCAGACTACTGTACATCTGTTACTAAATGCTCTTAATCCAGTGTGACTCAGCTTGATCTATTTTTGCAAAGTGTCTAACAGATATGCAAAGCTAGAGACATGTCATAAAAGACACCCAGGTGTAGTTGCAGTAAATGGTTGTTCAACAAAGTATTGACTTAGAGTGGCTGAATATAAATGCAAGACACTTTTCAGATTTTCTTTTTTTATCTTTCCACAAACACTTGAGGATTAGTTGTTTTTGGTCTTTCTTAAAATATTCTCCCTATGATTCCTGATTATTTACTTGATCAGCTTGAAATACAGGCAAATTTTCCAGTAAAAGATGGGCTCTTACTAGCTCAGAAATTACTTGAGAATTTGAAAGCGTGAGATTTGGCACACGGTATTTTATTTTTTACAGAGTTACAAAGACGCGTTGTGAGAGAACATAATTTTAGTCACTAAGATGATATGTATGAGTACGCAGTCTCGGTGTGGGGACAGGCTTAAATCCAGTCACGCACCCACATTTGGTCTGATGACTGAGGGTTTTGATTTTATGCTTCGACAAGTTGAATTGTACATAGTGATGTGTTTTAGGATGACCAAGCCTGTGCCCACACTTGCATGCCTAGTTTCTTGTGTGTCTGAGAACAGAGCTGTTCCATCTTATCCAATTATAGAGCCCATTTGCTGGCGAGGACTCCCACTCCCCACATCTGAACTGTGAATCTAACAACTGCTCTTTGTGCTTATGTGTCAGACTGTATTGAGGGAGGGGACCCTTGTGAGGGACTTTAGACTCCCAGGTAATGAGATTAGTTAATGACTTTGCCCTTTTATTATTTTGTTACCACTTTTCTTCTGTTAATTTCTTCAAATGTTCAACACCTGTGAAACACTTGCTTGCTGCCACACTGTGTTGAATGAGTGTTGGCTAAAATGGAGCACCCTGGATGACTCAAGCCACTAATCACACTCCCTAATACAGCAGTGAAAATAAATATTGAACATGCAAAAATCTTTCTCATTTAATATCTTTCTAATGAGGTTATTGGCATGATGTGCTCACCAGATGTTGGTAACAACCTAAAGCAGTTCACACATATGGAGAAATCAACAAAAATTGATTGGGGAATCTCTTTCTTCACCGTGAATGACAAACGTCATGGGCTTCTTTCTTATAGAAGATTCCTCTTTGACTTTTTAAGTCTCTGTGGGAAATCTTGTGAAGCGCTTTACAATACAAGTTTATTAAAGTCGTAAGAGGGCTCTTTGTTTTTACGCATGATGAGATAGTTTTTGAGTGTAACCTGGGCAATATGGTGAAGACTAAACTAGCTGACTGATATGAATTGGCACCATTGAGGAGCAAAATTGCATTCTAAATTTGGACAGATTTAAACTGTTTTCTCGGCTTTCTATTAATTTTTGCTCCTCCTTTTCCTCATGTTTTCAATATTTATTATTACTCGTGTTATTCAAATTTATTACATCTAATTCATGGAATATTTTTCCATTTCTCAATATATGTAGACTGATGAGACTGAGTTGTTACCAACATATGGTCTGAATTTAACTTCAACAGCCATGTTAGAAAATGTTTTACAACCTTTTTTTTACAAGAAAAGTGTTAATGTGCTTAAAACTTATTTTCTCCACTGTATGTGAGCAACACACATGAGCATGAAAGGAAAGTATCACCCCCTTCCTAAATTAATGACCTAAGTCATTATTTTCCCCAAAAGTGTTTGCGTTTTTTTTTACCTAAAAAAACTTTTGGAATGAAAGAGGTGATGATTTTTTTTTTTTTTTTTTTTTGCCAAATTTACTTTTGGCAAAAAATGACTCGGGCCATTGTTTTAGGAAGGCGACAATATGTGTATGATGTTGAAAAAGACCACTCAGCATGGTAAAGCCAGTGAATGCAGGAAGATGACACCACTTTCCCTGAAAGCACAAGACAAGCGACAGTCATGTGTCCCCTGTAATTTGTTTCTCTGCTGACAAAAGAGGAATTTGTGGTAATGAGACAACAACAACAATAAGAGTGAACAAGAGAAGACAGATGGGTCTGCCAGGTTCAATTCTTTCTGGACCATCTATTCTTTATCTTGGCCTTGCAGCACATAAATATTCAAATAAGGTTCATTTATCCATGCTTCTCCAGAATGAGATGCTTTGGATGAAGTGGCGAGAATACCGCCTTCCATTCCCACCCTAGACGTGGCTCTGACAAAAATAGAGAAGTGTTTACTAATAAAAATCCTTCCTTCATTTTTTGTGCTCACCCTGACTTTTAGCTGTTCCCTGATTCTGATTTTCCCCTCTGACATATTCAATCAGCCAAGGCTGTTGTGGACAGATTGGTTGTATGATTACCACCACCATGCTCACTGAGGGATGTTTATTTAAAAAAAAAACATGGCACATCCACTGACACTTGCACATGGACCAGATGTGGTTATTAAACATGACACCTGATGATGTATAGTAGATTTGTGCTTTGTAAAGTTTGGTAAATCAACGGATTCATGATTTTCCAGATAATTATTTTTTTCTACAGCTGAAAGAACACTCCGAGAAATAAAAAGTAGTAAGAGCTTTTATCAGCTTATAATGTTCAGTGTCCAATATAACAATTCCTCTGATCTAGTAGTAATTAAACTTTTCAAATTACCAATTCACTGACTTTTGCATGCTTTGCTTGGTGCATACAGAACTCACAGGTCTTTGCATGCGGTGAAAGACTAGCACTAGAATGACTTCTGCATTTAATGCTACTGCTGTGATATGACCATTGCCCCCTTATAATGCATTTATGATACAGTTGGATAATTACAAAAACAGAAAGCTGATTTTGTGAATTATACAAACTGTTGCATATATAATCACACTGAAATTGCTTTTGGCCTATCTAACGGGTTTATTTTGTCTTTTTATAACATTTTAATATTTGTATAACCAGGAAAGATGCATTGTGGGTTAAAATTGGATTTACAAGAGTGTCCAGAGACAAAACGGCACTACAACAAAACACACAAAGCAAAAGTTAACACCCTCAAAACAAAATATATTATTAGACAATATACATAAATTAATCACATTGAATTCTTTTCTAATTTCCTAATATCACAAAAGCTTATTACCACAGATATATTGCTAAAATACATGTGGAAATTTGCACAAAAAAATTAATAGCAATTATAAGATTGTGACTGATGTAATACAAATCTGTTTTTTCACTGTTTTTTCAGAAGGGCATAAATCATTTTTGACGTGCTATTTTCATTGAAATGTACATAAACGACAGTTCAGTTCAGTCCTGACATTCCCTGAAAGGGACCAACTTCTAGGTTAAATGTAAATGTAAATCTGGTAGAGCTATATAAGCAGCTTTGGTCTGAACTGCAGGTTTTCCTCATCATTGTTTGCAGATTATGTCTGGATTTTAGTATCATTTAGCTAGCATGTGTAAGGTTCATTTCATTACATTTTCCTCATTAAAATTGTTATGATACAAATGTTTTTAAATTGTCTGGCACGTTGATCTAGCACACTTACCCATAAGCTTCGGTTTCCGTCATCAGTTCACTTGACAGTTTTCTCACCTTCTGTTGACAGAATTCCTTGCCAAGTGGCTGAATGTTACCTGCTGAAATCCAGCTTTAAAGGCATATATGGTTTCTGCTTTCTTTTAATGTTATACTCAAGTTTATCTATATGGGATTTGCAGGAAACTAGACAGTTAGACAAACATTTTTTTGTAAATTTATATTTTTGCACACATCATAACAGAAACAGGATTAAAAAATAATTACAAATAAGATACTTGTTTATCTGTTTCTATTATCAAAGCCTAATTATTGCAATGTGCAGTTCATTTTGGTGCTTTGGGCTCTAAGGTCTGTTTACATAACATGCTGGGAAAGAAAAGAAAAAACTAAATCCTGAGCAGCAGTACCAATTTAAAAATTTCCATTTTAATGCTCAGCGTTGATGGGAAGTTTTTACGAAAATGTAGTTTTACATCAACACCCGTGTTATCAGAATTAGTTCCACCTGTGCTTGGTTAATGAAGTCATCTATAAATAGAGCCTTGCATCAATCTGTATTCCCACGATGTGGATTTTTAAAGATTACACTCCCACGCCTATTTGAGGCTCGCCCATTTCATTTCAATTTTAACCCTCTGCTTTTTCTTCTCACCCTCGTTTGCAGTGCTGGCCTCGAAGCAGACATACATAAGTTACAGCAATCATGCCATCTAAGACGGAGACAAATCCTGAGACAGGAGCAAAGGTCTGCAGGGGGAGGAATCACCTGTTTTTAAGGGATAACTGGAATTTTGATGGAGAACTTTGATGCTGCTGCAAAACAAAGGACTGGGAAAGATTCATGGAAATTACTCACTCAAAAAAGGATGCCATATTTTTCTAGGGAATAAGGCTTGAATGCCAGATTAATATTAAATCAGTATATTGCAGAATTGAGATGGAGGATGTAAGAGAGCTTAAATAGATAGGAACTCTCCTTCTCCGACTCTTTTTGAGACATGAGAGAGCTGATTATTGACGTTTTTGAATCACGCTGAGAAGAACACCTGGAGTTTGTAGTATGTTTTTTTTCTTCTGGAGTGTATAGCACAGAAATCATCAGTTCTCTATTAGGCTGAACCATGTCATTTTTGCAAAATAAGAGAGTATTCTGTTGGGTTTTTTTTTTCTCTTTTTTTTTTTTTACTCAAACGCAGTTGACAAGATGAACCATTATAGAAACATAGTATTTTCATTTACAGTGGAGTTGAAAGCTGCAGTTCTCTTCATGCTGTACATGCCTTACTACAGCACACTCAGTATTCCTTCATGAACTAACCACATGTGAAAGACATGAAAATAAATCAGTGGGTCAGCCCAGTTGTCTGGTAAAATGTTCATAATGACAATGATGACATCGTCACAATCATCTTGGGAAACCTCCTGTACAGTCCCAGAGCATGCTAATGGGAACATCCCGTGTACCGTGCTGTGTTTTCAGTGTCTTTGGAATGCAACATTGTCACATTTGTCATTCAGGCGAAGATGTTAATTTGAGCCGTTGCCTGTTCGGCAACCCTCTGCTGGACAAAAGAGCAATCATACACAAAAAGAGGCACAACGGCATTGCAATCTGATTTTTTAACATCAGTCTCCACTCCATACATGTCAGCAGACTTGATAATGCATATTTTCAACATAAACAAAATGGTCCTTATTTATCTTGCACTGACAGAACCCGTAGGAAAGTCTTGGAATTATCTGATAGTTCAGATTTTACCTCAGCCAACACTCATTGTTTTTGACAGAACCGGGTTATTAGGATGGAGTCTATTCCTCTTTGTGTTTCTTCCGATGTTGAAGACGCAGTGCAGAATTTTGCCCTGCGTTTAGAAATATTAATTCACTCTTATCTCAGTGAAACAGAAATAGTACATTATAGACAGCCAACAGTATTTGCACCTAAATGCAGGGTTTAACAAAATGGTTGGTTTGTAATGATAAGAAACCTCAACATATCAGTGTTTTGCACATGTTTTAAAATGTAAACCTAGCGATGGGTAATAAGCAGGAGACTGAATACATAGGGCATCATTAAATAGTTTGCAGTTTTTGTTTTGTCACATAACATTTTGCTGTCTTTCTTGTTTTTGATATCATCTGTGATCAGTGAGGTCTTCATTAGCATTTCTAGAGGCAAGTATGGTTTACATAAGCTGGAAAATTTAGAGTAATTGAGATATTTCATCCAGAAAAATGAGAATGTTAAAGTAGACTAGTAAAGAAGTTGGTGATGGACAATTTTCCTTTCAGCTGGTTCAGGTTGTTCGGACAGAAAACAAACTGGCTCAGTTTTCATAGCCTCCTTTTCTTAAACTAAAGATGAACCAGGATGAGGAAAACATCCTTTCATCAAGCACAATCTTGCTGCTTGCAAAAGTTTACATACACATTGAACTTTTCCAAATTGTATCATGTTATCATGAATTTTATGTAATAGTTTTAAACCAACAGAAAAAAAGTGCATGTTTGTTAATAGAATAAAAATTAAATGTGATTTTCTAATTATTTTTACAAACACAAAATATAGTCAATGCCTTTTAGAACTCTGGGTCTTTTTCTGCCATGTGTCGCCACCAGCTGTGCACATCTTTTATGTAAATACACTGATTATTCTTTGCAAAATGCAGAACTTCAAATTCAGTTGTATTTCATGAAAAGTGTCTGTGAACATAAATATTCAAGTCTGAAGACTCTCTGTCCCAGTTCCAAGTCTCTTCCAGATTTTTTTTTTCTAGGTTTTGTCTTGCATTGAGCTCCATTCTCTCTCCCCTTCGTTGATTTTCTTAAGAAGGCATGGTGCTGCAATTACTGTTTCATGGTGGATATCGTGAGATATACAGATCAGAAAGTTCACATCTGTGTGCTAAAACTTAATAACACACAAGGGGAATCAATTTAATAATTAGATTACTTGTGAAGACACTCGCTTCACAATATTCTATTTAAGGATGTCAGAAAAAAGGCAGCTCGTTGTAAATGTAAAAAATTAAGAAAAGGAAAAAGGCTGATTCCCCTAATTAAATGTCACTCTTAGTTGCCATCTGTGACCTATACTCAAACAGGAATTCTTGCAAGAATGAGAACAGCAAGGAGACATATGTGATAAGCTTAGTGCCCTTTCAGTATGATCTGCTCTAACTAGACAGAGTGACTATCTGACTATGCGAGTCTTATCACTGATGTTTGTCACAGAAGGTCTGGAACCAGCATTTCTGGCTCAGCACTGTAACTCTTAATTGGGAAGACCTAACCTTCAATGTAGCGAAACTGTCCATCTTTATCTCTATACCCTCCCAAAGATCCATCTGTGTGAAAATGCAATGAATCTTCCAAAAGTCCAACCAACAACTGCAAGAGGAAAAGTGAGTAGACTTTTGTTTCAGGTTATACAAACAATTAAGGAGAAAATGTCTAAATTTCATCTAACACTTGTTTTAATTTAACTGAGCAAATAGGTATGAGCCTTTAGTTTGGATAGTTACTGCAAGGACAACTGTCTTACAGCTGGCAACAAGTTGTTTCATCCCAGCTGATGTAATGAGAAGCTTCTCATTTCTAACAACAACTATGTGGAAAGACATCCTGTGGAAAGGTTATTAGTCTATACAATATCTAAAGAAACTGCAGAAGCTAATAAGATTGGATTGAGTACTGACTAACGCACAGGTGTCAAACTCCAGTCCTCAAGGGCTGGTGTCCTGCAGTTTTTAGATGTGCCACAGGTACAAAACACTGGAATGAAATGGCTTAATTACCTCCTCCTTGTGTAGATCAGTTCTCTAGAGCCTTGCCAATGACCTAATTATTCTATTCAGGTGTGGTGCAGTAGAGGCACATCTAAAAGTTGCAGGACAGCGGCCCTTGAGGACTGGAATTTGACACCCTTGGTCTAACGCATTACAAAAAAAAAAAACTGGAGGTATAGTGGGGAACCGTTGTCTTTGAGGATGAAACGTGGTCAGAAAAAACCCCTGAATGTTTAAGTAATTGGTGATCACAAACATTTGGTAACATCCAATCGAAGAAGAACAGTAGTTGAACTCAGGGGTATAGTAGTGTAAGTAAGAGCATTTCCACAACCGTAATGTGAAGGAAACCCAACGGACTGGGACAGAACAGATGTAGGGGCATAAACAAACCACTAGTGTCTAACTGAGAAAAATGCCACACTTTGCAAAGGAGGATAAAAATGATCAGATTAATCCAGATTTGCCATTTTCCAGTAATGGGCACATCAGGGTAAGAAAAGAGGCAGATGAAGTGATGCACCTCTCAAGCCTAGTGTTTACTATACAAGTTTGTGGGGGTGTACAAGAGCTCAAATCTGGGGTTGATGTAGTTGGTTAGCTCCAGGTTCAGTAACATAATGAGGTCGGACGACTATTTGAATATGCTGTATGACCAGGTAATTCCATTAATAGATTGTTTCTTCCCTGATTACATTGGAACATTCCAAGATGACGATGCCAAGATTCGTCAGGCTGAAACTGTAAATGAGTGGTTTAGGGAGCATCAGAGATGATTTTTACACGTAGACCTGCCTCCACAAAGACCAAACCTTAACACCATTGAGAATCTTTGTGAAGTTCTGGAGAAGGCTTTGCACACACACCACACGTTTTGAATTTGTTTGGTGTACAAACATACATTCCTTTTTCTTTTACTTCACAATTATATGTTCATGTTGGTCCATCAGATAAAGCTCAGTAAAATATATTAGAAATTTTGGTTGCAACATGCCAAAATGTGATAAAGTTAAAGGTATGTAAATGTTTGCAAGACAAAGTAGATACAATAATAGCAGCCCGCCTGTGTTGTATTGTAGAATCCACCGGAGTCCTGGGGTCTCTAATATGCATTTGAGAGCTATTTGTATGCCTTTCTGCCATCTGGCAATCACAAATAAATAAAATATACTAATAATAGTTTCAGGAAGTAAATGTTATTTCTGCTTGATAAATAAGGGCCAGTGCCTTCATCCTGTGCCTCCTGCCAACTACTTCTGCCATTCTATTTTCACTGTTGTGTTCAGTGTGTTCTGTTCAAGCGTAATTCAGAACTGAACGTGTACAATTTATAGTTATGTGCAAACTGCATTCCTGTCTTCAGTCTGAAGTATTGGTCATAAATAGTAAATCTGGAATTTGTTTCATTAAATGTTATCCTCAGCAATGCAAAAGTCTGTATGTTGCATGTCAGAACTCATATGTCACAAGAACAGTTTGAGAGAAAAGCATAGTGTTCAACAGGAAAACTGCTGCAGGTGGTTATAAAAATCTAAGAATTTCAATAACTGATTTACTCAGCTTCAACAAGTCTACAATAATGCAGCAATGGTTTTCTCATTATTTGATTGAGTATTGTTTGTGGGATTGTTTGTGTTTGTGAATATCAATAATTTACTGTTTTTTGCCACAGATCCTTTTTTCTACAACACTGTGTGTGTTGCAAAAATAGAATATGTAAGTGCTGATTGAAGTTAAATGGTAAGTTAATGTATGTTATTAAAATGGATTGATCATGTCTGCTTTATGTACTGACATATTAAAAAATATTAAAAAGTTACAGTGCCTGAATATTTATGAATTATCTATATGAAAAGAAAAATCTAAATGTGTGAAGCATGTTCATTTTTATACAATATGTTTCTAATAAAAGATTGTTTTGCTAATAATGTGTCACTGTTTCTTTATAAATGGTAGCAAAATACACCATATTTAGAGAGGTGCAACCAATTCACAGTACTATTAAGTTCTCAATTCTACATAACACCACAAAGTAGACATCCAAAAAAGAACAAAAAACAGAGTAGTAAAATATAGTTTATAATTTTTTTTTTCCTATATAAAACGCAGTGCAAACTATCTCGCGTAGGCAAATCAAGTTTATTTGTATACCAAATTTCATCAACACGCAGTTCGGAGTACAGAAAAGCATACCTTGCTCAGCAGTTGGCATATGCTTAACGGTTACGGAGCCCCGTGCAGGAAGAAAAACGGCGAGTGACTGAGGGTCATTGCGCGTAACTGAAACCCTGTAAATTCTAGACACTAACAGGTACCATAGAATTGCACAAAAATCCGTGAGGGACGGCGGAGTCCCAGCTCGAAATTCCGTAAAGAGGTGTACGGAGCCTTGTGCCAGAAGCCCATTAAAATGCTGTCTACATCGTTTTAAACTGTGTGATTGTGAGCGTGAGTGGGAATTAAAAATAGCAATAGGTATTTTGTTCCATATAACACAGTAGGAGTGTAACCGGTAAACCTTTTATGGATGCAAACTCGACTAAAAACCCACCTGTTTGGAATTGTATTTGAAACGTAATCAATTACAAATTTATTGATGGAACCTGACTTAATGTCGTGTTTTGATTGTTGATTCTATGTTGCATTGGGTTTCTGTGTTTGATATGATGTAAAGCACTTTGAAATTCCTTTCTGCTGAAATGTGCTATACAAATAAAATTTGATTGATTGATTGATTGATTGATTAACAATTGCTTAATAGTTGGTTCATTGCTCTTCAGTTTGATAGCCTCATCATAACTCCTCCAGAGATATATCTTTTCGCCATGTAGTTCAGTCCGTAGACAGTTTAACAAAACATTTCCATTGAAAGCCTGCTCAGGCAAGTCACTTTTGAGTTGAATCTCACCTTCTTGCTTCCTGTTTGGATCTGTGTTTATGGTCCCATAACCCAGAAAGTTGGCTTGCCCTCATAGAAATCGGACCGTATGGATCTGTGACTTCTGTGCTTGAAGACAAGTCACAGAGTTTGGCTGAATTTTTCCCCTTTTGCCATATTGGTCTTTTCTCAAAACACATAGACTTCTAAAAAATGCCCTATCTTGAAATGTTTTGTGAAAGGCTCTTTTATCTCCTTTGGGAATGTAACTTTCCTCTAAAAGACCTTTAATTGGTACAAGTGGGGAAACTGCACATTTCTTTTGAAAGTATTGATTTTGGAGCTGATGATTTTGTTTAGTCTGTATCCCCTCAGTCTATGTTAGATGGCTTTGCTTTAATGCATGCAATAAAATTGATTTTCCAGCATCTTGCTGTTAGTTCCTGGGTAATTATTTCACATCCTGACAAATTTTCCTTCATTTGAAGTGAACAGTTTGGTAAGATGGATGGCTTAGAACAAACATAGTTTGCTGTTTTGAAAGAATACTTAAAATGCTTTCATAGAAAGGTTTTAGAGTCAGATGATATGATAATTGAGCTACAATGACAATATGAATGTTGGAAGCTGTAAAGCGTGGTGGTGACATCATAGTCAAGGTCTGGTGCCAGTGGTTACTGAAATTGGACAGGGAAGACCATCTTCCAGATTGTTCAACTTCTCCTTAATTCAACAGCTAAATGGTTAAAACCCAGTATTTCAACTTGGCATTGACTGTGAACACATATCAAAACCGGTTTTGGAATGGATAAAGCAGACTAACAATAGCCACCTGGGGTGCCAATGACTTCAATCTTATTAAAATGTATGTATGTTACAAAGCAGTAGGTCTGTCCAAAGATTTTGACTAATTTCAAAAGGCTTCACTATTTCTGATATCATTATATTGAACTCACTCCTGAATTTTGACATGGTCATGTTTTCTTTTGTTTTCAGACAGATGAATTTTAGTGAACCAACAGCTGTATACAGTATGTAGCAAACATGTGTTGACTACATGCAACATGCCAGATAAACTGGCGCATACCTTGTCCACAACACATATCAGTACTGCTGTGCTATACACACAACATAGAAACACAAACCGCAACCTCAACTTTAAATCCATCATTTTTACCACTGAAGCATAAAGTCAGAGAAGGTCTTACATAAAATATACTTCATCATCAGTCACAGACACCAAATTATACAACTTTTCAGAATTGAGTTTTGACCTTTTCTTATGTTTCTACTTGAAAACATTGCATGGAGCTGTGCAAAAACTGTCAAAAACCTTGGCACGAGTTAAATACAGTGCGGAATTACAAAGCTGTGTGTGATTTGCACTGCTAGCTTCACCAGTCGTCAGGCAAGCCACAGCCTTAACCTCAGTTTAATGGTAGATCAATACTGTCAGCTGCACCTGCAGCAGGAGCCTTCTGCAGACTGAGAAAATATCAAACCATCTATAAAAGCTGACAGAATTATGAGCCAGTCTAAATGAAAAGTAGATCTACTAAAGCTATCTTTATAGTGAATTTATAGTTGGCCTGAAAATGCCACCTGGGTGATAACTGATAAAAGGCCATCATTAGCCCTCTGTGTTCTACTTTAAGTAACTCTTCTCCACAATTAGCAAATCAGCAGTATGTGCAGTACAGTGTTGTTAACGTCTCTCGCAGCAAATAGCATATTGGAAAATTAGAAAATTCACATCAACTCATCCTTCATCTATATAACCTCAAAAGACATAAAAAGCATGCTGGGCTTTAAAATAAATGACAGGTGTACATTATGTAAATGTTAATTTTGTTTATTCTATGTTTCATAATAAACCCTCTATGAAAAGCTAATGAGGTAATTAAGAGGGTGCCTTGAATATACTGTGCATATTCTCTTTGTGTTTAAATCTGAATCAGCTTGCAAAAATATTTCAGCTTAAAACTATTGGTCAAGTCATATGATGTATTTTTGACTGTAACCATTGGGTTTTAATGAGAAAACAGAATATGTTTTCCCCAAATTAATTCAAACACCAAGAGAAAGAGAGAGAGTTAACTGTCTCCCATTTAAACTATAGGAATGCATTATATATTTAACATTTTAGAGTATTTTCTTGTGACTGATGTAGTTGGGGATAAAATGTCCTTGAGGAGAAATAGGCAAGTAAAGGTGATGGTTAGATGAGACATCTCCCGGCATTTATTATAATGAGGATAGTAAATCATAGATATTAGTTAATTTATTGCTAAGAATGTATTATATTGTTGAAGAAGTTATTTGTGTCTGAGATTCCATTCTTTGAATCATGAGCCACATCTCATGATGACAGTTGAGAGTCAGAACATATATGGAGCAGTAGACATAGAGCTGTGCTTTTGGGTTCTCTCTTTTGTCTTTATAACATATTAGAATAGCACTTGGTGGCACAGGGGCGAAGTGAGAATCATGTATGGAGGCCTTAGCCCTCAACATGGATGTCACAGGTTTGGGTAAAGACCCAGTGACCTTTGCTGAATGTTTTACTCCTCTCTCATAACCCACCTTCCTGTCTGTCAACTGACAAATACAGGTATATGTCAGCAATCTTACCTTTTTGGGATGTTTTATTTCCCTTGCTTTTTTTATTGAATTGCTAATAGGTGCTTAAGCCTTTTTTATCATAAGAGTCATTAAAACTGATAAACAACAATTATAACTCAATTCAAGTTAGAAAGTCATTGAACGTTTATGCACAATTTAAATCCTCCTTTTCATGAAGCACTTGTTCAATTTGTTTTTACAAGAGCAACTGTCTTCATCTTTATCATTGTATAAGCAGCTTGCATATCTTAGAATGGCATGTTGTGTTAAAGCATACATACTGTATGGATCAAAATTTTGCTGTGATTATTCCCAGCTGAAAACTTTAGGACATGCGCCATCAAACACTCAGATAAAATGTCTGTACTAGAATCTGATAATTGAAACTCAGTAAGTACATAGCTACAACAAACATTTAAATCACACAGGAGGAAACTCATTATGCATAATAGCTCTCCATTCTTTCTCCTCAAATAATCTCAACAAACCACATGACAGTGTAATGGAAGCCTGTTGAGGAAAGATAAATATTCTATTGCACACCCACTTAGTGCAGTTACTGTGCATAAGTTTGTGCAAGCAACGAATACAAAATCCACATTATTCTCTCAAATGTAAAAGACATCTGACCTTTGCTGCATTCTGAATGTTTTATTTGTGTACTGGAAGCTGCCCATTTCTTGAAGCTTTGCTTTTGTTTACTTCAATTTCAGATTTGCCTATTTCATTTTTTATCTGAAAGTTCTTTATGTTAAAGAATTTTATTAAGTAGAGGTTCTGTGAGATTGTCAAAAGATGTTATGTCACTGCCAGATTGCTGAAAATGTACATAAATTCCTAAAGTACTCAAGGATTGTTGGAAATATACAGATTGTTTCTTCTGATTTCAGCTATTTAAATACAACTCAAATTGAAAATGTTCATTTCCTTAGGGTAGAACATTAGCAGATATTAGCAATGTACAATTCCATTGTACATTGTACATTCAATTTTTTGCTGAAAAAAACCTTAACACCAAATGAAAGAACACTATTTTTTAAGCCACATAGCCTTAGTCATACTGCTAAGGCATCAGTCAAGAGGATTAGCAACTTTTTAAAGGCCATCACCTTTACAGAAGATTAAGTTTCAGTCCAAACCTGAGCTATGACTTAAATATTACTTTACATTATCAAATACTACCAGAAAATAAAGCAGAAGCAGTGATATCCATGAGAACAGAGTAAAAATACTCTGCAGTATGATGTGGATAGGTTATCGAGATATTCCTGAACTGAAGCTAAAATTGACGGATGAGCACTTTTTAGTTTTAAATGACTATAAAACTGCACTTTTATGTTTGACAAAATGCAAGCATAAAAGTCCAAAAAGTCTTTTTGTAGTTGTTGGTCTTACATGTCAGAGCAAGCTAAGCATTACAGTAAGTGAGTTTGCCAAAGATACAACCAACCGCCACAAGTATAAAAGTCCTTTGCTGACTGTTCAGTAATTGTAATTTTGTACATTTTAAAGCCCCAAACCAATAAAGTTTCCTAAAGTTGTTCCTTTTATTCTACTACAATTTTTGTTTTTTTAATGTTTGTTATATGACCATCCCCAAACGGCCATCCTCTATCTTTTTCCAAATATGTGTGGTCATGCTAAAATACAGGAAAGGTTGGTTGCATGGCATGTCAAACACACCACATTTGTTGCTTAAATGTAGCTGCCTTGTTGTGTGAGCCGATGTATATGGCCTCTGCTACCATGTTGACATTCTTACAGCTCATGATTTAGGAGTGTCATGACTCCGTGCAATTCCTCTTCTTATGCATGCCAGATTCTCCGCGCTCTCTGACACTTCACCTGCCTCACAGCAGGTATTTATGTGTTCAGTTAGCTATGCTACTGAAGGGGGGCAGCACATATGTCTTCCTGAACTCTTTGAATAATTTAGACTAACAGCCATTCCTATAAAAACCCTATCTATATTAATGAGGAGCCTCCAACCATTTGGATCATTGCTTGAAGGTTGTGGTTCTTCTATCATGTTTTTGGTGCCAAGGAAGGGCTGCTGTATCTTATGCATAGATTATAAAAATGTTTGTTCAGCATTTGAATTGAAAAAAGCAACCGTTAAGCACAATACACTATTATTCATAGCTCCAGAATCTTATAGATGACTTTGTGAGAGTTGTGAAATCTGCTCTGCATAGTCCATTGAAAATAAATTTGTTTAATTTTGTCATACAGGTTGATTTGATTTGTTGATTTGGTTGATTACTGTGTATTCTCCTTTAAGATTGTCCTTCATGAAGCAGGTTTTATATTTTATCATTTATGACGAATTGTCCAGGTTCTAAAGCAACAAAGTAGCCCCAGACAATAACACTACCACCACTATGTTTGACTGTCAGTACGATGCTCCATTTCTGAAATGTTTTGTCAGTTTTATGCGAGACGTGTAAATGACATTTTAGGCAAGTTGCTTCTTCTATATGAACAGAATGCAAAGGTATAAAAATACAGGGGAAAAAAAGTTTGCAAACAATGGATTTAATATGAACTTGAATCAGAATGATTGATAACATTGATCTAGGAAGACTGGGTCAGTTTATCACACATGTTCACAGTCAAGTAGCCAGGCAGCACATGTAGGCATCTGTTAAACCTGATGTTCCAAACAGTGGAGCCGTCAAGGGGTGGTGATGAAAGGCTTTGTGATTCGAACAGTGAAGGTGGAAGGTCTGAGTGGAGCTCAATTTTATTCTTCTCTCAAAGGAGGCTCTTGAGTGCAATGGAAGCAAGGAGGGAGAGCAGCCAGCAGGAAGGAAGTACATTTCAAGCTGCAGGAAACAATTGTAAGGGGAGCGGATATTTGCAGGGAAGGACTTGGTGGCATGGTATTCACAAGTCCTGCAGTTAAGATTTCTTAAATTTAATTTAATGTATTGTAGTTGAGAGGCTCATGTCTGAAAACTGTGCTAATGAAGTCTCTTTTTCATATACTACATTCAATTTGAAACTATGATCTTTGACATCATCTTTACTAAATTAAGATGAAAAGACTTTGCAAAATGTATTAAGTGTGAAATGCTGCTTAAATCTCATCGCCAATTGTATGAAGAGAGAGGCTCAAACAATGCTTTTGTTTGGAGTCGTTGTAGTGGGAAATCACCTATTGATCACCTCCATTTGGGAAATAGACTTGAAATGAAGATTAAAGAGCTGTACAGTCCAGAATTGTTCAAAACTGGCCCGCCCTTTCAATCTCTCTCCCTTTCTTGTTCCAATAAACACCCAATAACACAATGCCATTCCTCTGCAGAGCATCTGCTCGCACAGCTGGCCATTTGTCTTTATGGTTAGTAACTCACTTACCAACAGAAGCTGTGTATGACCCATACTTTCATCAGCCTGAGTGCGTTTTTTTATTTGTGGGGTATGTGAAATGAACAGAAAATGTATGATCCACAAAATAAAGATGGGATAAAAAGAAAAATGAAAAGTTCTTATTGGCAAACAACAGATAAGTTCTCCTGGTGTGACTGTGTGCACCATAATAATTGAGTTATTCAGAGGCAGCTTGCAACAGCTTGCCATTAATGTGTGTAACTGGTGTCCAGCCCAACTATTTGCATCCTACCACCTGTTATGATAGTCCCATGCTGACAAATCTATTGGAATAATACATGCAAAAATAATTTGATCAATGTATTTTAAAATATCCAGTGAAACTGCTAAAGTCAGGAACAAAAGGACATTTTTTCAGTTTAACGAGAACTTCTTGGTTTGAAAGGCACTATTTGTTTTTCCAGCTAAAAAAAAATAAAGTAAAGGTACATTATTTCACTGGCAGATTTTTTTCACTTATAACCACATATTTTTCTCATTTTATAAAGTTAAGAAAACTTACAAGAATCTCCAGGAAAAAAAAGTAAAAAATAAAATAAAATGGCAGTCTGTCTAAAGAAAGTAAATCTCAAAATACATATAGCCTTTGTTTCAGTGAACACAAATGCAGTTACAACAATACACATTTAATTCCAAATTAAAACATTTACTTGATAAAGTGAAAAATTCTAGCTTTCCTGTGAATCACTGAACTAAAATTCAGTTGTGTAAACATTGTTTCTGTGAAATGCTTCAAATCATAACTTCTACCAAAACAAGTCATTGTTCTGCTTAGTTACGTTGAAATGCTTTTATTGAACCCAACTTTAACACTTATCCACAAAGCCAAAGGTTATTTGTTTGGCAAACAAATTACATTTTACTGTATTGTATTTAACAAAATTGCGTTCATTTGGAGTTGTTTGAGATCCAGGCATAAACAACCAAAAAGTTGAAGTTGGCAAAAAATATTTTGCCTTTAAAACATTATAAACTCTCTCCTGTTAAAGGATTATCATGTATCATATCGATTTTATATGCAAAAGACAAAATATGAGGGCTATTATAGAAAACATTTTTCTTACATGATTAAGAAAAAAAAAACTTTCCACATGACATGATGCAGCCCCACAGAATGATGTGGCCCTTTAACACTGCCAGAGAATGACACAAAAAACACAGAATGCACCTTGTTACTTGTGTGAGGTGCATGCAGTATAGAGAGAGAGAGATTTGTTTTAAAAAAAACACTCATCTCGCATGGCCACACGGAAACATGGGAGCCATGTTCTGGAATTGATTTACTGTGTTCAACTCGGTATCAAAAATGATCGTTTCTAGTTTCCCAAGATTCCAAATCCATGTGGATGCACAATCTCAACGATGACAAAATAACTTTTGCGGATACACCTACAATCATCTCTGTGTGGAAGGGGTCTTAGATTGTGTGTGATTATATATGAAAATTAATTTTATTCTAACTGAATTTGGGTGAATTTTGAGATATCTAAATACACGTAAATGAACTGAACTGTATAAGAAACAGAAATAGGTACAGGGAATATTTAAATAAAACCTACAGGTTGAGATGAGCCATCTATTTTTAGAACATCTGTTTGAGGTATTTGAGGATTGTAACCTTCTCTACGGGCTTTACCAGCAGGGAAGAAGAAATGACAATATTCCTATGCCTCTCAGCATGACATTATCTCCCATGGAGTTACAGTATGTGTGGAAACTCTGTACAATGAAATAACACACGAGAACAAAAGCAAAGCAGCAGGACCGTATCCAAAGTAATATTTTTTGTCATATTTTGTAATATAATTCTAACTAGTTGAGACCCATATATATCATGTCATGTAACATCAAATTAAACATTATACTGTCTTCCAAAGAAAGATATCTTCTTTTAAAAGACTGACAACAAGCTAAAACAAATCATTTATTCAAAGTGCTGCATGCTATCTCTATTTCTGCAGCCATCCAAAGACTTGATAATATTGTGGAAACATTTTCAACCTAGAGAACTGCACTGAGAATGATTTTTTTTTTTTTTTTTTTGCTGTAATGTTGCTAAACAGAAATGCTAAAAAATCAAGCTTATTTCTTCCATTTCATCAACCCTAGCAGCTTTTCAACCACATTTGGAGTTTTATAGATCTTTTTAATTGGATGTCTTGTTACCTTTCACTTTTCATCCACATTTCAAAGCTGTTTGTGTGGAAGTCAACGCTACAGTCATTGTAATGACTGCAGAATACTGAAATAAAGATAAAAGGATGTGGTTTTTAATCTGTTTGGTGTAGTTCTTTTGATGTCGATGTTTTATTATAGTAAAAACTTGCAATGATCAAAGGTAATAGTTAATTTTTCAAGAGTTTTAAAGCCTTTCTACCCAAACCAAACTAGAAACAGCTCATAAAATTTGATAATTCAGATAAAGTGGCGTAATGGAGGAGCCATTATGAGCTGACATGTAGCCTACATTTAAACTGTCTACTATAATCACAAAAAAATAATGAAATTCAAAGCTCACAGACCATTTAAAAAAAAGTATTTAAAATATGACCACTGAACAATGTGTTGCTGTTTATACATATTAGGTAATAGGTCAATATCAAAAAATCTCAGTGTTCCAAGCACATAGAGTTCAATGTATTACCAGTGAGAAGTCATCCTTAAAACCATGAGCAGACACAACCTAGTGAATATCGCCACAAGTGAACCCTTATTTTTGCTGTCCTTCAAATTGTTACACTTGTTTTCTTTTTAATTACTAAAACAGTGCTGGAATGATTAGTAGACAGATTTAACAATGTTAGGATTTACAAAGAAACTGTCTTGGTGTGCACATTGTATGCTTGAGCCAAAAGAGTCACTTGTGTGATTAATTTATTGATTAATCATTGTTTAACTAAAGTGAGAATAATATCCGTAATGGGTTTATGTTTTTCTAACCTAAGAAGTGCAATGCATTTTTGCTTGTTTTCATGGCGGGCTTCTTTTCCAGTGAATAATGGCCATCTGCACTGGGAAGAAGTCCAAGTTCTGCCAATAAAGTGGCAGAGGTATATCATATCCCTCATTAAAGAGAGCTATTATGAACCTGCTGGTACACAGTGCCACAAGAGAGGATGAAAAACTGCCCAGCTGAACTTTAGTTCCTCTGGTCTGGATAAACAATGCAGCTCTCCTCTCTCATTACATCATTTCAGTACCCCTCAAGTAGTGGTTAGTCATTCATGATGTTACATTTTGATGTGCTCGTCTGCTACAGACCAATGTAAATATATTCATGGCTGCTAGGTAGCATTAACAATGTTACTGTGCTTGTTCTGTTATGTCTTATCCTTGCGTTATTCTTTCACTCTGTTTATCTAGTTTATTTTGCTTTCAGCTCTATCAACACGGCTGCTCCCAAATGTCCTTTATCACAACTTTTGTTCATTTTGTAATTTCTTTTAAATTTCATATAACAACTGACTGTTTCTTAGGTCCTTTGTCCAGTTCACACTTTGCAGACCCTTGCTATCCCAAAATTTGTATAATCTTCTTATCACCTGAAATACCTCTTTTTGGATTTTTCTGGCTCCTACATTCAATGGCACCAGGTTTGTGATTGTGTTTAAAAAATGCATTAACTGCAAGAAGTTCTGTTTCTTTTTAAACTAAACATTTTGTTTGCAGTTTTGTGATCTATTGCTTTAATATGTATCCTTTTATTATTGTCCTTTATGAGATTCAGCCTCAGAATGCCCAGTTTAGCCTTTTAACCCATAGCTGCTAACATTTCAGAGTTTGTTTTTTCTTAGTTTGCTTTGTTTGGCCAAGTGTGAAAGTTCACCCTAATTCTGGTCCGAACGAAACAAGCAAACTCAGGTCAACCTGAAAACATGGAGTTTGTTAACAAGTTACCCTGGTACAGTTTGTTTCTGGTAGGAATGCAATTACCCAGTAAACCATATTGAGAGAATGTCAACTACTCAGTATCTACGGATTTGTTTGAAGATGATCAGGTTTTTTCAATGAGGGAGCTGGAATATTTGAAAGGAACCTATTAAGCAAAGAGATAAAATGCAAATGCCACAGAAAAAGTTTCTGGCCAGCGCTCAAGTCCAATAATATCTTGCTGCAAGGCAGTAGTACCAGCAACTGCACCTCTGTGCAACGTTTGTGAAGGCCTTACTCAGCATTAACCTGCAATGAAGGGAGCGGTTGTAGACCTTTAGAAGCTGGCTAATGAAGAAGAAACAAGACAATTTAAAAAAAAAAACATATGTTGGAGTTTTTCCATTTTGAGTGGATTCTTGTGCTTTATTTTGTTTGCTTCTTTTGGTCTGTTCAGTTATTGCCCTACTTTTTGCCCTGGTGCCCTGTTACGCTTCTGTGTTCATTCTATCATTCAGTTAATTGAACTTACTTGTTCTTTGTTTCATAATTACAGTCCTCTGTTGTTATACTCTTGACTCTTTTCAGTTTGATTACTTTGTTCCCTCAAGATATCTTGTCAGGTTGTCCCCCTTTGTTTTTGTTCTTGTGTGGCACCACTAGTCCGTCATCATCAAAGACTTTACTGCAATATGATCCTCGTCATATACGAGTTTGGGTCTTCGTCAACTGTGACAAAGTCTCTAGCAAAAAATATAATGCATTTTTAAGATTTGGAGATAAATATTGTATATGAACAAGGTCAGTCAAGTATAAGATTGCTGATTGTGCAAGGAAGGCATACTTCATTCATTTGACATCTATACCAACACAGTCCTGTTCAAGGCCGCAGTGGGGAGCTGATGCTTATTTCCTGCTGTAAATGAGTGAGCGTAGAGCACAGCATGGACTGGTTTTAATTCAGCACAGATTTAATAAGACAGAAAAAAACTATGAGACTAAGAAACGCCCACCTTTTTTTTCTAAATAGACAGAAACCTCTTTTTTTGTTCACCAAATTCTCAAAAACATAAATAATCTCAGCCATTCCTAACTCCTAAATAATAAAAATCAATTTCACAGTCAGTTTAAACCAAGCACTGAAAATTATGCTACATAAAAAAGTACATCAATTCTCATTTCATTTCCAACATTGGTAATATCCAAATTGCAATGAACTGCTAAGATACATTACATGGCGTTCAGCACCATATATAAGGCCAGTCAGATGTCCTTTCATTGATATCAGTTTTAGTTAGGTAGATGCTAAAGTTTGTAGAGTTGTGGGGGTATCATAATGAAGTTACAAAGAGAAGAATGAAAATGTGGGTAACCTGCAAATACCGTATCATCACAATATTCAACAACAATATTATAGTCACTAGTTTTCCTAATATTACACAGCTGTAAATAATATTTTAAGCTACCAATAGTTTATTTTATATTCCCTATTCATCTAAATTTGGTTATAATTTGATAGTGTTTTCAGAGAGAAGACAATCATGAATCTACAAGAGCTCACTGTGAAATACCGAACTAGAACACATTTCCCATCACCTACTGGTGTAAAGAACTAAATGTACTGTAAGGAGGCATTAGTCTAGATGAAAAATAGAAGAGTCATTTATTTTTCATACCTATTGAATCATGTGAAGGGGTAGTTCATGCAAACGTTTCCAGCACGTCAGAAAAGGTCACCTGTTCATCACAGACTTTCACTCTATGTCTGTCTGTCTTATTATCTTTTCTATTGTAGATTTGAAAACGTTACTTTCACAGTATGTTTGCTTTGCAAGGCCCTCCAGGCCTTCACAGTTCAGCTCCAGTTAATCACAGAAAGCACACTCCCGTGTCCCTGAGCATTGACTCATTACTATGATTTCACAGGCAAGCTCTGCTCTGTCTGCAGCTAAAGAGGATACATTTGCTATGATTCTAAAGAATCAAATAACATGATTTCTGTGGCCTATTTTCCCAATAAATATGAAATATTATCGTATAATTATCCCTGCCTTGTATGTTTACCTTTCTGCAGTGTCAGTGAGATTTCAGACAGAGTTGTGTTAAAAAAAAGTTATTAAAGGCTGTAGAAGCAAAAACTCAAGTGGTTTTTAATCACAAAATATATTAAGAGAAGGGATGAACCTACAGCAATGTCATTAGGCTTGTGCCTTAATCTAAAGAAGGAACAAAAATTATTTAAAAAAAAATTATATCAAGAGCAACACCTTCCCCTACGTTAGATGGGACTTAATTGAGATGGATATGCATTTTCTTAGAAGTAACAGGAGATAATGAGTTTTAATCTTATTTCTATGTTACTATTCTTACTTTTGTAGAAGTCTTGTGTTAAAAATGTAATGTAATGAAATATTATTATTATTATTATTATTATTATTATTATTATTACTACTACAGCTGTTTTTTGACAATTGTAGCACATACCCAAGTCTATATTTATTTATTTGTTATGTCCAATTAATTGAAACTACATAAAAGTTGGTAGTCGTGCTTACATCCTGATGTGAGATTTCATTGGACATCACTGTTAAACAGTCTCTGGAATGTTTTATCATTTCAAGTCATTTCTCTTTGATGTGCGCTTTAACACTCGCTCTACAAATACAAGCTTCCCTCTTCAATGAATTCCCACTCAGAAGGCTGTCGATATTGGTCTGCAGACAGATGGAGCCAAAGGGGGTTTCTCTTATTATTGGAGAAGCCACAAAACACACATGACATAGTAAAAGTGAAATATGGTCAGTCTTCAAAGAACTGGATGCACAATAAGCTGGTGGCCAGAAATAATTCTTAGATTACTGATAGGTAATTTGGAATGATAATAAATCTTGACAAATAAGTCACCTTAAAATCAATTTAATTTAGTAGTTAGAAAGTAAATCTGGGACGGAATGCCTTGGTGTGAATCCAAATAAAGTTTATTCAGTAAATATTTGAGAATAAATCTATTACATAAGAAGAGCAATGTAGGTTTTTGTTTAACTCCCTTTTTTCCTTAATTGCTTAATAACCTTGTTTAGGTTACTAAACAATAGTTTGGCAAAAAAAAGAAAAGAAAAAGAAAAAGAAAACTTCTAACAACCTACCCTATGAATCAGAATGAACTTTGTTGGCCAAGAAGCAAATCTTACTGTTTTTCAGCTAAAAGAATTTCAGAGAGAGGTTGCAAGAGCCATTTACCAGTCTCTTGCAGAAACAAGTGTTGCTTCAACTTTTTTTTTTATTTTACAGATGCCAACACATTTTCCTCAAGCATCGTGCTAATGCATGGTAGGACTCATGGAGTATTCTGCAATTCTCAGCTGGCAAGATCCTGCTGCAGTTGTGACAAGTACAGAATTCTTCATTTCATTTTTATACTTTGTTTACATTTAGTTTAGAACTCGTTCGTGTGAAGTTGCTCAACACTGCTACTGTTGATGGCAAATCAAATAAGGCAAAATTGTACATGCTTATGGAAAATAGTCACGCGCTGCTCACCAGGCATTCAGTTTGAATGCCTGGTGAGCAGGCATTCAAAAGTCTGCATCAACTTTTGAAACACGTACCCAAAGCAACTGAGGCTGAAGACACTAGCTCTACGTTCAAACCCATCACGAAGATGAGAGGTAAATGGGCTGTAGAGGAAGCATCCACTCTAAGTGACAGAGAGGCCACAAAACACATTCCCCTGGTGCCTCTGAAGTGCTCTTGCTGACTGACAGCAGCATATCATTTCTGTCGATTTATTCTGAAGTATTCCTTCCCCGAGACCACAGATGGGGGGCATTTGTATGCCAGTCTGTGGAGTGCAGTCACATTTCATTCAACCGCCACTTGAAATTTCCAATGACAGAATTTACTTGTGAACTTTAACATCAGCAAGTGGATCACTCTTTCCATAGAGCTCTATTATGAGTCATTTACACATCCATTCACTGCAATATACACAATTGAGAATCATATTTTCAAAGGTCTTCTCTATTTTGCATTCACAAACTATGCCACACAAGCTTGCCAACACATGCAATCATGTGGAAAAAGACATTACAAAACTAAGGGGAAAACTAATTACCTGTCATCATTCTACATTTTGATCCAGTATCATTGATCTAAAGTACTCGGGTTTGTATGGCTTTTTTTGCAATGCTTTGCAAGCTGGTTTCAAGACATTGCTGACCACAGAATCACACAAATTGCTTAGGAAAAATCTCTGTTGATTGGGTGTCAACAGATGCAACCTGTGCTGCTACTCTCCTTTCTTTACAGCTTTGCTCAACTTTAATCAAATTTGCTGGCGCTTCATGAATTCACAGATTCCTTAAAGTCCCATAGCAGAATTAATTTCAGGTCATTTTCTGAATCTTGACTGGTCCTTTTTAATTTTGATTCTTTTTTTTTCAGTCATCTTGCCTATGTCACTGAATTGTGCCACTTAGCATTGCTGAGCATAATAAAGCCATACTTACATAAAATGCCATCCAGCTCCTGCTGCAGTCCATAATATTTATAATAATAATATTTCCTGAATATGTATGTTGGCATTTTTGTCTGTTTGACAGACTGAGGGAAGAAAGATAATGATAAGGAGAGAACGACGCACTGAAGCAAAACATGTCATCACAACTTCTTGCTTCTCACCCACTCTGTTTGCAGAAAATTGTCCCCTGTCCAGTCACTAGTGGTTTTTGGTCTTGAAAATTAATATACCTTTTATTTTGGAACATCAAAATGTATAATTAAATAAAAAATAAAAGCTTTACTTAAACATAGTATGTATGAACACTTACTTGTGAAAACTGACAAATGGGCCTTGTTTCTTTGTTTACAGCCTGTGGCTGATATCAAAGTGATCATTTTATAGAAAATATAATCACAGCTTTATGGTGGTAAGATTCTGGTCAAACATTAAATCTTTGTCTTTATGACTTTTGAGTTTAAGACCTTGTTTCTGTCAAGATCTAAGTACAGTTAGTATTAGCATTAACAGGACCTTATTCCACCATAAGAAGAATCTGCGAGATTTATTCTGAAAGATCAACAGAATTACATGTTTCATGCCAAATTCAGTTTTAAGAAAGTGAAATCTGGAATATCTATTATCTATAAGTCTTTTATTTTGAAGACGATCTGTACAATGTATTTTGAAATACTCATATGCATAAGCTATACCTGAGTAAATCAAAATATGCAATCCGACAAGGCTCATTTGTCAAAAGTACCTATGGAAAATAAACTTTGCACAGATAATAAACGTAGATTTCATTAAGCCCATATTTAAATATGCTGGTTTTATTAGTCTGATGTAATGTTAGCTATAAGTGGAAAATCCCACACATATCCCCTCCCACACATATCATAACCTCGCAGTCACACATATATATCCCCCACCCCCACACAGCCATATTGTTCTGCACTTTGCACTGTCACATTATCTGTACTTTGCCATAATTGGACCTGCTGCTACTTCTTTGGATGGTTGAGTGCCTTTAGTTAATTTAGTTGTATATATTGTTATTATTATTATTGTGTGTTTGCTTATTTATACTGTATATATTTGACCTTTTGCACGGGAGCTGCAATGGAAATTTCGTTGAATTCTGTTCAATGACAATAAATGCTATCTATCTATCTATCTAAAATCGTCATAATTAACAGAAAATGAAAGCATGAAAACGTCGGTATGGGTGTAATTAATTAATATAATGTATTTAACTTTGTGAATTTAGTTACTGAAATAAATTAACTTTTCAGTAATATTCCAATTTATTAAATGAATAAATTAGACTGCATGCTAAGCCATACTTCCAACATTTCTTTTGCTTCCTTCTTAATTTTAAGATTTTACATTCTTTCCAAGGAAAATGGCAGCACAGCACCTACAACTTCCAGTCCTCTGTATCACCACATAAGGAGTAACACCAATAGTAAGCTATCACATATTTAAGAAATACACCAAAATTTTGGTCTATTAAGCTGTGAGAAAGACTCAGCAGTTCAGTTCCATCAGCACACAAGAAATTATCATTTTCTACCCATTTCACAATTTACTGTACCATGTCACTGGGCTGGCTCTGTGGCTCATTATCTTTTGAACACAATTGGCCCCATTTGCTTGTCTAATAAGCCTGCAGGAATCCTCTCAACTTGCAAATATCAATCCAGGGGAAATATAGTTCTGAACCAGAAAAATGAAATGGTGGAAACTGACCTTCATAAACACACATTATTAAAGCGATATTTTAGTAGCTAAATATTTTTCCACACAGAAACAAGAAAAAATGTTTTAGGAATAATATCCTTCTCACTACAATGGTATATGACCACTCAGTGTGCCACATTTACCTCAAATGCACACACATTTATACACTGATACGCAGCTTTGTAGGTAACTAAGTGCCTTGCCCAGGGTCGGATCAAAATGTGAAAAGAAGGAACCTGGAATCTAAAGTACAATCTTCTGATTGCAAAACAACTACTCTACCCACTGAGCCACAGTCATCTCGTTTCGAATGCAATTGAAATGCTGGATCGTCAATCTCAAACTCTTGATTAAGTGGCATCTAAATTCTTGTTTAAAGTAATATGTTGGTGGAAGTTTGTGTCAGAAAAGTATGACTTATCTACCTCATTTACCCGAGTACAACTAAATATTAAAAGGAAAGAAATGCTGACAGTGGATGCAAAAATTACATAAAATGCAATGTATTTTTAGCTAGGTATATATCATTTTTATTTTATTTTATCTGCAGGCTGGTAATGTCTCACAGTAAGTCCCCGCACAATAAATTTTGTGAAAGAAGGAATTGAAACGCTGCAGTTCAGTGCTATCATTAATTAAAAATCCAACTTGAGATAAAATTCTGTGATCATGATTAAAAACCAAAGGCCCTGCTTTACCCCAATGTACATTAAGTAATAAACTATAAAGAAGAGCTGTGGCATCTTTACAAGGACAGAAACAGCAACCAAGGGCTTACACAATAAAAGAGCATCTTGGCCCACGCCTATTTATGGCTACTTTAGGCTGTCAGGTTGAACTGATGAAGGGTGAGAATTTGTTTGGAAAGTGCTAGATTGGACTAATCCTTGTAGCTAAGGACAGGAACAGATGAGTGAAGGAAAATAGTGGTAGCAGTTATTTTATTTTATTTTTCTTGACAGATTAAGCCATTTAAGATTGTGACAGATGAGAAAAAGATGAGCAAAGAGGATGTGTCTGGCACGTTTTCTTAAATGAAGCCTCTTTCTGAACTATATTTCTGTTGACTGAAATAAAAATACATTTATCTCTCTCCATGTATTCTCCTCCAGACTGTGCCCTTCTAGTAATATCAACTCAGCATTGCATTAGGAGATTGGCTCATGGTTGCAAATTGCAGTTTAATTTCTGCCTGCAGTGTTGGGGAACCTTATGGATCTGGGCAACATACGGATCCTCCCGTCCTATACAGCTGCCACTGCTACGCTGAGGGGCGACTGTGAGATTCCCGATCTGTCAGCCACATCCTGCAGAAATGTTCCGTTTGCAAAGGAATCGCAGCATGATGCCTTGAATGGGCACCTGTGATACGCAGGCTTTTAGATATGTCCTTTGCAGAAGTGGATAGTAACTATTTACTTTTACTCAGTTACATTTATTTGAGTATCTTGTTGAAACAGTTTTACTGCACTTTTGACTTTTACTTAAGTAATATTTATATACAGTATTGTTACTCTTGAGGACATTTTCTGGATACTCTACCCACCGAGTAACTTCACTGAATGAAGAAAAACAAAAAAATGCATGACATACAGGCACACCTACGATTTGAACTAAAGCATAATTGATTGTTTCTGAACATGGTTTGTTTTTCTATTATCTTTTTTTTTTAGCTACTAAGTCTGCCAAGTCACTAGAAGTACTTCACCTGTAAGTATTAGGTTCATAGTTTTTTATTATTTGAAAAAGAGCTGCATTTAATGGAGTCACATTTTAAATTTTCACATTTTGAGAACTTTTGACCTGCAGTAAAAAAGTGTCAGCAACACAAACATTATTATTATTGTCTCCTAAAAATGTTTGCGTTGCTGTAAACACTTTTTCAGTGCAGGTCAAAGGCTTGTGTAGATAACCACATACTTTCATGCAAAATTAATTTCAGAATATGCCAAGTTGGAGGCAAAATATTGCGCTGAACATTAATACATAAGGTCTCAAGTCATCCTGTAAAAGTTAACACAATGGGCATAGCTCAATCTCTGATTTTAACAAAGTTTTTAGGATATTGGGTCATGTCTTCAGAAAGCTGAATAGCTTACCTTCCATATTAAAATAATCTTCTGCTGCTGTGCCGTTAAGTAGAGGTTCAAAGACTGATAGTGTTTCCCTGCCCTTTTTTTTGTCTACATCGCTGCTACTGTGGCATCTTGTTTAGTGAATAGTTAAGTATCGCTGTCCTGCTGAAGCGTGATGTGACAGTTGATGGACGAGGACTTGCTGTGAGATAAAGAACCTCAGTCTCCACACATTAGCAACTGCAATCTGACAGTTCTTTCAACAGTGAAACAGAAACATTAAGTTTTCTATATAAGTATAACAGAAATATATACAGTGCTCTCAGAAAGTATTCACAAATATCCCATAAAGACAGTGTGGAAAAAAGATTTTTAAATTTCTTAAAAAATAGAAAACCAAGAAATTACATTTGCACAAGAATCCACACCCTTTCTTATGAAGCTCAAAATTAAGCTGTTTCCACTGATCATCCTTGAGATGTTTCTACAGCTTAAATGGAATCTGCTTGTGGTAAATTCAGGGTTTATTCACAACAGCCCTGTTCAGTCTGCTTTAATCAAACTCTAGTTTGTTTGCCTAGAAAGTCCGGTTTGTTTGGGAAGGTGTGAACGTGCAATTCAACTCTGATGCAAACCAAAACAACAAACTCTGGTCCACCTAGAAACCTATTTCTTGGTTCAGTTGAAGTGAACTTTGGCATTAATTTAATGCATATGTGGATATTAAGCAGACAGGAAACGACTCCAAAAGCAGGAAGTGGACTACAGCACAGGGCTTAATGGGTAAATAGAACCAAAACAAACATATGTATTTAGCGCTAGCGGGAGAAGTGTTGCAATTTTCATACTCAATTGAACTGAGTCTCCCAGACTATCAGGTGTGAAAACATTGTTAGTTGAATGGACTTGATTTGGAAAGGCACACATCTCTCTATATAAAGTTCCAATGTTTCAGCATGTCAGAACACAAACACCTAGCATAAAATCAAAGGAATTGTTTGTTTCTTGATGCATAAATCTGGGGAAGGATACAGAGAAAATGACTGTTTTGTATCTCCAAATGAGCACATTGGCCTCCACTACTTGTAAATGCAATAAATTTGGAATCACCAGGACTCTCATGGTGATTCCAAACAATGGAATGGTTTGGAATCACCATTCTATGCAATTTATTATTGCATAGGAATAAATTATTTCTATGCAAAACCATACTATATTTTTTGCCATACATAGCTTATGTATGGCAAAAAAAAATCTGATTTGTAAAATCATGCGCTCACACACAGACACAAGGTCCTGCTCCATGTTCTGCCCTCTAACATGCCCACATTCAACCACACATGGTCAAAGCAAAGCTCCTCATCAAAGTCTATTTAATTGAGCCAGCTGATCAATGTTGTTTTATGATTATCAATGGCAACCACAGAGAAAAGAAAAAATGAAACATCACCAAGACCAATGTGAGATGTGGTGGAGAGTTGACTAAATTTCATTTTTGGTAGCCATAGTTACATAAAGTTCACACACCAATACCAGTATTTTAGATGCTCAAGACATGTTCTACTGTTGAGTGCTCAAGTGTGTCAGCTGTATTGAAGCATGTTCCTCTGCGCTCTAGGAGTTAGGAAACAGGATTAGGTGCCAGTTGCTGATAGAAACCAGTATATCCTGCAGGTTATAGCAGAAGAGTGCAATACATCAGGCCCTTTGAATTTTCTTCTTGAATCTCCCATTTTCCAGGTCCACCAGTACCAATGTCTGTGCAATGGATGTTTCAATTTATCCATCACATAGAAATAGGCACGAGTATCACCACTGTATTTATATGTTTACAGAAACCACTCTGATTGCCTCACACTTTGTCATATTTAATGTCTCAGTCTGTGGTACACATCACCCTGGTGATCCTCCAGGGAGAGGAATGTGTTGGTGAGAAAGCTATGATGAAACAGACTTTAAGATTTAAGTTGGCTTACAGGGCTTCTTTTAGTTGAAAGGTCCTTATGTATAGATATGGTTCACCACCTGAATCATAAATAACACTGCTGTTTTAAAGTCAGACTGTTTAAAGATTGATATGGAGTGAAATTAAATGTCTGAAAGGAATCATGATGCAGTGTGGCTTCAATTCCCCACCTCACTCTCTGCAATGCCAGTTTTCCCTGTCTCCAAAACAAGTGTAAATGGCACATTCTCCAAACAAGTTTGTTTGATAAATAACAACCTTTGGGTGGAACATGACCTACGCTAGTTTCAGGACTTCTTTTGTGTGTGCGGCACAATTATAAACTGTCAGGGCTCGAGCTTCCTCTGTGGAGAAAGGACAACCTTCCAGGAGGACAACCATCTCTGCAATCCACCAATCAGGTAGAGTGGTCACTCCTTAATAAAAGGTACATGGCAGCCTGTCCAGAGTTTGCCAAAAGGAACCTAAAGAACTCTTAGACCTAGCCTGACCATTACCTTTTTATGGAGATTGATTCTCATGTCCGTTCAGTACTCGGTTAAAGATTTCTCCCATTGAGCTTGATTTCCAGTTCAATTTCAACTGGGCCAATCAGTGAACAAAAGTAGTTGTTGTGAATGATGGCATTTATTTTCTGCACTGTTTTAGAACTGTAGTCTGCTTATGGTTGCAGTTTAGCAATAGCAGCGAGGAAACATCACAGTGCATATTTAATTAATTGAATTTGACTGTAATTTGCCATTGGTTTAATAAGTAGCTTTTCTAGGGTTTGAAGTTACTAACTCCAGGTAACTCATAGCAAAGGGTTAACTGTTAAAATAGTTGGATTTTATGATTTACCTCTGCCCTTAAGATGGCGACAACAGAGCACTGTGACATAGACATTTTTGTCAGTTATTTTTGTTGCATTGTGGCTGAAAGAAAAATGTTTCTAATACCTATCATTAAACTGTTTTTGTCTGGAGACTTCCTTCTTAGATGATTATTGAAAAACACAAGAAAATAATGGAACCTGGGTATATCTCACCATTCATTTTGCTGGTTTTGCCATTTATGTAAGCTGTCTTTCCTGCCAGTCAACATGGGTGATTTTCAATCTAGGCCATCTCTTTAAGTCAACAGTTTGAGAGTCATGAAATATTTAGTTTAGAATCATCACAGCCTAAAAATAATGTAGGTTGGGCAATGTACGACTGGACAGTTCTGGCAGCTGTAATGCATGTGCAAGCCAGACTTTGCACATGATTCACAAATCCCTCCTTGATGGTGATTTCCCACCCATAATTGTGCTGACAAGCAAATAATGTCTTCCTGATTCACTTTGTATAAAATTAAATAATGAGTCATGCGTGCAAGATGGATATATTTATGACATATCTATGTAAATTACAGTAAAAGAAAAAGGCATCTAATTCTCAAGGATCAGAGATGTTAGTAACATGCAGTAAGCACAACAAATTTATCTTCTATATAAACTCAGCTCATGGAAAAAAAAAATAAACTAAAGTCCTGGATCTCTCATTAAAAGTCTCACATTCTTAACCACAGTCAATTAGTTAGAAATGCTACCCTCAACATGGGTCAATATTATTCTTTTTCTGTCTTACTTGGGTGACTATTGTGTTTGTGGGATTGGATTGCATGGTGAACATACAAGGAACGTGATGCAAAGAAATAAAGTAAAATATATTAGAATTATATTGGGGTTTTTTTTAATATCAATGATAATATCAATAAATTTTGTTAATGACTGCAGTTAATATTTGTTTATTTCTGAACCATCAGTCAGCACCAACAGACAGTTTATAGCGACTCCACTACCAAAAAGATAACCAATTTCTTGTTTGCCCTGCAACTTTTTCAGAAGAGCAGAAACTGTTATTTTGGAAAATTTTCTGCAAATTTAATTTAATCGATTTATCATTTCTAGCTTTTTTTTTCTATAAAATAAAATACAACATACACAGTTGGCTCTCTTTTTATGGAATAAGCATTTTTGATTAACAAGCTAAATGAACAGTCCCATCCTAAATAAACATAGAATCTTATTGGGTTAAACCAGTTACATCTAACTGCCAAATAGGTGCAGAAGCCATGTAGAGCACTGGGATCAGAAAGCAGAGGGAGCTTTTTACAAGAGGCAGGCTACACAGCCTTTTGTATGACAGCAAGTTACACTGCTGGGAGTGGGCGACAGTGATTCAATATTTCAAGCTGTTTTGAGCTTCCTCTGAAAAACACAGACAATGACACAGCAACAGGGACTCACCAACAATAGTTTGTTTTAGGAAGAAAATGAATGACTAAATGTAAAACAGTTTTTGGCAAATAAGCAAGTGCTTTGTTAAAAAATATTACTAATAAAACAAAACAGAACAAATATAAGTGTCATTAAAATGTAACAATGTGACTTGAAGAAGTTGTTGATCATACGATAAATGTCAGGGGTGGGAGAGGTTTTGTTTTTAATCTGTCTCACCGAAATAGACTTGGCCTATGGTAATTATACCATGCCTCTTGGATCCACTTGAAATAATCTATTAAATTGAATATAGAAACCGACCGACCACTTTGCACAGAAAACAAAAAAAAACAAACAAGTGCTTTAATGACCATAGAAAATGTTCATGAAAACTGAGGACAAAATGTTACACAGAAATCATTTTGCATTACCGTGACTGCAAACGAAGGAAATGTACTGCCATCTTGTGGAATTAACAAGAAAAAACTAACTTGAATTTCAATATAAAGGGGTTTCACTCAATTCAATTTTCAAAAAGGTACTTACTGAAAAAAAAAAATCAAGTAATAGAAATTTCAATTCTTTAAGTTAAATGATATGGAAAACTAAAAATAGATCAACATCCAAAGTGCAACATGCAGAGATGAGTTTATATTGTTTTGCCTTAACACTCCAGAGCAACTCTTGATATTTCACGATACATTTTTGAAATTTTATTCTGGAAGACTATTAGCTTCAGGAACAAGTAAACCATTTGCTTTTCTGAACAAAACCTCTTAAGTTTTTGTACTGTGGATTAAAGTATAATGCAACTGAATCTTTGCACTGCCTTGTTAAATATTGATGAGTGTATCAGTATCTAAGCACAATAAAAGCAATTTAATAATACGTCTGTGTTCATATTTATGAAAAATATATATTTGTAAATTCCATTCTCAACAATGGACAGTGCTTACATCATGCAGCAGAAAAACGCAAGACTTGATTGAAATTTTAACATTGTTGAGAAATCTAAAATTAGCTTGTATATTAATGGTAGCATAATTCATGGATTATCATGTCTACAAATAGTCAGTCTGGTGTCTGACAACTTTATCAGGATCAATGGGTTTCAATCATTACACTATATACCTGAAAATATATAATGCTTCCTCTTTAAGGGACATTTCAAAAGAGTACACTTTACACTATGGATTTAAATCAGCCAAACCTCTCAATATAGTAATCATATATTTTTACTAAACATTTTCTTGCAGGTTATGTTAAATATTTTGTTAGTTTGTCCATTTTAAATTAGAGATATTAAATTTGGCACATTTTTTGTCAACTGAAAAATCTCACATATCCATCACAAACGATCTAGATCTGATAAAGCCAATTAATTTCTCTAGGCTGCTGTTGTGACATCAGACGAAGACAGAAGTACAACATTGAAACATGTCAGGTATGTCCAAAGACATATAAAATAACTGCATAAAAAACTAATCTTTAAGACTGTATTGCATATAGACACAATTAGTTTCATTGCTAGACTTTGAGTTTAATATTGTTTCATAAAATGCCCTGTTCTGTTTCTTGAAAAAACTGTTCTTTGTAACTGTTGTCTTAAAAGCTGCAATAAGTATATTCTTTGTCTATCCAAACAGAAAATGCTCTAAAACAATCTAAACTGTGATTATAAAATGTAAGAGAAATGTTTGTGCTAATTTACTTGCCAGGAAACAAGCATAAAACAGAAATCTCACTAATTGTAGTTCTGTTGCAAATATGCAAAAGTTACTCATTGTATCCAATATAATTTAATGTACAATATCCTTGGTGTTGATCCCAGCTAAGACAAGTCAAGGACACCTCTGCGACACATGTCTGTGCTCTACCTTATATTTCTGCAGAAGAACATTACTTCAGTTGCTATTCAGAGAATTGCATCCCAGAATAAAGCTCTCAAGTATGTAAAGCTTTGTTGTAATGGGTCAGCTCTCAAGTGAATTCATTCCGCTATTGCTCTGCGGAGAGACTGTATAAGCACCAATCAGAGAGCTGGAGTCTGAGTGTTGAAAGCACACAGATTATTTGTCAGTGAGGAGAATTAATAATGCTTGGAGCATTTGGAGCTGTGAGTAATGGGCATGGAGATGGGTCATCAGAAAGCTGTGATGAGGAGTTAGAGAGGAATTCATTACAAGGAATCCCCTATAACACAGATTAGATTTTTTCTTGTCAGTGGGGGAGCTTTTTAGCATTTATGAAATCAAGAGGGAAATGTGTTTTTGTTTTTTTTTTCATAGCTTTTATAGCTTTAACATATTGTGACAAGAAAAACTTATGTGGTCTTTATAAAATCCTTAAATCAGTTAAATTGAACTGCAGAGAATGATCATACAATTAAGTATTACATTGTCATTATTTTTAAACAGGTATTTAGTGAAAAGAGTCTTTTTTTGTTTAAAATGTCAGTATTCTTGATTTTAACACCCCTTTTTAATGCCACTGGCTAAAGAATTTGTCTGTTTATTTGGTGAAATCTTTACAGTACATCTGTTCACTTAAGTTTGTGTACATTAATTTACGGATAGGTCTTTTATTATCCTATTACAGTACTTCACTTGAGATGAATTTAGTACTTTGGCTAGACCAGTGCAACACAAAATTGACTTCCATTCTGCTATCCCATGACCAGTTTAAGGTTTTTTTTAAACAATTAATTTGAGAGAGAGACACTAACTATATGTCAGTGGCTTATTTTCAATCTCTGATTTTTCTTTTAACCACTTTTGATATTTCATAAACAGATTTAGAGATAATCATTTAAAAACAATATATTAATTATTTATCTTAAGAGTAAAGGCAAAGTCACACCACATAAATTAGAGAACTGCTGACTTTAACAATATTATATGACAGAAAAAGTCTCAATAGCCGATAATTTTAAACTTTGTCCACTTGACAAATGATCTCACTTGAGCCATGCTAATATGTTTCACCAATACTGACAGTAGGCAGTTCTTTGTGTGTATTCCCTAAATAATCTACAAGATTGACCTAAATCTGAGATTTCCAAATGAATGCCAACATTTCCATATGCACATGTTCTAAAACAGACATGGTGAAGTACAATATGATAAAATAGAGCAACCTTTTGGCATTTCATTCAGTCTTCTATTATCTGCTGAAAGTCTTGTTCTCTCTAATTTTCCTGCAACCAAAACAAGTGTCTTTTTAAATTGCTTCTTACACCTTTTGATTTTCTTTTTAAACACTTCAATGGCAGTGAAAATAATTAACTTTAAGTTTTCTTTGCTGCAGAAACATACTACCCCATGTAAAGAACTGGGAACAGAAACCAGAGGGAGCTTTTTACAAGAGGCAAACAACAAGGCCTTTTACATGACAGCAAGTTACATACTGCTGGGAGTGGGCGACAGTGATTCAATATTTCAAGCTGTTTTGAGCTTCCTCTGAAAAACAGACAATGAGACAGTGACAGGGACTTACCATCAGTACATTGTTTTAGAAGGAAAATAAATTGCTATATGTGAAACATTTTTGGCAAACGTGCTTTGTTGAAAAATATTACTAATAAAGCAAAACAGAACAAAGATAAGCGTCATTAAAATGTAACAATGTGACTTGAAGAAGTTGTTGATCATATGATAAATGTCAGAGGTGGGAGAGGTTTTGTTTTTAATCTGTCTTACCGAAATAGACTTGGCCTATGGTAATTATACCATGCCTCTTGAATCCACTTTAACTAATCTATAAAATTGAAAGTGGAAACTACCCCCCAGCACTTTGCACAGAAAAGAACAAAAGCATGTATTACATGTTACACAGTGTTTTAATGACCACTAAAATCGTAATGAAAAAGGAGGAGAAATGTTACAAAGCAATCTTTCTGCGTTACCGTGACTGCAAACCGAGGAGTTATACTGCCATCTCTGAAATTTCCAAATGACTGCCAACCATTCCATATCAAACATGTTCCAAAACAGGCATGTTGAAATTCAATATGATAAAATACATATTTTATCTGAAAGTCTGCTGAAAGTCTTCCTCTCTATCTGTTGTTAGTTACCTTCATTTTAGTTTATTTATTTATTTGTATGGGTAATGAATTTATATGAGTTTCTGAAACAGTATGTGACACAAATTCTACATTTTTTCTAACACATTACATCTTTTGTGGCTGTACTGGTAAACCCATACTCTCCAGCATCCATAATAGAAACTAGTCAGCTTTTTACCAAAATCAAGACAATATTTAACATTTTCTAATACTTCCAAAAGTTAAAGCATGAAATATCTGACAGATGTGGCTGTGTCAACTGAACATGGTTATCAAACCTTTGAGGAACAAGATCCTACAGTTGAGGTTTTCCCCTAAGAGCAATCTGTAGTACAGAGAGATCAGTCTAGCTGTCTAGTTAGCACCTCAGCAGCAGCTCACTTTGGTTTGCCATGACTGGAATGAAAGCTATGCTGCGTGACATTTTGTCAATATAAGGAAAGTTGGCAGGGAGGGTTTAATAACTAATCCAGGTGGTTTATGTGAGCTCAGGCCATTTCAAAAGTCTTTTGAGCCAATTGAATTAGAAGTGCAGCATGTGGAAGGTCAAGCGTGACAGGATGCACACACTATTGGGATCTTGGATTTTTGGATTGTGCTCATAGATTTAATAGTTTTTAGGGCAGAGATATGTAACACAGTGTATATTATTCAGGCCAGATAAAAGATTGATAATATTCAGTAAGATTTTGAGTTCTATTTTTCACTGAGTCACTGTGAAAAATGGTGCTCTGTATTTTACACTGCCACATCTTGGGAACTTTTTATATTAGAAACCAGAAAAATATATACGGTAATATGTTTAGGGTCATTGTCTTGCTTTGATTTGGTGAAATACAGTTTTGATTGTACGGTGACAATCAAAATCTTTTTTTTGTAAAAAAAACAAACAAAAAAAAAACTGTTGTGATGATTACTTTTTAAGATGAAATGATTGAGGACTAAATTTTAATACAGATGAACACTAATATATTTCAATTTGTCTATACTAGTCAAATTCTGGGTACCGTAGATGTACACGGTAGAGCTACTGAGCATCTGTTATCTAGAACTTTCTCCAAACTGAGGTGATAAATTATGGTACGAGTAAGAAGCATTCCCATTTTGGATACATGATGCTAATGTGTCCAAAGAAAAGGTTTCCATGGAGAGAACATAACAGGAGTTAAACATTGTTACATCACAAGAGAAACTTTGAAAAGCAACTGTCAAAACAAAGGGTGTTTAATTTAGACACCAATGTATATCACCTGCTGTTGTGAAATATATTTGGGTCAACATATAAAGCCTTATAAGCTCTGGAGTCTTAAAAGTGTTGTGCATAAATGAAAGCCTCATATCATCAATGAATTAGATTAACATCTACTTCTACTTCTTAAAGTAGACGTTTTAAAAGAAACGTCTACTTCAAGAACTTTTCTATAAGCTGATAGGTTATTAAGCATGTTCAGTTATCACACCTTAAATTATGTTCTGTAATTCTTATTTATTGTTAAACACTGAAACTGAGATAATTATTTCTGGTGAATCAAAAACTATATTCATCTCACTTTAAGACACTGTTTCCAGATTGCTTCATTATGCTCTGGTTGAAAATGCTTTACAATGGGTTACTTTTAGCATGACTTTTAGTTGTTCTCTGTTCACACTTCAAAGACAACATTATACATGGTTTGAATCTTAATATGACAAATATATTCAACATTCTACTGACTGACCTTCATCAATAACTCCTTGCTCTTCATTTGATCGTCCTTTTCCAAGAACAAATCAGCATCAAAGACTTTAGAGGAAGAGCCTGTACCACAGAAATGACATAACCTTGATTACATAATGTGTCTTAACGTTAGAAGTATACTGCATACCAACAGATTAGTGCCTTGTTAGCATCATGTGATTTCCCATGGTATCTAGGCAACTGTTAGGTTTAATAAAACAAGTGAGTGGATTAAAAAAAAGTCAGCTTCATAAAAATGTAGAGCTTCACTAGAAAGTAAGAGCTACTAAATAGCTTTGAAATCCAAATCTTTAGCAATAACATTAATAACTGAAGTGGGATCTTGCTCCTCTACAATTATTTTTGTATAGTACATGCTCTTTGTTTGAAATCACCTTATGTGGACACAGGAATGACAAAAATGCATGTTTTTTGATAAATAACAATCAGTTTGTTATTACTTTCACAGATTAATGCTTTGCTTAGGTGACCTAAACTCTTTATGAAAGACTTAAGAGTGACTTTGTGACAACTGTGTTTAATTAAATCTAAAATAATCAATAAAGCAATGACAGCTCTCGTCTAAAGATTCATATTTTATAATCAGTAATTATTATGACAGACAAACCTAGCAGCAATCTCTCCCCACTCCTTATTCATCTACCACCCAAGACCCCTTAGTCCCACCACTGTCCTCCACACCCTCCCAACCCCCCGTCTTTCTTAGCAATATAAGCCACCCTCATTCAGCATCAAACTGTCTCAGCAGAGGCAGCTCGCGGACTTTCAACCCAGAAACATCCACCCAACGTCTGTAAAACCTAAGAGGCAGCAGATTTATACCACAACAATCAACCTGTGTGAGGCAGTGTGAGCCCAGAGCTGAAAACAGGTGAGCCACTCATCTCTGTTTATCTGCAACTACGTGTAAAACTATTTTAACAAGAATCAGATTTCTATTTGAAAATAGACTTCCGCTATTTTATTCTGAGTATTTCTATTTCCAAACACTGAAGTCATGAAAAAAACAGACCATCATCTGGGTATACCTATTTTTTAAGTAATATCACTGAATATTTCAGGGGCAAGTATTTAAACTGATCTAGCACTTTTAGTCTAGATCAGTTTAACTAGGTTTTTTTGTTTGTTTGGTTTGTAATTAGATGAGTAGCTTTTCTCTATCATAATTCTGATCAACTAAGTATCTTGAGATTATGTAACTTCATAAGATAGTGGTCTACAGCTCAAGCTTTGCAGTTTTCTTTTGTGATTGTCACTTGTTTATATCAAACATTCACTGCTGAGGTTATAACACCCCTGCTACTGAAACTGATGTAATCACAATATTTGAAATATACTTGTAATCTTGTGATTTTCTAATAATATTTATCAAAATCATTTGCCCTTTCATTGTCATTAACCCTAATAGAGAAGCATTCACATAAAACTTAGCTTAGAAAAAACTAAAGTACAGCATAAAGAGGATGATGATAGTGGTAAAAATGTGCAGTCCCAAATTCATTTTCTATTTCAACACAGTGCACAAAATACATCCATTTACACAGCAGAGACATTGATATTTGAGAGAAGTGTATGGGGTGGAGAGTGTTTGGATTTTATATTTCATGAATTATGATTAGTTAAAAAGGATCAATGAAGCAGGACGTTTAGGCAAACTTTTAATCTAAACCGCTGTGCTGATTTTAGAGTCAGCACTGTACAAACTGCGCCCGATTCTAAAAACTGCTGCAGTTTTTGTAAAACGTCACAAAGGCACAGCCACTATCTACAGTATTTTTCTCAGTGTAGAAATCTTGTATATACTTACCAGTACAAGTGAAACAGAAATGTAAGAAGTGTTTGAAATATGAATACAGAGCAAAAACTATAATGAGTGATAAAATCTGCATTGTGCTAATTTTTTTGTTATATCTAGTGACATTAATGTCTTTTTATTTTCAGATCACATTTTGCTTTCTCAACTCTAGCCAAGATGTGGACAAGAGGCAAAAACTCGGGCCAGTTAGCAACCAGATCATCATGTACAGTAGTTCATTTCCTTATTATCCATAGAAATTTCTTCAAGAGTCCATATAAACGTTTTACATGACATGTAACAATATGTTCAGATGAACACAAAGAGTACAAAATAATGTGTCACTGTTGTTATATCAGCCACAATAGTCTGATATTATGTGATATATATTTATTTATCTCTGTTTATTCAATTCAGGTTTCTCCCTGGTTCATCAGTACATTCTACGTTTTAATGAGGTGTCTGGCAACAAGTCAGGTGAATGAGTTAGCTATTTTCTGGGGGATGTGTGTTTTTTGTTTTAGTTTTAATAGACATTTTGTGACACAGTCATGATACGCACTGTGTTACTTAAATACACTGTCTGCTTATTACTCGGCCTTGCTTTAAATTTGTTGTGTATTTTAAAGTCTTGAAGTAGAGAAGTGAAAGAGTACCTCCACTGTTTTTGCTCTTGCCATCGCTAATCCCCAGATTGTTGGATATCATGACAGAAATCACATCCATAGCCTGACTAGCCAACAGATATGTTCACGCGTGATTAGAATCTTAAATAAACTCATACAGAATATGCTTATTGTAACACATATTAACTATACATGTGTTAACTTTAATTCCTTATGTTTTGTTTCTCTGTCTTTAGCTCAGCTTGTTGTGCATGTTATACAAATTAAAAGTAGAAAATAAAACCAGCAAATAGGACAAAGAGACGATCAGATTTTTTAGAATGATTTGGAAAATTAGCAGCTACTAACTTTAACTTTTCCTGTAGAATAAGGAATAGGTCAATTGAGATACAATTATAGTGAGAGTAAATAATCTGTAGCTGTCAGCAAGAACAGTTAAAAAGAGATTATAGAAGGTCAAATCCACTATGCTTATTACGTGATTATATGCCAAAAAGTGTAAATATTTATGAGTCAGGTTTGTAACCTTTTATAAAATATAAAAAATACATTCTGGCTCTTGCAAACAGATGTTAAATATGGTTTATAAATGAACTTGAAAGAAATAAAAGATGAGCAGAATACTAAAGTTGCAAATATACACAAGTAATTTTGACTGTTAAAATACTTTTTCTTACTTTTGAAATAAACTTAGTCAATTCTTTCAAATGCATTGCATCTTGAAACATGATATATACCATTCAACATGTAGCTGCCTGCACATGTTAGGAAAACTTCTATGTGAACTTAAATCATCATGTTTCCTATTTGCTGGCACCATAAAGGAACTCTGTTCAAGCAAGCAAACAAATAAAAAAAACACTCTTTTTTCTCATTCATTTAAGAAGGAGGTTGACTTGAGTATTGATTTGTCAAAACCCTTTTCATTGAATAATTCTCACAACATTCTTTTGACTTCATTTAGCTGCAATCCGGAGGAGATCTAAAACCCCTGGAGTGATGATCACACAGTATGCAGCAATTTTACCTGAGGGTAGAAGTACTCCAGACTTCCAGTGCAAACCCATGCCAGTTGCAGTCAAGGAAGGTTTGTTTGTTAATGTGATGAAAAACGATGAAGCTTATGTGTTTCATGCAACTGTTGAGTCATACTAACCCTGCACATGAAATCAAAACAGAAAGAAAATATAATGATTGACTCATTGTGTTTTTAACAATATGCTTTTCAACAAAACAAAGTTGAAATTAAAAAATGCAAAAACAAATTAGATCTTTTGAAAATGTCCTTTAGGACATTTAGCCATTTTCAAGACGGTGGTGACAGGGGACCCAAAACCAGATGTTTCATGGAGAAGAGCGAAAGGTAATCTGGCAGACAAGGAAAAATTCCAAAGGAAATATGATGAATCAACAGGGGAACACATATTAGAGGTAAGCAACTGAATGTGTTATAATACACAGTTTGGCACAAAAACTGAGCAAAGCAGGAAGGTGTGAAAACACTACAACATAGTATGTATATATGCATTTTCAGATTCATGAAGTGTCTGCAGAGGACGCTGATACGTACAAATGCTACGCTGTGAATGAATGTGGCAAAGCTGTCTGCACCACAACATTAAGCATAATTGATGGTAAGACTGATTTCCGAGTTAATGTTACTTTAAATTGTACACTGCCTAATGTGCACAATTAAGTAGAAATATAAATTCATATGAACTCATCTGTGATAGGCTGTAAGCAGTTGGCAGCACCTCTGCAATGTGAATGCAAAACTACTAATAGACTAAAAATAAAAAAGAATATCTTTTGATGTAAATTTTAGGATGTAGTGTTTTAAATTGTACTAGTATAGAGAATATCGACTAAAAAAGAAAGATATTATTTAATGCCAATGACTTTTTATCTGTTCTTGAACTTTTTTTCATCAAGACATGATGTGCCTCATTTTAAGATATTTTTTAGCCTACTTATTTCCATCTGACAGGATTTCTTATGTGCGGATACTGAAATCAACCTCAAGATAAATTTGTAGCAAATCATTATTTGAAAACAGTATTTTCCATTTAAATAGTTGACCTTGTGTGATAATAAAAATAATGTAATGATTTAAAACATTCAAATTCAACAAGAAAGTGAAAACAGAAACTTATTAGTGGGCAGATTCCTTTTTTTACATAACTGTATTCAAAAAGTTCAAAGTAACTCAAAATATCCATGTTGTGTTAATGTAGAAATGTTTGGTGCAATAGTAGAACTTTAGATTAAAAATAATAACAATAATAATGAATACAATTAGCAAATGTTTTGCTTCTGTCCAGGTTCAACAATTCCTGAAGATTTCAGAAAGCTGTTAAAGAAAAGGTAAGCATTTTAAGCAGCTCAATCTCAGCATTTCTGATGCAATATTGATTACAATAACAGAGACATTCAATGTTTGCTTAATACTTTAGCAAATCACAGACAGCAGGTGGAGATAATGATGAAGCTTTCTGGGATGCGATGATGAATGCTGACAAAAGAGACTACGAGAGCATCTGTTCTGAGTATGGCAGAGCAGACTTGAACATGATTCTCAAGAAACTTGAAGAGAAAAGAAAACAGAAAGGAAAAAACAAACAGAAGGTATGAAAATGTAGTAATTTATCAAAAGTAACAATATTAATAAATGGCAATAAATTTTCTGTGAAATTATTACAGCATGTTTTAATGATCATAATGCCAATAAAAAAAAAAACAATCTCAGAGCATTAGCTGTAAACTATTTCACCCAGTCAACAAAATCTGTGCTGCTGCCATAACTGCCAACTTTCAATTAAGCTTGTAGAGAGAAAAGTTTAGCACCTAGTTAAGGACCAGAAGTAATGGCCCGATTTGGATGTAATTTGGTACCTCGCGACCAGAGGTGAGAATGTAGCAGTGGTCGACAGAGCAGCTCTCTGGAGTGTGGCTAACACATAAAAGAAAATCACTTCTTTTCCCCTGAAAACCGGGAAGAGATCTACAAGGTTCGCTGCAGCAGAGAGGGCAGGATTAGTAAAAGGACATACACACACTCTTCAACATCTGTTAATCTTCATGCAATCTGGAAAATACAGTCCATCTCTAAAATGCTGTACCTCAAACTGCAAAACTGTTTCTAACAGCTTTTCATTAACTGAACTGACATTCCGAAATCTTCCTCAACCTCCACTCATAACCATGATATTTGTTACCTTTGATAAGGGCTGATGAAACTTATTTTTGCATCTTAATTGCCTGTAATTCTTTTCCTCCATTCATTATATTTTTTGCGTGCAATTTCTTCTAAACAAACCATGTAGTGAAAATCAAGCCCATTGAATCATTTGACACATAAGAAGCTTGCATGAGGGCTAACAGAGCAATAAGACTTAAAATATGTAAAGTTGATCATTTAAAATGACTAAAATGAAATTCTAAATTAAAATGTAATTTACTATTTGCTGTAGTCATTGAATGATTACAATCCAAATCCATTGCAGAGTTTCTCTAACTCCGACATCAACCCAGTGTTCTCTTTTCTATCCCAATCCAATTCATGTTTTAAAGTGTTAATGTGTGAATGCATCCAATAAACATGTCTGTGCTTGGCTAAGATGGGGATTTTAGATTAAACACTAACCACCAAATACTTTTAACTCCTGTGCTTTTTCACTTATACAGGATATTATAATTTCCTGTGACAATGATGCTAAAAAACAGGACACTCAGAGTCTTGGGAAGAAAAATTACATCAGAAACGAAGCCACTGTGCAACATGACACGGGGATTTATATTGGGGATGTTGAAGGAGCTAACTGCCACAACAGGCATCTAACTCTAGTTAATGCTGAAAAAGACCTGCTCCTCACAGAGTTCAAAAGTAAGTTCATAAACAAAACGAGTTTGACACTGTTGAGAATTTAAAAAATATGTAGTTGCTTTCTTGCATAGTCACAATATATCAATAAAGACCATTAATGACTGTTGATACATGTGACAGGTTGTACTGAATGAGTTCGATTTCTTAAAGTGCCATTTTCCCTCTAGTTTCCAGTGTGGATTTTGTGATCAAAATTCAAGAGATTAAAGCTGAAGAAAATGATGATGCTCTCTATGAGTGTGTGCTAACACACCCTCTACCTAAGATTACATGGATGAGAAAAGGTATCCTCCTGGAAGATGGGGAGAAGTACAACATAACTGTGTCTGACAACAAACTCATCCACCGGCTGCTCATCAAGGACTGCACGAAACTGGACAAAGGAATTTATTCTGCTGTAGCAGGGACTATTTCCTGCAGTGCCTGGCTGGTGGTAGATGGTAACATCCTATTATACAGGACAATCCATTAACAGATACCAATGTGATGTGGTCGGTGATTGGCTGAAAATGAGTAACGTATTTGCTTGCAGATCAGCGCAACCCGACAGGTGATGCTAAGAAAACTATCCGCAAAACTGCAAAGGCCGCAGGGGTTCAGGCTGACCTGGAAAAAATGGCAAAAGAGCAGCAAATAAAAATCCAAGGAGAAATGGAGAAGCTTTTAAAAGCTGTCAAAGAAAAATACTCAGAAGCAGAAAAACTGAAAGGAGAAATACTAACTGGTGGAGGCGACTGCGGTGGAAGTGATAAGACAAGTAAAACGCAGAGGAAAAACACAAAAGATGGCACTGTGACAACATTTGAGGATTCTGGGGGTATAATAGAAGAAGGTGACCTAAAGAAGAAAAAACAAACCAAAGGTCAAGTTGGTTGTAACATAATGTCAGGTAAAGTCTGTTTTTAACCTGAAAAATCCAGTTCCACAGCCTGCTAGAAACAGTGTTGTAGAAATGGCTTTTTAGGAGTAATACACAAAGTATTGTTGAGAACATTTACTTTACTAGATTTAATTCATGCTTACAGATGGCTCAGTTAAGATTAACTGGTTTTCTTTTTTTAAAGAGAGGAAAAACATGAAAGATGGCGCTTTAACAATGTTTGAGGATTGTGATGTGACAAGAGAAGGAGAGCAAATGAGAGCTGGGGACCTGAAGAAGGAGATGCCTAATTTAAAAATAACTGAGTTTAAAGAGAGATCAGTCACATGTACTTCTGAAATATAGTTGTTTAAATGATTGAACCAGAAAGGCTTAAAGAAAAAAAAAGACCAGATCTGCCAATAACAAGAACATAGTGATGCATTTCATTTTTGATATTAGTAACTTTTACTTTACATAACACTGATTTCACAGATAATTTGCCTCTCACATTTACTGTTCAATAGATTCTATTGAAGGAGGGCCCTTTGAGGACAGTCAGGATCCTGGACATGGGAGTAATGTTTCAAACATACGGCAAGATCAAGAAGCAGAGCATGATGTAACCGGTGAGAAACATCTCATAAAAAGTAGAACCGCTCCAGAACTAACAATATAAAAATAGTTCACTTTTTATGGCATTTTCCTCTTGAATGTGCTTTGGGAAAAGTCCTTAAATATGCTTATATTATTGGTTTGTGTCTGTGCAGAGTTCATAGATCAGTGGGATGATGTTGTCCAACAGCTGAATCAGTTCAGAGGAAATAAGAATTGCAATAAGTCAGCAAGAAACAAATGGAAAACAAATAATGCAGACTGGAAAGAACAGGCATCAGGTAAGAAAGGACTTCATATTTAGAAAATTACATATCTTTCAAATCATTATAATATTGTTTATATATTATAATCAATATGATATATTGATTATAATATATTATAATAAATAATTATAATATATAATTTCTGAAATAAATTTAAATAACAAAACTGCTTTTTAGATTCCACTCTCGTAAGAACTGATTATCCCAGTCTTTTTCAGCCAATTAAAATTGATAGTATTTTACAGCCAAATAGAACTGCAATATTTTTTGCTTGTGGATAACTTTTTGAAATAATATCTGACACACAGATTCAAATGGACAAGTAAGCGATGATGAACTAAACACTGAGGAGACCAAGGACTCTGCTGAACAAGGAAAGTACCAACAAAGTTTAAAGCAAAGCAAAAAGTCTAAACACGCAGCCAACGGTAAGAAGTACAACATTACTGCATAAAATTATTGTTTTGATTAAAGGCGGCAGACCTTTGGAAATAATATGCTCTAAACACCAGTGACAACTTTGTTATTGTATGAGTAAAAGGTTAAATGTATCAGCCACTTTTATTAACATGAAGACAAAACATCTAGGATTTGCCATATTTACAGAAGTAAGAGAGCTATATCTTACTCTATCTGCTGATTGAAAACTAGGCAAATAAAATGTATTTGTAATTTTAAAAGGAAAGTGTGTGTTTCCTGGAGAGCACGGTGAGTGTGACGAGACTGAAAATGTGAACCACTCTGCCAACCATACAAGGCGTAAAAGACAAGGCCTTCTGGTTACAGATTCAATTACTGGTGAGTAATCAATTAGTTACATGCTGTAGGTTTCTCTGTACATTTATTTGTGTGTTTCGGTGAACACTCATCAGTTCACAGTGCAGATGTTCCGTTTTTCTACTTTTAACACATCAATTTTAAGTGAACCAAATTTACTTTTTGTTTGATGTATCCAAACCACTAAGAGATGTAATGTTTAATAGGGTCATGATGTTACGCATTGTCAGTATATGTGCTTGAAAGAAAAGACATATAGCAACAAATATCTCAGTTGGCTCCCGTTGGCTGCGTGTAACTCCAATTTCTTATGACATGATGATTTAAAAATAAACTCACCTCTGTCTTTAGATCCAGGCGTTCAGTTTATCTGGGGTTTGTCTGATGTCGATGCAATCATCCATGAGAGTGCTGAGTTAATGTGTAAGCTCAGCAGGGAAAACTGTGAGGGAGTCTGGTTCAGAGATGGAAAACAGGTTTGTCATGAAGGTCAAATTCATCTTTTTTGCCTCGGAGTAGTTGTCAGTTTATACTGTGTTATTTATTAGCTTAAATACTCTCCATTGCTGTGCTTGAAATATTTTATGTGTTAAATACTAAACCCCAACAGATTTACCCAGATGATAATGTCTCCATCACTATGGATGGACCCATCCATAAATTAGTGATAATGAAATGCAGCGAGGACAACTCTGGAAAGTATCGCTTTGAAGCAGATGGTCGTAAGACAGAGGCAATGATGAGCATCCGAGGTTTGTGTATTCATCAAGAAATTGAATAAATGACTAATAATGTCAAAGAACTAAAATTATCTAAACTGGATTGATATTTTTAGATCCTCCAAGGTTTGACCCAGAAGACCTCAGTGCTTTCACCAGGCCTTTGACAGTTAAAGTGGGACACAACGCCATCTATAAACTCCAGTTCATTGGCCACAAACCTATAAAAGTTCAGTGGTACAAAGATGGTGATGAGCTGAAAGATGACAACAGTACAATAATAGAAAGATCTGCGAGTCACACCCGCTTACTCCTGAGCAGATGCCAGAGAAGAGACACTGGAGAGATCAAGATAAAGATAAAAAATGATCATGGCTTCACTGAGGCAGTGTCACAGCTTATTGTGCTTGGTAAGTGACTTGTAACAGTTTAGACGTCAATGAGTGGGTCTACTTTTTTAATATGAAACAGATTCTAGATGTCAGGTAATCTAGGTTACCCGACATGGTTAACATGGTATTTTTTTTTAGGTCAAAGTGAGGTTTCTAAAACTTGAACTAGACTTTATCAAAAATCTTGTCACAAACAAATGGCAGGTCACCCAGGAGTAAATTTTGCTGCGACTTCATAAAGCTTTTTTTTTATGTTTCAGACAAGCCATCTCCGCCCCTGGGACCTGCAGAGGTTACTGAGAGTTCAGCCTTATGCATTGAATTCAAGTGGCGTCCCCCAAAGGATGATGGCGGCACACCAGTGACTAACTACATATTGGAGCGTCAGCAAGTGGGACGAAACACCTGGAAGAAAATGGGTGAAATACCAGGTGTGCCCATCTACCGGGACACAGATGTGGACCGTGGGAGAAAGTACTGTTACCGCATCTGGGCAGTAACTTCAGAGGGAATGAGCGAAGTGATGGAGACGGATGAAATGCAAGCAGGAAAATTTGGTAAGTCAAAACAATGTTAGTGATGTTTGTGAAATGTGCTGAAAATCTGAAAAGAATTCCAGCAGTAATTAGAAAAGAACCTTAGTTGCATCTCAGTAAAGCTTCAGCTTCACGTGATTTATGTTTTGTTTCTGAACTCTTCAGCTTTTCCAGGCCCTCCAGCACCTCCTAAGGTAGTCAGTGCATTCAATGACTGCATCAACATTTCATGGTCTTCCCCATCTAGCACTGGAGGGTCACGTCTCCTGGGATATATTTTAGAGAAGCGCAAGCAGGGAAGTAATCTTTGGACTTGTGTTAATGCACCAGATGAAATAATAAAAGGTATTCTTATATATTTACTTACAGTATCTGGAAATGGTATGAGTGTGTCTGCAAATGAGTATGTCTGTTTTATTATTTCATTTTTGTTTGCTTTAAAATGACTTCTAGAGAAAAAGTATGCCGTGAGGGATGTTGTGGAAGGTATGGAATATGAGTTCAGAGTTTGTGCCATAAACCTCTCAGGAGCTGGTGAATTTAGCAACGCATCAGAGTTTGTTTTTGCAAGGGATCCTAAAAGTAAGTATTAGAAAATATTATAAAATATTATATTAAAAACTGAATATGATAAAGAAAGTGTATGTATTGAAAATACTAATCATATTAATATTATATTTGTCTAGAGCCTCCGGGTAAAGTAACAGGCCTGAAGGTGACAGAAACATCGTACACCAACATGGTTGTGACTTGGACAAAACCTGAAGACAAACCAGGCATACAGGACGAAGCTAAAGGATATTTTGTGGAGATCCGCCGGGCGGATTGCACAGAGTGGTGCCGCTGTATCACCAGCCCCATTATCATGACTTCCTTTAATGTGAAAAGCCTTAAGTCTATGGATATGTATTGGGTGAGAGTCATTGCTATAAATGATGGGGGAGAAGGCACACCTGAGGAGCTGCCAAACTACATCCTTGCAATGCCTTTGCCTGGTATGTCAACAAAAAGCAATCATTTACAGTGCATGATTTCTACTGTTCTGATGCTTTTAATTTGTGCTTATTCTGTTTTAGTCTAAATATAAACTAAAACTGATTTTGTTGTTCTCAATAAAGTGAGACCAAGGTTCACAAACAACAAGATGAGGAGTTTCATGGTTGTGAGGGCAGGGAACTCTGTCAGGATAACTGTTAACTTTGAGGTAAGATTTACTCAAGTCATTGATCTGATTCTGAGCAAAAATATATATTTTTATATAATTAGCATGTTTGCTTATAACATATTGTACCTTGTAAAAGTATTCACATCCCTCAATCATCTTTACATTTTGTTCTGTTACAACCCTAAACTTTATTGTATTTAATGAGGATTGTGTGTAATAGATCAAGAAAATGTATAATTTTTCTCAATTTTGACAATGAAGAAATTATGTAAAGTTTAAAAAATTTGTAAAGAAAACACTTTGTAGTAAAGTCTTACTTCATTTGTAGCTGTATTCTGGGGTATACTTCTGATAGCGTTGCTCATTCTTCATCACAAAGTATCTCAAGCTGAGACAGATTGAAGAGTTTTTCTCAAGATCAGTTTTTAAGTCTTGACTTAAAGACTTAATTTAGCTCTTCATGTGCATACTCATTGTTGCACATGGATATGATTTCATGTTAACCATGCTATTGCAGCTTAGGGTTTATGTTTATGATTGTTGTCCTGCTGGTATAGGTGAACATCTGCCTCATTGTTAAGTCATCTGTAGGCTCTAAAATGTTTTCCTCAAAGACTATCCTGAATATAACTACATCCATCTTTGCATCAGCTATTTTCTGTCACTAATCAAAATATGTACCACCATACAGATTATGTTGTCAGGGTGATAAATAGATTGTAAATGATGAAAACATGTTTCTGTCTCATTCGATCAGACATTTGGACCTAAGCAGTTCCTCTAGTTATCATTAGCCTTTTAGCTACATCTCTGATGATTGCTCTCTTTTCCTGGGTAGTTAGTTTAAGTGTATGGCCATATCTTGGCAAATTTACACTTGTGCAATACTATTCATTGAATGACGAACAGAAAAGTTATCCAACATTCAAAGCTTAGGATATTGTTTTAACCTAATTCTACTCAAACTTCACCACAACTTTACCCCTGCCTCTTATGTTCCTTAGTCTTCACATTGTACAGATTGTAAACAGTCTAATTACAAATGCATGGCACACTTTTTAGATTAAGAATATTTTTTTCTCATGCTCCACAGGAATGCTCTACTTTGTGTTGATCTATCACATAAAAACCCTATAAAATAAAGTCTCTGCTTGTAACATGACAAAAGCAGAAAAGGTTGAAGGGTATCAAAACTTTTGCAAAGCTCTGTATAATCATGTTTTTTTATATAAACAGGCTTCCCCATGGCCAGAAATTACATGGTTAAAAGACAACGTGCCAGTGATGAAGCGTGTTACAATCAGTAACTCTGATGGCTCATCTCAGCTGCTGATTCCCACCTCTGAGCGCTTAGATTCAGGCATCTACTCTGTCTTCGTGAAAAACATTGTTGGACAGGAAACTTTCAGTACGGAGGTTAGGGTAACAGGTAAAACTATATTTTCTGTGAGTTTTGGCTTCTGTGTATGACTTCAGTTATATAAGGAAAACTCTGTTCCCAGATGATCCAAAGCCTCCTGGACCAGTGGAACTGGAAGAAAGTGTTCCTGGGACTGTGACTGTGATCTGGCAACCTTCTCCTGATGAGAAGCGTGATGATCGTCTCCACTATACAGTGTCTAAACTGGAATCCACCAAGCACACATGGACCACAGTGGCTGATAGGCTCTTCAATAACAGGTTCACAGTTTGCAACATTATGCAAGGGAGGGAGTACCATTTCCGAGTGTACGCCAAAAATGACATGGGTATATCAGCACCCTCAGAATCCCCAACCTGGGGGATGGAAAAGAAGAAAGGTGTGTGGTTTTTTTTAAATCTTCTGGTTCAAATCAGTTAACTTTAAGAAAAACACACTAACTATCTGTAATCTCCTGCAGAAAAAATGGTGATAGCCGAACCAACCAAAAAGGACTGTGATCTGCGATGTGCTCCAACTTTCATTGTATCTTTGAAGCCTCAAACTCCAACAGTAGGCTATGAGTGTTATATGAGCTGTGCAGTGAAAGGAGACCCTGCAGCTCGAATCACGTGGTATCGAAATCACGTCAGCATAAACACAGATACCAACTACTACATCTCCAACACATGTGGTGTCTGCTCCTTGCTGATACTTCGTGTAGGTCCCAAAGACGTAGGAGAGTATAAAGTCGTTGCAGAAAACAGCTTAGGACGAGCTGAATGCTCCACAGTGCTCAATGTCAGAGGTAAGACTAAAACATCGCTGCACTTAAAAAATATTCACGTTAGCATGCCAGGTGATTCTGATGTCCTTCCCAAATGTTTCCCTTTTTTGGAGGTTACTTTTTAACACAATCTTATTCATAGTTATAAAAAGGTGGGCATACTTGTGCAACTATTTTATTTAAAGTTTCTATTTTTCCTTTTAAACAGTTTTAGATTCTTTTTCAAATAGGTTGTACAGGTTATGTGTCACATTGAGGGTAGAAATGTTCTAAAATTTATTTTGGTTTAAATTTTTCATGTCACTAAAATCTAGTATTTTAACAGGATTATGTAAACTTTTCATATCAACAACAGATTCAAATTAGTAAATGTGAGTTAATTATGGTGTTATTGGTGTCTTTATACAGAGTGAAGAAGTTGAAGACACCGATATTCAAAGGTCTTCATCTTCATGGAAAGATGAAAATGGCTGTGATACACTGAAATAATGTGGATTCAATTCTAGCTTTGGAAATAAAGCCATTTCAATAGTAAAGCTTTCGATTTGTGACATTCTGTGGATTAATGAATGTTTCCAATCATAATTTATTGTCTTGCCTGTTGTCTTTTATATTTGTTTTTTTAAATACAGTGGCTCATTGTCTCAAAAATATTTTAAATAAGATTTGTACCTTTAACATTACAGTAACGAAACCTCTCCTTGGTTTTTGTGTATCCTAAAGAGATTTGTTTTTAGTCCAAAGGAAAACTTTGTAAAACATTCAGAAAGCCTGAACTTTACTTTAAGAACTTCTGACCTTTTAATAGATCAAAGTCCACACCTAAATCTAAACAAAAATCTGAATTGAAAATTAAAGTCCACACACTGTCTTCCTAATCTGATTGAACATCAGGTATGTTGCATGAGGATGGGTAAAAATTTCAGCCACTCGATTTAAAAGGCAGATGTGTGACATGAGTATGACATATCAAAATATAATATTTGTGTGTTGCAATTTTGCATACAGCAAATTCAAAATTTAGCTTCTTTCACTTAGACATAGTCTTTAGGAACACAGTTGTTAGCCTGTGTTAGCCTTTCTCCGCTCTGTGATCCACACTGTATATTGCTTTTCAGCCTGTATGGCTCAGATTCCCATAGATCAGATGGCAGCAACACGTGCAGCTAATTTGTATCAGACATTATTTTTGCTTAAGCCCGTAAGAGGCCTTCATATTCTAATTGACTGGAATTTAGGACTAATACCAATCCTGTTTCAGTCCAAATACTGTGACTTACACTAAATTTTAAAAGGTCCTTCAAAATAAAATATGACAAACCAATGGGAAGACAGTCTGTTCACAGTTATTACTAATAAAATATTAAAATATTATATATTTTTTCAGCGGTGCAGTATATTTTTTTTTAGCATACTCAAGAGAATAAATGTATACTTTCAAAGGTCATAGAGCTCGCATGGTTGTGCTCATAAATAGCGCCATACTCACCGTGAGCAGTGCACGTGGCGGGCTACCGTGGCGGGGGGTCAGCCACTCCCAGTGCCTGCCAGGCCTCACGCCCCCCTCTTCATTCCGAACTGACAAAATCACACCGTCAGATTGACGGAGGCTCTGTCACGCCTCCTTTTCTTCATCCTACTCCTCTGTGTAGCTTATCGGTTCCGCCGCGGCAATTAGCCCCGGTCCGTTTCCACAGTGTCTTAAGTAAATCAGGGCTCTCGCCGCGGCTCGTCTCTGTTTGACCCGCAGGCTGTTTGGATATCACCTCTGTGCCTGACTGGAACATCGTGTCCTTGACATAAAGAGGAAGAATGACAGCCAAGCACCGAAAAGGGAAAAGCAACCACAAACAAGAGGATAACTTTTTTAAAAGTGAGCTCTTGGAAACAGAAGTTCGCCCTGGTGGGAACAACCACACTCCTCTGCTGGTTTTAGTTTCGGTCGTTGTGATCGGCTGGGTCGCCGGTGCATGGTTTTTTTTCCAGCAGCACCTAACTTTAACTGACCTAACAGACAACGTCATGGGCATTCAGGTGAAAATAGCCAAACTTCAGTCTTCTCACGAGGAGCTGAGGCTGTCACATACAAAGGTAAAAACTTAATATAGTTAAAGTCTCTGCTGGAGCCCTGCTTGCGGCCCTGATCCGACTTGCCTTTAATAGTGACCTATTTAATGAATGAACTGCTGTTTAAAATAAATGTTTCTGAAAATAGAAGAACAGCCCTTAGGCCACATACAAGCTTTAAGCTGCAGTGAAGACAGCTAAAATATGTAGGACTGTATCAAGTTTCAAAATGCCGGGAGTTTAGGTGAGCACAAAACGCTATTTCCAACATACACGCAGCTGTTGATGTTTGTTTCAGACCAATAAGAGGTCTGAAACAAACATCAATAGCTTACTCTTTGATAAAGAGTAGGCTATTTTAGCCAGACTCTTTATCAAATCTTTAAAAGTAATAATAATAGAAATAATTCTGCTACATTATTAAACAGAACAACAAACCTAAACCAGGGCAGAAGATGCACAAACTTCATAAACAATACAGCAATGTGCCAAGACTATATTTAGATAGGGATTTCTGATACCAAACAACATTGTTTGAAAACTTGTGTGTAGAATGTGTGAGTAACAACTAATAAGAAAGTTTTGAAATAAAATATTTTGTATTATTAAAATGATACACAGTGTCAGAATATGCATATATAAGGTAGTAAGAATCTACCAGCTCTGTTGTGTCATGGCTGCCGCGGGCTATATTTCTCTGTACTATGAGGAGTCCAAAGGAAAGAACCTCTCTGTGGAAACTTTGCACGCATTAGGCTCAGTCTTTTCAGCGAGTCTTCCCTGTATGAACAGACTTGGGAATATGCACATTTTCAGGTACATGTTCATCTATGTTTTCAAAAATTGCAGAGTTTGTTTTACCATGACCCAGATTGTCTCTATGAACCAGTTTTTAGATTTTGGTTTCGTGACTAGTAGATTCAACTTAAGAATAGCTCATCTAACAGTAAGCTGAATACATTATAGCAAGGCTGCTCTTTTTAATCCTTTTGAAAAGTCAAAATTTTCAAAGGGCATTCTGGATTAGAAAATTTGGGGAACTTTTTGGAAAACTTGGAGAAGTACACATGGGAAATCTAATTGTGCAGATCATGCTAGATGGCAACATAACATGCCAAAGGCAGACTTTAAAATGTCTTCTTTAGACATTTTATTTTTGTTTTAGGAGTTCATGTGAAATCAGGTTTACCTGTAGAGTTGTTTTGGTCTCAGACACACTCATTGTGACATCTCCTCTGGACCCAATGAAACAAATTATTGATCAAGGCAGTTTAAATCTCCTTTATAGTTACAATAAATTACTTAACAATTTAACATGCATGAACAGTAAATATGAACTTTTTTTTGCTCTGATCTATTAAGTTGGACACAACTAAAACTTATTTTGAATGGGTCTAATAGAGTAAATTTGGGATCTGGCACAAATCTGTGTTTCAAAGTCTGCAAACAAAAGTTTAAAGTCTCATATCTGTCTTCTGAAGGAGTTAATTAGAAATACCTTTTTTGCTTAGTTGGGGTTACATTATCTCAGTTCATAACTTAGAAATTTTTACAACAATTCTCTAAAACCTTCAACTGTTTTCAACTCTCTTCTCATTTCGTTAGCATTCTTTTTAGCTAAGGTGGCTGATGAAACTTTTAATGTTTTAGCTGTGTAAGACTATGCGTCTCTTTCATTGCAGCAACATGTTTCAGAGAACGTGAACACACGACTGGCTTCGTTGGAGGAGTCTTTTGCACTGACTCAGAAACAGGTGGACATGGCCTTGGCTACGGCTGAGCAGCTGAAGACGTCCGACCTCCCTGCTCAGGTGCTGTCTTTGCACACTGAGATGAAAACCCGTCTGGCAGAAGTGCAGCAAGCCACCGTGTCTCTGGAGCAACTGAGCCAGTTGCAGAGCATGCTGACGGGGAAGAGTGTGGAGTTTGAGGACATCAGGATGCAGATGGAGGGTTTGGCTGTTCTGAGCAGTGATCTGTCCCACAAGGTTGAGGACTTGTCTTTGAACTTTGCTGAAGCTGATTCAAAGATGGAAGAAAGGATTGCCCAGATTACCACAATGACTGCTAACTTGGATGGACAGACCAGTGAGGTGTTGAAACTGAAAGATCAACTGGACACTTACCAGGCACAGCTGGTGGAAATGGATAATCTCAGGTAAATTCTGGAAAAAAAAGAGCAGCTTTTAGAGAAGTTGAGAAATCTGCTTCCTTCCTTTCACCCAGAACTTTGTCGACTTAGTCAAAGCCTTTGTTTCTGTCACAGTGCATGATTCGCTTATTTCTCTAGTCCAGTGTTAGGCTCTGTATTCATGTTATGAGGCTGCTCTGATCTATGTAAGCACTTCTGCGGTGCAGAAGAGTTTTGAAGTTGATTTGCACTTGTTCGAGCAAATCGAATGTCATTTTTGGAAAAATGACATTTTATGATTCAGTGTAGTCTATTATCACCAACATTGACAACAAGTCTGATGATGGAATTCTTGGCTCTTTCAGGGCGTTCCTTGAAATTAAAGAGTCCCAGCTGTCCCTGAAGGCCAGTGAAGAGGAGCAGGTAAGCACTGTATATTCCAGTGTAGATAAATATAGCCTTCCCTCTATTCTGAAGATTATCATCTTAGGAACACAGAAACATAACACTCAAGTAACCATTAAACAAGGCAATGTACCCTTGTGCTTCTGTGATTCTCCTTTTTTATTCTTATTTGGCATTGATGCAGTTCCCTGAAAAAAATATTCATACCCCTTGAGCTTTTACTATTGCTCACCTCACAATCACAAACGTCAATGCACTATTGGGATTTTTGATTATAGACCAACACTAAGTGGTGCATAATGGCCAGAAATAAACAGGGTTTTCAAACATTTTACTCATGCTCTTCTTTAATATGGCTATCATGGAAAAGTAGAAAGATTTGCTGAACAAAATGGTTCCATTTGTAGTTTGTGACAAAGTAAGGACACAGCAAATCTTTGAAGTAACCTTTCAACGTAAGTTGTAATTGAAGAAAAAATATTGTTCTGCCAACAATAGACTCGAGGGATACATAGAAATGCACACCACACTTTATTTGTAAAGAAAAATACAAGACAAAATGGATATTCTCAAGGGGTCCAAATACATTTTACGAGTACTCTTTTGTCTGTACAAGCAAACACAGTGTTGTTTTAAACTGGAGATTAATCAGATTCCTGCTCATATAAACATGCATAGCTTACCAATTTAGCAAATTTTACAGTTCCAGAAACAGTAGGCTTTTAGCAGATTAACCTTGAGAACTATGCCAGAAGAGGCTTGACTCACACAGAGACATCTTCCATGGTCTCCTTACTATTTCTGTACTCAGCCTGTAGGGAGACGTTAATGAGATTTTTATGTCATTAATTTGAGTAAAATAATTGCTTGGAATGGCTTCACATTCAAACTACTGTCAAATATCATTTCTGAGTCACCACAATCCCATCTTATTGGCCAGGTGTTTAGGTGCTACTGCTCTGCAGACTTGTCATCTGAAGTAACACTGCTTTTGTTTTGTCTTAGGTGGTAGACCAAATACAGCCTCCTGCTGAGTATCTTGAAAGGAAAGAGGCAGATGACACTGAGAAAAAAGCGGTGGCCGAGGATGGACAGGTAACTGATGATGAAGAAGAATTGGCTGCAGCTGATGATGAAAAAGACGAAGAGGTGGCTGAAGCTGCTGTGGAGGAAACGGCAGCTGCAGAAACTGAGGAGGAAGAAGACATGGCAGCTGAAGAGAACCAGGTAGCTGGAGCAAATGAGGAACAAGTAGACAATGCTGGCACAAGTGAAGAAGAAAAAGAGCCTGCAGAACTTGATGAAAAGCAAATAGAAGAGGAAACAGAACCTGATGAAGAAGAAGAGGAGGCTGCAGAACATGATGAGGAAGAAGAGCAGGCTGCAGAACATGATGCGGAAGAAGAGCAGGCTGCAGAACATGATGAGGAAGAAGAGGAGGCTGCAGAACATAATGAGGAAGAAGAGGAGACTGCAGAACATGATGAGGAAGAAGAGCAGGCTGCAGAACATGATGAGGAAGAAGAGGAGGCTGCAGAAGGTGATGAGGAAGAAGAGGAGGCAGGAGGACATGATGAGGAAGAAGAGAAAGCTGCAGGACATGGTGAGGAAGAAGAGGAACCTGCCGAACCTGAGGATCAAGAGGAGGCTACCAAAATTGAGGAGCGATTGGAGGATGTTGTCAAATCTGAGGAGCAAGTAGAAGAGGCTGCTGAAACTGAAGACCAGGCACCTACTGAGGAAGAGGAAGCTCCCACAACTGAGGAAACAGAAGAGGTACCTGCAGCACCTGGAGAGGTAGACATAGAAAAAACTCCAGAAGACGCACTTCCAGCAGCTGAAGATGGACAGGAACTGTCTTCAAAGAAAGAGTCAGGAGAGTCTTTGCAACAGGAAGAGCATGCAGCAGCAGATGAACAATATTCATCTCCTGTGGAGCAGAAAGACAGAGAGATGGAAGAAACCGCTACTGAAGAGGAGGGAAATGACACGGAGCGCAAAGACTTGATTGCTGGGTCAGAAAGCAAGACAGATTATGACGAAAAAGTTCAGGAGGAATCGACAGCCCTAGAGGAGAAACGAGAGGCAGAGACAGAGGATAAAAATGGCAAAATAAAAGAGAAGACTGAAGAACACCAAGAACTACCAGCTGAAGAGGAGCAACAGGAAGCAGAAGAAGACGAGTTATTGGAAGAATTAGCTTTTCCAGAAAATAAATGAAGCAAGTAAGAAAACCACTTTTGTGTTCGATAAATTGATTTATTGGACTCAGTGAATTGAAAATCCAATGGCTTGTAATATTATTCACTCCTTGAACATGTTCATATTTATCATGTTAGGTGTCCAAATTAATTGTTTTATGTGACGGACCAACACAGAGTACAGTTGAATGTGAATTGGAAGGGAATAAATATGAGGCTTTCAAAATAACATTTTGACAAGTATGCCATTATTTTATTACATTTAAAAATCTTCTTAAGTCAATCTACAAATTAAAAGTTTTGTACTAGCTCTTTAGAAAAATTGCTCAAGCACATTCAGAATTTCAGTTTTTTTTGGAAACCACTGAAGTCTTTGAACAGCAATTCTGAGATCTTGCCTTATCTCTTCCTTTGTATTTGGCTCCGTCCATCTTCCCATGAACTCTGATCAGCTTCCCTGAACCTGCTGAAGGAACAACATCCCCACAGCACCATGAAACAGGGCTTCTAATGACTTTCCTTCAAAAATGTCATGTTTTACTTTTGTCTTCATGATGCTTTTTATTCACCGGAGTTCTCTAACAGACCTCTGATACCTTTACAGAACAGCTGCACTATTATTGAGATTAAATTGGATAAAAGTGAGTATTTATTTAATAGATGACCCCTGGAAGCAATTACTTTAACTGGATGTACTCTGGCTATATTGGAGTAAAGGGAATATACTATAAATGCAAAGTCACCCTTTAAATTTTTTATTTATTTTTTGTACAATATTGAAAACCTTGTTTTGTTTTTGTTGGTCTGTCACTTAAAATTGACTAAAATGACAAACAATGAAAATGTTTGGGTGTGAATATTTTGTGGTACAACAGACACTGAGACTACTTTTGACAAGATGCCCCTTCTGTTACATTTCTTATGTAATCTGATCTTTGTTACAGGGCGTGGCTGATAATTCTTTTTTTTTTTTTTTGTTGGTATGCTGAAGAAATCCACCAAGAAGAACGGAAACTTTTTCAGACTGTCTACACCATGGTGTTTTTTTGTTGTTTCGTTTTGTTTGATGGCAGATGACGTTTGGAAGGCAGACCAAATCAGAGTGCACTGAAAAGATGAAATTTAGTTGATTTTTTAAAATGTTTACCTCTCAATAACAATGCCAAAAGCCTTAATTCATAACAGAGTTACCTTTTCAAAGAAAATGATCCACTATTTATAAGTCCCACTTTTCCCATCATGTCTCTGCACAAACTGAAAGATTTAACCAAGTAACATAAGAAGCCATTGCATAAGCTTTTTCAGTGCAATAAAATCCCATGCGGCTTTCTCTCGGTAATTCAGCTGACAAAGTGGGAGTCATCTATTATATGGATTCATTACACATGGCATCATGTTTTGCAAGCATTTATTTCTGCTACTTTTTATAATTATGGCTTACAGCTAATGAGAACTCAAAATCAAATCCCATGTCCTGGTTACGCTTGTTGGAAGCTCTGCACAAACTCTTTAATGGGTTTGCATCACTTTCCTCTCAAGACTACTTCCCATGTTGTTTGTGTACCTTTTTTAACCACACTAATTTCCTTTTATTCAGTTTTCCTTTAATAACTATTAATATATGAACACAGTGTTAATTTTTATGCTGCATTAATACATTGCCTTCTGTGAGCAGTCAGCTTCATCATCACTTTTGGATGTTTGGTTGTGGAGAGAAGTAATTGCTTTCTGCTGGACTCCTATCAAGACAGCAGTCTTCACTTCATGATTGCATACATCAAACAGGGCCCTTAGCACAACATTACTGTGCTAAAATCTTTTTTGTCGTAGCTCATATGTGATATATATGTGTACATTTTCATTCTGAAATCGAATTTGGGTTCCCAACCATCAAACTTAACAGAATTAAATACTTGAATAATTTTATAATTAAAATTAGTCTAATAAAGTAGTGGAATTAATTGTAAAGTATTGACATTGCAATTATATATTTTACTAAGATGTACATGTAAAATTCAAGCTAGATTTGTATACTCAAGATGGTCAAAAAAATAGATCGACTTATTTCTTCATCAGTATTTTATAACTTCATATTCATAATTTAGTTTACTATACAATGGGAGGATTTATTCTCAGAGTGAAGACTGTTTCATGCAGCCTTTAAATGGCACAGTGAAGAAGCTCAGGGACAAATCATTCTTTACATAGATGGCTAAACGGTCACCGCTAAACTATAGCAACATTATGATGCCTAACATTAGACACACTTGAACAAAAAAAGAGCCCAAGGTTTTAAACAAATTTTGGTGTGGAAATGAGCTTGTATGAGGCCAGTGCAGAAAAAAAAGGAGACGATACATCAACTAGGTTAACCACTTCAATTTGCTGTGTCATAACTTTATAGTGTCAGACATTAATTAAAAATATGTCCTGGGCAATAATATTTAAAGGAATATGAAACGATGGTTTTCATGGTTCCTTTGATTGCAGTCACAAATCTCATCTGCTGTATATGTATTGGAAGTAAAGCCACATCAGACTTTTTCAGAACTCATCAGGAAAAGCCTATTGATACTGTGAATCCTCACATGACAGTTATTGTTTGCTGCAAACTATGATAAAGTCAAAATATGTTACTTTGTGAATTTTTACTGAATCTGTCTATACTGTTTTCATTTGATATGGTTTCTGTTAATGTATGTCGGTAACCCCTGTTGTTAAAATAAACCATCTTTCCTTTCCTTTTATGTACTCGATGTTGTGCTGTTCTATCACATTCATATCCTGAACTGATTGACATCAGCTTCTCAGTACATAGTTAAGAGTGTCTCATCTGAACATTAACACTTGGACTTGGGTTTTGAGATCCGTTTTCCCAAGCTAGTAAGTTCTGGGGTTCCTCCAAGCATTGGTCTCTTAATTATGAAAAAGGTGGAAATATTTCTTTTAGGCCTCTGAAAGCTGGTAACACTTATTCAACACATATTTTGGGGTTATTTGTTTTGAAATCTAGAGTTGTTTGAAAATGTTACAAATACTGTTTATGACTTGAGCAAAGCCACCAATTTCCTCTTCGGATCTATAGTAAGCTTATATTGTTTTAATTGGCCAAATAAATGCTTTCAAACAAATCCTCAGTACAGGAAACAAGATGTAGTCAGCCGTAGCTATAAAAAGTTGACAGCATTTGAAAAGACGACATTGCTACTGTAGCTTAACCTGTTCTAACCTATGTATGTATATGATATACATATCTACTGCTAAATATGGTTCATTATCCATCCATAGATATATAATTGAATATATATAATTGAGTATGCTACTACAAATCTAAACACTACCCCTGTTTAATATATTATAAACCCTATTTAGTAGCTTTATTTTTTGTATATATAAAACTATGCTATGTTTTTATTTTTCTCCAAGTCAAGTGAGCATCAAAGAATATTTTATATTCTTTTAGTTTTTACTTTTAGTTTTCCTTAGCTAATTCCCTGCAGGCTCTCTGTACAGATCTGTCCTACTGCTTGCATTTTGAAGTAGACTTGCTTGTATCAGCTGCTCTTAGAAAGTATAAATTGATTGTGTATGCATCATCCAGACAGGAAGCCTCTCTCCCCTTCCCTCTCCCCGTTGTGTAGCCTGCTGCGGAGAGTCATTTTCTCCAGCCTCTCCCTCTCATCACTGCTGCACTATCTCCGTGCCTTAGTCTGACCTTCCACAGGAACCATGCAAGCTTTTGTTTCCAGGTACGTTTCAAAAAGTCTGAGTCATTCTGTTTTATTCCTGGGTTATTATGTAAACAATTTCACTTTCAGACTTTTAAAAGGCCTAAAGGTCTTTGAACTTGTCATCAAGTTCATTATCTTAATGTAGTAATTACACTCTTTACTGGTACTGATGGGCTTTTCTTGTAAATAAGAATTGTTGGCTTAAGGCTGCACATTCTTAATTAGTTCTAAATATGAAGCTTAAGGGAAGCAGTTTTCCATACTATCAGCAGTATCTCCTCCAAAATCTGAGATATAATTTTTTGTCTTTCAAATAATATCTTTGACTTCTCTCTTCTTTTGCTTTGTCATTGTTGATGTCAGCCACGGAACCTGTGTACAGTTACTCTATCCATCCAAAAGCTTTTGTTCACTTTACAATACAATCTGCTGCTGAACAGCTTTGTGAAATCTCTGTCTGTATTTGTGGTGACTCTGGAACTGAACGATCAATAACTATAAAAGTGAAGCAGAGGAGTGGCTAAATGCTCAGTGGGTAAAACACAACTGCAGATTGTGCTTTTTCAGCTCTTTTCTAGTGTCTGTGAAGTCAGTGGTGCATAATGTGCTTATCTCTGAAGAGCTGCTTGTCAATGCTGAGCTCCCAGTTTATGTAGAATTTACAAAAATAACAGTAGACATATTTCTAAATGAAGAAATAAATATGACTTATTTTTTTCAGCACAAGGATGCATTTTAATAGCTACTGTGCCAAAAAAATATACTTTCGCCTTGATCTTTTTCACATTTTGTCCACCTTAAACCTCAATGATAGACCAAGACTTTGTATTCATCCCACTTGTACAAGTTTTGCTACTATTAGTACTGTCTTATGGGATTTGTCTCTTCCAGATTTGCACATCAAGAGACTGAAAATGTTGCTCAGTCTTGTTTGCCAAATATTTCCAGCTTAGTCAGATTGGATGGAGAACATTTGTGAACAGCAATTTTCAAGTCTTATAAAAAATTTGCAGTTAGAGTTACATTTGGATTTTGACTGGAAATTTCTAACTTGTGACTACGCATTGGTCTGAACCATTCCATTGCAACTCTGGTTGTGTGTTTTAGTGTCATTGTCCGTTTTTGTGCAGGAAAACCTGCACACAAAAAAACTTCTTTTTTTTTTGCTCCATCCATATTTCAATCAACTCTTGCCTTTATATATGTACCTGCTGAAGAAAAGTTTCCCCACAGCATGATGTTAATACCACCATGTTTCCTGGGCATAGTTGCGGTCAGCAGTGTTTTCACCATATACAGCATTTTACATGTAGACCAGAAAGTGACATTTTGATCTCTTCTGATCAGATTTGCAGTGTGCTCTTCCAAGCTTCTAATAAGCTGCAGATGGCAAGTACTTGCGGTTTTCTTTCAACTATAGCGTTCATCTTTTGGGGGATGCAGTCGTTTCTAAGACTGCAAAACTGGCAATGCTGCAAGTACAAGCAAAGATAATTTGGTTTCTATTCCTATTTGATTTGGTTTCCAATATTTGTTTTGAAATTTGTATGGCAGGATTAAGATATAGAAATGGTGTGTATGTGTTTTTGCAGATATTTCTGGTGTTTTAATGCTTAAATGTGGTGTCAGATATGAGACAAATTCTGTAATGTGCATAACACTAAGCAATTTTTTTATTTAAAAAAAAAACATGTGTACAAAGCTTTAAAAGAGGTGCATTACATGGATGAGAAATGTAATAATTTCACATTGAAAAGCCTTTGCTGGCATATTTCAACTGGAGTTATAGTTATCTTGCTTTTTAATTACATATGTTGGGGTTACTTTCAGAAATGCATTCTAAACCTGTTGTCTCTTCTACAGTTGTACTTTCTCTTCAACATCTATCTACTTGTTTTTATCAGGTTGTATCTGGCTCCTGTGAAGGATGATGAAGCAGAATCTCAGAGGAAAGCAAAGTCCCGCCATGCCAGGCAAACTCGCAGGTCAACACAGGTATAAACTAAGTGCTTCACAAGCTCTGGCTTTAATAGATTGTGTTTGACTGCTGACAGACACGAAGCTGTGTGGATATCCCGCAGGGTGTGACTCTCACAGACCTGAAAGAGGCTCAGATGAGCTACAGCCTGTCTCATCAAGACAGAGAGAAAGAGGAAGAAAGCACTCAAGGAAACAGGCTGTGTCTGAGAAGAGGCTTTGCAGATGACACAGGAGATCAGACTGGCCTGACTGAGTCCAAAGAAACGTCTGAGTTTACTCTGAAGTGGACCCAAACAGACAAGGTAACCAGAAATCACAACTACTGAGCTTTTTTGCTGCAGTAGTTTATTTGTATATTTTATGATATTTGGAGTTTCTTAATATATTTTATATTACTTTCTTACTTATTTAGGAGGGGAACATTGAGAACAGGTTAGAGACTGTTGCAGAATCTCCAAACCTGTCAAATCTGTCTGCATCTGGATACCATGGTTTCCCTCAAAGCAATTGCTTCTTCAGAGGTAGGATTGAAATGATTTTGTTTAACTTTGCTGTTCTTTCGTGATACATGGGGTCACAAATATTTATGGAAAATGAAATGATATGATTATATTACCAATATTAGGGACCAGTTGAAAAGAGTAAATCAACATTTGTAATGATTTCTTTAAACCTCATTAATATCTTGTGATAAAATGGTAACCTGTCCAGTCATGTATGTCTGAAATCCTTCACTGTATTTGATATAATGGAAAAAGGATGGAAGAGCTGTTGCCTTGCAGCAAGAAGGTCCTGGGTTCGATTCCTGGCCGAGGTCTTTCTGCATGGAGTTTGCATGTTCTCCCTGTGGGTTTTCTCCGGGTACTCCGGCTTCCTCCCACAGTCCAAAAACATGACTGTTAGGTAAATTTGTCTCTCTAAATTATCCCTCGGTGTGAGTGTGTGTGTGCATGGTTGTGTGTCCTGTCTGTTTCTGTGTTGCCCTGCGACAGACTGGTGACCTGTCCAGGGTGACCCCGCCTCTCGCCCGGAACGTTAGCTGGAGATAGGCACCAGTACCCCTCCCAACCCCACTAGGGACAAGGGTGTACAGAAAATGGATGGATGGAAAAAGGATGGAGAGATAATTTAAAGTCAAATCACAACAGTCATATACATTTTTGCTGAAAACAACATTTTATATATATTTATAACTAATTTTAGATTGTGTTTTATTCAGTCTTTTAGATATTGAAATCTAGATTTTTGACATTGTGATTTAATTAAATTAAAGGAATTCATCTACTTAATGTTCATGTTCCTTTCAACTTTATGTTTAATATTTTTATCTGTAATGAATTTATGGAGGAATTCCATCTCTCTGATTCTCCTTTTTCAATGGTTCAAATCTAAGGCAAGGCAAGGCAAGCTTATCTGCATAGCACATTTCAACAACAACGCAATTCAAAGTTGTTTACATGATGGAAACATGTAAATAAATTAGCTAACCATAACTACCTTGGATGTCTGGTTTTGGTTTGCTTTAGTAGAACTGTTCTCCAGGTGACTAAAATAATTGAGACAGTTGTTCTGTCTCAATTTCTCTCCTGGATTGGAACAACTGGAAAATTCAAGGTTTTACATTCAAAACTAAATCAATGTATTTCAGTGATGGGAGTTAAAATGCATTTATATAGTGCTCTTCTAGTCTTACTGGACACTTGCAGTGCTTTTTATCCACTGCTCACATACAAAGACACGCAAGGTTGCAGATTGGTAGACAATGTGAAGTTTAGTGTATTCCCTAAGGGGACTTTGACATGCAGTTAGGGGAAGCTGAGAATGAACTTACCAGCTACCAATTGCCAGGCGATTTCTCTTCCATGTTCTTCCACAGACGCCTCAATAAAAATAGAATTGTCTTAGTTTGTAGTCTGTCTGTGCTCTAAATAACTTCCTCAGCTTCAGCTGCTGGTGTTTCATCAGCAAGCTGCATTGCCCATGTTTTAGAATTATGAAATCATGGTCTATTTTTGTGGCTCAATAAATTTTGCAGTTCATCTAATTTGCATTTGATTATGAGCCTGTTTGTGTACAGTACTTTTATTTCCACATTTTCTGAAACAAGTTTAACTGAGTTACCTGACTGTTCATAGAATGCTCTTCATGCTTTCTTGTTAAGATGCATTTTCTAGGAGTTTAATCTTGTCTATTGTTGCCAGGTAATGAATGTTCTGTGTTGTGCTTTTGGTTTTCAAAATAGACTTTGATAATGATGGGGCTAATTTGATTAGCTGTGAGCAGGAAAGGGAATTTTCTACAGTGGAGCTGCCTTTGATATACAAGGACATGAGATTCTAATATGCTTCTAAACTGTCCCTCCAATTTACATGTGAAACATTGTGGTCACTAAGATCTGTATAATGCAGCAGTATATGAGTAGGAACCTACCTATTGTCGTGGTGGTGAAGAATGAGGTTAGCCAAAAGGCTAACTTCTTGATTTACTGGACTGTCTACACTCTGCCCCTCTGACCCCCACCTATGGCCATGAGATATGGATCATGAATGAAAGCACAAGATCTTGGATACAAAACATCGAAATGAGCCTCATTGTTTGGCCAACTGTTCTTGGAATCCTGAATGATGAATCTCAGCGATAAGACAATGTACTTCATCATCGGGGGCAAAGACATGAACTACTTCTCCTTACCAAAAAGTGGTTTCCTGTGTTGAGTGGGGCATCAGATAAGAATGCTTCCCAGGTGGATTTATTTTGAAGATTCTTCAAGTATGACTTCTAGGAGAGCGGAATATCTGGGTTTCCTTCCTAGCCTTGTTACCACAGTGACGCAATGTTGAATTAGGATGGATGCATTTTTACCTTAAGCTCACATTCTTGTTAAATTGTGACTTCCATGTCTCACAGATACTTAAAATAGCAAATTTTAACTGCCTAAATAGGCATGCCCTACATGTTGATGTTACTACACGTCCACAGCGTGCAAGACAAACAAGGAAATTTACAAGATGCATCCTGATGTCATTTTTGTTTTAGGGTATTCTCGAGTCATTAACTAATTCTGTTTGTGCAAAAACAGAATTAGTTAATTCTGTTTTATTTCATAAAATGGACCAAAGAACTCCAGCAGCTCAATATTGTTGAATGAAACGCTGTGAATACATTTTTATGTGCAGTTGGTGAAACAACGTGGAGAGATGAAAACCAGAATCCAGTTGAAGACGCAGCACAGCTCACATTTTCTACGGAGCTCCAGCAAAGATACCTCTGCTGTGATGCCGAGGCCACAGAGGTGTGTGAAAATCCTTCATCAGATTTCACTTGTATTCCATCCTGCAACCAGGAGAAAGATGAGTTGAGTGTTGTTTTACCACTAGATGGAGCCAAGTACATTTGTTTTTCTTGATAATTGTTCCAGAATTTTTAGCAGCCATTTAATATATTTGTTCTGTCTATATGCAAAAGTACTTCAAGACTTAAAGATTGCCATTGCATAAATTATCAAAATATTGCAACATATAATATTTCTAATAATCTCTAGAGGATATGTTTTATTTTTCACAGACACACAAAATCTATTCTGAAAAAAATCACATTTTATTACCATCATTCTTCGAACGTTCTGTTTAATCCTCCTTCAAAGCTACAATTTTCTTAGATCTGTGATGCAACATTTTCGTAATTTTAGATAACATGTTTTGTAAGATTTATCTAACTAGAAAAGCTGGTTATTATCTTGTTGGCAGACATAGCAGGAGAACCAGCCTCCCACTCCCTCTAAGTCACTTTGCTTCTTCACATCACATGGCCGAGGTATCTCAGCATTCCATACCTTATTGGGCAAAACTGAGATGCTCTCTGCTTGGTCTTAGCTTTGGATTCAGAAGGATATACTTTATTTCAATCTTTCACTTTTTGACTGATATTGTTTTCTCTCCACCTGCCTACTTTACTTGAGACAACCTTCACTGAATTCACTCTCTTACGTCCTCAGCAATGTTCAGTTCATTTAAGTAAAAAAAAAAAAAGAGCTATGTGTTTTGATATTTTACATATTGGCTTTTTTTTTTTTTAGTCTTTTTTTTTGTTTAGTCCTTGTATGCATACATCATGAATGTGAAGTGTATTTTGTTTGAGCTGAGTCCAGCTCCGAACTTCAGCTGTCCCTGCTTCTGGAATCTGAAACAGAGATCTATTGGTAACATGAGAGCATTACCAAGTGAACTATATCTGTCTGTGATAATCATCCAGAGCGGTGAGGTTCCGTGACAGGCTGCCTATTACCGGAGCCAACCGCTACATGACTCTTTGATGATATGAACAGATTTTCCACTGATTTAACGACTCTGAAAAAGTCAAGTACAGAGCAGGGCAGCTAGGAGATTTCTGCTGCTCGATAGTGATGCCCAGAGCCAGCAATAATATGCCTATTGCTGCTTCTTGCAGTGCAGTAGCATTTACAACTGGAGGCAGGACAGAAATTTGATCTTGCTGGTAGTGGTACAACCTTCACTATGACATTTGCTCCAGTGCTCAGTTTATTTTTGGTAATCACTAAGTTACAAACGTTGTGTAATGTGAAGGTAATACGCTAAAGCTGTGTTTCAGACAAGGGACAATTCAATATAATTTCAATACAAGATTCTAGCACAGGTTCCAGTGAAGTTCAATGCCTCACAGTCAATTTAAATAATGCAGTATATTCTTGATTAATGTTGTTGACTAAATATTCTATATTTTATGGAATGTTCTATATTTTATAGAATATGTTAAGAAATATTAAATATTATATTTTATAAAGTATTAAATAGTTTACTGCACATACTATAGGTGCCCGAACATTTTAAAGGGGCCTTTGATAAAACAAAACTTTTTGTCGCATTTTTGTTGTTTGTTATAAAATAAGAGCAGCTACATATTTAAATGACTAAAGACAAAGTTCATCATCTCTAAATTAGCTTGATGTACATTTTTATCTCTCACCAACATGTGCTGTTGAAAAATATTAAATGGACTTAACCTATGTAGGCTGTTTCTATTCATCTGGCTATTGAGCCACTGTTTTCCCCTGACTATTTTCTTTACGTTTTGTATAACTTCTTTTTTTTCAGGTTATTATTGCGCAGTAAAAAAGACTGATGAAGATTTTGCTACTTTTTGCTATTTTATTTTCTAAAACTCAAACTTGGAATTTTAAATCACCTGTAAAATGACACTGTATCATATCGGATCAATGAAAAGTTAAATTAGTTATATCTCTTAACATTCATTTTAAAGATACATAAAGGTGAATTAACTCATTTTTAATTCACCCTCTAGAGGAACGCACTGCTAGTGCAACATCCGGAAGCTGAAAGTCAAATTACATGTTCTTTGTTAAATTACAAACTTGCATGAATCTATTGTCTCTCAATTCTCTTCTATGTTCATTCTATTTTTTTTGTTCTTAGCTTGTGTTTTTGTTCAGATGGTTTCTTTCATGTCAGAATTCTTGTCTAATTCCCCTGAGCAAAGATGAGAGACTTTAGGAAGAGCAAGGTGCTGTGAACCTCTCTATAAAAGGAGGAGTGATATGGATTCAACAAAAATAGGGGAAGAGTGAGAAAGCATTGCAGACTTTTTATTTTATGAAGCATTCAGTTGGCTTTCTTGCAAAGAATTTGGCGCAAAGATAGCTACCTGCCTCTTTTTTATTCTTTACAGACACTTTTTGCTAATTAAAGTGTAGAGGAGCATTCTTTCCAACTAACCTGGACTGCCAGAGTTAATGAATTATGCCTGTTAGGATGACTAATTGTTTTTCCTTGGCCTAGAAAACTGTTGTGCTTGCACATGAGAATCCAAAGAAATTGTGGATAGAGACTACCTAATACCATGGTTCTCATCTTATCTAGTGGTTACAGAGGTATTAATAGCATTAGTGATGCTCAGAAGAAATCTTGACATCAACCAATTGCAAGGTAAATGCACTGCTGTTTGCAACAGATGACTTGTTTAAGCACCTGAATCACAATTTTAAAGAGAAGTTAATCAAAATACACAGCTATTTAGAGATCTCCCAGTGTAAACTAAAACCAAATAGTAGTGGCTACTTGTTTGTTTGAAACAAATGAAACTGAATTAGTCCAAATTTTAGTGTAGTACAGGTTTAATGTTTCTGTCAGAAAACGTTGGATTGGAAACGGTAGTTTTTACTATGATGCTTTTAGTCTTTATGCTGAGTTAGACTATAAACAAGCTCCTGACTGAAGGTCTATTAAATCATGAGAACGCCACATGTTGCCCCTCACAAGACTGCAAATTATGTGCAAAACATGGACAGAAACTGTATTTGTACAGCACCAGTCATAGGAGAATTCAAACGTTTTACAGGAAAATATAGGAACAGAGGTGAAGATAGTGACATTAACATGTCCCTAGAGCTAAATGAGAGCATCTGGCATGAATAAAAGTGGGCAAAGACTGAAACCTTGAGGAACCACAAATGTGACTGATTGGATTTTTAATTGAAAAAATGATACAGAGTAGTCTGCTAAATTATGTATCTAATCTAGAAGGGTATCAAATAGTTTTGTCCACTTTTTCCGGTATATCAGATTAAAAAACTAAGAGAGAAGCACTAAAGATACTGCTTTTTTAATGAAAGATAAGTAATTTGTTTAATACTCTGCTTTTTCAATAATCCTTGAGAAAACCTCAGGTTAGAAATGGTCCCATAATTACTTATTATTTATGCATTGACGTTATCGTTCCCAAGATGGAACAGTGTTTATGTTTCATTGAAGCTGAATTTAAAACTGAATTGTGAAAATAAAGTCAGCACTGGGGTTTTTCTTTACAGTTTTCAGCCTCAGATTAGGCATATTTTATGAGGAGGAGACATGTCATGAGTGCTTTGTGTTAACATCATGGTGCATGTGGACTACCAACAACCACTCTCCATCCATGTGTGCAGAGCAGGCATCTACTCAGCACCTCCAGGCTGCTGATGGCTCCTCAGGTAGTGGTAGCCCTTTCTAGAGGAACACAAGCTGTTCCCTCCTGCGTCTGGCCTTGTGCTCCACCTACCCTCTTATCCCCATTCACATCAGTGGACAATTTTTAGCCCCCACTGCTGAGTTTGTCAGCAGCAGCCAGAACCTCTCTGGCCGACTGCCACAGAGAGCTGCCAAAGCTGAAAAGAGCAGGGAGAAACAGGGGGCTGGGGTTAGACGAGGGGGTGGCCAAACAGAGAGAGAGAAGGAAGAAGAGAAAGAAAAAGCACGAGAGGGAGGGAGATGGGTATAACTTTGGGAAACCCAGGAAGAGGCAGCACTGCACAGTTGTTTACTTTAAGCTTCTTTTTTTTGGCGAATTTTCTAAAAGTCTTCAACAAGAAGACAAGAAAGCATTTTTGTGCTTGATGTCCTGAGTAAATAGTTATTTTCCTTTTTTTTCCATCTGGAGAGATTACTTGTTTGATTAATCCGATCACCAGTAAAAAAAAATAAAAACCCAAAAATCAGAAAATTTGTCCAAACGTAGCTGTCATTGAGGCTTGTATCGGAGCTTTAAACTGGACTGGAACCCCACGTGTAGCCACATTCCAACACCTGTTGCAAAGGATTTCCCTGGAGCGGTGTCATGGACTCCTGTTGCTCTGTTGCCTGAGGGAATCTGCATGTCTGTTATCTACTGACCGGTCTTCAGTGAGTGTTAAAGTTGAAGTGTACCTGCCTGTTAAGGGTAGAAGCGGAAGATGTCATCCTATTACCCTCGCACCAAAGACCTGACCCGCACCAGGAAGTCAGTGACAGATTCACCGCCGTCTTCTCCATCCTATACAGACAAAAACTACAGAGTAAGCTTCTCTTCCTAAGAAGTTCTTTATTTAAAACATATTAGATTAAATCTGGTTTCTTTTCTGTTTTTTTTTAATTTTCATCTGAATTATTTTTGCTCTTGAAAATATCAAGATATCTACAACAATCTACTGTAAATGTATTTGTTAACAATTTAACTTCAGTGCATTATCAGCAGTTTTATCTATTATTTCTCTCTCATACTCTAAGTACTAACACACTAAGCCAATCGTGCACTTTAAATTTCACCTGTCACTAAAAATGAACTGGATTAGTGTTACATTGGCGTGATTCAGCACTTAACATGACATGTCATAATCAGCTACTTTTCACAGCTTACGTACTAAACCTGTGAAAGAGAGGCAAAAGTTTTATTCTGAAGCGGTCTGATCCTGTTTTCTGGAAAAGGCTGTAGGACTGAAACATTCCTTCTGTAATTTCCTGTTGCTTTTTGTTTTTTTGTTTGTTTTAAGTGGCCTATTCTCCTGGGCGTAGTTTGACTGTTGTGTTTATGTCAGCTGGAGTCTGTGTGACACAGACATTTCAAGAAAATAGGAAGGAGGGAAAAGGAACACAATGTGATTCTGTCTATCTAGAAATGTATACAGGAACATCATGCAACGCTGCAGACGTTCTTGTTGTTGCACAGTTGCCAAAAGTACATGTTGTGACTCCCTAGAGGATTCTGCTCTCTTTTATGGAAGTGTCATTCCTTCTCTGCTTTGCCCCTGGTAAAACGCAGACACTGGTTTTCCATGATGTCAGCCTTGTCTAAAATGGCAGAATTTTTTGCTGGAAGGGAAAGCGCAGAGGGAAAGTGATAAATGGATGATTAGAGCGCTTGCTGTACAGTGCTAAGATTTTTGATAGGTTTTGTAAAATTTGATGCATTATAGCTAGGGATCAACATGAACACAAACAAACAAGTGTTAGCAGTGCTGCCTGCTGCTGACCATTTGGCAGACATCCACAAACAACAACAACAATAATATCTTAATCAAATACTTGAAGCATGTATAAAAATGAGTTTGAGCTTATCCTTAATTTTAAGAAATCCACTAAATCTGAATGGAAGATAAGATGTTTATCGCTATATAAAAAAACTACTCAATTTAAAATGACTTTTAGACATAATCCTTGACAGACCTTGCTGGGGATAAAGTGAGGGCATATGCTACAGTATAAGACGCATAGAAAGATGATGCTGGAGTATTATTTGTAGAAGTGCTTATTTTTCTATGCAAATGAACTACAACGCAAATGAGCAGTAGTGTGACAGGGAGTATCACCTATGTAACTATGAAGGTTTTTCTTTTAAATTGCATAAAACTGTAAAAAAAAAAAATAGATATCAGATAAATAAAAAAAAATTGTTTCGAAATAATTTGAAAAGATGAAATGTAAATCTAGTTTTGAGTGTGGTCTAAGCTGTTCTTTAGTTCTGAACTTTCTTGACTGAACCTGTCTCTAAATAATGCCCAATTGGTTATAGCAGTTGTTTGCAATTGTTTTATAATAAATGGCAACCTAGTAAAAGCTAAAGTTTCAAAGTACCACCACACTTAAAGACATTTTTAGCATTTTGCAATAAAATTTTGAATCCTGTGTTTTATTTCTACATGTTATAAATGAAGAGGGAAATCACTGTTCTTATTCATTGATTTTCTTCGTTGAATAATTAAGCTTAATGCATTGCACTGAGAGAACACAATTTTTAACTCCAAGTTGAAAACCCTTGTAAGGTATTCTCTTGAAATCTAAATTCTAGTTGGAAAAATAAGCTGCTTGGTGAGTCATATTCACTTTTCAATTTTAAGGAATCAGTCATTCCTAGAAGTTAGTTTAGGCAATAAGTTTGGGGAAATTGATAAGTGATTTAACCAATTTACAGATCATTTAATTTGAAATATAGTAGTATACCCTCAGGAACGAAGCCCCCAGGGTTTTTTATGAAGGGTTATGAAGTTTGGCTCATAACCCTACATGAAGATTTTGTGATGATTTATTCTCACTACGAGGGATCCAGTCACCCCTGTTGATTAATGTATGAATGCCAAGTCCGATCGAGCAGTCTTCCTGTTCTAAAACAGATGAGAGAGGAAAGGAAAGTAGAATTTTGTTCTCAGTTTCTTCCTTGGCTCTTTTTCATCTGAGGCCTTTTAAGTCTGCCTTTTCCTGGATAACTGTGCAAAAGCACATGACCACATAAGGACAGGCAGCGGCTGCTAGGCTTAGTTATGTAAACACTTGCTGCAGAACAGCTCCTGTGACTCCTTATGAAGGATCTTCATGCTTCAGCAAATGTGAAAACTGGGATAACAGGTACTTTGAGATAGACTGGAGCCATATTTCTTTAGCAAAGTAACCATCTGAAACATGAGTTAAACATCTCTGACTGACGTGTAGAATAGTTGTTAAAAGACATATCTAAACACAACTATTAGTCAAATAATTTTATAATAGTTTTTTTTTGCTAGTATTGTGATGTCTAACACACAGAGGCCAAATTAAAGCCAGCTGTATGCAGGCATTTTCTAAAGTATTTGTGCACTTTTTCTTTACAATACAACCACATAGTTAACTGTATATTACTGGATTTTAGGTGATATAGGAACAAAAACCTGGGAAGTGAAAGGAAAATGACACATAACACAAATAAAACTCTAATATTTATGGCATGGAAATATATAGATATTTACCCAACCCCATCTACTCTAATATTCCTAAATAAAATCCAGGGCAACAACACCTCTAATAGTTTTGCATTCAGTAAAAATGGTTTTAATGGAAATGGCCAAAACAAAATCAGAATTAAAACAAAGTCATTAAAGCTCCCTTTCACATGCATTATGAGACAATAAAAAATGTGTAAAAGTGTGCTTTGGTCAGAGATCAAAATTGAAATTTATAGTCTATATCCAAACTGTGAAACCAACACTAACTATGAACTTCACCTGCATTGGCAACGTCATTCTTTGGGGATGGTTTTGTTCAGTAAGGACTGTAAAGATGGTCAGACTACACCCAAGTAGAAGCAAAGTTGTGCGTTGGAATGTTCAAGTCAAAGATCTGATCTAAATCTAATTCACAACCTGGGGTAGGACATCACATTGCTGCTCACAAACTCTCCTTCCTATCTAACTGAGCTCGAGCTATTTTGCAAAAGTGAGGAAAAAACAAAAATCTCAACTCTGTGCTGCTACACGTAGATTGTTGACATAAAACTCTATAAGAAAACATTGAATTCAAAGTTAAAGAGTCCTGAGTTTTTGCCAGGTGCTGTACATATCTGCCACTTTACACAGATTCCCCCCATGCTCAAGCAAATACAAAATGTGGTCACAACAATGAACTTGGCAGCCATGACAGGACTCCTGACAGCACAAACCTTCCAGGCCAGTTTGATATCTGCCAGTTGTTTGGGGTCAGTCAGCGGCCTGTCATACTTCACTCCTGATGTCATGATGTCATCTGTGTGCCGCTGTCACTGTGGAGGCAGCAGTTACCTAATTTAGAAAGCTCAACCAGGCTCAGGCGGCATGACATGTGTGAAACATTTTAAAGAAGTTTTGGGATTATATGTCCCTTCTGCACATTTCCTCCTGGTAACATGGGCTTCTGAGGATGGAGTTATAATTCGACTCTCAAACCTCCTTATTGTCCTCCTTTTCTCTCAAATGGAAAATATTTCTCTGCTGAGCCTTTGTTTAGCCCTATCAAACAAACAAATCTGGATCCACTTCAGAAATGTTTACACTGTGTTGTTCTCATGATGCGATTCTGACTGATCAAACTGGCATGTCTTTTTTTTCTTTTCCAGCATGAAAGACTGTCGAGGTAAGGAAAAAAAAACTTTTATTTTTGTTCTTTTAATAACATACAGCTCCATTGTGTACTGAGATGGAGCTGTGTTGACTTCAGATACGATTCCACTGGAGAAAGTGCCACAGACAAACCTATGGGGCGCACCAGTTCTTACACGAGGAGAGAGACGAGGCTGGCGGCTCTGAATAAACAAGAGCAAGACTCCGCTGCCAAAGACTATAAGAAGGTAGTAAGTAACCCACGCCTCGGATACAAACACACTTCTTCCCTTCCACTGACTCAAAGCTGGTGCTTTGAACACAGCCTGACCGCCCACACCTTATATCAATGCCTTCATTTTTACATCCCTGTGAAATCTAATTGGGCCTAAAAGGAATATTAAGAACAAGCACGTAATTATTGTGAATTTTCTAAAATATATTGCACATGTAAGGTACACAGAATATGACATATGTGTTTAATGGGGTCATAAATTGGCCTGGACCTCAAACTGACAGTACTTTTAAGGGACAGTATATTACAGATGTGTTTTTGTATTTTGTCATGCTACAGCAATAAACTTTGAATGACAAGTAATGTAATTTTTGCCTCCCTATTTGAATGGCAGAGATATTCACTCTGAGCAATTTCATCTGGATTTCACTCAATGACTAATTTTCATTTCCTTACTTCCTTCTGTCCTGTACATTTTATGCTCAACTTTGTTAAAACTGAGTGTTGGGGAACTATTGAGTAGTAATCCAGTAGTTCTTGTTTCATTGATTTAATTTCTTAATCACGCTTCAAAATGTGAAAGACAAAGCAAACATGCCAGTGCAAGCAAGTCAGACCTATGTTGCTTTTCATAGAAAGTGCTCATAGAAATTGATATATTACAATGTCCACTTGTATAAACAAGGTTAGAACAATTTTTAAATAGTTAGAAAACTCTGTAACTGTAATGAACAAGGGTGGACAAGAACCCCAGTTTATATTGCCACTATGCATATGGAGGGGGTTGGTAAGGGAAGTAAATATACTTGTAAACTTCATTGTTTGAAAACTGCAGCATTTTTTTCTGCTTGAGATTTGAAAATGTCGATTTTTTTCTAATCTGTCTTTTGTTATGTTTATTCCCTCCTCTTTTTGGCTGTTCAGCTGAATTTGTGTTTTTAACACAAAAGTGATTCAAAGTTTAATAACATGTAATCTGATTCTTTTTGTTTTAGATGTACACAGAAGCTTTGCAAGAAAATGAAAGGCTCAAGTCCAGACTTCAGGACAGCAAACAAGAGTTGGTGAAGATTCGCTCCCAACTGGAGAAAGTTGCTCAGGTACCAATTTTTCAATGTTTTAAAGAATTTGAGAAGACACGTCAGGAAATGGAAACAAAATTTAAATGGAAAATGGAAATGGAAAAAAAATGGTCCCATCACATACTTCCCAATAATGCCAAAGTCATGACTGTTAGACTAACTGGTCACTCTCTTCATGGTTATCTGTCCTGTGGTGAACTGGCAACATGTCCAGGGTCTGTCATGCTTCTCACTCAATGACTTCTAGAAATAGGCATCCTGCAGCTCTGCAAGGACACGCCAGTATAGACAATACCGATGGATGGAACTTTCTTACCACTCTGATTGATTAAGCCAAAATTCTTTAGGGATCTTTCACTTGTAACATCTGCTTTCCTAACCTACAGAGGCAGGACAGAATGACAGAGCGATCCACCGTTCTTGAAACGGAGAAAACGGTAAGTAACTCATGCTATTTAAATTCATTACGGTATATCACTAAATGAGTGAACATCCTGATATTTTTATGGTTTCCCCTCCTTCAACATCCCTGTATTTCATTTCTTTATGACATCCAGGAAAAACAAGCACTTGACAAAAGAGTCACAGACATGGAGGAGGAAATAAAGGTTAGTCCTTGCATCAGTAAATGTTGTGCACCAACCCTGGGATTATATGGCAATCATTTTGTCTCAGACACATGCTGTGCTTCATTTGTCTTATTGATGTTTTCTCCAAAAGCCTTAACTAACAGTCCTTGACAGTACACAGCTCAAGCAAAGCTGCTTCCACTGCTGCTAAAGACTGCTTGTAAATAGTTTTCCCAGAGCGTAGGGCACATATAGCCCTCTGTAGATTCTGTGGTCAGCCAGGTGGGTTAGTAGTCAAGGGGAGGAGAAGGTTAATGCTCCAGGCTCATTAGCCACACTGTTATGCTGGGCTACTTTCTGTCTTGTGTTGCAGCTCCCCTGCTCCAATTCTCCCACTGTTGGGGTGAACATTGTGACCTAGTTCCATCCGAATACCAAAATCCGTCCAACAGCAAAAGACCTTCTTTTGTGAGACATTCCAGAGTGTATTCTGCCTGACACAGAAACACAGGCAACGGCAGCAGGCAACTGTCAAGCCTGAGTGTACACAGACAAAGGATTTGAATTTGTACTTAAAATCAAATACATATGTTATTAAACTTTGAATCACTTTTCTATTAAGCTACACATATTTAAAGGCTTGGCTTAGATTTGAGAAAAATCAAATTTGAGCAAAGAATGGTAGAAATGTAGCAAAGAGCAGTCTGAGATGGAAGCACCTGATGTTTTACCCAAGTGTCATCCTGGTTCCCCTCAGCAGACACCCCCACTGCGCTTCCGCTGTGGGTACCAGCCCTGAGAAGGGCCTTTCTCAGGGAGGGGGTATGGTGAGTGCTCGCCCTGATGTTGATGAGTGATCAAAACCCACCCGTCACCTCACATATTCTGCTTTTGCCAAGCATTGGGGCATGCACACACACTTGGACGAGTTGTCTTACTTACTGTATAAGAACTTCACTGTTTGAGAGTCACAACATTTGCTCTGAAGCACCTCAGTCAGCCACTCTAGTCTGTCACAGCTATTTATTCACACCGAGCGAGCTGCAAGTCTTCCAACACAAGGGGGAACTGTTTGCCTAAAAAGTAGCACCTCCAACTTGTTCATAGAGGTGCAACTTAACAAATCAGAATATCACTTTAAGCATGTATTTCTGTACATTTTGATGATTATGGCAGGAGTGTTAAAGAAGCCTGGGTTGCTTTAATAGTGAATTCCAACTCATCTGCATTTTTGGCTCTGGTGTCTCTCATCCTTCTCTTGGTGCTTTTTAGCTTTTCTATGATGTTAAAGTCAGGCGAGTTTGCTGGCCAGTCAACTACAGTTTTATAATGGTCATTTAACCAGGTGTTGGTGCTTTTGGCAGTGTGGATAGAAGTAGACCCTGCGTTTTGACTTGATAGAACCCAGTAGACCTGCAACAGCGCATAACATAGCTCCCTGAATGATCATTGGCTGTGGATACTATACACTGAGCCTGAAGCAGCTTGGATTCATTTCCTTTCTTCCCTCAGACCCTGGGACCATGATTTCCAAATAAAAAGCAGAATTTATTTCCATCTGAATAGAGGTTAACTACTGAGGTGTCTGGTTCAAAAGAGATTTAAATAAAGAGATGTAACAGCTATAACCCAAAGCCTTTGCTCTGGTACCATTACGACCACAGCTTGGATAAAATACTCCATAGACAGCCAGATTCTTTCACAATAATGATTTGTTGCTGAACCTCTTGGACAGCCTGCTTGGATGACTGTAATCAGAAGTCTTACCCATGACTGTGAAGATCATAAAAGCAAATTTTTGTAGTATAAAAGATTTTTATTTGGTTTTATGTTACACTTTTATTACTAATCTGAAAAATTGTGTTTTTGGTTTTCATTAACTGTAAGCCATAATTATTGAAATAAACAGAAATAAATGTGAAATAAAAGTTTTAGCTTCTGTATAGGCAAATTGACTACCAGCTTTAATGGCTTTAATATTCTTACTGATATTATGTGGGTACAGCTTAAAACATAAATAAAACAACATTCATTAGCATTAGTTGCCAGTCAGTGTCCAAATTCCTGAGGCTGCTATGCTCCTTGCCAATACTGACCAACTCATTTCTATCTTCTTTATTTTTTCTTTTTTTTAGAATAGGGTTACACTATTGGTCGTTCTAAGCTCTAAAAGTGAGAGAGTTTCAACTCGGATTATTCCTACTTTACAAAACAAAAATTTTGCTGTGTCTTGAACCTCTTGCAGAAAACCTAAATCATTTTTGACATAATAATCTGTGGAACCTGAGAGTCTTGTTCTTGCTTACTCAGTATCAAAGGTCTGAATTTTAACAGAATGAATAAGGGATGCTGGTCATTATATATTCTCACCTCACTCTGACTTTTTCCTCCTGTTTTGCCAAGGACTTGGAAAGCTGGCCAAAAGCTGAAATGGTTTGTTCTAATGCCAGGAGAACATTATATGCTTGAGCTGTTAAGCTCTAAAACCAGACTGTTTTGAATTAGGTTTATGAGTCTGTTTGGTGTTAATTGAAGTAGTTGGGGCTTTAATGTAAACATATAAAAAATGTCTTTTATATTCACAACGTATGTGTTTCTGGGTGGCCTAGGATTTTTTTTTTTTTGTAACTTGTCTGGGGATCACATGATGAAATCGATATCAATTTGTCAGAGTGAGTGTTGTGGATTTCCATTGACTCCATCTGTCTCACTTGCGTGGTTTGCCCACGGGCGTAGTGTCAAACCGTAGACATTTCTTTCAAACCACAGTGAGGTTAACCTCAAGAAACCAGGCCAACAATAAAGAGGGAGATGATTCATTACACTGCTGATTGGTTTTATTCACTGAACACTCTTGGACAAAGGCCTACAGAGTGTGTTTTCTGAATTTCACTGAGCAATGATTTAAGGTCAGTTTTAAACAGTACATAATTTCTCTTGCATGTTTTCGCTTTTCTATACTTTTTTCAAATGATCCCTCGTGTGTAAATATTTGTTCTTGTCAGTTTTTTTAAGTAAGTTCTGCAGCTGAGCTGGCCTCATTTCCTCTGTGTATGCATGCTTGTATGAGTGGACATGGACCCTGTCACTGTCCGTGTTTCTTTCTGCCTTTTGCTTCCCGCCTTTCTCTGCCTGCTCCTCTCTATATCTCTCTTCCCATGTATGCAGGCTTTCCCTGCCCTGGCCCAGATCCAGGCTTTGCGGAGAGTCAACGAGTGTCTCCTGGCTGAGAACAGAGCCATGCTGCGCGTCCTCACCCGCCTCTCTGAAACGGCCTCCATGCCGGAGACAGAGGACCTCTGATCCTTGGGATCGTCTGGCCTAATTTCCTCCCTGCTGTCCCCTTCCTGCACCGTTTAACTTTTACACTTCTCTTTCCTTCTGGAGCTGTCACAGCTTCCACCCCTCCTGTTCTGCTGTCCTCCCCTCAGGCAGGTCCCGTTCCCTTTGGATGATTGCTGTTTTGCATGCTTCCTTTTTCACCCAGTCTTCTTTATAGTATTAAAAGGGCAACTTTCTGCCACATTTGTTATTAACATGAGTGTATTTACATTCATACAAATTTAAAACGACTAAAACAAAAATTTCCTCCCTGTTGCTTGTGTACAGGGAGCAATACGACTGGTCTGGATACGGACCAGTTGTTTACAAATACAAGCTTGAAGAGCATTTGTTGATGTTTGCGGGATATGTACGATTGGGAGTCCGATCAATACAAGCACTGCAATGTATTTGGCTTTCCTTAATTTTGCACATCACAATAGTGGACATAATTTTTTTTGTAAATTACAACTTAGGTTAAAAGGCTGTAATTTATAGGAACGCTTCATATCACACACTCATTTATTATCATTAAGTCATCAGTGGGTTGCTGGATTGATAATGATAATGATAGCCTTTAAACACTGATACACTTATTTGAAGCTGTAATCTTCTCCTCAGGACACGTCTGCTTGAAAAGAAGGAACAACCCATGAGCGCCCTTAGGCAAAGATAGACTTAACATATAAGAACTAGGTTCAAGCTGTAGCATTTTTGTGCCCAGAGCTTAGATGCTGAACAAGAAAGTTCACAAAAGGGTCTATCTAACAAAAAAGACAGATGGTGCATACATTTACAAAATGTATAAGGTCAAAAACCTGACCTTATATGAAAATATAATTGCCCCCTTGGTTGATCATAAAAAAACCTGTTAATAGCCACATATTTAGGAAAGGTGAGTTTTGCTTCACTGTGTACATCTAGGAAGTTGATGCCAGACCTGTATAATCAATAAATGATTTAACTAGAAGCTGTCAAATAACATGTCTTTGACCCTCCAGTAAACCACAGTGAAAACCAAAAGAAGTAGAGAAACATGGAGCAGTGTTGAACTGTCACAGGAGGGATTTGTTGTTCTAAGACAGAACTAGTGACTCATTCAGCAAGTCCCTAAAAAACCCTGAACAACATCTAAAGCACCGCAGGCCTCACTTACCTCATTTGAGGTCAGTGTTCATGAGTCGACAATAACAAAGAGACTGAACAAAAGAAGTACCTCCATGGGAGAGTTCCAGGCCCAAAACCACTGTGTTTACCCAAAAATAACACTAAGGCTCACCTCCCATTTGCCAAAAATCAGTGTGCCGAACGTTTCTAAAAGTAGAATATTTCCCCAAAGGTCCTGGGGCAAGTCTTGTCTGGTAGTGTGTATTGTGCATATTAGACAAAAGTATTAACAGAAACATAGCGATGGTATCAGATAGCTTTCTTATGGAACAATAAATCCTTCTCCCCACCAAATAAATTACTTTCTGACTGAAATTAAATTATCATTTAAAAATTAAATTTTGTATTCATTCAAGGTTTAAGTATTTAAGAATTAAAAAAAACCTGAATCCAGCTTTAAGGGGGCAAATACTTTTCCATGGCACTCCACAGGTGTGTTCAGTGGTAGTGTTGCCCTCGGGGTGGACAGATCCACTCATTATATATATTTATAAATACATGTGTATATGCACATATATACAGTACATGTATGTATATATGTAGAATATCTTTATTTTGGGGGTTTTGCATTTATGTCTTAATTGGAAATGACTTAACATGTATTTGTATGAATTGAAAGTGATTCTCTGGGGTGGACAGAGGGGTAGCCAGCCTCCCCCGACCCCTCGCTGTTTTCAGATATGTGTCGTGTTGCATGATGAAAGGATTGTTATTTGTGTTCTGCAAGGGGAATATATTTTGAAGAGTAGATGTTTTTAGTCAAAGTCCTTCATCAGACTAAGATTTAGAAACTTGACCTTTTCTCACTTTTGTTAACGAGTATTTCATACCCCATCTCTCTGCATACTGTTCTCACAATTCTCACTGCATGATCAACTAAGCATGCTGTCATTACCTATTCTCAAATTTTGGTGAAACCTTTGGCTTGTTAATAATTGTTAATACTGCTAGAGCGTTTCGTATTGCATTTGAAACAGTGGCGAATTGGCCATTGCAATAGTTGATGCTTTATATCACAAACGTCTTCAGTAGCTACTAATATTAGCTTCCAAATATGCACAAGGTAAATGGGGCATTTTCTAATTTTGTGTCTTTCCTTTTCCTTTCTGCAGGTCTTAACCGAACTCAAGTCAGACAACCAGAGGCTAAAGGATGAGAACGGAGCTCTCATTCGAGTAATCAGCAAACTGTCAAAGTGAAAAGATGTCTGAACCTTTTGTTCTCATGCTCCAACCTTGATTCAGCAGTTTAATTATTCACAAGGTTCCATGTTTTACCTCCTCTATGAGTTATTGATAGGCCATCTTTGAAGCTCTTATAGGCATAGATCTTGAGCAGTCACTTCAGTTTTCTCACCTTGTAATTATTTTCTTATATTACATAGTATATACTGTATTATTTATAGTATATAGTACTTTTCACATCCACAAACAAGAGAACATGTGTACTAGTATTTGGACTGCAGTGTCTCTGAAAACATAGAAATACCTTTGAAGTTTTCCCATCCTGTGTGATATCACACTGATGTTTCATTTTTGTTTATATTCTTTGCAGCACATGGTTTTAATAATGCTTAAATAGTCTATAAGATTTGATCATTTTACTGGAACATACCAATGGACTTGAGAATACATTCTTTCTATTTTCTCCCCGATTGTGTGGTTTTTTTCTCAAAAATAAGAGTGATGCCTGAAAGATGAAACTTTGTGGTTAGGTTCTGGTTGATATTTTTGATGCATCATCCAGATGAAGGACAGTTCAGTGGCCTACAAATGTTTAATTTACATTTATATCTTCGTCAAAAAAAAAAAAATCTTACGAGTCACAAAAATATTTTGTTTTCACCAGAATACACAAACACCCCTGAATCAGTTATGCTTATTACAATCCATATAAAATATTGAAAAACTAAAGACTAAGGAGGTATTTCTGTAAATAAAGAAGAAAGACTGATTTAAATGTATTTATTAATAAAAATATATATATATTATTTGTACTCTGTGTTCACATTTTATGCTTTGAAGGAGCACATTTTTGTTTGGATTGGGCTGCAGAGGACGGGGTTGATGTGATGGCTGTCCTTGTTTGAAATAATAAAAAATGAATTTTAAAACCATGACATTCAAAAACCAAAATCAAACTCATTGCCCAATAAAATCTTTCTGAATTGCCAAAGCAACTGTTTAATTTTTTAATCTGAAGCTTTTTTTATTTTTTATCAGAATTGTCACATCTTTAACTGTAAGTTACCAGATTGTCTATAGCAGGGGTTTCAAGTTTGCAATAGAAATTCACAACATTTATACTAAATTGGACTGCTCTGTAACCGACCTTCACAGGAAATAAAAACCTTGCAAAGCTATTTGCTTGTGTAATATCTCTGAAGGCCATATTGACTGAAGTTGTTTTTTTAAAAGTTTACGCACACACACACCTGTTTGTGTTATCGACTTCCATTCATTTTAGTAGCTGCATTTATGCATAACACAGACAATTTTTCTAACCCTTACCATTACTAGTGTTAGGAAACTTATCCTCCTGTTCATTTACTCATGAGTTTATTTTACAAGTTATGTTTTCATATTATTCTTTTCATATTATTCTTTTATATTATTACTCTCATATTATTCTTCTTTTTATATTGACTTAACTTCTCTTTCTTTTGTAGTATGTTATTAACTTTGTTTAGGATGTTTGCTTAGAAGCTAAAAACGTTAAACATTCATGTGTTATTAGTTCCATATGTAACTGATTAGTTGTGGTCAGCCACATGCCCTTATAAGGGCATGTCCATGAGAGGTTCCAGAATGTAAAGACGGTTGGTCAATTCTCTGTGTGACTGTGTGAAGAGAAGCCCAACCTCCTTTTTCTATACAATAAAGAGAAATGCAAAGAAAGAACTGGTAGAATTGAGTCCGGACAGTGTTTGACAGCGATTCGTCGCGTCTGTTCTCAATTCTCCTATTCTGCAGAAAAGAAATCAAAAGAAACCTAATCTCTGTCTCTGGCTGGTTCTTTGCAGGTTGTGACAAAATAAACCTATCATTTTTGGGGGCTCGTCCGGGATTCCCAACATACCCGCCGCTGACAGACGGAGGAAAGACGCGCTGAAAACTGCCGGCAGTCAGGTTCTTTAACCTGAAAGTCCCGGGGGGTAAATTCCCCGCTGGGCCAGTGTCTTAGGTCAACCTCTTTCAGCCAACGGCGGATTGACGGGACTCAGACCCGAGACAGAGCAGGAATCAGCCAAGTAAGTAAATAATGTGGTATCCGGGTGGTTTTCAGTCCCCCGTTTGATGTAAAATAAATAAGGGAAAGTATTAAACACACACGAAGGGAAAGAAACCTGTGAAACCTTTAAAAAAACAGTGGGAAAGCAAGTGGTGGGCCTTGTTGGGGATGTGTAGCAAGAATCCTCCACTCAAATCATTTATTGAGTTGAGTCGAAGCGAGGATTACCACGACAAGAATTTAACCACCACCCCACTTCCAACCCCCGTTCTGTAGCGTCCACCCTAGGTGTCATAAAGAACGGGACGAAAACACTGTAAAAAATGGGTTCTTCACATGGGAAGGTGAAAAGTCTTAAAGGGGATGAAAAGTTTATGTGTGAGATGGAGCCAGGTAACTTAAAATACCTCGCTAAATGGAAAAAAAAGTACGGAGTAAATGGTGTATTGAAAGTGGAACAATGGAAGGACGTGGTGTGTAAATTAGAAACAAGTGTTAGTTCAAAAACTGGTACCAGACAACAGAAAAAATTAAAGGAACTTGTAGTTGCACGTAAGTGGTTAACCCAGGCACAAAATAGACATAATGCGCGTGCTAAAAATAAATTAGGCCGAAAAACCGAAGCTTTGTTTGTTAGACCAGAAGATAATGAAACTCAACCTCGAGCTCAAGTATGTGCACAAAAAACCCCACCCCCAGCCTTTGACCCAAAGGAGGACGCTCCAGAGGCATTAAGGGGGGTTTCAACAGGCCAGCCTGAAAAACTAGGAAAAAAAGAGGAAACTTTGGGTCCCTCTCAATCTACTCGTAGTAAAACAACCCCAATAACTGCTAAAATCCATGTACAAATGGAAAATCCTCCTCCATATAATTCTTCTAAAACTCCGGGTTCTTCTAGCTCATATCAAAAGTTGTACCCTTCACTGTCTGAGCCATCAGAAGAGTTATATCCGATGGTTCAGGTTGCAAATCCTAATCCGGGAGAGGAAAATAAACAACCTACAATACTAGTTTTCCGTCCGTGGTCTCTTGAAGAAGCCAGAAAAGCTGTAGAAGGTGTAACTTCTCCAAAAGAAGATCTTGATAAATGGATCATGGATATGGAAGGGATTTATAATTCTTATGGATTAAATGGATATGAATTTGGCCAAGCCTTGCAATCTTCTTTAGGGAAAGATTGGGCAAAAGTCCGGGGCACTTATACTGGATACTCAATCCGTTCTCCAGGAACTGCTTTACCATACCAAACGACTATGGGAGGTGAATTGCAACGTCAGTGGGATGAAGTTCAACAAAGAGCTAAGGAGGTTTTTGCTAGGCATGCAGATTATTCCCACCTTGGTTCAATTAAACAAAAATCAGGGGAAGATGTCGATGATTTTAAAATCCGTTTTGAAAACGAATATAAATTTCACAGCGGCATTATGTTCAGTGATCACAACGGCTCTCCTTACCAACAACAGTTAAAAAATATGTTAATGTCCGGGTTTCTCCCACACATTGCTAAATGGATTAGAAAACATCTGGTAGCATTTAACACCTCCACCGTTCATGAGTTAATGGAGTATGCACGGCATGCAGAGAAACATGCAAAAACAAAGGGAGATGCACAAATCTTCTGGGCAGATTCCACCTCTGACCCAGAGGAAGTGTTTTCATTTCAAAGCACCCGACCCCCTCAAGGAAATAGAGGTGGTTTTCAAGGAAATAGAGGTGGCCCTCGGTCTAGGGGGTTGTCTCAGTTAAGAAATAGAATACCACAAATAGAGGAGGGGTGTTGGATTTGTGGGTCACTAGATCACTGGTCAAAAGAATGTCCTAATCAGAGACAGGCGCCACACCAAAGGGGGAGGAGGAGAGGTCGCAGGGGCAATTCACGACCTTATCAGGCGTGACTAGATGAATCAACTGTTAAAAACGAAGTTCAGACTCACGTTGTTAATGTGTATGGGACAATGGAACTATTAAATGCATTAAAAGAAAAGCCGTATATTGTTCTGACTGTCCATGGTCAGCCTGTGACTTTCTTATGTGACTCTGGAGCTTGTAAAACTTGCGTTAAAGACAGTGTAGGACTCAAATCCTCCAATACTCCTATATTTGTAAAATCAGCAAATGGTCAAACTTCACAGGAGTGGATGTCACGCTGTATTGACATCTGTGATCCTCAGACAGGAAAAAGGCTGCACGCCCCTGTTGTAATTTCACCTAGCTGCCCAATTAATCTCTTAGGGCGCGATTTGATGGGAAAATTAGGCATTGCAATTTTCCCTACAAAGGGAGGAATGAAAGCTGTAAGAGTTGAAAACGTTATGGCCACAGTAACTGAAAAACCAATGTATTATGCTCTGCAGCTGCCATTTCTTAAACAGATAAGTGAAAAAAGTGAACTCTTAATCAAAGCAAAAGAGTCTCTGTCTGTCCCTGTTGATGAAACACCGTTAGCAGAACTAGAAGTTATCATGAATGTGTGTTTAACAACAGATGACAGATATGCAAAAAAATTCTTAAAGCAGGAACCAATGTTGGTGACTACTCAGTATTTATATACTGACGGAAACTCATTTGCAGCAGCTTCTGTGCTTCTGCCCACACAACAGCTATCTCTTTATTGCCTACCAGGGGTCCCACATCTGTCTTTGTTTAAAGCTGATGACACACAAAGCAGAGACACAGGTCCCCGTTTAAAAGCAGCAGAAATGGCATCTGATTTTCTGCCTTGTTCTCAAAAATTAGGCTGGATGTACAGTCCGAGTACACAGCTTTGGAGAATGTCGTACAGAGTTCTCTTCGATACAGAACCAAAAGTTACAGATTCTCCTTGACTTAATCTAGATTCTACAGTCCTACTATCGCAGTCTGATGAGGATGACCTACAGACTTTGCCTGCTTCATTATGGTCCACAGGTCCAACAGATGTAGGATTAATTACTATAGTGGAACCAGTCACTATTACTCCAAAATCACAGTGTAGGCCCAGAATAAAACAATACCCGTTAAAACCGGATGCACAGGAAGGAATAAAACCTGTTGTACAGGACCTTTTGGATGCTGGAATAATTAGACCATGTTTTGATTCACCATGTAACACTCCAATTTTTCCAGTACAAAAGGCTGATGGAAAAAATTGGCGGATGATCCAAGATCTCCGAGCTGTGAATGCAGCAGTCCAAACTCGAGCCCCAAACGTTCCAGATCCACACACGTTGCTTAATTCCCTAGACCCAGAAAGCAAATTTTTCACCGTGATCGATTTAAGTAATGCTTTTTTCTCAATACCAGTACATCCTGACTCACAATACTGGTTTGCTTTCACTTTTGAAGGAAAAAAGTATACTTATACGCGTTTGCCACAGGGTTTTGCTGATAGTCCAACTATTTTCACACAAGCAGTTATGACTTGTCTGGAAAGTTTTACTCCGCAAAATGGTAGTCAAATCCTGGTATATGTAGATGATCTTCTCATAGCATCTAAAAGTAAAGCAGCATGTAAAGCAGATTCTCTGCAACTTTTACATCACCTTGCATCTACTGGAAATAAAGTTAGCAAATCAAAATTACAGTGGGTTCAACAACAAGTTCGCTATTTGGGACATCAGATTTCTGAAAATGGGAAGGAAATACATGATGAGCGTAAATCTGCAATAGCGAATGCTCCAAAACCTGTAACAAAAAAACAGATGATGGCTTTTCTAGGCCTCTGTAATTATTGCAGAGCCTGGATCCCACAGTTTGCAGAAAAAACACAACTGCTACTTAATCTCATTTATGAGACTCCTATGGCCATGTCTGAGGTGATAACATGGACACCTGAAGCTGAAAAACAGTTCACAGATTTGAAAACAGAGCTTATCTCATCCACAGTTCTTGCGCTACCTGATTACAGGAAGCCATTCGTTCAAACTGTTGATTGTAAAAATGGGTTTATGTGTTCAGTCCTGTTACAGTCTCATGGAGGAAAATTAAAACCTATCGCATATTATTCCAAACGGCTAGACTCAGTCGCATCTGCACTTCCTTTATGTCTACAAGCTGTATGCTCAGCTGCTCTAGCGGTAGAAAGTTCAGCAGAAGTGGTCTTATATCACCCACTAAATTTATTAGTTCCTCATGCTGTAGATGTGCTGTTGTTGCAGGCAAAAATGTCTTTTCTGTCACCTGCTCGACAGCTCTCCTACACAGCACTTTTGCTTTCTCAGCCTCATTTAACAATTCAGAGATGTACTGTTCTTAATCCTGCTACTCTTGTTCCAACTGCTACAGATGGTGTTCCACATGACTGTGTGTTTGAAACTGAAAAATTACAATTACCTCGTCCAGATTTGTCTGATGTGCCATTAAAAACTGGCAATGTATGGTTTGTGGATGGATCTTGTTCCAAAAATTACAAAGGGGAGACTCAAACAGGTTACGCAGTGGTGACCTCTGCTGGTGAAGTAGTTGAAGCCAAACAGATCAAAGCTCATCATTCAGCCCAGGCTGCTGAACTAATTGCTTTGACCAGGGCTTGTGAGTTGGCTAAAGGTCAAGATGTCACTATTTATACTGATAGTCAATATGCATTTTCTACAGTTTTCTTTTTTGCTAAACAATGGGAACGCAGGGGTATGACTACTAGTACTGGCAAATCTGTTACACATGCTAAGCTTCTGTTATCGCTGCTTCAGGCCATACTTTTACCATCTAAGTTGGCCCTTCTCAAATGTGTTGCTCACACTAAAGGGACTGATTTTGTGTCTACTGGTAATCGTTATGCAGATAACACGGCTAAGCTAGCTGCTACAGGCGCTTTTGGTGTGTCAGAAATATATCATGCGACATCACAGGAACTTCTTATTGATCTAGAAATTCTCCTGTCACACCAACAAGCTGCTCACCGTGCTGAACAACGCTCATGGTTCAGTAAGGGTGCTGTTAGGAACACAACAGGCCTTTATATGCTTAACAATAAACCTATTCTTCCTAAAAGTCTTTTTAATGCTGCAGCAATTCTGACTCATAGTTGTTGCCATGTGTCCACAGGTGGGATGGTTCACATAATTCAGCAGCATTTTTCAGTGTTTGGGTTTAATGTATATGCTAAAACTTTCTGTAGAGCATGTACAATCTGTGTAAGACATAATCCACAAGGAAATGTTCGACCAAAGAGGGGTCAATTTCCTAAGCCACAATACCCATTTGAGACTATGCATATGGATTTCATTGAACTTTCTCAAAGTGGTCCCTATAAATATTGCTTAGTGATGATTGATGCTTTTTCTAAATGGGTTGAAATTGTCCCGGCAAAATATGCGGATGCACTAACTGTAGCTAAAGCAATATGCAGAACTATCATTCCAACTCATGGCATCCCACAGAAAATCTACAGTGACAATGGTCCACATTTTGTGAATCAAGTCATTCGGTTAATGGCAGACAGATTGCAGATAACATTAAAAAATCACTGTTCATACCATCCCCAAAGCGCTGGGTTAATTGAAAGAGCAAATTCTACTGTTAAATCCAGACTTAAAAAATGTATGGAAGACACTAAAAGGCCATGGCCAGAGTGTCTGGATTTAGTGAAAATGTACATGAGAATTGTGCCCACTGAGAATGGTTTAACTCCTTTTGAAATAGTACACGGCAGAGCTTTTAAGCTTCCGTTATTTAAAGACACCACACCACCACCAGATGACAGTGAAAAAACTTTAGCTGATTACATGAAAGAAATGTTACAGTCTAAAGAAGTGTCAAATGCAAATTCACTGCCAGAAGAACCTTTGTCTTCACAGGACCTCCAGGTGGTGAAACCAGGCGATTGGGTTTTCATCAAGGCCATTAAGAGACAGAACTGGGCCTGCCCACGGTGGGAGGGACCGTTTCAAGTGCTTTTGACCACTCCCACTGCAGTAAAGATCGCTGAGAGACCATCCTGGATTCACCTCAGCCACTGTAAGTTGCAGAGAGTGTTGGAGACCTAGGTGGGGGCAGTGGGGAAGATCTGACTACAAAGGGGCGTGGCTATATAGGGTCACACATCTCAACGTCAGCAGAAGAACTCATCACATCCCTGTTCCATAGAGTCCTAGGTAAACTCTAACATCTCTGTAACTGAGCAAAGATGGGGTCCTCATGGAGATGGGGCCTCTTTTGTGCTGTGGCTGCTGTGTGCGTGTCCTGTTTTTTCAGTCCAACCTCACTAATCCATCTGGGGAGAAGATTTGTCCATACCACTGCTATGAAGATCTGGCTAGGACACCTTCCAGACCATCACCATGACAACATATGGCAGACTTATGTGGAGATGTTGGCCAAAGAACGGAACATGACCAACTGCTACGTCTGCTCGGTGATGCCAAAGTCTACCAGAAAACCTACTCTGTATGTCAGTCCCATGAACAGGTCCCAAGCTGTCTGTTTTGCCTCTTGTGCTTTACGTTTCATGCCAGCGACTCCAGTCAACACTTCAGATGGTGACATCCTGATGAAAAGAGTGTGCACTGGCGTGACGCCTATCTTCACCTACAGTAATGTTACTGGATACCCATCACGGATGAAAGCTGTCACGATGCCAGGGACAAAACATCCGGTCTGTATCCATTCTCCACCAGGAAACTGGACTGTTCGGGTAGGCCATGTACCTGGATGCCAGCAAAATATCACTGATTTATTTCCTAGTTCCGTTTGTCCAAGTGCTGATGGGACTCTAATCCCATGTCCCATGTGGACACCTCGAGGAAATTATCCTACTGAGGGTGGTTGGTTTCTGTGTGGAGGAAGTAATATCTATGCATCGCTACCCATGAACTGGTCAGGTACTTGTGCTCCTGTGTTTGTCTCTGATCATACCATCATTGTATCTACTGCAGCAGTACACTCTCATCACCTGCGACGGCGGAGAAATTCAGAAATTGTTTTCCAGCCACATGATCCTATCTGGGGTTCAAATGTTCCCAAAGAACACAAACATTGGAGTACTGCTGGGAAATGGGGACTGTCAATTTTTCCATGGGTTGGAGTAGCAAAATCTATGCTGATGATTGAAACTTTGGATTACAGAATGAAGACCCTGGTAAATATTACCATGGACATTGAGAGAGGTCAGAATCAACAACTTAGTGAAATGCGACTGATGGTTCTCCAAAACAGGATGGTGTTAGACATACTTACAGCTAGTCAGGGTGGTGTGTGTGTAATGATAGGAACATCTTGTTGTACTTATATTTCTGATGCTAATGAAACTCATATTGCTGAAGCCATGTCTGCCTTAAAGAATCTGCAACAAGCCATGTTACAGGATGCTGTTCCCTCACAAGGAGATTTCCTTTCTTGGTTCATATCTGGACCATGGTGGCACCTGCTGTTGAAATTAATGATGCCTCTTCTTATTATTCTTTTCTTGTTTTGTATTTTTACTGCCTGCATAATCCCATGTCTAAAATCTCTGATAGCCAAAACTGTTGGACATGTTCTATATCAATATCAACTTGTTGCCTCTATCACTGAGGGGCACCCTGATGTCTAACGTTATGATGGATGCATTGAAAATGTGCCAGCAAGTGATGTATTCCTGATGTCTGTGTTAGACTTCATGCTTAATATGAAAAACAGGTGGGAAATGTTAGGAAACTTATCCTCCTGTTCATTTACTCATGAGTTTATTTTACAAGTTATGTTTTCATATTATTCTTTTCATATTATTCTTTTATATTATTACTCTCATATTATTCTTCTTTTTATATTGACTTAACTTCTCTTTCTTTTGTAGTATGTTATTAACTTTGTTTAGGATGTTTGCTTAGAAGCTAAAAACGTTAAACATTCATGTGTTATTAGTTCCATATGTAACTGATTAGTTGTGGTCAGCCACATGCCCTTATAAGGGCATGTCCATGAGAGGTTCCAGAATGTAAAGACGGTTGGTCAATTCTCTGTGTGACTGTGTGAAGAGAAGCCCAACCTCCTTTTTCTATACAATAAAGAGAAATGCAAAGAAAGAACTGGTAGAATTGAGTCCGGACAGTGTTTGACAGCGATTCGTCGCGTCTGTTCTCAATTCTCCTATTCTGCAGAAAAGAAATCAAAAGAAACCTAATCTCTGTCTCTGGCTGGTTCTTTGCAGGTTGTGACAAAATAAACCTATCAACTAGTATCTTTCTAACCCCAGCCTTAAACAAAACCTATTTCCAACATTATCACTAAACCTAACTTCTAACTCTAAACAAAGGGTCCACCTTATTTGGATTGGACTTCGGTCTGACATATTTACCAACGACCTTCAGGTTACTAAACATGGCAGAAATGGTCTGAATATTATATCTAAACAACTACACACATTATACACTTTTTCATGTATTGTTTGAATAACCTTAAAGGGTTTTTCTTCCTTGTTCAATGCTAGGCCAACGTGCTTTTTGTAAAAGTACATATTCCATAAGAACAGAGAATATTGTTATTTTATTCTAGGATAAGAACAAAGTTCTTTCTTGCTGGGACTTTTCATATTTAATTAGAACTACTAGAAAGAACCAATTGGGTTATAGCATGTCTGTATAGGAACCACTTCCAGTTTCTGACCGCACAAGATCTGTCACACACCACACAAGAAAAAAGGATCTGCTATGAATACGTATTAAGAACAGATTGGATAGGATGTATAGTTTTCTTCAAAGTTGATGGGGGAGATGGTCAGAGTTAATGGCAACATAAATTAAGCTGTGTTGCTCCCGCTTGTGGTAAATCCACTATTTTAAATGGCTTAAAAGTGACTGATAGCTTGGTATGAAATAGTGTAACCAAAGAAAACATCAAAGGATCATGTGCCTTTGTGAGATAAAACATATTGCATAGTAAACACATACAACTCATGGTTATTAAAAGGCCTTTATTTCCTATTTGTTTTTACAGAACTGGCAACACATAAGATAAATTTGTAATAAGTTATTTGGTTCCCTTGATAACTTCTGAAGGATTCCCAACATATGTCCACATAAGGGTCAAGAGGAGTTTGTGAGCAACGTTTGTGTTCAGTCAAAGGCTAAAGCATGCGATCCACAGTAGGCACAAGTACTGACATGAACACGCGCACCACAACACTAGACACGAAGAAACACAGCTAGGGGACATAACCTGACTGTCCTCCGATGCTTTAAAAGAGGATGAAGAGAAGAAGGTGAAGCTGGTAAAACAAATGAGTCTCGAGAAAACAGCTGCATAATGGAACAGAGGTGGAGAACTGAGTGCTCAAGGGGGGAGGTCGGTACGGCCCTGCATGTTTGGCAGTATACAGTATGTCCATGTTGTTAACATGAAGGCCGGTGTTCCTTATGCTCTGCAAAAGGAGATTCAGGCTCCTATTCACCTCGATGACAGTGACAGAATCAGCTACACAGAAACCAGACAAGGACACAAACAGAAAGCAAATGAGGAGAGAGCATGGAGACACATCTGTGCCATTGCTTCAAACACAGCTCCACATTCTACATCAGGGATACACAGAATAAAAAATAAACAACAAAAGTGATTACGCCTATGCACAAAGAGAGCAAGAAGAAATACAGCAACTGACAAGAGAACCAGCATGTTTCAAAGCAGCGCCTTTACCCGCCGCAGGTCTCGACATCACGTTTTGACTGTCAAATGGACTGAATTTTGCACAGTTTCCCTTTTTAGATCCCAGTGTTTGTTCAAACAAAAATAAAAAAAGACAGAAACAAATCACATATGTGTGAACGGTGTTCTAAAACTGTCTTTGCACAGCTGAAGCAGGGCAACCGCAGATGCATTTGTGCATAAGTACATACACTCAGCAATCAGGGAAACAGATCACTAGCCATTTTTAAACCATAAAGCTTTTATTTTTACCGTGTTACTCATACATAAAAAAATAACAATATGCATGCAGACTTGTACTGAGAGTAGTATAATCTAACTCTGTGATCTTAAGCAATGTTTTGGACATTTTATTACTCCACATACACAAGAACACAATCACAGCTCACCAGTCTCAGTCCACCATATTGTCTGAGGATCTTGTGTATGTGGTGACCCAGGCTTTAAAAGGAAACAAAGACTTTCGTAAATGCACCATAAATGTACCTTTGCGATTTTTTTGTCATATTTGGTGCTTTCCTATTGTAGTTCTCCTGTTATATTGGCTGTGCAGAGTTAAACTGTGGAGATAAATGCTGGCAGGCGTAATCAGGTGGTGGCAGTATTTCTAAAACACACTGAAACCTGCTCTCAGTGCATCATTTGGTCACAGTCATTGGCATTGATGGGACAGTGATTGTTACTGTATTGCATTAAGAGAATGTGGAGCATCAGTTTTATGCAACACATTGAAGATTGATGTGGCAGTTCAATTTAGGAAACTTCAGCAACTTGCATCAAACAAAAAATAAAAAATGCTTCAACATTGTGGAAAATATGGGCTTGTTTGCTTTCTTGCCAAAAGTTAAAGGAGAGTTGAAGCCACTTTCTCACATAAACTAGATAAAATGTTAAATGCTTGGTACTTTGTTGGTGTTGGTCACCAAACCCTTGCTTACGATAGGGGTCAGCAACATTCAATCCAAAGAGCAACATTTTTCTCTCTCTCTAAAATGAAATTTGTCTAGAGCTGTAAAATTTTGTTGACCTGTTAAAATATACAATTATCTAAAGTTTCCTACATAAAATTTAGCATTATCATAAATATAAACAACCTAAAACAATTATTTCTCACTTAGATCTTAAAACAAGGAATAATTCTATATAATTCTAAATAAATTAATACATGTTTGATGCAGATATGGCATAAAAACATAACTGCTTAAACGGCTTAAAAATTTATACTTTTCTATCAGTTTTCTGTAGTTATTGTGAAAGGGACAAAACCCTTAAATGTTCCAGATTAAGTTACATTTAAAGTGTGAAACATTTTTATTACATTTTTACTTTCTTCTCCACCATTCCTTTTTTACTTTCTCTGAAAAAGTATGAGGTAAGACTATTGTTTTAAATCTATTTGGCTTTACTGCAAAAGACTGAACATAATTTGTATCCTGTAATGTTAAAATTCCTGAAATAAACATGTTTAATGTCTCAGGATAAAAAAAATAAGGCTTATTGCTGATTGTCTTGTGGATATGGTTTTACACACCAAAAGCCATATGAATCTGTAAGCTTTTCTGACTGAGCAACATCAGGATATACAGATGTGTGAGGTTGTCATATATAACTCAGGGCAAGAAAGCAAGTTGTAGTGTTGTAGACACAAGTCTGAAAAATAAACATATGCATAGTTCTGTGGGACGGATTCAGCCTTAAATCTTGGGGGGGGGGGGGGGGGGGGGGTGTTCGGAGGGGGGGCTGGGGGGAAGGATTCTTCAATTTATCCATTCTTGCTGAGCAGTTGATTAAAAAAAGAACAAAAACTGTTGGTAATAGCATCTGAAATAATGCAAAGATTCGCTATTATTATTATTTGATTGTATGAGTTCTTTTCCTCAAACTGGGAGAACAGAAACTAGCAGCTTGACCCAGTTTGCGTCACAAATTGCACTCAGCCCTAAAATGGAACACACTCTCACATATATAGTTTTATTCTTATTAGTCAGAATTCAATATCATAATTGTAAATATTTATTTATGCTAACCAAATATGACCAAACACAACCCAGTAAAATCACCGACGTAACGATGACACCAGCCACTCAAAAAAAAAAACCAAAACACTTGCTCTCCTAAATTGGCAGCTGTTCTCCACGCTCAGACAGTAGAATGGTTTTCTCCCTCTGGTTGAACAAAGATTTTAGAAAAGGAATGCGAGAAGGAACATTATTCATGGAAAAATGAAGACGTCAGATTTTTGTTCCCTCATAAATAAACTCTAGCTGTTCAGCAGAGCTCTAAAGAGTTAGTGCTTGAGTTTTATGGCTTTTAGTTGTTTTCATCTTATTAATTTATTTTGTTTACAAGTACACCCATTGTATAGTAACAGAGTAAAAGAGACACAATCTGTAACATGTATCAGGTCAGTCAAACAGAAAGAAAAATAAAATCGTCTAATTAAAAATGATAGCAACAGTAATAAAGGGGAAAAAAGAGGACTCCAAGTCATTTGTGTTCAGTGGAAAAAGGCTTATTCACAGTTTGGCCCTGGAAATGCAGCCTAAGGTAGGATATGGTCCGTATGACTTTTAGTCTTGGTTAGTGCTGGCATAAATGACTCCTAGAATCAATTTAATATATTGTTTTTCCAAATGCGCTATTCCAGAATAACATCAAGTTTAATCTGCATTACTTACTAAAAAAAGAGAGAAAGAAACAGTCCTGCAGACTTGGAGATCCCCTGGTTGAAATGAAATATAACAATTTTCTAATTAAAAAATAAAAAATAGAAACTGTAGCATAATTAACAACCGCTAATATTTTTAAAAGGTACAATAATGAACTAAATGGCAAATAAATGGTGCCAAACAAAAAAACTCTGAGCACAAGGAATTTACATAGCAAGCATGCGGCTACATTTTTCTTCCTACATGAACTCACCCACAGCACTGGACGACACACTTGCTTAAGAGTTTTCAGGCGTGGAAAGATTCCTATTTGTAATAGTACTCTAATATTTGCATGACATTCTCTCCAATGACCCTCATGGAAAATAAATACACACTTTGTTCTATTTAGAAAATATACAGCGCATTTTTTTTCTCAGTTTGCTGTGTTATTAAAATGGCAAATGACACCCATTTAACGTACACAAGTTATTTTTGCTTTGTCTCTAAAACATGCTCTTATGTACAGTAGTTCTTATAAACATGCATTATCAACGTGTATGAACTATGTATATAGGCAAAACTACACACCAATGAGTTGCTTGATTGCTTCCATGTTGCCTTTTTCTTAAGTGTTGCTTTAAAAAGAAAGAATTGTGCAAGATGACAAACAGAAATTTGGTTTTGATTGTTATATATAGAGAGAATTTAAAAGAAAGAAAAAACATAAAGTTCACCCCAAAAAAATGCAATAAAATGTTTGTTCCTGCATTTGCTATACAGAAAGCTAACTGGAAGTTTTCTTGTGAAAAAGCATAGTGGGCTCCAAATGCTCACAAAACCTAATTAACATTTAATTGACTTTATTCACGGGTGATGAGCTCTAATAGTGTGCTGTCTGTTGCAAGTTCAAGTTTTCGCTCAAAAACTTCTCTCAGAATCTAAACGTACAAATATAAAGAGCCAAATGATCTCAGTGATATTTGTAACTGTTAACAACTGTAAATATGTTTCTTTATCAATAAGATCATGAATGATGCTCTTCTCCTTTTTGTTACGGTGAATATTTTTGTTGTTTTTGTAGAAACACATCTTTAAATTGAAAGAGGAAATAGCTGCGTGATAGGTGAATTGGACAGGAATATGTAGAGAGCATTGGCGGAACAATATCAGTCAAAAATGTGGCCATAACAGCCCAATAGCAGCTTTTTAAAACATTTATAGTTCATATATAAAGTTAATAATTTGACATCACATTGATTATTCAGTCTAAGTGAAGTTGTCCACCTGAGCAGACTAACTGAAATCACATTTTCTGAGATGTTATCATTATGTGTTAAAGGGTCAAAATTAGTCAAAAAATCAGTTGCAGTTACCTGGAGCCGACTTTGGCTGTCTATACTGCATTGTTTCATTCTGGGAAGAGACCCCAAAGCAGCACTGAACTCAATGTGTTTCTTTTCCCTTCCATTCACAAGACAAGACATGTCTGTGTGTGCCACAGAAATGATCAATTTCATCACGCTATATCACTCAGGAAAAGAAAAACACACGCCTAAGAACAGTGTCAGGAACCACATAACAGAACAATACTTGCTAGTGCAATTCATAATCGACAGTTTGGTAAGCTGTGCATAAAATACACATGGATCAGTGCGATTTCTTCCAGACTTTTTGCAATTAAGTGAAATAACCGTAATTCAAACAATTCAAAACACACACAAACACATAGGCCAAAGTAAGCAGAAGCAAAAGCAACAAATGAATCTCCCTAAATTGTTAAAGCTCTGACTTCTGAGCGTATGTACACAAAACATTAGGAATTAAAGTGCTTAAGGAATAAAAGTGTTTGAAGGTAAACTAAATTATTAAGTAGAAAAAAAGTAGAACAAAAAAACAAGGAAAGGAAGAGAACAACACCTCTAACTGGAAGGCGTCCCTGGTAGTTGAAAATTGCTTATTTTGTTACTTGGAAGGCTTGTCTCCTTTATGACTGTAAGACGGTTATAGGGATTCCTTTGAAGTAAAAACCCTTGTGTCAAGTCCATGACTAATGGCAGTAACACTGAACAAGTGATATACAGAATCAGAGATGTCGGGAGGGGAACGTCGAGGGCTGTAGGCAGTAATTGACACCTTGTAAATATAATGTCAGCTGTGGTTGGGATCAGTCTCTCTTTTTGTAGCCACTCTGGTATTTCCAAACGTTTTTGTAGTACAGATGACAGACATTGCTTTTTTTTTAAACACAATTTAAAATACACAAGCACACTTTTTTTTTTTTGCAGATCATCTGTCATACCCGCCATATAACTCAATAAATTGTGGTTTAACTAACTTCAGTCATAAGCCTAAGGTCAGCAGAATTCTTACAATTTTAGTGTAACATTTTTTTTTCTCATCACGCTGTATAACTGCTAACAATAAGAACCCGTTTAGAAAAAAAAGGCATGGAGTTTTCCTCTCAGTTCTCCTGAGACGATGGGCAGAAGGGTAACTAATCCAAAAAGGCAGTGTTTGTGGGTAACTGGACCTAATCCCTACTTTGCTACCCAACTCTAGGAATGTACTTCCAACTAACAGAATCATCTAGGATGATACCTGGCAGGTGTGGGATATGGTGCACAAAACACCTACGGAATGGACCTGCTTGTGTTGTTTCTCTATCATATGGCAGTATAAAGCATTTTATTGTTAAGCACTATTCTAAGCAAACTTTGTCACTAAAGGGAAAAAGGGTGAGAAGTAGAATATGAATGAATGTATGTGTCATCCCTCTAAATCACCAGATTCCCAAATAGCACTCCTTTTATAGTCTACTCTATAAGCTTAATAATGGAACCACAACTCCGATATAAAAATAGATCTAAAACAAAAATGACTGAGTATCTGTCCATCCTACAACTTGTCTTCTTTTCTTAGTGACATGACTTAATATAATATGATTTTTTTTAAACTACATTTCCCATCATGTCAAATAGTTTCTATGGATCTTTTACAATTATGGCTGTGGGACAGAAATGTGCTGGAGGGAACAGATTTGGGTGTTCTTCTGGAATATACATTGATATGTGGGACTTGAGTGAAACAACTGGATATGCAAAGGTAGGAAAGTGTGGAGGCGGGTGGAGGGAGTTTTTTTTTAAATTATTTTACTTCTTGGCATTCAGTGCTGCTAGGGCGGCATCCACCTCTTCTTCTGGCTGCAGCGGATGCCACTGGGCAATCGGGCGGCGGGGGTTGGCCAGCATGTCAGACCAGTGTTTCAGTCCAGCCCCCGTGGACTTGCTTCCCACCCAAATCTTCCCGATGGCATCGTTCTTGCCAATCTTGTCATAATCTAGCACTGTGATGACGGCTTGGATTTTCTGAGGAAAAAGGGGGAGAGCATTACAACCTGGTTCAGAATACAATGAAGGTTATAGGATCAACAGGACTGGAAATATTGTGCTGGTTTAATTTTCTGTATTGTTGAAGGAAAAAATGATGCAAGTTCCCGGTGTTATCTCAGAGTTTTGTGTTTAGCAGTTTCTCTCGTCATAACTTTTATGGCATCACCACAAACAGCATTGTGAAAACAAGGGAGCACACCACACAGGTCTGAACTAAAGTTATGGAGAAACTGTTAAGTTATTAAACAATATCTATATATTTCAACTTTGACGTAGTCTCCTTGAACAACATTTTTTCCTTCAGACTGGACCGTCTCTCTATAATATTAAGTGAAGTACTATTTACATTTCTGAAAAGAACTAAAAAAAATAAATTAATTAAAACATGCTCCATATCCATACCTGCATTTGCTCAAGAGGAATCTCAAAGCTGAAGGACTCATTGTAGTAAGGATTCAAAGTATTCTTCTTTACTGTCGTCTTCTTCTTCTTCAGCCTCTTTCCATTTTGCAGCAGGTTAATTTTTACGTAGGGATCTGGCAAACAGATACAGAACTGAGTCACGACATGAGGACAAGGAACTTCTGTGCTCATGCAAATCTGGGTTGCAGTATTCTATTATGCCAACAGATGGAGCCACTTCTAATGCAAGACAGTGAAGAATGGGTGAGCGCTGCAGCGACAGCACGTGAGCAGAGCGGCACAAAATTGATGGCTGGGCTCGAAGTCACGTTCTTTAGCATTCTGCAGTCTCAGAGCAAGGAGAAGGCCCTTTTACTCAGGACTATGCCATGATATGATAAAGTGTGAAGGAAATTGAACATCTATAGCACAGCTGTGTTTATATAAACTAGCCCACCTGATAGTCCTCCCACATCCATTTTCTTTAGGTTCTTAGCCTCCAAGATGCAGATGGTGAGTTTGCCAGCAGTCGGGACGTAACGTAAAGAGATGCAAATATCACCAAGCTTCTCTGGCTGTGAGAAGGAGCAAAGAAAGCAGAATGTTATGGAAGATAAAGTGATACATTAGAAAAAGAGCTTCACCTACAACATATGAAGACGTTAAGTATTTTTTCTTATTTCAGAGACATGCAATTTGGAATTGCTTTTCTAGCCTGAAATTGCTGTAAAGAAAATTTTCCATTTTAAGATGTTTCTGGTGGAGCAGTTTCTTGGATTAAACCGTTTCCTCATATTTTCATAGAGTGAAGCATCACAGTGACAGCTCCACGTAACAAGCTGCACAGTTACTCAGTGAGCAGTGTAGCATAACAGACATTTTGCCTAAATTACAGAAGAGAATGTGTATTGGTTTTTTAAAGTCTAAACAGTAAATCACAGTTTATAAACTATGAAAAAATGGCAAGTAATATTTTTAAGAAATCACATCTACTTCATAGAACCTCATCAGAAGTTTACAGACATTCATAATTAGCATGATTGTCATAAATCTTGACCTTAAGCTGTGCATTTTAAGCTGTTATTTTGGGTGGGCAATATTGTGTCACCATTCCACCCAGGAAAAAAAATATTTAATTTTAAAATCTAAATTTCATGAACAAGCTTGAATTGTGTTCACATTTTTTCTAATGAAGACCAACTCAAAACTATAGATACAAGTTCAAATATTGGAATAATATCACACTCAGGTTTTATTAAATTGGCCCAAACTGTGAGTTCTAATAGCCAAAAATTAATCAGTATGTTTAGGAACAACTTAAGATCCACTAAGACTTAAGCCTGTCATAGAATGGAACAACAGTGTCAAGGTCTGACAGGGAAGTGAGTTCTACATCAGCATGAAATTAGAGGCTGTCACCCAATAAAAACATGCCTTGTCCTTTGAAAACACCTTCAAGAAATATGTTGCAGCTTCCTATTTGGTCAAACCAAATAAGAAGAGATGAGAAACAGATTTAGCCACAATGACAAGAATACTTTTTGAGTCAAAATGAGGTTTTTGAACCTAAGGACTTTGTAAATGGTTAAGTAACCATGTAAGCTTCATGTTGCTGCCAGTGGTACTGGTACACAGCTCAAAATAGGGGGAAAAATAATGAAAGGGAACAATCCCCAAGTTGTTTAACTTCATCACAAATTAACAACTGGAAGGTTGAAACTTGGGCATAGTTGCATGTTTCCGCAGGTCAACGACTCCAAGTACATTCCTAAATGAATAAAGAAGGCTAACACGAGAATCTGGACTGAACCTGACTCAAACTCCACTAAAGATTAATGGAATATGCTTAAATGTCTGTGCCAGGAAGGCAGCCAATTTAAATTCTATTTGCTATTTCTGATAAGAAGAGTGCTTAAATATTTGCAGTGGTCCATAATTATACCAGAAACTTACTGATGACTGAAAGGAGGGAGATGTTTGATGGCAACTGGGTAAGGGAAATTTCAGTAATGTTGATGTTATACAGTATTAGTCTATAAGTATATGGATTACATAAAATCTACAATAAATTTGAACTTGTGCAGCTCATTGTGTACTGTATAATAATTCCACCCTGAAAATAAAAATCAGAATGTCCTGGAAAAGATATTCTGAAATTGCAATGCTTGTGTCACTTATTTCAGAAAGTGAAGCTAATATGTTATTTAGATTTAATGCATAATTTGCTTGACAGTCTTCTCAAGGCTACAGTTGCTGGTGTTACACAACAAATACGTAACATTTTTACAATACTCTCATTTTGTACTGACAGAGCAGACCTTACCTCTTCTTGATCAGCACTGTCGAGGTCTCTCCACTCTTCAATTGGTTTTGCAAGGTCCAGCGTGTTCATGGGTATCTTAATCTCTCCAATGATGTCGTGTTTAGAGAAGCGGTCAAAGTCATAGACGGCCATCACTAGAGTCTTCCCTCCCATTTCAGTGAATGGTATCTGAAAATGACAAGCGAGTCTAACTTTAGTCATTGAAATAGCTGAGGACATCTGTCAGAACGGTCAGATGTCTCCTCCCCGCCTACATTTCATGGAATGCATTTTTAATAAGATCACTTCCTCCTCTAACACTCTTACTAAGTCTAGCTCATGTTCACTCACCAAAACTCTGCAAATTACCCAACATTTTGTATATTTGTTTTCTATTCACTATCCACACTTTCAGTTATGTCGATTAGATGAAAGCATCAACTTAATGTAGTTAAATTTTACGTACATAAGTGTAGCTTTTTTGGTAATTCACAATAAATTATACATGAAGTCTGACCTTTTGACTGATTAAACGTATTTAGCTTTATGCAAGCTGCCTCAGTAGGACTGTCTAACTTTGACAAGCTACTAAAACAGTTGAATTGTTTTGTATGGGGCTGTCAGCAGACAAGGTGCACCAGAGGTGGGCCTCTCCTTTAATATGATTCCCCTTCAAACTCTCCTTTGTAAGACACATTCAATATGTCTGCTCCTTATTATCACTGTGGGAAAAAGTCAAAGTGTAGGAGAAGACAGAATCCAGGACAAGGAAGAAAGGGAAGTTAACTTTATTTTTAACTAGACATGTTTACCAATCACATAAGCAGAAGTGCATTATTCATGAGCAGGAAATGAGTGATGATGAATGACGGGCGGCCACCAGTCACTTTAAGCTTACCTTAAAAATGAATGTCTCATTGAAGACTGGGTTGAGTGTTTTCTTATGTACTTTTGTGTCAAACTTTTTCTTCTTATCAGGCAGGACAAAGACTCTGACGTAGGGGTCTGAAGTGCCTCCACTGTCCATAGAGATGAGATCAGCTGCTTGTAGAATTCCTATTGTTAGCTGAGGAGTGCAACATAATGTCATAAAAACAGTACAAAAATGTTTGTTTTTTTAACAACCTAAAATGAAATATACAGTGCCTTGTACTTGAGCTTTTCAGTATTTTATTATACAAACACAAAATTCATTGGAATTTTGTCCAAGACCAACACAATGTTGTGCATTATTGTGAAGTGTAAGGAAAACTTAGAGTCTTTTCTATATTTTTCACAGAAATAATATCTGTAAGTATGGTGTGCATTTTTTCTTCCATCCATCCATCTGTCTGTCTGTCAGTTAGGAATTAGCTTTGACTCCAATACATCATTATGCTTTGATATGAATAAATCCAAAGTAACTCTAGCTATAGTATTTGGGTTGTCCTTTTGAAAGATAGACTCAAGTCACACATCAGATTTTTATTTGTAAAAATATTATTAAAAATCTGTAATTTCGGGGGCGTGCTGTGGTGGCGGAGGGGTTAGCGCGACCCACATTCAGGCAAACGTAACCTCGACGCGGCTGTCGCGGGTTCGACTCCCGGACCCGACGACGTTTACCGCATGTCTTCTCCCCTCTCCTTCCCCCTTTCCTGTCAGCCTACTTTGAAAAAGGGACACTAGAGCCCACAAAAAGAGACCCCTTGCGGGGCAATAAAAAAAAAAAATAAAAATATGTAATTTCCTTCAACTTCACAATAATGCAATAGTTATGTGTGTGTCACATGAAAAGCAAAAATTAATACAACTATGTAGTTGTAAGAAAGCAAAATGTAGAAAGGTTCAAAGGTTATTAGTGATTTTGCAATGTAGTGTGGGTAATGCCAAACAAATCTATAGTATTGCTTGCCTTGTTTTCCTGGAAATCATAATCAATGGAGTACTGCAGCTTCCCAAGCTTTTCCTTCTCCTTCACTTCTTCCTCTTTCTCATCTCCAGTTAGGCCTGGCTCAACATCATCTTCTTCATCATCATCATCCTGAGGTTTCTGCAATGATAGAAGTTGGACAGGCAACAAAGAAGAGTGTGAGAGGATGGCAATGAAAGGGTGGCTGAGCAGAACATTAAACCTTACATGTCAGCACAGCAGTCAGGTTAGTCACAGCACCTACCTTCGACTTACCCCAGTGTTACAAATGCAAACTGTTCATCAATGACCACGGTTGCAACCTGACTTGATTTCACTATTTCCTGGGTGACACCATTTGCTGTTTTTAGTTTTTTTATGTGTGTTAGAAGAATGTTAAATACAAAACAGGAACTTTTCCTCATCTACATAATGTTGTTGACATAACACTACTCATTACAACCCATGGCCGATGTTTCACAGATGTAGAACACAACATAGAAGGGGAGGACCAAAAGTGAAAGACCTAATACAGCGACTTAGCACTTTACAACAGTTTGAGACTCTTATAAAACATTGATCATGATGCATCAAATTTACTTAACATTCTATAATAGCAGTGAGTACTAATGGTGGTTTGGATATACTGAAACCCATACTGTAACACATTCATCCACTGTGTTGATATATGTGGATAAATATGCCATAAGTCATTTAATAAGCACCTCCGGATGCTAAATACACATAATCAGGCACCCAACAAGCACAAACTAACATCCAAACAGAGTCAAGCTAAAAGTGAGATATTTACTTTATATTTCCAAACTGATAAAAGTTATTTCCTTCTGTATCCACATTTTTGTGAGATCAAATGACGTGTATTAAACAGTTGTTAATTATGTATTTTGTACTGATTTCAAATCAATGATTTGCGTTCACTTTTGGACTTAACATTTTGCGTTATCTCTGGTCTATAGACAGAAAACTAATCCTATCCTTTCACACATGTGCATCGTTTCCACTGGGCAGTACAGCACGGGTCAATGCGGCTCGATATCCTATTTTATGGTCCGGCGCATTCAGAAGATATTTCCACCACCAGTAGGATTCTTATTGGGCAGGTGGGGCTAAACCCAAATTGCATCATACTAGGGTAACAACTAACATGATGCACTAGCATGTTTCAAGCAGTGATGTTTTTCTGTCTTCCAATCAATGGACTGTGTTGTGTGACGTCAGTGGCTTCACCTTTACTGTACCATATTTTACAGTAAAGCAACTATACTGTACAACTGGGCCCAAGAATGGTTTTATGGGGTGCAATGGAAAGAGACAAAATAATGTACTGATCCACACAAACTTGTGCTCTACCACTCCATCAAAATGGGACTGTGCCATGTTAGCGTTAGCAACTAATAAATAGAATTTTGACATATTTTACTTTCTGTTTTTCTTTTAAAAATTTCCAATCCATGAGCTCAACACTCTGATGTTGAGCACATACTGTAGATACATACCAAGCTGTGAATTGAGCATACTGTTTCACTAATCACAACTGAGCAAACTTAAATGTTAATTTATTATGGGCTTATAAAAATAAACTTATTTTGGAGAGTGATTTTGTTTTATTAAACTTGTAAAATCAAGTGGCCTTACTGAGTATTCAACATATTTACTTATCCCCGTTTTTATGGACATTTTTTATATATATATACTTTTGTTCGGAAGTAAAGGTGTTTGGTTTTCAGTTTAATTGTACAGTACACAATTATGCCAATTTTATGAGAAAAAAGTTTTGAAAGGGTTTATCAGACCTTTGAATATCTTTGTTACAATAATGTTACACTCTTATGGCTTTCGGAGGAATCTCGATCATTCAGGTGGAAAAATCTCACTATATTTTAAAGAAATAAATTCATTCAGCATACATGATACAATGTTTTCATAACAAATTGGTGTATTTTTGACAAAGTCTTTATGAAACTAGAGACTCCACTACTCACTGATTAGCCAGAAGAACATGACACACAGTCACAAATAAACAATTAACATATTCATTGCAGAACTTATCACAAGTCAAGTCAAGTCAAGTCAAGTTTATTTATAGAGCATATTTCAGCAACAGGGCAGTTCAAAGTGCTTTACACCATAAAAACACAGTACAACAACCAATTATGAAACAAGCAAGAAAAGTTACATTTTTTCACACGCCTCCATCAAAATCATGAAAAAAATACATATATTTATTTATAAATAAATTTATAAAAATATATTGATCAATGTTCCCTAGATGACTCTAACCTGGTGGGGTTAAAGGCACTCGGTGTTTTGGCAGTTTTGCAGTTTTCTGGAAGTTTGTTCCAGATTAGAGAACATAAAAATATAACGGTACTTCTCCATGTCAGCTTCTGATTTGGGGAATTCAGAGCAGACCAGAGCCAAAAGACCTGAGTGGACTGGAAGATTGATACAACAACAACAGATGTATGTTGTTGTTGTATGTAGGTGCTAAGCCATTCAGTGAATGATAAATTAACAAAAGTATTTAAAAGTCTCTTCTCTGAGCTACAGAGAGCCAGTAGAAGGACTGTTGCAGTAATTAATGTGACTGAAGATAAACGCATGGGTGAGTTTCTTTAGATCTTGCTGAGACATGTGTCCTAATAACTGAAGATGTGTGCCGATTCTTGATCGTTCCTCTTTAGGTCCAAAGTTGGTAACTTCAGCTCTGTTTCTGTTCAGCTGGAGAAAATCAGCTGAACACACAGGACACCTACATTTTGATTACATGCAGACTCTCAAGCATGCTTACCACTCTCTCTCAGACACACACACGCACACGCCTTCTCACTCTGCATCCGTTTATGTTGGATTCTGTGGCTGTGTTGTGCTAATGTCTTTCATTCAAGCATGCCAGGCCACACAATGCAGGATTCAAGTTTATTTCTGATGGTAAGTGTAGATGTTTTCTAAAAATCTGAGAGGCAATAAGTATTAAAAAAAGTCACACATTTTTGTACGGTCCAAAATTTATCCACCTATATGTCCTAAATATAATGTACAAATCCATGTAGGTATCATGCTATATGCATACGTTTTGTTTCTTGTCATATTTCCTGTAGGAACTCAGAGATGCAGATACTGTGCCTGGATGAATGCCTTTTCCTGAGTAACATCAGAGCTCAGTTTTAGTTTTAGGTTTTGTAAATAAATTGTCCACGGAAACAGACAGTTGATTTTGGACTGAGATGTTTCAGGCCTCTATTTATTGCTAATATAGGCATCCATTCAGGGTCACCATATCTCTTCAGTGAGGCCCAAGAGCTTTAGGGAAGAGGGGGCATCAATGACTTTCACCTAGTAAGACAGCAGCATGGGTCATCCAGGAAAGTTACTCTCAAGTCAAGTTGTGGCCATTCAATGGTAACCTACTGCAAGGGCATATGCTGGTCTTTGTCAAGAGATGCAGACTATTCATCTGTTGTAAAACAAGGAGCTTACTTGTACAACCAGGTAACGGAATAAATTTTATACCCGAGTCAAAATACAGAGGAATGGTTGGTGAGACACCAGTTGAGATTGTGCTCAGCAATTGACTTCTGTTATAGCAGAAGCTTGCTTTGAGCTTTTAGGTAAATAAAGTTACAGCTGATATTTGACAAATACCCAGCTTAACCCTTGCACATGCATGTTAGTGATCTCTAGTGAGTTGCTCAGTGCGCTCAACATTCAAAGGCTTAATCATAGGATGAGTTTCATGTTCACTTCAAACCATATATAGATTTTTTTTTCCACTTATTTTTGCAAAAAAGCAAAACAAAACTGCAATCTCTGGATTGTCAAGACATGGCAGTTGGTGCAGCATAACAGTTTAGTGGATTCTGCAAAGCAGCTTAATAGTTCCCATCGAGTCCTCAAGCACCTGCAGCACCAAAACTTGCAAAAAACTAGGGAAGCCATAGCAATCATTGTCATCATCACTGCAATCCAACCCCTCCAAGCCCAGCCCAGCCCAACCCTTCCACCCCCCTCCAGCACCGCCGCCGCCCTGCCCTGGTCTGTGCTTACACAGAGCAGCCAGAGAGGGGTGCCGTGTGCTGTCAGACCTACCGTAGACAGAGAAGTCCACCACAGTCAAGATACACGGAGCACACATAAGACACAAAGCAGGAAGGAGGAGAGCAGAGACAAAGGAAGAGATTGAACTCACAGCAGACACCAAAGAAGGGTAATCACAGCAAATGCAGTAAGCTGCTCTGCAGGGAGTGAGGGAAATGACAGATGGAAAAGCCTCCTTATGGGTGCAGTTGTGTGCTTTTATGTTTTATAATACCTGATTTTTACTGTGTTCAATTCACATCAGCACACAATTGAATTTTTACGTCCTAAGGCAACATTTAGTGCAAGCTAGTAATTTTTGATAACGACTCTTTATTGAATGTAAGAGAAGCAGTCATAAAGGAGGCTGTGCAACCAAGGACCCTGTCATTTTTTACTCAAACCCCAAAGCCCACATGAAAGAGAGAACAAAGATAACATTTATGACAAATACATTGAATAACAGAGAAAGAAAGAGAAAATGAAACAAATAATTATGATTGACAAGCAGTGCAATCAAAATCTGTGAAAAATTATTGGCTGGGTTAGAAAGACATCAACACAGTATACAACTTTGTTCATTTCTAATCAGTAATCTAAATTACTTTAAGAAGAAAAATTATATCTTCATGCCACTAAAGTACACTAAAGTGTAATAAATTATCTGAGTCGTGTGTATGACTCATCTCTTTTTATCTTTATTTCACCACAGTGCCTCACATTAAACCCAACAGACATTAGCTAATAGGGTCATGAGTGGGTCAGTTATTTGTGGTTCATATGCAGTAACAATATAGATTTTCTTAGCTATGATGCAACCTGTGCCAGTGAAACATACCTCTCCTTTTAAGTTCTTCATTCCCATGTCACCCTTCCCCTTCTTGCCCTTCTTGTTCTTCTTCTTCTTGCAACAGCATTTCTTGATGATGCAGAAGCAACACGTTAGAATCAGTAAAGCAGCGACCACGGCAATGGCAATGATGGCCCAGGACGGCACTGAGGAAAACACACAGACCAGTTCAAAGACGGAACAGCCCCATTCAGAAACAAAAATGAGAAGCACATAATCTGAAGTCTGACCAAGTGATCATTTAGGCTGCTTCATGTCATGCCCCAGGCCACAGAGATTTAGTAAGAGGTGGAAGGTTAGCAATTAGATTGGATGAAAATTAGATTTCCCTGCCATTAGGAAGAGCAGCCAGTGATCAATATCAAATAAAGACATTATAGGACTGATGATGCCTGCAGCAAAAAAGAAAATCTAATTCCAAAATAATTGTTGAGAGCCACGTCAATAAGAGTTTGGGGTTTTGCCTGGCACTCACGTGGGATCTTGTCGATTTCATTCAGGAACTTGTTTTTGATCTCATCAAAGGCATCGTTCTTGTTGACTGGCTCCGTGGCGTTTCCAGCGGAGACTAACCCTACGGGGGCTGGAGTAACAGTCGAGTCACTGGCCCCCGTTGGTTTTGCTGCGACCATAGGCGTTGTTTCTTGCTTGAATAAGTTAAACTTCATCACTAAGGCTGCTCAGTCCCTGAAAAACAGCATGAAAAGACACAATTATCAGCATTAAACTTTCAAAGACTTGAAGTTTGGCGACACATGTGCAGTTCTATTAAATAAATTAGAATATGCATTATGGTGAGGCTTGTTTGTAAGTATTAAATATCCTTTTTTTAAAAAAATCAAGTCCATGTTTTGGAATTTTTTTCACCCATTAGTCTGATGTTACATCTGATTCTTTTAAAAAATTAACCATGTTTTATTAGCTTTACACAGAAAAATTATTTGGATAATTAACAGAAAAAAGGTCTTGAAAACATTAGTCTATGTGTAATTAATCTATATAACATTTCACTCAGTGAACTGAGTTGCTGAAATAATTTTTTTCTATATTCAAATTTATTGAGATGGTCCATGTATAATTAAATGTATAATTTTTGGTGTGTGTTTACCAGTTTAACTGAGGTAAACGTAAATTAAATAGCATGGAGAGTCTATCTATTTTTACAGTTTTGTTTTATTAAAACCTATAACAACTTTAGCTTAAAGTGAAATGAGGAGCACATCTGTGATGCAATGCATCATGTAACTTAACTGACAAGATGAGTCATAAGAATTGGTCATATCTACACAAGACCGTTCTTTTTTTTTTTTTTTAGATCAAACTCTAATAGATCCCAGGCAGTGATGTTATGCTTCTATAAGAAGCATAGACATTTGCTACTGCTTCTACTGTAGAAGCAGTAGAAGCAGTAGCTTCTACAAAGGCAACAACTGTCAGAGGTAGGTTAGTTGTGTTGTTATTCTGGAGTGATTTTCAGTTTTAGTCAACAATACAATCTGCGGTTTTGGTACATGGAAAAAAAAATTCAGTTTCAAATGGAAAGAGTCACAAAATTTTCTAGCAAAGTTCTTCAAACAGATTTAAACAAATGCTTATATGCATGATTTGATTTGCCTAGACCTGAACAGCTGCTAAATTTATAAAATAGTGTCCCCTTTATATGAAATAATTAAAAGTAATTTTACTTGATGCAGACACTCGTGGAATGAGTAGTTGTTGCAAGTTGAAAGTTTAGGCAACATTTGTCTGTTATGTTAAAAAAGAGCTATCTAAATCACTAACTATTTAAACAGATAGTTAGTGTTCTGCCTGTTATAATCAGCTACTGTTGTAACTTCAGCAGATTCTTCAACTTGCAAACTCTACTTTTTAAGCCAGAAAGGAACTCAAAAAAGATGTACTTGCATAAAACCATACCCACAAAATCCTAGAGTAATGGTTTAGCTCACAGTTTTTCTTTTAAATGAGGTAAGTGCAATATCTATGGTGTAGCTTGCATTCCTGCATTGGGCTATGATTAGTAATACAATTGGTTACTGTTTTGTGCATATTGTTTTACCGGTTAGCTAAGTGACTTGTTTTGAATAGAAGGCAAATTTCCCTAATGAGATGGGGAGCATTACAATATATCATACCGTATTGTATTATACTCACAAATACACCTGAAAACTTCCCTAACTGCATTGTCTGGTGGTTGTATGCAATTTAAATACCAATGGCTATTTAATAGGTTTTTGTCATTATAGACACGAGGCACCTAAGTGCTCAGGAGGGAAGGTGAAACCTGCAACGGCACTAACATCCATGTGAATGAAAATGAATTTACAAGTTCCTAAAACTTGTTATTTTGGCTCATTTACCTGAACACTTTCACAAGGGATAGGGCATACAATGATTAACATTTTTGTTCCCACTATTTATGATAGAAAATTATTAGGGATAAATTACTAGAATCTCCACAGGTAAAGAACAGAGAAAAAGCATTGTTTGTAAGTGAAACCTAATTTGGTTTTCTGCAATACTGTTTCTGATATTAAGCCATGAGTATCTGACCTGCTTGGCTGTTTGGCCAAGCAAGAAATAGGTTAAGTATCTGCACAAACCTAAACGACAGTTGAAACTGGGCACTTTGTGGTTCCAGATATCTCCAAATATCAAGTGCAGTTGAAAGCAGCCTACCTTCAGAGTGCTGAGTGAATGATTGCAAAGAAAGCAAAGACAGGCATAGCACAAAATGATTGGGGCTCCTGATTTTATTTTTTAACATGTTGGTTTGCGAAAAGGATGAATCTCCCATTTCTCAAGTGCCAATTTTCAAGTTGCTGCCAGACATGCCATTTCTATTTATTGCTGCATATCAATTATTCAAACTGAGGCTAACAGCAGGAAGGATAAGCTTATATTGTTCAGGGCCATGGACTGGGTTATACATCTTCAAAAATGTGAAATGGAGGAAAAAAATTTTTTCTGCTGATAAAACTACTTGGTAAATGTATTGTGTTAATAAAGTGAAATGGGAACTCTGCTACAGAGAAAATATAAAACTTTGTGTGGGTGAAGAAAATTACTCAAAACAATCTATCATATTCAGAATGAGATTATTTAAAAAAACATAAATCTCTACTTTTGTTCCTTAATTATATTTCATGCTTTGCTATGACAGTGTTTAAAGGTCACAAAAGAAGAAATGTCTATTTTATTGTGTTTGTCCCCCCCATCAGATTAAAATGTATCAATTTAATTAACAGCTGTGTCTGTCCTCTACGTCCTCCATAGAGGACAAAAAGAACATAGACCAAAACCATTTTATGATCATCATCAGTCATGTTTTAACGTCAGAACTTACTCACAGAGGAAGAGAAAGATATATAAGCCAGTCAGATTTTGAAAAGCGACTCCTAAATTAATCTTTTAACCAAGGTTAAAATAGATAATGTCCTGTACACTGAGGCTGCTGAAACATGTGCAGCAACATTAACATATATTCAGATGACATAAACATTTAATCTCTAAAAACTATCCAGGTTTGTATGGTCTTCTGCACTGAGAACCTACACATCCGCTTATGTCATATCATATTTTATACAAACCAAGGATGCTGAAGTGTAAGCTAAGGTAGGCCATGTCATCAACCCAGAACACCTTTAAATTACATTCAGACCTCTATTTATACAATTGAGTAGGCATCTTTTTAGCTTTCAGTTTTCAGACTATTTGTTTAGGGCGGAAGAAACTTTGGAAAAATCTTATTTAAAGATTAAGATTTATGTGTCATTGCATGGACACAGAATGGGGTTGTATTAGACAAAAAAAAGAGATTTTATAACAAGATTGCATTATTTACGGTAAAGGACAAGTTAACTGGTTTTAACTTTTATCTAAAGTTGTACTGGCTTCTTCTGGGCCATAAGGGAAAGTGTTTCACAGGCTAAAATTCTAATATCTAATCTCAGTTTAGAGTTTGGGAGACAAAGAAAAGAGAAAAAGAAGTAAAAGTGTCAAATTATACGGACAAGTCCGTTTCTTAGTCTCAAATGCCACAGTTGAATGGCTGTTTATTTTCTCCATACCAATTTGCTTCTCTGATCTTGTCATCCTGTACCTCCATTCCTCTCTCAGGAGGAGGAAAAGGAAGCTCCCAGCTTCAGCAGTAGTTTTATTGACCCAGAAAAGTCGGCCAGTGTGCAAGGCTTTGAGTTCTGGTTAAAAACATTGTATACATTTGGTGGCTAGATTCAGGTTGAAAACATCATTGGACCTTTTAGATTGCTTTGGCTAATCTAAAAGGTCTGTGAAGGATATTTTCAAGGGTCTTGTAGGAGAAGAGTTGATGAGATTTACATTGTGCTTCGCCTTAGAGCAAAGGGATCTTTTGGTTTCACAGGGGGGTAAAAGCACAGAGAAAATCTTTGGTCTCTTGATGATAGATATAGTCAAAATTGTTTTTTCTATAAAGCTTTTAGAAAGCATCATAAAATCCATCCTTCTCTTTAAAGTGTACTCTTTCAGGTGGAACTTAATTTATTTTTATTTTTTTGAGAAATGTCACATCTCTTGTATTGTTTCTATTAAAATCACTTTTCAAGTGTGTTTACCACATCCAGTTTGCTCGAAGATAAAACTGCTTAATCACCATCCAACTCTGAGCAGTGGATTTTGTGATAAGGGCCAGCTCATGCTTGAGGCTCCTTTGTGCAGCCAAGCAATTTTATTTTAACTAACTATAATGACTCAGACTCTAACAATGTAAGGCCCACGCTAAGAAACCGAGATCAAGATTTCCGTACGTCTCCATGGCCAAAGTATTATCTGAAATCTATACGAGGTAATCTGCATACTGTAATTTCAACTATCATTCACCTGGAAAGGGATTTGTTAAGCAGCATATATGAGAGTGATATCACACCACCAATATCTAGCTATAATGTGGCACTGATACGTATTTCTGCTTTGATTTCTTGGTCACACTTCTGATAAGAGCACATTGAAGGAAGGAGTGATGCTCAAATGAATGTCAATTGTGGACAACTTTGTTATTATCCTGATGTTTAATTCATCAGTTAAGTCAGTGACATAACAATGCAAAATGTGAGCCTCATCAGACTGACATAGAGGGCTTTTTTGTTTGTTTTTGTTGAAACGATTATAAAACTTACATAAGAGTAATTCTCCTTAAATATAGAAACTGTTGTATTTCTCCATGGTGATAAAACTGCTGTGTTTATGGTAATTTATTTTGGTTGATGCAACACAACAGGATTGGGTTATGAGTTAGAATAGTGTTAAAATAAATATATGTGATCATGTGTAATTAATTTCATTTATGGTAAAGAAATCACACATCTGAATGATATATAAAATCTTTTACAGGTTCTATAAATGAAATATGGAATCACATAGTGGGATTGATAAAGAGAGAAACTGATTGTTATATGTGAATTAAATAGTTTAACATAGCATCTAAATCTGCTACAATAAAAAGATGTATATGTGATAGCGGATCAGTGTACTAAACTTTCCACTGATAGAAAATCCCAAGCGGCACATAAGTCAGTTTGTTAAGAGAGTGTGTATGTTGGGGGGGGGGGAGTGGGTGTTTATCAGGAGCTTATTAACATCCACGTCAGCTCCAAGTCAAAACAACCTAAGGATGGGGAGCTAAAGCCATGCAGCTGTTTTACAAGATGACAACAAGCACCACAAAGAGCAATTAATTACCTATCTAAAACCAGTCAGCCACATTTGTATCCCTCCAGCACAGACAGTTGCGTCTGAAGCAGCTGTCGGCCGATGGACGATCTGTGCAAGTAGAAATCATAACCTATATTTCCATTGGAACTTCCTTTGTTCAAAGCCTAAAATCATCTTACCATTCACTTTCAAAATGGCCTCTGTAACAAAGAGTAAATTGGGACCAGAGTCACGTGACTGCTCCTCGGGGCAATGGTTAGGAGCATTGGGGCGACAAATTAAGTATTGAATATTAGGCACTGTGAATATGCTGTTGTGTTCGAAGATGAACAACAAAAATAGCTACTAAGTTGTCATTAGTCACTGGGTGATATGGGTTCTAAAAAATGCAAAGAAAGCTAAATAATATGTCCCCAGTGACATAATTCAAGTCCCCGCAGAGGCCCCAGCCATCTGTGACATTACGGGTTATGTGTGGGTGGGCTGAGTGGTTGGCCTCCAGCTGAACTAGTGGTGCATACTGTGCAGCTTCATTTCCTCTAAGTCTAACTGATGTGATTGTTGCATTAATATGGACTGGTTTCCTTAGAAAATTTGCATTAATTCTGATATTTGCAAAGTTCTACGCATTAGGAAATCCCTTTACTTCATATTCTTTGATTCAGGTTGAAGCAATTAAAGAGAATTCTCATTGAGCATGTGATATGATTAACATTTGGATTTTTCCTACTATGTGATTTCATAATCTGATTCCCAATGAGCTATTTAAAGTATATCATATACGTTTCAGAATTATGAGAAACACCCATTAAGGATTGCTACAAGATGAAAATATTGGCTCTATTAGCACTGAGTCACAGCTGACCTCTGATCTTTTGGAATTTGATTTAAGAAGAAAACGTGTACTGGAGCAGCTACAGAACGAAGAAGGCAATATTTTAGAGAATCTATCAGTGAGAAAATTCCTTCTTTGGAAGAGCTGAACTGAAAAACTGGACTTGGTTCAATTAGAGATAATGCGTAGCTTTGATTCTGAATGCTTGCTACTTCAGGGCAATTCTCTTCAACTGAAATGGACTTGGGGCTCCTGCAGTCATAATGGTGTCATTTTAGTCAATTTTAATAAGATTACAGGGTGGATACTGACGGCTGCAGTGCTTGCTATTTACCACAGAAAGATGAGAGAGTCCGCTAAAGTAAGTCTGAATATATTCCTAGACTATTTTCAGTTGGATGTGCTCTAAACTGTGAACATCCAAATTTATTGTAATCACAGTGAAGCTCTTTTTAACTTATCCAAATTTAATGGAAAGCAAAATATTAATTTGAGAACTTGAGGCTTGTGAAGAAATAGAACAATGAAAATAATTTGTTGTTTTCAGTTAAATAAATATTAAGTCCATGACAGAGACATATTTCTTCAAGGTTGTCTACTGTAGTTACATAGCACTAGCTCTTTTATCATTTCATGACAGAGAGCCAAAAAATGACAAGGCTTTGGCAAAGCTGAAGTCGCAGCTCATGTTCCAAAACAATGTGCCAGAACAAGACATTGTTAACCAAAAAGTCTTCAGCTCAATACATCAATGAAAACAGCCCAGACTACAACCTTTGCGAAGGTTAAAACACAACTTTTAACTAACATATTTCACAGTTTTCACAATCTGGAGCTTTAGTACTTTAATAAATAGCACATTGAGTTCAGCCTGAGGGGAGCATAAATGCTAAATGCTGAATGTTGAATATGTTAGAATGGGTGATTTCTGTGGTGTGCAATAAAAACATTGTATAGTCTTTTTAATAAATAGTTTTGCTCTGATTTTACATTATATGTGTATAAACAGAGAGAGAGCGGGGGAGAGACAGACTGACAAGGGGAGAAGGTTAAGAAAATTTAACCAGACCGTTTGACGCTGCACATCAGCTGACGAGTTGTCAGGAGAAAGCACTCTCCTGCCATAAGTAAATAAGCCCAGTTTTTTGTTATCCCTACCGGGGTGTTAACTGGAACTATTTGATTTAGTCAGGTGACATTAAGATTTAGCCTTTCAGCAACATACATTATGATGAATAAGAAGAAATTCACCTCAGGCCCACCGTTAATCACTGTAGAGAATAATTGATATGGGGGAACTTCTCTTGAATCTGAAATAGTCTTAGGAAATATTATGGACTCTACCAGAAAATCAGAAGTGGTTCATCAATGGTTTCATCAACAGAAAAAATAACTCAAACATGGGCAAATCTACACATTTAATTCACCATACCCAAATCATACAAAAAACGAATAAAGAATGAACAAAGAAACAACCCAGTCCTTTTACACAGTGTATATAATGGTTAAATAGCCTCATATTTCTCTGCTTCAGCCTCGTCAAAAGTTATAGGAGAACACTTCATGATCATGTTTTCTTTTATAAAGCTTAGTGGCATTTTGACGTGAATCACTTTCTTTAACTCTGTGAACTGGGCATTGGTCCCGACAGAGCATGCTCTCTTAGAGTGGCATTCTCCTAAAGGTTAATGCTTCACATACCGTCTAATACATTAAGATGCAACATTCAGTCAAGAGTGGACTCGCAGCAGAACAAAATAATTCATGGTAGGATAACTTTACAGGCTTACTTTCTGATGACATTTACTAACTCTCACTCAGCGTCTGAACTTTAACTCTGTCAGCAAAACAGCTCATGCTTCCATCCACGCCTGGACATTTTAAATAGCACACTGTGTTCAGCCTGAGGGGAGCACAAATGCTTTTCAGATAAACATAAACGTTATAAAGATCCTTGAGGAAAAACTGACCATCAATCAGTGATACTATCAGGGCAATTACACCTCCATGTCCACAAATGCTAGAACATCGCGATGTCCTACTGATGGGACTGCTGATGGGAGGGCAGCGGCCGAGATAAGGATGTCAGAAAGTTACTTTATGCTTCATCTTGCTAAAGACAATTAGAGAAAAAGGTCTCACATTCGTACACCTCTGTGGGTCTTGACCCAAAGGGCGGTGCAGACAGGCTCATTTGCAAACCTTGCATAGATAAAACAATGCTCATTCTCACCCGCGGCTGTGACTCAGCTATTATCAGGAGGGATACTAGGAAAGGAGGAGTGAGGCGCCAGGATTTGAATCATGAGCCGAGGCACTTCAGGCATCATTTACAGCCAGTTGCCATACATCCTCCTTCTTCCCCTCAGCAAGGCCCCTTCCCCTGTCTCCCAATAGGCCAATTAATCATTCTGTCACGCAGACAGTGACCCAATCTGCATGTAAAACTGTGTAGAGGAAATGTGACACGATCAGAGGGTCTCCTGCACCACCGCAGATAAGCAACATCTAATAACAATCAGAGGGGAAAATTCTGAGCAAAGGAGGCCGTAAGTGAAAAATGGTTTTCAGGCGACGGAAATAATTCAAGGAAAAGGTGTATTAAAGAAGCAGCTTGTCATATTGAGCTATTTGCTTCCATCCTTTCAGGTGGAGAATGAGATGAGCAGAAAGATTTACTACTCTTAAATCTATTCGCTAGATTTTGAGGTGAAACCAGTAGGTAGTCAGAGCATCAAAGATTAATCTGTTACACACTGAAACAATAGCAAGCAGGAAAAGCAGACAAAGCAAATGAAGGGATGGTGGTTTGAAATTTAACAAGCTGTAATTGCAATGGCCAAATTTATAATTCATAATTTACTCTCAAATTAGTTTAGGGGCTAAAATATGAAGGGATAGACCTTATTTTAAACTAGCACCACACATTATGCGGAATCCCAATAATTATTGCGATATTAATGTGTGCAGTACTGGATAATTCATGCTAGGATATATTATTTTGTAGGTTTTATTATTCCAGGTGTTCTGCATTCAAACTCTACCTAGCTCAGAGATTATGCCAGATGTTTTTGTTGTCTTTCATTTTGACTGACAGGGTTTACCTGTATTTTTAAAATAATAACGACATATTCAATTGCATTTAATTTTCTTTCAGTTTAATTAATGTTCAGTCTGAACAAGCTGAACAGAGAAACAACATTGTGCCATCACACATCAAGCGGGTGGATTGACTACATGTAACTTTTTTCCCAGTAATTACATATAAACAATGAAATTAAACATTTCCATTTAAATTCAATAATTCACCTGTGGCCTGAACACACAGTTTCACAAGTTCCTCCAGGTCTGCATGGACTTGAATTGTACACCTGCTTGTGCATAATAAAATGTCTCAAGGGGGCTTGTTGCTTTTGTCATGCGATTTTGTCTTTTGCCTCAGAAAGACGACCTCTTACGGGCGTTTCGATGTAGATCTGGAGACTGAAGCTGCACTCTGCAGCCACACTGGGTACTGGGAATACAACTGCCACAACAGAGGAGCTATAAATTTTGAAATCTGGAAATATTTCTCCAATAGACGTAATCACAAGTTGGCAAGACTCACTGAATAAGAGGTTTCCTGATTTCTCAAGCTCTCACTTCAATGGGAGGAAAATCTAACAGCATGCACTTCTTCCACCGCACCAGTGGTTGAGCTGCAATGGTCTGTGATCCTTATACTAGTTTTTATTTATGTTAGAACTCTGCTAGCTTTCGTGAAAGGTGAATCGCTAATTTTTAGCAATTTCTCCAACAATACCACATCTCAAAAAATAGAGCTTTCTTTGAGGATTTGATGGAAGGGAAATAATCTGCAGATCATCAGATTATCTAGTAAAATGCTGAAATACATCTACCTGTACACACACAAAACAAATACACCAACTATGCAACTTGATAACCTGTCAAGTTGCATTCATCCAAAAATATAATTAATTCAAAAATATCTCTGAAAAGTCAATCTTGTGAACCTCTAGTGCTGCCTGTTCTAATTTGCACTCTATTTAACAGTCACAAACCTCTATTTCCACTATGAAGCAATACAGACATAAAATGCAAGTAGGTAAAAATCTCACAACAACCCACAATGACAGCTGGCTCCACAGTTTAAAGAGAAGCCAAACTGCTCTGTCAGCACAGCAGGATGTGTGTGATTTGTGACAGCATCTGACCGTTTAACACCGAGGCGCCCTGCTGTTGTCTGCCAGAGACACATCAGCAAATGGGCCAGGGCCCAAGCCTGGGAAGGCTCAACCCTCAGTGTAGGGTGAAGAGCTGATGGCGTTCAAAGAGATATCCTCTTCTTCATTAAGTAAGATCCTTTTCAGCAATAATTAGCATTTAGAAAACATACAAATATAAGCTTAAAAAGAATGTTTCAATAAAGTTGCAAGAATTTGGACAACAACAGCGACATAGCCCTAGGAGGGCACACCCACTCTACCAGAATATTACTTGAATTATTTGAAGCCTACACTATTACAGTAAGCCTCTTTATTTTCTCTTCCTCTTTGAGCACTTTCAGCATTTGGGCACCAGCTGCCTACTTGGAGGGAGCAAACAAGAAAAAGAAAAGAGACTGGTGAACTTCAAAGCTTCGTCTCATTTTTTTGATTATGTATGAGAGACTCTGAGAGTATTTCTTAGTGTGAGAGCCACTGGGAGTGGCTGCCTGAGGTACAGACTTAATGAGCCTGTCTAAATGTTTTAAAGCCTGACAAAAAAAAAAAAGATCAGAGCATGCTCAGTATCACATACTCCTCTGCGCTATTGGCATTAGAGAAGTAAACATGCAGCAGTATCGCACAACATAAACATTGTTTGGTGGAGTTGAAATAAATAATAGCTGATATACACCAATCAGGAATAGCATTGTAATGACTGACAGATGACATGAATCCCACAGCTATCTCTTCATCAATTAGTGGGTACAATATAAGCCAGTTAGTGAGCTTTGTATTTATATTGACTTAGATCATGTACAAAACTGCAGCTCTTGATGGCCCAAGCTGCAGTGAACATCAGCTATAAAAAGTGGACCAAAGAAATAACAGAGATAAATTATGGACAGAGAAATGGGTGGTCAAGCTTCACTGACAAACAAGGAGAGCAAATGCTGACCTGTGGTCAGATCCCAAAGAGTAGCTAGTGTAGGTTCTTGCATGTTGGGCTGTGTAGCCACACACAGGTCAAGGTGCCAGTTTTGACCCCGAGGCCTTCAACAATGGGCAAGAAAGAACAATCAGAACATGCACATTATCACAGTCCTCTGTACTATTGGCCTTATCGAAGTAGACATGCAGCAATAGCACTCAACTATTGGTGGAGTTAAGATAAATAATAACTGGTATAAACCAATCAGGAAATACATTATAACAATTGACAGGTGACATGAATACCACAGCTATCTCTTCATCAGTTAATTGGAACAATATAAGCCAATTAGTGAGCTTCATAGATGAAATTTCAAGAGCTGGAAAATGGACACATGTAAGGTCTCGGTGTTAGGAAGTTTGCTAAAACCTAAACTACAATGTCAAGACAACTGACTCAGATCATGACCAAAACTGAAGCTCTTGTTGCCCCAATCTGCGGTTAAAACTTAGCTATAAAAAGTGATCCAAGAAAATAACAGAGAATAATTGACAACAGAGTCATGCAAGGTTAAGCCTCACTGATACACAAGGAGGACAAAACCTAGCCTGTGGTCCGATCCAACAGAAGAGCTACTGTAGTTGCTTGCACATGGAGCTATGTAGCCACAGACCAGTCAAGGTGCCAGTATTGGCCTCAGTTTATGGTCAACGCATTCAACAATGGGCAGGTGAGCAATGGACCACAGAATTTCTATTTATATTTTGAAGGGTCTGCATAGTGGTGCAATAGTTGCCACTGGTGCCTTGCATCAAGGTTTTGGATTCAGATTCAATCCAAGAAGCTCTCATCGTGTATTTTCCATGTTCTCCTGGAACATGCATGTGTTTTCTCTGGATATTCTGATTTCTGCCCCAGTCCAGAAATATGAGAGTGAAAGTAACTTAACATTCTACTTTGCCCTAAGAATGAGTGTGTGGGAATGGTTGTTTGTCTTTTATGCCTCTCTGATGCGTTGTAAATGTGTGGGTGTAACTTTTAGCTATTTGCCTCTGGGAGAACACACTGACCATTCTCAACCCTGTGTGAGGACACACAGGTACAGACAATGCATGCATGGGTGGATGGTTGTTTTGACCCACCAGAACACTCACCATTGCTGTAGCACTCCCCCCCACACACAAACCACAGAATACACTTAGCAACAGCTCAAAAACTCCCCGGTTTCCTATCCTGTTTCTGCTGAACATAGTTTGACACTGGAGCCTGATGTACAGGAAATAGGCAATCAGAAGTATTGTGTTTTGATACTCCAGTGTGTCAGAGTGGTTTTGTGAGATATTATTGACTTATACAATATCAGGCAGCTAGTTTTTACATTCTGACTGTATTTTGTGTGTTCCTAAATAGAATACCAGTTTTTGTGTGTATTTCTAAAACCTCAGAAATCATTTGCTCAAGTCATAAAACATTGACTGTTCTGATAAACCCAGATAGTAAACATAGATCATATTTCAAGGTTTCACTTCAGGTCATATGAGGACATGTAGTGTCAGAGAAATATGTACATAGTACAGAACCCCACCTAAAAAATATACTTTTTCTAGAATGATAGTATTCAAACCACAATTTCCATCGCACTTTTTTGTGGTAGATTTGTTATGAGGAATTTGGATAAAATGAACCACTTACACATAATAATGCTAATGACAGGTTCCAGCCAGAAGCATAAGAGTCAGAATTTACCAGCATGAAGTGCAAGCAGCCCAAAGATAGGTTTTTGTCCTTGGTACAGTCACCTCAGTGCTGCCTGAGCTAAATGTCCCATGAGAGACAGCAGAAAAAAAGAGCATCCTGCAGCACTTTATAAAATCCCCACCCATCTCTCTATACTCCTCAGCACAACTGTCAGCCTCTTTTTATGTTGGATTACTCAGCCTTTAAAGGTAAAGACCAATGAGGGCTGGCTCATGTTTTGTTATATTACAGATACAAAACATCTATCCTGGGAATTCATAAGAGCAGCATGCTCCATTCTGGCTCTTCCTGACTTCTTGTCAGAGATGCTAGTGAGACTAAAAACGTAAGCAGGGTATCTGTCAGCATGGCAGCCTCCAGAAGACTCTCCAAGAGAGGGGTGTACCTAGCAGCAGAGGCTAACCAAGGCATGATCAATGAAAATAATTGAGTACCACTGTTAAAAACCACAAGTCATTTAAAATTCATACAAAAGCTCTGTACTAAGGAGGACATGATTTATGACTTCATTTATAGGACAGATTAGGATGCAAGTAACTGAGTATTTAATAGGGAGACATTAATGTGGATTGGAGTAAAGTTGCAACAGCACAAAACAGATACCAATATACAGTTTCACTGTGGCATAATCAGGAAAAAAGAATTATATAAATACTAACTTTCTTATTACAAGTGAAAACACAACACTACTATAGCCAATAAGCTATTACAGATTCCTCAGACGTAGTGTTCCTGCAATCCCAAGAACAGAGTTGAAATACACCCTTACCAGCACTACCGTAATTGCGCAATCCTGTTCTCCACAACGGGCAAACCCCTTCACCAAACAGGCACTTGGGGTTAAAATGACAGTGCCTTGATGATGTGCCTCGACCGCTCTCCCATCAGCACCAGAAACTGCAGTCCTCTTCGCACTGTTTCCACTGCAGCAATACTTGTTCTCCTGCATACACACGCACACATGAACGCATACCCACACACACGCACGCATTCACTCGCTCTGTAACTACCCCCACCGCTGTATCTCTCCATCCCCTCATACTCTCCCTCTCTCCACTCTGTCTCTTACCCTGAAAGGATCCCCCTCCCCTCTTTTTCACCTCTCCTTTCCTCTCCTAGCTTTTCCCCTTTATCTCCCACCCCTTCCCTCCGCACCAGCGGTGCTCGCTGCTCGGACGACTGATTTGCGATGCTGCTCACAGGGCGCTGCATGCAGCAATCTATGTCCCGACGCGTAAGGGCAGACCAAAAGCATCCATATGCTTGTGGGAGCCACCAGCATCCGTACTCTCATTCAAACAGAGCTGCTGCTACTCTGGGAATCCATGGAAATCAGATATGTCCCTGAACTGCAACTCAGTGTGAGGAAAAGTGGATGTAATTTTTTTAAAAAGAAAGGGTTATGCCATAACCCTTTATCTGAGATAAAAGAGGAAAAGGACAAAGTTCTTGTTTGCTCAGTTACAACAGTAGTTATTTGCTATTTTGGCTCTTGTGTCATCACATTCCTTTGACCTGAGTTAAGCTTTGTACTTTCACTACTGCCACTGTCATCAAAAATAATTACATTTCTTGATATTAGCAGGATAAACAAATAATAAAAAATGGTGTGTACATGTATTTTAAAAACTTTAGCTGACCTACAAATGTTTGCCATTCCATCTTGCGTTACCAGACCTCTGAAGTTTATAAAAAGGTTGTTTTTTTTTTGCAACTCCCAAAAGTCTAAAAAACTGCCAAATTTTACCCTTGGAGTCAGCAAGTGATTCTGTAAATCTCCTCAATAAGACATTATGACGCACTTCTTTGCTTAACACCAGTGGTGAGCCAGACACTTCGGAGCCCTTTGGGTGTTGCTGTGTGTCGCCAAGAATTATAGTCCTCCCCCCAAATGAATCACACACCTTATTGGCCAGCAAAGAGTACTTGATCCAAAGATCAATATAGTCTTAATCAGTAAAAATGGAAAGCAGAAGAGTGAAGAATACTGCGTTTTTTTGTTTTTTTTGGGGGGGGGTTGCTTTGTTTTACTTTTATTCTAATTATATAGTTGGATATCAAGAAAGATGTAAATCATATAGTACTGAAAACCTGCTTTTAATAAGAAGTGATAAACTAATTAAAGGGGAGGTGAGACAAGAAAAGTAGACATGTTAGTAAATTGTCCCCTATTTTACAACAGAAATTCACTCGGTTAACAAAATTGGCAAGTCCTAAAGAATAAGACTAGTTTCAGTGTAAGCATGTATTGCCACCTAAGTTTAAGAATGTAAAATACTGTATGGACTAGCAGAGATTTTTCTTTTATAGCAACAGGGTAAGAAAAATAATCTAATTTGGAAAGTGGGCTGCAGCTGAGGAATGTAATATTACCAGTGTTGATTAAGCTCCTAAGAATCCGCCTTAATTATCCAGGTGGGTCCAGTTTCATATTTACTTTTTATATGAATGTTCACAGTCTCAAAAAAGAAAATAAAGACAAGTCAATCATAAGTTCTTCTTCGGTCTCTCTCTTCAATTTTGCAGCTACATCCTAACGTTAAAACACTACAGTTCAGTGCCAAACTGAGAATAAACAAACTCTTTTTTTTTTTTTTTTTACAAATTTTTGGTAAGTGGAAAATTTCAGTAACCTTCAGCTAGGAAAGTTTTTGTTTTAAAATACAGTAGTAATTATTAATAGCACTGCTGCTAGCCATCTTGCTACCTTTGATTTATGTGATCATGGCACAGTCTTGCTGCAACATTGACTGTCTATGCCATGATGCCCAATGAAGCAAGTCACATTTCCACTTTGTACTTGGAGGGTAAGGGTAGTTTTAGCTATTGATACATCAATAGGGACCGCAAAGAACTTCAAAACAGAAAGGTGAATTCTTTCATTTCTCACATATGACATGTGGGTTAAGCATTATAAGGCTGGGTTGTCCTGGTTTTTGACTTTTTAGTTGACTTATCAGAAGTTCTACATCTTACTTTTAAAATCTTTGAGACAGAACTGAGAGACATTCTAACAGGGTATGCCTCTGATCTCTTTGAGGCAGTACACCTCCATATTGTTTTATATAACAGTGAAAAAGAGTAAGTCAAACTCCTTCGCAATCTGCACCCAAAGCATAACAGTAATTGTTTTTCTGCATTCAAAATGTTTAACTCATAAACAATTTTGGTCATTTTGCTCAGACTCCTCTGTTTTTTGGGGGGGTTTTGTGCAGTCAGTGTAACACATTTCTTGCAGTTTGTCGCCCTGAAACCCTGGCAGGTTTGTTTTAGTGGCTGAGTGGGAACAGAATATTGATCCAACCAAGATTCATAGCTTGTTGGATAAACCCATCGTGACTGGCGCTGGTGCCTTTTTTATGATGCAGAAGGCGCACAGAAGCACTGACTTGTAGAGACATGAGGCTAATACTTTTATTCTTGTCATAGATTTATGCTGCTTATCATTGCCACTTCAGCAGATACTAAATGTATGGATAATCTAATAATTATCAGCACAATTTCATCAGGTAAGGAGTAAAGGAAGGAGAAAAAATCCATCAGACTTGACTTCAAACTAAACAGGCCAAGCCTCCAGAGAGATTCAGTGAAAGCTGGAATGCATATTTAATAAAGAATACGTGCAGCATGTATCAAAAGCTGACTGTGAAGCCATTAAAATGCACCACTCAGAGTTTTAAAAAAAATGACATATAGCACCATATGTTTTCTGTGCATTAGTTACACTGACATGAATGTATCTCATAAAATCTCACCTCAGAAGACCAGAAAAACGCAAGAATATTAAACCTCGAGGACATCTTCCGTCAAATTTATTTCTAGACTGCTACTTAGCCATTCCAAAACTTTACATTTTCTCCCATGTAGCAATTATTATGTTGATTTTGGGTGAATGTTTGGATTCCCTGCAATCCTGAAAAATGAAACCCTCTTCATCTTTAGCTTTCAAAACCATCAGAAGAAGAGCATCATCTCAAAGCATGATGCTGCCACAACCATGTGTCACTACATTGTATGTTCTTGTGAGAACTTGCAGTGTTGTTTCAATGTTGAAACTGTTGAAATTGGGGTCGAAAGCTTCGAGTTAGGTTTAATTAGACCATGCCATCTATTCCCACAACATTTTCAGATTTTTTATGTTTTCTCTGGAAAATTTGACTTTTGTCTCTCAACCCTACTCTATAAATTCATAAACCTATGGGGAATAGGTTTATGAATTTGGCACATTTTATAATGCAAGCATTCATTGGAAGTACTTTTGCCATTGTCGGTCTCTTGGAAACCTTTCTGACCAGTTTCAATGTTGTCTTTTCGTCAGTATTTGAGAATGTCTTTTCTGTCCAATGTTTTCCCCAACTATCGCAGCACCATCACTATTGTGCTACAGATCAAAGCTGTAAAACCTAAAAATGCTTATAGCAGAATCTGATTTATAAAGCATTTCAATAAAACATTCATTTTATGGCATCTCTATTTATGCAAACCAGGTTATTGCTGTATTTTATGTTTAACATTATTTTCATGTAACGCATTCATTTGTTTTCTTGTTCCCTTGGAGCAGAATGTATGTCACTATAAAAGTGGCAAAACGTTTGAAATGATTTATGAAGGTCTACGTTCCTACACGACAAAATCTAGACATTTTAACAGCGGTGTGTATGTATTTGAAAGCCACTCTATCTTCCTGTTGTGTCCTTCAAGCTGCATAATTTAACTTTTTTCTTTCTGCATGTTTTTGTGATGCTGCATGTGGCTATCTCCATAAAACCTTTCCTCTTGCTTATGTATCATTTACTTGAAAGAGGCTGTAATAAATCCTAACCAAAATGGGGAAAAGAAGTACAAAAAGAAACTCTAATGCTTATTTTCATCATAAGTAACATGAGAACTGGAGCTGCATTTGCACACAGATACCTCCATCGTCCCAATCCCCAAGAATCCCAACCCAACCAGACTCAATGACTACCGCCCGGTAGCCCTTACCCCCATCATTACCAAGTGCTTGGAGCGGCTGGTCCTAGCACACCTCAGATCCTGTCTCCCCCCCACACTAGACCCCCACCAATTTGCATACAGGCAGAACAGGAGCACAGAGGATGCAGTCTCTTTAGCGCTGCACTCTGTCCTTTCTCACCTGGACAGTAAGAACACTTACGCCAGACTGCTGTTCTTAGATTTTAGTTCAGCATTCAACACTGTCATCCCATCACAACTCATTACCAAACTCACAGACCTCGGCATCAGTCCACTCATGTGTAACTGGTTGCTCGACTTCCTGACCAGTCGACCTCAACATGTCCGGCTGGACAACCACTTCTCATCCACCATCATCATAAACACCGGAGTGCCACAAGGCTGTGTGATAAGTCCCTTCCTCTACTCCCTCTTCACCTACGACTGCAGACCTGTCCATGGCTCTAACGCCATCATCAAGTTCGCAGACGACACCACGGTGATCGGCCTCATCAGAGATAATGACGAGGCTGCTTACAGGGAGGAGGTAGACCGTCTGGCTGAGTGGTGCGACAAAAACAACCTGCAGCTGAACACCGAGAAGACCAAGGAGCTTATCATGGACTTCAGGAGGAACGCTGACCTACATCCACCCATCCACATTAAGGGGACAGTGGTGGAGCGTGTGGACACCTTTAAGTTCCTGGGAGTCCACATCTCCGAGGACCTGACTTGGACGACCAGCTGCTCCAAACTCATTAAGAAGGCGCATCAGCACCTCTTCTTCATGAGGACCCTGAGGAAGAACCACCTGTCCTCAGAGATCCTCACGAACTTCTACCGCTGCACCATTGAGAGCATCCTCACCAACTGTATTACAACTTGGTACGAGAACTGCTCTGTCTCCGACCGGCAGGCGCTGCAGAGGGTGGTGAAAACTGCCCAGTATATCGCCGGGGCACCGCTCCCTGCCATCAAGGACATCTACAGGAAGCGGTGTTTGAAAAGGGCCGGGAAAATCACAAAGGACTCCACTCACCCAACACACACACTCTTTTCCCTCCTGCCCTCTGGGAGGCATTACAGAAGCCTACGGACCAGAACCACCAGGCACCGGAACAGCTTCTTTCCCACAGCTGTCACGCTTTTGAACGCCTCCCGACATAAAACATAAACTATAAGGACTGTACTCCCCTATCCTCTCATACAACAATGGACTATCCTCACACACACACACATCACGGACTGTTTTCTTCACACACACATACAACCTGTAAATTTTATCTGCCATTATTTATCTGTAATCCATTCCCTAACATTCTTGTATATTCTGTATAATCTGTATAATCTGTGCATATAGCTCCCATATTTATATTTATACACAATATCTATATCTCTTGCTATAACCCCTTATAGTCCATACATACATAGTCTTGTACATCTGTAAATAAATATTTATATCTCGTAGAGCACTTCTGGATAGATGCAGACTACATTTTGTTGCTTGTACTTGTGACAGTGCAATGACAATAAAGTTGAATTCTATTCTATTCTTCTATTCAAAAGGATTGGTGCTGTTTATCAAAGGTGGTTAGGATTGCAAACAGAAAGCTGTGTGAGTCTGTTCCACCTGCACCATCTATTAAGTGATTGCTGCTTTCATGTAGCCATGATAAATATTGCATGCCGCAGTGGCAGTTTAGCATTAGATCTGGTTCTTTTTCTCCGCCTGGTTGTGGCAGACGTGGGATGACGCAATAATGTGATGCTGTGCATTTCATCGTGTTGGCTCATTCAGATCAGGAAGAGTGAGAGGGAAACCTCACTGCTCCTGTCACCTCCATAATGAGCCCCAAGGCTGCTTTTTAAAAAGCATTGAGCAAGAGTGCAGAAGGTGGATTTGATCTTGAAATTGTTCATAACATCATGCATAACATCATGCCAGATGTACCCAAAATGTACCTTAGGTTTTAGTAGATACGAATTTACTATAGATATGACTAACACAATTTAGTTTTAAAACATAAATCCTACTTTTGTTATTATATGTTATTTTTTTTGTTTCAATTTACTTGTAATTCAAATTTCATTGGTTTCAATATTATTTTATTAAGTTTTTGTCACTATTGTCCCATGTCCCAAAATAGCGACAGTTTTAACAAATATTTTTAAACAGGCATTTAAAAAAATATATAACTTTGATAAAGGATGGCCTGTTGGACAAATATGGAAATATTTTAGAAACATCTGCAACAGACTGGCGACCTGTCCAGGGTGTACCCCGGCTCTCACCCGAAACGCTAGCTGGAGATAGGCACCAGCACCCCTCCCGATCCCATCAGGGACAAGGGTGGTAGAAAATGGATGGATGGATGGATTTTAGCAACATCTCAAGACATCGGCCGAAAAATGTAAGCTTGGACAGAAATTGTCATCTAAAGAGACAAGTCAACTAAACATACAGTCAAACTAGTTATAATGTGACTAAAGACAACAAAGGCAAATATTTTGGGGTGTCCATTTTAGAACCCTAATCTCAGTCTTTTAGAAAAATTGTGAGCAAAGCTGAGAACAAATATGTGAACAAGACCTCCGACAAGCCTGATTCAGTTACAGCAGTTCTGTCTGAAGGAATAGAACAAAAATCCAGCAAACTATATATAGAGAAGCTTGAGGGAGGAGACCCAAAGCAACTAACCAAGGTTTTCTTTTTAACTGGCCATTGTACCAAATACTGTAGAAATGAATTTAAATTATGACTTTCTATAATGCAAGCTCTCTTTGTGTATTTTGATATTCAGACAACAGAAATAATTTGGGTGACATGAACTATCCCAACACAAAAAAGGTCTAGCATGATTCAGTGTCCAACAGGGAGAAAAAGGATTATGTCTTCATGCAGAGTATGTAAATATCAGGTTTCAACTGCAGCCTCCAATGTTGGGAATGTCTCTGAATAGATTTTGAGCTAACTAAAGTTAGTATTAATGAGGCTGGCAGAGGGCAGAGAGAGATGAATTAAATGAGTTTCAAAGCAGCAGCCCATAACTGCCCTTCCAGGCACTGATGTTTTCCAGTAGGTTTTATTAGCTTTCTGTAGCCGCTGTGGTACTCACGCTTACATCACTCATAAAAATGACTGGGATTAATCAACTGAGTGCTGGCGTGTGGGGGAAATGCTGAAGACTGGCGTATGAAGAGCAAATCTAACACTAAATCATGCTTGTTCACACTGGGCTGCTCCTTCATCCTCAGCACGCCTTTCCTGCTCTGTTCACACTGCAGTTGGTTGCCTCCTCCCTGGCACATGGAAAGCCTTTTTTTAAAAACAGATGGGAAAACCCAGCACATGCTTCATTCTGACATCTAGTGGAACCCACAACATGTGACCAAGCACCAAGTCAAATCGATTTACATTCAGCTGATTTGTGACGTAAATATCTACTGTGCATGGGAAAATATGCAGTAAATCAGTGTGAAGTTTAAAAAACCCTCCATCATATCTCAATTCTAAACAAAATTCAAGAAGATTTGCCTCTCGGGTCAGTTGCTGCTTTGACCCTAGAGCTCGTAAGAGCGTTATATTGTTGGACAGCTTCAGAAAGCATCCAGCCATGGATTGTCTGCCAACTGGGCCATGTCATCAGTGGACAGTAAGGGCACATATGGAGGCTGGATTTCTGCAGAGGATGAAGGTGGGTTGCGATGCGCAGTGATCTGTCCCCAGTAAAAAAAAAAAAAAGGACACTCGCAGCAATAGCTCTGGCTCTTTCTTATGGGGTGAGTAATTTTCTATCCATTCCTATTTTCTCGTATACTTGGAAATCTCAAATGGTATAGTCAAACACAAGGGAGATCTACTTCTGGCATACTCACAGCCAAAATCTGTTGTCTTAGCTGGAAGTTATCACAGTGAGTGTTTTCAGCCCAAAGTCCTGGAAGAAAAAAAAACAAAGTGAAATTAGCAAAGTGTTTACTTTATTTCAAAGAAAAACACTTTGTAAGGTTTGGAAAGAAATACAGTTTACATAAATGTCGATGTCTTGTGACTATTCCAAATAGAATAACTGGTATGTATATTAAGATGGCACCTTACATAACCACTGAAACACAAAAAAACCTCACAGAAAAGCATCTCCTTGTCACAAAGGCAACCTGATGTCTAAATCTGCTTATTTCTATATATGTGGGGGACATATAAAAGATTGCTGACAGCTATTTTGTTGCACACTACTGCCCACCAACAACTGAACTAATTCAATCTCATTATTGTAACAGCAGTCTAATGAAGATTTGGAAAAACACAGAACATCACTTTTAATCACGCAATTTTAAAACAATAAAAATTCTAATCTTTTTACAAAAGAATTATTATTTTTGTTAATAACCAAAACTATATTTTATAATGGCATCACTTTGATGGTATTCTGATCATTTATAAGAGATTTTATTTCATTTTGTATAATTTTAGCAGAATGAAATCCTTTCCCCTGCATGAAATGCTTTTTAACAAAATATTTACTTAAGTGGCTTATTTAACTAGCATTAACCAGGTCCAGTACACTTTCACATTGGTAATGTTTAAAGAAAATTAAGCAGTCTTTCTCAGTTGATCTTTGAATGTAAGCTGAGTATCCCCTCTTAAAGAATTATGCCAGTTTTCATATTCCTATGCTGTTCTTTCTGAAAAGATCACCGAAGAAGCACGCTGGACCTTCATGAACATATCTGTACTGCCATGGCCAGACACACTGCCTATTTTTCTCAGGAAACTTTTTAAATCCATAAATTCTAACCAAATTTTACCAGTGTGTTTTTATGTAAACACAGCGCTTTGACAAATTATTCATACCCCTGAACTATTTACAGGTTATTTTCCAAGGATTGCCCTGTGTTTAGCTGCATCCACACTCCATTAACATCAATACTCCACCATCTGTACGGTGCTTTGCGCTCAGGAGTGAAGGAAAATGAGAGATGATAGTCCGCAGTACAGAGAAAAGCAAAAGAAAAGTACTTAAGGAAGCTTTAGTTCAAGCCTCTGAAAATTAACCTAAAGTTAATATATGCTGCATGTGAACAACAGTAACACAGTTTTGCCTTAATGCATAGTGTTTCAGAACTGCACAGCATATTTTAATATTGGGTTTTTTCCATTGAGACTCAATTCACCTGAACTTTGCCCCCCCCTAGAGGTTTGGAATAAGATTACACACGAGTGGTCCTCACTTATTAATTAGATTACTTCTCAAGTCAACTCATTATTGTTGATTTGATTAAGAATACAGGCAGCCAGATTTTAATTTGTAAAAATTCTAACAATGTTATGTTTCGCTTCATAATTATGCAGTACTGTTGCCCTAAACACCAATTAAATAGCTTGAAATTTATGCTTGTAAGGTGAAAAAATCTATTTGTTGAGACAGAAAGAGATGGTTTGTTGCTTTGGGGAAGATCAGCTTTTGTCAAAGTGAATTTCAAAATAATAAAATAATTATCTATGGTTTAACAATAACATTTAACATTTCTCTTTCTTTAAAGTGTTAAATCTCAAATTTGCTGACTAGAGGAGCAAAAGACATTTGTGGTTCCTCAAATTGTATTTGCTGTCTCAGATCTGAGACTTTGTGTCTATTTGAGGCACAATTTTCCCACTGTGCTTTATAAAATCAATCAATTTCATGACTCAGTAGACATAATTGAGTTATTGTAATTGTGTCATCAAAAACTTCCATTGGGGGAGATTTTCAAATTCATTTGTGCACTTCAGTGAAGAAAATGCCTGTCATCCAATTTAAATCCCCAAAGTTAGTGAGATTTAAGTTACGTATTTATTGTAATTCATATAATTTAACTTACCTATGTGTACACTGCAACAATATACAAAAAACTATGTTTTCATAACCAGTATAAGTAGGCTTTTCTTGCCAAAAAACAGCTTGAGGTACTCTTAGACAACAAGATGACTGATCACAAAGCAATATATATATATACAGTATATATATATATATATATATATATATATATATATATATATATATATATATATATATATATATATATATATATATATATATATAACTTCATGGTACTAGGAGACAGGGGCCATTTCTATCTGGCTTCACAGAGGAATACCTGCAGACTTTGTAAAAACACAATGAAAATGTCAAAGTGAGCTGTTTGCAGCTGGCTGAGGGGTAGCAGTGACAGGAAGGCAAAAAACAGCTCTAACACCGCACCCTGAAAGAATCCAAGTGACATTTCCTTAGAAAGAAGACTAAAACATTGACAAAAACAAGGAAGTTCAATTATACAAATTAAGAAAGTCAATACATTGCCATGAAGCAGGATGATTTAACAGTACATGTATGAGTTACTCCACAAGAACAAATAAAATCTAGAGTGATTGTAATTTTAGCAGCTGAAAGGAGCCACAGACTCTGATGTGCATCTTCTCAGATAGAATCACATTAAAGGAAATTGCCTCTTGGTGAACATAATTGCATCCTTCCAGACTTATTATTTATGGCCCTAAGGGAGCAAACAATGCTGAGATGAAACAAGACAGAATTTTGCAATGACACGCAGGCTCACATAAGTGAGGCAACCTGTCAGTGGAGTCAAATAAAAGCAAAATACATGCAGCCTCATCCACATATCAGTAAATCTGTAAAACTTTTTACGTATTCTATGAATTTCTATGAATTATGTGTGGTATGAATTTGACAAGACAAATTAGGAAAACAGAAAAGTGACTCAAGAAGTTGATCTTCTGGTCAGAGATGTCAGCGGTCAGGAAATGGGAACAAAATCTCAATGACTGTTCTCATAAACAACCTACTGTCAGAGCAACAGTGACAAACTCTGGGATCACTGGAACTGTGACAAAAAAAAAAACCTGGATGAGAACCCAAGTTTACCTTCCCATGATGCATAGTGAGAAGAACAATAAAGCTCACTGTTGGAGAACAGCAGAAATAAATGGTATATTTGGGTAACCAAGAGAGTATAACAGTAATTCAGTTAGGTTTACACAAACAACTGTAGGCGGTAATGACATATTAATATCAGGTCTTTAATTTGGCATTATCTTTTCACGGTGGAATGATTTCACAGCAAACAACTTCAAACTGAAAACTGAGTACTTATGTTTGAATCTTTTTTGGCAAAATTCTCTTATCCACTAAGGATCAAAAATGTACATACACACTAAAATATTTACATACACTCCACCTAATATTTTGTAACATATTCCTAAGTTACACAGAAATAAATCACTTTTTTATCCACCTTTAAGCTTCCGGAATAATTGTGACTGGACCTCTTTTATTGGTAATAGTGGCAAAGATCATTTAAGGTGGTTGGTTTCTCAGCACAGATACAGCTACAGGTAAAACTGTTTTGATGTGGTTAAGGTTATCGTCCTTTCACAAGCTTGCTGTTTATCCATTAAGCTTTGTCTATGCAGGGCCGGCCCAAGCCTCCATGGGGCCCTAAGTGAAATTTGGTTTTGGGGCCCTCTATTTCTGCTAACAATGTGGACTGGCTGGACTCAACAGTTAGAATATTCGATCATTCACACACCTGCTATAAACTTATTGCATCTCTGATATTGCTGTTTACATTATATCCTATGCATATATAATATGGGATACATTTATCGGCCAGTGGTCCTTTCTGGGCGCCGATTTCTTTCTTTTTGGGGGATCGTGATCGGCCAATACTTACATGTGAAGCCCATCTTATCCACTGATCTTATTTTTGTCAACAAAGGTTTAAAAATCAGCCTCTGTCCTCTTCTGCAGTGAGAGGTTTGACTGACAAACCGGTCCACCAGGTCATGTCTGAACGTTTACGTTAACAATATTCAACCCACTGTTGCCAGCTCAGCAACTTTCTTGCTATATTTAGCGACATTTCAGACAAAAGAATTGGTATCGGCCAAAATCAGCAGGTTAGACTTTTTAAAGATAAGTGGTTTTAGCCAGAAAACTGCAATCGGTGCAGTTCTACACACATATTCATGACATTCTATGATTAAATTAATTTCTCTTAAGTGTAACTGCAATAGCTAAAAATTTAATTTACACCAGGTGAGTTTTTCTCCCCTGAGAATGTAGAGCGGTACAGGTACCGGGTTGATTCTGAGCCTTCAAATGATTTTAACAGAAGTTTCACATACCTTATAAATTTATGTAAAAATGTTGTTTGTTTTAGCCAGATAAATGATCAGCAGAAAACAACATATCACCAACTACAGGTTAGAACAGCTCATTGATATATTAATGCAGTAGCCATGTAGCCTGATGTAAAACTATTTGCTAGACAATGTCAAACATTGAGAAGTTTTAATTATTCCTATCAAATATTATCAAACACGCCGTTTTGAAGTTAAAAAACCTCAGAAATATACAGAGTCAAGCAGGAGAATCAACTCATTTAAAGTTAAAACTTAGCTTCACACAAAGACGCTAGCATAAATGTTTGGCTGTTGAACTGAACCGTCGCTATAAAGCTAATTTTCTATTAGCAGCTTCACAAATCTTTTTTATAAACATTACATTACCAAGACATATTAAAACAAACCTTTGGCTATTTCTATTCTTCCTCTTTTATTTCTCCCTGAAGTTAAAGTCCTTTTTTGAGACATTGTTTTGCTTACATATCTTCTATGGGAGCTTTGGACGTTCGGATACGCACCACATGTTGCACAGCACCTCAAATTACCGGCGAAGCATGCATGACCTACCGCGGCCACCAGGGGATTTTATTTTTCTTTTTGTCCATAAAATAAAGATTTCTACATACATCATCAATTATATATTATTGTAAAAACAAATCACTTCATGATTAAATTGTGTGTTTTTTGTTGTTATAATAACATAGAAATCGTTACAAAAAAAAAATAATCAGCTCCACTGAGGAGCCGTGGGGCCCTAAGCGGCTGCTTAGTTTGCTTATGCCTTGGGCCGGCCCTGGTCTTCGGAATAAAAATTCTTATTCTTCGGGGAGTCTAGACGAAATACTGAAGAAGTTTTCTAATGTCACATTTTCAGCCCAACTCTGCTCACTTGGAACCACAGCAAAGTCGGTTATCGAGTTAGAGAGGGAAGAAAAGGGTGAAGGGTTTGATCCCACGTAACTGTTACTACTGGAAAAGCATTAGAACTGAGTGTAGTTGAGCCAAGCAGAGTAGCTAATAGTGGAAAAAGGGCCATAAGTTCAGTCGAGCTTTAATAAATCTATTTTGTAGCAGCAACTTACTTCTTGGTCGATACCCTCTCACTCGATGCTCATATTAAACCGGTTTCTCTGTGGACAGAAACACTCATGTTCAGCAGTTTCAGATTCCTAGCAGGCTTGACCCGTGTTGGTTCATGTGTTGTTCCTGAACATCTGAATCAATGTACTTTCCTCTGAGGGTGACAGCTTGGGTCAGGTGTCTACAATTAGGGTTTATACTGAACAACACTCATCAAACTGGTTTTGAAATAAGTAAACTGAATTGAATTCAAATAAATAGGCCAGGAAACCAATTGTTTAAACGAGTTTTGAAGCACTTAGTCTTTATTGTATCTTCATTCCACACAAAAAATTATATCTTTAAAGGAATGTAGTTATTATGGTATAGGTGAGTGTATGTACAAAATTAACTGTTAATAATGGGGAGTGGTCCTGCATTTATAATGCATTGACTCAGTGTTAGTGTTAGCTTTGTACACTAAAACTCTTAGAGTGGTTATGTTGTCTTAAAGCAGCATAGCCACTTGAAGATCCTATAAATGGATTATAGACTGTCTCTGCTTTTGATACAGGTTCAGCAGCAAAGGTTTGAATATTTAGCTGGAGAAATTGATCATATCTGATCTGTGATCCTTGACTGTTTTTAGACAGGTTTGAAAACACTTATGTTCATTATTTTGTCAGAAATGCTCTGTAATAAGTCCACATGTTTAAAGACTACATCACAATTAAACCATGTTGTAGCTGTGGGGAGTTTTCATTCCAGCATTTATATTTAAAATTGACTCCCAACACAGTTCCTTAGATGTCTGTGCTGGTTGGTGTTTCTGTTGTCTCTGTCCATGACTGTCAATTTGTTTCCCAGATGAAACAAACCCACAGCAGCAGTTCTGAAACAAAGCTTTGCTCTAATATCCCATACTGATAAAAATACCCTGCAGCCCAGAAGAAGGAATCCTTTGATTAATATTTCTCTCTAAAAGTAACTGTTTAATTAAGAGTACCATGAAAGCCAAAGAACAGAAGTCACCCAGTACCACATCCACACAGTTTTTTCATTCTTTAAGAAAATCACTGTGCATCCTCTCTGATAGCGCTCAAATTGCAGAGCCCCTAAGATTCCTGCGCTTGCTTCCTCTCCCTCTGTCTTAGTCTCCCATTCTTTCTCTTTCTCTCTGTCTCCAAGACACGTGGCTCTCCATGACTGTTGCTACCGGAGACTTTTGGGGGCTCTCAGCTGCCCAGGGTCTCTGGAGCGTGGCATATGAACACTGGAAGATGTGCATGTGTGAGCAAAGAGCTTTCCACGCAGGAGGGATCTGCCCCAAATTTAATCGCTCTATTGTGAGGATGGAGGGTTAGAGAGGGAAGAAAAGGGGAAGGGAAGGAGGGAGGGAGCGGGGTGCCTGCTGAAATCCCACTGGCAGTGCTGCAATGCAGGGGTTTAACACTGAGCCAGAAGGTAGGCAAACACATTAAATAACTTGCCTTTGGATAATAGGCCCTTCTCACACAAGCATGTGTACGTGCAGATATACAAATGCTTGCATGCACAACACAGCAGCCCATGTTATCTGAGATAACTGCATGACAAAAACACTTAGAGGCAGATCCCATGTTGTAACATGTCTTACCAGCTGTTCTAAAAAGCATCTGCACAGCAGGACTTAGTTGATTTTATAGTTTAATGTAAGAATGTCAAAATAAAATAAAACTGGACCTAGCCCAAACAGGTATTTTTAATCAATTATTTACAAAAAGTACTTACTTAGTTAGTTACTTAGTTAGCAGAAAAGTGGTGGGTAATTTGGATCCAGACCCCTGAATCATTGACTTAGTATAGCAAACTTTCACCGCAGTTACAGTCGTAATTCTTTTGGGTTTTGTCTCTACCAGATATACAAATCTAGAGACTGAAATACTTTTTTTCTAAAATGTGAAGCGAGTGTTTTTTGGTTGCTCAGTCATATTGAATGGGGAGTGTCTCTGAACAGCAAATTTTCAAGTCTTGACAGAAATAATCAGTTGGATCCAGATTTGTGAATGATATTCTTACTTTCTGGGTTATTCTAAGACATGGATATGTTTTGATAGATTTAGCTGTTGACGGATTTTTAGGGTCATTGTTCCTCTTTTGTTCCAAAGTCTTTTGCAGGATTTTTTCATCCTTTTTTCCATCACATATGTTTCCAGCACTATTGATGTTTTTTTTTTATTCTGTCCCCTTTGTTGTTTTTTTTCTGTTTATTTGTTTTGCCTGTTTTACAAAACTTATAGGTTTAATAAGCAACTGCTCTGCCTAGATATTGTGTACTATAAATTGAGTGCCTTATTGGTGTTTGTTTGCATTTATTGTGCAAGTGTCAAAAAGTGACAATAAGATTTAATTAAATCACAACTGTCCAGTTCTGAAAAGAATTCACACAGCACAATTCTGCCAACATTATATGTGTGTGTTCATGTTCATAAGTGGTTTTAGTTTTCTTCTAAATATCACATTTTGAATTTCTAAACCCAGTTGGTTCCATTGGATTTTCTTAAGTGTTTCATAATAAACTGGGCTGAATATAAGTCAATGCTGCAACACTGACACTTTTGTTTTTTGTTTTTAAAAGAGAAAAACTTCATTCTTTTTTCTTCCACTTCACAACTATTACTTTTTTCAGTGTATTGCATAAAGTCACACTAATTTAGATTGAACATTATCAATATAACTTGCAAAAGTGCAGCATCCTTAACAAAGTTGGACTCAATATTTCAATAAATGGTAGGAAGGTCACTGTGGGGGTACTTTTCAGCCAATCCACTCTCACAGTGTGCAAAGGTTGAAGAAGGTAGACGATGGGAGGTTCCATAAAGACAAAATGCTGAATGTGACTTCTACATTTAGCAGAAATAATGCTATTGAAATAATGATAATAATGATATTCTTATTGCTCTGACAGAAACCAGGAGCAAGGATAAGGGACAATTGATATTTTTGCTCATCAAATATTCAGGTATTTTGTTAATAAAAATTGTATGTTTAAAAATGCCAGAATATACAGGTGGTGATTCTTATCCATGCTGACTCACGGAAAGCTGTTCTCTTGATGTAGGGAAACCCTTTGCTGTCCTCTGTGCTGACCTGGCGCATCCTTTGTCAGTTTATATGTTTATATGAAGCCCCTTTGACAATTTCAGAGGCTGTAAATGGCCCCCAGACTCTTCTGCCATTTGGGCTAATGGGGCATTTTTAGCTAGGAGGAGATTATACTGACAGGGTTCAAAAGCAGTTTAACTGGCGTTGTTACGTTCACCACTTTTTTCAGATTTGCAACAAAATATATCTATAAGTCTTCCTTTTATAAGATATTTTGATAATTTTATACTCTACAACATAGAGCACTTTTGTAACCAGCCTTCAAAGTGGCTTGCTTACAAAATTCAACTATACAGATTCAATGAAATGTGTTTAAAGGCTTTTGTGTATACATGCTTTTTTTAATTTTTAGGTTAATTGCTGTTTTCACTCATTCTAAAGCATCCATTATCTGTTTGGCTCAAGTGCCTAAATATTTCAGTATATGCTTTATAATACAGTTCAAGTAGTTACTCAGTTGTGAGTAAATACAACTGAGTATATAATGTTCGACAAAAAGTTTTAAATTTAATGTTATTGTTAAATCTGGTCGCATTATATACAAAGACAGAAACTTTAACATGCCAAATAATGGTGCGTTACATTCTGGGTTATTATTAAGATTAATGCTCTAAGAGGCGTCTCCCACCCGGGTCCTTGAGAATTGCAGTCCTGTAGGTTTGAGATGTATCCCTGCTCTAAAACAGCTGAATCAAATGAATGGCTTGTTTCCATAGTTACCAGGCCTTTGCCAAACTTGATGTTTTGCTGAAGAGCTAATGCAATAAACAAGTGCAATAAAAAACTTAAAATGCTTTGGTGTTACAAAGATTTGGTGACTTCAAGAATCCATGAGAGCTTTGATATAACCAAGTTTAGGTGAGTAGTTTTGTATGTAGTAATTTCCTTACATAAGATGATCAATACACACATGTTCTACTTGGATGGCATGCTTTCCTGTCATTTCCATTTTTCATTTTGGAGAATAGCTAAGTGAAATGGCCGTCTATGTTACAATTGTACCCCAGGGTAGTCCAACAATGATATATTTTTCTGTCTGAGTGCAGATGCAATAAATGAAATGTTAAGTGGGCCTTTACCACACTCCAAAAATTAGAAGGCATCGTTTTCTTTCATAATTCATAAAACATTCAGATAATAAGGTCAGATAATAAGGTCATGAATACAAATAAAGCAGTTAAAGATCAACATGTTGTTCTCAAATATCTAGAATGTCATACAATAAAAACAGAATTTGACTGAGGAAAACATGCAATATTTTATTAAAAATTTTGCATAGAATACCTGACATCTGATTTTTTTCCCCCAGAAATGTAATCCTAACTAGAGATTATATTCATTAAACCTTGTGAAAATCATATTTAATTTAGCAGAACAGGATAAATCTCATAAATCTCTTAAATCTAAAATGGCTGCAACAAATCAATTTTAGCTTCTTGCCCGACAGCAGTTAAAAACTAATTGTTCAATCAGATGTGTGACACAGCACAAAATACCCAAAAGGAAAAAATCTGTTTGTTTTTATTCAGAGGGTTTTATCACCATTTTATTTAAGTTGCCAAACCTTTTACAAGAACAGTAATCTCACTTCACTTTTTTGGAGCAACAGCTATCTTTCAAAAATGTGCTGTCAATAAATCCTGGTGCACAGTGCCACCTTTCCTCTGACAACCAGCTTCACTGGGAGACAGGACCTGTGTTTACGTGCCAAAATAAGGCAATTTATCACCCGGTCCCAAAGAAACAAGCAACAACAGGATCGAAACGGCACACAGTTCCAGATTAATTACTTCCATTTTTACCTACCTAGTGGATGAAACATAAAGCTACAAACCACATCAAACAGAGAAAAATGACTAAGGAAACCACAAATTATGTCAATTTAGTCTTTGCTCCTTACATACGTAGCCATTGTTTAGCATAATTTGCTGGCAGATCAACTTGAACACTGTGCATGTAGTACATTATGATAAACGTACTAAATGCACTGTTAACTAACTGTTAGTAAAGAGGGAAATCTTTGAAAGCAGAAAAGAGAAAAGGGAGCAGCACACAAAATCGTCCAGAACTCAGTGTCCCTGCATTGCGTGGCTGCTGAAAAACAGTGTGACACGTGAAAAACAACAAACTCCCCAGGGACCAAAGAACTCCAATAAATGTCAAATAGATTTTAGTAATGTGCTCTGCAAACAGCTACTGCAATTGGACAGTGCTTTTCAGCATAATAAATCATATTACCTTCTAAGGTCCACCGTAGCTGAAGGAATATTTTATTCCCACACTGTCCAGTGAGTGCTATATTTCTTTCAATACGCATTTTTGAGTTGCTGGTTTGTTAGTCTGAAAGGCCGATATAAAAAGACAACAGGCTTGTTATGAAACTGCAAAAGTTCCAGACGAAAAACTTGTAGGACAAGATGTTCTCTTTTGCTCCTTGTTATGCAGTCAAAGTTATTGTAGGGCAAACAGCAGACGACTGGACGCTCATGGGTATCCTTCACCTTCACATCAGCAGTGAGCCACCATTATCAGTCAGGCCCAAATCTTGGAAACCACTGTGCTATTAGTCAAACACAGATCGAGAGTGACAGCTCACCTCTGGTGATGATCTTTCTGTACTACATAAAACTTGACTTTAAAAGAACTTTTTTTTCTCCAAAATATACAGTACTCGTGTAACTATTTTAGCAGGGTAATATACATGTTTAAGCGGACTTAATATTTTTTTAAGATCTCTTTTGCTGCAATTACATCTGCAAGTATTTGGAGTACACCTACTAGCTTTGCACATCCAGAGACTAAAATGTTCACCCATTCTTCTTTACAGAAAACCTCAAGCTCAGTAAATTCGATGGAGATTGTGTTTGAACAATTTTAAGGTCCTACCGGTGTCATTTCTGGTTAAAACACCCACAAAACAAAAGGCTGCCACCACCAGGTTTCAACATAGAAGTAGTGTTTTACCTGTCATATGCTGTACTTTCCAACTAACAAATAATTTTGAACCCATTCGAGAAAATTACATTTGACCAGAGCACCTTTGTGCACATCTTTTCTGTTCAAGACTGGCAAATACATAGCATGCTGCATTTTTTTTGTTTCTTAGGTGCAATGCTAAATAAAAAAATCAATGCATCTTTTATCTTCTATTTCACACATAGTCTGTATTTTCTGAAGGCTTGTCAAATAAAAACACAATGTTGGAGTCTGTGATTGTAATGTAATACAGTATGGTTTGCAAAGGTCAAAACTTTTACAAGTTATTGTGTAATTTGTTGCATATTTACAATAGGTTTTCATTTCTTGTATGCTGTGCTTACAAGTGAGTAACAAGATTTAATGAGCTTTAGTGGGTTTACTGTAAGTTGTTACTTCCCACCTTGATGATCTCTCATTTAAAGTCTGAACTTAGTCTTTATTTTCCAGCTCGTCAAAGAGTAAAATAGCTTTAACACCGCCTTGCTCTACTCTGAAAGATTATCCACTTGTATAAAATACAGTTCTGTTACTCACATTTTCAAACTACAGTCTTCCACAACATAGCTAAATTCTTTTTTAAAAAGTCCCCTGATAAGTAATGGGAAGATTTGACCTAATAACACTGCAATATTTAACTGAGATCATCTGTAAAGTAGACAGAGAACCATATTTCAATTAAAGGCTCATTAAAAACTAAATTAGGCATTGACCGCTGAAAGGAACTTGCAGAGGGAAGAGAACAGACAGGTAGACATGAGGTTTCAAAACATCTTTCTGTAATTAAAATATGAACTTTGGATTTTGTTTCGAAGGTTTATTTAATTTCATGTCAACAAGAAATTGCCTCCAGACTACAAAAGCTACTTCATAATGCTGCAATTTTTTTTTATCTTGTTCCTAATTCTGAGCTGTTAAGAGGTTTTCTTTGCAAATTGTCTCCTTTTGTTGTGCAATTAATCATTTATTATTTTTCTATTCAATTTTGGTTTTCAGCACATATTCAGCTGCTTAGTGAGTCTGATGTTTTGTCTTGTGATACAAAAAATACATAAAATAAGTGATTTGCTAAAGTGTTCATGTCTCTTGATCCGTTTTACATTTTGTCACATTAATGTAACAAAATAAAGTGAATTGTTTTTGAATCTTAGGTGATATACCCACACATAGTAGCAAATTATTGTGCAAAGGAAAGTAAACAATGCACAGTTCTTTTTTTATCCATCCAAAAGTGTGGTGTGTGTGATGAGAGTTTGTGTTCAGTCCCTTGAGTCAACTCTTTGTACAACCACCTTTACTCCAATTACAGACACAAGTCTACCAGCTCTGCTAAAAAATTAAATGTTTGCTCATATTTTTGCTCAGTTTCAGTGAAATTGCATGGAAAGTTTAGGTCATTTCTCATAATCTCAATTGAATTTAGGTCTTTACCTTGACTAGACCACGCCAACGTGCTTCAGCATGTATGCTAAAAAGTTGAGTCTAGAAACCACAACATTTTCCCTAACCTGACTATTTTGTTCCTTTGTCTTCATGATGTTTTGCTCACTAAGGTTCTCTAAGAAATCTCTGAGATCTTCATAGAACAGAAGTATGTATAATTAGATTAAATTGCCCAAATGTGTATTTTACTCCCTTGTTTACCCTCTGAACACACTGACCTTAATTTAGGGGTATTAGAGATAAGGGGGCTTAATTTAAATGCTCTCCACAATTTAAACATTTGTATTTGTAAAACTAGTGGGAAACCATTAATATTTTTTTTCTTTATTTTATATTATGTGGTACTTTGTTTTTGGTTTTACATCTAAGAAAGACCAAAACAAGGTTGCTGCCTTGTTGTTGAAAATGTGCTATATAAATAGAATTACTTTACCTTACTTAAAAACCCAGCAAAAAATATTTGAGATTTAAAGTTGTCATGTAATAAAATGTGAAGAAGTTCAAGGAGTATGAATGTTTTTGAAATACACCTTATCTAATATCAATATAATTGCATTTATAATTTTAAATCTCCGAGCTCTCAATAATCCGTAAATGTCTGATGTTAATTAAATCCTAAGAGAGTGCACTCAACTGAAAAGTTATCAATTATTCACAACTATCTTCATAAGTTGCACAGCTTCTCTGGCACATGAACTATCCATCCTTGACCCAGTCCTTTCATTTTGGAACTCAGTTGTGTTTCCGTTTTAAAAATATAACCACTACAGAATGTTACACACGAAGATAAGAAGATGCAGGGAAGCCCCTGCAGCCGGCCAGCCAGAGAGCCAGCTAGTAGTCTTTTATCATCTGCCCTCACATAGCCCTGTAATCTGAGAATGACATTCACAATCAATGCTGGGAGGGAAAGAGAAGACAAGACCAATCGATGCCTGTTAGAAACACTACGGTAATTGTGCACTTATCAGTTCAAAGCAGAAACTGCAATGACTGAGTAGGTTGACCAAAAGATAAAACTTAGGTTGCTTATTTTTCTATTAGAATTTTAACTGCTTCAGTTTATCTGCTCTATAGAAACTAAATAGAATATATCTTCAGACTGGTTATTGTGCAACTGTTTCCCCAGATCTCATTTTGCAAAACATTATGGAGTATTCAGTTTAATAGAGGACTATCCAATTAGCATATTATGGGTCAAGTAAGGGAATTCTAGAAGAAAAACAGAAGAACTGTTATGTGCAGGACCCAAATTGACCGTTCTTATGGGAGGATATTTTGCTTCTACAGCAACAATAAAACAGGCAAATGTGTGCTAGCGGTTGCTAATTAGACACAAACTGTTGCTGAGGCAGATGGAGGAGCCATTTGTTTTCTGGGTGTTTGATCATAAACAGGCACATTTAACTAGTTAAACCTTCATACAATGCAAGTGGCAGATATAAAAGTAACAATATCCCCGGGATAACAATATAATTCATTCAATGGGCAACATATCTGGCAGAGAGTCTAAAACACTGTCAGTGTGTCTTGTCTTCATCCAGTTTAAGCAACATATTCAACTGTACTTTTCAGATTTTATGATGCCCCGTAACAATTCCAGAGGTTGAAAATGCACTGGTTGCTTCTGCCAATCCTTTGAAACCGGTGAAGTTCAAAGGAAGTTTAACTTTCATGTTACCCACCATTTTACCAGACTACTTGGGACCAAGTAGTGACAGATTTCCTTTATGTCAGTCTTTGCTTTTCTGATCATTGGATATTATTATCTGAGAGAACAGTCTATAAAGTGCTGATTATGGTAGGAAATCCTTACAAGATGAGAATATTCAGCAAAAGAAAAACAAAAAAACATCATATCATGATATTTACACAAGGACACAAAAACATGTTTGAAACTGCTGCACATAATGTTGGTAACATTATATTAAGTATTTATAACATATTTATCTATAAAATGTAATTATCCCTATTTTTACTTTCATGTGTGCTGATGAAAAAACAAAGTACAAATACCTTGCAAATTTAGCAGCATTCTTTAATTGTTAAAAATATTAAACCTTGGATGGTTGACTGGCATTAACTAGTTAACAAAGCAGGTTACTTGCCTGTCTTTGTTTTGAGCTAGAAAAGAGTGTCTTCTTTTCGGCAGCTGACCAGCAGTGCAGGTCTGCCGCAAGTTTTTGGAATATGTTATAAAATGTTTTCACTTGTGCACCTCAGCTCACATACATCATGTTTACTATCTATCATTAGAGCAGCATTGCTGTAGAAACAATGCAACAGCAGCTCAAATATTGCAGTGATTTCAAATGCTAACTTAAGCGCTATGCTAACCTACCCTATGCAGATGTTTTACTCACCTATGGGTTGTGGGATGGTTAAAGTTGAAAGTAAAACTTATAACTTCACTTTCTGACTAATTCGGCTAATAATGTGGCATGTTATTTTATAGACTGTTTGGCAACAGGAGTCCCTGACAGTAACAATACTTTACAGTTGGAAACAGAAATATTAAATGCTATGTATTCTGAATGTAAAACATAAACACTAATGAGTGCATGCATTACACCCAGACCAAAGCTCTAAAATAAACTGTTAAGCAGACTGTGACAGCAAACTTAGACACTTATCCAGTATAATTTGTTACTTGTATAATTTGAAGCAGGCATGCTTCAGCATAGCTATATTCTTGTAGTAAATGTCCAACTTACAATGATCAACACATTATTGTCATACTTTGTAAGCCTCTGTGTCCTGCCACAATGTCATAGTGGATGCCCTGCTCTGATAAAAAAAAACAAAAAAAACACCACAGCTGAAAGTACCCTGAACAAAATAACTTTTTTTCACAAACGAGAATTTCCAAAATATGGTGCAAAAACTGGAACTGTCAAACATCCCTGGCTGTTAGTGTCAGTTGGCACAAAAACACAAACAGTTTTCAGGGTTTGGCTGGTAAATATTACAATAGGTTCCTTCCTTGGCCAAAACACAAACTGAATCCTCCAAGACAGCCACATGGGTCCTACCATTGGTCTGTTTAGCCTATCAATTTATCCTAGCAGGATTTTGCCCTGCCAACAAAAGCAAAAATAATTAGGGCTCAGAAAATGTCACTTTTGAAAAGGCAAACAATACCTGCAGCAGCCAGGGAAGCAAGAAAAATAAAAGCTAGAAAATTGTGCTGACATTCAGAAACAATCCTAATGTGGTTTATATGATGCAGCAGATTTGATAGAAACTCCTTCATAGTATAAGCCAGTTCTCTTTAATAATAATCTTTACGTCTTTATCACTGTCTAACAATGCCAAGTTTAGAAGCAGTCAGAGAATTACGACATTACATTAAACCAGATTTCACAATAAAACAAACAATAATTTTCATACTTTACTACCTCCCAGAAGATATGAGCTACTGCTCTGAGAATTAAAAAACAGGCAGCCTTGAAGAAACACATAACCTATTGCAAATCTCTCCACTCAGCTGGCAATATGCTAAATCTAGCAGAGGCAACTGACAGGATTCCATCAATTATTCAGGAAAAGAAATACTCGCAAAAAGTACGGCACCCTCTGACTCCACAGCAGTAAATCACTCTATAGCGCACCATCTGCTGCACGTCGCAGTCATCGGTTTCTGTGTGCACAGGAGCATGCTGCAAAATTGGTCCTAAGCTTTTGATTTTTATTTTCAGTGATTGGTTAGAAGGTTACAATTAAAATGCTGTGTGAAGAAGATATGCCCTTTGCCTAAATGTCATGTTTTATTTTTAATTCGATATGTTGACCAGGATAGAAATGTTGGACAGAAGTGGAAACATTTCTTTGACTGAAATCACTTGAACATAACCCATCATTAGATATTGAGAAAGGCTGAAACAATTAATCTACAGTGTCTATTCTAAGATACCTTAACATCATAGGTGTTTTGGATATTTAAAATGGGGGTGTTATGCAAAATCCACTCTTTCATCATTTTATCATTTTAATTTAAACGAATCCCTCATGAAAACATACTTGAAGAGTTGCTTTTGATTCTTTCATGCATGTTTGATAAATCCTTGAATCTCTCCTCGCATCCACTTGAGAGTGCCTAAACGTTTGCTCAAGCGCCACCTATTTCCACAAAGCTCCTCCTTGAAGCTGCAGTCTCCAGCCAAGCTTCCGCCTCACAGAACACCCATCCCCACCCAGCTCCTCCAGAGTAGCAGCTGTGGCTAATGCTAACATTACTGCTGCAAGGTGACATTCACCCTGTCTTGTCTGCTGAGCTTCTCATACAAACTACTTCTCAGTCCAATGCTTCTAAGAACGGTTTCAAATGGGTTAATGAGAAAAATTGTTGTGACGATGTGCTGATGGCAGCGTGTCGGTAGAATAGGAGCTTCTTAAAGAGACACAGGCCCAATTTCTATGTGCTAAATCACAACGTCAAATTTCTTTTCAGTCGTGTTTGATATATGCAGCATTTTTCCAACAACTGACAGTAACATAAATTCTTAATTGTATTATAAAATGGTACTATGAACAATATTATATATTATGGAGAATACATAATACTGTCCTTTTAATTTACTCATGGCAAGATGTGCCATGTTCAGACTTCAATAACACAAAGTTCTCCTTCTCAGAACCAAAGTTTTGCTTTACAAGTCACTTAGAATACTTAATTCAAATTTTGAACATGAATATACACATAAACAAGACATTAATCACGTTTCTGTACAATAGAATCAGTCCAAATAATCTTCAAACCATGTTGCTGAAAGGTAAAGGTCATTACATCTTTAACTCCTGCAAGGGTTTTTGGGTAAACCTTTTTACAAACAGATTAGCAAAAACACAGTTGTCAGGGGGCAATGACTAGTTTTTCTGGCACGTTAGCCATTTTCCAAACTGAAATGAAAGAAAATGAAGCCACTGCAGTACTCATTATGTTCTTGATTAACTGTTATTTTGGCATGTCAGACTCAATATCATGCGTTGTCATTCACCCTGTCAAAACTGCGGCTCATCTCATTATTTGCACCGTGTTGTTACATGTTTTGGTGTCGCAGTGTGAGTCACTCCTGCTACATTTTCTCCATTCTGTCAGTTTCAAAGTACTTTCCACAAAAACTTTGCATGACCCCTAAATCTCTGATAAATCAGTAAATTAAGTGCTTGTTTGTGTCATAATGCTTCTGGGATAAGGATGTGTCGAATAAAAACTGAGATAAGGTCCTGTACCTTTATTCTGATCAGCAGACCTTATGGAAACCTTCTCTGGGTACTGTTTAATCCTCTGGTTTGAAATCTCTCAAGGAAAACTGCAAAATATGTAAGAGAAAATGGCATCTTATCTATCCTGTTCATATGAGAGATGTTCTTTAATTTATGAGTGTTCAAATGGTTATTCGAGTGTACAAATCTGAATACTTGATGCCAATATTATTTTGAAAGATATCTCACTTTCTTCCATCAGCACCTAGTAGCAACACACTGCTAACCTTACTGCCACAAGGTGATAGTAATTCCCCAAGTTGTGTGACAACCACTACAATGCTTTTCAATACTGGAGTATGTCATCTGACATCAAACATCCTGAAAAAAAGCAAAGGATGTGAAAACACCTAAAACTAGTAACTACTTTGACGTGTCTTCTGTCACTGGACAGTGGTTATTAAAAAAAACTACATAAGCCCTGGAATTTTGAGTATGATAATTTTATATCAGCACCAGTATTGCAATCTCATAAATATGTTCAGATTTTATATTTGGGAACGCATTGAGATAGCTCAGCAACAAGAACTAGTTTGTAGTGTCGACACGTACCAAATTTCCATCAGTATTGAATAGGCTAAAGGGCAAAGAAAATGCATTGTGTCTTATTCTATGTGTGTGCCTGTTGTGTGTGGAGGGAATGATGAAAGGGTCCATACAATACTAAAAATGAACCTTGATTGTAAAATCTTGTCTCATGCAGATCATGTAAATGTGTTGCTTGAGGAAAAGATGTGTTTTTCAGCAGTGAGTCAAAGAAATTCCTAATTTCTAATATCTGCAAACAGAAAATAGGTTAAATGTAATGTAATATAGTGTAGATTGTCCAGTACTCCATAGCTGGATTTGTGATTTTAGCATAACATTTCATTAAAAAACCCATTGGGTAAGTTTTGTGGTTCTTAAAGCATAAAATAATGCTATTTTTCTTTAAATAACCAAGTGAATCAGTAAACTAAGTTCTGAAATTACCTTTTCTAGAAATATTACAAGGTTATCAAAAATAAGGTGTTCTGTTTGCCACCTTTTAAAAGCTACAGCTTTATGTCTGTAAAATCCTACAGAGACTCAAAGTTGAGCTTGCAGTAGAAGCTGGTGAACACATAATGCACAGTTGACTTTTGCTTCAGCTTAACTTTTTAATTTGAATTCCTTTATTCTGTAAAATGAAAATGATGAGGCTGCAAAAAAAGTGCTCTTATGAAAAGATCCTGAGGCTTTTCGGCAGTGTGCCAGAAACTAGATAAGGAGGAAAATGTCAGTTGGAGTGTTTGTATGAGCCACTCTGTAATTCACATTTTTTTTGTGCTTTCAGTCTGAGAACAGCACAATCAGCTCGGCACCAGAGGTCCATTTAGCTGTCATAGAGCCGTGGCAGCGGGGAAACCCAGTCAGAAGCAGGGCAAGTCTGCCAGCTGACATGGAGCCAAGATAAGATGTTGTTCAGTTTCCACAATTTCTCACTCTGATGTTTAATTGTATTGAAAAAAATGCAGAAGAGAGATGATAGTCTATAGTTACATGAATATTAAAGCACACTTAAACTAGAAGTCTGGTAAAGATGTGTTAAAATTCTCAGAATAAATTCATCTCTTATTTCAGGGGTCTAATCTCACACTAGTGAAATAAGTTTTGTGTTTGTGTTGTGTGTTTGTTTGCATCTTGAAGTCACAATATCTCTAAAACAACCATAAGATACTATTTCCATTCTAGCCATTTTACTTTGTTTGGAAAGTAAACTAAGAAAAACCATATCTGTTTGTCAGTGTAATCGATGATATTTACTATGATAAGCCATTGACATAAACCCAAATTGCAGTTTGTGTGAAGAGTTCCCTGGCTACAGTCAGCAATGCTAAATGTTTTTGTAATATGTAATCATACACTCTGCATGTGTCAGGCAACTTGCAGAGTGAACCTGTAAAAAATTTTTTTAAAACAAAGTGTTTTAAAGTGTCTCAGTACTTTCTGTCAGTAAAAAATAAAGATTTGATACAGATTTGATTAAGCATCCACTTAAACTTTCAATATAACATTAAACTAATCTTGACCATTTATGTTCCTTGACCCCTCCTAGAGTATTTCCATTATCCCTTTTCTTTATGTAGGCAGATAAAATAACCACAAATAGGCCACAATAGCCTGCTGAATCACAAGAACAAGCTGCAAATGTTAACCAAATATTTATCCACTGTGTCAATGAGGAGTCTCTAAAACAAATCTAAATATCAGGATTGCTTTCAGAGTCTCTTAGTCACTTCCCAGTCAGGGACCACAAAGCAGCCATGTCCTAGATAAACAATACCCTGCACTGCGTTGAAAAGCTCTTTATAGCATTCAGGTTTACATGACATCAGACTGTGCAAAGGGACACATCGCTTCCAGAGCTGCAATGAGCAAAAGAGACTCAGCAGCTCACCTCCTGTCAAGTAACAACATACATTTCCTGAGGAAAAAACATGTTGCTAATTATCAGGTGATATACAGAAAGTGATCTGATTGAGCTGAGTTTAAAAATCAGTATAGTAAATCTCTGATGATTTATATTAATCAACGCTGTTTAATTGGCTGAATGTGTGGCAAGACATCCTACATGTCAAACTAACCAAAGAGAGGGTCAGTAAAACATATGAATATCTTGACTAATTAAAACATGATTTGGAGAAAAACTGGAAGGGTAATGACTCACCAAAGGTTTAAATTAGAACACGGTTCCCCCCAGCACACAACAGGATACAAAGCCACTGAGGAGGCTTCTGGATTTTCTTCTTTTCTTTGTTTTCTTTCTTAGCTGTCAGATATTATTCATTCACTCATGCAAGTTTTTGGCAACTACCACAGCTATATGTCTGTAAATACACATGCAGTTTGAGAACTTTACGAGAATCCAAAATCACTATTTATGTGTTAAATTCTGTGTTGAAAATTATTCATATAAACCCAATAGATTGCAACAGCTTTGTTCTAAGATGGTCACCAGAAGCTCATGGATGATCAGGCTATTTATTTTTGATCAATATAACAGAACAAGTGGCGTGTCCCTCTTGCAAGGCACAACTATTACCAGGCTTATCATGGGATATAATACACTTTGCAACCCTCCATCATGATCTTGGGAGCACCAACCAATTTGCTGTCAAGTCAATAATCTCACCAGCAGAGATGAAATCTGCAAGATTTCCACAATATAGCTGAAACACACACACACACACACACATGCCTACTCACTGAGAAAATCACATTCAAACTATATGCTTCCCTATTTAGGAGCTAGATTATAAATGCTTTGTTTTGATTTGATTCTGTCAACTCTGTGACTTGAGACATATCTGCTGAATACTGATGAGCAGCTGTAATCTTGGTGGCTAAAGAACAACCTTAGAAGAGAATGAATTAAAAGGATGGCTCAACACCTTCAGCTTTATAAAGCACCTTAAAAGACCTGTCACTCACAGAGCCTTAGTTTATTAGCCCAGTAACTCTGGTGGGGACAGGTAAGGACTGCAGGCAGGCCAGTAAGGAGGACCCATCATCTTAGTGCCATTACAATACATGTATATTGGAAATTCTTAGTGATATATTATAAAATGCATATTAATCTCTGTATGATTTTACAGTAAACGTGTCGATGTAAATCCTCAGTATATTTTTCAGCATTCAGTTCCACTGACTGTGTTTAAGTACTATTCAAATGGCTTTTTTTTATAGAGCTTTATATACTTTCTGGCTCTCTTGGGACCAGGATGTTCCTAATTTGGCTACAACGGCAGAAGTGAAAGACAGAGGTTGTAGAAATGTGCTACAGGAGCAGTTTAAAACTTAAATTGTGGTGAACAATAAATCAAAGGTTTGTTGCAGCGGAGGCCAGATATTTGACTTTTCCCAAATCACTGAGGTTTGCAGAGTCACCGCTCAACACATTCTGGTTGTTGATGTTCTATGTTCTTGCATGTCTTGTTTGCCTCTTGTCTTGTTTCCATTATTTCTTTTGGCTTCTTGGATTTTATCTGAGTGTTCTATTTATTTGTCTACAGTTTAAATTAAACATTTCAACTTGGGTTTCAGGGTGGGGATGATTTAATCCAAGACTACAACCTCATACAAAATTTTAAGTGTAACTGACACAAATAGTAAAATTGAACAAAGTAATCAAAATGTATTCAGATATGTTCTTTGTTAAATATACTTTGTTAGATACATTTTTTACTTTTCTGATGTTATGTTTTTACATCATGAATTTGTGATCAATGAGTAGTTGTAATTTTACTGTTAATATTTTTCATACCATACTGCCCCACCCTTCACCATTCCAATCAATTTGGTTCAGTTTATGTATATGGTGCCATTTTACAGCTCGTCATCTACACTACAAACAGAGTAAATCACAGTAAACATATCAAAATAATATATTTTGTACCATGTATGAAAGGTCCGGTCTAAACCTAATACAAACCTGTTCCACCCACTACCAGCATCAATTAATCTTTTACATTTCTGTAGATGAATTCGCTTTTCTTTGTTTCAAGTCTGACACATTTGAGTTTTCCAGCATAAATGATCTGTTTTAGGTTATGCTGCAACACCTCAGTTTAATGAGGCTACTTCAAAGCTTTTACTTTTAGTTTTTTTTTTCTTGTCATTTTTTACACATTCAGAGGTTGACTTGCTGCTGTGCTTTAGATCATTGCCCTAGTTCACAACCCTAGTCCTCTTGAGCTAAATGGGGATCTAATATGCTGTCTATGGGCTTTACAAAACATTTCATTTTTTGTACAAAATCATTCTCAGCAAGATTTCACCTCCTTAATTTAGCCTATTTTGAGCTCCTTTCAGAATGAGGGCTCTGTCACTTTTATGTAAATAAGCTGCTGCTCTCAAACTCTATGTTTACACTTGCACTTTGTACACATGAAAATGGCAGCTAACAGATGTGCATTTGTACAATCGTACATCTTTGAACCTCAGTCAGACCCAGAAGCAGAAGAAGCCTCCTGCACAACCATAAAGAATGCAACAAGTAGTTTCTGAATGCAAGTCTACATCAAAACACGTCTTTTCCAGCAGTCACTGTACAAACTAGCTGACCAAACAAGCTAATCTTCTTAAAATAAAATAGGCGTAGATCCACTTGGGTTGTTATGAGTGGGGCTGGGCTTGACTGGGGTTGCTAACTCAAGCAACCGCCTATCATGAAGGCGTTTGGTGTCACATGTGAGATGGGCCTTTGGTCAGATTTTGTTTTGGCCTTGGATATGATCCACAGGTTCAACTTTTTCCAAGTACCTTACCTTTGTTGAATTCTAAATTTAATATCAGATGTTATGGGTTCTTTTATTGATGGAATTAGGCTGAAAACAGATTATCCAATCTTTTTCTTTTGATTCAAGGTTGTGCCAATGACCGATAACACAATGTACTTTGAACTGTTTCAAATTGTGCAAAATTGAAGTCTTTTCTTTTTACCCTTTTTTCTCCACCTCTTTCCATCGTCTTCCTATCAAAGAAAAGCTGTGATTCGTTTTGCAATGTCCCTCACCTCAAACATCTCCAAGAACAAAGTCTTTTATTCTACACACCTACTCTCACTTTGAAAACATTTTCTTGCCGGTTGATCCTTTCATCTTATTTCTCTCTGAGTGCTAATGTGTTTGTCTAATGAAAAGCTAGTTGTTGTACACCTGATCTGTGCAGAAACTTAAAGCCATAGGTCACACTTGAATCAATAAGATTTTAAAATTCACCCACGCTGCCTGCAGTTAAATGGATTTCAGATGATTTTACTGGATGACACTGTCAAACAAAGTGCAAAGCTTTGGTTTATCTCAAAGAAGGAAAAACACTTTTTTTCTAAAGGTTTTCTTCTGATATTTGCTTTGCTCTCGGCGGTCCACATGTCAGGTGGGCACATTTTCTCTTGGCAACAGTAAGAAATGGTAACACTGCTCTGCCACTGCAAAAGCCCCTAGAAAGGCAAAGAGAAAAAAAATATATTTTCTCTCCAAATCAGGCATTTCAAGGGAGAAGAAATGCCAACATCAAAGTTTTGTTTTTCTATGAATGAATGAATAGTTTTGGTCTTTCAATAGGGAAAACCGCTCTATCTGAAAACAGAAAGAATATGACACAGCTTCAAACCTATGAACTTCAACTATGACTGCCAAAGTACAATGACAAACAGGCCAAGGAAAAGATTAAACAATGACATAGCTCAAAGGTCCATGGTAACCCTGGTGGAGCTGCAGAGATCCGCAGCTCAGGTGGGAGAAACCATTTACAGAACTATTAGTTGTGACCAATCTGTTTGGATGCTTATCTACAGAGGTGCTGGTAAGACTTAATTTAGAAATTGGTGTTTGTTGATGATTTCCAGCCGGTCTCACTGAGTTTTAGCTGTTTTGCAAAGAAGAATTGGCAAAAGAAATTGGACAGGTTTTTGACTCAGAAGCGTTTGTATGTGTATTTGTAGAAACTTTAACAATATTTTTTCTTACACTACAACAACATTGCTTCATAAAGAACATGGTAAAAAGAAGACATTGAAGTTTTTTAAACAGACAGGCAACATCTCTTCCAAAGACATAGGCAGCTATGGCTCACTAGAAAGAGCAGTCATCTTGCAATTAGAGAGTTAAAGCCGAGTTCATTTCAAGCGTCATCCACCAGCTGGTTATGTGACCCAAGTTGCTAGCCAATCTGCATACTGGTGTGTAAATGTGTATTTGTTTGTGAGTGCAGCTGGATGAATGTGGCTGTGGTAGGGAAAAAATAAAACAAGTTTCGGTTGTCAATATTACTAGAAAAGTGCTATGCAAGTTGAGATTCTTTATCCTTTGTTTACTGTAATGCAATGAGGAAAGAGGCATGGAGCACTGCTGCAGAGCTCAGAACTCAGAGCAGCTTCTGTGACAGTGAGGTGCTGTGACAGAGGTGCAAGCGGAGGAGTGCGATAATGATGCGGTCAGCAAACAAGAAACATGGCCTTGGAGACAGGGAGGCTAAACGAGTTTGTGAGCTCTGACAGAAGCACAGAGGATTATGAGTATTCACATTAATGCCTGAATGCATTCAATATGCACCTTTGTGGACATGAATGCTCATTAAAAAGTGAGTCCCACTAACTCACATTCCATCTTTATCAAACAGAAGCACACACATGAGCATTAAAGAAAACTGATGCTGAGAATCTTTGAGAAGTTGACTAAATATAACTCCATCCCCCCTCCCTCCCTGAGGTCCAATTCAGACAGATCAGATGGGAAATATAGAAGATGTGTCATATAGGAAGGAGCTTCGATACAAATTGGATGATTAACAGACCAGCGCAGCCAACACTGAGACATTTGGCTGAGGTAAGCAGATCTGAGGAGAAAGATTGGCTTCGAGGGCTGGGGCAGCAGATGGGATGGGGGCATAGAACCGGACCGAAAAAGTCTGAGCTCTTTTGTTGTTTTGCTTCAGAAATTCAGGTTCATACTGATCTCTGCCTGGCTGCTGGAGCGCTGCTCCATATTTTATGACAGAGCTACTCTCCTTCTTTTGGTGTTGTAGCAGCTCTGTCTTCATAGCAAGTTATCTCCACCTTTAGCTCCACCCTCTTAACATTAATTATGCAGCTCAATGCAGCACTCTGAGTCCCTGCTGCAGCTCACCCACACCACAATACTATCCAGCTTCCTCCCACTCCCTCTGTCTCTGTAACTCACACAGACCACAGACTACTATTTACTTTCTTTCTCTATTCTTCATAATAAAAAGCAACATTTGATTTTATTAAAATACTGTTATTAAAATCAAATGTTATTTTAATAGTTAAATTTGATCCTTGACTGGATCAAATTTTTCTTCCTCTGTGATATTTTGAAAGTTTAAAGGGTAAATAGAATTTACACACACACACAAACACACACCTTCATTCTGAAAAGAATAAAATAAAAAACGTAGCACCAGCTTGAACTGGCTTTTTATGGCCAACAATAGAATGTGGGAAAATTAAATATAGATGGACTTATGGAGTTTGAGTGGTTTGACAGAAGAACAATTTTGATGGCTACATTTCTGCAGTAGTTAAACTCATGCAAGTAAATCTAGAGTGAAGAAAAAAGTGAGACTTCCACAATTACATAGCTCACAAATGTAAAGTCAGCTATTCTAGTGACACCTTTATTAAGGGGGATATGCTGGATGAAAATAAGAACATTTGAAGTAACAATGTTGGTCAGAATGAGAGAAGAAATTACAAAATATGATGGCAGAATTTCTGTGTTTCATATTTGACACTGTGGTAAATTATGGCAAAGTGGGCTCACCATGGAGAGCTTTTAAATCCTAACATAGGGTGCTAGTTTGTAATGTTTCAATGCTGCTGCTTTAGATAACATTTTAGAAGACCTTATCTTTGTTGGATATATTCAACATTTTAATTTTGAATTTATTAACTATTTTTGTTTTTGCTGGAGACTTTATCATTACTTATCTTGTGGTCATTACGTTAAACACTGATGTCCAAGATCAGTGTTCGTAATGTGATCTCATCGCTCTTTAAGTTGCATTCTCAGCTGCATTATAATTATTTCATTGTATTTTCATGTATTTCTACTTCATATTTCTGGATTTTGGTCATTCTTATGTGCAGTACATGAAAATAATTATTGCAATCTACAAAACTAAATACAAATTTTTTTTTTTATTTAGAATTTATCTCCCTTGAACATTACATTTATTTTACAAGAATACAAGTTGTGCCAGTTGTAGTGTGATCCACCGGAAGCATATATTTTTTGTGTCGTATAAGTTTGAAAGCCTACTGCTGATTTATTTGCAAATCAGAACCAAACATGGCTTAAGTGCCGAGGTAAACACACTTAACACCTGTCTGTTAAGGTGTAATTGATTCAGCCACTCCATCAGACCATGTCACAGGAAGCAGAGCGAGTACACGCTCCGCAAACCTGAATCAGCCGTATCAGCAAACCGGAGGGAAATGGAAGAATATGCAAACACAAAAGGAGGGGGAAGCTCTCACGCTTTGGCCAAGCAGCCCCCCAGGCAAGCAGTGGGCGGAAGCACAGCTACTGCTAATGGATGCAGAAAGAAGCTTCTCCTTCGTTTCCTTTGGGCTCCTCACGTGATGTCGACTCATTTCACATCTACTTGCATGTGTTCACATGCATGTGCCTGTGCTAGTTCTGGTATTACTAGCCTGCCCAAAAGCTGTTTAATTAATCTAACATAACTTAAGTGTGAGACCACATGGTGTGAGGCATTAGTGCTTATGATACTATACGATACTGTACTGTACTATACTATACTATACTATACTATACTATATGATACTATACTTGTCTTAACTTGTCTCATTCAAAACTTTTAGTTCTTTCTTACGTAAAAGGCAAAAAGGAATTCACAAAATAGTGTCAGGATGTCACAGGGAACAATTGTACCTTTTAAACAATATTTAATTGTTCTTTATATTATTATTTTCAGCTATTACGCTTTATCTTAATGTCCATGACTGAAATGGTGCATGAAAATTATTGTTTATAGCAAAGTGCACTTTACCTGTAAATTTGCTGTTTTATTCTAGGTGATTTGTGTTTCTGAAGTGTATACTTTTGACCTCTTGTAAAAGAGACCTTGGTCTCAGTGGGTTCTTTATCTGGTTAAATAAAGGCTCATAATAGTACTATAAAGTACACTACACTACACTACACTTGCTAACTTGAAAGTAACTTGCAGATCTAATCAGATGGAAGCTATAAGATGCTCTTTTCTGTCATTTAGGACTTCTTCGTACTTGCCTCTCTGGTTTACAGAGAATTGCTCACCAGTGTTTGCAAAGGTCTTGCTCTCTGGAAAAATGCAAGCAGAAAGGCAGATGTTCCTAATCTGGGAAAATGTGGCCAGGGAAGACGAGATCATTCAGCAGGCATTAAGGGAAGTAAATGTGTAATTCATTTAAATAATCCAGGGGGAGCATCAATGTGACTTACTTCCTTCTTTTACATGACTTTGCAGGTGACGATCGGTTGCTTGCGTTCAACTCTGTTTCAACCGATCTCTTGTCCACCAACTGATGTCCAGACTGCACAACGGAGGGTCAGAGGCTTTTTGTAATGTTTCTGTTCATCGGCAGGCAGTCCTGTGTGCGGTACAGCTCTGCTGCTGCAGGGGTCTTTTCAGCGCATGGTGCCGGATGGTGAGCAGAGAACACAGCGGGGGCTGGGCACTGCAATGTGCTGCAGTGCTCATAGCTCTGCTATGCACACCCACTCTCTTCCATCCCTGCTCTGCCTGTGACAGTCTCTCAATCTCTGTAACCCTTTCTGGCTCATGCCTAAATAATTTGACTTCCGTCGTCATTTCACGTCCTTTACAGGGCACTGTCCTTTTCTGGTGTCTATTTTCCTCCATTCTCTGTAGATAAACTGCAGTCCATGTCTTTAATGCATTCTTGATGTAAACTGCCCCATGCTTTTGTGCATGTCCTCTGACATGTGCATCTATAAAACAAGTTATTTTGAAAGGGTGGAGAAAAGCTAAATGTCCACACTTAACCAAACTTGGAAAAATGCAAGATTAGGACCGCAACCCTTAATCTCCTATAAGTGTTTGTACACCAAGCCATCAGTAGGCTGCAACATCTGGAGTCTCAGTGAAAGTCTGCCTCTTCGGTTTCTTCGTTGCGTAACACATCATTGGTTCTGTCAGATTCCGTCAGCATTTTTCTTAGTGAGTTAGATCTCTGATTGGCTGCTTAGCATTTGTGATTATGTGATTATGTTATGTTTTGAGGCTTGACGCGTGAATGGGAAATAAAATCAGAAATGTACAAAATAATCTATTTGATGAGTTAGTTCAAGTCTCAACAAACCCAATTGAGCTAGAAAAGTGTTGGGCTTTGAATAGTGAAGTATTAACAATGTAATTTGTTTAGATAATATTTCCATCTAATGCCACTTCATCTGGAATTGTTGCCATTCTTCTTTGCAGCTCAGACTCAGTCAAATTTGCTAGAAAGCATCAATATACAGCAATTTTCAATATGATTCCAAGACAGACTTAGGTTTGGACTTTAAATATGGCATTGTAATATATGACTATGATTTGATCTAAGCTATTATATTGTAACTCTGAGTTTTAGGGTTGTTGTCCCAAAGAAAGATCTCAAGTCTTTGGCAGCCCTCAACAAGTTTTCTTAAGGTATCACTCAGTAATCCCTCCATTTATATTCTGATCAACTCAAACCATTTTTCCTTCACCTGCTGAACAAAAGCATTTACACAACACAAGCTGAACTACATCTGGAGCAAACTTCAAGAAAACCACAAAACTGTTGAAACACTGAGTTCCTTTAAATGAAAAAGTCATTTGTTCAGAGCTGGATTGGATTAATCATTACGAGAACATAGATTAATTCCGTTCTGGATTACAACTTTTCATGACTTCTCTTTTTTTATACCACTGAAATGTAATGTTTCTTTTTTGTTTGTTAATTGTGTGATCTTTTTGTCAAGTAAAGAACTTTAAACCGCTAAAATATGCCATGAACAAACTTGGTTTACATCAAGTTACAATAGGTAACTTGACTCTAAGATCATTTTGCTCTAAGATCATTTAGAGCAAATTCTCATTTTCAACAACGAACTGTTCAGAAAACATTAAAACATCAATACTATCTGTTAGTATAAATCCAAATTACCTAAAAGTTTTTTATCCATAGTCACTAAAAGTAACTACATTCTAAGACATTTAGCTGGAAGGTTAGCCCACATACAAAATGTGCTTTTACTTAAATTCGCTAATTGCTAAATTTTTAACTTATACTATAGATAAAACTTAACAATCAACTGTAACCTTTTAAGCCATGAAGAGGGTTTAAAAGATCTTCTGGGTAATTTTCTTAAGTACAAATGAATTTCACACCAAACACTTGCACTTTCAAAAGATATTATCTGCTCTAAATGACTAAAGTTTATCCCTTTCCATGCATTGAATTTAGTATGTTAAAGGCTCTGTCTTTTCAGGTGTGTCCTTATGTGCAAATCCCAACATATTCCTCTATTATCATGTGCCATGTATTTTTACTAATTGTGCTTATGAAGGTGTAAATGTCTTGGGTTTTTTTGACCACCTTAACAACATCATTGGAAGATGTTCTTTTCTTCTAACCAGATCAAGAATTTTTGAATGGCTACCAACTGTAGTAACAGCCGATGATGCTCTGCTGTTTTTGCCCAGGCCATCATTTACTGGGACACGCTGAATGGCCGTACTACACATGCTGGGACAGAGGATGTCACGCTCAAAGGATGAGCAATGATGAGCCTTGCAGCTGTTCTCCTCCCCCAAATACAAAGTTATAGTGCATAATTTGATCATTCACACATTTAACTAAACAATGACTATTTAACGGCTTAACTGAATTGGCTGTTGAGAGATTGAATCATTAAACTTTTGTAAATTCCACCTTAATATGCTTTCTCTTCAAAACTAGTCAATTTATCTTATGAAAAAATGTTCAATCTTGTCCATACCTTGTACTTTATGTTCATGTGAAATGACAGGTACTGGCTAATTCATGTAACAGTGAGGGGTCCCGATTCCATTTGCCATTACAGAACTTGTGTTTCTAATCATCACTATCTAGACGAGTTTCACCATATGCAAGCAGAGTCCTGCTGAGACACTACCCAGACTGCACTCAACCGTGACATGAAACAAAGCTTTGTTTCACAGCTGGTATCAGACTTATATGATCTGAGGACATTACATGTTTTAAATGATTTTTTTAATGACAGCTGTAACACATCACTGAGGTCTCTGAGCACCTTCTACATTTCAGTATATCCATCCATCCATCCATCTTCTAACACCCTTGTCCCTAATGGGGTCGGGAGAGGTGCTGGTGCCTATCTCCAGCTAATGTTCCGGGAAAGAGGCGGGGTTCATCCTGGACAGGTCGCCAGTCTGTCGCAGGGCAACACAGAGACAGACAGGACAAACAACCATGCACACACACGCTCACACCTAGGGAGAATTTAGAGAGACCAATTAACCAAACAGTCATATTTTTGGACTGTTGGAGGAAGCCGGAGTATCACGCATGCACAGGGAGAACATGTTATATATTATTTATATATACTATATATATATATATATATATATATATATATATATATATATTTTTTTTTTTTTTTTTTTTTTTTTTTTTAATAAATGTGCTTTACAGAGAAAAAGTCACTCGTGACTGAAATCTGAGAGTTAAACTGACAATCGGTTATGACTGGTGACCCAGACACTCAAAAATGTAATAATTTTTCAATCTGTGAACTCAACATACTAAGCACAACCTGGTTTGTGCTCACAACAATACTTTTACCAGAAATGGGTAGTACCTAATTACATTTGCTGTTATGATTAGTTGTATATGTTTTTAAATGCAATTTCAGGACTGGTTTTACTGTACAGTACTTTTTTTACTTACGTAATAATACTAAAGCATTTTTCATTAGCTATAATTGGTAAATCATCATAATTAGCAAAAATAATTGTCTGTCTAGGTGTAAATAACCCATGTAAGGAGTTTCACAGTTGAGTTACTGAAATAAATGACCTCTTTTAAAATATTTTACTTTATTGAATAGGTCTACACAATTGTAGCAACAAGGTCTGTGGTTCAGAACTTTCTGAATGGAGTTTGTATTCTCTCCATGTTTATCCGTGAGTTTTCCAGCTTCCTCTCAGAGTCAGAAAGTGTCAATGCCCACTTTCAATTACCCTAAGATCCTGTTGTTTGATCTATGTGTTTCTGTGATGGACAGGTGAACTGTCCAGCCTGAATCCTGCCTCTCGGCTGTTGACTGATAAAGATAATCAACAGCCCTCCAATTATAATCTGGAAGGATTAATATAGGATTAATATTTTTCATAAAGAGATATTGGCTGAATCAGTATTGGAGGCTCAAATTTTCTTAGTTCTTGTTCTCATCTTTGGACTTAATGTTACTGTTTCTGCTGGGCTGCTGTTTTGCCTCATAACCATTTCTTTGCAGCAACAAAGAAGCAAGAACAAAACCACAATGAAGGCACTCCCACATGGAGCACAGTGAGATATTGAAGGTACAACACGGACAGCAGGTTTTGAGCTGAATCAGTGAAAGACTGTTTCTGAAAAAGAAAACTGGTTCTCTTTGGAGGTGCATTATGAAAGAATGACATTAATAATAAAAAGTGTCTTTTTTTCTGTCTAAAACAGAAAAAGACACGCAAAGCTCTGCAACATTAAACATGCTTCTGGATATGCGACTAAACGGGTTTAAACAGCGATTAAGAGGAGCTGCTGTCCATGGTTCTGAAGTGAATTTGCTTTCATTCGCCCATCTTGAATAATTTAAATGTTTTAAAACTTGCAACAAGGATCAGAAATTTGGGTCAGCCTTGCAGTACAACTAAGACCAGATGCCTAAGAAGAGCAGGATAAGTTTTAATATATATATATATATTCAACTATTAGCACATGCTGTACCTTTTACTACTTCTAATGTGGCTTTGCAGTGTGCTTACAGGAAAACACATGTCTATTATTTGCTCCTTTCTCTGCAGCAGGCCACTGTGCATGGCCAGAGGTAACACACTGCCCACTGCTGGACAGCATCAAGCTCTCCATTTGCAGTTAATGAAGGTCAGAATAGAATAGAATGAGGTGGAGAACAACAGCTGTAGATTTTAATGAAAAGACTGAAGTAAATTTCCAAAAAATTTCAATTTTACTTCTGTTATTCAAGTCCTTTTTGCACTACCATGTAAGATATATTTTATGTTCCAACTACTGACTGAAAGTTTATTAATATTACAATGTTTGTAGCTTTGCTTTCATTCTTTATGGTACACACAGCAAGCACTGAATAATCAATGAAGTAACCTACTTTTGCTTCAAGCTCTGACTGCAGCACCTCCCCTTAACTGGACAAACTGAGCAGAAACTAGTCACCAGACTCAACCAAATCCTGAGCCAGCTCACTGTTTCCTGTTAGTACCCTATCAGAAGCCACGATGAGATCACGCATCACCAAACTAACAGGGGCTACAGCAGCCTCCTAGCCAACTGAATCCAAAATGTAATCGAGAAACTTCGCTTATTTTAAGATCTGGATGCGAAACAAAAGACAAGCCAAGCTGATGTTGTCAAAAACTGGAAGCTGTCTTGTGCAGCTCAGCCTGGATGCGGGTTGCTGGATGTTGAGGCAGCTTCACAAGGGGATTTAACAGGATACTGCAGCACAAGAGAACCGTGTGCACAGAAAACTTGCCCAGGAGCATCAGGGAGTCCCGCACTGAGCTTCTCCCTCCCCTTTCCCTCTGCCTCACTGGCTCACTCCACTTCAAGTCTTTGCAATGAAAACAAATAACAATATAGATAAAAAGGTAAGTGGAAATGTCTCACTTTGTAAAGAATACTAATCACTGAAGACCAAGATCAACATTTTTTTTTAAAAAGCCATTTGTTTCTCTCTACAGACCCATAAAAAGTGAAAAGACTGCAGGTTAAGAAGCAAACGCAGCAGCTTACCTTCTGTGCAGGATGTTCCCCCTGACAATGAGATGTTCCCTTTCTCCACAGACTCCGAGACACTTTGAGATAGAGAGAAAAAGAATGAGTCTCTTCTTACTTTCTCGTACTTCCAGTTTCAGACCAAATGCAAATCTGACAGAGCCCAGAACACACACCTTTACTCTGACAACTCCACCACATAAACCCTCACAATCCTAATGCACCCCAAGACTGAAATACCACAATTTGATGAAGATTTGCTCAGGGGGGGAGGGATGAAAACTACACACACTCACACACTGCAGTTTTTTTTCCTTTTTTTCGTCCTCTTGCCCACTCTCCCGCTCGCTTTTATCCAGCTATCTTTATCCTGCGCTGCCTCCTGATTGGGTACACAGCTTTTCAGTAACATAAGCTCTCTTTTTTAATTGGAAGGGAGCCAGTAATGTGGTGCAGCAGAAACCCTCCCGCCCAACTCATCCCGTTTTTTTTGTTTTTTTTTTACTTTTTTTCCTTTCCTTCTTCCTAAGTGCCTGTGGAGAAGAATGCTGAGCTCGGCAATTTCCTACGCGTCGACCAAAGAATACAACGGGAATGGAGGACAGTGGGAAGTGGGAGTAGGAGGAGGAAGAAAAAGGACGGGGTGTGTGACAGTGGTGATGGAGGGGGAAGAGCATTTGAGGCAGATTAATATGCTGCAGCGGGACAAGCAGGCAGGGGAACAAAGACAAGGAGGGGTCTCAGGTGTGGTGAGAGATGGGTTTGGATGCACTGGCTGGTTCTGCCCGTCGCAGCAGTGTGACAGCAGGTCAGATGAAAGCGAGATTTCTCTGCGCTCACTGCAGCGCAGCTAGGTGGCTCTGCTGCAGTGTGAGTCTGACAGCCAGGCAGGAATGGGGGGATGGGAAGGGAGGAGGAGGAAAAGGAGGAGGAGAGCCACGGATGGCTGCAGTGATGCCGAAGTACAGCCTTCCAGGATGTCTTTGACTTTAAGGAGGGGGGCGGGGGGCACAGAGCTCACTGTGGATAATGCATTCACCTTATGAATTATTGAAAGCGTCCCAAAGGAGAATGGGAGGTCTGGCGGTTCAGACCGCCTCTCTGCTGCCGCTGCTAAGGTTCCTGATAATTACCAACACCCGTACATGTTCTCAGCTGGTACCTTAAACCGCGTGCCCTAAAATAAAATGTCTCCTCAGTCCACTTTTATTTCATGATGCAATGAAAGATTTCCTGCTCAGCAAATGTGTGAGATTGAATTTGTGGTGTCAGATTTCTTCCTCTTGCTCCTCTTCTTTTTTTTTTTGAAACCACTCACATCTGGTCTATTGTGTCCCAGCTGCACTTAAGCACAATACCCGAGCAGATCAATAATGGACCATACAATACCTCGACCATCTGCACAGGCCACAATGAGCACACCACAAGTTATATTTGATGAGATTGCTCAGTCAACACCATCATGGCAGATGGGAGAATAGCAAAAGGAAATCTGATGACTTGGACTAAAGGTTCAAATGCATGACATGTAGTGCATTTTTATTGTGAAAGATATTTTTTTAGCATATAATCTTTTATAAAAGTCTGCCTTTGCCTATTCTTTCTTGTGAAGGAGAAAATATGCATAACTTCCAACTTGTTTATGGATGAAATCAACATTCCTTTAACAATTTAGACTCCTGGTAATTGAGCTAGGTAGATTTTAAAGACATAGTTATAAGCTTGCTTTAATTTGGGCTAAAGCTGATGAATCACAAAAAAGAATAAGAAAATCACAAAAATAGTGGAAAAATAAACAGAAGAGTGTGGAAAATGTGGGTAAATCCAACTGACATCATGTTATTATTCACAACTAATATCAGAATATAGCTAAACTTATATTACCTTCAAGGTGAAATAATGTTGATTTATGTATTTTCCTGAAACATAGTATTGATATAACAAGTCAGAAATTATAGAGGGACACTAGGTATACAGTTATTATAGTGGGCAGGACTGACCTGTTCCTTGTTGCAGCAGAGCTGGAGAAGCTTTGAACTGAATATGCTCTCTTGTTTATTCTTTATGTTGTACAGAAAATGTTAGGTGTCATGTATTATGTTGAGAGTCTTCTGCAGCACTTTTATCTGAGGAATATGAGCTTCAAAGCAGTTCTTGGCAGGGAGGCAGTCTTTTTTTCACCTAGCTTGACTCATTTCAGCCAGAGGCAAAAGAATCACAACGTAGACTCAGTTCCCTGCCATTGATTCATAGACGATGCAAAACTTATTGCAAACACTGATGCTGCAATCTGTCACTATCACATCCCAGGTTCTATCCCAAAGATCTGAATCTAAAGGGATCTAAAAAGGATCAAATTTGGTATCAAGCTACAAACAGTGGTCCAAAAGGAATGTTAGGCAGGTAAAATACAGTTATGCCTACATTTTTTTTTTTTTGACAAAAACATTTATTGTGAAACTACACAATTCTTGAAGATTTAGCTTTCCTGTGAATCTGTAAACCAAAACTGTGGAACAGTTTGCTGATCCTGTGGAGATTTTTAAAATTAACCTGAAAACTCTTGTTTTTTCAATCTTTTTGCCATGATTTGATTGATTGTTTTTATATTTTCTATATGTGTGATGTACCTTGTGCAGCATTTTGTGACTTTTGTCTTTGAAAATCACTTCATAAATAAACTTTACTCACTATTTAATTAAGACCATGGTTTCTGAGAATTAGCTTCATATTATCTCAAAAGAATGAACTTTACCTGTTCACAGACACCATCTTCTGGTATCTGGAAAAAGTTATTGGAATAAATTCTTCAATTTCCTTGCATTTCTTAGTTTTGCCAAGAAAAAATGATTTTGGATGTTACCAAATAAGACCCAGGAATTGGACTGGGCACCCTATAATGTAAATCTGTTTGGTTTGGAACCAAGAAGCCGCCTGCCAACTGGTATCTTGGTCAGCAGGCCATGATAGGGGTTTGCTATCATGGCATGCATTTCTAATGATATTTCCTCTTCAGCAGGAAGCAACAGGACCTCTTTAAGTATTTTGACCCTTGTGCAGCTTTCATCAGCCCATAAAACATTGCATCATTTCTCTTCATTCCTGGCAGTTTGACAAATTGTAACCTTTTTTAATTCAATTCAGTTTATTTATAAACTGCCAATTCACAACACATATCAAGGCAATTTACAAAAAAAGTCATTTCAATTCAATCATATAAACATTCCAATTGATTCTACTCTTCATATAGTGCATCAAGTTAAGCTTATTATTCAAATCAGTTAAAAAATTACATTATCCAAGTGAAATTTGCAGATTGCATCATGTCATTGATTTGTAGCATTCACATCTCCTGAATATCTGTTTCTTTATAAGTTACCCCCCCCTTCAATTACCTTTTTACCTGGAACGACCAATTTCATCCAGATTTTCAGGGGAGTCCTGTGTAACCAGCATGTTCACTGGCTGCCTTCTTTCTTAGATTAGGGCCACCTGCTGGTTCACAAGATGAATGACCTCACTGATTGAACTACAATGAACAAATCATTAAATTAAGTACTCAGAATCAGCAATATATACATCACATCATCACTCTATTACAAATCGTAGTAAATAAATTGCCATGTAGAAATACATTTTCTACAAAAATAGAGCTTGATGTGCTTAATGATGTTGGACTGGTATTACTGGATACAACTGGAGCTCTATAAATTCTCATAAAGTCAGTAAAACACAAACGTAAAAAAAAACAAACTTGTAGATCTGCTAAAATAAAAGATCTATCAGAACATAAATGGTTAGATTCCTGTGGTTTTGCTGGGTGTTCTGAAGCACAGAAATCTACATTACTTACAAACTGGGTGACTATTTTACAATACAGTTAGATTAAAAATATTTTGACTGCAGCAAGGTCATTAATGATGCGCTTCACTACTGAGCCGTTTATGCTAGAGCAAAAGGACTGAAGCCATACCTTCATGTGTTTATCGAAGGGAAATATGAATTACTCATAGCCGAGCAAAATCCTTTGATCTAATTTAATTAAAAAAATAATGATGCATTTTGGGTTTGGTGGGGTCTTCAGATAACTAATTTTCCACATTTTAAAACATATTGAAGAAAGCACTCTTTTTTCACAATGTAAACCATTGTTTATTCTTAACAGCTGGGGAACAAAGCAGGTTATAAAAGCATCATAGATTAAAAAAAAGATATATAGAATAATAACAGAAACAATGGCTGTGTGTAGCTGTAGCCGAGAAACTGACTTGTAGTTATTTTAAGATCAACTGCATTCTAAATATTAGAATATCAAAATGCTTTCAAAAAAGCTCTACAGGAGGTGTGTGTTCTAAAGCCAGTACAGTGGTGCGTTACACACCTCTGTTTAATATTGATTTGGTGATAAAACCTAAATTAACACAAGAGGGAGCCCTGCTGTAATCAGAGAGCAGAAAACTACCGATTGGAGTTTTCCTTTACCAGAGCTGCTGAAGAGCTCTGTGTCATTTCCTTGTAGGAGCCCTTTGCAGTGAAACTGATTTGTTAGAAGATACATTTTATTTGCTATATAATCATTACATAACTGCTTTTCCACTAGAAAAACTCCTGACTTCATGCTGCGAGAATAATGGAGAAAAGTGCATATAGTGAACTCTGCCAATAATAATTGTAAAAACCATGTATCATCGCATATTTTCCTTCATCACTGTGGTCTCTTCTTTCCTGGGCAGACTGTACACTGTTATGGTGATATTCGTCTCTTTAAAGACCTGCTCCAGGATCTGTGACACCTTTGACCACTGCAGTCGGTCCAGGCCACACCCAATTCTGAGGGGGAGACAGGAGACAAACATGCCGTTTAATCATTCCCACTAAAGAACAAGAATTAAGGGAAATTATTGAGTTAAAAAAACAAAAAAAAACAAAGAAGAAAAGTATTTATCCGCAGTAGTTCCTACAAACCGAGGTATTGATATCCTACTGACACCATTCTGTAAGCAATGAGACTTCATGTCTTCCAGACTCTTTCTCAGGTTGTCATATGTGGGTTTCTGGCTGGCTTTTTTCTTTGTGATCTGAGACACATAATAGGAAAGGCACAGTTACAAGACTGAATAATAAAACAACTTTCATTATAACAATTGATCGCAGTATGTTTACCAGATAATAGATGAAACGTTGATCATGTGTCAGGACAGCACACTGCCCTGGCACCTTCTCTATTCAGACATACATAGAAAAATACAACACATTGCATAATTTAATACCAAATGTTGGTACCAGACATTAGGTACCAATTTAACAAAGATAAAACTTTTTTTTCTGAAATTCTTTCCCAAACAAAGGCTTTTTAATAACTAGTGTGACTCACTCTGCTCCTTTAACGTCGACACTTCGCCGAACCTCTTCTTGAATATCTGTGCTATCCCTGCCCCCATGCGGATGTCCTCACTGATGCAGTGGGCCAAGGATTCGTCCCGTGGGCAGGAAAACAGGTCGCCGGTGACATACTTCAATGTCCAGCTGTCTTCTGAAAGCTAGCCACGAGGGGGCGACGTTTAACAAGAGTTAAATAACAGCCACTGAAACAATGTGCTCCGACACATTTACGATTACTAAATCGTCCAACTTTAATCATTACCTGCATTTTATAAGTGGATGATGGCGCTCGGCTTTTAGAAGGCACTGAAAACATTGTGTTTAGAGCCTGTTTGCTGACTGGACTCAGTAGTAAAACCCGTGAACACCTCTGCCTAAGTAAACACGCAACGCTACGGAGGACTATATGCATGTGCTTCCGACCGAAAGACTAATTTGGTAGTTTTCTTTCAAGTCTTAAAGTATCTCGTTTAAGTAGCAAAACATTTAAAGCAGTTCGGAGTTTAAAAACTACACACACAATTAGCTTACACTTATCTCTACAGCAGGACCAAAGAGGAGAAACGAAACAGAATCTAGACTCTCGCGAGAGGAAAAACGAGTTTTTGAAAAAGTGAAACGATTCCCACCATTTAAGTACCAGCGCAGAAAGCGGCGCCGCCGTGAAGGCGGAGTATGCTTTCAATCTCAGCCTTGGATTTTGTGACTGGAGAGGGTCCATTAAGAGTAATACTAACATATAATTGCGCCTAAAAGTATTCCCCGTTCTCCAACCGCAAATAAAGATTATTGGGACATTTTTAATTGTTCAAATATTGTAATAAGCATTATACACCAATATCAGGCACACCTCACACAACTAATCAAAGACTTAATTAGTTGCACCAGGTGCTTGAGATGAATACCTGGAATGTTGCCGGTAATGTTTCATTGCATGTTAGACATATGAATAAGCAAGATAACGTCCCATATAAGTTAGAAATACAGCATAGTTTGCGAATTTAGAATTAAAGCAACACAACAGTGCCTACCTGGATGCAGCAGAAAGAAGAAGAAATCTTCCTGGGGTGGCAGGTGGTCAAAATTCTACCACTGACTGCAAAGGACCTGCAACAATACCTGGAAGCATCCTCTGAGTTTTCAGTTTCCATCTGCTAGAAGCTGAAGAGCTCCATGGAAAGACGTATACTTCTAACAAAAAGCATTTACCTTGTGCATGAAGCACAAGGTAAATTGTGCTTTAAGCAAATTTACTAAGAGGTTTGGGTTTCTTTTTTTCAGCCAGATGAATCAGAACACAGACTTCCTACATCCTCACTTCTTGCTGGGGCATTTGCCAGGTCACTCACACTGATTTTTTTATTTTTTCTAGCAACATATCTGTTTGTCAGCCCAGTCGTTTTGCCTTTATCAAAACAAAATCACAATATTTCACTGAAGTTCATGTAAAATAAATAACTCCCCAAGTCAACTTTCAACTTTTTTTTATTGAACAACTTTTATGCTTAATTCATGACACAATCAATAGAACACACAGTTACAGTACTGCTTTATGGCTGCAAAAAAAACCTATAATAAAATAGGCAGCGATTATTTACACTGTTCTTCATTTGCACCAATGCTTCACTGACTGTGCAACTGCTATAAACACATAATCCCTTCAAAAGCAATGGATGCATCTAGGTTTTGTGCATAATTTTTTTATGCCAAAATGCCTTTTTATATACATTTATGTACAAAATCAACATGGTCACAATAGGTCAATGTGATTTTCAGTCTTAGAAGTTAGCACTGCGTCTTCGCTCATTGATCCAGTCACCAGGGTTCACATCCATCTGCAGCATCTTCATCACCCACTTGTCCCTGCGTGCTCCATCAATAAACTCATCCAGCGAGAGCTCACCTGTGTGACAAAATATAGGTTTTCCATTTTTTGATCCAGTAACAATGAACAGCAGTGCAGCCTTATATTTGTGTAAATGACACCAAAAACTGTAAAAAAAAAAAAAGCTGTCACAAACTCTCACCATCTCCATTTTCATCGACCAGCTCAAATATCCGGTCAACCACTTGGTCTGGGGTAAGCAGATTACATTCTTCATCCAGCTCCCCGTGGCAGGCTTTCTTTAGCCGATAAATAGACTATAAGTGACAGGAAAGGATGTCACAATGACTTCTTGCATATCTATTTTTAAGCAAACTTTGAAATCTCCAGCAAATGAACACTACTGCACATGTGAAAGTAATTTAATGAAAATATTACCTCCACAATTTCAAGAAGTTCTGTTTTGTCGATGCATCCACTCCCATCTTTGTCGTACATTTTGAATGTCCATTTAAGTTTATGTTCCAATTTGCCTCGAAGAACTAAGTTTAAAGCTGCTACGTATTCCAGAAAATCTATGGTGTTGTCCTGTGAAATCAGATGTTCAAATGTTAAAAAAAATGAAATGAAATCCTAAAGAGGCAACATTGTTGCAATGCAAAATGACAAACAAGATACATTTATTCAGAATGTCTGGAGACATTTAAGGTGACAATATCATATTTTTAAAAATTGCTTTAACCATCTACCTACAAGAAAAAAAATTAAATACAGAGTAACCCACTTTTGAGTTTGTTTGAGCTTTTCAGCTACACTTGAATTGCTGTTAAACACATGCAGTGTCATCCAACCACATAAATTCTTTGATTCATTTCATGTGCACAACATTTTAACGTTATTATTAGAGCAAATAATACCAGAATCGAGGCCCAATGTACTTACGCCGTTCTTGTCAAAGGCTCGAAACATGTTCTCGATGTAATCTGCGGCCTCCTTGTTGTCGGTGACACCAAAAAAACTCTTGAACTCGTGCATGAATAGTGTTCCACTTGGGCATTCCACAACAAATTTCTTGTACCATTCCTGCAGCTCTGCCACATCAATTTCCTTGTCGGGGTCGTTGTCTTCGCTCAGGCGCTGACCCATGATGGGAAGATTTTCTGTAACTCCCCCGAAACTGAAATTATTTCTCACATTACAAATAACCTGTTCAAGATTTGTAGCTGCTTTGCTGCCTTCCTTCTCTAGAGATGAAAATCTATAAATTTCAGTTCACATCTACAAAAAGGTTTCTTTAGCTTTTTGCTAATCAGCAAAAATGAAGGTAATCAAAAACGCATAACGGTCCATACAAGCAGTACAGTTAATAGAGTCGTTGTTGTGGCAAATCCCTTCTGAAAATGAGGATGAGACACAGACTGCTATGGGTCACATGGTAAAGGATTAGAAATGAAGACCTGTCAAAATCAATTAGTTCATGCAATCATGAAGGGATATCCTTCTCAATCACACTAAACAAAGAAACATCTTACCATTGTGTGTAAGCTTTGTGGACTCTACATCCTTAAAATAGGTTCCAGCAACATATTTATACTATATTTAGTTTAAAATATATTTAAAGTAAATACTTTTTTTTTTTAACATCAATGTTTGGAAACCATGGTTGACAAACTTGGTTTCTCTTTTAAAGCAATAACTCTACACTATCCTACACTATTTCAATAAGAATTACGGAGATGAATTAGTTAATTTGTCCTTGTTGATACTTTATCCCACTTTTCAAACAAGTCGGTTTCTATCAACTTTTCTTAACTTAACAATTTGTTGCATTTAACCTGATCATTCAAAACAAATTGCAACAAATAAATTGTGAAACCACATACTTAAGCATAACTTAATTTGTATACGTTACAGCAACATTTAATTTCCCTTTGGGTTCAATAAAGAATTTTTGAATTTGAATTTAATTTGTAGTAGAATTTAATAAAAGCCACAAAATGGTGCAAAAAGTCGAATTTAGTGTAGTTGGTCTCAAGTATCCATTTGTAGAGAAGCTACTCGTTTCACACTCAACAGGTTTAAGGACAAAGGTGGTTTAGTGAAATTAATTAATTCATTACTAAAACATGAGAAGATGAGATAAAAACAAAGAGTCTGGTGTGGCAATTTTAATCCAGTCCCAGAATAGGAAGATCCTGATCCATCTGATGATTCACTGAGGTCAAGTGTTCAGTTATCCTTGAAAGTCCTAATTACTATTTACATGTCTGCTGTAGTCTATCTACCTCAAGGCCACCATAAATGTGTTGATGTGAGAGCTGCTAAGCGACATAATCTCTGTGTCACACCATTGGGAATAACTTACTTTAGTGGAAAAACGACCACACTGTATGTAGGCTAGGTCTGCTCCAGTCCATATACTGTATGTGCTGACAGCAGTTATAGTGATAATCTTAGCTTAGATGTGTCAAGGCCGTTGGGGAGTCACTGGATGTTATCCTCTTGTGATTAAAATGATTCATACCCTCTGGTCTTACACAACCGATATTTTAAATTAACCTGTTTGCTTTCTCTCTACCAATCACCTAGCTCATATTCCCAGTGTTCGATCTATGTCTGTGCCTGAGGATTGTTGTATTACTGGTTAAGTAAACTGCAAAGCCTTTAAAACCAACATTTAAAGATTGAGCCTGTGGTCAATATTAGCGGAGGGAATGAAAAGCGGTGTATGGTTAAAAGATTTTCTTAAATGGACATGCAGGGTTGTAGTGATCCATTTACCCTCAGCATACTCCATACTTAGTTGCTGATAAGATTTTCAAAACTCCATTCATAAATTGTGTTTATAACACACAAAGAAATCTGAAATACCCAAACTTTGACTTACGTTCGAGGATGAAAAATCTTGAAAAATAAATATTTTAAACCATGCCAGTTATTTGGATCTTCACGTTCTTCCAGAATTATCCTGCATCTGTAATATATATATATATATATATATATATATATATATATATATATATATATATATATATATATATATATATATTATTAATACCTACTTTTAGTCAGTAATCCATGCATTTCTGTTTACCTGGGGTTTAAATTTGAAGTGATACATGTAGTTCTCTGACCTACTCTTTAAAATCAAAAAGACATAAGAACATCTCCTTTTACTGGATTAAGTTGTGGAGAAATTTAAAGCAGGGATAAGATACAGAACAATAGAGTAGCAAGAAAGCTATTTAAATAAAAACAATAAAAACTCACCTGGTTTGGTCTTCACAGTACTGCTGTATTTATTACTAAGCTAAAACAAGTAGACTTATGTATTACTCTTCATGTGAGATCTGAAGGGAACTGCTGAAACTTAATTTTATTTAGACGCATTTGTGTGAAGAGGGTTTAAAACATGCACCACAAACTTTTCAGATTTTCTTCTGTAAAAAAAACTATAACATAAAATTGTTATAGTTTGCATCCATCACTAAAGATCTCAGAAAACATTGAATGTGGTTGTAACAAAATGTGTTAAAATTCAAGAGTTATGAAAACCTCTTCAAAACACTGTATGCTCATGTATAGTGAGGATAGTAAAGGGCACTGGGGGAAAAATCTCCAAATATTGCTGCCATAGAAATGCAGCAATATTGTATGAAAGATTATGCAAACAACTTATTTAATGGGTTTGGTGCACATCATTACCTTAATCAATTGTTTAGGGTGATGTATCACCTAATGATCAATCATCATTAAGTGATAGAAGACAAATGTAAACAAAAAGAAAATTTAGCAGCCATTTCCAGGATTCTCTCTCATTATTCTAAATGTGTGACATGTTGATTTGTAAGAAAAACAAGACACCAAACCAATTCCAATTTCAGCTTTTATTGCTTTTTGTGAATACTCTCACACAAGCTCAAGCCTTCGGTTTCCAGCAGTCAGTTTTACAAAGAATGTGGACATGTATTACAAGACTACAAAAGCTTATTTACAGATAAGTATTGTAGAAATCTCAATTATCAAAAAAAAAGACAGCTGTACAACTACAGTGTGACACAAAGAAAATAAAAGTACCTTGCATTTTGTTTCAGAGTTTGAATTGAAAATGACTACCCTTACAGCAAACCAAATTGCTCAAACAAAAGGGCTCAAACTGGCAACTTGTTGTATTGGCTTCATACGGACATGGAGCAAAACGTTTCTCCAGCTTTCAAGAGTGTGAAGTGTACGATCACAGGAAATATACTTGCAATATGTGCTTTATACAAAATAAAAGCAGACATATATGATATTTTGGTTAAAGGTGTTCTCAATCGTCTCTGAACAGCATTAAAACAAATAAAGAAACCTGAAATTACTGTGCTTGGCCTAAAACAACTTTGTCAAATGGTTCTCCTTGGAAATAAACACCAAATAACTAATGGAATTACTGAATACATTATCTACATTAAATTAGATGTTCAAATATAAAAATTAAGAAAGAAAAAAGGTTAGAAAAAGGTTTTGTATATTGAAAAAGGCAGTCTTTGTTATGTCGTTAACTCATCTTCCAGTTTAAAGATCTGGTGACCAGTGGCTGTGAGAAGCTGAAACAGAAGAGGACATCAAGATCCTTCTAAGAAGTCTCCAAATCCACATGTCTCTTGGTCCTGAAGCCTAATGATCCACAGTGCTACAGATTTACCCTTGGGGTTGTATCATACAGTGTAGAAAACAAGTCAGTTGGCATTCCAGCCTTTCAAGTTAGTTGTGTTCTCCCACTTCTAATGAGGTCTCTGCGCTGTCCGAAGTTTCAGCACCACCCTCTGTTTGCAGCTCAGGGGAATTACTGCAGGACACTTTTTCACTGGGTAAGCCCTCTGCATCACTGCTGCTGCTGTTGCTCAAAGCATTGTCCTGTTCGAAGGTTGAATGTGTCTCTGATAGAGTCGCTTGCTTCGACTGATCCACAGAGATGTTGCTCTGAACACTGGCGGCAGCACCAGCCTCATTCAACTCTCCTTCCCTCTCAGGTGGTTCAGACGGTGTGCTGCTTTCCCCTAGGAAGAGAAGATGTCACTTTTTAGTGATAGAATATAGTAGATATTCACAATTATTATGAAGAAATTGAACTGCAGTTAAACCAAAAATGCCTAGATTTTATTCCATTTTATGCAAGAGGAGATTGCCAAAGGGATTACATCCTTCATTTGTTTAACGAGATTAAGTAAAAATTAAAAATCATGGAAAATGTCTTTTATAATTAAATGTAAAGGTAAAATTCAAATACCAAATAGATTTATTACACATGGTGGGGTACGTTTAAAGTATTTAGTCCTGCTAATATTAAATATTTTGGCTTGCAGCTAACAGAACATCAGGAAGATATTTCAATACAGAAATGTCAGCTTAGTGGAAACTATATCCATCTACTGTATTACAATGAATGCATAATACAGAAAGTGGAGGTTTTCCTTCTGCTTGAATTACTGCATCATTGTGATGTACAAAAAAAGCTAACAACCCTGTGGAGCTGCAGAGGTGTTTGGACAGTAAAGTTGCTTTAATAGCAGCCTTTATTATTGGTTCTGATATTTCTCAACTTGGCCTTTGCTTCACAATGCCCTTAAGGGTGTGGAAATATCAGCTGATTGTTTAAAGTACCTTCCAGTTCAATTTCCATTATTATGCTTGGAAAGAGCCATCTAAACCTATACAGAAGAGGAATTTGACTTTTAAATTGAATTACTGTAATAAACTTTTTGATGAGATTCTAATTTAATGGAGATACATCTGTACATGAACCAGCTACATGTTTATGTCCACTCAAATGTTAGTCACACTTGTGCTCTAAAAAAAATAATGTTTGTGGACTGTGAAGTAGCATATTTTTAATGTGTCTTAAACAAACAGCACAAACCTGCTGCTAAGTGTTCTTAAGTACAAGTTAGCTTAAGTAAGGATGAATTCACACCTACCACGACTGTCTGATTTACAGGGTGTGTCATGAAATGTTTCACTGCTGCACTCTTGACCGCAAGTGTCTTCCTCTGACTCTGGTGTATCTGATGAACTCTCTGGTTCTTTATGACAAGGTGACTCATTTTCTTCTCTTTCCGTTTCGTCATCACATTCACCAGTCTTCCGTTTCTTGGCCTCCTGTTTGTCACAATCGGATTCTTCGTCTTCTTCTCGATGTTTGTGCTTTATACCATGTTTTGGTTTCGCCTCGTCTTCTGATGGTGACGTTTCACTGTCACAAACAATAAATCTGTTGGTAATGTTCATAGTTTTTGGCTTTTATAAGAGTCTTAATTTAGCAAGATTTTATTACTAATGTGAGAACTTGGCTTTACACAGTCTCCTCACAGTGAATATACACAGTCTTTTCCATACTCACTTACTGTTATTCCTAGTAAATGTTATTAAATATTATTGTTTTGCAAAGATAATTTCACACTGAATTCTGAAATATTCAATCTTTAATCCATGTACATTTACTCATCAGAAGTAAGGATCAAATGTTATGAAAAAAGTGTTATTACCTACATGCCACTTACTTTCACCCCTTACAATTTCTGCAAAATAAGCATAACTGAAGCATTTTAATGGACAACTTCTTATTTCTTTGGGATAAAATCCAAAATGGGATGTAGAAGCCCTTTTTTGTCTTTGCTATTTTTCAAAGTGGGAAAAAAGGAACATGATGTGCAAAAAGAAATGCATAAGATAGAAAATGGCTGTTCATCATAAACATTTGATGAGCAGCCATTATTACAGAGACAATAATGAACAAGATTGAAAATGTGTAAAGCACCTTATGTTGTGGTGGAGCATCTGTGATGAATTGCTTAAAACAATTATCTCCTTTCTAAACGCTTCTTTCTACACATCTTTACTACGAATACCAATAAACATGGCGGATGCTGTACTACACATTGGCTCGCACATTACCTGGAATGCTGCTCCTCTGTTTCAGTGATTCCATCTGGCTCTTTACTGGCTGGACACTCTGGGAGCCCGTTGGTGGAAAGTGAAGACGATGACAGTTTTGGTCTGTTGAGTGTTTTTGACAAACTTGGCCCATTCACATTTCGACTGCTGAAGAAGACCACAACAAACAGATTAATATCTACACATTCAGGAGTCTGTTTTTTTCTTAAAAGAAATATCAGCTATTTAAAATCAGCAATTACCCCCACCTTTCTGAATATAGAGATGGGTTTCCAAGAAACATCACTCCATTCATTCTATTCATCGTCGATGTCCCATTTTTCCTTTTAACGAAGTAAAAAAAAAATGTGTAATTAATTTTACATTAATATTTGTAGCTGTTACAACTAAGTTGGCTGCTGATTTACTTACTCTGATGTGGGGTGCAGATAGCTTACCACCATTACATTCTGCAGGAAACAAAAGAAAATAAAAATACAGTTCAAAACAACAGACTGTGCATTTACTGTATATGCATTACATAGCACCAATGTATGGATTTTAGGCCTTAAAAAGATAACTGTATCTAACCTTTTCCAGGCCTCTGAGAAACTTGTCTGTACCCGAATAATTACGCTTGGGATCTGTAAGCAGCTCACACAGCCGCTGAATGGTGAATGGGATCCTGGAAAGGTTATCAGAGACATAAGTAAAAGTAATAAATAGACATCTCGCTCCCAGCATCAGAACTGTTTAAAAAGATGGGTTCTAAGCATAGATGGATGATGAACTAACCTATGAAAAAAGGTAAAAAAAATAGAATAAAACACCCCCTTACCATCCTCCTGCCAACAATCTTTTTTGTAACATGAGGTGTAAAAAGCTTTTAATGGTTATTGTTACTGTTCTCATAAAAAAATAAATAAAAAAATAAGACCACTTGCAATATGAGCCATTATTGATAAACCCTTCAAACATCACAGTCCAGTGTTTAACATGTAATCCGTGTGAATTCATTACACCTGGAATATAAAAGCAAATAAATATTGCATTGCAAAGACCTGCAATGCAAGGTCTTTGCATATAATAATATAATATTATATTATAATATAATTTTATATTATATTATAATATATAATAATATATATTATTATATGCGATAATAATTTGAAAACACTGTCATCACAATGATGACATAATTGCAATATACTGTGTTTCCTTACAACAAGGCATTAACTTTATTATCTAGATGAGTAGGAAAGTTTGTAATTTATTGATTCTTTTGCCCAGTTGCAGAGTATTTATATCATGCTTCACTCACCCATTATAACCATCCACAATCTTTAAGATCCTTTTCTTCATTTCTTCAAAGGGAATATATTCCACATTGGGATTGTGAGAGTCTCTCTCCTCTGGCGCTGAAGCATGAAAATCCTCCATCACTTTATCCAGCTTAAATAAAAAGTATGTTTTGAACTGTAACCATGGGATCCTAAAGGGGATACGTAATATTAGAAAAAGTACAGATAATAAGTAATTATATATATGTTCAGGTCTACAATGTGTGCACAGTTATTAGGTAAGTCTTATTGGATTGTTTTTATAAATCATCATCTACCGTGCTCTTGACTAATCCGAAATGTTAGTAAACCTTAAACATGAATTTTTAAGAAAGCAAAAATGAGGTTTGGGCTTTGTTAGAAGAATATCTATATATGTACAAATATCAGGCAAATATTACTGTGCAGAATTCAACTAAATGAAAAACACATGTTCTCCATCTCTTTTTATTTTCATTGCTTAAGTGAATGAACTCAAAAATCTCTAATAAATATTTCTGACATTTAAAAAAGTGAAACCAGTGGCTAAACAAGCCACATTTCTTTTCGATAATTATTACAAGCCTTTCATGAATGTGTCAGCATCTTGATCTGTTGACAGTCAACTTTTTGTGCACCAAGAACTATAGCCACTTAAATTTCTTTTTTTTGCCCATTTTGCCTAAAAAATAAAGAAACTGCCTAATAATAATGCATACCTTAATACATGGTGTTGACCTCAAGGAGGTCAACACCATGAAGGTGTGTGTATGATGTTTATCATTACACAGATAGACATCATATGCCATATTTAAATCCATTAAGAATTCAAGTTCATCCACCTTGAAGTTAAAAAACTAAGTCTAAAAATGATCTTATGGTCAAAATACTCACTTGTCTATGCCTAATAATTGTGAACACAGTGTAATTGAAAACATAAAGTCTTTATGCTAATTGTGTCAGATTTGCAAGTTCCTATGTACTTACATTGGTTGTCCTGTTTTGGCGACATGACACAGGAATTGCTCTAGAGCGGGACAGGTCTCCTTCTTCCCTCTTTTCTCAAAATCTGTAAACAGTCACAGTGAGTAAAAAGGGTATAACTAATTATTATTAAATTTTATTCAACTGTATAACATGAGCACATCAGAAGATACGGAAAATAAATCTAAAAGACAACAATTATAAGTGTATATCAAAATCTTAAAATAGCATCAAAAAGTTCCTTTAAAACACACACACTATATTTCAGTTGTCTATTTCTGTTAATTGTATTACTTACAGCTGATAAAAACCTTCTATTTAGTTTCCCAGAAATTATTACAAGACCAATAAAAAAAGTAGCCTGAAAATTAGATTTATTCTTCTGAGTTTTAATTTGCTGTTAGCCATAATCACTAAAAAAAATAACAAACATATATTACCAAGAAATATTTACATGAATTTTACTTTTAGGACTGAGTAACTAAAATACATCAACTTTATTGACCGTCAAAAAGCAGCCCGTGAAACTTTTTGAAATTAATTTTACTTTCAAACCACAGCTGCCACACACAACACAAAATGGCATTTGGTTAATAATTTCAACTGCTCTTTTCTTTAGTTATGAAATGGGAAAATATAAATAGCTGAGGGGGAAACACGAATACAAATAGTTACATATTAAAATAACCACATTACTTTCAAATCAAAGTTAGCAGTTTATTGCTAGCAGTGTGTTCCTGAGCTAGCTGTTTACATAACCGTCTCAGATGGTACATAAACGGGTTAAAAGTGTGGAATGTGACGGACTCCTACCAAAAGGTACTTGTAAAGCAGCCAAGCCAAACTAATGATAACACCTCATTGCCTAAGAATATTCTTAACACATTTTTCATAAAAAGCTGCATTTCGTAGAGTAACGTGCGTTACGTAGTTAGCAAATAATACCGATTTATCGTGGAGGAAAAACACTTAATTTAAACATTTTTAGAAAACGAATGATTATTTTTTTCATAAATGTAAACATTGCCTTGAAACGCTTCCAATATCGCGTCGATATCCATAGCTGTGTCCAGTTCTCAGGCAGGAAATGCTTGTTGGTTAGCAGAACAGCTAGCAGGTAGCAATCCAACAAAGCTGCTGGCAGTGCACAACTGCGCATGTCTGCAATTACGTTTGCACTTTTGAGGAAGAGAGATGGAGATCAACAAAGGTCTTTATGCAACTTGGTGTTAAAAATAAATCCGCGTAGTTCAAGAACATCTCGATCCAATAACGCGAATAACTATATTTGCATTTTCAGGCATGTCGTGACTTTGGCAATAGAAGTTTCCAGATCTGTCTGGTGTTTTGTGGGCTGGCGGTTATAGAGCGTCTTTTCTGCTAACTGGGGATTCGACCAATGACTCATCAGCTGGTCTGGGATAAATTTGCCCAGGGAATCTATATATATCTATAAACAACCATAACTCCGAAGAAACGCCTGCGTGGGAATCCTGCTCTATGATAGTTCTCCAACACAAAGTTCTTCGGTTTTCATAGTTAATAATGGCAGTGCCATTAGCTGCCTTACAACTTAGCTCACCACCAACCCTGGAGAAAAACATTCATATCAACGACAGAGATTTAGGAAAAATTTCACACAACACTGAAAATGACGTTCTGCCATTACATTCACCCTGGACTTTCTGGCTTGATAGGTAAGAAAGAATTTAAATTCTCCAAACTGCTTTGTTATAAAACTGTTGTCAGTGACAAGTGAACGAACTCTTGTGAACTGATTAACTCTTTCAAGGAACAAAGAAAAACAGACCGAGAATTTACCTCTGTGGTCCATTTTTTATTATAAGATTATTGGAAAAGGTGGAAAATTTTGTTGTTTTTTTTTTTAAATTTTTTTTTTATATAATATACAACTGTGAGAAATAACAAATATTTTTTTTATATGTTAAACAAAATAACATTACAACAAAAACTGTAATTTTAAACTATTAGTAACTAAATCCAGAAGTAGAAATCAGGTCAGTGTCCGCTTTCATAAGCACGGCATATTGTTCTCAGCTTGCTGAGTCATTGCTGGTGTCTCTGTTCCACTTAAATTTTAGCAACAAAGCTTTTGTGGGTCAAGTTCTTATTAACTGTTAGGGGGAAAAAATAAAAGTCACCTTTTATGTATAATGTTATGTAATCAGAACAGTATTGATTTCAAGCAACATGCTCTATGTGTACATGTTAGTGGAGCATAGGGGAGGCAGTGTTAAAATGGGGTCAGTCCTGTTTACTGGCTTGTCAGTCATCTGACTCCCTCCCACCCTACCGCTGCTCTAATTTATCTGCACAGAGGGCAGCCATGGTATATCTGAAACAAAAAAATTGCAAGGAAAGTCACATTTAAAATAAAATATACTTACAGAAATTTGATTTGTCTTTTTTGGTAAGATCTCTACCAGGTACAACAGCAGCTGAGTGTGAGTCAAACCTGAAGAAAATCTACACAGTGGAGACTGTTCAGGTAAGAAGGCCATTTTTAGTATGTTTCGGTCACAATTTAATCATGTAAGGAAAAAAATTAAGTCTGATTTAGAGTTTTAGTTATTTGCTGTAATAATAAAAGTGTTTTAAGGCCAGTCAGTCATATTTGTTTTGATTGTTGTTGATGTCACACATTAACCTGCTTTCTCTTTTCGCCTTGGAAACGTAACAGAACTTTTGGCGAGTTTACAACAATATCCCAAGTGTTTCCAGCTTGCCTTTGAGATGTAGCTATCATCTGATGAGGGGAGAAAGGAAGCCACTCTGGTGAGTTCTGCTGGCACTGTCAAATTAGTAGCCGTTAGAGAAGACATCTGGTGACCAGACTAGGATACCTATGAGCTATTAGGTTGTGCTGTATGTCAACGTTCCTTAATATGTCGGATATTACTCTGAGTGAAGAAGTATTTTAAGTATCAGTGATGGATGCATTCAGGCTGCGAGAGAGTGAGCTTCATCAGATAGCAGGAAGCGTGAACAGAATACAGACAAGTTTCTCTATGTTATCCTTTCAATCTTTCAACTTTGTCTGCCATGGAATATGTTGGATTTGGAAAAGCTGCCAACCTTTTGGAAATTTTAAGAGTTGAGACCAGGATCTACACAGTTAAGATCAAAATTATTCATACCACTGGCCAATTTAGATTTAGAATTATTTCCTTTCACCCAAGAAGTTTGTTTCAGATAGGAAATGAGACACACATCACTTGACAGTTGACAAAAACCAGAGGCTGGGATATGGGAAAATTTAAAAAAATGATTGGTGCGCTTGTATTTTTACCATGCTTGCCAATATTTGCTCATGTTCCTTCTGGTTTGCATACAGGGAAGAAGAAAGCAATGCTAAAGGTGGTGTTTGGAAAATGAAAGTGCCCAAAGAGTGTACTGTAAGAGAAATAACACTCTTTTACTTAACATGCTAGTTGATTTCTTTGTTTACTAAATCTTTCCTCATATTTACAGTCTTCTGTGTGGAAGGAGTTGCTATTGGCCACAATTGGAGAACAGTTCAGCGATTATTGTGCTTCAGGTAAATGTCTTTGAATAAATAAATTCAATGCTGAAATTAACCGGCTTAAAGTTAATTTATGATTTGAAATGGTGAGTTGTAGCAGTTATTATAATGTCCAGTCCTGTTTTATCCAGTTGGTTTTAATGTGGTCAAATTCAGCATATTACTCACTAAATATCACTTTGTAAAAGCTGTGTAAGGGAAAGAGTTAAAACTTCATAAAAAGGCACACCTAGTGATGATATATAAAGTGCCTTAAAACAGTGTATCGAACAAATTCTAAATACCATTTATTTAATAACAACCTCTAGTCATTTATGTACAATAAATGCACCTGAAGCATGTTAAGACATACTTTTCTTTTCTGTGTTATTAAAAGGGTTGCAGAACATTCATTTGCAATCAGTTACTTCCTTTTCAATATAATGTGACATTAGAGACATAATAGGGAAATGCATGAAAACAAGCCATTTATAAAATTAAGTTAGCTTCATTTACCTAGCAAAACTCAAAACATGCTGTGTAATTTTTACCTAATCTTAGAGCATAAGCAGTATCAATCTTGGGGAACTCAGTGTCTGGTATTTGGACAGATTTTTTTTATATGAACAAACTGTGATCAATCATGTTTTAACTGGGTTACTTCTCTTACATAATACATAACATTTTTCAAAAGTGGATGTTGTTAATGTCTTTATTGCACCATGAGCAGTCTGTCTTATTGTGTGTTTCTATTGCCCCTTTTCCACTTATGTGTACAGGAGATGAGGTAGTTGGGGTCAGCATCAGCGTACGGGACAGAGAAGACATCGTTCAGGTCTGGAATGGGAACGCTTCCTGTGCCGACGAGTCAAACATCTTGGGAAAGATCTACGAGCTCCTCCCTCAGACACCTTTTAAAGCTGTTTTTTATAAACGTGAGTATCTTCTTTCCATTGAACATTGTCTTCTGTTTGTTTTTAATAGTACACTTTTGAGTACTTTGCTTACCTTCTCCTCTAACATCTTCTATTATCTTTAGCACACAAGGAGCACCACGCTTTCGAAGGAGGTCGAACAAGACACTAAATATTTTGCACATCAGATGTTTTCAGTTGTGCAAGAATCTTCTCTGCTGATAAAGTTATTACAGACTACTCAGGTAGACTACAAATTGCTATAGTTCCTCTTAAGTACCTCAATTTAGCACAAGTGTTTTCAATCAGTAGAAATTCATTTCATCTGGGCATCACTGACATTTGCAAAAAAATACAGTTATATCGAGTAGTTTAGTTTTATGGTATCTTCGAATGTATTTCTGTTTTTATTGCACTGTAAAGTTTTATAAGCGCAAAATAGATCTGTCAGTTTTAGATAATCTCTGACATCCAATGTGCCGTTAACCTAGCATAGATCTTTTTGATGTAATTAATGACAGGTACTGCTGATTTGTATTAAATAAATTAGCTAAGATGATACAGCTACATAATACATAGGTGATATGTTCTACAAAATTTCTTTTTGAGTTATATTTAGGAAAATGTTACATGCACTACAGATGGAAATCCTTTGTACATTTCATCTTCCTTGTGTTGGATTTTTGTGCGAAGGAACATGCCATTCTTAGAATAAGTAGCAAAACTCAAAACATGATGTGTAATGTTTACCTAAACTTTATACACAATAATCTCCATGCACAAAACACCTTGATTACATTCTGGGAAATATATGCAATTACTTTTAACTAGTAGAATGTTCTTTGTTGTGGTTGCCATTTTTGCTCTAAATTAAGCACCTTGTTTCAGTTTTTATCTGTGTGTAAGACATCTGATAATCTGATAATTATGTGACATTGTAAAACTGGAGACCAAATACACTTTGGTTTTGTGTCACTTTTTGATGAAATGAGAAGTTTCTCTGCTTGTTTTGCTTTTTTGTAATAGATGGAAATGTTGTTGTCAAAGGGGTTCTCTGTTTTTAATTGACTTCTGTTCAGATTAAAATTCTAACTGATCCTTGGTGAAAAAAAAACTGAGAAACTGTCACAGGAGTTGTTTATATCTTATGTTGCTGGACCTAGGTGTATAAAGTAAAATGAAAAGATCAAAGATTGCTGGTTGCTTCAACACAAAATCTCCTGCAGTTTCTCTGATATTCATAAGTGTGGGTTTCATTCCAAGTACTATGACTAACACTGCATTTTTGTTGCCTACAATCAGGTACAGCAAATGTAATTTGTTTCTGCAGAGCCGTTGAGGACCCTTTAAGACTAAGTTTTCGTTTTCACTTCTCGTATTAAAATATATATCAACAAGAAAAATCATTTTAATACAACACACTTAATCAAACTTAACTTCATTTTGTCTTTGTTAGTAATTCATATGCTCATTCAAATGTACACTGTTGTTAAGAACAATAATGTTCTTGTCCTGCACATATATACTGCTGACAGATGACTACAGATCAAAGATCTTGTAACTGATTGTTGATCTCAAATTGTGCCTTGTTTATTGATTGTTTACGATGTTAAAGTTCTCCCTGTTTGTGGTTTAACTGTGCACCTATTCATGTTTCACTGTTAGATTTCCAAGGTGTTGGAAATGGAAACAATAAAGATTTCTGAACTTTTATTCATTATTGTTTTTAATATTGTGTGAAAAGTTATATATTATATTTGGGATGTTTCCTTTTGAAACCTGGGGGTAGAGGGGATAAAATGAAAACAAAAAAAAAGGGCATTTACACTGAGATGTAGGTAATGTTTTTATATTTATGTGCTTGCTATTTCCAATAGTAAAATAGTACTCCATTTTAAACAGCATCTTCCTTGAAAATGTCTCCCTCTTGTGGTCACATTTTTGTACTTGTGGATAATAAGCATAATAACCAATAATTGCAGAGCAGGATACACTGGATATTATTATTCCGGTGCACCTAAAAATAGATCAATTAGCTGAGCATTTAGTTGTTTATTTTTTTTTTAATAATAATTCTATTTTAGTAAATCAATTAAAAGAGTGAAATGCATATCACTATGTTATACACAATCACAAATTCTGTGAATTTTGATGATTATTGCTCAAGGTAAATGATGCCTAAAATGCAGGTCTCTCTGGAAATCATAACATTGCTTAAGAAAAAAACAAAAAAAGGATTTGTTGGACAGAAATTATGCACGTTGAGGCAATGTCAACTGCTATTGACTTCTCAGCAGTTCAGCAGGCTGTCACTGATACCCAACTCAAGAAGGGTAAGCCACAAAAAGTATCTTGTAAATAAAAAATAATAATAAAAAAGCTGGTTGTTCACATTATGTATCAAAAGGTATTAGTGGAAAGTTTAGTGGAAGAAAAAAATATGATTGAACAAAGTTCATAAGCAAGTAGCATAGCTGAAGCCTCAAGGGGATTGTGAAACAGCCCATTAGAGAGTTTGGGGGCGTTACCACACACAGATGTGTCAAGACCATGGCCTATAACTTGTAATTTTAACTGTCAATTCATTTGTAATTGCTTGGTTTTGTCAGCTTGATGCAGAAATAAAGTCAGAAGAATTTTATCTGGACTAAGAAGGAAAAAAAAGGATTCCATTGTTGCTCAGTGGTGCAAAAATGAAGTAAATTTTGTCTTTCTTTGAAAATCAGTGTCACAGAGTGTGGAGGATCAGTGAAGAGAAAAGAACCCAAGTTGCATGAGGTCCAATGTGACGTTTCCACAATCAGTAATATAGGTGTCACCTCGTGTTGATCCATTGCTGTTTTCTTTTTTTCCAAGTTCAAAGTTAGTGCAGTGGTCTAATAGGAAGATTTACTTCACTTTTCTGACAAGCTTGGTGGAGATGCTGGTTCATTTTCCAGCAGGACTTGAAATCTTCTCACACAACCATTATTTGCTTTAATGATTATGGCTTCACTGTGCTTGGTTAGGCTGGCAAACGGACCAAAATACCATAAAGCATCTGACCATTATTGTCAAGAGATCAATTAAGGACTAGACCCAACAATGTAGATGAGTTGAATGTCACTTTATTCAACATGGGCTTCCTTACCCCAACAGTGCCACAGGTAACCTCTATACCATACCACATTGATACAGTAATTTATCCAAAACAACATTAGCAAAAGATGTCAATATAGGAAAACAAACAAAAGGAAACTATTTGCATCAGTGATTCACGTGGCTGTGTCTGTTATTACACTCTTGTGTTGGTTTTCACATGTTCAAAACTGCTTTTGTTTTCTAAGAGATCATTTAGTTTTTGCTTTGTTCTTGTGTTTTATGAAATGTCTGAACTTGTTAACGTTTTTTTTGTTGTTGTTTTGGTGAATTCAGATATTTATTCATAACCAACGTAATAATTTATTAGCATTTTCTATGCAAACTATCAGCATGTTTTCTATTTTTACTTTTTTTCCCTCACGTTATTCATTTATTTGTTTGTTTATTCAAAAAAGAGGCATTTTAGAAAATTTTATTTTTCCTTATTTTATTACTTCAAAAATCAAACTTAATCGAGACATAATTTATTTATGAACAAATTAACATTTTACACACTGCACGGTAATGTTTGGTTGTGTTATTCTTTTAAATCTATTTATTTAAAGCTATTAAAGAAGAAACATGTTTTATGCAGTGACTTGCGTCAAAAATTTAGAAGTCCTCGTGTTAACATGACGTCACCATTGTTTACTTTTACCCAAACCACGCCCCCGTTAGCAACTTGTGGCTAGCTCGTTACCGAGGAAGGCAGAGAGCGTCGAGGGATCTTCTTCTGACACCACCCAGCGTCAAAGACTGTCCGCTCGCACACATTTCTGTGAGTAAACGACATTATACCCGTTCACTCCCTTATATTGAACGATTACAGGCATGAAAAATGGGTTTATTTTGAAAACCACCTGGAGCCGCAGCGAAGAGGAGAGTGAGAACCGTTTCGTTTGAGCTAACGTCAGGACCCATAATATAGCTTTTGTTAGAGCTGATGTTAACGTGCACGCCACGCGTGGTGTTGATTAAAAACGGCGTTACTGTGAAGCTGCCTCTCATGTATGTTGCTCGGTTGTTTTGTATAGTTGACCTATTAGACTCAAGTGTCAGGGTTTGTCTGGTTATCTAGCTTATGTAAGCTAATGGCTCCAAATCTTAAATGGAAACTCAGAACTGCGGTGGTTGGCGTTAACAGACATCGGATGTGATCGTGTCGCCTCAAGGCAAATTAAAGATAATAACATTACAATAACACAGTGCAGGTGACATCTTCTACTGGTCATTTCTAAGTTTAAGTACTTCGTTGTAGCTGCTGCGAGTGAAATGGCTGCACTTAGTTCAAATTCAGAACGCAGTTAGCTGTAACGTTTGGTTAATTTTGGATATTACAGTCCTTAATTGTTCCAGTATTATAACTGTAATTGAGTGTTGTATTGTTTGTTTTTCCACGGTGGGTCTGTTTAATTTAATTTTTAATTGGCGATCCATATCCTATAAAAGTGTGAGAGTACATATAAAATGAAAATAAGGAACACAGCAGAAATTAAAAATACTGACAAATAAATAAAACCACTGGACTGAAGAATTAATTGTGGCTTAATTAGCTGCATTCAGAAGCATAATCTATCACACGTACAAATTTAAAACATTGAGTTAAGTCTGAGGAAGATATGCAACAATTATGCTGTTTCTGACCGATTTGCATTTTTCTTACTCCTGTAACAACGCGAGCACATATGAGAATCAATGTGCTGCAGGTGGTTTCCCTGAGATAATAGTTCTCAATCTTTTAGAAAATGGAGATATTACAAGATTTCTCCATTTAAAATAAGCATGTCCCAGAAAATCATCAGATTTCCCCATTGAGCTTAAAAAAAAAGAAGCTAGCTGAAATACATGCTGTTGGTTAAAGCATTTTCTGGTCAAAAAAGACTTAAATGAATAGGGGGGAAAGTCTGATTTTGTCAGTATTTGAGCATTTGATTACTGATCAAAGCCAATCAACAAATCATGTTTAAAAAAAATTGCTCCATTTATTGGTGCATCTCTAATCTGAGAATCATGCTCTTTTTAGCTTGGTGTTCAAAATCATTGTTATTACAACTTAAAGTGTTTCATTTAAGCAAAAATAAAATCCAAACCTTGAAAAGTTACAACTTTGTTTGAAAAAAAATATGATGTGCTTTTTTTTTATAAGATAAACCTGATGAACAACCAGATAACATTTGTATTACTTTCAGAATGAGGTGGTTGAGAAAGTTTACAGTTTTGCCCTTACGCTCAGCTTTCCCCTCCAGCCTTCTTTTAAAAAACTCTACAGGAAACTCTGCCCTTTGTCTTCCAAACTAATCCTGATCCCGGGAGCTAAAATAAACAGTGCAGACGTTACCAGCCCCTGCCTGTTTTCAACAGATTTTAGCTTTAGTTGGCCATTACTGGAAGCTCAGAGGTACAAGTGATGTCTTGAGCATGGATGACACATCTCTAGAGCTAGACATAACTTGTTGCTGATTAGTCATCATTTTTCACCTTTTTTGTTTGATTTTAATTTTCTTTTTACTCATTGCGGACTCTTGGCCTTCGATTTATCACAGCATATGCAGCGCAGTCTAATCTGATGTTCTCTAACTGTTGCCTCTCAGTCGTGCGTATAAGATTGATTTGATTCGAAGATTAATCTCAAAATGTCGAGCTCTCAAGCATGTTAGGCGCTTGATTTCTCTGCTGCTTTCCTTCTCCTTATGCTTTTTGTTTGCCTTCTTTATTTACCTTTGTTTATGCTGCTGAGCTTTTTACTCAAACACTCCCAAGCTGTATACATAAAAGCCTACTTGTGCATTGTGCTACCTGCCACAGCCGTTTATCGCACCACCTGGTTAATGGTAAATTGTTCCAGAAGGAAGATATGTTTGCACATAAACACGGACCCAGGGCCCCTGTGTTTACAGTAGTCATGGCAGCACTTGGTTATTCAACAAATAGATTTAACATCTTCCTCTCTGACTAGTGGTAGAGTGTGTTTGTATTACTGGGTTGGGCCGCAGAAGCGAACTTCTCAACTTTTAGTGCTTTTCTCTCGTGTACCCACCATGCTGTGACGCTCATTTCAGCCGCTGCTGATTCTTTATTTTTTTCCTGAAGAATGAATTTCTTATCACCGTGTGAAGTTATTTCGTTGAAAGCAGCCAACCATGTATGTTTTCAGCATTCTGTCATTCCTCGGTGGCTTCATCGAGTGACTTTCACTTCTTTCCTATTTTCCTCTCTCTGTTTTTGCAGGCCAGTGAAGTCCAGATGCATGAGTCCCAGTCAGATCCAGCAGGACACACCATACAAGCAATCCACATAGAAAGCAGAAATCCTTCTGAGAATGAGAGTCGAGTGAAGAGCAGCCAGACTTCTCCTCCAGAGGTCGCAGGGGTCAGTTGTCCGCACTGGCGTTCATTCAGTCCATCAGACTTAGCTTTACAAATAACAACTAGAGATGCGTCGATCAGGCCGACACCGATTCAAATCATTTTTATTTGTTGATTTACTTCTTGATGCATTCTTAGTTTTGATACATTCGCATTGGGGAAATAAACATCTGGTTTTCAGTATTCGACCTGACGATCGTTGATCAGAGCCAATTCTGAAAAAAATAGTCAAATTCCAAATCAGCCGATTGATTGGCGTACTTATAAAAAAATATATATATTTTACAGATCTTTTTTTGAAATTTCCAACAATTCATCCTCCAAAACAATTTGCTTTAATGTGTTTTCTACAGATGCATAGATCAGTCTTTTCCTGGCTGGTATGATTTCCACATTTATTTAAGGTCTGACTTGCTGATTCCAGTTTTCATCCAATTTTAATTTTAGAATTAAAATAAAAAGGTTCTGCATTCTTTTTTCTTTAAAATATTGTTTGTAGCTGCGTTAGATTATCTGGACTAAACCCAAACAGAGCGCACATGCTTTTAGTTATAGGCGTATACGTGTAAGAAGTCCTGGGAGTTTCTCGGCTTCATGGGTTTCATGAATGGAAGAAAAGCAAATTGGATTTTTCAGTGTCGAACCGTCACCGATCAGAGCTGATATTCTGATCTCTGGCTGCTTGATTGGCGAATAAAAGACATTTGACTGACAAAAGAAAGAGAACAAACGTGTTGTTACAGCTGCAAATGATGACCTCGATATTTTTCATGACATCATTCTGCAGTGAGGGGTTCTGTTACTTTGTAACACTAGATAGGTGTAAGGAGACATGGATAAACATTTATCTCCACTTCAGCAGATCCAGATGCTTCCCCCACCCACTAAAGCGTGAATAGATTTGTTTCATTTGAACCATATCCAAGCACCACAGTTTTTTTTGTTTTGTTTGTTATTTTTTTTACCCAATACCCGTACACTTAGATAATTTTAATGAGTCTTCAAACCTTTCTGTTTTCTTGTCTGTGTTTCTCAGCTTCTTCACGGTGAAAGAGAGTGCATCGAATAGGTTTTGGGGGAGAGGGCGTGTGTGTGTGTGTGTGTGTGTGTGTGGAGCTGAGGTTTAGAAGAGGAGGGGGGAGCTCGGCTCCTGCCGGGTGGAGGGATCAGTGTTATATTGTTAGGTCTGTTTACGCTCGCGTCACGTGGAAAAGCTGGGTTAGATTTTCATAGTTGCCGAGAAGTATTTCAGAAACCTTCCAATGGAGACTTTCAGGTTTGTTCTGTTCTAGCATATAGAGCCAGACTTTTGTAATTAGTTGCTTTAGTGTCTATGTTTTTTTGTTGTTTTTTTTGCATAAGAGTGATGTTTGGATTTTTCAGCAAGTGCATGTGTTGTTTTTTTTTTTAACACAGCACAGCAGTAAGAATCGGTTCTGGAATGAGAAGCTTATTGTTTGTTTGTTTGTGTTTTTTTTCTCCTGCATGTTTTTAGCATTTCCCTCTGCTGTCAGTCTTTTCTCAAAAGAGTTCACAAGACCAGTCTTGCGGGAACATATCTGTGTTTACACTCAGTTGCTCACTGGTATGACTTTCAACAATAACAACAACAGAAGATGTTTGGACTTGCACGCTGCCATAGCAACGGGGATTAGGCGAAGGCTGTTGTTGTGTTGATGGTGTCCATAGAAAAAAATAGAGGGGGCCAACTGGCTCTGTCCGTGGGATGGACCTGCCTTTTTTCTTTTCTTTTTTCCTTTCATTGCTTTAGTGGCCATTCTGCAGCACGCAGTTTCATAAGAAAGGGCAAACCAGGAGGCAGTCCTCTGTTATTGTTAGCCCAAAGCCTGTGTGAAATTCTCTGTCAGTTTGTTTACCCGACTCCAAACAGACTGTGCCTTTGGAGAGGAATGTTTGTTTGTGGTTCAAACCTTAATTAAAATACGAATCTCAAGTTCTGTTTTCGTAAACAGGCTCTGTGTGCTTTTTTTATTCATTATTTATATCTCTGTGCCATTTTGATTCCTCAGTTTATGTTTACCATAAACAACTCCTGAGCTGTGAAGCTGACAGCAAGGGGGACGGTTGAGGGGCGGGGGTGAGGCGGGCTGGGGGGGTTTGATAATTGCTCCGACTAGAAGAAGAAGAAGAAGATGATGTTGTTTTTCGGGTTCTGGCTGCTGTTGGTGTTGTTGTTGTTGTTTTCGCTGGAGTTATAATTCCCCTGAGCCATCCTGTGTTTTGGTTGTTTTTGTATTTCTGCTGCTGTTTTTAGCAGTAATGTCAGAACCACTCGGGTCACGTTGCAAAGTTGAACTGAGAATTATAGAAAGAATTTAATAACAGGTGGTTAGGCAAGAATAACAGCTTATTTTTCCTGAGTGGCGCTGTGTTTAATTATACATGGTTCAGTAGTTTTTTGTTTTTTTTATTAAGCTGATTTGAGCTTGAGATTATTACTGAATGATAACATTTAGAAAAAAATATCCTTTGACCGAATTGACACTAAAACTAAAACAAAAATGTATTCCATGATCTAATGCTTTAAGTTGTAATTAAGATAAGAGTGTCTTTCTGGAAAGTGTTTTTTTTGTTGTTTTTTTTTTCAAACAGTTGACGGCAACAAGTGTGGGAGGGGCAGCACTCTAGTGTCCAAAAACAACACTGAAAGCCATTGCATCTAATTTAAAAACGAGTTCAAACCAGAAGAGATTTATAGCTGAAATTTAGAAATTTAATTATCCAAGCCTAATGACCAAAAAGTGAAGAACTCAAGGATGCACTGACATAGATATATTAGATATTTTCATCCCAACAAACATGGTTTGACTGAAAATCCTGCTCACGTCTCCTTACGCCTATCAAATGTAGTGTTGTAAAGTAACAGAACCAGTCCCTCCAGAATATCAGGAAAAATATCAGGAATATTGGTGTTGAGATGTTTAGTAGAGGACGGATAGTTATCATACCATCCTCTGTTACCCTGATAAATGTTTAGAGTTTTGATCCAGACTGAAGTTGACAAGTTTTAACTTAAAAAAGCAGAAAAATATAGTGATGCATCAATGTAATTGAGTGAACTCTTATGTTTTTTATGTAGTTAATTTTCTGCAAGAATGAAATAGTTTAAAAGACTTATGCAGGAAAAGGCTACAAGCTTACTACATGCTTAAGCTTGTAGTAATTGTTTTGATGTAGTAAAAAAAAATACGATTAAAGTAAAATTTCAATCAAGAGATTGATACAAAAATATTGCTAAAATAATGACCATATCAAGGGAAAAAAAAACATTCAGTTACAAAAATGTCCATAATGATGCATGATTCCTAGAAAGTAATGCTGTTATTAGGCCATTATTTATTTATGCTTTACTTATATTTCACCAATTACCTCCTGTAATAATGTGGGTCCCGTTTGGTCTTAATTTAGTTTTAGTTAAATTTGGTTGACTCACTGTGAGGAATGTTACTTTGTGTTCGGTCTGAACTCTGTATCCTCTGTTTCTTATCTTTTAACCTTTTAGCCATAAAAGCAGCAACAAAGATAAAGTTGTATTTTTATACTTCACTCTCTTCTAAGGCATGCACAGTTTTGTTTACACAGTGCATAAGGATGAAGGGTGCAAAACTCGAGGATATTTTAAAATCAGCGTTATGCTGTGATTTGTGTTTTAACATATTCTCCTATTGAAACATCTGATATGTTTTTGTTTAAGTACAAGAACCTGCAGGAACCTTCAGGTTGTTTTATACACACAAACTATACAAATCAGAGCCATTGGTATCGAAGATGACCATTCTTAACTGCATACACAGAAAAATAGCTCAGTTATCTAGCAGCTGATAGAATTTTTTTTTTCGATTAACCAAATATACTTGCATTTGCTAGTTAGCCATTTAAGTGTGACCAGCCGATTTCATTGTTGATTGATTAAAAATTTTTTGGATTGGACAAACGTGCGTTTTTTTTGTCTGTAGAGGCACAAATTTTAATCCAACAGGAAATAAAAAAGTTATTTCAGAATTATCTTGTTTTAAGTAACCAAACACTTGTCTCCTATCGTTTTCTGAATTTTAACGTACTCATACGAAGGACGTGCTGGTAGTCAATCCATCAATTCACCAAAAATGGAGGAAGCTCTTAGTTTTGATGCGTTGGATGGACTTGGAAAGATTTTACTGTCATAGAAGAGCCCATCAAATTGTTGGATTCTGATTTATGCCGCTCTAGTTGGTAATGATCCATCTTTAGGTAAATCATTGCAGCAGATTATGGATGAAATTGAAGCAGCTGTTGGGTCAAAATCCAAGCCTACAAATTCCCTGCTCACTGAACTGACATCCAGAAAAGTATTGTCCTCCAGAAAGTGCCTGACTTGACTTGATGAACCTGAATATCTGGTTCTCAGTGAGCATCCTTAAAAAGTGTTAAATTCATGAATATAAAATTGAGACCTTAAATAATCACAGATTTTAAATTTTGTCTTGACTATGTATGTTTTTTCTTATGGGATGTTTATATCAGGCAAAAGTTTGAGTCACACACAGACATTTTCATTCACTGCATTCTTTGCCTTGAGGCAATTAAGCCCACCAGGAACAAGTTAAATAATTGCCGCTAATACTTTCTAACTGACTTTTTTGCATCTATAAATTTATTGGCTGGACGACATTCGCAAAAAAAGGCACTAGTTTTCTTTTGCGTCTATGATGGGTGTGTAAATTTATCATCAGTTGATCGAGATGACCCACATTCTTTGAAAACGTTTGACACTGCGAGGGTTGCCATGTGAGAAGCACAAAGCCAAGAGCCACAAAAAGATCACCGAAATTTCACTGTTTTGGTCCCCTGAAAAAAAACACACAAAAAAACAATTGCATTTCTTTTTTACATTTTTGTTGTGATATAGGACTTAAATTTAATTCATAATGGTCTTAAAACATCTTAAATTTGAGTTGGTGGAACCTGGTAAAGAAAAAAAGGCATACGTCCCGTTTAAAGGCTCCCGCCCTTTTTCTTTCTCAGAAACAATTAATGACTCCTCTCCCTCCATTTCTGGGAAAGACTTTAGCCAGTCTGATCTTCTCTCCTTTGATGATGAAGGTTCCAGCGTCGTTGTCGATGATGACCCCGCCTGCCGAAGCTCCGCAGCCACTGCAGCAGGCACCACAGCAGCCCGTCCTCAGTCCTCAGCAGATCCAGGTGCTAGTCCAGCAGCAGAAGGCGCTCATGTTACACCAGGTAACGGCACGACTAGCTCATTTCATACGCCACATTTAACACAGGCCCTGTGCCCGTGTCATTCTAACATTATTAATATGTCTGCAGCAACAAATCCAGGAGGTCTTCAAGAATCAGCAAGAGCAGATAAATATGCAGCTTTTGCAACAGAAGAATGCCGGGATAGTTACTCAAGAGGTAACTTGCAGAAATACTCTGTACGTCAGGGAAGTAATTAAATGGGACTGCTTTGACTTGTGGTTATTAACTGAACACTGAATGTTGTGTAAATACAGAGTACAGAAAGCTCCTGTTTCTTAGCCCAACAGAGAATATTTGTGGAAAGTTTAATCCCTGATCGTCTGTCGCAGCTTACAGCCCAGCAGATCGCCATCCAGCAGCAGCTGCTTCAGGTGCAGCAGCAGCATCTCCTCAACCTGCAGAGGCAAGGCCTGCTGTCTGTGCTTCCCAGCACCCCCACTGTAACTCCAGGTATGATGCATGGCACGGTCTCACGTCTGCCCTTTGTTACTCACACTATGAAGGAAGTTAAATTTAAAAAGAAACTTTCTGTGGCGGAATTAAATCAAGTTCAGTTTCAAAAACTAGAACTTTTTAGAGAGTCTACTCAGGTTAGATTTTGCTAAGAAAACAGCTAAGTGTTTATCTTTAATTGTTTGGGTTACTGAAGCTGTCTTCTTAGACACAAATGAAAATAGAAAGGAAAACAGACTGAAAACAGTCTGTACAAACCTGCATCATTAACATATTTTGAGTTGAAATCATTGGAGCGCCCCCAGGTTTGACTGTGCTGCATGTAGGCTGCTGTATAACCGGAACAACAGCCTCAGGACTCTGTTAGGACATTTAGCATTTCAACTGAGTTTATTTATGTTTACCATAGGTTTTGATTAAAATTCTAAATATGAATTCTTTAAGCTGATTGGAAAGACCCCAGGCTAATTATGTAGAGATCTTTTGCTCAAAATGCACCGTTTGGCCTCCTGTTGAATATAAAATGGAATTTATGCCCACATATTCTTTTCTCTGTATGTCTGAATGATTCAAACTCAAAATATAGCAGATAAATTGGAAATATATAAGTTGGATTACCTACTTTTTTTTTTACATTTGACTGTAACTTGTTTTTAAAACACATTTGTAATATTTTGAATATAATTGCAGTTTTTTAAATCCAAACCAACTTTGAGAACAAGTGAGGGAGACATATAGGAGCGGTGGGATCCAGGATAGTTTAGCAGGGGGCGCCATTGATCAAACCAATAAACTTCTAATGACACTTCTGATGTCATGGCGCCTCGTGTGGAACAGATCTTCATCTGAGCTTCACTCAGATGACTTGTAGTGAAGCTGCATATATCTCTAAGGATGTCTCTGTCTATTTGTGACTCTTCAGGGTGTGAAAATGGCAGCGTCCTCTCTCCTGGTGGAGATATCCGAGAGTCTTCCAGCCAATCGGCCACCAACGGTCATCACACCCTGCTGAAGAGGAAAGAAAGGTTTACAGTTTACTGCTTTCTGTTTCTGGTTGCTCATGTTTGTATGTATTCTTGAAAGGTTCCATTGATAGCTGACTTTTGCGTTTTGTGCAGTGGGTCACAGGAGGAAAGCCCCCAGAACAGCCATCCTCTGTATGGAAACGGCATGTGCAAATGGCCAGGCTGTGAAACTGTTTTTGGAGACTTTCAGGCATTCATGAAGTGAGTACATATAACAATTAAATTAGCATTGACGCTAACGAATAGAACATTTAATGTATTAAATCTCCTTCTAGTTGCCCAACTTTACAATTAGTCAGCGTCCTCTGACTAATTAACATTTAAACATATTTGTTTATGTCCAGACATTTGAACAGCGACCACACACTTGACGACAAGAGTACGGCGCAGTGCCGTGTGCAGATGCAGGTTGTTCAACAGCTGGAGCTGCAGGTATGGAGAGCGCTGGTGTCTTTCTCAAACAAACAAAAAATCTATGAATCATCTTCGGTTTACCAGAATTATCTTTGCGTGTTATACTTTCATAAAACTAAAATGTCGGTGAGGAGTTGTGAAAAGACAGCTCTGTCAAAGTAAATGTGGATGTGTTTGTAGTTCTGCTGTGTTTTTTGCACCCTCCCTGGAAGCAGAGGTGTTGTGTTTGGATAATTACAGCGCTCAGGATGACACATTGAACGCCATGTAACTAAAACTGTGAATTCACCAACCAACCTCACGCTCTATTTCGGTCCTCCATCTAACACAGCTGAAGAAAGACAAGGAGCGACTGCAAGCTATGATGGCTCATCTCAAATCGTCTGAACCCAAACCTGCAGCTCAGCCCGTGAGTTCTCATTTTCCATTTACTCTTTTTGCAAACATCTTCCGCTTGGCTTGTAGATAACACATTTTTTGTGGGTTTTTTTTTTTTGTGTGTGCGCGCAGGTGAATCTGGCGTCTAATGTGTCTTTCACCCCGGTGACATTGCCCAAAGCCCCTCCTCCTATGAGTCTTTCTCAGAGTGCCACAGCCCCCTCCACGCCCCTCACACCGCTCTCTGACTCGCCGTCAGTCCTCACCCCCAACAGCTTGTTCACCAGCACTCCTGTACGGAGGCGATACAGCCGCTCTGTGAGCCAAGGTACCAAACACATCAGGAATATTTGCAGGATTTACAGCGCTTTGCAAAACTTTGATACCAGTTGACCTTTACAACATTACAACCATATGAACTTCATTGTGTTTTACCGGGACACTCGAGACACAATAAGTAGTGCATAATCATGAGGCTTTTTGCAAATGAAGACCTGAAAACTGTGATGAGCATTTCTATTTATTTCCCTTTCTTAAAATCTAATGATACCAACAAGATGTCGACTTGAAATAAACTTAAAATAACTTCTAACGGTTTAGATCAAAGCATATTCCTGTGTTTGAAAGTTTAGACCCAAATCGTGTTAGAAATCTGTGGTAAAACTTGAAATGAATTCATGCAGCGCAATCGGTAAAAAAAAAAAGTGAAAGTTGAATAATCTTGTATTTGTAAGAAAAAATTCAAAACATTGTACTCTTTTTATTCCACGCTATAATTATGTGCTGCTTTGCCTTGGTTTGTCACGTAAAATCTCAATAAATTACTCTGAAGTTTGTGGTTGTAACATGACAATATTTACACAAGCGCAATGTGTACAGATACAGTACATTGCATGGCATTTTAAATACCTTATTTGAAAGAACGGTTTCTATTTGTTGCATCTTTTTCTTCTATTAAGTTCACAAACATATTTTTTATGCTTTTTTTTACAGATATTATTGATAATAAAGAGTTCTACCTGAGCACAGAGGTTAGACCTCCATTTACATATGCGTCCCTCATAAGACAGGTAACACGTCCTGGTTATATGTACTACATAACTCTTCAATATTTTGTTTGTTTTCAGCTTTCTTTTGCATAGCTCCATAACTCGGTCACTGTAAAAACAGTATCTCTGACTCCCTTTTTATCTGTTTCAGGCTATATTTGAATCGCCTCGCAATCAGCTGACGTTAAACGAAATCTACAACTGGTTCACCAGGAACTTTGCATATTTCAGGCGCAATGCAGCTACTTGGAAGGTATCCATAACATCACACATTTAAAAATGAGAACATAAAAAAATCTCATTGTATTTAAATTAGAGATGGGTATTTATCGTATCGTTTATCATTTATCATGATAAATTTGTAATTGTAAGATTTTAATTCATCGATGTCACAAAAAATTTCAGTTAATGACATTTAAAAGCTCTTAAAACTATTTATCCGTATTGTTGGGATTGTAATTTTTACTGCATTTTTCTCCACTGTTTGTTCAGTAGAAGTGTATCAATAAGTATAAATAAATTTTAAAATATGATGAAATGCTGTTACTGTGTGCATTTTAGTGATGCTAATCAACCTACAGAAGCTTATTACAAATGGGAATGTTGTTCAAGAGCAGTATTTGTGTTTGTGGGACTACAATCGATGTGACACACTGTATATTACCACTAAATATTGGGATAACACTTTTAAGTCCATATCCCCCGCAACTAATTTCCATTTAGTCGTCATTTACATGAGATTTGTGTAACGGCACAAGGTGTTTCTTGAATCTTCCAGAATGCTGTCAGACACAACCTCAGTCTGCATAAATGCTTTGTGCGCCTGGAGAACGTGAAGGGAGCCGTGTGGACGGTAGACGAGATCGAGTTCCACCGACGGCGGCCTCAGAAGGCTGCTGGTAACGGGTATGTACACTGTAGACAGTAAGACAGGACGCTGTGTACTTTCCCATCTTACTAGACGTCAGGTGGCCGACATCAAAGAACTTGACCTTGTCACTCCGCCTCACGAGTGCCTGCAATATTTACTGTAAGCAAGCGTTGAAGCTAAGAAGCCCCAGGGGTTTGCTTTTCTAGCATCGCGTATATTTGTTGTGTTTGTGTAGCAAAATTAAGGACACCGAAGGGCATCTTGACATCTTTAAATAAAATATGACAACAGCAACACCGTAAACAGCTCAGTGAAGGTGAAAGATTTACAGTATATTTGATTTAAATCAAGTCAGTGCCGGTACAGAAAGGGTCATTGATGACTTCTGCTAGATAAATCATTGGGAAGTGACAGGCAGTCTGATCTATGTTTCACAAAGAAATAAATGTAGATTTAAAAAAAACTTTAATCCTTGTAATAAACCAAGATTTTATGCTCTTTTTTTTTTCTTTGTTTTTTTTAATGTGTTGTGCGTCACAAAATTAAGGATTGGGTTATTAAAAAAGCATAACTGCTATTTAGATATCCTTTGCCCACATTTGAAATTCAAAATGAAAGAGAACTGACTACTAAAGTGATTTTTAAAACTCTCTTTGGATTTTTGCCGGGTTTTTTTGTTTGGGAAATTACAGAGAAAAAAAATGTCTCAACTAAAATCTAATATGCCAAAATAGTATTGTTAGCTCTTCACTCACTGCTTTAAAAATCCAGAGCTTGAGATATTTTAGATTTTCTTTTTAAAGTGATTACATTAAAAGCCTAGTTGTGGATGCATTCATGTTACATAAACGTTTGAAAAAAGGCATGTAAGAAATTTCAGTTTTTTGAAGAACCTCAGAAACATCTACGTTCTCTTAGCCATTTCCTGAGTATGAGGGTCAACATTGACCTGCCTTAATGGAATGGCACATATTCTCTGCTGCTTTCCTCTCACTGACTAAATGTACTCAAATAAAGGATTTCAGATTTTTCTTAAATTCACAGTGAGCCAAAAGTACATTTATTTCTCTTGTTTTTCTATGTCTTTCCATCTAATCATTGCTTTGTCTTTACATATGAAATGTAGATATATTTGTAGCTAATTTTTAAATAATGAGACTCAGTATGCATCTGCTTTACTAGGATGGCAGGTTATGTCGTCTTTCCTATTTTGAGGAGTGGCAGAAACAGTGAATTCCAATGAATCTAGAGGGTGCAGTAATATTTTCCCATTTGGCTGCAACTAATTAATATATAACGTCTTTTGCACATTCTTGCCAATAGATCTCTGCTGAAGAACTCTCAAAGTCGCCAGAGCTTGCCCGGGTCTGCTCTTCAGGTGAGAGATACGATCTCAAGCTTTGTTTTTTATTTTTTTCCATTTTAAAATCTTAGTATTATGGAAGATGAAGCTAAAAGTTGGCATGTTTGAGACACTTAATGCCACTTTCCCCCTCTCAGAATGCTGGTCTTGATGGAAACAGCTGCCTGTACAACCCGGCCTCAATAGGTAGCATCGCGCTGCACTCGCTGCCTCACGTTCTCCAGGAGCAGATGAACGGAGCGCTGGCTAACGGATGTGGCTACCAAAGTGACAGCAGCACAACACAGTCTCCTCCTCAAGCTTTGTAAGTTCTCCCTTTCCCCACCTTCTCCGTTGCGTTCCTCCCCGCTGGTTTGAAACGTCAGTACTGACAGCGCGTCCTCTCCTTAGTATTAAAGAAGAGCAGGAGGATGAGGAGATCAGCGAAAACTATCCCTACGAGTCTCCGGAGAGCACAGACGAGCACGGCCACAGCCCCGAAATGCTCCAGGAGGAAATCAACGGCAGCCCGGAGAGGTCCGAGCTTCATTTCGATCGTGTGCCTTCTCTCTGACGATTAGGTCCAGCTTCTCCACGGCGACGCCAAATGTCTCACAACATGTGTGAAGTGGCATTCCAGAAAGCAGCGGCTTCATCTATGTAACCAAACACTCTGTCCTTTAGAGTTTTGTTTTCCTTCTTTTTTTTATTATTATTATTATTATAAAAATTTTGGAGCATTAGTTTTTGTTTGGTAATCTAGCTCTCAGCTGTTTTTGTACAGGTGATTGAGATCACAATAAGACGTTTGTGAAACTGTTTGTGATTTTTCTCATTTTATACAGTTTATCTCTTCACAATAAAAAAAAGACCATGATGAGAGAAGCCAAAGGAAAGGGAACACAAATAGTTAGCACTTAACAATAAAAGTTCCCTTGTTTTAATTGCAGCTTTGTGCTGTGATGGGGCCACACTACCTGATTTTATTTTTAGTAATCATTATATATAAAGATTTGTAGAGGACATAAGAAAAATGTTGCTATAAAAATGAAAATGTTCACTGCCAAAATGATCTGTTTGTATTCAAGGTATAATCGATCCAGCTGATCAAAAGAATACACTGCTTCTTTATATTTAAGTTTTTCACCCTTTCAAGAACATTACATTATATAATAGATTTTATCATTATTGTAAACCAATGCATCTCTATGTATATTAAATTGCTCATGATCTATGTGAAATTATGTCTGTGTGATTTTTGTAATTTAGTCCTAGATTGTTGTTCATGCAAATGTTACAGTTTATTAAATCTAATAAGCTCATTTAGATTATAACATATACTAAAATTATTTTTAGAGAGCATATCAAATTGAACATGTCTAATTCAGATATTATATGGACTCCTATTTGATCGATGAATCAAATATGTTTTTGCATACATAATCATGTAGTGAGATTACACGTAAATTAAATTATGTGTAATTCAGTTGATCAGATGCCAATTGGAAAAAAACCCATCTAAAATCGTCCAGCCTGTTCCATTGAGTTGAGTCGCTCTTACAAAAACAAAACTGCAACAGAACTAGGTTCAGAATTCACATCTGGTGCAGCTGGATGGAGATTTAAGGAAAGGGAAAAAAAACAAGCACAGAGTTTAGATTTCTTTATATGGGAAAGAAAAGCAAAGAGAATGAAGTTATTTATTCAGATTTACAAGTTTAAAACAGTGATTTAACTGTATTTATAAATGCACCAAATTATAAGTTAAGGCAATTTTATTCATGTTGGACCATTCACACACAAGGCAATCAGAAATGCCTCACAGGACATCAAAGGAAAGGTAAATATAATAAAGCACCAGCATGAAGGCATGGCATAAAAGAAACAACTGTTTCAAAAAGTTCATAAGTCAAATTTTGTAATCAAAATCTGCAGTAAACACAACAAAAATTCTATCAACCTTCATTTGACCAAGGTAAAACTCTTTGAGATCAAAGATCTCTTTCACAAAAGACAACACAGTTAAACAGTTAGTTGCAAAAAACAGTACAATATCAATAACATCATTAAATAAAAATCGGTCTCCTAAAGTCAGTGTAAACAGTGGAAAATAGGCTTTGTTTCTGCTAAATTATGTATTAAAAATGCCTTCTGTCCTGATTTAAAAGAGCCAACAGTTTTCAGATAGATTGTTCCAGATATGAGGGACATCAAAAACTAAATGCTGCCTCTGCTTGTTCCCTTCTGGTCCAGGTCACCACAAGCAAGCAGCTCTTTGAAAACCTGACACATTTACACGGTGCATACTTGACAACCTATATGGAAATGCATTTTGGTGGAAGACCATGTACTGCTCTAAGACCAGTAGCAGATTTTTAAAAAAGTGACAAGAAACCACTTCATCCATTTTCCTATTGGTCAGGACTCCAGCAACAGAATTTAGAATGGGCTGCAGATGCCTGATTAACTTTTTACGACCTGTAAATACACTGTTGCAGACAGCCCAAAGTCAGTTTTCATCTTCTTCCAAAATTCCATTAAAAATACACACATCAACCTATTAAAACAGAATGTAGAGGAAGGGATGTAAGTCCATTTATACCCAATACACTCACTTATTCAACCACAAAGGTCACAGAGCGGATGTGGATGAGAAAACTCATCCATTCAGACATTTTTTAATTCAGTATCTCCACTCTTATAAATTCACATGCTTGTAATAAAGTCTTAATAAACCCTGAGCACAAAGAACAAGTACTGTAATACACGCCTGTGCGGTTTGCTGGAGCGCTAAGTGGGGAGGGGGGTTACTGTACTTTTAGCTGTGATCATGTTCACTGGCATCCTGTAAGTCGCCTCAAGAAGCAAAGCGGGTACATGTGAAGGTAGCGACTCTGGAAACATGAATTCAAGCAACACCAGCTGTTCAGAGCTAACAGAGTTCAATCTGGTCCAAGTGAATGGAACGTGGACTCGTCACACTGGACAGTGCCAAGACAAGGAGGGAAAACTTTCAGATGCTAAAATGTAAGTATATGGTGAATGAAAATGATTTGTGTATAAACTGTACCTACAGTGGATATTGACGGTCAGGTTACAAGAAGGTCACAGTATTGATGTTGATCTTAGTAAATAAAAACACTGTCCCTTCTAAGTTATGATCATCTTTCCTTCATAAAGTATGTCTGTGTTACATTTAGTTTATGTTCAAGCCCACTGTAAGCAGACAGTACACCCTCATATCTACAGTAGTCAAGTCCATGGACAGAGTGAGTGGAAATAACTTTCTATTTTAGGCTGTTGCACCATGTTAAACATCTACAGCACTGCCAGAAGAGAGCAGTTTCCATGTTAATGATGCAAGACTTTTTTTTTATTTAAGTGAGATTGTTGAAAATGATGCATATTTTGGTTACAAAACCCTAGATTTAGCAGTTCCCCATATAAACAATTTATACAGTGCTATAAAAAGTTTTGAGCCAACATTCGCCGCTCATATTTCGTTTCCAAATCATCAGACTTCACTAAAAGCCTTTAATGGTTCTGATAACAATTTCTTGAGATTTTCTGCAGATCTTTTGAAGTTTTTCTTTGAACACCTTAACTAACTAAACTGAAAGAATAAAATAATATTAAATCGACAGAAAAGAGAAAATTACTCCATTTTCAGTTGGATTCACAGACAATCCAAAAAATAAAGTTTTTTAAAATTATTAACATTATATTTTAGGTTGAATCTATAAAGAGAAAAACAATACCACACAATGACAAAAATAACTATCTTGTGTTGGGACTTTGTTGGATCCTTTGTCTTTTTTCCCCAGAGATGTGACTTCCACATAATATTCATCTAGTAAATCTGTTTTAGGCCTGATCCCTACTTACATGACTGTTTTATTCATTGCCAAGCAGACATTGCACAAAATATTACCAGGTACAAAAACTGAATGGAAATTGAATTGATTAAGAACCACATTCAAATAAAAACAGAAACAAAAACATCTGTGCATTAAACCTACATTTTGGATTCAGAGACAAAGTATTTGAAGGAATAATATGCCCCTTTAAAAATCCTTTTAAGTACTGTTCCGCTATCACTGTTTCTCTGTATCACTCTTGCATGAAAAAGCTTAAATTAATAGTAAATACAACATATAAAATGTAGTTTTGATTGTAACATAATGCCAAACACTAAATCAATTCTTCTTTTTGTTACTTTGGTGTGAATTACGTTCAGCTACGAGAACAAATCTGACCAAGGAGTTTCCTGGACGGTGGTGAGCCCCATTGTTTTCACCTACAGAGTCATTCAGTGTAAAGACCTACTGGATCCCAGGAATGACACTTTGCTCTGGGGACACATAGAAGACGAAGAACTTAAAGGCACCACGAGTAACTCCAAACCTGTGAAACGCTTTATTGTCATTGATAAAACTGTACATGAATTGTACGGCTCTAAGGTTTCTCAATACTTTGATGCCAAAGGAGTCATTTACAAGATTCTTCCTCTGCCCACCACTGAGGAGAATAAGAACATGGAGTTAGTGACCAAGATCCTGGAGGAAGTTCACCAGTTTGGGATTGACAGACGTTCGGAGCCAATCATCGCGCTCGGAGGAGGAGTCTGTTTGGACGTGGTTGGTCTCGCAGCGTCACTTTACCGACGAAGGACGCCGTATATTAGGGTGCCGACGACTCTGCTGTCGTACATTGATGCCAGCGTAGGGGCAAAAACAGGGGTCAACTTTGGTGGGGGGAAAAACAAGCTGGGAAGCTACGTTCCACCAGTGGCGACACTTTTAGACAGCTCATTCTTCCAAACTCTGCCTCTACGGCAGATCTCCAACGGACTTGCAGAGATGCTAAAGGTGCTTGTATGTCCATGAGCATGGATTGCATGTGGAACAATAATTGTAGGATTTCTGTGAAGCACACCAACTATCTCAAATCGCTCAATCAAACACAATTTAGGCGTGTTGATATGATTCAACCATCTTGTAAATTTTTTTTTTTTACCCCTCCAGGGGGTCTTTTGTGGGCTCTAGTGTCCCTTATGTGATAGTGGGCTGACAGGAAACAGGGAAGGAGAGGGGGGAAGACATGCGGCAAATGTCGTCGGGTCCGGGAGTCGAACCCGCGACGGCCGCGTCGAGGACTCAAGGCCTCCAAATATACGGGTCACGCTACGCCCTACGCCACGCCCACCATCTTGTAAATTTTAATAAATCAGAAACACCTTTTTGCTGCAAGGCTGCAGCACTAAAAATGGCACCACTTAGCAGCCATCAGTTAAACTTTTTTAATTATACAATAATTTAAAATGAGTCTTTAATAAGATTTTATACTATATTAAATTAATACTTGATGCTAATATATGTTTTTAATATTACTATTAGTGGAATTAATCTGAAATATATTTCATTTTATGCTTCACTAATTAAATTAATGTGTTGCCACTTTTACAACTTTTGTTTTATTTCCTTGTGAATTGTTCTGTTCACTAAAAATAATTTAGGTGGTTCACCATTCATTAGAAAATATCCTTCATATTAATTTCTTACAAGGATGCTTGTGGCAGTGCAGAATATCTTATATTGCAGAACAACCAGGTCTGTTTGGACCAAGTTGTACTTCACAAATTTGTTTAATACCTGATTTTATTTAATATTCAGCTTCAATAGTGAGCGTATTGATGTAATGATTTCAGATGGCCCTGATGAAGCACCGGGGCCTATTTGAGCTGCTCGAGGTGAACGGCAGAAAAATGCTGCATGCCAAGCTGCAGCCCTCTGAGACCTGCGGTGGCTCCGAACAGGAAGACGGTGCTGCAGCATCCATGCGCATCGCCATAGAAACAATGCTGGAGGAACTGGCTCCAAATTTGTGGGAGGATGATCTGGATCGGCTGGTGGATTTTGGGCACATTATCAGCCCTGAGCTAGAAATGGTAAAGGAACAGTTTTCAACATATTTTACTGTGTCACTACACAAACTAACAATGTCCATCAGTAGTGGAAACTTCTGGAACACAAAGTGAAGAATATGTCATACAATTTGTCATAAAACATAACAGCCAAAAAAGAATACATAAAAACAAGTCATACACATTTTAAAATATGCAAAATTCACATTTATTGTGGGAATTCAGTGAACATTGGCCGTAATGCATTTGCAAGCAATCCGTGTTGTTGTTAATAAGTGCAGCTAAAGAGTTTCCATCTTTTCTGACCACCCAGAGGGTTTTGCCAGCGCTGCTTCATGGGGAGGCAGTCAGCATTGATATGTCCTTCATGGTGTATGTGGCTCATCAAAAGGGGCTTCTGACAACACAGGAGAAGAGCCGCATTATTCAGTGTATGCTGGGTGTGGAGCTACCTGTGTGGCACCAGGAATGCTCCTTGGTCCTGGTGCAGAAATCTTTCAGGGAGCGTCTGAGGCACTCAACTGGCTCCCTGAGGATGCCTCTACCAACAGGGCTTGGAAGAGCAGGTAAAGTAACATATATATTGTTATATATACAGTGTATATATATATATATATATATATATATATACTGCTCAAAAAAATAAAGGGAACACTTTAAGTGTTAAACACCTGTTTAAGTGTTCCCTTTATTTTTTTGAGCAGTGTATATTTGCCTGTATTTGATGTGCTGACATGTTTAATTACCACTGTCAGTAATATAATTAAAATAGAATAATTAAAAAAAATTTCATTTTATTAATTTTACAGAAATCTTCCATGATATGATAGAAGACGATGTCATATATCAAGCCTTTCAGAAGTGGACTGAAGAACTTTCTACCTTTGGTTGTAACCAGATAAACTATTATTAATAAAACAAACAAAATCAGCAGTGCTAACTGTAATGCCATATTCTGAGTCTTTACATGTTCAAAACATGGTCCATAAAAAAATTGGGACATGATGGTAACATCATGGTTAGTCTAGGAATAGATTTTATTGATACTTGAGTTGAAATGCATTCATAAGGTTAGAAAATACATCTCCACAGAATATGCTTAAAGATCTATAACTTTATTCCAAGTGATTTTTAACAAAGTTTGTACAGCATCCATGTTTACAGCCTATAAATGTAATAGCTTAGGAATAGTATAATTTAGCATATTTAGCAACCGTGAAAATCTCCGTAAGGAACAACATATTTCAATTTAAATTATTAGATAGCTATATTTTTAAAATCGCAGAGAAAACACCCAGTCAAAAAGTTCAAATAAATCTTTTAATATTTCTAACAGAGTAGTTTAACATCGAGTACCAATGAGCGTGAGTTAACAAATCAGTGGGCGCAGTAAGTATTGCAACACTTGTCTCTTAATAACTGTGACAATGAAAACAGTAGTAGTACACTTTATGAACCACAGGAATAAACTTGTTCAGACACTCAAGTACCGAGATAAAATGGTTCTTCCTTAGTGGATTTAAAACACACCACAATATATCGAAGTGCAACACGCAACCTTTAAACCGAGAGCTACTTGCTCTTGATTGAAAGGTTGTGTATTATTCTTATTACCCTAAATCTTACAATCATAAGGGTCCATCTGCAGTGACTCAATGGTCACATACAAGCTTTTTTACTGGCTTTCAATGAGTTGGTACAGAGTGTACTCAGTAGATTGTAACACTGTGTGACGCATGGTAAAATGCGACAAAATATATATAAAAAATAATAATAAAGTTACTCTTGGAACCATGTCTTTCATACTGCTTAATAAACAATTTTCACCAAAACTATATTTTACAGACTAGCATTACAGCTCCTGTTTCTGGCAAAAGGTTATGAAAGACACCATCAGCAGCTCAAAACCTTTAGTTTGTATAAATATACTGCATCTTTCATTGTTGGCGCAATTGCTCAACTACATTCATGCTATAGTCAGAAAGATTTTAAATGCTCGGTGTTATTCTAAGAACACACAGCACAACAGCAATATCTGAAGTTTAAAAGTGTTCAGTAATAAATACACATGTATGCTGTATTTAAAGACAACAACAAATAGTGGTTCAATTATGTTGCCGGGTTTTTTTTCAAGCTAATGCTAAAACCAGCCTACACTATCTTTAACTAAATGCTAACATTTGATAATTGGGAGTAAAAAGGACACTATAAATCAGGTTAGTGTAAATGGTCTTTAATTTGAAAGGTATTTGGTCACAATTCAAATTGGTGGACAGACTTAAACTAAGAAGGTACATATTTTCCAACCTACAGGTCTTTGGGTTCAAGGAGTTTTCAAAGAGTTCTTTATGAAATCCAGAAATGTTCACCTGTTAGTGGTAATAAAGTGGCAGTCAAAGTAAAGTGGCCATGATTGCATTCTCTAATACTTTCACGCAAAATTCCCACGGTGAACCTTTTTATTTAAATAAATACTTGTTTTGTATTTAGCTGGAGACACTGGTGGTTTCTGTTTCTAATCTACAAATTAATTCCTCTGTTTCTTGTGTCCCTCCAAAAGCTTTTGCTAGCAGTCATATTTTTAAGGCTATTTCAGGTTGGCCAGTTCTTGTCTTTATTTAGCCAAGAAAAGTAAAATTGAAAATTTGACTTCTACATATGTCTGCATGCTTTGATTAGTCGTTAAATTTAAAACATTTGGAGCTCCATTTTAAATGTAGCTTTTCAACCACAAAATTATTAGACGTTTTTATGTAGGAATCTTTTCCCACTTTATTGCTCACCATTTTCATCTTGTTTACACAGAGGCACTGTTGTCTAAATTTAGCTTTTGGGGGCTAGTTGTCATAAACGTTAATCTTTGCGAGTCATACTTCCTTTGGCACCACTGGTCTAGCTCACAGACACAAGCCAGCTATTTTTTCAGAAGTAAAAGTAAAGCTTGAGAGTTTGTGACCCTAAAAAATACATTTTCTGCATCTAAGAGCTAAGCAAAGTACTTACTGTAAAAATACATTGCAGTCTGTCATATATGCTCATTTGATTACATCCTTGTCTTTTTAGTCATGTTTGAATTTAAACGTTTCACTATTCAGACTCTTTGTGAAGTACTTTGTGATTTCTACTTGTAAAAGGTGCTATATTTATAAGATGGACTTACTAATTTAATAAGATGTATTAGGTTTCATTGAATACTGAACACTTTGAAGTGTTTAGAAAATTATTTCTTGTGGTTCTTGAGTTTAAGAGATGTAGTTTGTTTTCTCACACTGACCAAAAGTCATTTCCTGTCACTTTTGGAAGAGATTGTAAAACGTATTTCTTTAGTCTATAAAGCACCAAATACCGGCATAATCAGTCTCAAAATATTGCATGATTCCTTGTATATCACCAAGGTAACAGAAGGCACTTAAATGAAATAGAAATTGAATTATTACTGTCTAAGGCTACTTCATAAATGACAACTTCAAGACATGATGCGTCACAGGCACAACTTCAAACATTGCATAGTTTGACAAAACGGAGACTGTGCTGTGTCAGAGATATCAGTAATGGCACAAGGTTATTCAGCAACAACTTTTCAAACTGCAGAAATATACAGCACACGTGTACTTCGGTTACTCGACTCTCAAGCAAAACATTGTACGTTTCTGCACAAAAGCCTAACAAACTACATTTCAGTTCACAGAGGTTAATCCAGTGTCTGGACAATTTCATGCATTTCAGACAAAATCAGTTTCCTTATTCTCCTCAGCATTATAAATTTCACATGCTCATAAAACAAACAAACAAAAAAACCCGCCCTGAATGTAAAATGTTACTGAAGTGGTACGAATATGACTAATATAAAAAAGATCTGAGGATAGAGAGCAACACCTCTGCAGTGTTTCATTACTGTGTGCTAAGATCTCAGACAATCCTGTGCATCTTATTACTGCTTATATAAAATCACTCATATTTTGAGACAATTTTTGAAACTTTGTTAGTTCAGAAGTTCTTAAGAAAATGGACAAAACAGGTCTGTGGATTAACCACAAAATTTGAATAAAATATACACAAAATAAAAATTTTTTCAAATAACTAACCTGGGCTATGTGAGCACAACAATGTATGTTTTCATGGTGTTTGCTGAATATTTTTTATTTTAAACTTTGTAGTAGTTGGCGTCTAAAATCCCTTGTCCTGGAGCAGAACTCAATACATTATAATAGTTTAAAACAATTAAAGGAATACTAAGATAATATATGATGACAATTAAGTATAAGTATTCAAATAAATAATTATAAAAGTATCAATAAATTGAATTAAAAATAATTTTTATATGTTTTCCAACTCAATTGAAATTTGTCCCAAGTTTTTGTCAACGCCATCAGACATAAAAAGACTGTAAAAAAAAATCAGGCGTTATTTTGGGGCATCAGAACTTCTGAGGACCCCATGACCTCTTCCTTTCTCTTCCTTTGCTAAGAGGGCTAGGCAGCTCTGGTTAGCTTATGTTATTCTTTAGTTTTTTCTTCCGTTTTAGTCCCAAGTTGCTCGTCACAACCATGATGTGTCAACACCATAACTGACAATTTACTAAATTTTGCTGAACTTTTGTGAAATAAATGCTTAACTTTAGTATACTGTAAAGATTTCATGGACCTGATGAGCTACAATATGGCCTCCTTCATAATAACATCAGATAAATTGAGGTAGTTTGGTATTTTGTCATCTCCGTCAGATGTCAACTCCATCAGAGTTTTTAACTGACAGTGTGACTCTTTCAGTGAGAGTGTTGACAAATCTCACTTAAGTGTGCGGTTAATTCATTTTAATATATCTTACATAAATGTCATTACTTCACATGTATTCACAAGTTTTTCTTTTTACTCACTAGTTCGTCACCACTTTCAGTTCTGTGTCAACTCCTTCAGATGGACTTTATGTTGTTTTTTGTTTTAAATAATATATTTTTTGTTTCTTGTCTGTAAAACTGAGTAAAAATATCACTAATAGGGTCATTAAAAATAATTTTATATTTATTTTTGTCAGATGGTGTTGACAAAGTTCTGGGTCATGTCCATTAAAAATGTAATTTTCAAAAAAATGTTGCAACTGGGAGCCTGCACCTTAGCATCTTTACATTTCCTAAACATTCTTTGTCATATTTGAATACATAAGCTTGAGGAATAACTAAATCTTTTGGGGGTGAAATTTAAACCCATTTTGTCCCTCTTCTCAAGAATCACTGAGTTATTTAGTATTTTTGTGGTTTTGGCAGTGAAGAATATATTAGTAATTTATCTATTGCAGCCTATCAGAAAAAAGAGCACTTTGTAGTTAAAAGGCATTGTGCTAAAACTTTAGTCTTTCTTTGTAGTTTGATGTTTTCTCATAATGCTAAGTAAAAGTGTTGAATTTGTGTATTTTAAAAATCTTGAAGGAGATTTTGGGGAGATATTTTTAAGTATCTCCCCAAGACACTTAAGATACTTATACTTATCATTTCAGCTTCTCTCTGTCCTTTTTTAATAAATACACTTTTCAGGGGAATGTTTAGATAAAATTATGTCTGTAAAGAGTCATAAATAGGATAAAATCAACAAACGTTTAATATTTATCAAGCAAGTAATTTCACTGGGAAAACTGACAGAGAATCAGCTAACGTGTGCATAGCAATACAACAATAATGTACAAACTTTTTAATAAGGCATCGGCACATTCAAGTTCAATCTAAGACACAAGGAGTGTAAAGCACTATAGTAATAAATATCCTTCTTTCTATTATTGCTACTGATTTTCAAAGCAGTGTTGACCTCACCACAAATATCTACACCTCTGACTGTGATTTATAGTTTCCCTAGATTCTTTGGAATCGATAGAAAAAAACAATCTAATCTCTATCGAAAGATAAATGTATAGTTTGTAAATATAAAAACATAAAATTTTTGTAACTCATTGTCACCAAAGCGTTGATTAAAGAAAATACTTTGAAATCAGTCCTTGTAATCAAGGTTGAAAGCTTAGAAAGACAAACAATAGGAAAAAAAAGAATGAAATGGAGGCGATACAACATGTAAACATAAAAATGAAAAGAAAGGTAAAAAAAATAAAATAACTGCAACTGTGTTAGCCTCTTGTTTTCTGGCAAGATGGAGGGATTAAAGATACAGAAAAGGTGTCTACCACTAGGGTGCGCTAACAGCCTTCTTCATTCTCATCCATGCTGACGCTGCTCTTGCGACTGCTGTCCTTTGAAGTGTCTGGGGAGACGGAAGAGAGCAAAGGGTCCCCACCTCTGACAGGTGATAAGTTGTCTTCCATGAGGATGTCATTGAGTTTGGATCCTGCTTTGCCGTGAACACTGCCATAATGGCCATCCGGGAAGTTGGAGTGACCTTCGGTCAGCTCCAGCGTGCTGGGTTGCTCCGGAGTGCAGGCCGGGTGGTGTTGGTGATGAGGGTGGAGTGTGTACAGGTCTTGTTGACAGTCCTCCAGAGCGGGCTCCTGCTTAATGGGCCGCACCCCAACTTCAGCAGAGCAGAGTGCTGAGGATGTGATGGCCAGACCGTGAGCCCGAGCCTGCATCTCCAACTCCTGCAAGGTACAGTCATTTGCACACACAGGAGAGTGACTTAAGGTTTGTGTGTCTTTTATGTGTCAGGCACATCCATCTGTCAAACAGGTTAGCAGAGATGAGGTCCTTTAAAAAGACATTCACATTCTCACTGTTACATTTCTATACTTATTTCCTATCCTACAACTACAAACTTGAATGTTTTGTCTAAGAATTTAAGTGACGGATCAAGACAGACAAAGTTTACAAACATTTCTATAAATAAAATTCAGATATGCGTTGCATGCATTTGTTTTCAAGCACATAAATTGTAGTGAAAATATATTTTCCATATTATTGTATTACAGCTGCAAGTCTTTTGATGTGTCCATCACCTAAACACATACAGAGGTTGTTGCTTTTTCTGGGATTTCATTAAAAAAAAGATGGAAATTATTTATTCAGTTTTTTTCACTTCACAATATGCACTATTTTCTGTTGGTCTGTTATAATCAATTCAAATACAATACGTTAAAGTTTGTGTTTGTAAAATGATAAAATATGAAAGAGTTGTTGAAATATGAATTCTTTTAAAAGGCACAGTACAGGTTTACACATACCGTACATAATATAAATGCCATAATGGGAATTACGCCGTTCTCTTGATATATATACCTGTATTCTGAGCATCAAATGTCGGTTGGCGTGCTCAAGTTTTTTCTGGCGATTCTCCAGCTCCTTGGCCCTCTGCTGTTCACGCTGAAGCTTTCGGATGTAATCCACTGATGCCTTCAGGATGGTGCCTTTGTTCCAGCGCATGTCTCTAAAAATCACAAAGATGCCATTATTCCTTTGCTTTACATTTTAATGTCAGTCAACATTCTCAACCTTAAGAGTTGCTTTAAGACAAAAATGAGAAACGTTTGGTATTTAACCACATGTAATTGCAGTGCTTCAGATTGAAAAACCTCTAAAATGCTATAAGAGCAAGACTAGCAAGGTGTGCTTCAGAGCTGCAACATCACAGGCTAAAACGATAAGATGTAAGGATTAAATTAAGATTACTTAAAAAAGAATAATATCAGAGAAAATGAATTATATGTAGACATATAATGGTAATGTCTGAGGGGAGTGGGTTTATCAAAATAAAAAATAGGCTTTTCAAACAACTAGCAAATGTTACAATATTCAGGGTGAATCACAAACTGTGGAGCGACCCTTGTTGATTCACTAAAGGTCACATTTAGCCTTCAAGCAGAAAATGGGTTATCAAATACACCAATGTGTAGTTTTAAAGTTCAGCTGCATCTAATACAAGAATTCATCAGTTACACAAATCAAGACCATTGCCTCAAATGTTACAGTGTTTTCTGGTACAAAACCCCCCTTGTGGGTTTCCTCCTACAATGTTTCCTTGAGTTTCTGTTTGCAGAGATAGCAACATAGAGAGGGGACTTGGCTATAAAAAAAAGAATTAATATTAAAGGAATACTGATTTTTTTTATATGTACTCTAGAACAGGTTTAACTTTCCTATTCTTTTTATAGTATATAGTATTATCTTCACAACCAATTACAGAAACCACACACTGCTATAATCTTCAGATATGAGATACGAGAATACAACAATCCAAAGAAAGTATGAATCAGTTCATTATTTCAAGCTTTCTGAAGTAAAATCAAAGCAATGGGAAACTTACGGGTCATTGGATTTTGGAATCAAAGTCCCCAACTCCTTGATACGATCATTGATGTTAAACCGACGTCTTCTTTCAACTGCAAAACAAGCAAGGAATTAAACAAACATAGCTCCAAGATTTATTAAAGAGCAACCGTACTATTTCAGAGCCAGAAACTTAAAACGGTTCAATGTATGAAAAAAAGAATCCCAATTGGCTCTACATTATTTTAAAATAAGAAATATATGATGTACTATAAGGATGAAGTTAACCGGAGATATGAAACGCCATCAAAAAGCATACTATTCTCTCAAATTAAAATGACAACATTTTGTCATAAGGATGTGTGGTCACTTATTGGCAACTCAAAAAAAGATGCAGTTTTTTTTTTTTTTCACATTTACTTTCCTCAAAGCTCCTAAAGGCAAAAAAAATGAGTGAAAATAGTGACAGAGAAGAGGGCAGATTTCTTTGAAACAACTCAAACATTGGATTCAAAGGACAGAAAAAAACTAAGTTGTGGGAGAAAGAAATTACATAGTTCATACTATGAATGATAAGAGCAATAAGTCAGCAGTCAGACGACCAAAGAGAACATTCCTTCTGGAAGAAAAACTTTTCTGAGGCTGCTGTCAGTACAACACATCTGATAACGACTACGCATTATTCTATAAACAACAACTCTATGAATAGTCCCTCTCTATATACTATTATTAGGTGAAGTAGTCACTCATTTTTTTGAGTATCAGCTAAATGAAGGAAAAAGTGGGGCAGTGTATAGTGTGGTAGAACAGATTCCTAATATGCAACTGTGGTTTATTCTTGATGCTGTAATCCAGAGGTTTGAATCCCAAACCCCAAATTCTTTAGCTCTGCAGGCTGTTCAGAAATATTTCCTTACTTCTAGCTTCTCAATGGACAAATCAATATTTGCTATTAAAACCACTCAATACTTTACCAATGCTACTTTTATTTGGCATGGTCAATTTTTGCATTGATGCCATAGCTTGGTGTTTGCATATGAGGTCATCACTCTGTCAAGTTTCAGCTGTGTTCTGTTTGCTTTTTTATTATCTATTATCTATTTTGTAGTTCTAGATTTTGGATGTAAAAATGAATATGATCAAAATGAATTAGAAATAAAGATATCATTAAAAAGGATTTGTAAGGTATTTGGATGGTGCGTCAAGCAAAATAGTTTGTCAAATGTTAATTTTGGCAAATAAAATAGGATGCTGCAATTGGAACTTACTCAAATTATGGTTGTCTTTCTTCTGCCTTTCTTTTGCCAGGGCTCTTACCTCAACTTCTGGAAAAAGTGCTTTGGTTAGTTAAAAATAAGGGTGCCATGAATGCTTTACAAGTGATTTAAAAGAAACAGCACTGGTTTTGTGTAGCTTGGAGATGAATACTGAGACGTACCCACAGGGAATCCTTCTGGCCTTTGATAGGTGTCAAATTTTCCACAGGATCCAGACTTGTCCAGCATGTGCATGATGGATGGGGATTGAGACACTACATAACAAATAACAAGAAAACTAAACAATCAGTGCAAAAAAGCATGTATATTCATTATCCCAAACCCCAGGCAGGTAATATTGGTAAAGAATTTATGCAATCGTAAATTTAAATCCATAGCCACTGTCTCTATAAGATCTGCTCTGCTTCCTGCTCACCTGAGTATTCCCTTTTGATGTTGGAAAGATTGGCAGGGCAGGAGTTACTGATGGGCAGGCCCTGCTGAGGCATGCCCTGATTACCGTACATGTCCATGAGGTTAGCAGATACAGGGATCTGGGGGAGTGATGGAGAGAATACATCTATCTTTATTAGAGGCTTATCAAACCACAGTAATGAGAACAACAATGCAGTGGGAAAATGTCAGAATTGATGTTAGGGTTTTTATTGCAGTCAGGCAAATGGCATCACTTTGTGATCTGTCAATACGGCATGAAGCACTTACTGAACTCATTAATTACCATACATTTTCTGTTCATTAGTGAAAAAAGTAAATAAATGTGCAGAACCACATGAACACTGCTTTAAGATGTAAGCTCTAAAATGTCAGGTTATTTCCATTAGCATGCAGATCATTTATTCTCAATCTCTTATATGTTGTGACCTTTCACAGACAGCCCTGTGCTGACAGTAACACACCAGAAAACTCACACACCGTGTTTGCCATTTGCAGTCCAGGATCCATCAAGCCGAGGATCTCATCACTGTAACTGGACTCCAGACTAATAATGTCGTCAATGACATCATCCATCTACAATCAGACACAAAAGCCGAGGTTCAATTAACTCTACTAACACGAAATGTGAAAGCACAACCCGTTTACAATGAAACCGCTCACACCTCTTTCTCGCAGTTAGAGTTGAGGGTCAGTAAGGCCATAGGGCTGTTGGGGGCGCTGTTGCCCAGCCCTGGCGGCATGCCCCCGTGGTCAGAGGACTGGTTGGGGCAGGGCAAGCTCAACGCCTGGGAACCAAGCTTTCCCAGGTACCGCTTCACCTGCTGCTGCTGCGAGCGCTGGATGTGGTACTTGGTTGGATTTTCCAAATGAGTCTGAACCTGTTGATCGAAAGCAGAAAACATTATTCTAAGAAAACATAATACTCTGAGATTAGGGTGACATCTAATGGGTAGAAGAAGGTCAACAAAGGAACAGTTTTACTTAAACATCTGAGTTGTCGCAAAAATATTTCTCATCAAAGTGAAACATGTCTGATGAATCGCTATCTATGTCCCCCTTGACTTTGTATGGTGAAATCTTAAACTACTATTATGAGCTTCAGATGTTAAAATGAGTGGCTAAATGAAACATTTTATTACAGTTTACAAGTATTTGAGGCTTTCATTTGGAAGCATGTAAGGAAGTATTTCCTGAGTGAGACTGCCGTGTCGACAGAGGTGTCAAAAAAATAGTTTTTGTTGTGCTGGGGGACAAAACTCAATTACAAAATAAGTAAAAACAAAAACAGAAATCTGAACTGAGCTTGAAAAGTAATGAAATCTATATTGTATTTTGAAAACACGACAGAACATATTTAATGAATTTTGGAATTAAGACAACCTTAGAACTGATAACAGATTCTTCAAAAGACTGTCCTTTGTGACAAATTCATTTAACCCTCCTGTTATGTTGTGAGTCAAATTGACCTGTTTTAAAGTTAAACTCTTTTTTTTTTAATGGTTGGAAATATTTTTTCTGCATGGAACTTTTTCTATTTGTCTTAATAAGCACACTCTAAATATAAATTAAAAATGGTTCATTTTACACATTTGCACCACCCCCTGCGTTTACTTTTTACATAGATACTATTCGGGTCAATTTGACCAGGCAATCAAGTTAAAGGGTAAAAAAGGTAAAAGAATTTCCAATTCTATATGTTTCCTTGTACCTATGAACCATATTTCACCACACACTCACTCACCACACACATACATGCACCCCTGCACGAACACAAGCCCACTTTCTTGCTATTCTCTTTACTTCACTAGGAAACTGCGAGAAAGCAGGTGTTCATACAACCTTTTCTGTTCCCGTGGGCAAACTCCACCCACACTGAGTGGACACTCAGCAGAAGTGGGGGGAAAACATACATATTCTCTGCATGACTCATTTATCTTGATTTTAATCAGCGGGTCAATTTGACCCAGAACATTATATGTCTCTCAAGTTCAATTATAAAGATCACCCATTGAAAAAAAAAAAATCAAAATCAAAATGTAATATAAAATTTTTTACAAAATATCAATTTCGAGGATAATTATTGTTAGTAAATAAAATTTTTTATGTCCAAATGAGCAAATGAGTAAGTAATCATCATTGATTTTTTATTTGTGAGAAATAAAAAAACATCATTGCACAAATATTGATTGAAATGGTTAGTTAATAATCATATACAAAAATGTTTTGGAGGATTTTTTTGGTTTCTGACAGTATTGCATGATTAAACACTCTCCTCAAATTGACCCAGGAACATTACTGCTGTACCTCAGAAACAAACATAACAGGAGGGTTAAGCAAACAAATGAAAGGGATTCTTAGGTGCGAAGCAACAATCCAAGCCCAGAGCATCTGGCTGATGGTTTCTGATCTGACTGTTCATGTCTGATATCCAGTAGTCAACTATGTCTTGGTCCAGTTCAGCCAGGCATGTACAATATGTGTTAAATGCGACAACTGACATGCGTTAATTGATAAGACACACAGAGACGCTCTTGGTGTCATTCAGTTTTCCTGAAAATAGTTAAAATCTTTCTGGTTTCATCTCATTCCCATAAAACTTGTATGATATATCATCTTGTCTTGTTTGATAGTTGCTGCCCTTTTCTACACTGAACTGTGATTCTTTAAAACACTGAGGCATTTATTCTATTTGTGAAACCTCAAGAAAAGGAGCATTTTAAATGTTTTTTTGCCTTCAGAACCAATTGTCTAAAATATTAATCAAACCTTGAGTCAAATACAGTATTCTACTTTGGTAAGATTATTTAAACCAAAGTTTATGATTTGTGCACCCTTTACTCCAACGGTGAAGACAATTTTTTTTCTGTTTCCCTTAAAATTTCTTAAAATCTGGACGCATCTTTGCCCCCCTAGTTGCTACAACGTTTTATTTAGTCAAATTAAATTACTTTTCAAAAAAGACCAATATAATCAAGAAATGCTTTAATATACTTTACAACTTAATTTAAGATGGTGACAAGTGTTGCCATCCAGCTCTGCACACAAGTTGCAGTTCAGTTTGATTTCTGAGGCTCATTAATCCGCCAGCATTAATGAGCTAGAAATATATAGCTGCAGGCAGACCCACACAACATCCACATATATACACAAACACGCACACACACATACACACACAAACAACTTCAGAGACAGCGTTTGTCAGACTGTAAAGCATTTTAAATGGAGCGGAGCCGCTGTAATCCATCTCACATTTGGAGGTCTAAATTTAAACTTTCCTCCGTTTGGCTTGAATATTCGCCAAAAAATCTCTCAACACCCGCGGTTTACAAAAATCAACAAAAAAAATGTTTTTAAACAATACCCTGGCACTGTTAAAAATAATACAACTGGAGTCAAGATAGTGAAGTGGACCAAATTCTGATTAATTAAATATCCTGTTCAGCTGTTTTTCATATATATAAAAGACATACCTCATAAGGCTGGTATCCAAGCATCTCAAGCATATTTCCTCCTTTGAACCGTTAAATTTAAGCAAAAGTTAAAAATACAAGTGTGATTTTTTTTCAGCCAAGATGCGCTGCAGCAGCTGCCTCCTCTGCTGTGCCTGCTGGAGTGAGAAGACACACATCCAGCTCAGCTTTTCAAAGGCAAGAAAACTAATTAGATATGCATGTCTGGGAATCTTAGTGAACACAATGATCCTTTTCAAATTTGTGTTGTTTTATGTAAAAACTGTATTTATTTCTTTATGGCGTGTCACTTGATGTCAGGATACACTGCCAACAGTTAGAGTCTTTGTTTGAGAAAGCCACTTCTTTAACTGAACCTTGCCTGGGGCCGTGTCTTTGCCTCATCCAATTTTTAACCCATGTGGATGCTTGATATGTGTTCCCAGTTTAGCGCAGCACAAAGAAGAAAGTCTTCTTCATTGTCTTTAGTCTGCAGTTTGCTTCTCTAGATGAGTTTACTGAAATTAACAAGAACTTGCCTCTAAACAGATTTCTTTGCAGTTATTTTTATCACATTAAACATCACAGGCCCAGAATAAGCAGTCAGCTAATTTCTGATATCTCTGCTGCATTTGAAAAAAAATTCTTCGGTGCTCAAACAGTACATGAACTTAAGCAAACAATGACGCATGCAAATCCTATGAATAAAAGATCGTTTTCAATCAAACTCTTATGTTAAACGGCCAAAGTTAAAGCTGTGGAAAACTTTTAAATCAGAGTTAGATTATAAAACAACTGCAGATGTCAGTTTGATCAATCATCCAAAAAAAGGAAAGACCAGAACACAACTTCACACCTACCAAAACAAGTTCATTCAGTCAATCTGAATGGCTGGGCAAGGGAAGCATACCAGAAGCAGACCAAAGAAACTTTGGAGGAGCTGCAGAAATCCAAAGCTCACAATCTGTAAACATGACAACTATATGTTGTGTGCTTCACAAATCTGGCAGTTGTGGAAGATTCACAAGAAGAAGGCCATCATTGAATGTAACAAATAAGATGTGCATCCAAATATTGCATTGGTTTGTGGGACAAATATGAGAAGAAACGGTAAACATTTGGAAGAAAAATGCTCTGGTCATATGAGACCAAAGTGAAACTTTTGGTCTACATGCAAAATGTTTTGTGTAGAGAAAAACTAAGAGTCCACACCATCATAAACACACTTTTTTTTTTTATTAAATACAGAGCTACAACAGAATGAGAAGAACTACTGCTGAACAAAACACAAAGACCTGTATTACAACAGTCCAAGAAAAACAAAAGAAGAAAAAGAATAGAATATAGTAAGGTCCTTTATTGTGCCATCTTTGAAAAATCAGTTGTACCAGCAACATGTTGTTAGCACTTTTGTGGCACGTTACAGGTACAGCAGTAAAAATTGGTTTGTCCTTAGACAGTAAATTGGTAAATTTAAAACATAGGATGAGTGTTTCTGTACAGCTATTAAAAATAGTATATTCAGAACCTAAAAAAATTTGTATTTTAAATGTTTTTTTACAATGTGTATATAAATATGGAAAGCAGCAACAGGATTTACAAGAAATAAAAAAATTATGTATGAAGATCAGATGGGATATGTAGATAACAGCAGGAATGTAAATACTTCTTGAGTTTGTTGGGAGTCATGGTGTTACTGGTTTTAATCTAAACGCTGCTAGGAGGAAGAAACTACAATAATGCTTTATTATGCACCCATGATGCACAAGTATGTCAATGAAGAAGTTTTTCAGTTCAGCAACAGCTTCATATATTGGGGGGGAAGACATTGTCCTACAGTGAAGTAATCATAGCCAGAGTGCTTCTGTATCTCAGTACCTGGACTGGATGCTAAGACTGAGAAAGTTTATCTAACTGCTTCATCTTTATAACCCTAAAAACTACTGGGAAAATATTCTGTGAACGGTGGAGATAAAAACTGAACATTTTGGTGTACAATTTACTAAGGTTTTCAAAGACAGAACATCACATTAACAGTCAAACATCGCAGTGATAGTGTGACGGTATGAGCTGCTGTTCAGCTTCAGACATTTGAAGCAATTGATGGAACCAAGAATTCTGCTCTCAGTCAGAAATTCCTGCAGGATAATATCTGGGCCTCAATGTGTGACCTTAAACTCAAACACACTGGAGTTATGCAGCAGGTCAATGACCCAGAGTAGGCCAGCAATTGTAGCTATGAATGGCTAAAAAAACATGTATGTTTTAGAGTGGCCAAGGGAAAAACTGGACTTAAATTTAATTGTTCTTGCCTGACTGTAAACAAACCATTCATGCTCAAAATGTAGCTCAATTAAAGCATTTAAAAAAAAAAAAAACTCCTCTTTGTAATGTAAAATATTCATTGCAAGTTTTAGCAAAAGCTTGATGGCAGTTTTCTTTCCCTTAAAGGTGGCATAACCACAAACTGGGTATCACTATGCCTGATAAACTGTGTAAATGTAAAATCAAAGGCAAAACAATTGAGCAGAGTTAAACAAAAGTTAACCATGAAGTGTCAACTAAGTAACTATGAATACTCAGTTAGAAAAGGTAGTCAGAGAAATGTTGGTCACGTGATTTAGAAATTACTAAGTACCTTGGAACACAAGCTCATTCAGAGGTGCTTGTCCATGCACAGAAACAGCATCATTGTTCTGTAGGAGACACTCATGTGAGCTACATTAACATACAGTATATCCTGCAGGTATCCTCATCACAAGACCACTGGGCTGACGCCACTATGGGGGCACGGTTACTGTTTGTTAAGGACGTATAAGGCACAGCAGTGTCACTCTGGGACAAATAATATGATTTATTACTGATTGGATTGAACAAGAATTCTTCTCATTATGTCACTTTATATTAGTGTATTGCTACACTGCCAAGATTATTATTTTCTCTGTTATTGGATGATTTTTTTATTAAGTCCTCAAGAGTTTATTTTCTTCAATCCGATAAATTAAAAATCAAATATATTGATATTTATTTCCACATTTGGAGTCCTTTCAGTGTTTTTCCATATTTTATGATGAGTTTAGAAAAACCTAACCCACTACTTTATTTAAATGGAACTTTATTCTATGATATTTTAGGTACAAATAAATATTGAATTTTTCAAAAATAGGTTTAAAAGCAGGTTAAAAAGGTCCTTCAATTGGGAGAAAAAGCACCAATGTGCATAGCCTACTCTGTCTATGTCACTAGAAATCAACATACAAGATCCTCTAACATTATCAAACAGGGGCACTGCACAGTTAAAACCGAAATGAAAAAGAATTGCAGTATGTCTCGCTTGTATATAACACCTATAGCAGTTTAAACCCTCAAATCATTATAAAGTACAGTGTTAGATGAACACCATGGATAAAAAAAATCCTCAGTTGTATTTACTTTTAAGAGGTTGTTAGGGATAACAATAATTGTGAAACAAATTATGTTGGTTTTCTTCACGGAATAAATGAGTCAAAATTAAAAGTTGGATTTTTGTTTTCCATTTTTAATCAGTGTAATTATGCAACTACATTGAAAGATGAATTAATCATTTTATATGTATTTAAAGGATATGCCATGGATAGACAAAAATACAGTTATTATGTTTTCATCCATACACCAGCTTAAAATATGTTTTTATCTTCACATCTTGCCTGGGGAATATCTCACAACGTTCCTACTGATAAATTTGTGAAATACAAAAAAAATCTTTCTGTCACATAAATCTGTGTTACAAATAATGTATACCATCAGTCATGAAGTCATTGATGGTTTTTATCTGTGGTTCCTGGGAAGACATTGCCTGTAATTTATGGAACATTTCATTTTCTGCCAGCTGAAAAGAACTGAACTGGACTATAGTTCTATTTCCACGGGCCCATCTATGTTATAGACAGAATGACAATTTTGTTTTTATATGTTTACTTCTCTTAAAGAAAACATCAAAAGAATTAAATGTTTCATATCACGTTTCAAACCTTCTCTCTTTAAAAAGTTAGCTCTACACCTGCATCTGCACAGGGCTTCTTGAATACCGAGACATAAAGATTTACTGACTGCAGGTATAATTTCCATGTCTTTTTTTACATGTCTAAAAAAAGCAACAAAAATAAGTGCAAGACATGCCACCACTGGAGCTTGTTACAACTCCATTTTATTCTTACGTACTCACTAAATCCAAATCCCAGATTTTCTTGTTGCAAAAGAAGAAACAAAGGAGGCATTAAGAGCATGAAATGCAACAGACACAAAATACTGCTGCCCCAATGTAGCAAATAAGCACAACCATATAAACCCATTTTTAGAGAAGAGTTAAATGTGTAAAACTTTTGCAAACATTAACAAGTAAAAGACAACAATCTGGGATGACCAAAAGTAGTGCATTTCCTTGTAAAGTGCAAGAAAAATGAGACAGAAAATGATAATGAAAAACATATAAGTAATCAGCGTCTTATTTTGATCCCTAAATAAAATCCAGACCAATCTGCATTCAGAAGTTCCCTAATTTGTAAATAATCTACTTGTATGTAATTAGTCTGGTTATAAGTACAAGTGTTCAGTTAAGGTCTCTGGTGGTTGTCAGAAACATTACTGAACACAAACCATCACAAAGACAAAGGAACACAGAAATCAGGTAATTATGTGAGAAGTTTACTTCTGTGAGACTGCAAATGATTTGAGGACAAGGTGAAGGTTCAGCTTCCAGCTGGACAACAACCCTAAATGTACACTCTGAGCAACAATGTGATGGTTTAGTTGAAAATATTGTAATATTTTGAAATGGCAATCTGATGCAGTTCAAGCCATTTTCAAAGAAGAATGATGAAAAACAACAGTCCCACAAAGTACTGACCCTGGTGGGATAAATACTAAAGAACGCCACATCTTTTCAGATTTTTAATTCGACTTAACTTTCACACACCACTGAAGGTAAAATCAGAATAAAATATAGTGAAATATAGTGAAGTTGCAAAATGGGAAAAAAATTAAAGTGTATAAATATTTTAGCAAGGGACTGTAGTATTTTGTCTGTTTACAGACACAACACTGCGTGTAAAAATGATTGTCTTCCTTAATCTTTAAAACTATATAATAATTAAAAACAAATGAATATGAGGACCAATACTTTCACTTATTTTTTGCTATATTTCTTATCCACCTGGTTTAGTTTCTTTAAAATAAACAATTGAGGCTTTTGATCTTATTTTGTCCTCAGGGAGTTCCGAAATTATCACACATAATAAGATGATCTCAGAGCTTCAAGGGACTTCACTGAAGCCTCAGGGCCACAAACGACAGGCTTTAAAGTCCTGGTCTTCTCAATGCTGCTTTTGTTGCAACAATGTAAAGTTGGGTGTAACAAATTTTCAGTTTTTAACATGAAAAGAGATTATTTCCATAGTGTGTTTATAAACTCTTAAGAACAGAATTAACTTCCCCAAGGTCCCTGTCTTAGTTGTACATAAAGCCATCAGTTCTGTGTCTGTAATGAGTGCAGCTGGATCGTGCGTCCAGCCAGAGAGAACTGAATTAAACATTTCTCTGCTCAACTTCACTCAGTGTACCCGCCTCAGAGCACACGAGGCGGGTACACTGCAAGTCGGAATTTGTAACAACAAATTCCGACTTGCAGCATCTGAAACTGCGGCAAACAAGGCAACTATTTATCCCCTCACTCGTTTTTAGACATCAGCGGGCCAGAGGGCAATGGCAACCTAACCCCTAAAAAGTCAGAAACTCTGCAAAAGCAAGCACAAAGCGTCCTGCTGTATTGAATAAAAATGGGTGCATGGTGAACTCAGAATGACAAACAATGATTTGTATGTTTTTTTACTTGGATACCCAAGGCATTCCATGATGGTCTGACCAGGATACATTAGCAAGACAGTCACCATTTGCCTTGCATCCTGAAAGAATGGGCCGCTTTGTCTCACAGACTGCTAACGTGCTTTGCAGAATTTGCAGACAACAACTGTGAAGTTAATGTGAATGGCAACATTAACTTGTTGTCATGTCATGTCGGCCTCTCATTCTGACATACTGTGAGCTTAATATGCACAAGCATTGCAAATTAACACTCCAGGCTGATTGAAACTGTGCCTTTTGTGATAAATACTCTTAAAGTTAGCATAGCTCATACTAGATGATGATGTTGGGGATTATACTTAGTTGATCTCATGGTGAGAAAGCTATCATAAAATTACTTGGAATAAATGTGGGCTGTATATCAAGTATTTTAAGTTTTTGTTTCTTTTCAAATAATGCACAAGACAAGCTTTCTCCCACAGTGGTGATAGTGTTACTGGATGAAAGCTTTCACCATGTAGACAGTACATGTTTGTTCTGTATTTTAATCTTACTTCCAATTGTTTACAATGGACAAAAACCAAATATCAAAATCCAAGCAATGGAATAAAGTAATAATATTACATCTGCCCCTTTTCAGCATTCTCACTGTACTTTCCAATATTGTTTATTTTAGCGTTTGAACATTTAGCATGTATCGTTCAACCAGATAACAAAATTACTGGCATAACAACTGGCAATCATGAATTCAAATTAAGTATGTATGCAATGTTTTATTGACACTCTTAAGCCTGTCTCACTCCATATCCAAAATTCTTAAAATTATTGCACTTTTCAGTAGTTTATGAGGTTTTACAATTAATTGGAGTAAGCTGGATAAAGATTATACATCTAACTGGTAAATCCACAAGAAAACTTCATGAGAAAATATGTAATTATTTTTTCATCTTGTCCAATATGGCATAATTTGGCTTTTACAGCTGCTGGAAACCCCCTTTTAAATAATATATGGAACAAAAAATTACAGATATCAAATACTGACAAATACATTTTCTTCCTCTTTGAGGGCCTCTCTGACAAGTCTAATCTCAGAGTTTATGCCTTCTTGCAGTATGCCCAGATAGCATGCATTTTTTCTAAACTCTTTAAAGAATTTATCATTTAGAATATAGAATATTAGTCATAAATATAGTGACAATTTCAGGTAACAAATCTATTTTAAAGTCTTTGGGGAAGCAGTAAGGCACAGTGAAAGCTATTACCTAGAAATGGAGAAAACATGGATGAAAACATAAACTGGTGGCCAGTCTACCAAAATTACTCCAGCAAAGCATGAAACAGTAAAGAGGTCACAAAAGGCAGTTGCCATAGTTAAGATCAGCCTTCATAATTCAACAACTAAAATAGAGACTACACTGACCTGCATCCAGAGGAGAGTAACAAAGTAAAAAACACTGTTGACTAAAAGAATACCCATCCCAAATCTAATGAAAGACTTCATTATGATCTCCAAAACCGTTAGGCCAAATTAACCACACTAATCATGCTAATTGCTAATATATGCTAAAACAATTAAAAATATTTATATTTATTAGCCAAAATCAGAAACAGCAGGTTTACAAAAACTCAAGACTGGAAGTCGACCACAAAATATTCTGATCAGTGTGTCACTAGTTATGAACTATGCTTGTTATGAATCAATAATTGTGCGAACCAAAAGCATTGAGTGGAGAAGAAGAGTACATTGTTCTTTTCACGGTGGCATAAATCCCTTAAAAATAAACACATAACTTTTAACCCTTTTAGGAAGTTAGCCTGCGCAAATTTCAAAGCAGTGTGTTTTTTTCTCTTACATATGCTGAGGAATTAAGGCAGTGGACGCTAATTACAAGCATTCTTCACTGAATTAGCGTTCAGTGTGTGGTAAGTCTGTGCTCGCCTTTGTCTTGATCCCTAAACTGATCCCATACTTATTCCCCCAAGAGGTCAGAGGTCAGTTGGTTAATTAAGGGTCCAATCAGTCTTTAGATAAACTCATCTGAGCTTAATGTTTGCACTTTCTGAGGTTCAGCAGCTCTGCCTGGTACCCCTGAGCTCTGTGTGGACTCCACTAATCTACCTACAGACGGGAGCAGGTTAACCCAGCTCAACAGCGCCAAGCTTGAACGGCCTTTTCATTTTGAAGACCACAGTCAAAGAAGAATGTCTGTAAGCTCTGGCAAACAGAGACATTACTCAAATTGTATGTATTATACACAAGGTGAGGGTTCAGGGTGGGGGCGTCCTAAATCTCTCAAAGAGCTTCAGATTATGGTGAATAGGTCATGTTTATGCTACATGAAGAAGGTAATGATTTCAATGGACTGAATTTGTGTCCTGTGATGACCCATGCCACGCACACTAAAGGTGCTGAAAATGTGCCCAAGCACAAAACCACAATTTTTTTTCAGTTGTTGCAGCATTTCTCAGCAACTAACATTTTGTTTCTATGCTTTGAAGGACATTTTAGACCACAAAAATTAAACATTAAACATCTTTTTTTATTTTCCAGTAGAGGGCTAGATAAGTAAAGTCTGTCACCATAAATTGGAAGTGGACACCTTATTGCAACAGATGATTTGCAACATGGTTTTAACTCAAGAAATTCCATTAATTCAGCCTTTAACTTAGTACATGTATTTAAAAAGAAAATCAGTGAAAAAAAAGTAACAGTGTTTTACAGACTCATGGGTAACTCAACTGGTGTCACTGCTAACACTCCCAATAAATAAATCTGTGACTTCTTGCTACATCGGGGTTTAAGTGTGGCATAACAAACAGATCAATTAGCAACTTTTCAAATTGGAAAAAGCAAGAAAACAGAAAATGGCTACCAGGAGATAATGACTCGCCTTAACTTTACCATATCCACAGTTAAGGCAATAACATGCACAGTGAGGAGGAAGGTTAAGGCTTATTGTTAGAGAGCTGCAGCTGAATTTTTGTGTGAAATTATTGTATGGTAGTTAAAATCATTTGAAGCCACGTTAATAAATATGTATGTAGTTTATTCAGCACACCTTGGTTCTAGTTGCAAAATTGGAATTATCCCAACTTTTGAATTGGACAACACATGAAAAACAAAAATCCCTTAAAAAATATATTGGAGAAGTCTGCTAAGAAAGGTAAAAACAAGCCTCTAAAGTATTTTTCAAAGAAAAGAAGAAAAAATTTCATGTGAGGTTATGCTACTGCAAACATTTACTATAAGGCTTTTTGAATATATATTCAAAGCTTAATGGTTTTCTTGAATAGATGAAACACCTAAAACAAAAAGAAAATGTAAACTAAAAGTAGCTAATGTAAAACCTAGTGCTTTCATAAAGACGTGGAAGAAAGCATTTTCCAAAACAGCACACTTACTAAAAACGAGTTAGAGCTTAAGTTTGTGTCCAAAACATTCCAAAAATACCGTCACACACAAGTTTTTCATATCACGAAAAAAATAAAACACAGAATAGCAAGAAAAAGTAGAATTGTAAAATGTATAAGGGATCAAAAAGTATAAACTACACTGAGATCTTTGGTTGTGCTTACATTTACGCAACACATTTTTGAAGTATGTTTAAAAAAACACCCATCTGAGAAAATTAGATAAAGAATAAAACTTACCGAAAGTCTTGGTTAAAATGTTTAAGCAAAAACCAACCCTCGCTACTCAGACAGAAAACCTGAACAACCTTCTGTCCCTTTAGACTGCCAGGGAATCAAAGCTACGAAAAGATGTGAACGTAGCTGAGCAAATAGGATTAAAGATGGCTAAATCCAAATGGCTGGAAGCACAGCGTGCATTAAAGAGGAATTCTCTCAGGAAAGATAATCCCCATATACGCATTTTAACACACTTCACTCACTCCTGCTCATTCTTTTTTTTCCTCGTTTTTTTATTTTTTCAGTCGGTTGTAGTAAAACCACAACTGTCTGACTGTCTACGCTCGAGTCACCAACATCTATTAATACAGCTGGACCCTTCAGACTGGGGCAGTGACGCATACAACTTCCAGAAGTGGAAACTTTATACAGAACCAAGCCTGCTAATTAAACATGCCGCCACACTCCATCTCCTCCCCTGCAGCCATGGCTGCTTACCTTAAGCACCTCCATTGGCACCTGTGCTCCAGCTGGTACACTGACAGGGACACTGACATTGATAGCGGGGGTCTGGGTCGCTGTAGTTTGTGGGTAGTGGGAGGACTGTTGTCTCTGCTGCTCCCGCCGCTCCTGCTCCTGGAGCTGCTCCCGCATTAGCTGTTGCCGCAGCAGGATGCGTGATGTCATGGCCGAGGAGCTCAGCGGGGGCTTGGAGGCGCCATGCTGGTCCGACGGGCTGCTGCAAAGGGAGAGTGGGTAAAGGAAAGATGTCAGATGAGCAATCAGAGAGGGAAACGAGAGCCTGATTACAAAGGTGAGATGAGGAGAGGCAAAAAGATGGAGAGTAGTATTAAAGAAAGGGCATACTGAGGCCATATGAGGAAGAAGAGGTCAAGCAGAAAGAACATCTGAAGGACCAGGGATAAAAATAAATCTTACTTATAGAGTTGAAACCAGTAACCAATAAATCAATAACTAGATAATCTGAGAAACAGTAATCTTCTCTTAGGGTTACTGTCGAGAATATGTCAAACGAATAGACAACAGTCACTTCTGAAATTACTGAATTTATTCAAATACTTCAAGAGACCATTGCAGAGATCACTGAGGTCATTAAAAACTTTTCAGATTGCAGGGCCAAAGCAGTGGACACATTTTGTCATGAGATGATGAAGGGTCTGGCTATGGTAGGCTAATGGTGTTGTTCTAGCATTCAATATTACATTGAGGGTCAGGACACCATCTGTGGAGTGGCAGAGTCAAAACCTGAGACCCTTCTCAGCCTGTTCCAGTGCAGGTTGGACTCTGAAGAACTTCCTCTATCTTCTGAACCTGTTTGGGGTATTGTCTATAGTGTTGCACAATATATCACAATCATATGCAATATTAGTGGATGCAATATTCACATAGCAAAGGACTGCTTAGAGGACAATTATTGTTAGCTAATATATTAGCTATTGTTAGATAATATATTAGCTAACAATAGCTAAATTACTAATGTAACAATTAGTTAGTTGGACAGAGTCTCGTGGCAGTTTTTACCCGATAGCAATAACAAAACTAAATGCAATCAAAAACAACCATTAATCATCATGAATGATGTATGTGAGAATTTGGCTGTTCTTATTTATTAGTTTATTTTTTTTTATTTTTTTTTTTACCAGTTATTTGTTAATTCTTACATTGTGTGTGAATTGTGAGACAGTTATTTTTAGTTTTTAAGCATATGCACTGACTGATGGCACTTTTTAAATTTCGTTGTTCTTGTGACAATGACAATAAAGATTTATCTTATCTTATCTTATAATCTGCTGCCACGAGAGGAGGTCATAGGCCTTTCATACCTGATATCAACATTGTTAAATTTACCAATATCTCCATTATTAAATTTTCTAATATTGTACAGCATTATCTGCCTATATTTCATGACATATCTCCTCCTCTTCTTAAAAAATTAAGAAGATACTGAATGTGAACATGGCTGTAGTAATATAAGTAAGAAGTAGTGTTGATCTTACAAGATTTACATGTTTTCATCTTGTCCGTTAGCAAAACCTTTTCCAGGCTTCATTGGAAGATGTACTTGGATGAAAACTTACATCATTAGTAACCAAATAATTAGTGGAAATAATGTAAGCACCTCTTCACCATGGCTGTTCAAAATGTTCTTCCTAATCTTCCAGGTCTTAAATCCAATTATTTAATATCTGGCAATGTTTTGTCATTTAAAGGTTGACCAGTCTAATAATAACATTGGAAATATAGATGTTTAAATTTCAAATGGAAACAATTTTTTCCCCCATTATGTACATGTAAATTAACCAACACTGCTCAGTTGTGTGTTATGGTAGTCTGACTGGAGCCAATGTACAAATACTATTTTTGTTCAGCGTGTTAAATAAGCACTGAACTATATAAAAGGTTTTAATGATCTAAAATCAGAAGAAAAAATAAAAAAAAATGACATTTTAATGAGCAGCATATCCTCTGGCATTTTGTGTATATCTGTTCAGAACAGATGACAAAGGGCTTTTTAAGAGTTTCTAAGAAATATGGCCTGCAGTCAACAAATCTCTGTTTAAAAAGATCAAACTTGAATCTAATAATTTTACCTAGAACAGGGAGTCTTTAAACACAGTTGAAAATGGATGGAAACTGTATTTTATTTGTGAAAACCAGAATAAGGAGCCCGATCAATGTTTTATAGCCTTTAAGTCCATCTTAGAAACATACAAAAAACAATTTATAGATTAGTCAAATGTAGACTCAATTATTCTACACTAACTGCAGATTACATAGAAACAGTTTGTAATTCATCATACCTTTCCTCTATTTGCAAAATAAAAAATAGCATTTGTAGTTTAGTAAAATCTCCTCTTGTGAACTAGATGTATTGACACAACTATTGATGGGAAATTGAAGAGGCAAGTCTGAAAACATTTCTATGCAACAGCAAAATATAATAAATTTGAATTCAACATTGCATTTGCTTTAAGATGGTTGTGTTTTTGGTCCAATCAGTGAAGTTGTTAGTTTCAGGATGTATGTCTGACTAATCTGGGATTATTATAAATTAAGATGGCTGGATAGTGATCTACTACAAGTCAAAAACAGCTAAATAAAACTTTCTAACAAATCTCACTTCACATACACCAAATTATTTCCTTAAATACTCCCTTTAAAACATCCTTACAGATCTGGTTTCAGAAAGCATGAGTTGTTATTGAGAACAATGAACTACTCTAGTCCAAGGTAGATTTTTCAGATTTTAACATCACCCAAAGAGGAACTCCAAGCCACAGACTGCTTCAGTTTTCCCATCCTCTTAAATTTAGACAGCTACTCCCCAGACAAAGCAAAGACCAGTGGTCCTAAAATAGAGAGAATCTGCTGAAGCAGAAGTTGTCGGGACGAAGCCTTCATCGAGTGAGTGATCCTTTTGATACAACACCGTAAAACGTCTGGCCAATCCAGCTGTGCAGTAATCGCACTAATTAGCCAGTGCGGTCAAACACTGCCTCGGTCTGCAGCATATTCACTGGGTGTTGAGCCGTCAACATGCTATAATTCTCTCCCAGCATCACATATAGTCTCACGGTCTGATACCTCACGGACTGACCTGTCCACCAGTTATCTGAGAGAAACAATTAAGACCAATAAATTTCATGTCAAAGAGCAGGATCTTAAATTGCAGAACAAAGAATGAATTTCAGCTCGGTCTTAAAGCTCTGCAGAAGTTTGAGTCGTTCAATCTGACAGCTATTTCTTTTTTCTCCAAAGTTCCTTTGTACTGACTCTGATACATGGCATCAGCCTGGCTTTGGGTGACTTTGTTTCCTTTCATCCTAGACATTTCAAACAAACTTTTTGGATCTATGGTTAAAACTTTTCATTTCTGCTGCTGCAAATGAAGGCTTTGTGTTCTCTTTAAGTCTTTAATCTGCTTCTCTCTTTGAATGTTAAAATTCCTAAATACCCCAATTCTTTTGTTTCCTTTGCGTCCTCTTTTCCGGTGAGCACATGGAACTATTAGCAAAACTACCTGAACTTTTTAACATAATTATCTGAAGCACTGGTGTATGCAAAAATATATTGTTTATGTTCTAAATGTTCTATCATTTTAAACATAAAATCCATAAGTTTTTATAAATGTGTTGAGTTTCTGTGCACCAAAGAACATTAAAAAAATACATTACATGAACACCTCATGGTTTTGTTAATAAAAAAAAAATCTAAAGGACAAATTGACATAAAAACTGATGTAACAATACAAGCAGGATGCTGCTGATTCCTCATGTTTAAGACATGCGGGCTGTGCTTTAATTGTGTTATACTTCAATGGTTTAAAACATCTTCACTGCACTCCACAAATTCTTTACAAAAATGAAAACCAAAAGGTATACCAGTACTTTTTTTTGTAGAAAGAGAAAAACAGGATTCAGGATTATATGATACTAGACTGTTAAGGAACCAACTATGATAATGATGTATGCAGTACTGGTAATTTTACAATAATCAAATGTCTAATGCACCTCTTTGGATGACATAAGAGGTGCATAAGAAGCACAATCTCAACCCATCTTCTCGAATACAGCATCATACTCCATGTTATTGTCACTGCTATGCTGTTGGGAAATGTCCACATTTTCCTGGGTAATCTAAATTAAATGTTACAAAGTTTACAACATGAAGCAATATTATTTTACAAAAAATAATCTCAAAATTCAGAAACTTTAAATTCATGAAATGGTTGTATTACACTGTATGAATGACCTGATACAGCTAAACACAGCAAAGCACAACCTCTATTCTACTCTGTGTTTCTTTCTCTCTCTATTTGGTGGCTTTTTGCCAGCGGAACCACTGAAACACATAAAAAGCTTTTTTGTCCCTTTTTTTTTAACCTTTTCATTCTTGTGCGTACACACACCTCGTCTCATGTTTGTGTGTATCTCACAAAAGAGGGGGCTAAAAAAACCCACAATGGTTGTACAGTCTTACAGGGCCCTGCCCACCACAACTCATGATTGGTATGAGCGTGCTCACTATTCTGCTCCATCATATCTACCATTAGTCAAATAGTCAGACCTGAGTCTTTGATGAAGGCAAGAGGAGAGACGTATAGAAATAATATATAAAATATTGAGTCACTTTGCAATGAGAAAGTAGATAAAGTACAGTAATTCCAGTTATATCAGTCTGTTTTCACCCAATACTTGTTTTCAACGGAACAAAACATGAAAATCACAAACATTAATTTTAATGTGTTATAACAAGAAGTTATTAAATGCATATTTAAACATCATCATAATAATAATAACAAGGGGGGAACTATTCTAGTGCTTCTTATTTCCTACTAAACTAACTTTATGTATTCAATAGGGATATATAGCAATAAGGTAATAAATTAAAGCAAGAAAACAATATCAGAGATGCTGAGGATCTGTACTCACAGAAAGTCAAATGAGCAGGGTCTGTACACTTGCACTCCAGCAGCCTCCATATTTGTTTGTTTTTTCCCTGAAGGTGCACCACCCGCCCTTGGAGAGCAGTGAAAGTCATGCTGGTGGGGCCGCACTGAAAGTGTGTCACAGGGGGAGGCTCCAGGACCCGGCCTGGAATCGCCAATCGCCTCACAGAGTCAGAGGCAGAGGTCCGGCCCCGTCCAGAGTCACAGCAGAGGAGAGTGAAGGAAAGGGCCGGAGCCTACTGGAAACATGCTGTCCAACAGCACGCTGTACAAAGCCGCACAGATACTGTTTCACTTAGAGACATGTGCTGACACGTGTTGAGCGGGGTGTCCTAAATTAAAGTCGTACACCTACATATATACACATAAGATCATGAGCAACGAAAAGCTTTGACTTGTGTTATGGCACAAGTGTCATAACATTTCTGTTTATAGTTCTTTCAAACACATGTATGACTATGCACTTTGTAAACTTTGTTCAGAAAGCTTGTGAAATGGTCATCTAAAGAGTCAACTTCAGCTTAGCTACACATATCAGCATTAGACTATTTCATGGTAGTCATCGTTCATAAAAATCAATACATCTTTCTGGTACAGATAAAATAACTATTTCTTTCGAGTAGCAATGCAGAAATACATAAAAATGAAATACTGTTCAGGGTTACCCTCAGAAAACTAGCTAAGCCTGGAGGTAGGGTTACTAGGGAAGTCCACCAGTTGCCCCACAGTATTTTTGTGTTAAAGAAATGTTAAAAATTGGGATCAAGTAAAGCTAAGTGGCCCGCCAGGCTTATAATGCATAAGGGAAAACCTCACTGTTGTAAAATGTGATGTGATGAATATATCTGCTGCAACTAATGTTTCTCTCTTTTCTCTTTATGACCCGTCACAATATCCTCGTCCCTCTCCATGAACTTTAGCATCTCTGTCACTCAGACCTACATTAGTTGTTGATATCCAGGACAGTGAAAGTCCTGAAAGTGAAACTGGACTTAATGTATTATTTCCCTGTACAGGGTGAACGCAACTGTCCACCAAACATTGTATTCAAGCCGTCTTTTGTGATTGCCAATATATTGAGTAGCTCTTTCTTTTTTAGATAATTTACTTAAAACATTATTATTTCTGACTGCAGGTATCAAGGTATTTCTTGTGATGAAAATTAGGTTTTTGCACTCTTCAAGTTAACTGACACTACTCCACAATATGCTCACTATAATCAGCCCAAATATCTCCAGAATGAAGTTTTTTTTTTTTCCCTAAATGCGGCAGGACTTTTTACAGGGTGCATTTCATTCATTTCTATTTTCTGTCTATGAAACATGTAATATTATGTGCAGTGAGACTAAACCACCATAAAAATATTTTGCTATAAAAAGAATGCATGTTGAAAACAGTGTGAAAGAACAAACTGGTGAGATCTCAAATTAGAAAGCTGTCAAGAAATCACACTCCTTAGATAAAGTCCTGCAAACGTTATATGCGTGTAACAGCCAGGTTCCTGTGCCAGCTCTCCTCTGAGACAGAGGCAACTTCCATCCACAAACACAACATTTCAGTTTTTCAGACGCTTCATAGGAGTATGACCATTTACTGTATATTTTGTTTTACAAAAACAAACCATCAACAACCACTAGCAGTTACAGAATATCAAGAAATAAATAAGATAATTAGCATACAAAAATTAAAAACATCAGAAAAGAGGTTCACAAGAAGTCTAGTCCAAAACAGCTTTGGACTAGACAAGACAGAAGGTAGAAAGTGAAAATATTATAAGAATACATGACAATGACAAAGAAAATGTTACTCTTAAAGTAATAATTTGAGTACTGAAATGAGTTTATCAGGATCTTAGCCAAAGTAAGCAACTATCCAGTGGATTTTTGCTCAGCTGCAGTTTCTAAGTGGAAATAACAGCTTGTAGGCATTCAAATTATTATGCTAGAAAGAAATCGCAAATATTCATGGAGTTAGTTTCTCAATAAACAAATATCTTGTCTAATCTTCTTCCTGTCTTTTAAAAACTTATGCTGACAGTGCCGGGAACAAACATGTCATTGAAAGAGAACCCGCGAGATACGTAAATGGTAGAAATCATCTTTAGTTATATGCTCTAATAGCATTATCATGCTGCAGCAATTTTTTTTTTAGGTGCAGAGACGCACTCTGTGCTGCAAATTTGTTCAGCTTTCTAAGTAGCTTTTTGTAAGTGTTGTAGTTCCCTTGGTCTCCATCAGAGGCAGACAGAGTTCAGTATTATTGAAACTCTGAATGTAAACAAGGACATGTAGTTCAGACAGTTTTTTATTCCAGTTGCACCACCTGTCTGTGTCATTTAGCTTCTTGGTTCAGATCAGGAGTGAAACTTGCCTGCCCTCTTATCATCACCCTCCTCAAGAGAACAAGCTGCTCCCAACATCATCTTTCAGCCAGTGACTCTACCGTCTGTTGCTATAGGATGCCAACAGAAGTACTCATAAAATTCAAGCATCTTGCAACATATTCTGTGACGACAAAGTCTCGCCACTCACTGAAATTTAGATTTTGGTTAGTCGTGATCTATTTTAAAGCTTATTATGTTCGATGAAACCATAAACAAATTTTGTGGTTATTGTTTTACTGTATGAAAAATCAATTCCCTGCTTATAATTTGTTTGTTAGAACTGTTGTCACGCTTTAATGTTTCAGATCAAACAAATTATTTTAATATCAAAGACATCGATAGCAAATACAAAATACAGTTTTTAAGCAATTGTAGTAATAAAAAAAGCTTGACCTATGTGTAAAATATACCCTCCTTGTAAAATCGAGAATTAACTCTAAGAGTCATTATCCACAAAGGTTTTGTGGCCGAGTTCAAAAATTTTATTTGCTTCAGATAATGGATTAAATATTTCTCCATGACATGTTTGAAGCTTAGGATATTGTTTTAAGCCTAGATCAGATTTTAATTTATCATAGAACAGTTAGATTTATATCGAGAATCAAATATGCACATGGACTCTATTTACAAATCAGGTGTTTTTGAAGGTAGATGGTTGGTGTATTTGTTTTCTTTCCTTTATTTAATCAGGCAAAACCCCATTGAGTTTTAGATCTCTTTTTTAAGAGAGACTTGGGTATAAATCTATATTTGGTGGTACTACAGTATATAGGGTTGACAATAAATGCACACTGTACTCTTGATGTGTAATTTGTAAGTCTTTGCAAACCACAAATAGCTTTCCTTGTATTTTACAATTGTGCACAACGTTTTGTTGGTCTATTGCAGAAATGCCCAATAAAATACAGAAGGTTATGCTTTTACAAGGAACCAAAAATGTCGACTACAAAAAAACAGCAGCCCAGGCTTGTAGTATGTTTGGCAAATGCCCTTCTGAGCAAGTTTTTCAAGCCCATAGATAGTCTGAATGCACAGTATTGCTGTGTCCCATGCTAAATTATGTAACATAAAGAAGAGGTGAAGCTTTTAAACTTTCATTTTCAGTAAGATTTGGTGTGCAAAAAAATCCACTGTAGATGTAACACTTCTCAAGTGCTAAACATGCAGAGTTTATTTACACTGCATAGAAGACTAGCATAATGCCTTCATCACATCTATATGTAGGCACAAAAAGTCTCATGCATGGTGTACGGCAGCACGCACACTCTGTCAAACTGATTTGAAGATAGCAAGAAAACAAAGAAATCTGTGAAATTTGAGACGACATTTTGTCGCTCTCAAGATCGCTAATTTAAGAAACGGCTGAGCCAGCTGTTAGAAGACATTGATGAGTCTAATAATATCCAGAGTGCGCAATAACACATCACAGTCATCATGACTATTATTGTGCTGGGTCATATTCATGTGATGGGAAGAGGAAGTGGGACACCTTCATTCGAAACAATGCTTCAGGCAGCTTTACGTATTTCTGAAACAATGCCATCCAGATAATTCGACTGGGATTTGCCAATGCTACAACCCTGCCTGCAGTAACACAGCTCAGACTCAGCCACGTGTGTGGAACAGTGTAATGACATTTCACTAATGAAGAAATTGAAGGCATTAGTTTGAAAAATGCTGAACTGGGTTAAGGGTTGGGACTATCCGAGAAGATGTTTCCCACTCTTATCGTTAAAAACAAGGAGCTGAAGTGCAAATCCGCAGCAAGGGAAATAAAAACAAAAATCTATTCAGTCTGATTTTGATTCGTTGAAAATAAATGAGGCCAAGTTTACAGCTTGTGTGAACATAAGACACGAGATAAATGAATGCATTCGTCACAGTAAGTCTCATAAGTGTTTCATTATGTATTAAAATCACAGAGAGAAGAGCCGCATTTTCACATAGGTCCCTTCTTATCTAACTTTAGCAAACATTTCATAACTGAGGTCAGAATGTTTCACAGCTTGTTCAGCATGAGGATTCAACAAATCACTGTCAGTCAAGTCAACATGTCAGTCTTTTTTTTTTAAATTTTCTCTATTCTTTGACAGTGTTGCTTAAGAAAAAAAAGGAACAGTGAGTTAATTCATACTGTGGTGATCTTCTGACTTTTGCTTCATTCGTCACAGAGGCTTATCAGGGTTGTATCGACTTGCTTCCATTTAGATGCCATTTTCAAAAGTATTAAACAAACATTCTGGCAATTATGGAACCTCTGGGGATAAATAACCAAGGAATCCATTACATTATTACCATTTAAATGTTACACACAAGCAGACGGATATAAGAAATCATTTTCACAGTGAAAAAGGGAGAAAAAGGGTGAGAGGTAAAATCCTACCACACATCAGACCTGAATCAGAAGAGACATCTTACATTAATACACTGAACTGGGAAAATACTCTGTTCTGTAGAATGGTGTGTTTTTATTTAGAAGATAGCAGGCACTTTTGTAAAATTCAAATTAAGGTTGGACAATAATGAGCTCAAAATGTTATTTTATTGGCATGTTCATTTAAATGATGCCACAAATAAAATTGCAACTCAACACAGTCTTTTTGGCAACACTTCTATCGCTCCATGCTGGGGAATGGTCAGATTCTCACAGTATGATAACCAGGCTTTTCCCCAGTGTGTTATGATAAGCCTTGTTGGGTAGTCAGACTTATCTTCACCCCCAGTCCCATGGCAACAGTGCATGATGGTGTGTCTGCACTTGCACCTAAATGAGCCACACAACCATCAAATTACAAACAGGTCTTTATCATCCAATCAGAGAATTCTTTGCAAATACTGCATTGGCTTTGATAAAAAAAAAGACCAATCACAACCAGGAAATCAAAATATTGGATCAAGCAGTAGACATTTCTAAACAAAGAAAAGTTATTACAATCAATACTTGAATTTTGTACCCCAAGAATATTTAGTTAAGCATAAAAATATGCTTGCGCATCATAATATTTATTTAAATATATTTTACTTTTAAAATGTGGCTAGCATTATATATCTTGTTTTAAGATCCACTGGCTCATTACTCAATTAGGACTTAACTGACAAGCAAAATGTATATTTTGATTGTATTTTTTGTATTTGCCTTCTTTAAGACTAAATAGTTGGTGTTTAGATGTTGTCAGTAATGTCTTCCGATAACACATAATTACCTAGTCATACTAAAAAAAAAACAATTTGTCAAATTTTAAAAACTTTTAGCACAAAAACATGGTCTGTCATTGGTAAAGTGAGCAACATCCCTACAACTGGGCTTAGCAAGTTTTCTGGAGGAAACTCTAAAAAGGGTGAAAAACAAATTCCACAGTTATACACTGACAAATATTCCAGACCTTATTTTTTTCTCCTTAAAACATAGACATAACAAATATCCTTCCTGTTTTTAAAATAACACAGGATATTACTTATCAGATTTACAACCAAGCAATCTATGGGTGGGCATATTATAGTTTATTCAACGTGACTACCGTTCAGTTGAATTTGTTTTTGTTGGAAACAACTAAAAAGTATCAGATATTTCTACAGCCAGATAAAACTCTCGCCAGTCATTTTCTCTGGCATATTTTTTTTAAGTTTGAAAAGAAGGAACAGCATGAGGTTAAGTTTTGCTGGTTTTAAAACCAGAACTTTTTTAAATCTTTGTATGCCTTGCACTAGAAAGCAGCCAATGCCGTCAGCATACAGCCTAGAGCGCCAGAAAAACTGCTCTAAAAATAAAACTTGGCTTTAACTCAAATAGGTTACATCACTCCACCTATTACATCTGGGATTCCCAAAACTGTGGGCTGAGTAATTACATTTAAAATGATTCATAAAGCATTTATTTGTTATGATTGTTGCAAGCTATGAAAACTATTGGTCAAATATAGCGGTTTACAGAGGGAAATGTTTTAAATTAATTTTTTCCAGTTAGACATTGTGATTATGGTGCACATCTATAATCAGTCATTTGGAAGACAGCAGACTTGACATCAAACATTCACTGACAACCTCCACCAGCAGGGAAAGCCACAAAAGATCATTGTTGGTTGTTTCACACTGTGTGCAAGCAAAATAATGAAAAGTTAAGTGGAAGGAAAACGTGTCGTAGAAAAAGGTGCACACGCATCAGGGATAGCTGCAGTCCTGTGACATAGTGAAGAAAACCATTCAAGAGCTTGAAGGAAAATTGCAAGACATGACTTGAAATGGAGCCAGTTGCTTAAGACATAAAAGTATTCAGGACTTTTATGTCTGAATACTTTATACAGCAATGCAGAAGATACTCCAAATAACCACTGAGTGCAAATGTTGCACAGTACACGACATACAGTTCAGTAATATATTTTTTAATACCAACATTTTCTAAAAAAACAAACAAAAAAAACCCGATTTTGTAGTTTTCATTAAATTAGAAATGGATGCTTGAAATACACCACACTTTTTAAATATAATTCTTGACGTGTATTGACTTTTTATGACATTTGTAATTTATATGACAAGTTCTGGTTATATCGCCCTCATTTAACATCATGAAGATTTAACATGACGATATGAAGGTGCGAAGAAGCAACACTAATCATGCAACTCTTAGTGGTTTTTCAAATGACTCAATAATAAAACACCACTCCCCATTTTGTTTGAAGAGTATCAACCATCCATATGAGCAAGGCTGAACAGCATCTCACAAAAAAAAAAAAACCGGGACCTGTCTGCACTTCTGTGAACTAATATTTGAAGTTGATATTGACAAGACAACACCCAAATGTTGCATAACTGACTTCATGCCAGCAGGATAACCAAGCGGACTGAGTTCAGCTGCAGAGGTCAGTGGTGGGAATAGCTCTGGATACATCCCTGCAGAAGCCTCACCAACATCATAACCAGCCTTCGGGACAGCGCTCAGAAAAGTCAGCAGCCTAATTATCACTTCAACTCCAAAAGCCGCTGCAGTCTTGTAAATAACTGTCCACACTCTCACAGAAGCGCGCAGAACTGACCTGTTTTTCAGGGGCTGACTCTTCAACTCGTAGTAGGTTTTAGGCTCGTCCTGGAGGTCCTCTCCAGCCTCGAAGTCTGGAACTATTCCCGATTCAGACTGCATAGCCGCGACTGTCAACTTCTGAGAAGCGCTAAAACCTTAATCAATTAATACAAGGAAAAAGACGGACGATGTTTGCACCACCGTAGTTCGTGGAGTAAAGCAGCCGTCAACACGAGCCGCCTCTATCCAGGACCAGGAGCTCTGTAGTCCGCCACAGCAGCGAGCGCAGGGCGGTTGATTGACTTCAAGCCGACTAAGAACTACGAGTACCAGAATGCACCTGCTTTGAAATGTCAGCATGGTTTTGATTGGCTGCAGCAACGGAGGCGCAAGCCCAGGCTGATTGGTACAATTTATACTCAAGTTAAATTGCCTTTCAGTAAAATAAAGAAACAGAGGTAAAGAAATGCACATTGAAACGAGAAATACATTAAAAGAGTAATACTAAAATAATAGCAATGACATGCATTACATAAAGAAAGAAATGTAAAGCAAAAAAAATAGCTAATATATAATTAAGAAATAAACTAATTACCGTTACTAGGAAGATGAAATACTCAATAAGTATATTAGTTATGTTTTAAAGGACCCAAATGTTTCTGAACTTCTCAGGTTTTAAGGAAGTTGACTCCAAAGTAGAGGAGTGTGCAATTCTGAACCAAATACAAGGACTTTCATCTTTTCTTTATTACCAGGTTTTCACTCACTTAGTGACTGTAATGGAGTGCGGTTATATGGTTACACAGATATTATAAATTGTGTGTCATAGGCGGCTTATACATGTAGTACTCATCATTTGAGGTAGAAGGCAGCCTTTAGGAACCCCATATATGATAATTGTTTACTCAGACCTTTATTTGTCAAATTACACATTTTTTGGGCCTACCAAGTAAGATCAAGGTTGTGGAAAATATAGACTGATTCACTAAATGACTTATTGGATGGTAAAATTATGACCGCCTAATAACCTGCTCTTTGGTTTGTACTTGAGCTCTATGTTTACGGTTTTGGGACTAAACAATTTTACTTTATTCTTTCCATCCTTAAAATGGAGGAAGTTCTGACCAGTTTGCTTTAGTAATAAGTAATTGTGGTAAGAATGGCAAGTCTTTTTGATATTTAATCAAAAGCTAAACTATCTCTAATTAATATCTCATTATATCTAAATTAGGAATTTCTTCAAATAAGAATTTAATCTCAACAAGCCTCAGCATAGGTAGAAAGAACATAATAATACATGCTTTGAGATAGCTGACATGGTAATTATGAGAATGGCTTATAAAAATGTCAACTTTTACTGGGAAGAACTGAATCATGGATATTTAGTATGAACATATAAAGATTGTTCTGGGTATTAAATCTTGGAATCCTGATGTCTGATTTTGACTTCTATCTATTTTCCTTTGATATCATCGACACTAATCCTGACCGTGGTTGTATGGTGACACACAAATGCAAGTTTTTGTGTTATCTGTTTACATATGGTATGATATTTAGAAATACATTTTAATTTCTGTCAGGGGGGACATATGGATATCAAATATTTGAAAAAGGCAGCCACAAATTGCAACATGCTGGAAAGCACAATTAGAATGATTGCATTAGATAATAAAATCAATACTGGATCAATAATAATATAATGGCCAAGGGGTCAAACATCTTAACTGGATAGATTTATATTTTAAACCACTTCGAAATTATGACTCAGCTTATCAATTATAATAAATTGTACTTTTTAACGTAATTGAAAACTTTCCCTCACTGATTTAGCATAGCAAGATAAAGGATAACCTATAGACATACTGTAAATTTTTAAGCACCTACAAGGACATTCATTTTTATGTTAAAACACTAAAACAGTTCAAAAAGATCTTCCTTACATGACACGAATGAATTTGTTTTCTGAAATCATGCAGGTATTTAACCCAGCATGAGCAGGAACCTCTGGAGGTCCAAACTAACTTAAATGACTTTGAGTCCTCTCCACAGTCACACACAGTTCACTACATTAGTTATTAGTCTGCTCATTTGAACTCTTATCTTCCACTGAGGGGCAGTATAGTTCTAAAAAATCCTTTTTTTTTGGCCTATACTCACAAAATGGAAATTTGGTGGAAGTTTAATATTTGCATTCTCCTCATCCTGTTGAACTGGTTTAAAGCTAACTTTTTAATAATAGTGCTACAGTGGAACTGGGCTCCTATTTAGCAAGCAAAGCCTTTTGCAAACTAAAAATAAATCCTGAATTGACAAGATTGAAACTGAACTTAGACACAGGGATCGTAACAGGATCAAAATTCTTTATCTGAGCAACCTGATTACTTGGACACAGAAGAAAGAAAGCTCACAGTCAGGGCATAAGAAGCATATGCTGAAGGGTTTTGCGTTCAGTTAAAAATGACAAGGCGCACACACAATAGACCAGACACATGCATTATTCTAGATGTTGTAGCTGAGTGAATGGATGTACTGATTACCCAGAGCCCCCAACTGTGTGAGACCCACAGAGTGTGCAGAATACAATGCCCTTTGTGATTTCTCAAGTGGGTGTAGTATGTAAATATTTCATACATCTGCATTTTATTCTGTCTTTGATGCACAGTTTGATACAATGAATGCAAAGTATTGCCCTTATTTTACTAATAACCACAAAAATTATGGTTATATGAACTCTTCTCCTGCACTCACCATATGGATTTTCATATGGAATATTGAGACAGCCATTGAAGAAGGTAGGCTTTGTGTGTGTTGAACTATTCCTGTGTTTGTTTGGCCATACATCCTGGATTATCAGGCTGTTGACAGACACGGTGATTATCCATTTTTAGTTTCCTTGCATCATTTGAAAATCTTCTAGAGATGATGATGCCATGCACTCCAAGAAGGTTCTGAGGGCCTCGTTAAGAACATTAACCAACAGCATCATAAACCCTCAACAATATTTAAACATTAGCATCAATAACTTTTTCCACATATTGGCGACCTCCAGATGTGTCTCTTCTCTGACAGAGGGGAAGAGAACTTTCTTCACTGTACATGGTGGGAAGATTCACGGGGCTAAAGTTCCTGGAAACTCTGATCAACCAAGTTAAATATAAATGATGAAAAACCTTCACTTGCTTTTCCTTTATTGATGTTATTTGCAATGCAAGAAGTTGTGTTACCAATATTACTAGCAATACAGCTTTAGATGGTTTGACTCTCTGAGTAAATGTTCCCAAATTAAATGTTAAACTCTTCTAAATGTTTTAGTGAGATTATATTGCTGCAACGAGAGATTAATTCATTATAAGGCTTTTTACACATCCTTTGACAATCAATTTGAAATCAAAAATGATTGCCATATGAAGTCAAATTATTATTAGTTTATTGGCTAATGATGAATCTATAAAAAAAAAAAGTCAAATAAAGGACTATTCCATCCTGTTTTATTCAATTGTTAAAATGACACAAGGACAGTAACACAAAAATTTTATCGAAAATGAAAGTAGACTTTTGCCCCTGACAATCCAATTCTTTCTTTTACATTTTTGTCCTAATATGCACAGCAATTAATTAAGTAAATAAATACAAGACACTACTTTTATTCTGATGTAAAATAATACATTTAACTGCTTTCATTTACTAAAATATAACAGTAATATTTTAGTAATCTGGTTCAAAACAACATACTCACTAGCAGCACACTAATAATGTGCACCACTACACTGACCTCAACATAGCTGGAAACAGGAGCATAATTGCAGAGCCAACCACAATATTGTTTACACAACTGTGCACAGATAACTATTGTAGGCTCTGACAGCCAGAGCAAACAGAGTCAGCTAACAGTGATGATATAGGATGATATGAAAAGAGAAATGGTTTTGCTCTGTGCACAAACAATTGGCTATAACTTTTGCATGGACGCCAACCAGTGATCAGAGGACTACAGTTATTTACAGCAGCATATTTCTCTGGCACTGGTCTCCAAATAGAATCCAGAAACTACCGCTATGTTTATTTTAGTTCTCCAGAACAATAGTACATATATGTCACATTTGTGTAAAGTAAAACAAAGTATAAATCCAACATCTAACACAATTCACCACCAAGAAGCCACTTTTAAGAATAGTCTTTTGAAAATATGAAAAGATGAAAATGTGTGAATGCATTTTGAAACTTATTTAAAAGATTTAAAGTTAAAATTGCTACCATGCTGTTTCTTAGCTTGTATGCCAGTGCATAAAAAAGTGCATCAAAGCATGAAAAGAGTGAAGTTTTTTTTTCCATATAAGTACAGGATATGTCCTGTAGGAACATCTGAGCATCTGGGAAATTACATTTCAGTTTCACTTTGAGTTTCAAGCATCTCACATGCTGAGGTAAGGGCAGTAAAGCAATTGTTGTTGCTTTATGACATTGTGTTGTCCTGCATTGTTGAAGCATAAAATACACAATCATGTCATTTCAGCCATTTTGTAGATAAAGAGATGTTTAGATCAGAAATACTCTTGGCCATAATATATGTTAGTAACCAAAATGTGACACAGATGAAATTCATTCCAACTCCATTTAGCATAGTTCTGTTGATATAGATTTTAGATAAGGCATTTGGCACCAGGATCTGGCTGTTTACAATGAGACGGTAGCTGCATAAACACCGGACTGAGCTTGAAACAAATGCAAATGCACATCTCAAGTTACCTTGTTAACCCCATGCCATAGAGGTGTGAGCATGTTATCTCCATATCACTCTTTGCTGCTGCTGTGTTTAGCTGAGGGCTTTCGTTTTTGTCTTGCTCCGCAAAGATAAAGATTAGATTTCTGTAATAAAAATTTATGTTACATCTGCATGCCTTCTGGTTGTAATCTTCTTCTTGGTTTGCTTTTTTATGCACTTGGGTAAACTGTAAAATTTTCAACTTTTTCACAATTCAATTCAAATCATAACATGCAAAGAAGAATATTTAGGAAGCTTTCTTTGTGTTTTTGAGGTACACCAGGCAGTATAATTCAAAATACTGTTTTTCAGTAAAGAAATCATTAAATTCCTAATGAATGTGATAGCAGTAATGAGGAAACCTCCTCTTTTGTTTATGTGATCTTTTTTTCTGTAAGGACTCATTGAACAGATGGTTTTGGGGGATCTTAATGAGATACTCATTTATGAATAATGTCAGAAATCCAAGAGTGTTGTGGGGGGGGGGGGGGGGGGGGGGGGGGGGGGCAAATAGGGCAAGCCTGCCACTGCTGACACTCCACAGCTTTGTCTATATGCAGCTCTTGATTGGTCTGTTTTTACTAAGCAAACTGTAAAATCATCTTAACATATAATAAAGAAGGAGAAATACATTTATTTTTCAAACTTTTCTAAGATTGTGGTATCTTTCTCTTTTGTAAAAACTACCAGCTGAGCAAGCCTGTTGGGATCAATAAATATTTCAGCACTGTCGTCACTCCTGGACAGGAATATATCTCACAGGTGAAACACACACCAGTGATCAGGTTCAGCAGCACTGAGCTCTTATCAAGTCAGGGATTTTAACTGGTGTGTAAAGTGGTAAAACTGCAGTGCATCTGGCTTTATAATACAATAAAAGGCACCAAGCAGCTTTTCCTCTTTTGTGTGTTCAGCATAGAGTCTCTGCATTCAGCCACTGAAAAGCAGCAGCTAAGTTTTTTATGGGTTTTTTTTGCCTTTATTTGTGCTGCATTTAGAACACATGTAAATGAGCTTTTACACACAGTGTGTTTGACCCATATTTCTGTGAGGTCATGTTCTACACGCAGAGCTGTAAGGTGCTTCAAACAAGTATCTAAAAATAACCCCAAGAGTTCAGAAACATGAATCAAATGATTCTTTTTAGCTCTGCAGTATTATTGCTCTCCACATTTCAGACCTTTATTGCACAATAAGAAACCTATTGTTAAAAGAAAGCAATAGTTTGTACTTTGCCACAAGCCAGTATGCACAACTTAATTTTGGTCTAAAATATAAAATATTTATTTAATTTTGGGTTGTGATTACATGTAAGGAAATACTCATGCAAGCAGCTGCATATGACTTCTTTGAATATTAATACTCTAAAAAATTGTAGGGCTGCAGGCATGTGTAAATATTTGCTAATTTTTTAGTAAATCCTAACAGGAGAGGAGGAAAAGTTGTTGCTATGGTAACACAAAAAAGGAGTGCAAAAGTGATACGGAAGACATCAGTTATGAACCGAAGACCTTGCAAAACAAGACTTTCATAAAAAAAAATAAAAAATCATCCAAAATAGATCAGAATAAAAATGAAACAAGAAAAAAAAGAGAGAGAGAGACTCTCTCTTTTTTTTTTTATCAAACATGGAAGGTCCTAACTGGACACGCATGGGCCGAATTGATCTCATGTGATAGTAAGGGATGCAGCAGAGACACCGCCTTCAGGCCATCAAGCTTCATTAACATGGGGATGCAGTGTGAACCAGGCCGGCCGGCAGCTGCTGGATGAGAGGCGCTGAGAGAGGGAGCGGCGAAGGGAGGAGGCAGAGAGATGGGGAGAGAGGGAGGGAGAGGGGAGCGGGGCTTGTTCACATAATAGCCGGCGGCGAGTGAAGGCGTGGTGTGTGTGAGCTCTGCTCGTACCGGATGATGGGCACTGGCAGCGGCTGTATGGCGGCTTTCCTCCCGGTCAAGACCAGCCGTGGACAAAGCTGAACGGAGCGGATCAATATGCCGGAGAGTGTCTGTCTTATCTTCACTTAGAGCGGGATAAATACTCAGCAGGGAGCCTAAAGGTAAGGCGATTCTTGGTGCGTTTGGACACATTTAAAGCGCCTCAAAGAGCTGTGAGAAGACAAAGTATGATCAGTCATTCATGCATGTGATCCGAGGCGAGAGCATCAGTAACAATTACAACTGCATGGGTTTGTCTCTTGCGTTTCCTCGGTGAAACAAGGAGGAGAGTGCTTTTGTTTGACACATGTGTTTTAGTCATGGGGCTCAGGTGGAGCCCACCCATGTACAGTAACCTACAGTAGCAGTCTCATTGTTCTCCCCGGACTGTGGCCCTTTGGAGTGGGCTCCAACAGTGGGACAGGCAGCTGATTTTAAGAGATGAAAGTGCTTTTGAAAATTCCTGGATGTGTTTCTGAATTTAAAAAAAAAGGGATTTATAAGCTACACTGGGCAGAATGAGTCATAGCATACAAATTGATACAGGAAGTGTGCCTTGGTGAATATTAAAAATGCTTACTGAATCATCATTTGACCTTTTGCATAACTGCAAATTATGCCTGTTGATGGATTTTCCTTTTTCATCCTGGTACCATCTTGACAAGCGAATGTGATTTTCTATGACTTGCAGCTCAGGCCGCTAACTAAATTTTGTCAGGATGTACAACAAATCTAAACCTGTTGTAACAGTCTAGCTGCAGGTGGGCCAGTGCATGCACCTCACAAACTGTGTTAGAATAAGTCCTTCTTGTTGACCTGACAGCTTTACAACCCTTATTGTATTTCCTTTGGTTTAAATGTGATAGACCAACACACATATTTGCATATATAAAATAAGATTATGCACTGCTTTTTCTTGATTGTAATTTAGATATGATGTGGATTTGTATTTAGCTCCCCTTTCCTCTTATCCCACTTAATAAAATCCAGTGCAACCAATTGCCTTTAAAAAAAACTTCTCTAATTAGTAAACAGTTGAAACATAGCTGTTCTGTGGATGCCTCAGAGGTTTGTTAGGGAACCTTAGTTAAGAAACAGCATCATGCAGACCAGGCCTGAGACTGAGTGAGGGTCATGTAGAGTTTCAAACCATCATCTAACAACTATCGTGAAATGAAAAGAGTACGGCACAATTGCAAGTTAAAGCAGAGCTGTCCACTTAAACTGACAGGCAGGACAAAGACAGCATTAATCAGAGAACAGGCCAAGAGGCCTATGGTAACTCTGGAGGAGCTGCAGAGATCCACAGTATAGAAAATGCCAAAACTAATGCAATGGGAATGCCTCTCTGGAGGGAGATAAACCTAAATATTACACAGACAATACTGCAATAAAGTCGGTTAGAGGCTACAAAACGCTTGGGACTGGGGTGAAAGTTTACAATACAACAGGAAAACAACCCTAAACATACAACTGAAGCTTAAATGAAAGAGTATGGATAAAAACATATTTTTGTGTTAGAATTGGTCAGTCAAAATTCAGGCATGAATTCATCTGTAAATCTTTATTATGACTTGAAAATTGCAATATGCACACCCCTTGGATTTAATCAGACAAAACTTGATGTATTCTGTAAAAAAGAATGGATAAAACGTTCAGGCCCTAATTGTACCAAGCTGATGGAAACATCCAAAAGACTTGCAGTTGGGATTATAGATAAGGGTGGTTATACAAAAGCCTGGTCTTTAAATTTTTATTTCAGAAAAAAAGGATATGAATTTTCCACTACTTGTCATTGACCTATCATTTGAAATCCTAACAAACTTCATGGGAATTAATAATTTTTCAAGATACTGTGTGGCTAATATTGACCTTCCTCCTGCTGTTATATCTGAGCTAAAGGAAGAGACACCAGTTAAGGTATATTTTAAGCACCAGACAGAACAAACAGGAATCGCCTGGCGCTCATGCCTGTGTAACACATGTTAAGCTTTAAACAATCTGCTCTTTCTGTTCACTAGACAGGATATCCTGTGTCATTTATCACCACAGTTGAATTATTGTGCATTTCTGCATCAATGTATTGAAGTGGCCTCAGCCCAACACACATGAACATGCTGATGCTCCTTTATCTGTTTGATACTTCTAAGAAAGTCTTAGCACTCAGTTGGAAACTTTCCATCCAGGAATCAAAGCCTCCTGAGACTTGATGAAAAATGAGCTAAAGACAGAGTGGAAGAGATCTATATTTAGATGTGCAAGTAATCTTGTATTCGCATACTTAAGAGTGGGAGCAAATCTAATATATATTATAATATGAAATTCAATAACAGAGTGTTAACAGGTTAGCAAATTGCAAGGACAGGCTTGGAAATTTGTCTTATTTATGAACAAGTGACTTAAACATTATTAGTTCATCTGATCTAGTATTTTGTAAATGGCATCAGAGCCACATTAATATATACTGTACTCACAGGGAAATAAGCGCAATCAAAGATTCTGTTTCAGTCTAGTGCAGTGTGGCATATTGGTTTTTAAGTCCCATTTTCTTCCAACCATTCTCATCCGTGCCTCAGTGCCATGTCCCTGAGCTCTGCAGAAAGTTACTGCAGTGTTTTGTAATGAAAATCTGCAGTCCGTGATTTTATTTTATTTTTTTCCAACTCAGACTTAAATCTGCCAAAATAAGAAAAGCTGTAAAAGTTACAGTCATTGTGGTCTTAAAAGTTCCTGTTCTTTGCCTGCTTGCAGTTTTTCGTAAATCTGTCTAATTTATGACAATGAGATCAACAAGAAGACGTATTATTTTAATCATCAGTTTAGTCTCAATTTTACTATCCCAATTATCAACCCATTGCAACGCTCCCTCAGCTGTGACATATGAACTCACAATCACCTTCCTGTATCTGAGTGTACATTTGTTAACCCTAGAGGCTGCACTCATCCTCCAGTTATTGTTTTGAGCCAATAATAGCCGGTTTACTGCCCTCACTGACATGGTCCACTGGCTGTACATACGAGAAGCAGCTTCAACATTGTTTCCTCTCCCCCTGTGATCTTTCTTCTAGTCTTAACAAAAGGTCAAACTGTGACAGATATGCATTGCAATGAAATCTACAAGCGAGTACATTCCAAAGATCCCTTTTTAAAATTTTAACATAAAGAAATAAAACTGCTACTAATGCCATTGTTGGCTGCGGCCAACAAGGATGCAAACCTCTCTGGGCAAGCCCCTTTAGTTACTTCAACTAAAAATCCACCTGTTTTGCATTCTAGATGGTTTTAAAGGATTAGTGTAGAATATCCTCTATATCTCATCCTCTGTATATTCTGCTTTTCATGCTTGTTTCAATGCAAGTTTGTCCTGAGGTAAAAAAAACAACAACATCCAAATATTCTCTTTTAGGAGTTTCATAAACTTTGATGTGTTCTTTTAAGAATCACTTTTCACTATAGAACAACATAGTTCAGGTTTAACTGTCAATGTTTTGTAGATTCCAACATAGAAATGGTCGAATACAAATTCACATTCTTTAAAACAAACAGCTACCCATTATCAGACCATCCTTTCATTCCATGATCGACATAAACCATGTGATCTACTGAAAGGTCTCAACACAGAATATGATGTTGAAACTGACCCACAAGTATTAAGCCACTGCAGGAGGTAGTCAAAATAATCACTATGAACTTATAATGGTGATATAGGATGGGTGAACTAATTTGATTTAGTAAAATGTGAAGAAAGCAGTTGTGTAGTTTGAGGGTGGACTAAAGAGCAGAAACATCTTATGACCTGCCACTGTTTGTCTGATCTTTGAAATATGTTGATCAACAAAATCTGATGATTGTAATGACATACTGAACATGGCATGGTATGCTTTTATTTTAAAACCCTGATTGGATTTGGACAGCATGCATTAAGTATTGGGAAATTCCCAGCAGTTGTAAACCACGCCACTTTGACTTCTTTCTAGCCTCATGATTTGAATGTTCTCCTTGTGCTTCGAAGTGGCAAAATGATCGACACTGAAGGGATCATGACTATGTGCTGATTGAAAGGAGTTACTGAAATAGATGAATAGTTTAACGATTAATGTGTGACTTCATTTGCCAGTCTAAATGTGTATTTGTATTTTCTTAGAGAGCTTTTGTTCTGCATAGCACATGGTGGAACAGAATCCCCATAGACTGGACATGATCATAAGACACAGAAAATTTGTATTACAAAAGTTTATATTTTTTGGCATTTGACCAATATTTCCCTTAAAAAACTGTCAAGACAAAAGGAATATGTTTAATGAACTACAAACATTTTTACTATTTGTTCCTATGACTCGGATATGCTTACCTATTATTAATTGTGTAAAACAGTAAAAGATATACTTACTAAAGCTTTTTAAATGTACATTATTTACAGTTTTTTCTATACATATAATGCTTTCCTAATCATACTGATCCCTCAGAGTGCTTTACTCTAGAACCACATTCATTTAGGAACAGTCTTCCATAAACTCCTACATCAATTTGTAGACTGGTTAAAAAAAAAACAACTTTGGGGATAGGTGTCCTGCTCTGGGGCACATCAATGTGGCAGAGGAGGAAGCCAGAATTTAATCCACAACTTGCAGATTTCAAGGCAACCACGACTCCCACTGAATCACATTCTCTTAACTGGGATCTTGCTAAGATTCCAATGGGATCTTAACAAGATTCCAATGGAAAATTAAAATAATGTGCTGAGCGTAAAAAGTGAGAATTGTCAGGCTTCATAAAAACAGAATAAAATATACTTAATTTTACATTATCTCATCTGCTAGTTTTGCTTTGCAGAGCAATCGATTGGTGCGTCACACTCTCGAACAAATGTTTATTTAGCACACTGGTTCAAAAACATAAATGAAATACTTCTACAATTATATTAATATATTTCTGATAGAATTTCTCATTTGCAATACAGTACTTTTAGAAGTGTTACTTTTCAAAAATAAAAAGCACAAGCATCCAGTGCGATATGTAGGACAAGTTTCAACACTAAAAAAAAAATGTATGGCATGACTTTATTCACACAAATCCCACCCATTCCTAGTATGTCAGCCTTTAATTATATAAATCACATTAAGACTTATACTAGACAGCCTACATAATATCCTGAGCCTCTTTGTGCTCATAAATTTCCCCGGATATCACAAACAGCCAGACGGCTCGTCTTTGAGAGATGACGACAGACTGATACCTTTTGACCACTGACAGCATGAGTCATGATGAGACTTGAGATAAGGAGATAAACCTGTGCTGCAACCTTCAGCTCATGGCTGCCATTTGAGTTTGTTTCATTAGGATTGTTGCTTTACTCTGTTTTTTTTGTGTGTTTTTTTGTACAGTATGTAAAATATACCTTTTTTATGTTCTTTAATTTTTTTGCTACGTATATTTCTTGAAACATATTGTTTATTGGAATAAAGAAAAATGCAATTTAGGGCAATTAGATACAGTGGGATAATCTTTATTCTTTATCAACCAAATGTGATGCATGTAATAAACATTATTACATTTATTATGTATAGATTACTTAAAGGTATCTGACCTGCTAAAACAAACAAAAAATAACCCAATAGTGCGTATATTCACATATATGCAAACTAGGGGCAAATTAGGGAGAGTACAGTAACATGGCACTATTTAAAGGGATGCTTCCATGTTTGATTGAAACAAAGACTGTTGGTGTTATGTAACCCACTGAGACACCACAGCTTCCTCATAACCTAACGTGCCCTTCCCCAGAAATTTAATTTCACATTGCAGAAACATCTGATTGGTCTGCTTAGTATGCTGTGGGGGGATTTACTCGATTAAAATGCCTTTGCAGCTCAGCATAAAATAGAGTAAGTCAAAGCTTCAGGCTCCTAATGCTTTAAATCCTAACCATTGTTTAGCAATATGTTACCTTGTGCTTTTGCTTCCTTTACTTGGCTTGTGTTTTTTTGGTTGTATAGTCCATCTCCCCCAACTCCTTATCCAGGTTTAATGACCAGTAGTGATTTTTGATAGAAGTGACTGCTCAGCATTTGTTATCTACCCACAAACCCACAAAACCGTTGCTACGCAGTAGCTTCTGTTTTCAGTTGAATCACTCACACACACATACACATACACACCCACCCACACACAAACCAATACTGCTGGAAACTTAACCCTGAGCAGAGGTTTTGGTGGTCTAACGGCAGCCAACATAGAAAGATGTCACACAGGTTCATAGTTAAGACAAAATGAAAGATTTTCATCCTTCAGGCAGAGATATTATAGTAACAGCAGAAATGCCTCAGATTTTAATAATTTATTTTAAGAAAAGTTATTAGTGGGCTGCCACTAATAACTTTTAGTTGTGTTAATCTATATTATAATTTCTCAATTAGTCAATCACACTGCCAATTTTTATCAAATAGCTATTTCATTAATTAATTTATTACAAAATTTGAGGGAATTTGTTCAATTCGTCCACTTTGGATGATTTTTCAGCATTATAGGATTGCTTAATGTATTTATTTTTATGTAATCTTTATTTAATTAGCTAATTCTCATTTTCAACAACAACCTGCTCAGAAAACATTAAAACATCATACAACAGACTATCATACAGCGGAAAACAGAAGAGTATCATACAACAGAGAGAGAAAAAATATATATAGGTATATATAAAACCATATTCATACTGACTAAATTTACTAAATACATATTCACATCATTCCCAGCATCACAATTGAATATAAGCTCAGACTTTGACCAGACCTGCTTAATTTTTCCTATCCATAGATGTTGTCTTGTTTTAATATACTTACAGTGATGGAAAGAAAAACAGCTATAAATTTAGAAAAAATACTCAAATTAAGACATATTTCTTAAAATTATATGTCAACAAAAACTATTAATATTGATAGATTATTATAAATGTCATTGATTATGTCAACAAATCACGGCAACCTCAGCATGTTGCCAGTGTTATTTGAAGAAGTACTCAGTACTGCTGGTTTCCCTGAGGTCTCTTTAGCAAACTTCAAAATAGACCTTCTATTAGAGCTCTTCGTATAAACAGTAGGGGTCAGGTAACAAAGGTCAAAAAGCCATTCTATAACAATATATATTATCCTACTACACACATTAAATCCAAAGTTATTAAATCATAGAACTTGTGTTTTGGTATTAACCATTTCATTGGGAGTCACATCCTATTTTAAGCTGCTTCCAGCCACATGTAGGCCTTTTTTATTTCTCTCTCTATTTATGTGAATCAAGTCATTAAAGGCGCTATTTATTATTCAAATAAATAGCTTATGAATTAAGACAGTTTATTTCAAAGTAGAGTGCATAAAGCAATATGTTTGTTGATTACATCAGGCATCTTTAAAAGAGCACATAAGAGCAGGGAGCAGGCTGTGACTTGATATTGGACCTCATCAATAATGCATTAAATTGGGAAAGCGAGATAAAACAGGCTGCAGTCTGGACATGACATTTAACCAGTGTGACGTATTAAATACTGACAGACGGTGTGCTCAGGAGACAGAGATGTTAAGCCTATTGTTCACCTCCAGGTTGACATTTGCTCCAGAGAAGATTGTGAAATTGGAATTAGTGAAGTGAGCAAACGGTAACTCAGAAGGTTAGAACTTAAAATGAGGATCATTTTCAGGACACCTATGAAACTTGTGTGCCTCGTTCAAGTTTCCACTGGGATTTTTTTAATTCATAAGTTCATATGATTTGCCTCAAAAGAGCCAAACATGCACCCTTTAGTCAATATTTTCTCTTTTCAAGCTGAATAAAGAGAGAATTCATCTGTTAGATCTCATTTTTCTAGGAAGAAAAATTAGATGTCAATAAAATTCACATAAATTTTTTCTGGGAAAAAAAATTAGATGTAACAGCATTATTTAATGTAGTTTATTGGTAAGTTATTTTAAACTTTTTCCCATTTTGTCACATCACAGCATCAAAATTAAAAGGATTTTATTGGTATTGCATGTGGTTGACGTACAGAAGAAATTTTTATGTTTTAGAAATATTTTCAGAAAGAACATTGTGACAATCTTCCCTTGTTTATGCTGAAGAAAATCATCTCCACAGCCTCCCTGATGTCCCCATGAGGACGGTGTCTACAGGCAGATTACATAGCACTGTACTGTATGTTGCATGTTTCAAAAAAAGGTGTCATTTTCCTTCCATGTTTTTTTCCCTTATCCATGTTACTTTGCATTACTCTATCACATAAATCCTAATGACACATATAGTTTATAGTCATAACACTACAAACGGAAAGTGGGACTGGAAATCTAAGTGCCTCAAGTTCAACTTAAAAATTGAAATGTGCTCTGGGCAATTAATTTGAAACCTACTGCGATATATGGCTCGGTTTATTCTGTTTAGCTTTGAAAAACACACTTTTCTGTATTCCCATTGGTTTTGTTGCAACCTGGAAATGGGATTTCTTTTAGCTTTCTTCCTGCCATTCTTTCATTAACAACTGAGTCCATGACTGAGTTGCGAATCTCTGTCGCTCCTCCAGAGTTACCATACACCACTTGGCTGTTTCTCTGGATAATGCACTCCTTGCCCAACCCTCACTCAGTTTTGGTGGACTGCTATACATTTTAAAAGATTAAATTTCTCTACAAGTTTTTCCCTGGCCTGAAGGCTGTGCTATTTAGTCTTCATGGCAGCACCATGTTATCCAACAAACCCCTGAGGTCTTCATAGTACAACTGTAAGTAAATTATAGTACACACATGTGGACTTCTGGAGGTGGGTCGTCGCCTATTATCTGGGGTCAGGTGTGTCTGAATGTGGTGAAGAGCCTCTTCTGCCTGTCACTCCTAAGCAATAACTTTATTCATTCATTCCATTCTGGATTCCTGTGCTTCTCTGTCTGATAGCAGTAAGCGCTCAGATGATTAATTGTGTGGGTTGTTAAAAATGGCAGCTCCTCGATCTTGCCTACTTTATCTTAATCAGCTGAACCCCTATCTGCTTATAAAGATGAAGCCATTGTCCACATTTTAAGTTCCTCACTTTGAAAAAGAGTCGTTCCTGCACCCTCTAGTGGTCATTTTATAGTACAGAGCGCTGTCTGACTTTAACACAGACAAATAACATGACCCCACTGAGATGCAGGCATAACTAAATCCAGATTAACTCAACGTAATCATATTCTTGTGACTGTCAGATATAGGCCTGCTTGAAATTAATTGGATTTATTCAATACACACTTTTAATTTAGATCATAAAATAAAATTTATGACCATGGTAATGAGACAAACTCATTTCTTGAAAGGGGAACAGTTGACAAACGACTGCTTAGATAATTAAAGATGATGTCATCCAAAGAATTGACAGGGTGTGTCAAACATTAAATGAATCAAGAAAATGTATTTACTCATTGGGGTGAGAAAAGGATTTTCTAAAATAATAACTCCATAATAAAATAAATGATCCAATCCACAAAGGTTCAGAAGTATGCATGAAGGCTCAATTATTCACTGCCACTAATTTTAGAATAAATATATCTTTGCAAGTTGCACACAAACCACACAAATGTTGTGGTCATACGAAGCTTCTGGAATGAACTTGGCTCAATATTTCAATCACTCCTTGCATAAACAGTTAAGGTCATTGAAATGTTTGATTTCCTGGAGCAATTTGGCTTTATAAGCATGATCTATTCTTGGAGATATAACTCTGGACATATTTAAATTTCCAAAATAATCTGTCAATTTGTGACAGTCGTTATTCAATCAACTAATCCATTCAAAAATACAAAGACAAAAGTAGTACAGTTGTCCTGCTTCAGCCGCTTGTTCAGACCACAGAACACTTCTTTTCCTTTCCTCTGACCTTTACTGCTTGCATTAAGAAGGAATAAACCCTAAACTGTTGGTCAGGAGTCTGGCTCAGACAGCCCTCATTACTCTAGGTCAGCTATTGAGTTCACATTGTGTAAGCTGTCAGTGCACAGAGCAAAGGCTCGGCTGCTCTGGTTGATTTCCAGGATGGAGCAGTCTTCTCGTTAGCTGTGTTCGCCAGCAGCCAGTCAGTCAGAGGCAGCAGTTTTACGAGCTAAAGCTACGAATAGACGCTGTTCAAAGGATGAGAGCAAGTCAGGGATGCATCCACACCTGCGCTCTCCCCAGAGAGATCTTTCAGGTACAGTACCAGCTAGGTGCACTGCTACTGTTAGAAGCTGCAATCAACCTCATTCTGTCAAATTGGGGAGGCAGATTTTTTTTTCTTCCCAGGTTGGGAGTTGTTTTTTTAGTTGTTAAACAGGTTAACCTCAATCTGTCACTTTTGCAAGGTTGTATCATTTATCCGGTATACAGAGAACTTCACATTCCCCAGCATGTCAGCCATGCTTTATGATGACTAAAAGTACACTGCAGGACAAAAAAAAAGAGAATCGGATCTTGCAATCAAAGAAAATTGCAAAAATGCTGAGCTTAGTCTAAATATTGTTAAATGTGTGTGGGTTTTTTTTTTTAGCAGAGGCAAAGCGTTTTTGTTTTTTATTTAAAATATCTCATAGATCTAGTAGGTTAATACTTGATCACCAACTAGTGTAATTCTTTAATTAAACATATACTTTTTAGTGTATGAATCTATATCTTTATCATATGTTCTGGAACAATGTGTGTTTTTATGTATTGTACCAAATAAATCAAATACAGATTAAAATACATTAAAATAAATAGAAAAAAACTTTACATGGGCTTTTGGTATATTTTACTTTCAGTGCACATGCTTTGGTGCTATTTTATTTTGAATTTCTTACATTTTTCTTACACTTTTATTACACCAATAAATTAAAATTGTGAACAAACCCAATTGCACTGATTTGCATACTTCCCCATCTTTAAGTCAAAGTAGTTATTCTGTTCTAAAGGAACTTCTGAAATATCTGAAATGTAGCTTCTAAACCAGCCTGAATAATATATAAATAATCCAGGTTGGTATAGTCCTTAATACCTTTGTTCTGCTGTACAAAGGCTAAAAGCAAAAACTTCAAATCCTTTCCTTTGGTTACCACAGCAATAAATCCTTGGAATAATGGTTTTATTGTAATTAACACAGCAGTGTTTTAAATAGGATCACATTATTAACTACTGAGTCATATAGTAGCCAAAAGGAACTTTTTTTTTCTCTTCAACTCTTGATCAATTTATTGCTTCATCAATTTGGACCCGTTTTTTTTTTTTTGCTGCCTCTCATGACTTGTTTCTACGTAATTCCATGCCATACTCATGTATTAAACCATTGTGCATCAGTTTAATTATGTTGGTAATAAATGGTTTTGATGAATAATGTGGAGCATAATTGGGGCATTAAGGATTGCTCTTTTTTTTCCTTTTGAAACTGTAAAACATCATAGAGAGTATTTTAGACTATTTTAAATCATTAGGTTCCAGAATTGGCAAAAATGACCCTAGAGCATATATGAATTGACTCTTGTTTGGTAAGAAACATAATGTGGGAGTAGGGAACCACAAGACCAGCAATATTTTCAAAATCACAAATCTTCTAAGACCTTTTAGGTGCTTTGTTGTCATGTTGACAAATGCATTATAGACACACAATAACACCATATCCCTATGCTTTGTGATTATGGATTACTTGAAATCTCTCACAAGCCCTCAGCTTTTTCTTCTCTTCCCCTGCAGATGACTGACGGTAAACTGTGTCAGGTTCAGTTGCTGGATGACAGAAAGCTCGAGCTGCTGGTTCAGGTATGATATAGATATGAAACCATTCTTTGAAAGACTAATATATCTGTACCGTAAGTGAGAAAGGTTATTGAGGTCGCAGATGAGGCACTTGAATTTCTCTTTGAAGCACTTTTGCAGTATCTTCCCTACTATGTTGACGACTGCTGAGCATTATGAAGTATTTATCATCTAGGTGAAGCAGATTCTTTAGTTGGAGTTAATGAGATGTGCATATAAAACTTAGATGCTTGTGCCATGTTTTGACATTATGAAGTGAAGGACCACCTCACATTATTTTAATAATAAGCTAAGGTTATCGTAACGGTTGTTCATTGAGTACAACAATGGGTCGTTCTTAGTGGTTTTCCAGTTTTTACTTGAAACTACAACATGGTTAAATTGGGTTTTATGTTGCTTTTACATCCAGCATTCAACTTCAGAAGTACATAAAACGGAACATAAACTGGTCCCAAAAACTTCTTCTTATTTCTTAAACCACTAGTGGTACTTCTACAATAGTTTGATAACCATGGGTGTAGACAAAAAAAAGCCTGTGTTTCTTCTCCCTGCACCTCAGCCACTCTGCTATTTCTAGCAGAGTGTGAGCAAAAAGATCACCCTGCTTTCAAAATGTTCTTGAATAAATTCTTACTCAATGGTGACCTCTCACCCTGACTGCTTTTTGGATGAATGGTGTGTTCACTACATTCAGCCTAATCTCTATCTTTCCATCTCAGCCAAAGCTTCTGTCATATGAGCTCCTCGACTTGGTGTCCTCCCACTTCAACCTCAAAGAGAAGGAATTCTTTGGACTTGCATTTTTTGATGACAAGTATGTAAATTGTAGTCTTTTTTTTAATTGTAGAGAGAATTAATCAAATTTGCAGATGTGTTTTTATGCGTGTTCATGTTTACTCCTTCAGTGGTCAGTGTAAGTGGTTGCAGATGGATCGAAGGGTTCTTGAACATGACTTTTCTAAGAAACCTGGAGCCATTTCCCTGAACTTTCTAGTCAGGTAATAACTCATCTTTACATATTTGACTCTGTCTCACCATCAAAGAGCAATACTTTGCTTTACTTTAATGTGAAAAAAACTCTTTATTAGTGATGTTGATGGACTTGTTCTCACTCACCTGTTTTTTCATGATAGCCACAAAGTTTGATGTATTTTGATGGGATTTTATGTATTAGATATCTTTAAACTTTCTGTTGTGTTCTTTGGTCTTTATGATGGTGTTTGTTTAAGGAACAAATTGTACCTTTAATCCAAAAGGATTAAAGGTATTAAATTGTACCTTTAATCCAAAAGGATTAAAGGTACAATTTATTTATTCATTTATGAATTAGGTACTATCTGAAAACAATTAATTGCATTACATTTAGCTTAGGAGCTTCAGAGTAAAAGGGGCAAATCTACATGCAGAAAACTACAGTATGCATCATTTTGATTCCTATTTATGTTTTTCTTTGTGTTGATCTTTTACATAAAATCCCAAGAAAATACAAACCTTGAGGTTTGTGGATTTAATTTCAAGTTGAGTGAATACTTGTACAAGACAAAGTTTGATGAGAAAAGTATCATCTTAAAAAGCAAGTACTGTCAGCAACACTAACTTATCCCTTCTTTTGTTTGGGATAGGTTTTATTTAGAAAACATAACGCAGCTAAAGGACATCATAACGGTGGAGTTATTCTATCTGAATGCAAAATCAGCCATCTACAACGTAAGTGGTTTTCTTATTTGTGTTTTCTGGGAATTAAAACCACAAAGAAATCATTCGCTGCAGATGTTTTTGCAGCAGCTGCGGGATGATTCACTGTCTCTGAACCCTGCACCTCAGCCCAGCAGACAGTAATGACTGCAGGGCACAGTTTTCTCACTCTGCCGGCTGGAATGGAAAGTGCACAATGTCTGTGAAAGCAGAATAACACAAGGCTTCATTTCAAGAATAGGCAGAGGTTGCAACAGGGCAACACAGGGAATGATCTATGTTTGGATCAGCAGAGCTTTCTCTCTGCTAATCAACATTTCCTGCATGCATTTCTTAGTCCTTTTTCCTTTTATATTTCTCAGGGGATCATTGAAGTAGAAACTGAGAATGTCTTTAGATTGGCTGCAAACGCATTGCAGGTTGGTGCTATTAGCATAACCCTATTCAGATGATAATTGGTGTATGTAAAGGATATAATTTAATACAATGTGCTTTTTTTACCACCAGGAGGCTAAAGGAGACTACACAAGGTAAGAACACATGATGTGTAGGAGTATTTAACAGCAGCTGGAGGAGTTAATAGTGAGCTTTCAGGGAACGTCATTCAATAGGTCACTTGTTTCACCAGTGCAGACAACAAAAATCAATAGTGGTACTCTGTGAGGCTCACCACAGAGTGCTGCGAAGCTTGCACTAGACAGCTAATGAATCTCACAATGCTGCGATGATGCCAAGGATTGCAGAGCAGAAACACCTTTCTGAAGCACACAGCTGCTATTAGCATTGTTTAAATAATGCACAACGCAGACTGTGTTCAGAAATAATGCAGGTCTTTGTGGATGTTGCCACCTGGTTCTGAACAGCTCTAAGCACAAATTAGATTATATTGTAAATTTTTTGCTGATTCTTTTCCCTCTTCTAGCCAGAAATGAGTGGAAATTGGGATTATTTTCTATTTGATGCTTGAGCATTAGTTCCACAAATCCTGAACTCTCCTGGCTAGAAAGAAGCTGTTTAAGACAAAGCTCCAAACCTCCCCCCAAGATATAAATGGCATATAACTAATGAGTCCTATTGAGGTTTTTTTCATTCTCTACAAGAATATCTGTAGGAGCAACTTTATAGTGACTTTTCTTTCCTACTAAAGAGACAGATGTACACAAATACATAAATTTTCTTTGAAATCCAGCTTCCATATCTATCACAACTGGGGTTTTTTTCTGTTTCAGTGATGAAAACACCCGGGCTGATTTGAAGAAGCTGCCAACTCTCCCCACCAAAGTCCTCAAGGAACATCCATCTCTTGCTTTCTGGTAAGCTTTGAATGAAATATTTCTAGAAATCTGGCAAAAACTAGAGACCTGGGTAATGCTGTTTGTAAAAACCTGAGATGCATTCATTTGAGTTAAAAGTCTAAAGAAACATAGACTTAGTTTTTCATTCAATAAAATGAAGTACAAATGACTTCATTTAATTATGTTATTCAATTATGTTATTTGTTTATTTGTTGGTTTGTCTTTTGGGGATTTTTTAAATGTTTTATGCTCTGTCTTTGTACGGTATGTCATTTTTTATTGTTAATTGTGCTATACAGTAAACTTCACTTAACTTTGTTTATTTTGTGTTCTTCATGTAGTGAGGATCGAGTTATTGAATATTATAAGCAGTTGAAAGGTGTCTCTAGGGGACAGGCTATTGTACAGTAAGTATTAAATAAAATTATGCATTACCTTTATTTTTTTCTAACACCAGATTTGCACAGCAGCAAACCTACCAAGATGTTGAACTTTGGTTAAAGGCCAGGCAATAGAGCATTATTCACAGTTTCAGTCAAGAGGCCTGTTGACAGGACATCTTTTAGTTTTCTGCCCCAATCCGGTCATTATGGATAAGAAGTCCAATTTATAGTAAAATGCATGCCCACCATCAAACATTACTATAGCAGCATCATGATTTGGGGCTGATTTTCGTCACAGAGGACAGAAAAGCTAACCTGAGTTGATACTCAGTTGAAACATGCTCATGTGTTAGAATGTCTCAGTCAAAGTCCAGAACCTGGGGGAAGACTAGCACATTTTGTCCACAGATATCTCCATCTAACATGCTTGAGCTTCTGCTACTTTGCTAGTAGAAATGTCAAAAATGTTCAGCACTGACAGATACATGCCCAAACACACAATAAATGAAAAATAAAATAATAGAATTAATGCACACCACAGTTTTGTATTTTATTTGTAAAGAATTTAGAAAAATCATGTATCCCTTTCCTTCAAGTTCATATTCACACACTATTTTCTGTCAAAGACATAAACTCCCCATAAAATATATTAAGGTTTATGGCTCTAATGTGACATCTAAAACATGTTGACTTGTGCTTTCAATTTTCTCCCAGGTATTTAACGTTGGTGGAGTCATTGCCAACATATGGGGTTCATTATTATGAGGTTAAGGTAGGTCCTCTTGTGTGACTCATTGAAAATGACAGCTGTTACGCCTTGAGCCATATAATCTGCACTTTTTTCTGACAGGATAAACAAGGGATCCCTTGGTGGCTGGGAATCAGCTATAAAGGCATTGGGCAGTATGATCTACAGGACAAATTAAAACCTCGAAAGGTAAAGAGGCACAGCAGACTCCCGGTCGAAATGTCTGTTCTGTTTTTTCTATCACACGCACGAATCTGGGTGTGATGACGGCAAAAAGCACGGGTGAGGACGGCCGCTGTTGCAAAACAGTGTAGTGATTCACCAGCTTTAAGTCATGCTTCGTGTCTTTCAGTTCCGTGAAATCTTGGCTTGAACTGTAGCAGACGGCTCCAGACTTGAAGCAAAGTCTCATTCTAAAAGAATCTGCCGGCTCGTTTTATTAAGGCTCGTGAGTTTTAAAAAGGCTTGACGAATCAGAAAGACAAAAAGAACTTGATTTTCTTGTTTCATTAGAAACAATCACGGGCAAATTGTCTTTGTCCGTGATTAGACGGTAGAAACACCCTCGTGAGTGATCCGTCAACTCAACCCTGGTAATGCTAGTGTTAAGTTTTAAGAGCAAATGATCACCGCATTGTCTTCCTGTTAAAGCTCTGCTGCTCTGTGTGAAGCAATCAATCTGTGGCTGGCGCATCCCAAGCATTGTGCAAGAAGTCAGCTGAACAGCAGGCTTTAGAAAAGCAGAACAGGGAGTGAGGCAGTGATGTTGAAGGGAAAAGGGGCTGGGCTTGGGGCGTTTATTATGAATCTTCAGAGAATACCTGAAAAGACAAGTCAGGAGCTGACAGAAGCCAGAGTGAAGTATGTGCTCAAGCTGACAGCAAAGCAAAGGAGATTTTAAATTTTTCTGAGGATTTACTCTGAACATTTGTTGTGCTGGTAAGACTGAAAATCACTCTTCTTTGTTTGGTTAGCTTAGGAGTAAATTCTGCACATATTTTGTCTTTGAAAGTAGATTGACTTTTTAGTAATCTTCAAAGTATTCTTTAAGCAAAATTAAGTGTAGTGTAGTAAACTGCAAATGCTTTGCTATCTAAAAATCCCATTCAGATCTAACCGAGACGCGCAGTGAGTCAGTGACCCTAATAGATTGTTCATATCTGGCTGCTGACAGGCAGCACCTGGATAACAGGGGGGAGTATACGTGATGAGCCATGGAAAGTGGTTATGTTGGCCATGAATCTTCATGTAATGTCCCCTTGTGGCGTTCGTCTCACTCAAACACCTGCGCTAATGCAGACTTGGCAGCTCAGACTGTAATGACAGCTCATGATAAAGTCTGGCTTCTTCTAATGACTGAGGGTGAAACAGGCCAAGCAACAAACACACCTGAACTCAACTTTTTTGTAAAAGTTTATGAAAACTGAGTCAGTCTAGTTGTGTTTTTTTTTTTTTTTAGATTCATCAACATTTATAACATCAGTGGACCAAACTCAAACTTCAGCGTTCTGTCTGAAGTGAAATGAACAGAAATATATTTATGACCCTGGTGATTATTTGTTTTTACCTACAGCTCTACCAGTGGAAACAGCTGGAAAACTTGTACTTCCGAGAGAAAAAGTTTGCTGTAGAAGTTAATGATCCACACAGGTGAGCAGAATCTTCTGTTTGTTCAAGTTGATAAGGCATAATATTGTTCACGCTTTTGTTTCGCTTCTGACTCATCCTTATTTTCAGCATCTGTCCAGACAAATGATCAATGCGCTGGCAATTTTTATCAGAATTACCAACAAAGTCGTCTTAGTTTTTTTATTTTTTATCTTACTTAAGGAGAACAGTAACAAAACGCACCTTTGGGCAGACAGGCCTACTCATCCACACGTGGTATGCCAGCCATTCTTTAATCAAGACCATTTGGGTAATGGCCATTAGCCAACATCAGTTCTACTTGGACAGAAAGCAAAGCAAAGTAAGAGGCTGCAATGAGATCATTTTTTAAAAACACCAATTACATATTTATGTTGTTTAGTTTTGTAATTTTAATTGTCTTTTTCTTTTTTAAAAGGCAAAACTAGGACCAGCCAGAACTTTAGAGGAAATTGCCATGGAGATTACTGAACATGGAGGAGCGAAAATGAACAGACTAGGAGATGTAGGCCTGAAAAATAACTGTATAACAGCCAGCAATGGGAGCCTGGGGTCTACAGGTTGGTGTTGCTAGATCTTATATTTTAGTAGTATTCAAAATTATATATGTGGTCAAATTTACATTTCTAAGCTGTGGTTTACATGACCTCATTATTTACAGTCCAAAATGTATATTAAATTCCTGCCAATATTAAGTATAACAAGTGTAACAGATAAAGTTCTGTGTGAGATACAGTATTGTTATAATTTTGCATTTGTAGGTTCGGCGGACTCTGAAATGAGCGAAGAACAGAAGAAAGAAAAACTCTCTGAGCTGAGGAAAAAAGAACAGGAAATCCAAGACATTTTGGCCAAGAAAACAAAAGAGCTTAAGAAGATTTGCCTCAGAGAGGCGGTGAGAAATCCTTTTTGTATTACAGCACTTCAGCGTTCATGGAGTGAAAGTTTTTTTTCTGCTTGGTTTGTTTTATTAAACCTTTGTTGCTGTGCAGGACTAAAGTTGATTGCCTCTGTTTCTACTTGCACTTTATTAAAGTATAAAACCCCGTCTTGTTGTTCTTCAGGAACTAACGGGAAAGCTGCCAAAGGAATATCCCCTCTCCTCAGGCGAAAGACCACCGCAGGTCAGGCGGCGTGTTGGCACTGCTTTCAAGTTGGATGACCTTTTCCCCTACAATGAGGTCTGTGTTTGACCAGGACACTTTAAACACAATGAAACTCATGTTTATCCTTTTATGCCAAACTTCTTGAGATCCACTTTAAATGGTTTGTTAGATGTCATATATCTGTTTGAATTGAAATTATACAAATGCATACATGTTTTCATGAAGATATTTTCAAAAGCAAAATATGGACAAGCTGAGCCACATGCTCCATTATGTCACAAATTTCTTGACTAAGCATTATTACAGTGCTTTTTAAAAGTTATTATGTATCCCAGTTAGGTGCAGAATAAAGCTATGGATACTTTTGGAGCGTATCCTGTGATCTTCAAGCTCTATATCCTAAGCTTGAAGATCATAGAAAGCTATGCAGTTCAGACAACTATTAATTATTCACCTCACAAATCTGGCCTTTATTGAAAGGTGGGAAGAAGAAAGCCACGACTGAAAGAAAGCAACAAACTAACACTGTGCTTCACCCTCAACAAACATTTCTCATTGCTGTGAGGATTTTGGTTGTGTTGTTTGCTATGTAAAATCCCAGTAAAGTAGATTGAAGTTTGTGGTTATACTTTAACTAAATGTGAAAAAAGTCGGGGTTTCAATATTGAATACTTTTGCAAGACACTGAGTCACTTTTGACTACTTTCTTAGTTAAGTTTTGATAACAAAAACTACCTGAAGTTTATCTAGAAATCAATTAGGACCTCACATAAAAGATTCTAGTTAACAGATAATACGAAATGAATCTTTTCATTGTGTCTTACTGCAAACTTTTGCAGGATCCTTTCTTGAGAAATCTTGAGAGCAGATTTGCCCTCCAACGGAAGATCGTCGAGGCGGCTAAGAAGCTGGCTAATGAATCTGAGCTGTGCAAAACGGTCAAGAAGAAGAGGAGGAGAAACTGCTTGGATGCTATGCACAAACTGCAGCAGATCGAGGATGAGATGAATCAGTACAGGATAAAGAAGGGGAAAAAGCCCACTCAGCGGGCCTCAGTGATCATTGCAGGTAGGATGCAGGTTGATAAATACTGTAAAGCATCAGTTTGCTAAATTTGGAAAGTATATACAGTTGTTTTTCTGTCTTATTAGATGAGCTCACCCGTTCAAATTGCAGTTCCCTATCTAGTCTCCCACTGGATGATGGTAAGTGATTTGTAAGATTTTCTTTTGTTACATTTTATGGATTTGCTAAATGGGAAATATAAATATGTTTCTATACTTGTTTTTCTTACTTGAATCAAATTCTGTACATTTTTAGACTGTGTGGAAACCCTGTACTGTTGTCAACGTTGTAATATTTTACTGTGTGTATATAGATGACTCTGACGGTGCAGGTCAGAGGCCACGCTCACGGTCAGTCCAAGGTTCCCCGCAGCTCAGCCCGTTGCGATCACTGGGAGCAGAATATGATGTGGAGAGACAGGGAACTCCTGCAGGAAACAATCACAAAAGCCATAGCAGGTGGGTACAAATATATTGTTCTAGGTTTGTTTTCTAGAACAAACTAGTTTCACAAGTTCTTGCTTTAATAAATGCTTACTTGTTCGTGTTGAGTCAAGGATTTAAATAACACTGTTGCAAGGTTTCGAATATTCAATGTGTTACGTCTGCAGCCCCAATCCTTTCTCATACCTCATACCCTCCTTTTTTTAATACTGAAACTTTTTAGATTAGGTTTTGATGGCCTGGAGGCTCCCCATTCCTACCAGAATCAAAGAGAGGTGTCCTCTACCAACAGCAGTCCTTATAAAACGCTTCCTAGGCCTCCCAGAGATCCACGCAGCATGCCTCCCACCCCAGTTATGACCCGTAACGCCTACAGCAGCAGCCAGCTCAGGTCTGGTCTTTGATGCAGTGCATGTATCATTCCTCTCAGAAATAACTCCCTCCAACTTTTATCCTTCCTTCTCTCCCAACTCTTGACCTTTAACTAAAATTTTCATAACTTTTATTCCTCCCCTTCTGAATCAATAAATATTTTTGTGCTGTAGGAGTCATATTAAAAATGATCTTCTATCTCCAGATCAGAGGGGTCTCCTCATTGCTTCAGACATCGCAGTGGAAGTCTGGAGTCTCAGCCACGTCTGAGAAAAGACACAGACGCAGAGAAGCCTGTCTTTATCCTGTCACCATCGCATCGCAGTAACAGCACAGAGGTGCTAGAAGATTGCTCCTCCTACACTAGCCAGTCCAGTCTGGACTACTGTGGTGCAGCTAACTCCCACTACGGTACACTGGACTCCCGTGCCTCGACAATGCACCGTCTGCACAGAAAAGTGGAAGTGTATGGTAACACCGGAAGCATGCCCAACTTGGTCCAGCACCATTCTAGCTGTAATTATCAATGTGAGACCTCATCACACTATGCACCTAGTGCCTATTATGTTGCCAGTTACACCTGTCAGGACATGGAGCCTTATGCTAATGGTGCTTATGTATATGAGAATGAAGTTGAAGGCCACTACAACGTCAACCCCTCCTACCAGATGAACGGCTATCATGGACATGACAGGTTCAGGCATTACAGCAGTGACAGAGCTGACAGTCTGTCACAGAATCCTTACGCAACGGTGAGACCGCCACGGAGCAGAGAGGGTCCCAGAAACGAGCTGCTTGCTAAAAACATGCAGAAGGCCTTGGTGGCCGAACATCTGAGAGGCTGGTACCACCGGAGCAAAGGTCACCGTGAGGGTGGGAGAGGGTTGATGGTTGGATATGACTTTGACAGCGGCTCGCAGCTCAGCCTGGGCTACCAAACCATGCCAGCAGCCTTTAGCCACTCCAGCAGAACCACTTCTTTTTCCTCAGGTAAAGTTTTTTTTTTTTTTGTCACATTGTACACTTCTTTTGGTGTGTGCCAGCATCAGGACTTAAATTAGTTATTCTAGTTCTGTCAAGAGAAAACTATTGTGAAGAGCTTGTAGAATGATTAAATTTCTAATGCAAATGATTAGAAGTCACAGAATTTAAAATGCAACCAAGTATTAAGAAAATATATGCAAACTTTTGAATTTGAAAAAAATATTTAAAATATTTTCTAAAAAAAAATAGCTCATTATTCTGAAATTGAAATTTCAAAATGCCCATATAAAGATGACCAAGCTTTTTTCATGTATTTATTTTAAAAAAGTGATTTAATTACAGGTAAACTTTGAAAATTAATATTTGTTTCCTCGTCAAACAATGGCATTTCCCCAAAAATGGTAATAAGGACATCATATGCCCTAATGGCTAGTCTTACAGACTTTGGCTGATACAACTCAAAAAATAATTTGTAATTTTGTTTTACATACAAATTGTACTTGTATGTATATATGTAGGTTTTCATGTAATAGAACCGTTTCCACAAGCCATGGATAGGTCTGGATGAGACAGATCATCAGGCCCTGATTAGTGAGTCTAAAGAGTTACTTTTGGATTTATAAGCTACATAACTATTTGAAACATAAATAAAATTACTTTTACCTTTCAAAATATGTATAGAAATTTTAGATGATGTTGCAAAGTTCTTTTCATGCATGTCCTATTAATGATAGAAACTTAAAGGAATAAATAGGAGTAGCATTGAAAACAACCTTCTGCTCTCAGTACATCTAGCCTGTCATCCTTTCAGCCCAAATGTTCACTAGTAGTAGCAGCACTTCCATCCATTTCAGCTGGCAGTATATCACAGACACCATAGCTATTGTCTATTTTTCTGTCGGGGACATTCTGCTCCTAGAAACAGTAATTACTAGTGGGTAAAGCTGCAACATCAGCTTAGTGTTTTTGCTCTATCTATGTTTTTTAGTGTCCTCAGTGGAGAGCACAGGTAACTGGCGCAACCAGCTGGCCGTTGGCCTGACAGAGTTTGATACACCTGATGTATCCCAGTACTCTCCCGCTGGAGCTCAAGCATCTCTGTACAACCGCAGTCCCACACACAGAAGGTGAGTGCTGCATTTAAAGTAGCTGTGACCACAAGCTAATAAGGCGATGGATAAAAACTACTTGCAATATAGAATATCATGCTTTGACTGTATTCTGCTGGGTTATTCGCCAGCTATTCAGATAAATTGTGCTCACAGGGTTTGTTGTCTGCTTCTCTTCCTGCCTTCTTTTACTCCTGGACTCATGATTAATGCCCAAATGTGAAGATTTTCTCCTGAGAACAAAGAGTCTGAAAGAAAGCCCAAAAAATCTGAGTCAGTAGATGTGGTTGGTGCTGATGCCACTAGTGCAGATGAACCATCAGACAACCAATCTACCACTTAAGGGTGAGACGGATAATGTTGGTAGTCATCGCCATTTTGACGTCAAGTCGCCATTCATGTGTCTTGCCCCAAAATCATACTTTCATATCATGGTGTGCCGTATTTATTTTTTTCCCCCCATCAAGCTCTGAGTTTTAGCTTTTTTCAAAATGTAACTATTATTAAGTTAGTAATTCCTCAGATGTTTAATTAGGAAAAAACCTTCAAGTTCCTATCCTTCATGACAAATTAAACTTGCCTTACGTCACGCTCACTTCAGAGTTGCTTGGCCTAAATTCATGGCGTTAAATGGCAATGTCAGCTCAATAGATAACACTTCTCACTCTGAGCAAAAATGCATTTTTTCTTTCATCTGTAATGTTCTAGTAGTATTATACATGTTCACTTAATGGATTATTTGGTGAACTTTATTTCATACATCCATCTCTATGTTTTCTCTGAAATGCTGTCCATGTATTTCTCGACGATGTCAAAACAACTATAGTTTTGACATCTTATTTTGCTACTGCACACACAGATTTCACTTTGATGGGAGCTACATGGGCATTCACTGAAGAGGACCAAAATGAACCCTTTGGCACAAACCAACCATGGCCAGCAGCGCATGGAGAAAATGGAGCTGAAAACAGACTTCTATGATGCCACCAATGCAGTCTTTGGTGGCAAACAGTTCTCAACATTTTGTGCATGAAGGTGCACACTGACCTCAAGTTAAAGACGGCTCTGAACACAGTGATGACACTCTTGAATGGCTTTCCCATGTGCCTTGGATTGGATGAATTGTACAGGCAGATGAGAATGTGTCAAGATGTTGCACAACTACACTGGATTCAAAATTAAATGTGTATAAATAACAAAAGCAGCGACAAGTATTTTAAAGAGAACAAGCTACTGCCTTATACAAAACAGTAGTTTATAGAATTAAAACAATCATCATCTTCATCTCATGATACAAAGTAGTCTAAATAAAAACAAAGCTTGAATATGTTCAAGGATGTGACCTGACAAGAAGTGATTTTATCATCAGATTAGACTTTTCTTCATTTTTTTTACATGCCGATGTATCATTTCAATATTGTTTATAGAGCCATTTGTCTTGTTGGTGCAGTAAGTGTTTAAAAATGCATGGTGAGGACATTTTTTGGTTTAAAAAAAAAAAAACAATAACACTGCCATTAAAAAAAAAAACTTTCCTCATGTTTGTTTTATCACGGTTTTGTACAGTGAGTGTCTAGTTCAACCTTGTTAGATATTGTCATAAAATATTTTTCATTTGGAGGCAAATCAATAAATGTGTGACACATATATGGGTGTAGCCACTTTTTTTAAAGATGAGCAACTAGTGAAGAACAAGTTTAGCCACTGTTATTGAGTCACCAAGTCCTTAAGGAATAATTGTACATTTTGCTTCTACTTGCTAAAAACATGATGGCATTAAAGCTGACATTCTATGTTTTGTTCTGTATTTTTTTTTCAAAAACAAAACCAAATGGACAAATATATAAAACATAAACACATTTCAAGAATTTGGAAAAGGTCTCTACCAACAACCCATCTTGTTATTCTAGGGAGGAACATAAGCAAGAAAAGGGCAGCACTGATGTAGTTCTTTTGTGCTCTAAGCCAAGCCTGGCAACCAGTTCCATTACACATCCTCTATCTCCTAACACACCTAACTGTGTGGCTTGTTTTCGCCTCAGGAGTTCATCATGCGGTTTGTCTCTAAATCTTCTGCATGCAATCAGTTCTAGTGTTCATTAAAAACGCAAATGATGAGTGAGTTTTAGCACATGAAATAAAACAAAACAAAAGCGACTTTTAAACTTTGAGGCTTCCTCGTGCATGACATCATCCCTTCAGGGTGCTAACTACTGAGTTAACGTTTGATTTATCACTACCTTTAAAATCACTTCATAAATCCTCAAGGCATACTAAATCACTGCTACTATAAGACAGTTTCTCACTATCCTGTTGCCTAATTGCCCTTATTTAGCCAGGACGTTGCTCTGAGATACAGAATTTCTTCCTCCAAGAAAATTTTAAAAGGTTTCAAGTAAAAACATAAAGAAAATAAAAAAGGTCACACAAAAAAGCAAATGTGGTCACTGAAACAAAACATGGGTTACATATTTAAAGTAATGAGAACTAAAACCCAACACAATTCACCACCAATTAAAAGCTAGACAAAACATTACGTTTCTTTCAGTGCCATTTTAAGATGATCCTTAAAACTAAAAAGAGAAGAAAGACTTGGATAACCTAGGATATTTTGAAGCTGGCTCCAAAGATATGCATCAGCAAAGACGGATGGTATCACAAATATCAGCTTCAGCAAAGTTCGTTGGCAGTTATCTCTGTAAACCATTTCAAAGAAACACATTTTTACATCAGCTTATCTCTTGATAAACTGACTATTCTGTTGTCTGGACCTCAGACCTACAATGCCGGATGATCCCAACATTGTACCAAAGGCAGTGCAGAAAATACCTACTAATACCATCTCTTCTAAAAGGTTCTTATTTTTTATTAATATTTTAAAATATAATGTAAAAAAATAAAAAGATTTAAAAAATTTGGTAAAAAGCACCAAAGTTCTCTTCAATCTTTGAACTAAAGTGAGAAGAAAATCCAACAACAAACAATTTTCTCTGGTTTATAATTTGTTACATAGTATCCCAAAGGTTATGCCTTCAAGAGCATTCCAGGTGGGACTGTTTGCTGTGGAGTCTTCCCCCAGTGCCATCCAATTGGACCTGTGTTAATGGACCAGCTGCTACTGTCAGTTCTCCTCTTTCCTTTTACTTGAAGCAGCTGTCATCCCAAAGGATCATGATGACCGAGCCAGCTGGGTAGAATGCTAGCATGTCTCTCCCCTGCTAAGTCTTTAAATATCTTCCACAGTTCACAGCATTTAAATTTAGTCAACACATGAGGCAGTCTCTCAGGCTGAGGTCGAAGTCAGACACTTCCCACTTTGCTCTGTTCTCAACTGTGGACAGAACAGAAATTATCTGTCCTCTCAACATCAGCTAAGGAAAGAAACAACACATTGAAGATATGTCTGACAACAGAGACGGCGAGGATCTTAGTGAGGAAGAGATTGATGAAGATGCAATCTTGGCGATGCTCTCACCTGATGAGCTCAAAGAGCTCCAGAGCGAGATGGACGTTATCATTGCCCCAGATGAAAACGTACCAGTGGGACAAAGACAGAAGGACCAAACAGAGAAACCTCCAACAGGAAGTTTTGACCACAGGTCACTGGTTGACTATCTCTATTGGGAGAAAGAGTCAAAACGTATGCTTGAAGAGGAAAGAGTGCCTGCTACTCTGCTGCCTAGTGAGGTAAGAAGAGTTCAAACTCTCAGAAGTTTATGAAAGCTACTTTAGTTCATGGTGTATTGCAGCTCCAATGTTAATATCCTGATTTGTTACTTTTAGAAAATCTTACAGGAGGAAGCTGGAAAAAAGGAAGAAGAAAATCCAGATGTCAAATATGAGGTGTATGAAGTGATAGAAGAAATCATTGAGGAAGATGGCACTGACTATCCAGATGGAGTGGAAATTATAGAGGAGATCATTGAGGAAATAATTGAAGAAGATGAAGAGGAGATTGAAAAGGACAAAGTGACTGATGTTAACAATGAAACCACTGAGAAAGTAGCTTTAAATCTCAAACCTGAGAATACAGAGAAAGATGTAGACCCCCCCTGTGTCGTAGAAAAAACAGCTGGAAATAACACAGTGGACAGTCAGTCTGTTCCAGACTCCAAAGTGGTCTTTGCAAACAATGAAGATAAAAAGGAAAATGCAAATGAAGATTGTTTACCCCCACAAGAGACTCCAGAAGTGTCAAATACAAGTGAAGTCAATGATAACTTCTCAAAAAAGGAACCAATTAAAGTAAACAAGTTAAAAATCCCAAAGTTGGCTTTTAGTAATATCAAAATGACAGCACGTCCTTCAGGAAATGAGACAAACTTGGAGTCAACTCTGGACAAAATCCGTAACAACAATCCGTCTATCACTGAGGTCAACCTCAATAACATAGAAAATATTCCTAAGGAAATGCTCGTAGACTATGTGAATGCCCTGAAAAAGAACAAACATGTCAAAACGTTCAGCATAGCGAACACAGGTGCCGATGAAAACATTGCATTCAGCCTGGCTAACATGTTAAGAGAAAATCGCAGCATTGCCACTTTAAATATTGAGTCCAATTTTATAACTGGAAAGGGAATCGTTGCCATCATCCGCTGCCTCCAGTTCAACGAGACTCTCACAGAGCTTCGCTTTCACAACCAGAGGCACATGTTGGGTCACCATGCCGAGATGGAGATCTCTCGTCTGCTCAAGGCAAACAACACGCTCCTAAAGATAGGCTACCACTTTGAGCTGCCCGGCCCCAGGATGGTGGTGACCAACATCTTGACCAGGAATCTCGACCGTCAGAGGCAGCTGAGGAAGGAGGAACAGAGGCAGCAGCAGGTCAAGGAGCAGAGGGAAATGATGCAGATGTACGAGAACAGTCTCAATCTTCCTCCTGGTTTACTTCAGATGTTGGGCTACATACCACCACTTGAGCTCTTACAGCAGCATGGCCTTGTCCCACCCATGCCAGAACAGAGCAGCATAGCCCAAACACAGCATCAAAGTGAGCAGCCAGAGCCAAAGAAGAGTCTGAAGCGCAACAGCATTCCCAAACAACCCAGTGCAGAACCATCAAACCCGTTAAAAGATATTCAGTTAAAGAGAACTCCCAAGAAACGTGATCCCTTCCTGGACTTGGACCCAAGAGAAGACCGGAGATCAGAAAAACCAAGTTTCCAACTAAGAAAGACTCCCAAAGTAAAAGATAGAGGAGATAGAGAGATGGCAGAAGAAAAGGCCAACCTCAATGATGTGATAAAGACTTTGAAGCCCATCCCTCGCAGACGAGTACCTCCTAAAGTTGACCTCACGCCTCGTGATCAGCTCCTCAGTGAGATCAAACAGAGCAATGTGGCATATCTCAAATCCGTGAGTACCCAAGAAATATTGTTATAAAATAAGTTCAATGGAAGAGCATGTTATAGTGATAGCTCAATGGCAAAATAGATTCATTTTGTCAATTTTTTCATACAGTCAATTCCCAAAAAATGTTATATAAGGTGACTTTACAAGATGATCAGATCCAGTTTCTACACTTTTTAAAGGCTGATGTATAGAAGTTGAAGTGAGGTTCTCAAAAGTTAATATATTAGTTTCCTTACCTCTTGTAAACAGAGTAGTGAGTTAGAAAAATGTAGAAATCTTCAGAGCACTCTGAAGATCTGTTCAGTTTGTTATGCCAAATTATGTTTGCTGATGCTGATAGCATCAATATTTTTTTCAGCTACAACAAAGACAGTACTGATATAGCCAGCAACCACAGGCAACATAATTTAGTGACACCCTCATTGTTCAGCTGAGAAATCAGAGAAAGCTACCAATGACGTCGAGTAAGGTTGCACGTTATCTGCCAGTATTCCTTTATATTGCACTGGCAAGATCATTTTCAGTTTGAGTTTTATTCATTAAAATTTGTTAAAAAGATTGAATCAGTCTAACTAGTTATTTGAGTGAGGATTTTGGCACTTTTCTCCAAACTAATGGCAACATGATGTCTGTCTAGAGAAAACGAGAGAGAACTGAACTAATACCAAAATCAAGACTGTCCTTTAAAGCAAAAATCTAACTTTATTTACTGAAAATACAGAGAACCTATTGTTCTTTTCTTGTGTTGTTGCTTGCAGGTGCCACTCCCAAAAGCGCTGGAATCAAGTGAAACAAGTCTCATCTGATTCAGCTCCAGCTGTTTTCTCACTGTAGAGTATGTTTATTTTACTCATGTTGGTCACGTTTCATGCACAGCCCTACAGAGTGAACTATTACATGAATGCCACACAAGACGAAAATAAACTTGCTTTTGTTTCATAAATGTGTTTTAGTTCTTAAAACTCTAAATACAAATGCAGTGTTAAAAGAACAAAGTACAGTTTATTAAATTAATTTACACTTTTAAAATGTTCTAATTTCTTAAAAATAAAAATTGTTCACTGAAAGAATAATTTGTGTCCAATTAATTTTGTGTGCAAAGAGCCTTTCCAACATGATTAAAAAATGTAACACCTTTGTGATGTAAAAAAAAAAAAACTTCCTGTAGTTACTAAATGTATTATTTACTTAAAGTCAACTTTAAATATCTATTTACTTATTAGATTTATGTAGTTTTGTAATTATTACATTTTAACTTTCAGACAATGACTCTAGATATAAAAAACAGAATCATATTTGTCTGTAAAAACACACACACTAAAAACCAAATTTCTTTCAAACAAAAAGTAAATCATTAAATGATTATATTTTTATTTTAATAATGATTTGCTTTCATATACAGAAAATGTAAGAACCAAGAACAAAATATTTTTAAATAGCTTAATATCCACACCATGATTATGCAAATTAACTTAAACTTACAGAGTACAAATATGTCTTTTTCTCAGGTGCCAAGAATTTTCATTAACATTTTTTAAAATAAGTTATTATAGTTATCTAGAAATTTTACATAGTGTCTAGTAGCATCTATAACACACCCAAATCTTTCCTGTGTTCCATCTATAGACATAACATGCATAGCCTTCAGTCTGTGCATTCACAAACAGCAAAGCAATAGATGTTAATTGTCAGCATAAGCAGTATATAACAAATATGTACTACAGGTACAGGCTTTATTTGACCAAAAAGTAAAAACAGAACAAGATGTCTGCCATCATATATTCAGTCAGGTGTTGCTGCCATTCTAAGATTTGGGCATGCTTTTATTTTTAAAAATTGCACTGGAATGAATAGGCTTGAACATACTGACTTTATATTAATACATTAAAGATGCACTCGCCATTCATTTTTGGTATTGCATAGCTGCTATTAGAGGGTATATACTCAGTTTAGGTGATTTGGCCAGGAAGTGTAGGCCAAAAAAAAAAAAGTCAACACACCTGTAATTTTTTCCAGGCAGAAAAAAGATAATTTTCCAAACTGGTCCCAGATCAGTATCAATAAGCTCCTACAAAGTAGATTGCCATCCATCCAGCAGATGAATGGGGTTTGGCTTCATTCAGCGGCTCTCAAGAGTGCACTCACTCCTCTTAAATCCAGAACTTTGTGATTTAGATGAATGTTCTATGATGAAACATTTTAAAATCTTGACTTTAAATGTTTAAATCAGATTAAACACATGCACAACTAGGCTATAGGATATTTTAGATGGATCTGGAGCTTAAATGATTCTGTTTTCCTACCCTCCTCTTTAGACAAGATGAATGAAAATACAGATTTTTGTCACATATGAAAACACAAACAGAATTTGTTGACTTTTAAATGGCTTCTCTGAACAATTTCCTTTTACAAGTTTGGGATATTTAGTAATACATATCGATGTCTGTAACGTCGCTCTTTTCCTATATTTTTCTGTCTCCACAGCACCTCAGCATATGCTACAAAGGGATTTCTATTGCTGCTGTCCTAAATTATACTTCTGTTTATTGAGATAATTCAGATCACATGTACCTTTTTAGGACGCAAACATTTGTTTAGTTTTTTTAGTTGAACTTTGCAGGATATTTGTTGCATAAAATGTGGAAAATGTTTCAATGTTAAAATCATTTCTAATAATTTTTATCTAGCAAAAATCTGGCTTTATCAAATTGTACACTTGAGGGCTTCTGTAATTGGTTTTGATAAGGGTTTATAAATTCAGATTAGACGTGCTTATTCTGAGGTAGCAAACAGAGATAAATGAATTTTACAACAAATTTTAGCATCTCTACTTATTTTGATGAGGTCTTTCACATAACGTAACTAAAATAAATAGTCATCATATACAATGAAGCACTACAAAATCTACAATGAATAGATTTTGGAGATGTCTGCACTTAGGACTATCAAACCTTAGGTGGGGAACAATGATTCAACTTCCTGCTAACACAACAATCCAGTTTATATTGTGACGCTAACACCAACACATAAAATCTAAAACTAAAAATAATAAAATGTGGGTGTGCAAATATCAGTAATTTTACATGTGCAAGGACTGAAAATATTGTAACCATTTTATACCCTTCTGTATGGTTGCTGTCTTTGGCACTCAGCTGGCGCGAGCATTACTGCAGTTTATTCTCAATAAAATCCTGGATCTTGTTCATCTTCTCCTCCTGCTGGTCGAGGAGATCCATGATCATGCCCATCGGGGTCTTCTTCAGCCCGACGTCTTCAATCTTGTTCTCCAGCCTGTTCTTCATGTTGCGCTGTCTCAGAGATGCATGGATCAGGATCACTAAAGCAGAAACAAGGAGCGAGGCATTTTTAAGGGAAGGAAAAATGTATATGTTTAAGTACAACAAGGCCCTGCGACAGACTGGGGTGAACCCCGCCTCTCGCCCGGAACGTTAACTGGAGATAGACACCAGCACCCCTCCCGACCCCACTAGGGACAAGGGTGTTAGAAAATGGATGGATGGATGGATGGATGAGTACAACAAGGGTAAATAGTTTGTGGTGAGAAAAAAAACACAACAATAACCATGATTATGATTATGCTGTATTCACAGCAGCAGCTAAGCATATAGCCGTATGATTTGATTTCCATGACAGGCAGATGCTGAATGCATGACATCAGCCAGTAAATGTGGTTCAGTCCAAACCAACAAGCCCTAGCAACCTGTCAACACAGGCAGTGGGAGAATCTCCTGGGATGTAATCAAACAGCTTCGTATTTTTATCACAGCGACAGAGTTGCAACATTTGCTCTAATGATGAACTCCCTGTGCTGACAGTCACTAAATGCCTGAGGAGGAAGAGAAAGTTCACCTTGTTGAGCTATCTTTCTGTCACTCCCTTTATACCTAGTCATGACAGTAGATTATGTACCGTGGGCTAAAAAAAACATGAAGAAAATGAGAAAAAATTTAAAAGGCAAGACTTGGCAAGGGCCAGTCATCGCTCGCATCACTCAGCAAGGTAATACTGCTTTGGAAACCACTTGGCAAGGTACAAGCGGCACATCTGTTAAGTAGCTGACTGCAGACCCCATCCATGCAGGTACTCTGTCTAATAAAGCAGCTCATATCAGCTTATTATACTAGCAGCATTACTCAGTGAGGAGCAAAACATCTGAGATGGTATTATTCTTTGCAATAACAACTTTAAAACTACTGCCAAATTTAGAAGTTGCTTGCTCTAAATAATTTATTTTTCTGAAATCAAAGTTAAAATAACGATGAACAAATGCTACAGATAGTATCATTATAGTTTCAATAATCTAAAGGTTAAATTATATAAATATGGCACTTCTCTTTGAAGTCAAAGGAACTATATGACGTTACACATCTATGAATACATACTGTGAAATACATTGTAAGAATTTCATTCTTACATGCAGGGTTAAAATGGTATAGCTGGGGGCGACTGTGGCTCTATGGTAGAGTAGTCGTCTTGTGATCGGAAGGTTGTAGGTTCGATTCCAGCTTCCTCGTGCCACATGTCGATGTGCCTCTGGGCAAGGCACTTAACCCCAAATTGCCTACCGATCTGCGTATCGGTGTATAAATGGGTGTGTGTTTGTGAGTGCGACTGGGTGGATGTGACTCTAGTGTAAAGCGCTTTGAGTGGTCAAAATGACTGGAAAAGCGCTATATAAGTTCAGTCCATTTACCATTTTACCATTTAAAAAGAAAATTAAAAACAAACAACAACAAATAGATAAACAGCAGACAAACTGTGTCTGAAATTCATGTCTTTAACAAGCAAATATTCTGATTGCAAAGTAAACAACAGATGAAAACATTTCAGGAGTTTCAGTAAGCTGATATCTGGTTATTAGTCAGTTGTCTGATTTGGTAGCAACCGTGAGATTGGCTGTTCATAAAACATGCCATTCAAGGGCTATCAACTAAAGTTTTTAAAGCAGCTTTACCTTAATAAGAGTAACAGGTGCTGTTCCTTTAATCCAAACAATGAGACTGTCTGGGTTTTTTCATCTTGCCAGTGTATTTCCAAACATAAAGATTTGTCTTTCATATAAGGGAGGGCAAAGTGTAGTAGCCTTCTCTCAGCCAGATGACTGGCAGTGTGCAGCAACATGTGGGTGAAGCAGAGCATATTTTAACAATATCACGTTAAAGCATGGAGCAGCTTTGCCAAACACTAAAGACAATTTTTCCCCCCTTTCTGATTTTGAAAGTTAAAGATAACATGACACTGTGGTACTCACACAGCAAAGGAAAAGTGATTCCAAAGATGAAGACCATGACACCTCCAAACAGCGACAGCACAAAGTAACTTGTGGCCATTACGCCAATCACAAACAGAGTGGGATTCTTCCTCTTGAAGTTCTTGATTGTGGGCTTGTTTTCCCCAGCCCACACGGAACCGGCAAATACCAGAGACACCACGGCACCGCCCAGAAACATGCCAAAGGGATTCAGGAATCTGGACATGGAAACATGCAGAGCAACACATTTTGATAAACCAGGGTGTAGACTTCCCTTTGTTTATTTTTGCAAACACCATGGCAACAATTTTATGTTCATGGTATAGCTGTAAAGCCCAGGATAGTGTAGAAACTTCATAATTTCCACTACATGTCTGACCAAATCAAACTATTAAGAAAAAAGACACATAAAATCAATACTGCCCATCTATATCACTAAGGTTTATCTTTATATCTCTAACAATCTGTGGTGGATCGTTAACAAAAGAAAGCATTAGTACACGACAATACAAAAACCCCGAAAAACTAAAAGATCACTGTTATTGAACGTTTACGTACATTTATGTCTCATTACAATACAATACAGCAAAAACAATAGTCTACATACTCCGGATGGGCGTGTGTGGAAAAAGTGTAACAGATGCTAGCTTTTAGCTTTGGACCGCAGCTAGGACTCACCCCACAATGAGGAAAACCACCAAGGCGACAACAAAATAATTCGTCTGGTAGTACATCAAATTGCTGATCACTCTGTTGTTCCACTTGGTTAAATCCCGGAACTCTGGTTTGGAGAACCGTTCCGCTCCGGGGAAGAAGTCATCCCATGGTCTGAGAGGAGCAAGCTCCATTTTGGCTGCCATGTCTGTAGCTCAGCGTGCGGTTTAGAAAAAAAAAAAAAAGAAAAACCAAAACAAACCCAGACGGCGTTATGTGTTTGACAGGTCAGCTGATCTCCGCAGACTGCGCAGGGGAGTAACGTCAAGGAAATCTCGCGATATTACTCGGCTTGAAGCATTAGATGGTTTCAAACCATTTAAAATGTTCAGTATGCGTTAAAACTACAATCAAGTAAAAATAATTGACATCTACTATAATCAAGAAACCTGGACAACTAAGGCAACGTTAAAATTACGGAAATATGTATTTTTTTCATATTTATACTTCATTACATTTCCTATGAGCAAGAGACGAAAAACAAATCACCAGAAACAAGTGTATTTAAATGTATTTCTTTTGTAAATTGTACAAGGTTGTGACATTGGAACATCATATCGTCACCTTGCTATAATAACTCCCTAAGCAATTGTTTTATTTTAATAATAATAATAATAATAATAATAATAATAATAATAATAATAATAATAATAATAATAATAATAATAATACGTTTTTGTTAGTGGCGTGGAGCTTGAAAGTGACGTACAAACAGCAACAGCGCCCTCTGGTGTATATGATGGTCACATAGTTTTGTGTTAACGCGGGAGCTGCGGTTCGCTGCGCAGCTTTGACTCCCCTGAACACAGTGCAGCCTGAATCGAGGACATGGGACCGTGAAAGTATGGCGGATGCCGAGGAGCCGTAAGTCTCAATGAGCGCTAAATATCATTTTTATCGTCGATATAACTCTTAGTTTCTCTTAAACCGAGGCTGAGTTACTGTCTTTTTTCCAGGGAGAAGAAAAGAAGGCGATTAGAGGACCTGACTGAGAAGTTAGTGACGAATGCTAAATAAAGGTCTCTGACTGGCGGCAGGTTTGCGTTGCACTGTAAGCAGCGACTGCTGGGCCAGCAGACATAAAAAAATAAAACATGTTGGCAAGGAGCAGCGGCTCACTTAGTGTCTTTGTTAGCTGGTTGAGATAATATCTCCTTTTCTCTTGGGGGAAGCAGGACGGTGGGATATAACACAGAAAGAGAAGACCTGTCGTTTTCTACAAATGACAAATTTGCAAAGCTCGCGATACTTGTTAGATACTAACAGGTTATGACTATGCACTGTTGAAGACAACATACAGTAACATTATAGAACATTGAGTTAAACTAATTACCCCAGAAGAACTACGTGTTAAAGTTTAAATAGCAGTTACAGTATTCCAATAAAACAGTTGTCCCTTACAGCTCTTCAAAACAAATTTAATAGAACTATACTTATTTCAGTGTTGTTATATCTTTTTATAAATTTCCTATGGGAGAGTGAAATTAAATCATTGCACCAGACCAGCGTCCATATGTCTCAGACTTGGTGTGCTTGCAGGAATGTCTGCCCATGCATGCTGTTATTACTTACCAAGTTCTGCAATGGTGGCAATCTTTTTTATTAGTTTACACTTCTTTAGATGATGATCCTGGTTCTTCCTAGACTTTGTTGATCTCCCAGCGATTTAACCTCTCGTTGATGTTGATTTTCTTGCAGTCCGACTAGCAGCAACATTTTTGATTTGTATGGCCCATATGATGCATAATGACAAGTTCATCCTTGATATACAGTAACTGTGGTCAATCAAAACAACATAATGTTAGGCACCGCTTTGTTTTAAAGCAGCCATTCTGCAACTGAACCTCTGTCAGAATGACACTAATATCATCCGCCTCTCCTGAACCACGTTTGAGTAAATTGAAGTGTTTTTTGCAGATTTTCTTTGTTGTTTTGATTAAATACAACTTACAATAACTTTACAATAAATTGTATATTTCTGATCAGTCCTCATAGCCACCTAGAGTCAAGGTAAACTACAACCAATAAGAAATGAAGAGACAAAATTGTTAAAAACAAAATGAAACAGGCAACAAGATTTCTCTGTTTCTAAGCTTTTGGAAGCAACTTTAGTATTGAAAGTATTTTCTAAGGAGTATTTTCTAAGATCTGGAGGTCAAATTGTTGTATTTAGAGTTCAGGTCAACTCCTACAAGATATGATTGAAATAAAACGAAGTATTTGAAAATATTTTCTGTCATTTGTAAAAAAAATTTAAGAGAGGAAAAGGAGAAAGAAAACAAGTGATTAAAATTGAAAATTGAATTTGGTATGAAAAGAATCTGAGATTTTAGTTTCATGCCATATTGCCCAGCCCTACCCACAATTCTGCATCACTTTCACATGACCAAACAAAAACCATGGGGCGAACCCACTATCCCTCCTCAAGCACACAAACTAGATGGTGGTTGATTAAAAAGTAACTAACACCAGCCGATACAGATGTTAATGCCGATGTGTCATGCATCTCTTTTAGAAAATGTAAAATGCAATAATTTGAACTATAGTACATGTTCAGTGTTTCTTTTTTGTTTTTGGTGTGTTTCTCATCCAGAATGGCTGTTGATAGTGGACACATGGATAGCGGCTGCGACTGGGATGGTCGCTGGAATCATGTGAAGAAGTTTTTGGAAAGGCCGGGTCCTTTCACCCATCCTGACTTTGAGCCAAGCACCGAGGTGACCACCATGAAAATGTGAATAATGTCCGTCACTGTTCAGATGTAGTTTGGTTTAAATACGGCTGATTTTGTCGAATTAGTCTCTGCAGTTTTTATTGGAGACCTGCAAGATTCTGGTCATCGGTGCAGGAGGACTTGGATGTGAACTCCTTAAGAACCTGGTAAGGAAATTGCTTTAATCGTTCCTATAATGGCATATGAAATCCATTCTGTCTGGGCTATTTGAGATGCAATATTATATCAATATTTTTTTCGTTTTTCTATTTAGGCCCTGTCTGGGTTTCGCCTTATTCATGTGGTTGACATGGATACCATTGATGTGTCAAATCTTAATAGGCAGTTTCTTTTCAGGTTAGTTTGACCTCTGTAATTTAAAAAAGTCATTGTTAACAGGAGCCAAGATGGTTTGTGAGAAGGGTTTAATCAAAGTAAATGTACTTAATATTATGGGAAAATTTCTCATGTATTACTATTTAAAAATAGTATTTATTCCATCCATCCCCAGATCTGATGTTTCATCGTCTCCTACACATAAAGCTGGTATATAACAGCTTGCCACATGTTTCATAAATATCAATTCTTTGTGTAGACCCAAAGACGTTGGAAGACCAAAGGCGGATGTGGCTGCTGATTTTATCAATAGTCGTATCTCAGGATGTAAAGTTGTCCCGTATCCTTCACTCTTGATCCTGCATAAACAATTCATGTTTAGCTAGCATTGTGTTATATGGCTGCATAGTTCCCTGGCTTTTTCCTGAGTGATAGCATTCAGTCACTTTAAAAAGATTCAAGACTTTGATGATTCTTTCTATAGGCGTAAGTGCATTTCTGTCTCTAAACCTCAGCAGAGTTAATCAGTTATTTTAATGACTGAGGGGTAAAACTCATTCCAAGCTGTTTATCGTTGCAGAGTTTCACATCATTGTCTGCGGACTTGACTCCATTATTGCTAGACGCTGGATAAATGGAATGCTGGTACAATTTAAATGAAAGAAAAAATTTTATTTTTTCCTCTTGTCTGTTATTACCTGCTGTTTTTGTGGAGAGGTTTAGCTAACCTAATTGATTGATCTCTGTAGATATCTCTCTTGAGCTATGAAGATGGAGTGCTTGATCCCAGCTCCATCATCCCCCTCATCGACGGGGGGACGGAGGGCTTTAAAGGAAACGCTCGTGTCATCCTGCCGGGCATGACTGCGTGTATTGATTGCACACTGGAGCTGTACCCACCACAGGTAACACTCACATTTTTTCTAGGTTCACTTTCGAAACCTAGAAAGTCTGTTGATCTATGATAAGTTTTCAGTCTGGTGTGGGCATTAAAACCAGTTTAAATTTTTTAGTGTGAGATTTTTACTGCATATGACCGAAAAAGTCAAACTTCCAGCAGGACAAATTATGAATCATCTATGTACAGAAACATCACCTGTTCCACTTTTCCTGAGAGCATTTATTTAGCATAACTTTCAGCCTGAACGAAATTATGTAATGTAAAGCGGTTTGCTAGAGCAAGCTTTGTGAAAATAAAGAATGTTTAAAGAATTTAACTTTCATGGTTTTGAGATATAAACTAAAGAGGAGCTAAAAAATCAGAAGAAGAAAAAGTAAGATAAATAACAATATGGACCATGAATTTATTTTAGAAAACATAACAAAATGTGAGACTCACAGTCCTCATGAAAAATGCTTATCTTTGAATTGTTTCAATCCACAGATAAATTTCCCCATGTGTACCATCGCAACAATGCCGCGGCTACCAGAACACTGCGTGGAATACGCCAGAATATTACAGTGGCCCAAAGAAAGGCCTTTTGGAGGTTTGCGTCAATCTAAATGTATTATATAATGTGAACAAAAAATCTATGAGTTTGTATAAATGTTTATTACCTCTGCCTTCTTCTCAACTAGACACGAGTTTAGACGGTGACAATCCAGAACACATTCAGTGGGTGTTTGAGAAATCCCAAGAAAGAGCGGCAGAGTTTAACATCACAGGAGTGACGTACAGACTCACGCAAGGTGAGACTGTGAATTACAAAATTTTAATTCATGCAGCGCTAATTTGTCACACCACTTCTTATTTTTGAGAGAGCTGATGGAATTAACCTCAGAGTTGGCTTTTGTGTTGCAGGAGTTGTGAAGAGGATTATTCCTGCTGTGGCATCAACTAATGCTGTTATTGCTGGTATGAAACTTGGGTTTTTAAAGCAGATATGTTTCTTCACCAGTGCTTCAGGCATCAACAGTTTCAACATAACAGCTTGTTTTTTTTTTCAATTTGTTTTTTGTTTTTAACTGTAGTGTTTTAAATTTTAAATGCAGTAGAAGTTCTCTGCAAACTCACCTCTGTTGACATAGAAACAGAGGAACTGTCTTTCTTTTGTTGGCAACATTTTTTCTTCCTGAATGAATGTTATTAGTCACAATACCCCTCCAGTCTTTTCTAGTCTTCAGCGGCCTGTGTATCTAGAAGCTCAGTCTTGTCCTGCTGTTAAATTACAAAGGGACTCATGTATAATCACTGTACACGCACCAAAAATGTGCAGCACAATATTTTACAACTCAGCATGTATAAAAATGAATGTTGCGTGAAAGTGAGTGGTAATTCATGCAAACTTTATATGCGGCAGCAGCACAAACTTTTTTTAGGCAACAATAACAAACTAAAAAGCACCAAAACTCCCCCATATAACCGGAATTTTGACTCCTTCCAGTGATATTTAACTGAAGGAGCATCAAACCCAAAGTTTCCTGTGTGATTCAAATCTTTTATTGTTTTAAACTAAATGATGAAAGTGAACCACATCTATCCTCATAAGATAATCTAGCACACTTTAGAAAATTATGGGAAAACCTGAGTTGGATGTAAACAGGATGTTGTATTTGCAATATATCAAGATGTTTCATAGAGCATATGACTTTATATTCTAACATATAACCTTAGCAAGGAATTATGGTTTACTTTTTCTTAAACAGTAACTTTAAACATTTTAGTCTGAGTTGTTTATGCTGTTTGTACTAAACTAATTTGTTTTACCTAATGATTTTAAGGGTTAAAGTAGTTAGAATGCAATATTAAAACTATTAAATTCAGAAAATCACTAACATTTTTGTACATTTTACTTCTGCTCTTCACAGCTGCCTGTGCAACTGAGGTCTTTAAAATCGCTACAAGGTTTGTTAGAGAAACACATTTTCTTCAAGGTTTTATTTCTTGATGTGAGCATCAATTACAGTCAGATTTGTCTTTTCAGTGCATATATTCCCTTGAACAACTACATGGTTTTTAATGACGTGGATGGACTATACACCTACACCTTTGAAGCCGAGAGAAAGGTTTGTGTTTTTTTACTAACCATAGACCGCTCACAGTTTTCATACAGAGAATAATGATCGGTGTTCCAAATCATCTTTCTTTGACAGGAAAATTGCACAGCATGCAGCCAAGTACCTCAAGATCTCCAGTTCCCTCCTTCTGCCAAATTACAAGAAGTTTTAGAGTACCTGACAGAGACGGCCTCCTTGTGAGTTCTCGGAACAAAACATGACAATATCAGAAATGTACAAATTTGATCTATGATCACTTTAAGATGGTATAATTTTTCTGTCCAGACAAATGAAATCACCGGCCATCACCACAACCCTTGAAGGAAAGAACAAGACTTTGTATCTGCAGGTATACAAAATCTAACATATAAACTGCTGCACAATCCGTTTACCTTGAGCTAAAACGAATTTTCTAATCTTATTGCAGTCTGTTAAGTCCATCGAAGAGCGCACAAGGCCAAACCTCTGCAAAACCTTAAAAGGTACACAAGAGATGTCTTTTTATTTATTTATTTACTTTATTTTTGGCCTTAAAACTGTAAATGCATCGTGTTTTATTTTCCTCCAATGCAGAGCTGGGGTTGTCAGACGGACAGGAAATAGCTGTTGCCGATGTCACCACTCCACAGACGGTTCTATTCAAGATTAATTTCACCGCTTGAATTAAAAACTAACAGACTAAACCGCACTGACGCATCTGAATGCAAACTGGATGCAGGATCACTGCGTTTCTTTTGCTGTTGCAGTTGCACATTTGACATCAGGATGTAAATATGGCGCAGAAGGTCTCACTTGTGAGACATCATGTTGATTGTGTTGTCTGAAGATGGAATCAAATAATATTGTTTTTGTAACATGGTTCACTTCTTTATTTGTCCAATTCAGATTCATATTATATCCAGTTTCTTATTATTTGAGAATAATTATGTATGTAAACTCCAACCTAATAAAGTTTCTCATTAGAAATGTTGTTTTTTTTTTCATTATTGGACCTCAAGTAGACACCATACACAGCATACTCTGATTTGTCTTGGGTTCTGGGATCATTGCAAATTTGAAAGACCAATTTGTCTCTAGATGTTGCTTTAATATTTCAACATAATGCTTTTTTCTCATGTTGCCATCTATTTTCTTAGGTACACCAGTTCCTCCTGCAGCAAAATTGCCCCACAACATGATCCTGCCACCCATACACTTCAAATAGAATGGGTTTTCTTCAGGCAATTGTTCCTTGTTTGTCCTCCAAATGTAAGAATGGGCGTTATAGTCAAACAGTCCCACTTTAGTTTCAGTAGACCACAGGACATATTTCCAGAAATTAATGTCCCCCTGCCCAACAAACACCTGCTTGGGCCAACGTTGCTTCAACATCATCTCAAGCATGTGGTCACAAAATATAACAGTTCTGACAGCAGAGTAGTCAGAAGATTTCATTGACATTTTTGTTTTATATTATATTTGATTCTAACTTCTAAGTCATTACTGCATAATAATTAAACAGCTACTGATCCAATCTTAGCTTAATTTTTTCATAGCCTGTTATGATGTATAAAACAAATCAAAATCTTTAATATGTCAAACACATGCTTTTTGTAATTAATCCGAATGCCAGCAGCATGCATGTTTTAAGGCTCATGTTTTCAAAATTTCTCAACCTGTCCACAGAGATGATTACCCGTTGAATTTAAATCTAGTAGTATTTTAATGTAGCACATAATCATCAGTGAAATATTTAGCAGAAAACCAATTTTTTCCAGATTAAATCTTCTCCACCTACTGACAGTTGATTTTTATTTTTAGAGCTTTTCATCAAGGAATCAGCCTGATCCTTTTGTTTCTTGCCTAGATTTAATAATTTAGGTTTATGTTATAGATTAACTGAATATTGTAACTCTCTTTAAAACTTAACCTTATTAAAAAACAAAAACATATATCTATTTAAAATAGATATATTTTAAAGAGAACGCAAAAAAACCCCCCAAAAACCATCATTCTCCATATCCAGTGTGCATGTCAACACTTCCCTTAAGCTTCTTAAGGCACTAATGAAAGTGGCCGCTTATTGTCCGGAAGACAGATGGTTTCTGTCTTGATTAAGTTTTAATTTTCCTCTTGGATGGAACTGACAGGGTTGTCTGGTTCTGTAGCGAACAAGCGTCTCTCTCCCGTTGTTTCCTGTCGAAAGGGTAACTACGGTGCGACTCCTGGGACAGGAGCGGATCTGTGAAAGTGCTTCTTTTTTTTTCCGGAGCTGACTTTTTGATTCTTTGTTCTGCAGCAGGCCTGCACTCCTGTGATTATTTATTTACTTGATTTTAGTTGATTTTTTTCAACTTCGAGGGATAATACTTCAAAACTGGAGATTAGTATTTAATACAATCTTGTTTTTCTCCTGATGAATGCTCTCACGCAGACAGACTGATGGAGACTCCTCTGAAGCCTTATCATGCACATAAATAAGACACAAGGCACAAGTAAGTGGAGAACATTAATTCTTAGTGCTATTAGAAGCTTTGTATGCCACACACTAATGTACATAGTGTCTTTAAATAGCAAGGTAGCTTTAATAACACTGTAATAGCATCTAACTAATTTGGCTCAAATTTATCTGTCTACCAATAGGAAAAACAGATGTACTATAAAAATCTTCGTATTTTTGCAAAACATAAGTTGTTCATGGAGTATTCACTTTGTGTCATCATTGTTCAGATGCTCTGTGGTACTTAGGATTAAAGTTCCCAGTTTTTTTTGTGTGTGTGACTCATCTGGACTACCACTTTATTCACAAAGATATACACAGCTTTAAGGAAAATATGACTCAGAAATTACTTTAGGTCTGGGTCTCGTCTGCTCCAAATATTGCTCCCAGGCCTTTGGCTTTTTTTCAGATTTAATTTTTCTCATCCTGGCAAATCAGCTTTATGCGCACCACAAATTTTGCATGAATCTCCATTTTCCTGTGTAGGTAAGATGAAGATGATCAAACTGACACAACAATTACTCTGGGGGTTCATTTTGCTCTGCACAGTAAACCTCAGCATCCAGCAAGTGTCCAGTGGCAACCAAAGCTCTCGAGGACAAAGAGGTAAGCATCAGCCCGGTCAGACCAACACACACCCAGCGGGGCTCATTAGGGCTCTTGGTCAAAGGCCTGCTGGCTTGGAGCAGAGCTCAATTAAAGCACAAACATCTTTAGAACCACCATACATTTTTATGATGCTATAAGTTACAGCGCAGTTGTTTTTTTTTTGTTTTTTTTTACAAAGTATGATATTAGTGGTCCTTATCAATTCTTGCAGATGCATCTCAGTTTATAAAAATATCACTGAAAAGTTAAGTAATTGCAGTAATTTGATTCCAAACTGAAACACATAGATATTTTCATTAAGCAGAATGAAATACAGCATAATTCAACTATTTGTTTCAGTTATTTTTTTATATTTACAGCACAGAGCTTATGAAAAATAAAACAAAGGTTATCTGACAATTTGAATATGACTTGACATGTAATATATAATATATGAAATTAAAAATAAAGAATATGTGTAATGGCTAGTTTATGGCTTTCACCATCATGGGAGCGAATGCACTTTTTACCTTCCAGTTAACGTTCCATGATTAGGCTATGCAGCACTCCGTTAATAGGACGCTTCTTTTGCAGTTATCCCTTTGTGGTTACCCTCTTCTTGAAAGTTGTGAATGAATGGTGGAGATACTTGCAGTATTCACCATGATTGTACAGACCGTAGCAATGTGCTTTTAGAATTTAATTGTTTATGTAAATTAGGTTTTTAAACACATTCCTATTTACTGAACTGCATATGCATTATATTAAGGGAATTTTTTTAATTAAAAGCTCTAAGCAGATTTATGGTTTTCTTTTCATAGATCTCTATATATGAATTTATTGCTATAAAATCAGTGGCTTCTGGTCTAGATTCTTCAATTCCCTGAAGAAAATAATATAATGGTTTACAGATTTAAATGAAGAGACAGGATTTTGTGTCATGGGGAAAAAAGGTTTCCAGGCATTACTTAAAGGAATCAAGGAACGGTTTATGTAACTCTGCATTTGCATATAATATGTTCTGAGAAGCATCTAGAGACTTAAACTGTCAGATAATGTAGTGGAGTAAAGAGTACATCGTTTATGACAGAAAGATCGGAAAGTACCATCATGAAACAGCATAAAATATTAATGTTCAAGTATAGTACTTTTGAAATATGTGATAATAATGAACTAGAATAGTGAAGTAGACAAAATAAATGTTCCTTCTTTCGTTGTGTCTGAGTTTCTAAACATTTTGGTTATATCTTGTGCGCAATACATTTGGCATATTCTAAGTTTTCGAATTTGACTTATAAATAAGATTGATGCTGTAAAAAAAGTACTTGGAAATGTTTGTTCTTCTTGATTTTTCTATTTTGCTATTATGTGTTACTCATATATTCAAAAAAAGTGTAATTTATTATCTAAATAACAGAATTTGTACATAAAATTTTTGCAAGTTTGACTACATTATTTTGATCAAACAGTTAGTACTTCAATAGTTTGAAATACTTTTATACTCTTGTTTGGATAATTTATGAAATAACGTGAGATACTTGAGTGAAGATACACAACAATACTGTTACTTTACCTCTGATTTCTGGTGATCAGACACGTATCAGGTCATGATTTGGATTGGTGATACTTCTCATTCCAGTAGGTGGTGCTGTTGCTCTAAAAACAATAACAGCAAGCGGTATAAGTAATGGTTAAGCTGCCTTCTTACTGGGTAAGAAGTACCCATTGTACACATTCATCAGACACAGACTAGGACAAAAAGTTCAGAAATAAAGCTTAGCATTTTTCTCCAGCTTGTTTTTCACTTTCTTTAATTTAATTCCTATTAATAAGAAATTGTGAAACATCCAGGTTAGAATTGCTGGCTACCTTTAGTGGCACCACTGTTGAGATAGTGAGTGCAGTGGTCTTGTGATCCTTCTTGAATCAAGCAGATTTTTTTTTTCCTTACTGCATTTCTTGGTCAGGGTCATCACAGGAGAGGACGGGGACATGTGAAGTGGTTGCGGCTCATCGCTGCTGCAATAAGAATAAGATTGAAGAGCGCTCTCAAACAGTCAAGTGTTCTTGCTTCCCCGGACAGGTAGCTGGGACAACAAGGGCACTGCCCTCTTGTGTTGAAGGTAATAATACAGAAACCCCCTCTTGCAACTCTCTTAAAAAAATAAATATTTTGCTATGACCGGAAAGTGTAGCGTGTCAAAGTCGAGTCACATTCACCAGAAACCGCTGATGTCGAGGCTTTTAAAGTCCAAAGGAGCATGACATCTGATTGGGATGTTTTTTTCCCAAACAACTCGTCTTTTTTTTTTTTTGGAAGCTCTTCAATCGAAAAAGTGACCCTTTGCCACTCTCTTCCTCCCCACCCCCCCAGCCTCCATTGTGCTTCAGAAATGGTGGTGTAAAATGGAGCCGTGTCTGCAGGGGGAGGAGTGTCGAGTTCTCCCTGACCTCACTGGTTGGTCATGCATCTCTGGGAACAAAGTGAAGACCACGAAGGTGAGGAGGGGCCCGGCATTAGTCTGAGTCACAGTTCGATTTGTCCATCCATCCAGCTGTTAGTGTTACCTGCTTGATTCCTCAGAAGGTTGCAGGAGGGGTGCTGAGGCATATCCCAACTGACCGTGGGCAAGAAGTGAGGCACACCTTGAATAGGTTGCCAATCCAAAACAGTCATTCTATTCAAGTTTCTTTTTTATAGCAGCGATAGCAATCAAAATTGTCTGAAGACGCTACACAGATGTCTGTGCCTAAGCTCCCTGGAGCGAGCACTAAGGCAAAAGCAAGGGAAAAAAACAAAAAAAACCTCTTGCTATTTAACAGGAGGAAACCTTGAATGCTGCCAAGCTTTTACAGATGGGTCTAGGGATGGAGGAATGGAATCTATAAAGAAAGCCAGATATTCAAGAAAAAGAGAAGAAAAGGAACAGAAGAAGATAGAGAGAAAGAGAGAGAGAGAGATATATTCAAAAGGCAAACCAATTTATTCATACAAATGTCACATTGAAGTTAGCCTACCTATTGTATGTATACATGATGCATTCAGATGGTGCATTGCATTTACAAGAATGAAAATGGATAAAATGGGGAGAGCCGGCATTCGGAGTATTAATTATAGAACAGCTGAGTGGGCATACAGTGTGCTTATGAGGTTACTGTTGGAAGGATAAACAGAGCAATGAGGCAGATAACTGTGTCAGTGATGACAGTCATTTACATTAGGGGTCTGTATGTGGGCACACTATATAACAAATCTCATTAGCAGAACGGAAAGAAATGGAAAAACTCTCAGCCTTACACAATGCAAAACAACTTCACAGTAAAGCACTGCATACAGATCTGGTTTTGTGGTGAGTCTTATCTTTTTTGGGACTTCCTGGTTGACTTGTATACATCCTAAAACTTTATTCTTTGCTGCTCTCCTTTGATTCTGACAGATTCCGCAATCAAGTGTAATAACTTCTCCCATTGGCTGTATCAAACCTCTTGCTTTCGCCATCCTCAGCGCGCTCGGAAAACCTAATTCTATAATCTGGTGAATGATGGGGCCAAGAGGACAAACAGGAAATAAGCTGTGAACTAATTCTGCACACTAAAACCCATGTAATTAAATCTGACGGCCAAAGGAAAACCCCACCGCTTTTAGAAACGAGCTGTCTCTGAAGTTGCCTTTTTGTTGAACTGCTTTTTATACATAATTCATAGCGAGGGGGAAATATTTTACAGTGAAAGTGGGGCAGGTAAGCAGTGGAAGCATGCCGAAAAGGATCAATGGCTTCACTGCAGCCACAACACAGTAATCTTTAATCAAGGATAAAACAGAATACAATTCAGTTACATTTTTTTCTGTAGGAAGAGGGATGACTTCATTGTGGGAGAATGTAAGATGATCTTTAGTTTATAAAAAAAAACTCTTCATAAAAGTAAAACAAAGCTCATAAGTCAAAGCATAAAATCTGAAGCAAACTCACATTCTACAACATGATGAAAGAAAAATTGATGAGAACAATTTGATGCAAAAAGTGGTTTTAATCGGCCATACATGGAAGACCTGAAAGGGAAACCAAATTTTCAAATCATTAAGGACACATTTCATTTGCAACAAATCTCCAGCTGGTGGTTTGGTAAACACTATTTATCTTATATATTATAGATTTCTTGGATAGTGAACAAGGAACACCACTGTTAAGCTCATGCAGAGGCGGGCCAGGCAGAGACCTTCCCAACATGTGCACTAAAAATGCCTTGTTGCAATCATACTTTTACTTTCACATCAGACCCACCAGTTCACTGCGAGTTTAAATCAGGTCAAACGTAGTTCATGTTGAGGCAGAGGTGTGTAATAACACTCTTTAGTGATTAGGTTTCAATGTTTTTATCAGCTATGTTGTTGAGAGTTACATTACTAATTCAGTAACATTAAATACTACTTCAACTTTCAAATAATAATTACTCCTTCAAGTTCTGTTATCTCTGCTCTGCAAGTGGCACTGCAATATAGGGGTTAAAATGTTGTACATCTGCATGTTCTTATTCTGAATCTTCTTGCGTATCTGATTCAAATATTACAAGCCCATTAAGTAATCATTACCTCCAGTTATTAGTCCAAGACATTTGGCCAGGAGTTGCATTTGTTCAAGGCCAGTGTATCCTTTCACTGGTTTCACAGCCCATGCCAAGCTCACAGAGATCCAGTTTGAATGCCCAAAATGAGACAAGTGAAAGGTTTGGAGAAAGGTTTTGACTGAGCAGAAATTAGAAGGACCACAGCGGAGTTAAGGCTGATAATGCCACAGGCTGTCCATGTCAAACACTCATTCAAAAATAATGCATTTAGTTTTGCTTAAAGTTCATAGCCTGGGATAACCTCTGGTGCACTACTAAATAAACCAACTCAAAGTTGAAGGAATTTTGTAATTTTGCTAGATATGCTAGTAAAACAAGTTGCAATTCAAGGAGAAGGACTGAGGTTAGCTACAAGCTTTGATAGTCAGATTTAAGTTTTGTGTGAAAGGGTTGCTTCTTTAGCCAGCTTTAGGCAACAGCACCAGCAGTGACCTTTAGTTCAATTTTTTATGCCTCTGCGGGAGCTTGCCTGTGTAATCTGGCTCATTTTGTGTTTATCACGGGTTTATCACTGATCAAAAAGAATGAAAACTGGGGCTGCCAAACCCACAGTGGGATGAGATGGAGGAAGGCACCAATTGCTCATATCTATGAGAGTGATAACACTCTGTAAAGGCCATTTAATAGGCCGATAACAGGCCAGGCAAATGTCTTGTCTTTAGTTCACAGGGGTTGATTCATCGGCCACAAAATAGATTTTTATAAGCCGTAGCTGTAAGCCGACGATAATACTGAGGTGACATGACTGTTGCAGAATTAATTCTCTTTTTCACTCTGTCCTCGCTCTCTTTGTAATGGATACTTTATACTTTAATCAACACAGTGCAGTAAATTGAGATTTTATCAAAGCTTGTAAATATACTACGTACGCAGCCCCTGAATTGTTTTGAAAAATAAGGTAAAAGGGAAGCTACCTAAACATGGATTCTTTCTACTGGCCACCAGGAGGCTTGAAATTTTCTTGTGAAACTGCATTTGAAGCTTTAGAGTACTTTATTGTTTCACAACAAACCCAGACCAGCACTGGTTTGATCTGCAGTGCTCGCATAGTGCCAGTTTTAAGCACTGGTTCCATTTATTTTAGCTGTAAAATAGCAGCTATTTTGGCTGTAAAGTAACAAAATATGAAAAAAGTAAAGTGTTGTGAATTCTTTCCAAGTTCATTCATAGTCATTCATAGATTCGGCCGAGAACAGTGACTGTGAAAGCAGCTATGTAGAACGTATTGTCCTGCATATGAAAAAAAACCCCAACTTGGTTATTGGTAGTTTGGCTTCCCAAACCAGCCCTTAGCTTTCAAACTTGTCCTTTTCTCTGGACAAAGACAGAGTTGGGACCAAGATAGAAACTCTTTTATGTAGGACACATATCAAACTCGAGGCCCGCGGGCCAAATTCAGCCCACTATTACTTTTTAGGGCCACATAAACAGCAACAGTGCTATTTATGTGGCCCTAAATAGCAGCTAAATAGGGGTTGAATCATCGACCATGAAATAGTGGCAGATGAATTAGAATCTAGAATCTAGGGGGCCACATCTATTTATGTGGCCCCGTAGATTTTGGAGGACCAGATAAAGAGAACCTTCAAGATAACATTTGTGTGCTTAAATATTATTTTAATCAGTCAAATAAAATGAGCTTTTCTGTATGTGCAAACGTACATCAACATGAAAAGATGTTTAATATTGTTTAATTATAAGAAGTTTTCATCAAATCAAAGAAAGCTATAACATTTTAACAATTTTTTAATAGGTAGTTTTATTAATACATTCTGACACAACTGGCAGAATGTTGACATTAGTTAAGTTTATGTGCCCTGAAATGAAAATGAATTTGATGTAGGAGATTGGCACAGGATTGATTTTGCTAGAATAAAAACCCCTCTTGACCTAGAACTGCTTAGACAGAAAAATCAGAAAATTTAAATTTTTATTTGATCTGTTTTACCATAGCATATATTCTTTAGGAGTTTTGTAAATTATAGTCCTGATTAAAGTGTAATAAGTCTCTAGTTATGGATGGGATCTGTGAAGATACTTCAGCAAATCAATAAAAAAAATGGCATAAAATTTGAATAAACTCACTGTGGCAAGTTTTGTCGAAATCTGTATCAAACTTTACAAGTGCAGCATTTTGCAGGAAAGCCACTGTTCAGGTTTTTTGTTTTGCTTCAATATTGAGAGCTTTTCTCACTTTTCGCTAGAGTATCCAACTTATTCGAGACACACTCTTTACCAGCCTTTGGGTAAGTTTATCAGCTGTACTAGCTTATTTCTTGACAGACTTCAGTTTACATACTGTAGTTTAGATGTCAAGCTATGCTTTAGAGCTGGAGGTAGAAATCTGTGAATGTCTGACTAAAAAAAAAAAAAAAGCAAAAGTCAGAATTTCTAACAAACTAAGCTTTATTTTGTGTCCAAAAGTATCAACATCAATTTTCCCTTACAAAAAGAAAGAACCACTCACTCTTTCTCTTCTGTATTTGTTTTTAGGTGGCACGGTAGCAAGACAGAAGCTTCTGCTAAAGAGTTCAATCCTCACCTGAGCTGCTGCTGTCAACTTTTGCAATATTGGACCCCTCACAGACAAAGCAGAGACAAACAGATATTTAATTAGATATCTCCTGGCTGAGCTCAAAACTGCAGAAACTCATTATTTAATTTTCATTTTTCTTTGAATAGTTTTGTTTTGTGTTAATCCCCTAGAGAGAACAATCCATTAAATTTGACAAGAGATTAAGTGATGTAGTTTATTCCAATCCAAACCGAGAGCTTCAGCTAAAGTCTTTGTTTTCGTGCTTGAAATGCCGGGCACATTGTGATGCGCTCAATCAAGGTTTGGCCCGAGCTCCTGGCAGACCCTTAAAAAGAGATTTTGTGGATTTTTTTCAGGTGGCAGAAAGAGAACCCAGTCTGCGGCTCGTGACTCGCTGTCGCTTAAAGCAACAGACCACAAACACTGAGAAATTTATGATTACACTGTGTAGCAATTGTAGTCGGCGCTGTCCCTTACTCTTAGCTTCCTAACGAGGTCAGGTCTCTTTAGACTACCGTAAAGAAGCACTTTCACTCCCTACACATACACACACAAATGCACACCCCTGCACGCCTACAAAGGCATCTTTTTTTTTTTTTTTTACCCCACTGGTCACAGGCCACCACCTGCAAGGCTGTGATGGCATGCGCACAAGCATGAAGTCCTAACGCAAAACAAGAACTGTTTGAAATGCTAATCATTAGGAGAAAGGAGAGGAGAAAAGAAGAAAGGAGAAGAGGAGCTTCTTCGCTGCAGAGAGTCTTTACATCAGGGTTTTTTGTTTGGCTCTCTAAACTGAGAGCTCCCATGGAGGAGACTCTTCTTATAGTAATGATTTGAAACGCCGGTGTTTTTCTGCCTCGGAGCGAGTCGTCGCCTCTAAAAGAGCAGAATGTTTATTACCACTTAATCAGTTGTCCTCTTAATATGCATATTGCACATTTTCCTCCTGGACTCACCCTGATTGACTCTCTTTTATCTCTTGAGCTCAACCAAACATTTCGCATTCTGTCTTTGTGAAAAAAACCCCACCATATATATCCTCCTGAGACCCAGAAAAAAAAAAGTTTTTGAATTTTTTTTTTTTTTCACTACATGACTCTTTGGAGTGAAAAAACATCACTACAATTGAAAAAGTTTCAAAACATGTTATTATTTATTTATTACAGTATGTCCTTTGGAGAGGACATCGGGACTCTCTTGTGGCAAATATGAACACATTTTGAGGCCCAGGATGTCCTCTCTAAGGACCAACAGGATTTAACACAGTGGCATGTATGGTTTCAGAGTTATGAACAAAAAAACCTATGTCCTCCACAGAGGACAAAAATGTATTGCTGGGTCTCAGGAGGATATATATATATATATATATATATATATATATATATATATATATATATATATATATATATATATATATATATATACTGTATGTACAGTATATACTGTATATATACAGTGTATATATAGCATAACTTCAGCAGCTGCAAATCAATCAATTTTAGACATCTGGCTTGTATGAAGACCACATGCTGTTCTTGCTGAAGGTACCTGAATTCTAAGCAGCTTGCTCAACATCACACAATTATGCATTATAATTGTTTTCCTCGAGACAAGATTCTTTACTGAGCAGTCATAAGATTCAAGGATTCATGCAGGGTTTGTAAACATTCAAATCATTATCACTATTCAATGTTTACAGGGAATGATGATAAGATAAATGATGCCATTTTAGGTCAACAACTAAGTATTTCCCCTGTCCCTAAGACAGGGATGTGATTGAGAGAAGTATGCCTTTGCACCGGAGAGTTTCTGTCAAATGTCCCATAATGGCTAAACTCGGCTGAAGCTTGAGGCGCTGCTGATGCAGACAGGTTAAAACATGTTTGAACTCCGTTAAATAAAGTCAGACATTGGTGCTTTGACAAAATGTCCTTCTATGATTGCTGGTAAGTAAGTGAGTGACTAAGAAATAAATATAATTTGGATGTTGTTGCTTGGAGGAGACGACAACTTAATACATTCAGGTTGTAATAGTTATGCAGCAAAGTTCACATACAGTGCTGCAAAAATTTATTTACCCACCTATATATTTCTTCTGTTATTGCTTTTTTGTAATTCAGGTTTTGGTTTAGGTTGCTCAGAGTGTAAGTGTTAGTAATTCATGAGTATTTTTTTCTCCGAGGAGTGAAAAGGATGTCACACAGAAACTCTTTTCTCACAGCTAATCTTTAAAACAGGGAAAACAAAACAATGTGCCATTCAAGTAAGGCAAATTTATGTAATACCTTATAAGATTTACTAATATGTAAGGCTAAAACAACAATTAAGAGCTGTAACAAATAACGCCAGACAAGGTCTCATGTTTAAATCGGCACAGTTTATTCTGAGAAAACTACAATGAAGAGTGAGTTCCCACTTTGCTGCAGCTCTCATTCTTAGGTATTTATCTCCTCATCAAAGGTATGACACTGTCTCCATCAGCACAAGTTGTTTTATAAAACCAGACTTGGAAATATATTTTTGTCAGAGATATGGCATAGAAAAAGCACTTATCAAAAAGCACTTCATGTTAGGTACAGTGGAGGTTCTATAATTCGGTGAGCTTGCTTCTCTTTCAAAGGTTCTTGCAACCTTGTCAGAGTTCATGACAAACCTGAAAATTATGAATAAACTGTCCAAATTATTAACAGCAGAAGTACCAATAGATGTGTTAGACATAATTTCATGAGGCATATGAACAATTTATTCCACACTTTTATTTGTTTTTTACTCAGATTTTCCAGGGCTACTAAAAATTGTTGTGGGTGCTGTATTATGCATTGCAAGTAAAGAGAATGCTGCATGATCTTCCCTTAGCCCCAACAGACCAGGCGATGCCTTTTACCCAATCATATTCATTGAACAATTTCCATGTAAGATTAACATTCCTCTGAAATGCAAAGCTAATTGGACCTAAAGGTCCAGTGATTCCACTTGAGTTTTTAAAGGTTGACCAGATCTTGCCAACTGAACTCTGGAAAGGGCAGGAACTCGTCGAGCTAAAAACTTTACAGAATCTAAATATGAGATTAAGCCAATGTAAATGTTTAATCAGAGGAATATTTCCACAATTTCTTTTGCGTTTACTTCTGGACACATTTATTTTTATACACTATCATGTCTGTTCTTAGAATAATATGTTGTTACTTTTACGGTGTATATGTTGTTTGTGTGAACATGTTCTTGTTATCAAGAACTCTCTTTTAGCAATAAAAGCTTGGAGAAATGAAATAATATTTTGCACCCAGAAGGGATTATGTCAGTGCTGACATCACACATCCTCAGATGTGTGTTTCTATCCCCAAAATACCAAGAGCATTCACACATTTTATAATTTTTTGAAAGGAGTTGTGTGACATTCATTAGGTATTTTTTTTAGATATGTTTGTGATCCAAACATTCTCATGCAGGGTCTTACAAAAAGTTTAGGGAACTTGCAGTGTTTTGATTACCTTTTATCTGTGATATAACCCTAAAGTCTCTCAGAGGTTTATTTCTGTGCTTCTTTACAAATTAGGTAGAAACCCTGTCAGCACCTGTCAGGATACTTTGCTTTAAAAATTACATCCCATAATATGAAGAAGACAGCAGCCAAAACAAGGTAATTACATTTATAGGCATTATAAAACCTACACTCTTGGTTGGAAAATGGGAGAGCGCTAATAGATGAGGTTTGAATACTGAGAATAATAGACCACATTATATTTGCAATGATATCTGAAGAAAAAGGGATTAAATATCCACAAAAGGAGATGGAAATAATGATTCGCCATTTGAGAGTTATGAGTCACTTCATTTTCATAATACAAACAAGATTCAGGAGTAATTTCTATCAGCCCATTTGAGATGAGTTTCTGGATGATATGTGGGATGGTGTCTGCGGTCCCTGAAGTATCCTGTGGCAAATTAAAAACGTATAGTTTATTGTGGATTATCTACAGCAGTGAATGCAGTTCAGCTTACAGGATTCATTTGGTAGCTTGGCCATTATGAATAGACACATCAATACAAACTTCTGTGTAGGAGGGAAAGACTAACTGTTTGTGTTCCGAGTCTGTGATGCAAATTTCACTTATTTTTTGGACATATTTATATGTTGAATTCTACTCAATGCTAACACTTTTCCTATTACATAGGAAATTACTTTAAATCTATAAAAAATATATATATTTTATTTAAATAAATCACTGCAAGATGAAAGTTACTTCCTTTCATGCTATTTGCATTCACACAAACACTGCTCAATTGATTTCTCACACCAAATGTAGGATTGAAATTCACTTTTTAAATGCATTGTACAGCTTACACAACAGCATGATTTACTGTGTTTAGCAGTTTTGAGAGCTACCATAAATCTTTGCTGTGCTACAATTTAACACTTCAGCCTGGAAAACTGACTGTTGAGGAAAAAAAGGCGTATCTGAAGCGAAAAGTTGATATTTTCATCACAGAAGTTTACAGGTGACTTTATGTCTTGGTTAAAGTAATGATAACAACTCTGACCCTTCACAGTTCGTGTGAGGGGGAGACTTGAATCTCAATACACACATTTAATCAAATACTGTAAGATATAAACTTTAAGCAGTGAACATGGAAAAACAAGACAGAATTACCCTAATGAGATTTTGCTGCTGGACTAATTTGTACACACATAGTGAGAGAAAACGTCCATGGTATTTGTGATTTTGTATGTGGTTTTGTTAAAATCACATTGGCTTAAGGTTATTGCTTATGTTTCATTATCTACACTCATATCTGCATGGGTGTGTATGTGTGTGTTCTGTGGCTTGCTTCAGTTAGTCTTACATTCTGCTCTTTTCCTCCCACCTGGTCCTGGTTTGCTGTTCACACCACCTGCACCGTGTCGGTTGTCTGCCTCCATCAGTATAAATGCTTCTTTGTTCTCTGTCAGATTCTCATTTTTGTTGTTTCAGTTTTTTTCCTGGCTTAAGTGGGTTTTAGCTAAAGCTATTCTCTGCTTTGTGGATGAAATGTTAGTTTAAATCTGCCTCTTAACCAGCAGTTGTGTTCCCTATATATACAATTTACAACTATAGTTTATCAGTAATGTAAAAAAAAAAAATCCAAGATGTATATTTTTTTCATATATGTTGAATATGTTGAATCATGGACGTTTTTTTTTATTATTCTCTATGAGCTAACTTACCTTTAAGCTGACATCTCATAAACAATTTTAATATTTTATGCTTTCCACATTTTCATTTTGTCTCATTACAGTAGCAAACTTTTATTTTATTGGGATTTTATGTCATGAATCAACAGAAAATAGCGAGGAATCGCGCGAGGTGGAAGTAAATTTACACCTAGTTTAGATTTTTTTTAATCTGAAAAGTGTGGCATGTATTTGTTTTCTGTCCTCTGGAGTCAATATTTTGCATAATCACCTTTCAAATTGTAACTGAAAGTAATTTGAAGTATGTCTCTATCAGGTTTGCACATCTAGAGACTAAGCATTTCTGAAAATGTTTTATTGTAAAGTAGCTCAGTGCCTGAGACTTTAAGCCATTCAAACAGATTTGGTTTGATCTGAAACATTACTTTGTTTTTGGTTCTCAGGAAGGTAAGCATCCACCTTAAACAGGTTTCCTTCCCTTTTATTTAATTTTGCATCAACTATCTGTTCCTGCTAAAGAAATGCATCCCCACATCATGATGCTGCCACCACCACATTTCATGGGCATTGTGTGCTTTGGGTCTTTGTTTTATTTTATAGCATGTGGCTTATAGACCAAAATGCTCTGAGTATCTTCCTCCACATGTTTACAGTTTTCCCTACATGACGTGTGGCTAACATTTAACAGGATTTCTAATGGCTTTCTTTCAACAATAGCTTTTTTTTTTGAGCCACTCTTTCATAAAGGTCACATTTGTGGCTTGCAGGACTAATAGATGTCCTGAGCTGAGCTGTGGATCTCTAAGCTCATTAAGAGTTACTACGGACCTCTTAGCTGCTTCCCTGTGTAATGCTCCCTTTGACCAGCCTGTCAGTTTAGGTGGATGATTATGTCTTTGAGGATTTGCTGCTGAACCATGCTCTTTCCATTTTTAGATGTTGAGTCCAAAAAGTGTCCATGAGATTCTCAGTGCTTGGCATATTGTTTCATAACGAAACAATATTTCAAACCTCTTCATGACTTTTCACTCCAGTGTGTCCCTTTTTCTTCATGATGTTTGTTCGCTGATCTTCCCTAACACAGTAGTTTCTAAAGTTACCCCACTTGGGGACATAAATATGCATGTGTGTGGCCTTGAGATCCTCTTGAGAAAATAACTTAATTCCAAAAAACAATAAAAAAGAAAGCACATTTATATAATGTATATAATACTGTATATGAGAGCAACATATTGCTCAATACATTGCATGTTGATACTGATTGTTGTCATTGTTCCTTGGTAACTAACTTGGTAAAATCTCTTGTATGCTCAACAAAAGGTCAGAATGATAAGTCTCTTTAATTTTTCTCAAAGAAATGCTATTGAATAGAAATTAACACTATTTTTTACATTTCTATGTAAAATATTTCAGAAACCAAATACAATACAATTTCCAACCTACTCGATAATTCATTATGTTGATCTGTCGCAGAAAATAGTAATAAAATACACATCATTTTATAGTTGTAATAGAAAATATCAAGAAGTATGAACACTATTGTAAGTCAGAGTATAGAAATTGTTGAATCCGTAGTGTTTGTGGTCATGCTTTATATGTATACTGAGGTTCAGAGCAAAGAATCAGCTACTGTTTTGACTTTTTATATTTTAAGAACAAACAAGCACACAAATGTAAACAAGTATCTGGAACAATAAAGCCAGAACAGCTTTTGAAGTATGATGCAGCACTTTGTGTGTTTAATTTACTGCATTCTAATTTCTTGAACTATTTTTAAAGTGTCTCGTATGGGTAATTGCGATTTACTGTCAGTATCCATTAGGTTCAAGTTTAAGTGTGAGGGACGAGAGGTGGGGACAGAAAATAACCTGGAGCAAGACACAACGGTCACAGAGAGAGATTGGACATGAGTCGCTTGCTGCTCATTTCACGTCCTTCGTCTCAGCTGATGACACATTCTGTTATTCTCTGCCACTGCACACAGAATGGAGTGAAAGGAAAATGAAGGTGGTTTTATGTTACACACAAAGAAGTGTTAATGGCGTACAAGTCTCCTCTGAGGGCACAGCAATTTTAATTTTCAGGTCCACCACGGATTATTCCTAACAACCAGCCCAAATCAACTTCATTAATAAGAACACACAGCTCTCAAACTCAGCCTGGAGGCACATGTGTGTCACGCTTAGTCTGTTCAGGTTCTACAAAGCTGTACCACTTTACCAACCTATTTTTGCAAACCTGAACTAACTGTGTACTATGTGCTGTGTTATTCACAATAGCCCAACAAAAGGCACAGGGAGCTCATCTTTAATTCAAAGCTTCTCTTCTCTCTTGTACACAGAGATAAATCCTCTTCCTATTTATAAGGGAGGGGGAAAAAGCCTCCAAGTATTCATCTCTCCATTCAGCAATTATTTAGCGTACCTGTATCCTCGACAATTTTATAGAAGGATTCAATTTTGCGTTTCCGTAGGCATTTAGGCGACGCTTTCACCCAGAGTGACATTGAGTGCTTGAGCTCATTTTTCTTCCACAAACCTGCGACACGTGATCGAGACACAGCTTGTCACATTAATCTCTAAACAATCACATCAGGTTCTCAGCAGGTTGCAACTTATTCAAGTCACCACACCTGCGAACTGAACATCTTCATAGAGCATTTCCCACCTCAAAGATATGTCCTGTTTTCACTTCGTTATCACACGTAAACGTTTCCGATCATCAAACTGACTAGGTTTTGACTAATTTCAGTAAATACATATTTAAGTTTCAAAAGATGATTGAAGATGATAGTAATTACTAAGGGGTAAAACACTTTCTAAAACAACCTAACCCTACTTGAAAATCTAAGTCCCCCCTAAATTATTGTGCCTCTGTCATCAATTGCTAACTTTAACTAGCAGGAAATCTTTTATGTGTTTAACCTTTTAGAAAACAATTAGAGGCGGGATTGAGATATTTCTTTCAATCTACTTGTGTTTTGTGAAAGCAGTGATGTGGTTGCAGTCAGCCCACTTCTGTTCCATCTTTGATGTAGTAGTTACAGGTCTGGTTTGTGTACAGGGGAATGTCAGGTTTGTTGATCAAGCCAGTGACGCAGTGATGATGTATGGTTTATGCAACCGGACAACTGTAGGTATAAAAAGTGTAACAAGACCCAGAAGGAATTTCCAACAAGAAGAGGAAGATGGTGAGATTTGTGATTTAAATTTGAGGCATTTGATTTCCCAACAACAGGATTGCAACACTGACGTCATTTGACATTTTTGTTTTGTTTTTTTAGAAGAAATTGTGTGGGGAGACTTCCTGATCTTTACACCACACGTCACTTCCTGTTGTTCTGCCCTAGTCATTAATAGACCTGGTGATGTGTTTTGAATAAATGCTCAAAGTGAGCTAGGGCACAAGGTCACCTGAGACTTATTTTGATACAGAGTAAAATGGTTAAATAAATTGTGTCAATAATTTCCAGGTCCAAAAGCACCAAAGCATACTGAAACAATGACAGTACCACCTCCAGATTTGCCTCAAGGTAAAATGTTATTTTTCTAAATTGCTGTCCCACTTTTAAGCCAGATATAGCTTTCTTCTCAGTCCACACAATACTTTCCCAAAAGTTTTGGGGATCATCAAGGTACTTTATAATAAATTATAATTGTAGTGTAGTTTTTCTGACCTTGGACGTCTCTCATGGATGCTATTTTTGTTCAATTTTATTCTTATTGTTGAATGATGATTGTTGACGTTAACTGAGGCAAGTTAGGCCCACAGTACTTTAGATCTTGTCTTAGGTTCTGTTGTGACCTCCTGGATAAGCCGTCAATGCAGCCATCTGGTAATTTTATTATGTATACCGCTGCTGGAAAAGTTTGTAGGCTCTTGTTCTTTATTACAATCTCAAAGTCTTTTAAATGAATGTCAGACCTGAAATTTAAGCTGTCAGACTTAAATTTCAAGGTTCTAGTTAATGGAGTACTTGATTCTACAGGTCTGGCAGTAATCAGGCCCATGGCTTTGCTTGAAAACTGAAATCAGCAGCTCAACATACAGCATGTGGTCGATTACATTTAATTGGGCCAGGTTGGTGGCTGTGGCTTTTTCCCCCATCATAAATTTGATTATTATTTGAAACTGTTCCATGTCATGTTGGATCAGATTATCTGAAATTAAAAATTGCTTGATGATATAAAACATTTAGGTGAAACACAAAAAGCAAAAACAGAAAATATACAAGGGTTTTTTTTCACAGCAGTATATAAGCCTTTTATAGATTTAATGCAATGCAATTCTATTAGAAGATACGTTTTAAGTCCTCTGATTTAATTTACTCTCTACGATATGCCAGCTCGGGTGTTTGTTAAAAAAATAAACAAACCCACCTTTTCCACAATATGTAAAATGCCAGCAGTGTGTTCCTGTTTTGTGTTGACATAACTTGATCTAAGCCAGTGCAACAGACACTGTGCCGGGTGTCATTGTAAATCTATCTAAGTTTGCCATCTTGTGATCAAGTTGTTATTCCTTTGCGGGGACCTAACGGCATGAAAGGCCTGGTATTCTCTGCATGAATCATTTAGATGAAAGCCTGAGGAGGGGGGGGGGGAAGGAGCACGAGGCACCTGATGTCAACTTTAATTAGAATCCAGTTTGGTCTGCGCTACCTTGACTTTGAAATCCGAGAGTCCTGCAGGGGGAAGTGGAGACAGTTCTCGGTTACAGGATGTGATTAGACTGCGTAATTTTGGTCACTGCTTGATGCCACAGAAAACAACCACAAAAAAGCAGTTGATAGCTTTTACACCGTTAAATGTGTTTTTGTGCAAGTCTTTGTGTATTTATTCAGTCCTGCAGTTGGTTTTAATGGCATTACTAAGAAGTCATCCTCAGCATTGATCTTTGCTCAGGCAGATCATTTTCTGTGCGTTTGGGGATTTTGGTCTCAGCGGACACCATTTCACACCTACCACCTTATCGTCTTACCCCGTTGCTCCAAGTTGATATATATGAAAAAAAAGAAGACTTCCAAGAGCAGATATTTGGTGCATGACCAGATAGCTTGGGTGTGTTGAGTGAAAAGTGTCCCGTGGGATCCTTGAATCCCTGGACGTCCCCGGTGCGTCATGAAAAGAAAGTCAGGGCACATCACCGTCACTTGTGTCTTAAATCTCTCTTCTCTGTGGTGCGATGTGAAACATCAGAGCCCCACAGCAGCAGCACAGAGAGCCACTCTGGAGACTGACAGTAAAAGGGATGCCTAGTGCTTGCATCTTGCACACATTATAGACGTTTAGGAATCCCATGTTGGAAAGAAGACCTTTCAGATTCTTGTTAAAAGCCTGGCAGCCTGGAGGAAAATAAAGCGAAACCCTAACATGCATGGTAATTAATTCACACAGAGGTTGCACAGCCACCGCAGCTGCCTTTGTGAGAAGTCTAAGAATGTGAGGACAGCTGATGATGGACAGCGTGCTGTAATATGGCACCTGCCTCGCTGCGCTGCTTTCACAGCCAACAGACAGCACGCCACGGACAGGACACGAAAAACTGCAGGGAGAATGAATTTTGAATAAATGCCATTCAAATGTGTATTGATTGCTAATACACCCACACCTGGATTTACAGTAAAATATCACTCTCATTAAAGCCAAACAAGTTATTTCTCTTCTCATTAAAAAGCCTCGGCGGTATGCAGTTTACGCTTTGCCTGCCAAAGGTAGCATCAATTAAAATGACTTTGTGAGTAACAGCCATGTGTCTCACCGAGCTGGTGTGTTCCTGTGTGAGTATTACTTCGCAGCTGAAATTTATTCTGGGTTCATGTTTTTGATTAGGTCATAAAAGTCAAATCATTACTTTCTACCTGTTACACAGCAGTGATATTTTTTTGTTTGTTTGTTTTTTTTTCCAAGGATATTATTTTAAAGCTGCAAACGTATGTTGTTTGCCTGGGGCCAGAAAAAAGAAACATGACTGCAATATTTCTTTCGACGGCATTGGTCACTGCTCTGGCCTGTGCATTTAATCTATTTTTTCCAAGCTCCCTTGGTGAATGTTTCATCTTTTTAGACAAAATAGATATCTGCAAGATTATGAGAATACCCTTTAAGCTTCATCCTTCGATGGACAACTGCAAAGATATAATAACATATCATAGGAGTGTCAAAATTGCAAGCTGAAAAAGAGTTTTAAGTTACTGACTGAAGCTGTATTTGTAAAATACCACAACATGATATATGATATATCTGAACAACATTGGCAAGATGTTCATTCTTTGTTAGAAGATACATTGTTAGAAATGCAGTATACATATCTGTCCTGTTGCAACCTTGAAACCCCCATGCAATTATTATTATTTTTGTTTAATTTTGTGAGACATACTAACACAAAGAAGGGCATTATGAGGAAGTGGAATAAAAATGACCATTTTTTATATTCACTCTTGTTTATTCCAAACTGGGTTAAATAAAATCCATCCTAACCGTTTGCCTTTAGAAAATACCTAGTTTGAAATCAATGTCCTAAAGCTTTTCTGTGAGGCCCGGGTTTGTTAGATAATATCAGTGAACAACCTTGATCATGGAACCCACCTAGAACACAGAGCAATATTCAAGAAATATTCACACCTGTTGAAATTGCAAATTTAGTCACGTTACAACTGTTAATTCATTGGGATTATGTGATAGACCAAGGTAAAGTCATATATATATTTATGCATGTCTTTTTTCTTTACAAATAATGATCTAAAACTCGTGGTGTGAATTTACTCTGCTACCCCTAAATAAAATCCAGTCAAATTGAGAATCTGTGAAGAAACAGTCTTCATTCAGTCCAATTGAGCGGTAGCTATTTTCAGCAAATCTGTACAAAGGAGGTACAGTTCTAATTGCTGCAAAACCTGGTTTTACAATGTATTGACTCAGAGCAGGCTAAAAAAAATAAGCTATACTGGGGCGTATCCCACAGCACTGACATGTACTGCTGTAGTCATTGATAGATTTCACTGCCCTGGTCTGTTGGACTTATACTGACAAAGGCAAGTTTAAAAGTAAAAATGATGATATGTAGAAAAACTTACTGAAATAAACATTTATCAAATAATAAAGCAGAGAATCCTTCCAAATTTCTGGATCACTAGAAATGTTTTTGGACAACTGTAGATTAATATTGTATACATAGCAGTAAATGGGTCTAGTAACATACCGTACATAATATATGCTATAAGTCACAGGAAACCTAAATAATATACATTGTTTGTGGTTATAACATGACAAAATGATCCAAATTTCAAGATGGATGAATAGGTTTTGCAAGAGGCAGTACGTCTATTGTTTACAAGTGACCTCAGGTTCATGCAGTTCTTGTGACTTAAAACTGTTGTGGCTGGCATACCATGCTTTAAGTTGACAGGCGCAAAATTATTTTTAGGTTAAAAAAAGGAGTTAATTCTAAAGTCATTATTGTCAAGTTATTTTACTTTGGTGAATTCTTCAAAGAGACATCTGATTTCCATGAATAGATGACACCACACGCAACACCGGCAGTTCCTCCGGGAATAATTCCTGAGGGGCTTTGGCTTTGAAAGGGTTGGTCAGTATCCTGCTGTGTTCTGCCCTTACAACAGCTAGTTCTGATACCCATTCATCTGTGTGTGTAATATTTATTAAAGTCTTTTGAAATGTGCAGAGCAACACCAATTAATGAATGTGTTTCTGGCTCAAACATGCAAGCGTGATGGGTTAATGAGTTTTTTTTAGCTGTTGATAACTTAAAGCAATAATTTTGAATTTTGGGGAGAATTCCTGATTAGTGTCTGACTCAGGCTGGCTTGAAAGATTTAATGTTCTTCAATATGCCTGCTTTTTATGGAGTAATTGCAAGGAGCTGTGTGGCTTAGCATAAAAGTGGAAAGCAATAGGAAGCTGTCTGTTTCCAAGTTAGCGAGACTCCATTTCATAGCATTACTCCTAAATTTATCCCCGCATTTGTCCTTTTGACCATTAATTTGAAGTTTCAAAGGGGTAGTGGGTGAAACAATCCACTATGAGTTGGGCATTCATTACTATAATTCTTATTTGTGGCTTAAGCATAGCGTTAATGCATTTAAACATAGTAAGAAAAGTATTGAAATAGTTCAAATTAGAAATTTCAGAGGACTTGTCTCACTAAAATTATGTGCAGTGTTAAAAAAAATTTACATTGTGAGAAAGTTTGCTTCTACTTTCTTATTTTCATGGATGAAGCCAATTTTGCCAACTTTTCAAAAAATAGTTTCCGGGGCAACCTATAAAATGAATAAATAAGAACTCTGCTTGGAAATACACTCAAAATATTTTTCATCAAAATGTTTAATGGAATAAAATAAAACATCCAACCTGAAGTGAGACAATAATTTACTCTTTATGACTCTTTAAATTGACTAAAAAACATTAAAAGTAGCTAAAATAATACATTTCTCAATGTACAATGTGCTGCCACCACTACAGTCATTTTGTGTAGTAGGATAAATGGTGGTGTATTTTATTCAATATTTTTAATCATGATCAAACCCCCCAAAAAGGGAAAAAGTGTTATTTCGTGGTTAAAATCAACATTATCACTAGAACAACAAAAAACATTGCACTACCTGGTTGACGATTTTGGTTGTATTACATCTGGTGTTTCATTTATATTTGTAGCAAACAATGATTTATGCTGAGGTTTGTTGCAGGACTAATTATACAAATATGCTTATGAAGTCATGTTCTGTGTGTTTGCATACAACAAATCAGAAAGAACTGATGATGAACCAGTTTCTTAAAGGAGTGTCCTATTTTTTAGTTGAATATTTATACCAGAACCTCAAATAAGTGCTTAGGGAAAAGAAAAGGCATACAGGTAACGCTGTGAAGAAGAATGTATAGCAAAGGAGCCGCAAATATTTTCTATTTGTTGTTTAGATTAATTGATTCATCTTGAAAATAGCTTATTTAGTTTTATTTAAAAATACATTGTTAGTGGCAGTCCTTCAGGGTTGCTTAGAGGGTTATGAAAACGTGGTCAATTTTAAGCAATTTCTAGATTTAAAGAGTTATTTTTGTCATGGTCATGATAAATTTTAGACAAAAAGAGACAGCAAAATAATCATACCCCTGCAGACTGAAGAAAAGATTAAATATTCATATAATTTTTAGTGTATTCAGATTTTACTAAGTGAAAGTGAAAAAATGTGTTACAGGAACAACAATTTTAATGGAATTCAGCACATATCAATAAATGGCTTCATATGTACAGAATCATCATTTGAACCATTTAACATAAATAAGGCATTTCAAGTATTGAAAACAACCCACTGATTGCACATTTCTGTCGGGTTCATCAGTTCCAGGGTAAATGGTCGCGAGTTCAATTCGTAAAGCCATTTAGGAGGTGATGAAAGGCATACAAGTAGCCCACAGACTAATGGTAAAATGTCTCAACACAAACATCTCTTTCACAATGCATTTGTTTCATCTTCACATCATCTACTCAGTTTCATCAACCTTTGGCTGTTTTGGGTTTTGCATGTAAGAGGAAGAGGGAAGATTTACCAACAGCACAAATTAAGTTTTCATGTACACTGGAAAAGACAAACATGTTATGCACAATATTTTACACTCCACAATATTAAAAAAGGGAGAAAAAAATCCTGAGGGCTGTCAACTTCTGCACTCGTTCCTTCCATGTCCTTTGATTTCTTTTTCTCCTGTTTTGGGTTTTTGCCGCAGACATCCGTCTCACTAAGCAGTCACTCCCAAAATATAATTCCAAATGCAGAGACAGCCATCCTCCATGTCAAAGTTGAAGAAGAAAAATGATCAAAATAGATTCATTAGAGGGTTGTGATGAAGTTCCTCTTAGGCTGCCTGAAGCATCCGTATTTTCAGGAGCCTCAACCAAGTGCTTTATGTACATCTTTTTACACTTTGATTTGAAAGTGTTCACATTTCTTGAAGCAACAATAGGCTCATTGTCTCTTGTGATAATTGGTCCAATGACAGTGCTAAAATAAGAAAAAAAAGTGTGAACATCACAGAGGTTAGCACAAAATGTCTGTTTGCCCTTTGCAGAGCTGAGCAATTAGATGAGAGAAATAAATTACTACAGTGGTGCTTCAGTATGTAGAAATAGTCTGACCTTTGAACCAGAGGTATTCCCTTGCATCCTCTCCAACCAAATGTTAATACATCGATGTTGTGTATGGCTGAGTGTTCTGACAAAAAAAAAAAAAGGAAGGCAGAAACAGAAGGTTAGACTATGTTGTTAACAAGTCAATTTGCAGTGAAATTCAGAAGCAATAACTGCTGTTTTGTTATTCCACAGCCAGCTTCACATTGCTGTACGTTTGTCTCCCTCAGCTCCACTCTGCCTCGTATGCACATTTATTAGGCAAGTGAGTGCTCCGGCCCCATCATTATTTCTGTGAATATTTTTCAACTCCAGAACGCCTGTTGAATTTCATCATTTTCAGGTTGCACTTTTTGTGAAAAGAAGACTAAGATATGAATATATATACATGTACACACATACATACATACAAACATCTATATATGTACAAAAGGAAGACAGAAATACCTCACACAACCTGCTAATCAAATGCTTAAGATCATTATCTGTAAAGAGTCAAAATATGCACAAAAATATGTCTTTCATGTCATTTCCCATCAAGCTTTCACACTTTCGTGACCCACTGATGGGAAAGGCAAAAAAGCTTTCTGTCCTTGAACGTGGCAGGATTTTTGAAATGCACAAGCAAGGCCTCTCACAACCCTCCATCACTGCAGAGGTTGGACACAGTGAGACATTCATTTTAAATTTCCTGAAAGATCCTGAGGCGGTTGGTACAATAATGTCATGTCGTAGACCCCAAAAAAATTTCACCTGCCCTGAGCCGGAGGATCTCGTGGGCTGTCAATGAAGACACAGGCTGATCCTTCTTCCAATTTAAGGGTTTTGCTAATGCTGACTGCAGTCCATTAACTTTCAGGGCTTTAAGAGCAAAAGTCACTTCTCCTCCCAAAACCCTAACAGTTTTGACTTGGCAAATACAGAGCATTAAATAATGGAGGAAAAGTGTTTTCCCTGATGAGAAAAAACATTTATCTGGATTGAACTAAACTGGAATGATGCATGATGCATTGACTATTAGTCTTTTAAGGAAAGAGCACTAGCTTAGTACTATTAAGAAGTAATCTGAATTACTTCTGATAATCCTTATTTTATAATAAAATACCCAAAAGAGAAACACAGCCAATTAAAGATGACAGAAATTCTTTTAACATGAAGTAAAGTAATTTAGATGGTGTACAATCAAAAGCAATAGGAAACATCCTATCTTTAGCTCTAATGGCAGGAGATACAGCAGTGCTACAGAACCCTGCAATTACATTTTTTTTCAGTTTCAGCTCTTCAACAAAATGCACCGGCTTGTTTTTTATAACAACCTGGTTAAAAATGATTGCTTCACATCTTTAGCAACAACCATATGATACTGCCATCAAAACAGTGGCCTCATGCAGATTCAGTCATGTTTATACATAAAGCAAAGAATGAAAAACAAATGTGCGTTGTAGGTGACAATGTGGTACATGTCAGTGAATGAGAATATATTAGAAAAAGGTAAATAATTTAAATTCAAAAAGTGAAACTTGTATGAAGTATTGCATGGTTCCGTCATTCAGACATAAAACAATAAAAATATAATTTTTCTTCTAAAACTGTTGTGTTGTGGCCTACGTAATAATGAGAAAGACTGCTGACTTTTCAGTTGTACAGTAGACAGTCATGGTCATCCACCATAAGGAGGGTAAGTCACAAAAGGTCATTACTATAGGGTCTGGAATTCAGTCCTACAGCAGAAGTTGTGCATACTTCACGCTATACAAGTACAGGCTATTTCCCATTTTATCAAGTTTGAAGTTTTATGGAGTTGCTGCTTTAATTTTCCTGCAGGACTTGGTACATGCCCACGCAAAATATCATTGCCTGGTTTAATCACTCTGCTTAATTGCCCAGCAAACTCATCTTCCTTGTCAAGAGCAAGATGCAAGAATTCAAAGCCACCAATGCAGATGGACTAAAGGTTGCTGTTAAACTTGTTGAACCACTCAGCAGTGCCACAGACTGATCGCCTCCATGTGACTCCATACTAACATGGTAATTCATGAAAAACAAGCCCACATGCCCACGTGCAGTATGTGAGGACACATACTGCACATTATGATATACTTTATACTAGGTCAACATATTTTACTTTGTTAGTCTAGTTTATGGAGATACATATTTATATAGTGGGACTGATTTTAGATTAGAGTTAAATTGTCAAGAATGAAACAAGTTCACTTTATTGAACTTATAGTATGTTTAACAATAGAAATGTCCTTAACTGGTATAAAAGAAGTGAAGGTGAATGATGTAGAATTTCTCTTAGTTTTGACAGATTAACTTACTCTTGTGGTTTTGATCTTGTTTCCGGCATAGCACATCCAGCCGGAGTTGTCAGGAAGCGTCTTGCATTCCTCCCCCTCCAGGCAAGGCTCCATCTCACACCACCACTTTCCAATTACTATGGATGCTACAGACAAGAGAATCAGCAATGTGGGTATGTTTAACTTTAAATGAGAGCCAACCAAAATCCAGTGCCTAAAACATGGATGAGCTCAAGGTCTGACTGGATAACTCCATTTCAATTCAACCAGGACTTACCTCTTTAAATTTTGCATTTTCTTCATATTTTTCTGCTCTCGAAAAATTGGTGCAAGTGTTAGTGAGCGACCTTTGAGACTTTTTTAGAACCTAATAATGCCCATATGATTTAAATTTAAGACTCACATAAATAGTGTAAAAAATGAGTGTGTTCTAGTCTTCTTAGGTCCATCCATCCATCCATCCATCCATCCATCCATCCATTTTCTAACATTCTTGTCCCAAGTGGGGTTGGGATTCTTAGGTCTGAACTAGATAGTTTACAATTGACATATTTGATCATTTTTGCAACTCTACATAAACCTTGATATTATGTTTCATTCTAAACTATGTTTTACAGCTCAAATACAAAAATCCATATTACATTTCAAAATCTCTTGATCCAATTTATCAGGCTGGAATGTCTGACCTTTAATAAAACTAGAAAATGTTCAATATTTTACATTTCTCAATTTATTAGAGTCGTCAAAGTGAAAAAAAAATACATATGTTCTGCAATATAGGGTTTTTTGGCATGCAATTAGATCTAAATGCAGAGGGGAGAACTTTGGCTTTCCTTTCAACAGAGAGGACTGGGAGGTGTGACTCAGACTTGACTTTAATGCACACCACACACTTTCCATCAGAAGAGAAAATTGCTTTAAATACAGGGTAAGTAGACAGTAAATGGTTTGTAATGTGAGACCGAGGGAAAGAATCTGTCAGAGCTGACATCAAGAGACCTCAAATTCCTGCGGTCTGTTCAGAGATTGCTGTAATATTTGCAAAAGGATTTAAGATAAAAGCTGCAGGTGAGAGGTTTCCTGGAGCCAATATGTTTTTTAAGTTGAGTTACACCCATGCACCAAATCCATTTCCTGCAAAGGATTGAGGCTTTATTGGAGATATTTGTCAAAACACACATGTAACCGTTATGAAATATCTACCCACTGTGTGTAAACAACTTCTATTTTGCCTGAATCTCTATGCATTATGCTGCTTTATTTTTCTCTCCTCTTCCCTCAGATGTGTTAAATTCAGCTGCTATGTTTGTCTCGATTTGGAGCAAAGCTTCCGCTTTCCGAAACCCTATGTTTGTCTGTTGGCAACAACATGTGGATGTGACATTAGCCCTAATGTTGTCTTGTTTGAGACAAGGTGCTGCATGGTTGACTCCATATTTTAAGAGATATGAACAAATCTATGCATCTTTAAGAAAACATGTCAGGTTCTTTATTATTATTTTTTTGTGCAAGTCATCACATTTGATAGAATGCAATAATCCTTTTGCCGTAGAAAACCCTGAAACACTGTCTAAGCTTTAGTTGTGCTAAGCCTGGACTCTAACTAAGCTGATGGCTCAGTGTTATAATGTGTTCCTAAAATACTCACCGTCCACACATGAGGGTCTATTTCTTGTGGTTCCAGCTACCTTCCCGGGCAAACAGGAGCACTTCACCGTCTGTGACCGCTCCTCAATTCGGTTCTTATTACAGCATCTGTGAGCAGCTATTACTTCGCACGTGCCTCCCTCTGAGGAGGAGAAAAACAGACAAAACTTAAAATTAAATTCAGTAAACATCAGTCCGTAGACTGCCTTTCCGAAGGAATTTTTTTTAAGTAAACCTTTTCAAAACGTATTTCCTAGTGTCACAACCACAAGTTTTAATGTATTTTAGTGAGATCTTATGTGATAGACCAGAGCCAGATTAAAACACTGCATCTTTGTGACCGAGAATTAAAATGATGGTTTTCAATTATTTATTTTACATATGTATACATATATTTTTTAATGTGGCATGCATTTACATTTGTCACCCTTTAATCTGAGAACTCTGAATTAAATCCTGCTAATCAATTTGTCTTAAGAGGCCACTAATTTATTAAAAAAAAGTCTGCTTTTGACTTATTTAATCTCTGTATATATATATACAGCTGTTCTCTGAAGACCTTGGAGATTTGTTAGAAAACATTAATAAATAAGGAACCTACTATATAGGTCAAGGATAAAGTTGTGGAGATATTCAAAGCAAAGTGAGGTTATAAAACAATATTTTAATACAAGACTGGGACACAGTTGTAAACCCACCAAGACACGGCCATCTGGCGAAGCTGAAAATACAGGCAATGTGAGTATTACCTGAGAAGCACCTAGGAGCCCTGTGGTATCTGGAGAAGCTGCAGAGCTCAGGTTGAAGAATAAGTCAACAGGAAAACTACTAGTTGTGTATTCTACAAATCTGACCTTCATAGAAGAGTGGTAAGAAAAAAGGCATTATTGTAAAAAAGCCTTAATAAGTTTGCCAGAAGCCATGTAAGGAATACAGCAAATGTAAAAAAAGATGCTCTGGTCTGAGAACACCATGTCCTGGTTAACATGCAAATGGTATGCGTGTCCAAAACCTGAGCATAGATACAGAAACATGATGTTGGATTCATTGTGCTGTGGGGCTCTTTCTTATCAGAAGAGATAGGAAAGCTTGAAGAGTTAATCGGAAAAGATTTGAATCTGGTCTGGAAGTTTGCCATCCAGTTGGGCAACAAATCCTAAATATACAACTAAATTATATTTGTGTTAGAATGATCCAGTCAAAGTTCAAACCTAAATCTAATTGGCATTCTAAAGCAAGGAGTTGATGTTCACATTTTCCCTGCTCTTTTTGCCAAAGAAGAACTAGTAAAAGATTCACTTCCTAAATGTGCAGAGTGGGTAGAGACATATCCCCAAAAGGATACCAGCTTCCTCTGCAGCTGTTTTTGCAGGGAAAGGTGAATCTACAAAGTATTAACTGAGGAGGAACTGAATACAAATTGGAATGGTATGTCTTTCAGAATTTTATTTATTTGAAGAAAAAAAAAAAAAGCAACCAAAAATAAAAATAAAAATCTCGTTTGTACCACTTCACAGTGTACACTACTTTGTGGGAAAATCCTCAGTGGCGGATATCGTAGATTAAGATTGTGACATGAATAAAATTGGGAAACTTTAATGAATGCTTTTGCAAGGCACTCTATTAGTTAATCAAAACTGGATGGATATTACTCCATAAATAACTTTTTTTCTTGTGCTTTAAAAGAAGACGTTGTCATTTTTGCATAATAAAACAATAAGAATAATTAATGGAAAGGAAAAATCACTTTTCTTTTGTGAAAATTACTCCCAATCAGTATATTTCTTTATTCATTCATCTCATTATAATATAAAATAAAAGTATGTTTCAAACCTGTCTTGATTAAGATCTTATTATAACACATTCTGTCTGGTCATAGCTTCATGTCAGGTTTCAGATATTTTCAAACATAGAGGCATTCAACCTTACAGGTTTAAAACATGACCTATGAGCAGGGCACAAAGTAGTGGCTAGGAAACCAGGAACATTCTGCCAAACTATAGTTTCATACAGTGTGAGTAGCACCTCATATAACAATGGTTAAAAGTAGTATTTTATTTAAACAACAAGATAAAGACTAACTTTAAAGTGTATAATCATATTTAGCACTGATGTAGCTGCAGAAATCCTGATTAAATTACTCAGATTTAGTAGAATACACGAGAGAAATTATATCTGTACTCTCCTCTCTCTCTCAGACAGATCCCTGTAGCATGCTGAAAGTAAAAAAGATGAATAGATGTGTTGGAGTGCAGAGGAAAAAAAAAATCTATTGACAGAAGGAAAGGTCTGCTTCGGGGTTATTAGAAATATTAACACTGGAGCCTCCACGCAATTATCACCAAACTGCTGGTTGTGTCCTGAAGGATCAGAAGACTGGACCAAACGGACGAGACCAAACTGCCACCGCCAGCCTCTCCCACCCACCACTCTCAGACTCTCCACAGATGAGAGTTGTGCGGTAAAGGACCATCTGACAATTACACCCGTCAGCGTGACACAAGATCAAGGAGGCTGCAGAGAGCAGGAGCACTGAGAGGGGGAAAGGATCTGGTATATTGCCAGCAAAGTGATTTGAAGTTATGTTTGACAATGAGCTGTGGGTTTGTGAAATGCGTCATGCCTGCATTTGCATATCACTTTACGACATTTGAATATTTTAGTTTGCAATGTCCTCTCGATGCAGAGTTGTTTCTCTTGAGCAAAAATTCATCTCAGCACTCAGCCTTAAGTGACACCCTGCTGTATTTAAAAAGTAAACTGCACCAAATCACTGGAGATGATCTGATAAATATCTGGAGCTGCTGGCATTTTGTGTTTACTGGAGGTGTTCTGTGAATGATGCTCTGGTGCAATCTCATTGAGATGACACAAACAGGCATTATTCCCCCATTAAAACTCAAAGCCTCCAGCTGGTTCTAAGTTATATAAACTCAGAAATACATTGAAATGGAGGTCAGTTGTACATTGTGAAAGATGCCATTGAAGAATCACAAAGTGCTTTGAACAGTTTAAATGTTGGAGAAGAAAGACTTGTGTGGGAAAAGGTACATAGTGCCTTGCAAGAGTATTCATAACCCGTGACAGACATGTATCAAAATATTAATAAAATCGAACCTGAGCATTTGGCATTCATTTCTATTGACCCTCCTTTAAGTTTATACTTTTGAAAGTCCTTTAAATGTGTTTACAGTTCCAAGTCTTTTTCTGTACCTCTCTAAGATTTCCTCATTCTTCTTTACAAAATAGCTGAACCTCGATCAGATTATAGAGGGACCCTCTGTGAACAGCAATTTATTAGTCCTTTGACTGATTTTCAGTTGGATTTTGATGTTTTAATTTAAGTCCATCCATCCATCCATCCATCCATCTTCTTCCGCTTATCCGAGGTCGGGTCGCGGGGGTAGCAGCTTCAGAAGGGAGGCCCAGACTTCCCTCTCCCCAGCCACTTCTTCTAGCTCCTCCGGGGGAATCCCGAGGCGTTCCCAGGCCAGCCGAGAGACATAGTCCCTCCAGCGTGTCCTGGGTCTTCCCCGGGGCCTCCTCCCGGTGGGACGTGCCCGGAACACCTCACCAGGGAGGCGTCTAGGAGGCATCCTGACCAGATGCCCGAGCCACCTCAACTGGCTCCTCTCGATGTGAAGGAGCAGCGGCTCTACTCTGAGTCCCTCCCGGATGACTGAGCTTCTCACCCTATCTCTAAGGGAGAGCCCAGCCACCCTACGGAGAAAACCCATTTCGGCCGCTTGTATCCGCGATCTCGTTCTTTCGGTCATGACCCAAAGCTCATGACCATAGATGAGGGTGGGAACGTAGATCGACCGGTAAATCGAGAGCTTCGCTTTTTGGCTCAGCTCTCTCTTCACCACGACGGACCGGTACAGCGCCCGCTTGACAGCAGACGCTGCGCCAATCCGCCTGTCGATCTCCCGCTCCCTTCTTCCCCCATTCGTGAACAAGATCCCGAGATACTTAAACTCCTCCACTTGGGGCAGGACACCCCCCTGACCCGGAGAAGGCACTCTACCCTTTTCCGGCTCAAGACCATGGCCTCGGATTTGGAGGCACTGATCCTCATCCCGGCCGCGTCACACTCGGCTGCGAACCGCTCCAGCGAGAGCTGCAGATCACGATCTGATGAAGCCAAAAGGACCACATCGTCTGCAAAAAGCAGAGATGAGATCCTAAGGCCACCAAATCGGATCCCCTCAACACCTTGGCTGCGCCTAGAAATTCTGTCCATGAAAGTGATGAACAGAATCGGTGACAAAGGGCAGCCCTGGCGGAGTCCAACTCTCACCGGAAACGAGCCCGACTTACTGCCGGCAATGCGGACCAGACTCTGACACCGGTCATACAGGGACCTGACAGCCCGTATCAAAGGGCCCGGTACCCCATACTCCCGGAGAACCCCCCACAGGGCTCCCCGAGGGACACGGTCGAACGCCTTCTCCAGGTCCACAAAACACATGTAGACTGGTTGGGCGAACTCCCATGCACCCTCCAGGACCCTGCCGAGGGTGTAGAGCTGGTCCAGCGTTCCACGACCAGGACGAAAACCACACTGCTCTTCCTGAATCCGAGGTTCGACTATCCGACGGACCCTCCTCTCCAGGACCCCTGAATAGACCTTGCCAGGGAGGCTTAAGAGTGTGACCCCTCTATAATTGGAGCACACCCTCCGGTCCCCCTTTTTGAACAGGGGGACCACCACCCCAGTCTGCCAATCCAGGGGAACTGCCCCCGATGTCCATGCGACATTGCAGAGTCGCGTCAACCAACACAACCCTACAACATCCAGAGCCTTAAGAAACTCCGGGCGGATCTCATCCACCCCCGGGGCCCTGCCACCGAGGAGCTTTTTAACCACCTCGGCGACCTCGTCCCCAGAGATTGGAGAGCCCAACCCAGAGTCCCCAGGCTCCGCTTCCTCAGTGGAAGGCATGTTGGTGGGATTGAGGAGGTCTTCGAAGTACTCTGCCCACCGGCCCACAACGTCCCGAGTAGAGGTCAGCAGCACACCATCCCCACTATAAACAGTGTTGGTGCTGCACCGCTTCCCCCCCCTGAGACGCCGGATGGTGGACCAGAATCGCCTCGAAGCCGTACGGAAGTCTTTCTCCATGGCCTCTCCAAACTCCTCCCACGCCCGGGTTTTTGCCTCAGCAACCGCCCGAGCCGCATGCCGCTTCGCCCGCCGGTACCCATCAGCTGCTTCCGGAGTCCCACAGGCCAAAAAGGCCCGATAGGACTCCTTCTTCAGCCTGACGGCATCCCTCACCGAAGGTGTCCACCAGCGGGTTCGAGGGTTGCCGCCGCGACAGGCACCGACAACCTTGCGGCCACAGCTCCGATCGGCCGCCTCGACAATGGAGGCACGGAACACGGTCCACTCAGACTCCATGTCCCCCACCTCCCCCGGGACGTGTTCGAAGTTTTGCCGGAGATGGGAGTTAAAGCTCCGTCTCACAGGGGATTCCGCCAGACGTTCCCAGCAGACCCTCACAACACGTTTGGGCCTGCCAGGTCTGACCGGCTTTCGCCCCCACCACCGGAGCCAACTCACCACCAGGTAGTGGTCAGTGGACAGCTCCGCACCTCTCTTCACCCGAGTGTCCAAGACATACGGCCGCAGATCCGATGAAACGATGACAAAGTCGATCATCGAACTGCGGCCTAGGGTGTCCTGGTGCCAAGTGCACATATGGACACCCTTATGCTTGAACATGGTGTTCGTTATGGACAATCCATGGCGAGCACAGAAGTCCAGCAACAGAACACCGCTCGAGTTCAGGTCGGGCGGGCCGTTCCTCCCAACCACGCCCCTCCAGGTCTCACTGTCATTGCCCACGTGAGCGTTGAAGTCCCCCAGCAGAACAAGGGAGTCCCCAGGAGGAGCACTCTCCAGTACCCCCTCTAAGGACTCCAAAAAGGGTGGGTAATCTGAACTGTCGTTCGGCCCGTAAGCACAAACGACAGTCAGAACCCGTCCCCCCACCCGTAGGCGGAGGGATGCTACCCTCTCGTTCACCGGGGTAAACCCCAACGTACAGGCGCCGAGATGGGGAGCAACAAGTATGCCCACTCCTGCCCGACGCCTCTCACCTTGGGCAACTCCAGAGTGGAAGTATGTCCAGCCCCTCTCAAGGAGACTGGTTCCAGAACCAGAGCCGTGCGTCGAGGTGAGACCGACTATTTCTAGCCGGAACCTCTCGACCTCACGCACTAGCTCCGGCTCCTTCCCCACCAGAGAGGTGACATTCCACGTCCCAAGAGCCAGTTTCTGCAACCGAGGATCGGACCGCCAGGGTCCCCTCCCTCTGCTGCCACCCATCCCACACTGCACCCGACCCCTTTGGCCCCTCCCACGGGTGGTGGGCCCATGGGAGGGGGGGCCCATGTTTCCTCTTCGGGCTGAGCCCGGCCGGGCTCCATGGGTAAAAGCCCGGCCACCAGACGCTCGCCATCGTGCCCCCCCTCCAGGCCTGGCTCCAGAGTGGGGCCCCGGTGACCCGCGTCCGGGCGAGGGAACACCAAGTCCAAAGTTTTCCTTCATCATTGGGGTCTTTGGGCTGCTCTTTGTCTGGTCCCTCACCTAGGACCTGTCTGCCTTGGGTGACCCTACCAGGGGCATGAAGCCCCAGACAGCATAGCTCCTAGGATCATTGGGACACTCAAACCCCTCCACCACGATAAGGTGGCAGCCCATGGAGGAGTTAATTTAAGTCACTTAGGATTATTTGGTGACATGTTGGAAGGTGAAACTTCCTTCAAAGGTTTTTTTGCAGCCTCTGTTTGAAATGGTTTAGAATTTTGCAGAATTTCGCTACATCCATTTTCCCCATTAACTCTGAGCAGCTTCCTTGTCACTGCCTTCCCAAACATGTTTCACATTGGGAATTTACTTGTTAAGGTTGATGCTCTGTGTTGGTTTTCTAGTGCTTTGCATGCAGGCAGAATGTTCAGTTTTGGTTTCTTCAGACCAGAGCTTGTTCTTCTTTGCCTCCTAATCATATTCCTTCAACAATGGTCTTTGTCTGGTCACTTGGTCATAGAGCTCAGGATATTTTTTATAATCCTGATTTAAACTTTTCCACAACTTTATTCCTAACTTTGGTGCCTCTTGATATTCATGCTGTTGCTTGTCACTCTTTTCCTAACAAAGTTTCTCAAGCCTTCTTTTTAAGTTAAGAAGCATAAAAAAGAGCTTCTTAACTTTACTACCACCCAAGATTGAAACAATATAAGTTGATCATACCTGGGAGTTACGGTTATGGTGAGATTTAATCTCAGCTGAATTTATTCTGAGATTAAATCACACTTAATTTACTAATAACATGACTTCTGGGTTTTTTAGAGGTATAAGCATAAAGTGCATACAAATATATTCCACAGGTTTGATTTTTCTTTTTTTTTTTCCAGACCTGTAACAAGACATCTGAAACTATGTTTACTTTTCTTTCATCTCACTTCATGTTCAACATGTATGAATACTTTGCAAGTAAGCGTTAATAAAAAAAAAAAAATACAGATAAGATTCAAATAAAACACTATGGAGTAATTTACAATTCCTTGTTTTCCTAGTTCATATTCACATAAAATAAATACAACTTTCAGCTCTTTCTCTGAGGGAAATAGGTCTGAACTTATCTCCATCAAATTTCGACAAGTCTGACAGACATACTTGAAATGGTTATCTGTTTACCCATCAAATCTAATAGAAGAAAACCTTGTTGTTTTCCTTGTATTTATGCTTCTCTAGTAAATATTTTACTCAATGTGCCTCCCATATGTTATATAAAGAGGTGTTAACAAGCCTTTTCTATTTATTCTTGTGAGACCTCCCTGTTTCAATATTAAACCAACTCACTGTTGCTTCAGTTGAATCAAAGAGGACAAATATTTCCCTTTATTTTTTATTCAAGCTGAGTTTGTCTTCTATCCTTTAAAAAAAGAAAAAGAAAGAAAACAAATTCCCAAGTACAAATCATATTTCTTAGTGGCAATAAATGCTAATTGGAGTTGGGTGTTCGTTGTTGTGATTACAAAAGTGGGGATGCGTGAAATTTCATTTAGAATTGTTCACCACCGTGGAGATTCCTGTGGAGATGATTCTGCAGTCTCTTGTTAAAGCACAGTCATGAATTAATGTCAGATAAAGTCATAAAGGAGCTTCTGTTTGAAAAGAGGGAGACAAAAAGAGGATAATTTTGTGCGCAGCAGAATTTTTCAAACATGGTTAATAAGGGTTTCTGACCAGAATTGAGAAGAATCAAGAGAGCAAAAAAAATATATAAATACTGCTTGTTTGAGTGACCTCTTTATATAGTGCATTTAATTTAAAGGATTAAACTTTATCTGGTATAGTGAACAAAGACTGTTTAATTAAGACAATTTGAAATCCGTAAAATGTTTACACAGGTATTTTTAAAAACATAAAAAATAACTTTTTAACTTTACTACCACCAAAGATAGAAAACAATAAATGTCGGTCATACCTGGGAGTTATGGCTACATTTTTGCATGCTTGTCGTTGTCAAGAGAGTTTGGGTCTTATTTGTTTTGGTCCAGGCATCCGGGGGTGTGTGAGGCCGCAGAAGGAGGGGAACATCTAGACCTCCATTCACACATGAACCGTCACTGGTTCGTGAGTCACAGTGAGCTCATGCTGGATAATTAACACAGCCTCACATAACCTTCTCCGTAGTAAATCATTTGACATGCCCTTTGCTAAGGTAGTTGGATCATCACAAAGTTCATTGCATTTAACTGTTCCATTCAGGTTTTCAGTGCATCTGCAGGGTCTGGTTAAAATTATGTTCATGTTAAAATAATCAACAAGTACTAATTAGCATTACTAAAGTGAGAGCTTTTAATAAAAGTGTCAGTAAGATGGGGTTGGCGGGGGTTAAGAATATTAAAAAAAAGGCAGGGGAATTTCAATGCAAGGTTGGAAAGACGGGATTAATAATTGTTTGCTTTTGGCCATGTGTGTGAAGTTTTGTGGCTTTACCTGTGTTTCTGAAAACATCAACAGCCTGTCAGTTGAATTTGAAAATTTTCTGATCTTGAAGTCGGTGTGCTGGGATGTGCCATGCTGTCTGATGCGCTCAACAAAAGGGCATGTCGGCACAGCATTAACCGTAATGTGCTAGTGGAAGCAGTGGGGCATCATTTGAAAACAACAGCCCACAGGGGCTTGTTCTTCTTAATGCATCGCCTTAATTGCATAAGACAGCCCCAGATTCCTTCTTTGATCTATTAAAAACACACTACTCAACAGAATTAACTTGCATTGCTTGTTGCTAGCAAACAGAGCAAAGAACGTGGGATACTCTATATTTGGAAATCATCACCTCTGAAGAATATATTAAAATCAAATAAAAATGCAAATCGGTGAGGTATTTTCAAGCCGGCAGGTGCATTTGGTACCTTCGCACAAAGGCAATGCAACACTGATTAGCACTCTTCAAGTTCACCCATGATTTCAGCCCGCAAGTGCAACACGCTTCATGCTCCAAGAGTCCGTCATTGCCTTCTGAATATTTCAGAGGAAAAGGAAGAATAACATGGATAGATTTGAATGCTTTCTTCAGGTGTGGGCTGGAACCATGCAAGGGAATAATTGTTTTCTGTATTTCCATTTCTCCTATTATCAGCGACAATGAGCAAAGTCGACCTGCCAAATAACACACACCTTCGGAGTGTGTACGCGTGTGGGGGTGTGTTGCCTTTAGGCAGCCACATTGTGATTGACAGAGAACAAGGGTCACGCACAAGTTGTCATTCATAAGGTCACAGGTCACAAAAAAGCAAAAGGTCACAAGTGGAACTGCTCTGATTTTGTTGGCACACTCCCTCCTGCCTCTTCATTACTCTGAGCATGAAAACAGACACTGTCAGTGAAAAAGGTGAACACCACCATGGCTCATTTTCAGCTCAGGCTGAGAGGGAAAAGTCGTGACTTTTTGATATATGTAGCAGCTATTCTGTCATGTGTGGCATTGATTTTTTTATTGTTGGCTTGAGTGTGAAAAATAAAATTCTGAGAAAAATGAATGCTTTGCTGTGTATGCTGATGCTGTTCAAGCTCCTGGTTTCTTTGGTCTATCATGCTGCATGTTTTGGTTTTAATAGATACAAAAGGTCCATGGAGAATTTTTAAAAGCATTTTTGTGTTTTCTTACATTACAAAGCAAATTATAATGTATTAGAATCAGATTTTTTGTAATAGACCCACATAATAAGGTACAATGAAAAGGTATTTACATCCTTACATATGTCTTCTATTTGTGCATTTTGTGACTCTTAAATGTTTTATATCATCAATGATATGTTGATATTAGAAAAAGGTAACCAGAGTAAATAGAGTAACCTTTTTCTATATAGTGATTTTATATATTAACTGAAAAAAAGTTAACGAAACCAGGCTGGCTTTATGAAAAATGTCATTGCCCCTCTTGTTAAATCATGAATTAACCATGATTAACTTCATTTCTTTAATTAATTTCACAACTACACACAGACATGATTACTGTCAAATCCCTGGAGTAAAAAGAAAATCACTTAAAACCTCTAAAGCCCCAGTTTAAGTGCCTGGGTGGGTTGTGATAAAACTTATATCTTTGGAATCTGTGAAGCCTCTACTTTCAGTAGAAATCCAGGTTGTGTGTGTAGGAGCCGCTGGGAGACTGAGGCCGAGTTTTATGGTGATGCCATTCTGTGGACTTTGTTTACTTTCTGATTCAGCTGTTTGAATTAAGGGTGCTGAATCCAAATGTAGACACATTTTTATTTCCACAGTATTTAAAGCCATGCATTATTTTCCTTTATGTGTTATGTGCTACTTTGTTTAGTCTGTCACAAAAGAATTCCTCAAGTTTGTAACATAGCCTCCAAATGAACAACATACAATCTGAAACTAATACAACAAAATAAAGACAAAATCCCTGCACAAAGATGAAACAATACAATCCATAAATATGTAGAGATTAAAGCAAAAAGAGGTGCACAATTGAAAAACAAAACACCAATTATAAGATGTGAAACAAACAATAATGGGATTAAAAATATAATGTCCCAGAAGGAGCAAAGAAATAGAAGACAAACATTGAAAGAAACAAGAAATAAACCACACAGACAGTTAAGATTTAACAATTTACCACAAGGTGTGCAGTTGTTGACTAAAACAAGCCGTATTTCCAGGATTAGTTATTTTGTGTCTGTTTCTGTCAAGGTGTCTCAGACCTCAGCAAGTTGAGTGGGAGGCATTTTACAAGCCTATGCCCAAAGGCTCGTTGTATCATCATTTATTCATGTCTACTTCCCAGAAAAAAACAACAACAAAAAAAAAACAGAGTAGTACAATGACTGTACATTGTGTGTAAATGACTTCCGGTCATATTTCAAACACCAATGTGCTGCACAACTAATTACTACACACTTCCCAGAAAATATTGACCCTTTGCACATGATGTCACGCTCTTCAGGAAGAGCCCCACTCCGTCATGGCGGATGTCCTAACAACCTATGTGCGCATTAGCCTGCCAAAAAACAGACTGTCTGTCTGTTGGTCAAAAAACAGACTGTTGGTTGTTTAATATTGCTTTTATTTAGTTATTTTCACTATAAAAAATGTCAGAGGCTGTGTGGTCGGATGCACAAATGTGCAAGGATGGAAACACAACTCGTCATCTTATCGCATATTTTTTGTTGATGGTGATGAATAGCAGCAGTCAGTGTATTCATGAATTGGTAGCAAACACTCTTTACAAGGTAAGAAGATTAACATGAATAGACTTCATAAGTAATTAAAATTAGTAAGATGCAATCAAATATTGCATTATGGAGAAGGTACACATTGGAATAATTATTAACCATGTAGATAATGCCCCACTGTCATGTACTCTACCATGTACAAAATAAACCCTGGGAAGTATTTGTATTTTTTAGGACTGCTCCAGTATAAGGGAAAATACTGCTTATAAATCACAGGTGTGCTATGTCCACGGACAAATTAGCTTAACTCAAGAGTAAAATCCATGGCAATATTGGCAAAAACAACTTGAGAAGACAATCTTAGTTGCTCTGTTCAATATTTGCATCCCTCACCTCTTCATGGCATGTCACCTAATCACCTTAGCAGGACCAACAGCCTGCTAAGGCCCATTCAACCCTTAGTCCAAGAAACCTGACAACAAAAAAATTTTAATAGACAAACCAGGCATTAGGCCTTAGGCCAAAACTTTATTTAGCATTAGCAGTTAGAACAGCTGTAGGCAGAGGACTACTTGTAATGTTTACATGCACAGTTAAAAAAAACTAAGCCCAGTTACATTTAAAACTGTATCATTTGACAGTGTAAATATCCCCATTTTAACGCCATTCCCTTCTGCTTTTTCATTTGTGAGTCTGTGGCATTGGGTAGATAGTAAAATAAAATTTACACAAGAGCACTTAATCCAGTTTAAAAAGAAAATAACTTCAAAACTGATGAGTCTTAACAGGAGCATAATATAGCAATAAATGGAACATTTCCTATAGAGCACATGTGTCAAACTCAAGGCCCGCGGGCCACATGTGGCCCGCTACGTCATTTTATGTGGCCCTCTCCCCCCACCACCGTTTTACAGCCCTATTGATTGACTTAAAATAGGTTTTGAGCACGAATTGACTACAAACTACATCTCCCATAATGCCTTCCGATTCTTACCAGCCAACATTACGGCTTCTCGCCACTAGAGTGCAGCAGAGTCACCTCAAGCTGATTATTAATTTTCCCAGCGAATAAAACTGAAACATCGACAAGCTAACAAGCTAAAGAGCGAAGTCCCGTGATGTTTCAATCCAGGACTTTTACCGTCTACTGCCCCCTGATTTGATGCCACAGCTTCGACTCCATGCAGCTCGTGTTTTGTCCATGTTTGGAAGCACCTATCTGTGCGAACAGATGTTTTTAATAATGAATTTAAACAAGACCAAGACCAGATCGCGCATTACTGACGAAAACCTACACGCCGTTTTGCGGATTGCCTCAGCACAAGAACTAAAACCAGACATGGACGAACTGACCAGGGGAAAACGGTGCCAGACATCCGGCCAGAAAACATTGGTAAGCACGAACAAACTAAATTAAAATAGAATGAATGTAAAACCAAAACTCAGTATACTGGAATATGCATATAGTTTATTGATTTTGCTTGTGTTTTGTGTTTATTTACACAACACAACACAACACAATGAGGATGTGTGTGAGTTGGTGACGGGGTGAAGAGGATCAGCGTTGTGTTCAAGGACAGGCAACATCACCTCATTGTTTTGTTCTTATGTGAAATACATGTTCGTTGCGTAATAAATAACGAAAACGTTTTGTGAATGAAGTTGAGAGTTAATATCAAAACTTGTTTTTATTCTTTGTCTGCTTATCTTTAAAGCAGACAAAGAATAATTTTCCCAGCGAATAAAACTGGAACATCGACAAGCTAACAAGCTAAAGAGCGAAGTTTAGCTGAGCAGTTTAAAAATACTGAGCATATTTTTAAACTGCTCAGTTTAAAAATATTTTTAAACTGCTCAGTTTAAAAATATTGTAATTTTTAAACTGAGCAGTAATTTTACATCCATGCAAACTCAAATGTAATATTTAAAACTTGAATACATAAAATCAGTTATTTAACAATATGAGGTGTTGTTTAATTTATTTTTAACATTGTATTTTCATATATTTATGCTAGGGTTGCCCAAGTCTAGTTTTCCAGACCTATCACTCTGCAACTTTAGATGTGTTCTTTCTCTAACACACCTGGATCATTGACTCATTCATAGGCCTCTACAGAACTGAGTTGCTGCTAATGAGGGAAGTCAACTTTTTGTCCGGGGTATGTTTTAGTAGGGATGCATCTAAAAGTTGCAGTCTGGAGGACTGCACTTGGGCATTCCTGATTTATACCGTCAATGTGGCCCATTGAGGGTGGCCAATATGCTGAAGTGGCCCTTGGTGAAATTGAGTTTGACACCCCTGCTATAGACAATACCATGATCTCTCTGCTTTGGCAGACTGTCAGCACATTCTAAGACCTCTTTATCTAATATTATCTCACCCCACAACCCTACTCACACCTAAGGTCAATAAAGTGTCAGCTATTCATCTGACGAGAACATGTACTGTAGACTCTACGCAGAAATCTGAGGTGAGGTTTGAGCCCATTATCCTCTGGCTGTAAGAAAGCAGCACTAAATTAGGTTCTGGGTCATATTTTCTTCATGAGACAAAGATTTAAGCCACATGTGTCAAACTCCAGTCCTCAAGGGCCAGTGTCCTGCAACTTTTAGATGTGCCTCTGCTGCACCACACCTGAATAGAATAATTAGGTCATTAGCAAGGCTGTGGAGAACTGATCTACACAAGGAGGAGGTAATTAAGCCATTTCATGCCAGTGTTTTGTACCTGTGGCACATCTAAAAACTGTAGGACAGTGGCTCTTGAGGACTGGAGTTTGACACCCCTGATTTAATCCATATTTCAGATATATATTATCTATCCACTCATTTACATGAGTGGATATTTCATTGTATCTTTGCTTTCTTTGTTAGGTTTATATTTATATATGTCTTTGTTTGTGAGTCAGTGTATGTATCTTTTCTGTTTCTTTTCATTTCTTAAATTAGTGGCGATCTCAAGTGGTTCTGCTTTCTGTTCTCTGCACAAGACTTTGTTTAGTAACGGTGTAGCGATACTTTTAGCTCACAAGAGATGATGCACAGGATAGTTGGAAAGTTAGCCCTTTTTTTCATCCTCTGTTTATTCTCAATATTTATCCTGTTCATCCTTTGGGTGGCTGTGAAAGAACACATACTTATTAGATCCATCAGAGTATTTACATCAGGAGGTTTACAGTGGTTCTTTATAACTCAGTTTGTGTTGTTTGTTCTGGGGAAGAGTATGAAAAAAGTTTGACTAAGTATTACCGTAATTTCTGGACTATTGAGCACAGCTTAATACTCACAAACTTAAAAAACGTGTTAATATATTGGCTGCACTTGTCTATAAGCCACAAGTGTCCAAGATCATCCATCTTACACCCTTGTCCCTAGTGGGGTCGGGAGGTGCTGGTGCCTATCTCCAGCTAACATTCCGGGCGAGAGGCGGGTTCACCCTGGACAGGTCACCAGTCTGTCGCAGGCTAACACAGAGGCAGACAGGACAAGCAACCATGCACACACACACTCACACCTAAGAAGAATTTAGACCAATTAACCTGACAGTCATGTTTTTGGACTGTGGGAGGAAGCCGGAGAACCTGGAGAGAACCCACGCATGCACAGGGAGAACATGCAAACTCCGTGCAGAAAGACCCCGGGCCGGGAATCGAACCCAGGACCTTCTTGCTGCAAGGGAACAGTGCTAAAAACTGCGCCACTGTGCAGTTGGTAGCAAGTGTCCAAGACATTTTTTTTTATATTTTTAGTGAAAATACATACTGGGAATTCAAAAACATGCTTTTTTCCAAAAATTTCCTGTAACACAGCTGCTTAATAAAAAATAAAAAAAAAAGTACAGTAGCCTAACCGGAGAAATCATTGATCGCACTGAAGAAGTCGTCTTCATCAGTGTCAGATTTGATCTCACTCACACACAGTCTCTAAGTCTCTCTTATGTTGTTGCACTTAATGTCACTTTTGTTTTGCTCTTGACCTTGTGCTGTACTCTTGATCGCTCAGCAGTCAAGCCTTGCAAGACTCTTTGGTAGAAAAACATACGTTAGCTGCATTGCAGTATTCAAACCATGTGAAAAAGGTAACGGTTTATCGTCGGGAGATTACGGTACATTTACTGGTCCTGTGCCTTTTATTTCTTATAATAAAAGTTTGTTTCTGTCATCCAGCTGCCTTCTGCTATCACCACCACTCAAAACTTTGCATGACACAATTAAATTTAAAAGACCTCCAGCTGCAGCTTTAATTAATTGAGTAATAAAACATTTTTACTTTGTTCTATTATTTTTATAAAATCTTTGCAGGATTCCCTGACTTACAGTGTGCTTTATGAGACTATGTTTATTTTTAATGCCAGCAACAATTCTGGGTTTCTAGTGTCTCAAAGCTGGTTTGCTTTTTTCTGGACTGTATCACCATGACAACCTGTGCTAGACACCTAATGTAATCTGTTGAGATTGAATTTTGACCTGAGAGATCTAGACACGTATATGAACCGACCAATCAGCTCTAAGGGCATCAGTCACTGCACTGATACAGTCTTTTTTGTGACTTTTTTTCCTCTGAGGCCTCTTGTTCATTCAAACAGAAGAGCTGATTACTGGAAAAGTTGTTTTATTCACATCCTAGCCAAGCTGTATAAAACCCAGCAGTTTCTCAGATGTAGTAAACTATACGTTGCATCAGCATTTTTTAATATAAAAAGTATATCTGTGGTTCCTGACCAGATGATTTAACTGCTGGTACTAAATCACATTACCTGAATGGACTCTTATGGTCTTGGACTGTATATAAGGAGGTCGCTGACAGGATTTCTGCAGAGGCAGAAAAACCAAGCACCAAAGTATATGCAAAGACTAGAATATTCTCATTTATTAAAATAATAACTAAATACATATTACCAGACAACATTATAAAAACCCTCTAGAAGCAGGAATAGTACAGTGTCCTAAACATACTTATCAAAACATTTCGATATGATAGAGAACCTGCCTTTTTATCTGTGAAACCCCCTTTCTTCATCCTGACTCACAACAAGACAAGAAAATGCAATAAAACATTAGATAAAATAATGTTTCCAATATCCTACATTATTCTGGATGATAGTGGTATTATTAAACCTCATAAACTGGATAAAATATTTTGAAAGCTGAAGAAAGTCAAATGTTACTTTCTATTAACATTTTGTAACATAAAATGTCACAATTTTCAAAACAAATTTCACATTTCTTAGATTTACTTCCAATGCCGATGCTATAGCAGATAAGTAGCTGTTGATGTTATCGAAATAAGTTTATTTTTAAAATTTGCCTTCAAATGTAGATATATTAAATATGCAAAAACATCAAAATTTGTATTGTCAGAAAACCCAACTTGTCCACTTACTGTTTTAGTGCAAACTTGAATTTTGACACTAGCTGAAACTCACAAACCCAAATTGTAGTAATTTAATCTCACACTAAAAAAACTGTTGCTTTTCATAAACATATTTTTTATAACCTCAGTAATCATCCCTTGTGGTCGATGGCATGATAAACTTGGCTTCTCATCCAGCTTCTTTTTGTCATTCATTGTCATGTTCTGTCTTATGAAAATCAACACGTCTTACAAGAATGATACGTTCTCTTGTTTTTATAGACTGAGCTAAGAGAAACTGGCATCTGAGCTAAGAGAAATGTGTGGTCTCATTTTTATGAACTTGGGGAAAAGGAAGTCTGGTTCTCAATTAAAAAAAACTAAAATGAATAAATAACATGGGGATTTGACAAATGTTCAGGGTGTTATAAATGCTTCAGTAATTTAACTAACGTCCTTTCTGTTAGCAGCTTTATTACACATATCTTTCAGTTTAAGAAAAACAAAGTAGAATAAGACTCTGTTTACATTAATCTTGATGCAGGTGATCTAGTTTATGTGATGTAGCCCAAGGATTTCTCTCTCTAAAGTGTAACTAACAGCAAAGTCAAATGGCATGTTCAATTTCAAACAATATTTACAAAAATACACTTAGTAACAGAGACATCTGTTTTGTATTTTACACTCAAATGTTTCAGAGCATAATGCAACGACAGTATACATGCAAATAACAACACCTGCCATCAGCAGAGCCCCTTGTTCAGAAAGCAGCACATCGTCAGAGTCAGTAAAAGCTACTTCAAAATCTGATAAGTTATGGACAAGCAAGTCCAGATGAAGGCAAATGCTGTCAAATCATGCATGTCATGAATGTGTAGCACCGGGTGTGAATTTCTGTTGCTTTGGTGTTCGGCCTGCCTAATGAATGTGAAAAGGGTTCACGTGGGACCGGTAAATGGTTCTTCAGACGTGATGAAACAGCCATTGCACAGAGGAAAATGGTCAGTCTGTCTCAATAGAAATGTCACTATGCAATAAGTATGCAATGACTTGCTGTCTACTGTAATGAGCCTAGACCGCGAGGCTGTCTCCGGAGACGTTGATAGCAAGTATATCCTCTGAATGGCAACGCTTTTCTACCATCTGTTCCACAAGCTCAAGTCAGTGAATGTACTGTATGAACAATACATACAGGGGGTCAGAACATCATATTTCATTTGGTTTAAAGCTAATTAATGTTTGCAAAATGTTTGACTTGAATGAAAACAGCTCATGTCAGAGAGGCTCGCACTAAGAGTAGTTACACTCGAAATGGAAAGCCTTGGGGACTCAATTTAGCAGATAACCAGTTTTCCTCCTGAGACTTTGGATTCAGGTGACTGTCAGGAGATGATACTATGAGTATATCCTGCACTGAATGTGTATGCTCACAGACAAGTGCCATATGACAATCTTGATAAGCAAGTGACATTTGAATGTCTCCAAACACACACCAGGCTGAGCCCATGTCAAATGCAAGCCCCTGCAAGTTCTCCAAGTCCTGTGGTTAATTATTTTGTAGCTTTAAAGTCATTTACCAGAGACAGCAGGGCCCAGTCCCCAAACCATTGCTGCCTGTGTATTAGAACACCACGTTTGTCACCTTTTAATGGAAAACACAACCAAGGTGACCCATAATAGGTTCCACTTTTTCCCCTCTGTGCATGCCCTCTGCAGACATCCAAGCCAGCAAGGTGCAGCATTTCAGTCGCTGACAGGAAACAGGAGCGCCAGATTAGAGAATGTCAAATTAATGCAGATGGAAACCAGTGAGAGGCACCAAACATGTGACTGCATGGTGTCAAACTGAGTGACTATTTTTTCCCCCCGTTGCCTTCTGCAAAAGCATCTGTAGTCCCAGCAGTATTGTTGTTATCTTAGACGTAAACGGTAGGTGAAAAGCAAGCAACATATTGCTTGATAAACTGTTGTGATAAATTTGTTGTGATGGCGAGGAAAAGACTTAGCACTTGAGTGTTTGCTTAAAATATTGAAATAATAATTGATTTCAAATTTGTAAATTTACAGTGCATGAGAAAGTGTTTAAATACAGCAGGGAAAATAAGTATCAATGGTGTGCATTAGGGTTTTTCTCCTTTCAAATGGGCCCATTGAAATAAAATGCACATTAAATGTAGGTAACAACTCAAGTAATAAACATATACACAGATATCAACACAAATTAGCTCAAAAATTAAGTGGAGTGGTACATGAAAGTATTGAATGTCTTTTTTTTTAATAATAATGACAGCTTAATTAACAGCACTATGCACTAGAGCAAGTGCGGTTAAAATGGCAGCAGGTGTTTTCCTTTTTCCGACAAAAATAGAAGGTGTCTATAAAAAAGAAGAACGATGAGAGTGAGGGTGAATAGAGAAAAAGAAGATGTGATTCAAAGATTTTTTAAAAATATATGAAGAGGACCAACTTCATCAGCCTGTGCATAATCTGCCAAGTCATACAACTTGGAGTGATGCTAAGAGTTTTCTACAACAATAAATTTTAACAACTTTTTTCATGGAATTGGTAAAAAGTATTTCTTGAAACCAACTACCGGTTTCTTTCCTGAACTATGAACACAAAAGCTCTTTTTCAAACTATGTTCTCTGACACATTGACTCTTGCCAAACTGAACAATGATCTCAAAACACTTTGAAAGGGGCCAAAAACAAAAGAACAACCTCAGATCATCCACACAGCAGTCAAAATGAAAACAGTGCATACCCAGTGATTACACGGGACGTCAAACAATACAAAAACAGTGTTCAGGGAAGTGCATATCATCATGTTTATTGATTACAATGTATTGAAATACCTTTAATGACTACAGAAAAAACATACATATCAGATTCTCAGGCTTGTTTTATAAAAATGCATTGTACCAATACAGCAGCACTAAAAGTTGTTAATGATTTTATAGATATTTTTGGATAAGAAGCAACATGGTGCAGCCCTCTTTGTTGATTTTTTTTCTATAGCATTTGATACACTTAATCATGAGGTTTTAATACAGAAACTCTTCATTTTTGGTTTGAAAACTATCTGACCAGTGTGTTCAAGTAGGAAATCTAACTTCCAATTCTCTCCATCTGCTCAATAATGTTCCTCAGGGGTAACTTCTGTTTATTAATGTATATAAATGGCCTTAATTATGTCATATGCAAAATTAAATTTGCATGCTTATGATGTTGTTTTATACTGATCTGGTCTATCACATAACAGTCAACTTCTAATGTTTTACAGGCAAATCTTTATGACAGCAAGCTTGTATTAAATGCTGATGAATTGAATGTGATGCCGTTTTCCAATAGAATATTTGAAATGAGGATTTTCCACTCAGCTCTACAGCTGGAGGTCTGAAAATTGAATGTGTCACATGATATATATATACAGTATAGATAGATAGATAGATATATCTTTGTCTTGATTCTTTGTCTTTGACTCCCCACATTCAGCGGCTGGATGAAGTTCTCATTTATCTGGATTCGCTTTTACTTCAAGATTAGATCCTTTATATCATTTCAGGCTACTTTCATGTTTGTAGCCTATGGTGACAATTTATACATTCATGCTTTTCTTAAATGTCTTCATTCACTGGATTAAGTTTATCATGCAGCTTTAAGATTTATAACAGGTTTAAATTGTTTTACACATCATTGTACGTTATATGAAAGGGCTGGATGGATGGCCTTGGTCAATCGGAGACGCCATCATTGGCAAATTTTTATTCATAAGTCCATACTTGGACATCTTACTTCATATTTATATGCCTACATTTAGAAAATCCACCTGAGGACATTCTCTTCATTGAGAACTTACTTTTACTTTCAGTCCCTAAGTCTGAACTGAACTTGGAAATAAATCTTTTCAGTTTTCTGCTCCATCTTCTTGGAGCAAGCTACATAAAAAGATTAAATTAAAGTTGCTGTTGTTACTAAATATTTTTAAGGCTGTTTTTAGTGATTTTTGGAAGGAAATTTTTGCTTATGGCAGGAACACGAGGCTGTTTTGCCTTGAATGTTTTGTGAACTCTGAATCTTGCTACCAATCTTGGCCAGGATTCTCTTGAAAAAAAAAAGATTTTTAATCTCGATGGGAATTTCCCAGTGAAATAATTGTAATAATAATACAATAAAAAAGCTTTTAAAATCATACTAAAACTAAGGAAAATGAAAACAAACTAAAATTCAGTAATTAGAAATCCCAATTTCAAATAAGCTCAAAATGCAATCTCCAGTACAAACTAATGATTGTGTGGAGGAAAGTGTCACTATTTAAGTGAAAGGAGGATACGGATTTACCAATAGACCGATTAAAGAAATAAATGTGTTCTCAGACTTTGAATTTTGAATTAAAGGATGGTGTATAGAGTTTTAGCAATTGTGAAAAACAAAAACCAAAACATCCATTAAAAATGAAGAAACTTTCCTGCATGCTGCTGACTAAAAAAGTAAATTAGGAGTGAAGCATTTTTGTTCTAAATGTATAGAGAAATGTATCACTCTCTTCTGACTTCCATGTTTTCTGGCCTTATGTAGTGTTTGGTGAATTTATTGTTTTACTTCCTTTACATAGGACACAGTAATCAACAAAATCTCAAACAGCTAAATGTGCTTTAGACTTCAATAATCAGCACTTTTAAAAGAGCAGTGTTAGACAATGTGTTTAAGATTATGAGAAAACAGTTTTTGTAAAATAGTGTATTTTGTTTCTCAAAAGTGTTTCATTTTACACAGAATCTACATTGTTCTGCTAATTGGGTGTGTGGTTGTGCTAATTGTGATAAGTGATGAGAAAAGAAACTGGTTTGTTTTCAAACTTGGAACAAAAACAATCATTAAAAAAAAACTGTAAAATATGTCTATAAACAATGCAATTTGTATGTTTTGCAACAACAGTGTTCCAAAAGTCTTGAGAATGTCATGCTTTAGCCATCATGAGATACTTTTTGGGTGATACCTCGGTAATGAGAAGCCTTTTTATAGACCAAGAGTTAGGACTAAGCCAGCATTAACACATATTTTTACACTAGTCGAAGTTTACACTTTCATGTACAAGTGCAATTCAGGAAAAGAAAATTTTAAAACAATTTGCAGGCACAGAAAACTACCCGTTGCTACTCTGAAAGAGCAGTGCCCATGACAAATAAAAATGCAGAAATTCTTGATATATGGCTGCTGGTTTTGACAGCGTGTCACACGAGGAGGCCGTAAGATTGGTCCTGTGCACTGGGCCAAGGTTGGCTGATGCTTTATTGAAATGCAAAAATGACTACTCGCAGAGCAGAGTTGGTGTTGTTTTAAGATGCATCAAAACTGCATGCAACAGAGGGATCAGCAAATAGGGGGATATGGAAAGAGTTACTCATTTGCATTGGGGCCTCAAAGCGCATTGTCTTGCATAGGCACAAACACAAGCACAGGATACTGCAAAACTGGCCCTGATCAAGGCTAACAAAATGCTATTGTGTGTCTCAAGGAGCTGTACTCATAAATGAAAAAGTCTTGTGGTTGTTTGGTTTTCATGGTGGGGATGTGTGGCTTGTTGAGTGTAACAGCGGAGAGCAGCAGTCCCGCTTGCAGCTTTCATGTCTGTTAAACACAAATGAACAAAGACACTTTATCTACATTATTCTCTTTTTGGATGTCTTTGCTCTGCAGCTTTCTAAAAAAAACAAAAACAAAAAAAAAAACAAGGAAAAGAAAAACATAAAAACACATCCCCTGTCAGTATGATGTCATTCATTTTCAAATGTCAAGCTGCTCCTGTCCTTCCATCTATGGCCCTTTTTCCCCTGACTAGGAAATGTGTCAAAATTGTATTTTTGTGCTTTCAGATCGCCTGCTCTGATGAAAGAGATACGCTGAGCAGAAAGAAAAGGAAGCAGACTGAGAGCAAAGTCACAGAGTCTTTAGAGAGTGGCTGCTTTACTCTGATGTGATTGCTGGTCTTCCACACGGAGAGCAAATATGGCTGCCAAGCGAATGTGTGTGATATGCAAAGATTTAATAACTTTTTAGGATTTATGCCATGAAGTCTGAAAAGTAAGAGGTAATAATTATACAAGACTTCTGATCAGCGGGGGAAATATGACAGATATTCTATTCAGCATGGCATGGTTGTCACAGGATGATGATCAGCTGCAAACATGGAAGTGCTGAACCATATGTTATACTGTAGTATGTTACAGGAATATTTTAGCACATACGTCGCTAGACATTTTAAATTAGACATTGTGAAAGTGACTTATTGTTTCATTGATTGCAGTATAATTACAGTTTTACAGTTTTAGATTTGAAGCCAGACGTTTTCTTGTAATTTGCATTCTTTTTCTACAATGTCAAAGCTTTCAGTCAGCACCTCCAGCATATTGCTCATATTTGCCAGAATGTAATATTGACACTTTTGTCCCTTTTTTTCCACACATGTACGCCGCAGTCTCTGCAGAAAAGGTAATTGGATCTGTAGTGCAAATATGCTAGCAGACTTATGGTGCACTAAGGGTTGAAAAAAAACATGAAGTCTTCCATAGAGCCCGATAAACCCAATATTAATTACTCTGCTTATTTCTGATACTACGCCCCCCTTGGAACCAATTATTAAGTTGAGATGCTTCTTTCCAGCTTAATGAGGTCTAAGTAATGATAATGAATTTCACATTCCTGCCAAGCATTCAAAATAGGTTTTCACAATAGCAAAGTCATATGAAATGATCCATCAACCACAACTCTGGTTTCAAAAGAATTTGTTTTCCAGATGAGGAAATCCAAAATTAGGAAATTGGCTCCAATTGTTCATGTACGAAGATATTCTTCTCAATGCTTATGCTTATATCAGGGGAAACAAAAGCTTTGTCATGTGAAAGAATTTGAAATTCAGCTGTATTTACACAGGAATTAATTGTACAGAGGTGGACTGGGTGACTGCATTTTCAGTATAATTTGTAAAAATGTGAAAATAACTTTTACCTTGATAATTGTTAATTATTTTCTGCTGGCCTTATAATTTTAAATCATAATTGGCTTTTTTAGTCACCTGAAGAACATTTCAAGGATTAATCATCTTTAGTTGAATTAATTATTGCCGCAAAATCTTCACAGGTCTGCCTATAACGTCAGACAGCTGCAGCTCGGATCTTCACTAAAACTACGAAAACAGAACATATCACTCCAGTTCCAAAGTCTTTATATTTGCTCCTTACAGAAGAGAATAGATCTTATAATACTTTATCCAGTTTATAAACCACTGAGTGGCTTAGAACCAAAATACATTAAAGATAAGCAGTCGTATCAAAAATCAGACCACTCGGGTCTTTTGGTTTCAAATCTACTCCATCTGCATCCTCATAATCAGAACAAAACCGAGAGAAGCAGCATTCAGTTTTAATGCTCCGTTTATGTGGAATAAACTCCAGAAAACTGCAAAAATGCTAAAACCCTGAGTTCCTTTTAATAGAGGTTAAAAAAAATCTTCAATAGTATTAACTGTGACATTATTAATTTTGGTCAGTGTTCCAACATTTCTTTGCTTCCCCCTATCATGCCACTGCAATATAAGGTTTTTTTTTAGTTGCTGCTTTACATTTTCTCGTGTAAAGCACTTAGAAGTGTTAAAGCGCTACCAAGAGTCAGAAGACACTCCAACACCAAACTTGTTTGTCAGCATACGGTAGAAAAGTAAGACAAGCAAACACACCAGGATCATGAAAGAATCATGCAAAGCCAAAGAATGTAGCTTTTAAGAAACTCTGTGTGGACCAAATCCATTAAAAAAGTAACAAAGCTGAGTGCAAACAGCATCACTAAATTCTTAATTGAAGTCAATGCATATGAGAGCATTGCATTCACTTAAAGGTTGCCATTTTTAAAGAAAAAAAAACAATACAAGATGCTACAATGATACTGCCAGAGTAGAGCAGAGCTGCATCTTGCCTTCCGATCCTGTATGCTCTGCTGGACTCACGTGTTTGCAACTGGCAAAATAACCAAAGCATCTCTTTCATCACAAAGGGTGTTTTTTTAACCCAGAGTGTTAAACTGTGAAAATAGCCTGAAGAGTTACAGTTCTTAACAGTACTGCCTTTTCTCAAATCTGTTGACATTTTCAGTGTTCACTTTCAAACTACAATGACTCACATTAGTGCTAGTCTTGCTTTAGCAACGTAGGAGTTTGTTGGTAGGCTGCAATGTGTTGGGCTACAATAATTTGCATCATAAGAGGAAACAGCAAGGATGCTTTACTAAATGGTCTTGTGTTTTTGTTGGTTTTTTTTTACGTGTGACTAAACGAGTAACGTCATGGTGATTTTATTTGCAGTTTCAAAATTAGAATTTAATTTGAATAGTATTGAGTTTATGTGTGAACACGGCTGCTCTTTAATTCAACAATTTCCCGTTAGAACAAAAGCTACCCCTGAATAAGTGATAACATATGTCCTCACTGTTTGAAAACGTTATATCAGAAAGTTAAGCCAACCTTGACTTGTGTCTACTGATGACTTTTCCTAGAGAATTGGGCCTTCTGCAAATTTAAAAAGCCACAATGATATCTGGCTTTTATATTTTCCCTGCTATATGGAATAAACATGATTTTCATTTTTAATTTAAGCTGCAGTCCTTTGGGCCTTTCACTCCACACTTTAAGAATGTGTGTATAAAAGTCAAAATAAGCCTTCTAATGCTTCCTAATTATGTAGTTATTAATCTATTAAATATAAATGCAGTTAAATGTCAGACTAAAGTCTGATTTATTCGCATTAGCAGACGATGAACAACAATAGGACCAAAAAAGTTCTAAATATAAAAACTGTATTTTCCTCAAATATATTTTATTTGGATGAGATTGAAAACAGGATTCTGTATTTCCTCGAAACTCTGTTCAAACTCACAGCAATTAAGTTTTGTATGATAATTACTTACTATCATTATCTACTAATTAATCTGAAATATTAACGATACCCTTAAGCTCTGTTTTGAAAGAATAGATTCATTTGCAGTCACAAATAAATATGTCTACCTTTCCAGAACTCTAAGAGGAGCAAAATCATTTTGCTGTTGTGTGCACGCCTGAGCTTTGTTTTGGACTATTTCTGGATTAAAGCAAAAAGTGAGCACTTCCATCAGAATTCAGGTTTTCAGAGTCAATTATCCTTGAGCTATGTAAAATGTCACAGCAAGATATTTAGAAAACTGCACCTAATTACAAACAAAACCAGCACCCAAAACTCTGGTTGATGACCCCAGGAGGATGCTCCTTTTCCTACACCCAAGAAACACAAAGTGGTTTGAAACAATCAACTAACAACGTCACTCTGAGGCAAAATGTGTCTCTCTCCTCTTCATTTTACTGTAGGTCTGTCATATATGCAATCCTAATGATGTCTTAGAGAAATATTAGGCCAGAGGTGGCAGTTCATGCACTTCAAACTTTAATGTTCTAATTTTGTGATTGCAAGCTGTCTATTCCTAAGGAACTTTATGGTTTAGTGCAACAACTCTTTGCTTGCGGGTTACATCATTCAAACTGTAGTGGTGCGTGGATGAACTCTATTTAAGCCTTGAACAAGGATTTAAAAGATGCCACGGTGTGTTCACTGAGGATGGGTCAAAGATGCTGTAGGAATGAATAATCATTTCATTCATTTTTTTCCAGTTTGTGTGTACAAGAGTCGCACAGTGAATTTAAATATAAAAACAATGCTCTGCCTCTCTGTAGCGCATCAAAGTAAGGGAAGCAATATGTATCTAATGTTTTATTACATTTCTTTGACTGAAGTAGAGCTTTTTCAGATCAGTCCCCAATCCAAATCTATCTAACTATCAAGTAAACGTTGGAAACAATGACAGTTTTAGACTAGCCTGTTTTTGTTAGTCAAGATTTATTAAGATCAACAGACACTTGCATTACTAGTGATATGTCATAATATTCAGTGCTCAGAGAAATGAACAGCAATTAACTACAACATTAAACGTCACTGACACTCTGCTCAAACTAGAAAAAAGGAGATAAAATCAAAGTCTATTTTACACTTATTTCACTGGCATTGCTGCTAATAAATATGGACATCACCATGGCAATGCACCATTGTCTCCTTGTTGTTTAATATTAAAAGCATCTTCAGCAAGCTTAAACAGTCTACTTCACAAATTACTATGAATAATAAATCAGCTGCCTTTAGTTCTATTTTCTATTAGCAGTTTAGTGCTATATGTATGTTCAGAGCCCTCAAATGGTGATTTTTGTTTTCAAAAATACTGATCACTGACTAATCTAGCAACATTTCCTGTTGTTTGGGTTCTCTCTCATCCAAAGCAGTCACAGGCAGCCTGGTCCTCCTCAGCTAATCAATCCCTCCCAGCTGAAGTTAGAGCAGATGTTCACACCTCACTCCTCAATTGCAAAGAAATTTCACATGTTGGGTTATTATAACCTTACTCTTTATCATAAATTTATCACTCTGCCTTAGTTAAAACTAATCAGGTTGAAAATGTTCATGTTGTATTGACTTCTTGTAGCTTCTTCGAAGAGGGACTTTAAACAAAAAATAAAAATGAAGCTTTGGATCTTTTCCTTAAGACACAAGCCTTGACGAAGACAGACACATGAAATATTACAGTAAAAAAAGAACAGGCATAAGAATAAAGTTAGTTTTAAACATATTTAATAGGTCTACTTGATTTTAGTAAACTTGACATTGTGATTCTATTGATGAATATTGAGATGATAGAATCTAAATAACCTGCATTTGTAACCATCACAATCATCCTAATAACACTGCTGAACTTCAGGATGTTGTAACATGGAGATCAAATCTGGACATGAACAACAAGAATATTTTAGCCTACAAACTACTGGATTAAATTAATTTTGTGATTGCACTATTGCACACGGTAAGAATGTGATTCAGTATCCTGGGCAACTCTTACATTACTCACATTATATCTCATTTATGACGTTATTCCTTTCTCCCAAGGCATCTATTATAAATTACATGCACGTGGTCAATTATGCAAATTAAGTGATGATGTCATTTAGCAAAGTCTAGTGAGATTTAGGACATCCAACAGCTGCTTTCGTAACTGAGGATTTGGCATCACTGTACTGGACCATCACAGACCCAACACAGAGACACATTAGACAAGTAGTAAACATTCTCTCTTTCTTTCCACATCAGATCTAAACTTCTCTGCATGGAGTAATACATGCAGAAGACATAATTCAATCTTTTTATAGCATCATTGGAATCAGGCTTTTGCCTTTTTGTAGTCAATATGTGCCCGTATCGATATCGTTAATCTAATGCTTGCCTGACTGCACTTTTTAAGCTTTAAGGCGTTATTTTTTCGTAGTTCTCAGAGTGAAATGAGTTAGAATGATAAACAAAATTATTATAAAATTATTTACACTAACACAGTCTTTAACATGCCTGAGAGCTGATAAACTGTTCTTGCTGTCAACACCTCTGTTATTGAGACACTGAGACTTTAGCTGTGGTTAAAAATAATGATTAAAAAAAAGCATCTGGTGTAGTCTCAGAGAGTGAAAGCTGGCTAATTAATTACGCTGTGGGCCACAAAAAATCGTTTTGCACATAAGTGACGGCAACTCATAGCTCCAACACCGAATTGGCTGAAAGACTTCAATTAAACATGCTGTTTAAACAAATATCCACAAGCTTAGAGGAGATCTTTCTTATGAATAATTCACATCCTGAAAGAGTGAATAAATGGGAAATACTAGAATGTGTAAAATCTACTTGTGTAGCTCTGAGCATACAGTAATAATTAAGCTACTGATTGTCTTACGATTAATTCATGTTAGAATATATATATTTTTAGGGCAAGCAGAAAAGAATACATGAATACTTCATAACTGCTGGAAATGATGACAAAAAAAAAGATTAGCTTCAGTCTTTTAAAGTGGGAAATCTTTTTAAAGCCCTGTAGAAGATTGTCCTGATATGTAACTTAATGGATAACAGTTCTTCATTCTCTCAGGAACATGTTTAACAGCATCCGGACAAAGTGGGTTTGTTCAGCTCCAGCTGTGGAGAGGCCCTAGGCTCAGGCTGAATGCCTCTTCCCATTGGCGCCGCAGTGACACTAGTGGGAGCATGGTTGAGAAGAGGTCCAGGGGAGGGGTGGAGGAAGATGTATGTCAAAATAATGTGCCTCCAGGATGCATTATATAAGGCTATTAAATTGTCAGTGTCTAAAACAGTGTGGAGCAGATACAAGCTTTGTTTGTGACAGCTGAAAATCCATTTTTCATGTTTGTTTCAGTGTGAGGTTTACCAGTGAGTGGTTCCTTTGTTGGCGTACAGATGAAAAACATGTCCCGATTCAGAAAGAAGTACATGAGTGGTTTTTAAAGATGCACCAATCAGATTTTGAAATGGTTCTGCACTGGTTTTGTGAAGCTCTTACTTGCCAAAACTGACTTCTGATGATTCCAATTTCTGTTTAAAACTATGTTATACACATCAATAAATTTTCATATATACTGTATATTTTTTTTCTGTTTTATAAAACATTCATTTTACTGTTTGAAACACACAACATGAGTATGGAGTATACGTTTTAAAACTCGATTTAGCATCTAATTGCCTTTACAAAGGTTAGTGTTGCTAGCATTACATAAAAAAGTATTTACAAATGCATATTCTACAAACTGTTTAACTTTATTCTGTTCTGAGCTGCCGAAGGGCTGCCAACGTTCCAAATCCTGCATTTTCCTTAACAGATTTTAAAAGCTCAAAAGGTGAAAACAGAGTAACTTTGCTTTTCATCCTTGCTGTTACCTGCTGAAAGTCTTACTCCCTCTTGCTCTCTTGTGGCCTGAATGAGTGTTTATCCCAAAAGGTTTTCTTGACAGTACCACCTACCATTGCTTAGGCTCAGTATAATACCTTCACCGATCAGAAAAAGATTGAAGGTTTTTTTATTATTTTTGACAGAGATTCACCTGTCATGCAGAGAGTCAGGTGACTTCAGGCACTGGTCAGGTTTTCAGTGCATCTCTAGGTATCTTGTGTGGCATTTTCTCTGCAGGCACAAATAAACTATGGTATTATAATACACAGTTTATTAGATAAATTGCATAATAGAATATGATTTTTTTTTAAAAACGTTTGTAAGATTACCAAAGATTGATTATGTTATAAACAGTTAGCATGCTGTAGCTTAGTGTCTTCAATTATTATGAAACCAAATTAGTTGGTCTTGGGGGTTGAAGCTGACAGCTAACCTCCAATGAATTTGAGTTCAACCTGAATTCAAATTGAAAAGCACTACAGTGGTTTATGCACATAAATCTTTAAAACGATATGTTTTTCCTGAGGTCATAAGCTGTGGCTGAATGTGGCTAATAGATGTGCCTTTGTTTAGATCAGAAGCTCAGAAAGCATTCATCTGATCATCTGGGCTTTAAATTGTTTAAAGTATGAAAAAGTATTTTAAAGAAACAATAAGAATTCTCTCTCTTATTCATCTGTTATTTAAGAAACAGAAATTGTTCTGGTTATCCCACCTAAAATAAAAACAGGAGAAGTTTAGTCTTACTTAATGTCAGAAAATGAGAAAAAAAACCCACCTGTCTCTCTTTTTATGTAGTTTATGCAAATACTTGGTTTCATTGTATAATTTTTTAACAGAACACTTCAACAATCATGAACGAAACTTTTTAACAATAGTTACAAAATTAAATGGATGTGATTCAAGTGTTCGTGAATTAAACCTTAAAATGATGCACACTTGGGGGTTTGCCAGCTTGCTTCCTCGGGTCCGGAGCTCTGCATTTCTCCTCTTGTTATGAATGTTCATTCTAAGCTATACTTTTTAACAGCTACTGCAAGGTGGGAGGTAAAATGCACTGACCTGTGAATCAGTGACCTTTCAGTTATGAACAGTTTGACCCCACAAAGCCAACTGTTGGTGGATGGGAGTTCACAAAGGAGCAAGGCCACCTCAGGCAGCCACTATTGTTGTTGTCCTTTCTCCCAACACCTACACATGATGCTCTGCATCAGTAATAGCTTTGTTTCTTTTTGGATAAAACACTGCTGCTCGACACATAAAGGAAATATTTGTAATTATACTTGTAAAGAATGTGTCCCTCCTTAACAAATAAAAATGTGATTTGTCAACTCTGCATACAGCGTATTTTTGGTTTGTAGCGGACATATTTATGGTTAAAATCACCTTTCTAGTGAGTTTTTGTGTGTATTCTTTTTTTTTTAAGTCAGTGCTTCAGTCAGGAAAAATTGACCATCTGTGTTTTCCTCTGCACATGTTTGAGGGTCGAGAAATGTGCGACCCCAAAAGCAACGTCTCTACCCACTTTGTGAGTGCACCGACACGCACAATCTGTTCTCTTTTGAGCACTGTTCACGCTCTTTGCACTGAATAAATACAGCACCTTCTGAATCATGCCGCAGAGAGCAACACTGGCTGCACCAGGAAGGCAGAGAAACAGCCCAAAGCTTACAGAGAGTGGCAGGCAGCAATCTGTAAGCAAGGCTGCAGGGTGAGAAGCAGGGCACCTTGTCCGAATCACTGAGCATGCACAAGCACCTACTCTAGGGTCATCTAGCTAATGGACTTCCCAGCACACTTTGCTTGTAACGGCATCCAGTAAGAGCAAAATTTATATTAAAAAAGTGCCTGAGAATATCTAGATAATAAAAATAAATATTCCTTATAAATAACTATCATCTCCAAAGCTTTTAAAAAGTTCACAGACCTTGTCACAATTTAGCAGTTCACCCAAACACTACAGATGAATGACTTTGATACATCTCCCTGTGGAACTAAATTTCTATTGGCAAGGACACGACTGATCTCTCGCCCTCTGTAATCTCGATTTCCTCTGGCAATACCAGCCACCGTGAACCTGTGGCATTTTGCTGCCTTTAATGATTGGCCCAGTGGTCTGCAACCAATGGCCTTCTTGCCACCAATTCATGACCCGTCAACCCCAATCCTCCCACCAATCCACCAGGCGCACAACACACACGGCACAGAACAAATGTCCCAGTGTCAGAAACAATCCAGACAGCCACCCCATCCTCCTCTCATAAAGCTGGCATCTCATCTGTCCAAGAGTGAAGAGTATGGTAAATGGAATGACATGGCATTTACACTTTCCATAACTGAAGATCCTGAAGGAATCAAATTGTTCAAATTGAACAGGCTTTTTTTTTTCTCAAAGATTTACCTGAATGCACATTTGAAATATTAATTCAATTTGCCTTTGTTGACAGGAGACCACTTTTGAGGCGATATCCTATTTGTGAGTGTCTCCCGCTACGTTTTTCTTCTCCCAACACACATCTATGCCGGTTATAAAATGAAGGTGTTGGAACAGGAAGTCTTCTGACTCACAATATTGAGTGTATTGAACAGACCTCTTGCTGATATGCTTGAGGTGCAAAATAACAGAGGACCTGCACACACACATATGCAAGCTACATCAGCCTTTGAAGTTCTGACAGCATCCAGCTTCGTCTCCTCTGCCGAGTGCTGTTCATAATTATTTACCATGACGAGGGCCTCACGTCCCTGCCTAAGAAAAACAAAAGTTTGTCTGCAATCCTTTGGTCATTTTTCATTCAGTGCAATTTCACAGGGAGCACAATCGCACAGATCAAATTGAGAGAGAGCAGTCTAGCATGAATATCAACTGTGATAGCTCAAGAAGGAAAGCACAGGGGAATTCATTGTCTATCTGTGTGATCTTCTGAATAGAAATTCTCCAGCTATCTGATGCAAATCTTAATGAAAATCCCAAGTGTAAAAATGTATAGCCAATATCAACTACTTTTAAATATATGATTCTTCATAACTCAACCAAACTGGTTATTAAGATGTTGATCAGTCTCTTTTGCTCTAGGTTTCAATGTCTGGATTCAGTTTCACTCTGGATTCAGAACTGGGCTATTAATGTAATGAGGGCACGCTCAAAAAGTTATTGGAGGAAGCAAAGCACATTTCAAAGACGGTTAGAAGATATATAATGACGTCTCACAGCTTTAGTCTAACACAGACAGCCTGGCCTGAAGTATGATGCAAACAAATATTTATGCAGCTGCAGTCCAAATAGGTTTACCAACCATGATTCTTAATTGGACAGGAACAAATTCCTTTATGGAAAAAAAAAGTTTCTTGAGAGTTTGGTTCTGTATGTGCAGCAAATGATAATGGAAGAGAACTTGTCATCTGGGACTTAGCCAATCAAAAGCACACTTTGGTGTTACCATGGCAGTGACTTAACAGAGGAGTACATATCATTGCAGCAAAGTTGAAATATGCAGCAGCTGCATATTTCAACTTTGGTGGTTTTTAAATAAGAAAAACAGTACAACTTTTAGGAAGTTGAGAAAAACTTATTATTTTTGATAAACCAGCTTGTTATTATGAAGAAGCTGCTCTAAAATATCTAAAGTTGGAATAATTTTGATCTAATTCATGAAATCCATCTGGCCGCCTAAATTAGGTAGGAGAGCAAAGAGTCTCTGTAAAACCCCCGTCACAATTTTACACATTTCTTTTCATTTCACTGGCATAGGAAAACATCTCCTACTGCCTTTCCAGGATTTGCTTTATTGCCTTCAACACAATTGCAACTAAAATATCACGATAATGACTCAATAATAATGTTACTTAATCTCACAGTATAAAGTCTAGATGCTACATTCAACTTGGGTTGCTGGGCACTTGAAATTGAAAGCAGCTCTGTTGAATCATTGAAATTCAATTTCTGCTGGTCAGAAATTGAATCTCATTGAAATCTCATTTATATAGAAAAGTTATATAAATGAGACTCTGATGTCATTGGACACTTCCAATGACCCACAATTTATTCCAGTGTACATGCACTACTCAGAATGCAAGGACATCAAAGAAAAGCAACATACACTGTGAAGATAGGACTGGTATCAATGCTCCAAAAGATCCTCTTCATTTCCTTACATTTAGACCCACATGTGTTTTTTGAACAATACTTATCTAAATAGGAAACTATTTGCTTCAGGCAAAAGTTAAAATTCAACGTTTGTATCTTGTCAAGCACAATGAATAATGCCAATAACTTTATTAGTTATAGCAAAAAATTAGGCTTGCCGCTTTCTATTTAAACACATAAGAAATCCACATGAATTGAAAGAGATAATAATAGCAAGAGGAAAATGACAATACATGTTTTAACAACCAGAGCAAAGGAGAAAGCACATAAAGACTCACCGATCGTGTGAATTGTGGTCCGGCCGGGCCTCGTCCCAGGATGCTGCTGGATGGTGTCGTAGAAGGTGGCCTGACACAGCTGGATGGCCGTTATGCTGACCCAGAGGCACAGGCAGAGCAGCCAGGACATGACAGGACACATCTGCTGAGAACCAGCAGAGGTGGAATCAACACAGCAGACATCATGTTCCCTACCTGAGACATCTTGCGCTCAACACAAACACAAATCACACTCACTTGCCACTTTTTTTTTTCCTGTGATTGGCCTCAGTGCCCCCTACAGTGGATTTTTTTTTCCTTAGTCATCCAGATGTATGATTAGGATTATATAAGTATGAGTTCTTCCCTTTTTCTTCCCAGTTTGCCCTGTCTTGTCCGCAAGCCACAGCACAGCAAATGTAGTGTGATCCCTGAGGACTTTTTTTACCATGCAGCACAGATTTCCCCTGACAGGCTGACTTCCTTCAACTCCTGAGCTGTGCTCCTCTGCCTCACAACTAAAAAAAAGAAACTTAAAGAAAGATAAGATTTTGCAAGAAGCCAGCTGCAGAGCCTTTTCTCTCGCTGCCAGAATAATGTGACAGTGACAGGGTGTTAACAGGAATCAAAAAGGCTTGTAATGTTTCACCATGCTCTTGAGTTATAACAAAAAAAAATTATCCAGAGGAATGCTTCTGGACGCATAAGCATGATACTTGACTGTTTCTCATCGGTAAGATGTAGTTTTGTACATTCTTTTATAAAAGCACTTATTTTTATCAAAGAAAATTGGGTTTTTACAGTCAAAATTTTTTTTTATGATGCTGCATTTTACTGACCATAAAACTTTTATTAAACCACTTTTATTAAATTACTTGTACTAAACCACTTTATTTTTGTACATCTTTTCACTTTTCAAATGTCTTTGTTCTCACAGGACATATAATGCAATTTTTAAACTGCAAATTCATAAAATAAAGAGGCATTACTCAGAAATATATCTTGCCAATTTCAGGTCTTTATGTTTTTCAAACAAAAACTACTAAATAAAGGCTCTTACCTGTGCAACCCAACAAATAGTGTGCAAAAATCTCAACAGTTTTCTGTAAATCCATCCATTTTCCCGGTTATGTTGATCCCATCTAGGAACTCTGAATTTGGCTGGAGGAGGGAACTCCACTGACTCTGCCTCCCCGCTCCACACTTTGATAGCAACAGTCCAGTGATTCAGAAATAACCGTCAAGCCGGTGTCAGGGGGGGAAAAAAGAGTAATTTAAAGCTTTTCAATTCTTCACCTTGAGGAGCTGCTCCCAGTGACTGAATTCATTTACCCTCTCGCATTTTACAAGCACGTGTGGAGCGCTCCTTAATTAACTGTGTTGGAATCTTTTCTTCCAGCGTCCGCATCCTTCCAGTGAGAGGCAGCCTCCGAGCAGCGGCTCTCGCTGAGTCCCTCCTCACTCAGCGAGCACTGAGAGACAAATGTTCCCGTGCAGCTTGGCTGAGTGTAAAAACTGTATCACATGTCTTAAAGCCAGACTGCCTCTGGATTAGATGGCATAGTGGGACTCCATCTGATCATATGCTTCTGACAATTGCAAATCAGGAAAGCTGGCACCACTCACACTGCTGTGACCACATGATTAACAATTATTTACATTTAGAACAGCCATTTCTCCTGGGGCTGCTCATCTTTTTATGGATTGTCCTATCGGCTTTTTTGTGTGAGTTTTCTGTTGCCCCACATTGGTGAAATGCACAAAGTATCTTTAAGTATTTCCAAGAAACTCTGAAGGATTACTAGAGAGAAAAAGGGTTGTTTAATCCTTCAGTTTACTTTCGCAGTGTATATAAAAAAAACCTTCTCACCCATGATGAAATGTCTCGATTTTTGTTCATAAGAAGATTTTGAGGCAAGACTGGTATTCGAAACTACTAATAATTTTACTTTGTGACCAAGGTTAACAATTTCAGCTAAAGAAAATCCACCCCAAAGCATAATGCTTCCACTACCATGGAACTTGATGGTGTTCTTTTTGGTGATGTGTAGCATTGTTGTTGTAGAAAACAATCTTTTATCTTTGTATAATTTTTAAAATGAGTAGAACCATTGCCTTCATCAGACCATTGTATATTTCCCTAATAAATTTGGGAGACTTCAAATATGGATAATAAAGCTGTTGCACCATATTCTCTGAAAACACAAGCCACATAACAAGCAAGCGTGCACATTTACAAAGCACGCTTTAATATTTAATATTTATTTTCTCCCTTAAAGAGGGTGTAGTATGTGTTTTCCAGCCACATGTAATAATTTAATAGCAATCAAGAAAATATGTCTTCAGTTGTTATAAAATTGTTGTATATATCAAATATGACTTAAAAGAAATTTGGCTTAGTAATTTAACACCTTGAAATTAAGTCTCTGTCTTTTTAAGAAAGTCCTGCTTTCTGGCTTCAGGGTGTCATCACAACATCGCTCCTCTATTAACCCTTTAGCAACGTTTTTACCAGTGTTCTCACTAAAACCTAAAACCACATCACTTCACTTTTAAGACCCTCACACTGACCCCCTGTACCTCAGAGAATACACTGTAAATACCGTACTTATGTTAGTTTACAAGTCACTGAATTGCTTAGCACTAAAATACTTTTAAGAGACGTTGTTGTTGTATCAACCTTCCAGACCACTCAGGTCTTCTGGTTCTGGTCTGCTCTGCATCCCCAGAACCAGAACCAAACATGAAGAAGCAGCATTCATTTTCTATGCACCACAAATCTGGAACAGATTTCCAGAAAACTGCAAAAGAGCTGAAACACTGAATTCCTTTAAATCAAGTCTGTTCAGAGTTGGCTTTGATTAGCAGTAACTGAAGATTTGATCAACAAATTTAACGTACACATAATGAGTCTCATGATGGAATTTGACTAAATGTAATGTTTATTACTTGTTTCATATTTGATGACTATGTGATGTTTTTATGGTGTAAGATGCTTTCAATTGCCTTGTCGCTGAAATGTGCTATAAATATAAACTCAACTTGAGTGCAGGAATGTTTTTTTGATTAGGGAATAACATTATAAAAAGATGTAAAGCTAATTTTTTTTTACATAATACTGCACCTTTAGTGTCTGATGGCAGCCATTCAGGGTTATCTAAACACTTGCGCTTTCAAAGTGCCTCCTATTTCCACAAGGCTCTTCCTTGGAGCTGCAGTTTCCAGCCTCAGCTCCCCTAGACTATCGGCAGCAGAAATTTGGTAGATTTGCAAGTCTGCTGATTTTATCATATGAAGTACTTCTCAGCTCAATGCTCTGAGAAGCGTTGGACTGAGAAGCGTTCTCAGTCCAATGCTTGAATGGTTGCACATGGCATAATAGAAAAAAATGCTGAACGCGGAGCATTGGAAAGAGCAGTTTCTTTAACACACAGAGGCCAATTTCAAGGCATCAAATTGCAAAATTTATTTTAAGTTATGTTGAACATAACTTAAAATAAATTTTACAGCATTATATAACGACTTATAACAACTGAAGGTAACACAGTTGCTTGATTGTGCTATAAAATGGCACTGTGTGGCTGGAAAATACATAATGTATAACAAGAAAAAAATCTTGTCAACCTTTTTTTACTCATGGAATATGTAACATTCTTGTTTCCACTTTGGGTGAGTTTTGAATTTATGAAGTAAATCATAATACATACATACCAAAATAAGACGATTAAGACAAAATAAAAGCTGTACTCAATAATAATGAGACACATTTGGGTGAAATGAGTGAAAAGAAAAACTGTAAGCTAACTTTATGCAGAAACAATAGTCTATTCAATGGAAGGTAATATGCACCTGCATCTGGGGACACTCTCCTGCTCAAGAAGGAAACTTAATGATGAGCCTATAAAAGGGAGAGCGGTGAGTGTTGTTATTCAGAGTAAATAAGCACTATACTGTATGAGTGAGGAAACAGCTCCATCTGCCCTGTTCTCTGTCACCTTTACTGCATTCTGAGCTCTTGTTTTGAATTGTGATCTTTTTTTTATCACTGGCATGCAGAACATGCCCAAGGCCCACAGCTCACACTGCAATCTCTACGGCGTAAACACTTGACAATTTATTTTGATGCTTGCTAGGGAAGACAGAGTGCATCCCCAGTTCAGGAAGGAGTGAAGAATACCCACAGAGAAGCTATTTTACAATGCTGCATTAATGTTTGAGGAATTTGGCAACAGAAGGGACTGGGACAAACTGTACCAAAGGAAGCCAAATAACATAAACTGCAGAGTTGTTTTTGAGAGGGATTTTTTTCAGAGACTGTGTGGTTTTTAATTGTTAACAGAATGCATTGTCCCATGTAGATGTGGTGTTTTTTTCATTTTGTCACCTTATTTGAGTCATCTGGTCTAATGAGAATCAGCTAGGAAATTCTTGAAACTCAAAAGACAACATTTACTCTGCTGCAAACAGAGATAAATGAAATCAAAAACAACCTTAGTTTTGTGATTATTGATGATAAGGATGTGTTCAAGTTCCGTTGGGGATGAGAAAGGATGTTCCAAAAATAAAACATGAATACCAGAACCTACAGTAATTGTGAAGCCTAGCTAAAGGTGGAGAAGCACCCCAACAGCCAAAGAGTAAAATATTTGCCCACAGCTAAACTATCCAGATCATCAATGCTCTCGTCTGATCTCGGAAGCTGAGCAGGGTTGGGACGAGTTAGAACTTGGTAGACGTCTCACTGGGAATACCAAGTGCTGTAAGATATGGGTTTGTTCCCCAGTCCAGTCACACGTTGAAGTGTCCTTGCAAGAGACACTAAATTCCCCTTTGTCTCAATGCTTTTTTATGTGAGAATGAAGGAACAGAAAGTCTTAAACAAATGGAAAATTACTTTTTTTTTTTCCTGAAACAAAAATTGTAAATGGACTTGATGTAAAACATTTGGAGAGTGTATCCAACTTTCTAACCATTTTTAATGAAAAAGTAACAAATATAGAAGAACTTAAGATTACTGATTAAAGACACAGTTATTACAAGGCATAACATTTTTTGATTTTTATATGCATCTGGATTTTTTTTTTTTTTTATCAATGCAGACACAAAATCAAAAACAAAAAAATGGAAGATTTCGTTTAGGCAAAAAAAAAAACAACAACTCTAGTTTGAGACGTAAATTAAACGTTAGTGGAAATGACTTTAGGTCTGTTGGCTCCATTGTAACTTTTTGATGAGAACAAACCAAAAGGGGAACATTGAGATATTCATAGGCTTTTTTTTACTCATACCATGAAGCACCAACTTAATAAATAATGTCTGTAAGATTTGATTCCAGCAAATTAAGCACCTAATTAAGCATTCAGTTTTGCTGTTTTCTCACCTAATATCTGAACATTTAAAAGACATGAAGACTTTCAGACATGATTTAACTCTGACCTCCAACCAGCAAGTATTATCTGCAGTGGAAAGTCCTTGGAGCCACGGTGGAGACTCACATTAGGATGCTTAATTAGTGTACAAGTGGTCTGAGATAAAACTGCAATCAAAGAAAAGAACATGTTGTGATGTACAAAAAGGGGGGTTTGTTTTGAATTTTAACAGCTGTGTCTGAATGCCCTCATGAAACTGGCCCAGACTTTAGAAATAGCCAAACAGGACAGAATCTTGTGATATTAGGGGAGCCTAGAAAAGGAGTTAGATCATTTTACTGGATATTTTCCCAAAGAAGTTTAATTCCATATAAACTGTCTGAATATGCTGGAACCCTTGGATTCAAGGATATTAGACATCACAAAAACAAGCTTTGGTGTTTGATATGAAGCATTGTTTAAGTTAGCATCTCAGACTAACAAAGTACTGATACAGAAACATGCAGGTCAATGAAAGGTAGCTCAATTGGAGCTCATTCCTGTACGAGCCAGACTGAAGTTTATGAGATTTTTACTCTATTCTCACTGAAGAATAATTGGATATACTCTCTGTGCCAAACTATAACCTCTTCTACTCTACTAAAAATTGAGTAGTTATCTTGTGTTTGATGTTACTGAAAATATGGACCGTTACCCTTTTCTAAAAGCACTTAAATTCATTTACAACTATTTAGCTGGGAAAAGGGGTTATGACATAAACTGTAATAAAAAGGGTGCAACAGAGAGAAAACTTAAGAATACAATATAGAGCCACTGTAGATAAGTGGGAAGAAATTGGCCAAGGAAGAGAATATTTTTGGAAAAGAAACCTCACATATTTACTAGAATAAATTTGGATATTTACAAAAGCATATTATTTCTATGAATGTCTGACTATAATTTAGGTAAGCTTCTGAGATTTTTTTTAATAAATGTGAGTTTCTTTCTTACAAATTTCGGATTTTGCAATGTCAGAAAATATATGCCTTTATAATGGAACACTAACATTTTTTCATGCAAATTTACAACTTTTCAACATCAGAAAATGTTCAAGTTTTTCTTGTAAAGATATGAAATGGCATAATTTCCGGGGGGCGGGGGGGTGTTGTTTTTTTTGTTGTTGTTTGTTGTTTATCTACAATGACCTTAATACTCCGCCACAAAAGAAAGACTGAATTGACCACTGAAGGATCAAAATCAAATTGAATCATAAGGTGAAATAAAACTTATGAAATTATGTATTATTTACATTATTTTATAATATTGTTTTTGAAAATGTATGACAGCATTTTTACTTTTTAAAGGCATCTAAGAGTGTTAGTTTATCTCTGAGATTTTCAGTATTTCTTACTGGAAAGGTTTTCAGTTCTGTGAAACTGCAGGACTCATCTTTCATGAACAGATTAAGTCTTGCTTTTTCAAATTGTCATTTGCTGATGTATTTATTGAGTGTTTAAGAATAAAAATTCTGTTTCACCTTGAGCTTTCCTTTTATAAATAATCTCATAATTGCTTACACCTAAATGAATCTACTTTGGATGGTACATTTTTATGAAAAAAAAGAACAATTGACTGTAACTTATGTAACAAAGGGGTGTCCTATTTCTTCCTTAAAGGACAAAGCCCCACACAAACATACAGAGACTAAACCACAAATTAAGTTAAACAGTTTCAGATATTGAAGGTTTTAATGGCGACATGCTACCCCTGCTAATAAAACACAGAGGTCAGTAGTTTAGAAACTAAAGTTTTTGATCAGTAAAAATTCCAACTTACAAATCTATGAAAAGAGTAAACGAACCTTGTATTATGGAATGAATAAACAGGCGGCAGAAGCATAAATACTGACGAACCAGACGAATTAATCGGAGCAAATGTGGCACATATGTGGCAGGAGAATGCAGTGAAACTGAGGGAAGAAACTCATTAACACAAAGGGATGTGAACTAAGATCCAAGGATCTTGAAACGAGAAAAGAACAAAAAGGGTTGACTGTAATCTAAGAAAAATAAATCCAAATATACAAAGAACCTAAAGCAGCAAGAATAAACAAAGAAATGACCTAGTATGGCAACACCTTAATAACGATAATGAAGACAGAAATAAACTGAAGTAAATTTGTTGTCTTTCTAAGATTTTCTTAAGCTTAATGAAGATTGACTAAAATATATTTTTCATGTTGAAATCAGGTGCATTCTCACCATGAGAAGATTTTACTAATTTAAACGTCCTAGTGTAGATACAAATAAAATAAAATCAAACTTGAAAGAAAGGTCAAAGCTAGATTTTGACACAAACAATAGAAATAGAAATATTTCAAAATAAACTAGTTACGTAGTTTATATGAAATTATGAGTTGTTTTAGACACAGAAAGATTAAGCTTACGAATTACGATTCAAACAGGACCAGAGTAAAATTGTGTAAACTGCATTAAAATGTGAGAATAAACATTGCTTTGAGAGGAAGGAGGCATATTTCCAAGGCAGAATTAATATTATGGAGGATATTGTGATGCTGTGAATATTTGGAGCTCTCCTTATGTGTCTTAAAGTATGAAACATGACAAATTGACTCCATAGATTATCTAATTTCTTTTTCAAAAGAGATATTTTTCTTTACACAAGTACTTTGAATTTAGCTTGACGTTCACTGATTCCTACCAAAAGCACCTAAAAACATCTCCCAATTTTGCTATTAAACTTTAAAGGATTAATATATTCCCTAACCTGGTTCTGATTTCTGCATGTGTCACCTGGAACACAATAAAAGGTGCAGATCCCAGATACTATTTTCAGGAAGAAGTTAATTAACACTTGGAAACCAGAGTTTGACAGAAAGGTGTTGTGTTCTGCATGGGATAAAATGGAATAAGAACTACTTTTTTTTTGTCTAAATCTTTTCTCCAGAATCAAATGATTTTAAACATAACAAAATAATAATAAAACCTGGCAAGACCTTTGGATACATTTTTTTTTTGTTTTTGGTTAATTTGACCTATGGACTGCAATGGCCATGGCAGAAAAGTGATTTTGTGTAAGGTTCTTTAATGTGAAATCAAGCAAATTAACCATAACAAAAATATATATTATTTTGTTGTGCATCACACCAATCAAGTTTTATTTTCTGGCCCGCAGACAACTAGCTTCTGTCTTAAGAAGGTTCATGCACGACTGATTCAATGGACCTCTCCATGAACGGCTCTGACGGTTACTCTTCAAGAAGTAACCCTGAGAAAAACAGACAATTTCGTCTGTAAAGATCACAAGAATTGTCTCTTGGACCTAAAATAGTGTGTACAGATTTGACCGGGGAGGAGACAGCCCGTTAGGTCCCATGGGCTTTCAGTCTGGATGCTACATACACAACAGAGATGAGATTCTGTGAAGACATATTCCAAAGTAATATGCTTTTCATGCTTGCAGAGAGGCATGGTTAAAGTAGCACATCTTACAAATAATGGCAGCTTTATAGATTTTGTTTTAACGCCTGTCTGATTCCATGTCAAATACCTGTTCCCAGTGGCATGCAGGAGGAGGTGTTTATAGCTGCTGTGTCTGGAGGGTGGCCAGGCAGAGCAAAAATGTCAATATTTTTTTGTGTTTTGCTCAGAGTGGGAGAGCTAGTTGAGAAACTGAAGAAGTTTCCTGTGCAGCCTACCCCTCAGCTGTAGCTGCCCTTGTCGAAAGAGGAATCTCAAAAAATGTTGAGCTGCCTGAAAAAAAAAAAAAAAACATTTAGTGACATTTAGTGATGATATTGCTGCTGATTACAATGACACAATGCCCAGGGGGGGCGATTTCTATCAGACATGGAGAAGATGCCATATTGGAGATCATGTCATGTGTGGCAACCTGGGGTGGATTTTCTTTATTTTGAAACCCAAATGTAAGATGTTAAAGTTTAAGATAAGGGAAACCGACAACGCCACCTGGAATAACTCCAGGAAAATAGAATAATAATAAGGACACAGGTACGTTCTACAGGAAATGAGACAAGATTCAGACAATTCTACAAAAAATTTATTAAACTTTAATAGGTTGTTTAATTTAACAATAACCTGAAATCGAATAGTTAAAACAGTGAATGCATTTTTAATAAAGTTGATTATAAAATGTTTAAATGTCAAAGGAAACTGAGGCTTACCAGTGGGGGGAGAGTAGTGAGGAAAGGGGCAACATCCAGTGAAGAAAAGGGATCACCCTGGACACTACAAAGACACGGCAAACACACACACACAAAAAGGGGTGTTCCAACAAAACACACAAGACAAGACACCGCCACCAGGGGTCACCACCGCCACCACAGAAGCCTCAGTCCCTAAAAGAAAGACAAAAAAATGAAACAATACGAGTAAAACAGTGATACAATAGCACTACAAGATTGCTTTTTTTATCCCGTTTGTGGTGCCATCAATACTCCCGGCAGCGGGGGAAAGTTCATACAAATCTTTTAAAACAATTCAACGTAGGCAAAACAGCAGCGAGTGTACATCCAAATAGAATAGTTGTCAGGGACTCGGCAGGAGGCTAAAAAAATAAAGTAGATTATTAATACAACTGCTGATAAAAACTATGACTTATGGTAGCTGCTTACCTGTAAATTACCACACGGCCAGATTAACAGATCCACAAGTTCACCTACGGAGCACAGCTGTAACAGAATACTACATAAAGGCTTCGTTTACATGAGACGGATGTTACCTAGCCATGCTAGCGCTTACCTTACCGGCAGCAAACAACCGAACAAATTGGTCCAGGAGTTGGAGGCACAGCAAGGGAGGCTAAACAAATCAAACCAGCCTGCATTAATGGCTATGATAAAAGCTGACAAACAAAGAAACAGCCACGCTTACCCAGCACAGCTCAGCAAACAAACTAAGCAAAATGAGTTGACGTCATGACGCAAGTAGTCATGTGGCAGGTAGAGACCTGCTTATATGCAGCAGCTGAAATTGATCTTAAAGTGGCAGCGTACCATTTATGCTGCTACATCATGTATCACACGCAGTTGGGAGTGGAGATTCTTACAGATAAAAGTCACGTACTTCCACAGGCATTCCTGCTATAGTGCCACAGAAATCCATCTGTTTATTTCTGAGCTTTGACACCAGAAAGACGAGTGGTGTGCAAATGATTTCAGATTTGATGATAGAGGGAAAAATTATCTTGCTGTTGATTTAACAACTTAAAATCTTTTCCCCTGAAGATCAATAAATCACTGTCAGTAAATGTCGAACAGTAAAACAGTGAGAAATGCTTTTCAAATGATTCATTTGCATTTTCATTGAGTGTTGTTGTTTTCCGAAGCGTTCTCTGCTCCTCCCTGGAAAGGTCAATGGGAAACGGTTGGTGTCTGTTTTATCTGCTGGAGTAACTCTCAAGTTCAGCGAAGTAGGAAATAAGATTATCTTTACAGAAGCTTGTGTGAGAATCTGGCCTTTGAATCTTATTCAGTGGAGTATTAATGTCTCAGAGGCTGGAAGCAGCCAAGACTGCTATTAAAATAACTGAAGTCAAGAGTGGGATTTCTTCTTTTTTTGTATGAGTTTGCAGAGCTAATCGTGTTTAATGGAAATTGGGAATCTTTCCTTTTACATCAGTTGATTTGAGCATTTAATAGATTCTTTTAAGGATATTTTTGTTGTTGTTATATCTTCGGTAACACTGAAGCATATTGCTCTGAGGCGAAACAACTCATTAACTTCCCAGATGCAAACCTGAGGTGCTATATGAGAGAGCTCAGGTGAAAAACAGAATAAAAAAGAAAAAACAGTCCACCGGCATAAAGCAGGCCTTTTTTTTTCTGTGATGTTTTTGGCTTTGATTAAAGGCTGGAAAAACAAATGCCTTTTGCACTCATTATTTCCTCAGTCTGAGTGACATTTACTTGAAGCTGCTCTATTAGATGCTTGCATTAAATCAAATGTCATTGCATGCACATTATCAACATCTTGCAAAAAAAAAAAAAAGTAGCTACAGTTCTGCAGACTCAGGCTAAAATAATAGAGTTAACATGTAGATATTTCGACATAAGTGGCCATACCTTTAGCCCAAACTGCTGATGGCAGTCTCCAGAGAGAGCAGATGCGGTTGCCTTCTGGCTCTTGGCTGCACCGTTCCAATCCAGTAAGTGTCTCATGAGATTTGCTATTGTAACAATCTGCTCTCAGATGTGAAGTCCAGGTGAAGAAAAACACAAGTACAATAGCAGGCCTCTCTATAAGCTCCCTTAAAAATGTAATCAGCAGTCCGCAGTTATCAGCGTGGAATGCACAGGTGTGCTAACAACTGAGATGAAATTTTCATTTTTTGAATGTGCAACTTGTAAGTCTTTTTTTAAAAATCATGTTCTGGTGAAGCACTGGGAGGGGAGGCTACAGCGTCCTGAGGGATTTCAAAATGAAATCTAAAATCTTGCAAGAGGACATTTTCTCCCCAAAGTCACAGTCAATCATTTTCAGAGGCTTTATTGTATCCACCTTGGTTCATGTGCTTGACATGGCACATTGAAGTCACACTGGCTCAATCATATCATGCATCAGGACAAAATTGTGGCTGCTGATGTAATTGAAATTGTCAGTCTTCCTGTAAGTCGTCTCCAGAGAAGGAAACTGAATTTTCCCCTCCAAACATTTACATCAACGCCTGAATGACAACGTACATAATAATTCACCCCTGTTCCGGAAATGACAATGTGTTAAATGCGGTGAAAGACCAGCTGAAAAGAACATGGAATTACATGTGGAATTTATTGGTAGTTCTTTTCTTTCTTTTATTTGTGTATCTGTTGATTTCTCAAACCTCCAGTGGGTCATGACAGACAGCTGCTTTCACTGAGTCAGGTTGTGCTGAGGCTTTCTGCCTGCTAAAAGAGAGTTTTTCCTCTCCACTGTCGATACATCCATGCTCGATATGAGGGATTGTGTAAAGTCAACAACACAATGCAATCGATTGTCTACTGTCACTACAAGCTCGTCCAGGAAGAGGAATGAATGATGCTGGGTTTCCTTATACAGAAAACTTTTTACAGCTAATTTGAATAATACACTGAGTTCATCACACTGTTTTACAACCAGGATCACTTGCAGTGCATTTGTAGTTAAATTGAAATGATTTCTTTCTTGTAAAGTGCCTTGAGACGACATTTGTTGTGAAAAGGCTTTTTTGTTAAATTAGCTAAATTGAATTGTAGCACCAGAGTCTGCAGGAAGAGGGACAAGACATGGAAACTTTCCACAGAGTCAGTGGTGATTTGGGTTACCATGTCTGGTGCTGTTTCTGGTCCACTGTGTTTTAATAAATCCAAAGTCAGCGCAGTCATCTATCACAAAATCTTAGAGCACTTCATGCTTCCCTCTGCTAAAAAGCTTTTTGGAGATTTTTAATTAATAAATTAATATATCATTCTGTGTATGAAAATATAATATATGGGTTCTACTTTTCGGTTTAAGTCTATGATAATATGTGTATTTATTAAGATTAACCTGCAGTTTAATGCCTTTGAAACTTGACCCATGTGCTAATCTGTGTGATATTTGCTTGCTGTTGGAACAACTGCAAGAAAAGACACATCTGATCTGCTCTCCTGTGCAACCTGAAAGGGATTTTCAGCAAAAATCTTCAGCGTAACCTTGTGACAAGGTCAGAGTGTCTCCTGCAACCTTTTGTGGAAAGCACTCAGCACAACAAATGGACCCTAAACTGTTTGATACCTGCTGTTTGCACTCTAAAAGCAGCTCACTGAAGTTGATTATGGATTCCTGCCCTGGCACTCTCCATCCCAGAGTATTTGTTCTGGGCCACTGCTGACTGAATATGACTTGAACAGCTGGAATAACCTCACCGGCAGCAGTTGGCTTAAAAAAGAAACCCTTTTGGTGAAGGCAATAGAATTCATTTTTGGACATGGAACACAAGAAGAGTTTTATTCATGAGTCTAACTCAAGTAAAGTTTAAATTATTGGTGGTGTTGGAACTTTGGAGTCTTCCTTCCTTTTCAATTTACTCCTCTGCTTCAGCTCCATCTCACATCACAGTGTGTAATAACTGCTTTGTCAGAGTGGTTGTTTTACAGCTATATATAAAAAAGGCAAATTACTCAACCGGTAATGTTTTTGTGTTACATTATTTCCTAATATCAAGGAATTGAAAAGGTTTTCTGGAAAAGTGTAGATTACTCTGAAAAAGTCTGAATGCAATCATGGATGTGTTTTTCACTTAAACAATTATCTTTGTTGCATAAATGTGACTTAACCAAAAATGCTAGTGGAAATCTACCTGAGGCAGAGGGCATTCTATTTTTCACAATTATTTAGGTGTTGGTCAGTTTGCTTTGATGAAATTTTGTACTTTTGCAGTTTTAGTCATTTAATGCCCAAACCTCCTGGGTAAGAAACAGACTCAATAGGAGCTTTCTACAAAACTATTTGCATCACTGCAACACTGTAAATCTTCTGTACACTCTGCAACAGAGTGTACAGAAATCTTATAGTCTATTTTAAGTGATGTGGTTATATGACTTCAATGAATGTCATCTACCATCAGAAGGTTGTTCATAGCTTTACCGATTTTATTATTTATACCGATTGAATTTGATCTCTTTAATAAGTCGACTCAAATGCACAATAACTGGAAATTGGGCAGGATACAGAACCTTTAGAAGATAAAAAACACAAAATTATAAAGGACATTTTAACATTTATTTGTCTTTGTCCCATAATTCATCTAATCAATTACAGATTTTATTGGATTCATTTTTTGTTTCAATTAAATTAACTGTGAATGAACCAACATTCATCATACTAAAGAAAGAAATATTCTAAATGTATAGTGGATTCATAAGGGAAGCGATTGAACATTTATCATTTCTTTAGGATTTTTTCCTTCCTTTGTAACTTTCATTTGCCTTTAGTCTCATTTAGTCAGAGAAATCTACCACGAAAAAAGCATTAATTCTTTGTTGGAAATATTTCTAGGACAGTTTATGTAACATTTTCTTACAATTCAGTGTTGCTAAGCTCATGGTCATTTCACATATTTCTGTTGTGTTAACACTTTTCCATTCTGTAGCAACAAGAACTTCAGGACTGATCTTCAATCAGATAGAAAAAAATAAGACAATGCCATAAGAAGTTAAACTTCTTAATTTGCTATGTGCTTTAGATTTGTTAAACCTGGTTTGACAGAACAATAAGTTTGAAAATGTATCATTGAAGCTCACAAAATTACATTTAAAATGTGAAAATGTAATTATTTAAGCCAGCATGTATGAATGATGAAGACATAAAAAAACGGCATGATTATTGCAAATTGGAGATCAGCACTTGTATTGTACAAAAACAGGCTACTCATTTTGCAATTCTGCATTAAGAAAAATAAAATTTCACAGGAGGCTTAGGAGAGTTTGGACATTTTGAAGATGGTAAAAGAATTATTAGAAAAAAAACTTCTGCCTAAACTATTAAACTGGGCTTTATTTCACTATTACTGTGCTCACAATTTTTCCCGCACCTCCACAAGCATAATAGGAAAATAGCTCATATAAAAACTGAAATTGTATCCTTTCCTGTGTAAAGAGAGATGATTGCATATCAAGTTGGCTGTTTGAAGTACCTCCGGTGTATGACTCCTGTGTGGTGGGAGAGGAAGCATTTTTCTTCCAACCAATGGAAGAGTGAGTCAGGTTTATGACTATGGGGAGCAGAGGGTGGCCTTTATTTCCCTGAGAAGAGTCATTATTATTGCCCTGCAAATTTATGGCTTGCTTCTGGAGAGAACCTACCAGCAAGAGTGCCTGTCATTTTTCTCACTATCTTATGCATTATTGATAAGTCCATGGTCCTATCATCCATTGTGTGGTATTGCCATAACTCAGGAGCACAAAACAACTTATACAGTATACTGTGAATATGAGGAGTGTGTCCCTATTTTTTTTTCTCTGCACTTTATGTTAGACTATTTCCAGAGGACTTTTAAATACGATAATAGAATATTGCCCTGAACAAGCTAAACTTTTTATCAAAGTTGGAGAAGTTGAGGAGTATCAGTGTTGCTTTTATTTGCAATTTACATCTGAGGAAATGTGTTCTAAGCTCGCTTGTGTTTTGCTTTTTCTTCAGAAGTTTTCGAAAGTTTCAGAAGAGATACACTGATCAGGCTTTTACAGGCCAACACCAATTTCTGTTTTTTCTTTTGAGGCACTACTTTCTCATTCCGGCTTAGTCCAATTTTCTTTCTAAGGACAAAATCACAGATTGTGTAATCTTTGTTTGAAATTGAGAGGGAAATGTAACAAAAACAGTGTCATTCTGTGATTGAAGAATTACTTTCCTATTCATCAGAGAAAGATGGGATTACATGATTATCCCCACTAATGCAGCCGAGGATGATCTAATCAACATGATTCATGGAGCAGATTTAAAGTAACCAGTGTTGACCACTGTGCTCTATTATAAATCACAAATCTGCAAAAAAAAAAAAAAATAATAATAATCAGCTAAAAAATACTGCAAATCATGTAGAAAATGCAAATAAAAAGTCCCATCTACATCTAAGCATATTCAGAGGTAGATGATCAGTTGCTCTAAGAGCTATTATTTCAGATTTCAGAATCAAAAGCCAGTCTGGAAAAGTTAGCACAGATATTAAATTGTCCCCTTTTTTCGGGTGTTAGCCAAAGGTCTGGCAATAGAAACAACCAGTGTGAGTGCAGATTGGACAGCAGATGCTGACCAATTTCAAAACAAACAGAGTTACAATAATCTAATCTGGATGTAATCTGCTGGATGGATTTACTGTTAGAAACATCTGAGTTGCAGTGATCAGCTACAACTCATTTAGTCAATGCTGATCAAATTTTCACTGTTAATCAATATGAAACTGGAGAACACATACAAATGTTGTGCTTTTTAAGGTTTTGCATAATTTATAAACCATAACACAATGTCAGTTCACCCCAACAAGTGATATCACTGAAAATTAACTCTGATGTGTGTTAAGTTCAACAGCCGTTGTTTTTTCAAGAGAACAATGGCTCTCTTGAAAGCCGTTTAAATGCAATGTGCATTTAATACCAGTTAAAAATGGCAATTACTATTTTTTTTCTCAGAAGCACTTTACAAGTCAATAATTAAGTGTTTTAGTTACTGATGTTTCTCATATGACAATATAAAGTTTTAATTTTTGCAGAAAAGTTTATCCATGGGGAAATGTTTCTTGTAGTTCTTGGAAAATAGGAGTTTGAAATGAGGTGCTAATCCAGGTTACAATGTTCTCAGAAACACAATGCAGAGAAAACAAACAGTGATTGAATTTAGAACCATCCAGCATTTCACTTCTTTAACAAAAAGTAAGATGGATGTAACAGATTTGTATTGAGAGAGAAAAGAACAAGACATCAGATCTCAATGTTTATAAACCTGTGTCTCGTCTGCATTGCAGTGGGATCCTCTTCTGTTATCAGGTTAGGAGAAATTATTGTTATTAGTTGTATAATCTGCTCTTTTGTACTAGGATAATTAGGTCAACATGTAGTTAAAGAATAATTCAGATCAGCCACTTTCAGCTTTGAATGCATTCCCTTTGCTCTGCCCTTCACCTGTCTTAGCTCTGTCTGTCGTTTGTTGACAGAGAAAACGAACATCTGCTGCTCAGACGCCCTTCATTTTCCTCTCAAATTGCCATCGAAATTGTTATTTTGAGAGACTTTGAAGAACACACTGTGTAGCTGTGTGCAGATGTGCAATTATAAGCAACACAATTGCTACACAAGCTGAACAAGTTAATCAGGGATGTTTTATTTGGCACCTCCCACATATGCTGCCTCTTACTTTGTCTCAAAGCTCCTCTCACTGAAGGACCCTTCAGACCAGCAGCAATCATCCTGTTTAGACAGCTGAGAGACTGCGTTGCAAAAAAAAAAAAAAAATGAAAAAATTGTATAATGCTGCATGCATTTACAGTCATGATCTTCATTCTGTGGTGATGAGGTTGGTGTCAGGAGTTTAGAGTAGATTTTGTTTATTTGGCTGTTTATGTGAGTTATACAAGTGTTAGTCTACCTAAAAAAAAAAGACTGTTTTACTGTAGACCTTTGCTTTCAATATCTCTGAAATGTGGAATTGATTGGCCTGGCTATTTTGTCCAAATTAGGTGTCTTCTTACAAAAGATGTTTTGTAAGAAATAACGTTTAAAGAGTGATTTTGCTATCATTTACAGGACAATAATGTTATTTTGGAATACAATGAGTTGATGTATTTCTGTTATAATTATACAGCACACACACTCTCGCGTCTTCTTCACACCTGATTTTACCAACGGATCACATCCAGTCTCTTCAGATTTTGTTAAATTTAGCATTATTGGGTCTCACAAAGGATTCAAAGGCTTACACTAAAGTTCTCCATTTAGGTTTGTTCCTGGGTCTTGCAAAAGTATTCCATCCTTTAGAATTTTCTTAAATTATAACCACATACTCTAGTGTTTTTTTATTAAGATGTTAAGTAATAAGCTCGCTAGTAATAATGGGTGCTAGTAATAATCTGAAGTAGGATTAAACAGATAGATGCTTTTTTGTTTTTTGTTTGTTTTTTGTTTTACAAATAAAACTAGGCAAAGCACTTTAAAGTTGCATAGCATCAAAATCAGGGTTAAAATCAATTTAGGTTTATTAAAGCCTAATTGTTGGACTGTTTCTCTGTGTATGTTAAGAAAGAATATCAAGGCAGACTTTTCATCTATATTCTTGAGTTATTTTTGTAATGCACAGTTGGGCACATTTATATTCAATCAAACACATTTTCATTGTGTAAGACTATCACCTTAGAATTATGTTAAAATGGATCTCCTAATCCTAAGAACGGTTCCTCTGTGAAGCACAAAGTAAAGGAGAGCATGACAAAGTGAAGGTGTATGTTTTATGATTTTAGAGGGCTTAACCCTTTTTACAGGATTATAAAAGTTATAATATTTACATTATTTATAAAGAATTCAAGGCCTTTATTAAATTTTGTAGTAAAACATTAAATGTCCATATATTTGATCAACATTTTATAACAGACTAACACACCAAAAATATGCTTTCTTTAATTATTATTTTGGTGTTTATCTATTACTAAATGCTTGTTTTTAACAAATATCATATCCATCAGAACTATAAAAAGTAAAGCTACAGCAGTCATGTTTACATTGGTTGGACAATGCTTTATTATATGTCTGTTGGTTTCAAACTGTAGTTTTTACAGTAAAGATGTAGTTTTCATCTTTACTCTGTATATGTAAAATACAGAATATCAAAGATAATGTTTTATCATTTCCCACATAAAATGAAAAAAACATAATTTCCTGTGGGGATGATGGTACTTAAACAAAAGCTATCCACCTGGTCTTTTCTGACGCCAGAAGTGCACAGTGACTTTTGTGACGAGTCCCAGAGCCAAATCCAGTAAATTTAGTGTTCTTTGGTCATGGCTGACATTTAAGAGTTAGTAAAAGTGGAACTGGGTGAGAAAATAATGGTGGGCAGCGAGGCATCTGTTCACTCTAACTAGCATTGTTTGAGGGCAAGAAACAGATAAAAAGGTTGGACTGCAGGCAGTTTGTTTGAGGTTGTGTTTCTGTGAGAGAGGAAAGATGTTTTCTATGCGCCTTCACAGCAGAGCTGCAGTCAACTGAAGAGAAAGAAAATTATCTTTAACCTTGATTTGATTGAGACTTTATATGTGAGTATCATTGTTTGGGCTGTGTGTTGTGATGAATACATTATAATACCTTGGAGGCTGCACTGTTTGTGATTCTGTTGCCTTTCTTCTTTCAATTGTCAACATATAAAGCTGAGCTGTTAACAGAAACTCGGGAAAATTTGTGCTAAAAATACTTTGGCTGCAATATCTTTAGACTTTACTAAAAATAAATTCAGGCATTAATTAATATCAGTATATTAATCTCAATCAAACTGATTGAGATCTCAATCAAACTGATTGAGATTAACTATACTTAAGAATTAGCTTTAGATCCAGCACTCTATGCTGTTACAGTTACACTTGCTATGTGTTACTTCACAATTACCATATCCTGATCTTGAATACACTGCTAATACTATCTAAACATGACTGCAGAACGTGACCACATTAAAAGTGACACATTATAGGACTTGGAGTTCCACAAATGTATTTTATTTAGTCCCATTCACGGTGGGTACTCTTACACTAATGCACTAATTACGGAGACAATGCTTTGCGCATTTAGCTTCCCCCTAAATTAATTTTACTGGATAAATTATAAAGTGCTAACATATTTTGTTTACCCCACAATGGACTGGTGACCTTTTCAGGGCGTACCCTGCCTCTCGTCCTTTGACCTCTGCAGTTTGGCTGTTTTGTAAACTTTTAGTTGAATAAAGTTTGACATTTGTGTTGAAGTTTTTGTTATCGACATCTAAGTAGTTAGATTCATATTCCTTTATTTAATCAGGTAAACCCCGTTGAGATCTAGATCTCATTTTCAAGAGGGACCTGAGCAAAAATTTGCAATACATAGCAAAAAAAGAATTGTTCCCATACCGGGAGTCGAACCCGGGCCGCCTGGGTGAAAACCAGGAATCCTAACCGCTAGACCATATGAGACTTACACGAATATAGATATTTATGTTCATGCTCTTATTTTGAAGTGGGTAAAGACAGTTTATGTTGCAGTTCTTTTTCCTATCCTCACATTTTCCTATCATGATGCAGTGCCAGAAAGGACATTTATTGTGTACCCCAAATGCATTGCTGTTGAACTACAGGCTGTAGTACTAAACAGTTTAAATCTACTGATGTCGTTACATCGGCAATACTCAACAGCTATAAAACTGAAACCATGAGAGAGAAATCTTTTCCAAAGAATCACTTGATGATCAAGTGATCTGTCAATAACAAATTGAACCTATCAAGGGTGATATACTACAAAAACAAAGTGTATTTTTAACTCTGTTACAGTAAGTGGAATGACAGTGGAACGAATCCATCTTGTAACCGGTAGGCTTTAAGGTGGCTAATGTCTCTATCTCAGTTGTTGTCCTTAGGGAAGACACTTCACCTGTCTTGCTTGTTGGTGGCGGTCAGAGGGCCTGGTGGTACTGGTGCATAGCAGCCTTGTTTCTGTCCCACTGCCCCAGGGCAGCTGTGGCTAAAATGGAGCTCACCACCATGAGCATGTGTACATGTGCATGAATGACTGAATATAGTAAAGCACTTTGTGGTCCTCTGAATTAGATAAAGCATTATACAAGTACAGGTCATTTACTGTTTACAGTCAGCATGGTTGTAGTGCCTTAGTATTAGCTTCTGCTAAATACTATGCAGGTATAGTGCTTAGCATAGAAAATGTGTACGATCAGAGCTTTAGGGTTAGCATTACTAACATTTTAGTTAGTGATGCTCATCACTAGTTCCACATATCACACATTTTTCAATATGTCAGTTTTGTTTGCACATCACTAAGTGGGTCTATCTTGACACATTCTTTGAATTGTCAGAGTCATATCAAAACAGAGAATGAACATGCAAACAGTAACTAAGCACTTCAGCAGACTACATAGTATATGTTAACCTTTTAAACAAAAATACAATATTCACATTTCAGGTGATGTGATGTTAGAACATTAAAGTAACTTTTGTATTTGTGCTGAGCCAGGAAATAATGGCAGATATTCTCTGTCCTAAAGAAACTTCCTCTGAAACAAAATGTCTGTTGCTTTCAAGAACAGGAAGAGGAATAAAAGTGGCTGCATCATGTGGAACATCGCCATGAGTGATTTGTAAAAGGGATGGGATTTTATGTGCTACTTTACTGCACTCTAAAGTTACCAAATTTACAAGACGATGTATGGGATTGATTTTCAGAGATATGATATTGGTCTGGGACGCACTCAGTACTGGCAATCTATACTTATATGACTGGGACTGGTGTCGGGGACAAAACATTTCGATATGTGCATGTTTTATAATTATTTTCTATTATTTTGTTGGGTATGTTAGGTTCATGGCCTTTTTCACATTTCAAATTGTAGAATTGTTGCTAATGTGGTGCAAAGGTTAAAAATTAGCTTTTCTGTTTGAAATTGGATATATTTAATCATTAATGCAATCTGTTTTGTCTTGATTTCCCTACAAGTAATCCCCATATCAACTAAAGGAAGACACTTAAAGGTCTTCACATCAGGGTAATTATTTACTGGACAAAAACCTTTGACAGAACCTTTAATAAATCTCACTAGCTACAGTCTTAGCTCTGAGTTTCCACCTAAGTTACTGTTCAAAAGACTTAGCTAAAGTAATTGAATGCAAAAACAAAAGCTAATCTTGTTAATACATACTGTACCCTGCTTGCAAAGGCATCCTGTGGTAATTTCCTCCTGAGCGAGCCAAGAAGGTTTCAGTAAAAGACACTTTATTGACTTGTCCATATGGTTTATAGGTTTCCAAATCGTTCCACGTCTCTGCAGAAAAAGAATGGGAATTTAATCACACAGCTCTGGCTTAAAGAAGCAGCTGTGACAGTCAAAACCCCATGATGTCAGCCAGACTGTCCTTGAAACACAAAGACTTTCTGAAGACATTCATTCACTTCAGCTGATGCAGCACCCATTCACCGCCACAAAGGCGAGTTTTCTGTAAACTCTTCTAGCATGGACAAGCATCAATAAAATAACATAAAACACTTCAGTTATCAGAATAACTTAGACATTGTTTCCTGCCGTCTCCAAGGAAAGCTGCAGTCTCCATTCCTGCTTCTCTCTTTGACAATTTCAATTCGAGGTAATGGTACACTTAATTTGTCGTGGTGCTAGCCAGAAATGGGTAAATGACACAGGTCGGTTACGGAATCCAAGCATAACAAGGATCCTAGAGTGTAATTATCCAGATGTGGTGAATGAATCAGGTACTGTATACGGGTTTGTGGCTGATTTGCACCATCATGTTTCATCCTGCTTTTCATTTTGAGCAACGGACAAGCTGCTACGCTTCACTTGCTCTTATAATTATTTCTGCTCTTCTCCCTTTCTATGCCTAGTCTCTCTGTCATGCCTGCAGTCTGAGCCCTTTCCTGGTGTCGATCCTTTGGGACTTGCCTCTGAAATGCCTATTACGGGATTCTGCAGAGGGGAGATTGGGAACGATCTTAAATTCAATAGAATTGTTTCAAATCACGGCTGAGGAATTAAATTAAATGTTACAATGATATCTCTTGGTTCAGATTGGTCACTCAAGTGTTTCACCCTGATAGACTGATAACACAGCCCACTTACTTGTCAGCATCCAAATACTATAGATTATATCTGAGTGTGCAAAGTGTAAATACTGCAATGTGTCCTTCCCTCAGTCATTCAACAAAATTTGCTTATGTAGCATTGTAATTCAGAGTAAAATCCAGAGGAGAGATTATAATCCGCATGAAAATCATTGTTTTCTTCCTGTAAAACGTACAAAACAACACTGCTGTCCCCAGACATGAAAGCTTTAGTGGTTGTCTGTGTTCAACAGATAAAGAGGAACAATTGTTCTAATAAGCTGTTGAGTCCCCAAAAACCGGTCTTTCGGCATGCACATTTGTTCTCACAAAGGCTAAATGTATTTTGAGTGGCAGATTAAGGATATTGGTCAGAGACTTTGCATTGTCGACTCTGAAAAGTGGGCTAAATGTGTGTTTGCGTGATAATTCGCGCATTCTTCGGCTTGACAGCAGACAAAAAGAACAGCTCTGGTCCTGGTTTTGGGAAATGTGTTTTACAGATTGTTAATTATGGGTAACTATAATCTCATTACGTCCTTTTTCTTTGCGTCTCAATTTCCCTTCCAAGCATTTGCCATGATTGAGAGTTTGGGGGCTTAAGGTCTTCTTTTGTCTGCATTCAAGATATGGCTGTCTCTATATAAGCCATAATATGACCCATTTGTATCCCATTGGGAAAACTTATGTCCAGCAGTAGCAGCTTTGCTAGTCTGAATGAATGCCTGCACCACCAAATTAGACTTGCCTCTACAAGTAATGTTTTTCCATAAATATACTTACCAATTTTTCTTTTTTCAAAAACGAAACACAACACAAAAGCTCCAGTCTACTCAACAAGACAGGAAAAAACAACAAAAGTTAGGAGGCTTACATGTTTTCATCATCTTTCATCATCTACAACTTAATAAATGCTTGAGACTGTCATGAGTTGGTGGTGTGAGGTGGTGAGGTAGACGTTGTAGAACCAGGTTGTAGTGAGAAAACGATTATATTTAATGATGAGTAAACCAACAAAGTCCAACAAACCAGGCAGCACTGCTGAGCGAAAAACCAGGGCTCAACACAGGTAGCACTGGCTACACGAATGGACATCAATACAACTGACAGCACGTAGACAGAACAACTGACTTGACAAGAACCTGACGAGGAACAAAGGACACAGGTGGGGTTAAGTACACAGAGGGCAATCATGGAAACGAGACACATCTGGGAATGATCAAGGGGAAGACAGGACAACACGGAGACTCAAAGACACAGAAAACTCAAAATAAATACACAGAAAAACACAGATCCTGACAGAGACAAGATGGTGTCCTTCAGAATAGTCCTAGAAGGGTTCCAATGTGCAGTTAAATATATCAGTCTTAGAGTGGACGAATCATGTTAAAAAGTCAAGCGAGATGTATTCTAAAATAAGCTTCCTCCATCCAAAAACCGTAGACGACTTGTTAGAAATCCATTGCAGTAAAATATTCTTCAAAGCACAAAAGGTTATAATATTATAGAAACCTACTCTTATTGTTTTTAATGTGTTTGCTCTGTAGACCAAAGAGAAGAGACACTGGGTCGAGATCAATGTTAGTTTTGATCATTTTCATGATTTCATTTATTACAAGCATACACTTTGAGATCAAATTCCATGGCCAGCGTCACTTCATGAAAGCACAGAGTCTGTGATTTTGAATCTGTTTGCATTTATGTTGCAAAAAGATTTTAGACTGGACTTGGGCTTCTAGCTAAAAATCTTAAAACCCAACTGGGTTAGCATGATGTTGTCATGCACCATAAGCCTCTGTTTTATAAATGAGCCTTCCTAATGTAATAAACTTTGCTTCGATCCATACATATTTTTCACTCGCTCATAACCTAGTATCATTTTAAATGTACTTCAAATTTTAAGCTTTTGTTTTCCTAGTCTGTCTAAATACCAGCAGCTGAGGTTGCCAGAATTTTACCGTGTTATTTACCTTAAATTAGAGCCATTTTGGGGGGGGGTATGCTGTGTGGTCCGACCCTCATCAGCTTCTTTCATTGGTTAACTGGACTCAGGGTGTCTGGAGACTTGGAGGAGAGACTGCTCCTCTGCATTGAAAATAGTCCATTAAAGTGGGTTGAGCATCTTATTAGGATGGTTCTCTTTGGAGGTTTCTCATGAAAATCGCACTGGGAGCAGAACCCGGGACAGACCCAGAATTCCCTGGAGGGACTAAAACTATCTTCTGGCAGGAAAACCCTGGATGTGTTGCTCCTGCAACCAGATCCTTGATGAATGAATCAACTCTTCAATAGAAAAATATTTTCTTTTCGTTTTATTCCTAAGTTCAACCCCAGCTTGTGCTAGCCTGTTATTATTTTGTTCTTTAAACATAAATGCATGGTTATAATTCTACTTGGTAAATATGATGTATTCTTGGATTTCAAAATACACAAACACATTAAAACAATTTAATGTTTGAATTTGAATACTAGGACAAAGATAAATACGTCAAATGTTCATGAGTTAAATTAGGCTTAAGAATGATTAATTCAATTCATAGCAAAGCAATTGAATGTTTTTGGCTGACTAGGTGGTATGCATACAAGGATGTCGGGTTCAGTCATGAGAGACTTGAGTGACAAAGGGGACAGACTTGAGACTTGATTTAGATTTGGGGTAAAAAAAATTAACATGTCAAAATCTTAGTAAACTGAGCTCAACAGAGATGTTACCATCTCAATTTTGTAAGAGCATGAACGAGTTCACTTGTAGTGACAAACCTACAGAGAATTATCTGCTAAATCTGCAGCACCCTGCAGCTTTCCAAAACTCCACTGGTGAGCTTGAGCACCTTGTTCAGCTGCCCGTCCTGCATCTTTTATGTTCTGTTTACTCTCACTGTTTCATCATGTACTGTTTTTTGGCCACAGCAGAAGCTGTTTTGAAGAAAGGAGGTGAAAGAAAAAACAAGACCTGCTTCACAAAACCAAGCATCAAACAGACACAGTCAGAGTTTATCTGATGAACACAGTAAAGTGTTTAGTAGATAAAGAGCCAGATATTTCCCTCAGGGAATGGTTTAGACACAAAATAGCAGTAGAAAGTGGGTTAAAATTTCACCCCCTCTTCTTTAGCTCCATAGGAAGACATTGAGCTGCAAATTTATTTTAATGTCTGTGGAGTCCTGGCTTCCTGGTAAAAATTTTATAAATGGGTTTTAAAATAAATTATTGGTATATTTGTGTAGCATACATTAGATATAAATACATACGTCTATGTAATCATATTTTAAATCACCTCCATTGTTACATATTTAGATTTCATTGTCTTTATTACACGGGTATGATTGGTCAAAGTCAAATCCGTTGGCAATTCTCATTAACTCACAGGGAAAATGTAGTAAATTCAAACTTCAATTTGGCAATATTTAAAAATTAAAAAGATGTAACAAAAAAATGTTTAAACTACATCACAGATAACACAACTACTGGGTGATATATTGGGAATGTGATTGTTCCCAACAATCATTTAAGTTTGATTGTTTCAGTTGGTATTTTTACCAATGTTTTCCTTTCCTTTTCTTTGCTATTTTGAGTCCTGTTGTAGAGAGATTTTATATGTGTTTGTGTTTTTCATGGCTCTTACGTGCCTGCAAAGCAAATTTATATATAGGTACAATAATAAAAAAAGATGCTGATACCACTCCTTGGTTTTCCTCATGTTGACCAGGAGGCGGTTCCACTGGTACCAGTCCACAAAGTCCTGCGTCAGTTAAGCATAGCTTGATTGAAATTTAACCTTTTTAAATGTCATTCCATTTTCTATGAGTTTCCAATGAATAATCAATAATTTTATATTTGAAAGGGTTGAAAGTGTGAAGAGACACATGTTTAACTTGGTGCTTGGCTAAGCACTCTCAGCTAGATTGAACAAGCATTCATATATATTGTTTCCGGTTTGGCTTGTCACCAAAATTGACTTTTTAAGAATTGCAGCAAATTGTCACGTCTCTGGGTCTCCCAGTCTTCATAGTAACCCTGAGACGCTATTTACATGCCAACTGGATGTTTGCAAATGCTACTCATGTAGAGTTAAGAAATGCAAAAATCCTGACCTCAAACATTTAAACACTAATGTAGATTGTGACAAAAAAACAATTTCCCGAGTGTGCTTTTGAGAGCTTAGTCATTGATGAAGAGTGATGAAGGAGATATTGAGAAAGACATAAAAAGATTGACTGAGCAGTAAGCACAGGGCAAGACAAGACTTGGTGCCCAGCCGAGTTAACCGAGCCTGGATCAGCTAGGTTAAAATTTGGTCACCATAATCTTCTTTAATCTTTCAAAAAGATATTTTTCTTTATTTTTTCAGATCTGAATTTCAAAGAGAGGAACGTATGTGCCAGGATGAAAAGAGTCAGTGCTTCCACAGAGAAATAACCTTGAGGCTGGGTCGAATAAATGCTGTACAGAGATTCTCTGTCCACTGAGCTGAGAACCCAGACGTTTAGAACTGCAGGTCAAGGGACCCATTCCGGTTCACAGAGAGGTGAAACAACAAGATCCAAGGCTAAGTACAAGGTGTCTCATTAATTTATCCGTTTTTTGGGGGCACCAGGACTTTACAAATCTCTGGCGAATTGTTCACATCTTTTAGCCAGCTTTCTCTCAAGTCACGTCAGATGTTTATAAATTTCAAATATTTATGGAATCAGAGTTTTAATTTTACAGAAAAGGAGAAATACCATATTGGGTTACTTTTATCAACTAAAGAAAATCTGAATAGTTCTACAATTGGTTCTTTTAATGACTACACCCAATACAATTAGTCAGTCTACCACTGAAGTCTGAATGCCTTCATTGTGAGAATAAGAATATTTTTATGGCAATTTCCTCTCATTCTATTCATGTACTTTAGGCTCCCTTAAAAGAGAATTTACTCCTCTGATGGAAAGAAAAGTATTGAGAGACTTGAGACTGATAATACACCGAGACGTCCCATGCATTGTTAATAAGCATTTGCAGGGAGACATTTATCCATCAAGCTCCACCTTCACTACACTAGAAAAAAGAAAACATCATTAAATACAAAAACGTTGAGTTTGCTAACGCTACAGGGACTTACTGAAAGTGTGTTCTTTGGACCGCTGACAGGAAGATGAAGCTCTTTGGCAACAAACATGACAGATCGGTTTACCATGTTTGTTGGCCTAAAACAAAAGATGAATATCTGACAAAGTCACTGCTTAGCATGGTGGAGGATCTGTGATGCTGTGGGTCTGTTTTTCTTCCTAAACCCCTCTTTCTATATGCTCCAAGTTCTCTGTTATAGGAGAAGGCTATATGTACTATTTTTCCCAATCAAGTAAGTAAACTTTATTCATATAGCACCATTCAGAGATAAAATCACAGTGTGTTACAGAATTACAGATAAGAAAGCAAATACTAAAAAGAACCATCAATAAAAGTACTTAATTTATACATTTCTTCTATTTTTGTGGAGCGTGTTTATATTGCATTAGCTACTTGGGTTTAGCAGATTTAGGCATTTAAATTGCATTTTTAATCAGGAATTATAGTTCAGGTTAAAATTTAAACTGATTCTTTTATCCTATAATGCTCTGGTGACAGACATTGTATTAGTTTTGAAGAAAGTTAAATATCAGTGTTGCATTCTGGTGACTTAAAGCTAGGCAGTGTCCTGAAACACACAGACTCAGACAGCCTGTGAGTATATCTGGGTCATCCCTGAAATTATTCTCCTCCTACCGCACTAAGAGGATTCATCCTGTTTCTGTTGGTAACCCTGCCTTTTCATTTGCTCCTCAGTCGAGGGTGTGCCACAGGTTTTGTTTTGAGTTGAGTATGCTGTCCCTTGGGCGCGTAATGAATTTAAAATGTTTTGCTTATCACATAAACGCAGATGATATTTAATTAAACACAATTTAAGTAGAAAATTTTACTGGAAAAAAAAATTTATGCACGTATATTGTAATTAAATTTGGAGAGTTGATCATTTTCTATAGCCTAATACTAAAATGGTTTTATCAAATCCTTGTCCAGAAACCTGCAATTTCACCTCATCATGCGTTAAATCCCCAGCCAGTAATAATCTTACCGTCACTATTGACCAGGCACAGACTTTAATATCTGGACTTTTTCTCTTTCTTTCTAAGATGAGAACTATTACTAAGCTCAAACCATTTGTGCCAGAGATAAAATAGGAATTGAGTCTGTGAAATTCTTAAATTGCTTCTTCTGCACTTGAAGTTACAAAAACATTTAGAGATCTTCCCTGTATAGTGACCGCTGTCTGTTTATATTTGCTGCTTGCTCACGTCATTGTGGATCTTTATGCGCTTCAGTTCACAGCTGATTCTTGTTTCAGGCCCTGACCTAAAGAAAAAAGTGCCTTTGAAATCACACGGTCTGACTCTTTCTCTCTCTCTCTCTCTCTCTCTCTCTCTCTTTTTCTCTCGAGGAAACGGGGTACATTTTCATATCTATTTTTAACCCTCCGTGTTTATTATTTTTAAACTGAGTCCATATTTGCTTTGCTTTTTTATGTCCCCTGTAGCAAATAATGTTGTGAAACACACAACCCTGATGGCATATGGAAAAGAGTTAGTTTCTGTCAGGTGTGTTGCACATAACTGCAAACTAAACCTTTTACCTGAACAGCTGACAATATTTCACATTTGTAAGGAGTGTGGGGGTCAGAAGGTTTACGTTTTTTTCTTGTTCACTAGTTCTTAGCACTACATATTCAAAATACATGTTTTATTTAATTCATTTCAGTTTATTACCACTAGGATTCAGATACAGACCTGGTGGACTTTCAGAGAGAGGTCATGTTGAGCTTAAAAGCAAGCATTACTAACTGAGATGTATTTGTGAACAAACCAAACTAAAATACAAAGAAAAGACAGTATCATTATATTGTATTTATATTAATGCTACAACAAACAATAAAGATTATCGATTACTTTTACATAGAAAACTGGCCAATTCTTTTAAACCATATTTAAAATTTTAATCAGTTGGAGATAATTTAATGTATTTATAATCAAATAAAACTTTATAATATTTACATAGATGAAGAAATCTAAAAATATTAAATCATTAGCCTGCACAAATTCAAGAACTGTTGATTGGGCAAAGTATTTTTATTTAATGGAGGCTGATTTCCAGAGATTTCAAATAGTTATGCAAAAATCCATTATACTTGAAATTCCACTAAATGCTGTTGTTTTCTTTTTTCTTTTGTTTTTTTTTTTTCTTGTTTGTTTTATCTTGTTACTGTGTTATTTCTTATATGTCTGGAATAAAAATATGATAGAGAGACTGACTGGCTGGGGCTCTCTGTGATTATCAGTGATCTGTAAGTCATAGTAGCTCTTTGACAAGACAGTGATGTTGAGAGCCAAGTGCTTTGTTTTCACCAAACAACCCCAGTAAATCTTGTGTTCTATCAGGGAGGACAGGCTCGAGGAGGGGATAGTGCCTGTTGTCTGATTGAGTCCTTACGGGCCCCTCTGCCTGTTAGAACATGTCAACATTCCCGGTGCGACTGTGTTAGCTGCCCCAACTATCAGTGTTTCTTTTCATGGAGCTTCTGAAAGTCTCTGGTATTCATTACCCTTCCTCTGAGAGCAAACATTGTGTAGACAGCTTAGTTCTGCAGTCATGGATAAAGAAGATTAGCAGAGATTATTGGGGAACACGATGAGTTAACCAGAAAGTGGCACTACTTCACTTCCAAACATCCCCGCTTTATGGTTGGAACAGAACCCGGGTTTGACTGCTTTAACCAGCAGTGGGGTTTCAGCCAGATGTCTCAGCATCATCAGGATTAGTCAACGAGGTCCCTGGATTCAATCTTTCTGCTCCCAATTAAGGGCAGATTTACTGACATCAGTCACAGTTCATCACGGTGATTATGTTCAAGCTGTTCAGTGAGGAGTTGAGACAGAGCGTTTGGGAGCTATCGCTAATTGGAGATCCTCACTCTCTCTCTCTCTTTGTGTCCATTCATTAGACTGTAAACTGTTAGATTATAGTTGATGTCTGAAACAGTGAAAACTAATTAACTCAAATGTCCTCTTACTCTGTCAGTGGTCCAAAAAACATGGTTTGGCCAGCTTTGACCTTTTCAGCTTTCCAGCTTTTAATAGTATAAAACTCCCTTCGGTTTTGAGTTCAACATGCACAGTGAGGGTTAACATACTGTTGTAATAAGTACCCAATTTGGTTTGACATTCTCATGTTTTAATAAGCAGACATTTCTCAAAGACACATTGAAGTGCACATCAAGTCTCATACTTATATATTTACTTAGAAAACTCAGGGAGTTTGATGCATGAATGTTAGGCCCAAGGTTGCAAATGGGATCTATTTACAATATTTTATTTTATGGCTGCTTAGCTTTGAGTAAAGATTATATTATTCACCTTTTAATGGGCCACTTTTACAGTAAAAAATACATTCATACGTTGATGTGATTCATTTTTCCATGTATGAAAAAGAAGTGCGTTTGGTTGACAAGATCATGTTTTAATCTTGTCTTCAAATTTATCTGTAATAAGAGTTAATTTTATTGAATATTTGAATAAGCTTCTTGAAATGGAGTGTGTTGGCCTTGCGTTATGATTCTGCCTTTGTGCTACATATGTAAGTGACATTAACTGTTTGAAAAGCCACACAGTGGAACTGATGCCACCCTGGTCAATTCTGAACCAATGATGTTTAACTGATTGAAATTAAGCCATATTCCAAAGAGAACACCAGCCGTCCATGAGACAGGGATTTACAGTGGCATCCAATGCTGTGAATATAGCTATCGATTCACTTTTATAATAGAGCTTCATCCCTCTATAAAGTAAGTCAATACAAACCTTCCAGGGACATAATACAGATGGGACATTTAAGCATATATCTGTAATAATGACAATGTTTTGCTTTCAGATTGCTTGCCTCTGAAATATTGTATTGTGTGTAGTAGAGGAGGAGTACTGCAATCATATAGTGTGTGGGCTTAGAAAAATTGACCTATGAGGAGAAGATCTGACCTGGCTCGAGATCACAGATTGTATTTCCTTTCAGGTATTTTCACTTTGGTGAAGCATGAGTCAGAATTTCAACTTCACATAATAGTTGCCCATTAAAGATACACAAAATATTGAAACCTATTTTAAAATATCAGAATATGTGCCGGTAAGTCCTACAGTTCAAGTCAATCTGTAAAACACACAATGCTTTTTTGTGTCAGTAAGGTTAAGGAAAGCGTTTCAATGGTTCAGCCACACGTAAATGAATGCTTATTATTTAAATGCACATAGAGTTCTCTGCTCTTATTCAAAAGATCATCCTGAAATATTTCGTTAACATAAAAGGGAATTTTTATTACTAAAGCAAAAGTAGAACAGCTTTTACCGATCCCCATGACACTAAAAATTAATTTTACTGCAAACTAGAACATGAACAAAAAACAGTTGTTGTTTTTTTCCTCCTTTAGGGGAATTAAAATTTAAGGATAGAGTAAGTGCAGAGGTAAGATGAAGAATTTTGTACAAGAAACAATCAGATAATTACATTCATCATTTTTAATAGAGAGGGTCATCACCTGTATTAAAGAACTCAATGCTGTAAAGACCTAATAACTGCATCTTAGTTGAAGAGATATTATACTGTATGTTCTGGCTTTCACTTTCACATGATAGGATTCATTGCCATCTAGTGGATAAAAGGTGAACTGATTGCTTTATGCCGCCCGAAGATAATTAACTTTTACGGTGTCTTTAACAGTACAGGTACAGAACATTGCAAAAATATATGCACCTTAAATGTTTACTAACTCTTTTAGGCTATATATTTATATATTCTTTATTAAAGCTTTATGTTATAGACCAAGACAGGGTAATGCATAACTGTAAAGTAAAGCAAAAATGATACATGGTTTTCATTTTATTTATTTATTTTTGTTTTTTAGAAATAAATATAGGAAAACTGCTGCATGCATTTGTTATTAGCTCCATTTTACATAACAACAATAAATAAATAACAGTTACTTTTTGAAGTCTCAATTGCCAATTAGCATTCAAACAACTGTTCTGTGCCAAAATAACCCCAAACTTTAAATATCTCACAAAGAAATAAAGGTGTCTGATCAGGAAGGAAACAGATTTAATCAAACAAGTTAAATTCAGTTTGGGGAATACTTAAAACATGATGTTCTGTGACATTCCCCATCCAACATATGAGTCTAAATGTAAATTGTGTATCATTTTCTTTTCAAAAGAAAGCTTATTTGCTCTATTTTTGTAGGTCTGTCACCTAAAATTACTATAGAATATATAAATAACTAAACTTTTTCACATTTTGTCTTATTATAACTGAACATTTTCAATGTATAAGAATATTTTTGAAAGTAACTGTATAAAATTACACCCAGGACACCAAAATGTGGGAATATAAAGTTAGCCATTCAAAATATTAAAAGAATCTAACACATTTGCTCAAAATTTCCAGACAAATAGCTTTATTTAAAAAAGTAATACAACTGGAATACCATGTTTCTGATCTAAAACTGTGAATCAAAAAGCTTAATCTTGGGTTTCATTGCTTGTTTTCTCATTCTGGTTAATTTTAAGTTTCACTGCCTCTTCAGAAGCCCTTATTTCCACTTCTGTTCTGCCTGCAATCCTCATCCAGCTTCTTGTAGTTGTAATAATGCATGATGAAGAGAAAGACACTGGGCACCAGCATGAGCACATCACATGCATATTACATGTATTTGTAGTCCTTGAAAACATCAACCAGAGCCCCTAAAAGACAGAATGCAGAGTCGACGAGTCAACTTATGTTTCTGAAAAATTATACTTCATGAACATTGCTCACAAACCTGAAATGTGGGGTCCATAAAGCACTGGTCCACACTTGATGATAGTGACAAGTCCAACTGCACTGGGGAAGCGATGAGCTCCAACAAGGTCCATCAGAACTTCAAAAAGTAGTGCAGAGAGCATTTCAATTGCCAACCCAACAAAGACCACATAAACAACCAGACCCCCATATCCAGATGCCAGTGGACAAAGTAGGTGGCAAACGTCATTGTATGAAACAGCAAAACTGAAAAAAGATTGTATTCTTCGTCTAATCCACCTGCTGTTGGCTAAGAACCCAGTAACTGGTCTGCTAAACATGTCCACCAAAGCAAAAATAGGAAGTAACAAGGTGCTGAATATTCATCTGTCCCTTGATACTTAGCGTATGGAGCCAGAAACACAACAGGAGCAAAAGAGTCAAAAAACATGAAAACATTACCAATAAGATAAATGAGAAAGCCTCTGTGTGTGAAAAGGGAGATGTCTATATATCTGGAAACAAAGCTCTGACTTTTTTTCTTGTTTTTACTGTCTTTGACTGGAGGGTTAGCAGAAAATGAGCCAATATCCACAGCAGCAGCTTCTTCAGAGGTTTTCCTCCTGCTCACTGATGAGTCATTATTGGACTGGGATCGGCCTTATTTATTAACTGGTCTCATCAAAGCACCAGCCACACAGTAGTTCAGAACAATGGACCCCAGGACGAGAAAACTCCCTCTCCAACCAAAGGAATATAAAAGGAACTGATTGAGAGGGGCCAGAGTGGAAAGAACAACTGGACCTTCCGCCATAGCGAGTCCATTTGCGAGTGGCTTTTTGACCTGAAAGTAAGTGCCGATGATTGTCAGAGCTGACTGCAGGTTGAAGACAAGACCAAAACCTTTTGAAAGAAAAAAAAAATGCTCATCATATTGGGAAGTAGAATAGTAAGAATACAGGGTTTTAGATCTTTCTTATCAATAACTATCATAAAGATTGTACAATTGTATTATGTCCTTTTCCATTTAAATTCTCTAAATAAAATCTAGTGCACATAAATAATTTCAGAAGTCACTTTGGATTCTGTGTGTTCAATTTAATCACCATACAAATCTAGCTGTTCTATGACAACGTTGTTTATCAAATGATTACAAATGAACACGGCAGGCAGGTCAGGGATAATGTTGTGGAGAGGTTCAAAGGGAGATTAGGATATAAAACAATATGTTTAGGTTGAAGCATCCGACAGAGCGCCATCCAGCATTTCAAAATGTATGTATGGCAAAAATGTAAATCTAGCAATACATGGAGGTTTGTCTGTCTGAAGTGACAGACCAGACAGAGAATTACTCGGAGAAGCAGTGAGAAATGGGTAACTCTGGAGGAGCAGAGATCCACAACTCATGTGGGAGAATCTGTTGATAGAAAACTGTCATCTATGTAGACCAATGTGTGGGATCCTTTATCACAACCACTGACGTCTAGCAAAACTCCAAAAATCTCTTCTGTTTGGTCAATAGTTATGATTTGTTGCTGGAAATGGGCTGTTTTTATGATCAAATCCCTCTATGAGTCTTTAAACTGTTAGTCTCCATGTTTGAAGATATGGCTGGACAGAGATTCAAAGCTACCTTTCTGGCAGAGCAACAACTATAAATAAGCAGCCCAACAACAAAAGAATGGTTTAAATTTCCTATTTGGGCATCAACAAACTCTGACGTGACCCATGGGAAGCTAATAACCCATGAAGGATCCTCCTTCACCCATGGGTATTATGAATAAGATAAATGAGATAAGTGTTAAAGGTAGCTGCATATTGGCAATGCTGGTTGGAAACCTGTTAGGGATGGCAAAAAGAGTTGACAGGACAAACCTAAATAAACCCAAAATAATATCAAGATGCTTTCAACAGAGTAAAATGAAGCAGTCAAAGTCCAGATAGTGAGGTTGAGAATCAGAGGCAAGAAATGAATATTGATGAGTACCAGTGATCTTCATCCAATCTAACTGAGCTTGAGGGAAAGAAAAAACACACAAAGGATGCTATTGCTAGATGTGATCTGTAATTGCTGCACTTGCAGGTAGTTAAGCATTGACTCAAAGGAGCTGAATACATATGCATTTCACATTTTTCAGATATTCCTGTGAAGAATTTATAAAGCAATGTATCCTTTTCCTTCCACTTCACGAATACAGTATGTTCTACTTTGTGTTTGGGTCTGTCACATCAAATTGCAATGCAAATACTTTTGCCAAGACTTTGAGGACAGACCTATTTTGCAGCAATTTTGGCAAGCATTAATATATTCCATTGAACAAGTGCCAGCGACCTCACAGAGAAAGAAAACAAGGTCAAGTGACTGAAACAAAGCCAGGTCTTACTGAGCAACTTTAAGCAAACCTTTCAATACTAAAACTTAACCGTACAATAAGATGACATTTGTTATGCAAAAAGTAACAAAATACGTAAACATTAAGCCCCAAAAAAGTATTACTCAAGAAAATAAAATAAAAATAGTATTCCCCTCCAATTACTCCGACACAGAGGTACAGATGAATTATGCTGGTTCCTAAAGAACCGATCACCATGCCAACGCACACCATGAGTCCATCGACCATGACCACAGGTCTGCTGACAGAAGAAAATTTCTCTTCATTCAGTTAACCTTTCAACGACAAATAATAAATAAAAAGCTTTGCTAACATGTAGCTGTTCAAGCATACTAGTAGAGCAAATTTTATAAGTGATTGTTGAATTTTTGTAAAAGTAGCCTCTGGCTGCTGCTGACCTCCTGCATACATAGATGCCAGGATGACTGAGGACACCCAGGCAATCTCACTGTAGGAAACTGAAACATATTCCTGAATTTCCTTGAAATAGATGGTGAGGGACTTGGGAAAGGCATAAGAGAATCCTATGGAGATGAAAGCGGCAAAGACGACAGTCCATCCCCAGCCTCCATCTGGTGGCGTGTAGCCTAGATTGGTTGCTGCTGCAGGTGGCATGTTCAATCCTCAGACTGGAAAGTGGAAACAGATAATAAGATGTGCACAGAGAACAAGCAACTGCAATTTTCTAAATACATTCTGGCCCAGTTTTATACTCCTTAATAAACATATTGTTTTCCTCACCTATGTGAGGTCCTTAAAACTATTCTGAGCAGTCTGTGAAACTATAGATTCCTCCCTCAGCACCCTGCTGCAGGTCCTTTGATCTCATCACATGTGCTTCCACAAAAAATGCAAGTGGCTGTTCACAACAAAAGCAGTAGCCCCTTCCTGAGGCGTGGAGCTCAAAAAAAAAAAAAAAAACCTCAGCAAGTAACTAAAGATCAAGTGGAGAGTTATAAGAGTTTCATCATGCAATGCAACATTTCCTTTAAATGTTACAGCATGTGTTTTTTTATCACATCAGTTTATGCCTGATACATCTTTGTGTTTTGTGGTGTTGGTTTGCAAATGATGGTTAACAGATGTTTTAACACATAATTTATTAGCACATAGAAGCCATAAAATAATGAAATTATATTTGATTTAGACATCCAAGTATAACATGGCACTGAAACAAAATAATTATGAGTTTTAAGATTTTAGAAACCATGCAAATTAAGAACATGTGTACAGTTGCAAAATCTAAACATTTTTAATAATTATGGATAAACATTATAGAAAAAGGCATTCTTTCAGCAGGGAAACTATCTCAGTAAAGCCACATATGACAAATGTTTTATTAACCCAGGTACCAAAACTTTGTACACTTCCTCTTGCATGAAGGGCAGCATTTTGTCTTTTCCTATATTACAAGGTTAGTCCACACAGAAAGGGATCTTTGATCTTTCCTCTTTGCTCAATCCCCCCATCTTCCACAAGACTGTCTGAAGATTTCCAGGGCCTTTGACAGAGAAAAAGAAGCACAGGTCTTTTGGCATAAATGTGTTTTTCTGGCACAACTCCAAAACATGCTGTCACCAAAAGGTTCCTGTGGAGACATGATGACCCCCTCTATTTGTTGCAGAAATTTTTAAAACTTCTTCAGTATTTGACCTTGACCTAAGGTTCCGTTTCTAAAATAAATGTCTTACTTAAATTCCCAGAAATCATACAGTCATAGATTCCGAAGTAGAAGTTGTTCATAGAAACCATGCTTGGCCTTAAGGATGTGAGTTTTAATTTGAAAAATAAATAAATAAATAAATAAATAAATAAATAAATATATATATATATATATATATATATATATATATATATATATATATATATATATATATATATATATATATATATATATATATATATATATATATATATATATATGTATGTATGTATATATACTGTATATACTGTGGTCTTCACCTTCCAGGCCCTCTCCAGTTCCTCCCTGAGGCCCTGGTATTTCTCTAGTTTCTCGTGCTCCTTTTTCCTGATGTTGTAGTCGCTTGGTATTGCTACATCTATCACAACGGCTTTCCTCTGTTGTTTATCCACTACGACAATGTCTGGTTGGTTCGCCATTACCATTTTGTCTGTCTGGATCTGGAAGTCCCACAGGATCTTAGCTCTGGCGTTCTCCGCCACCTTTGGGGGTGTTTCCCACTTTGATCTCGGGGTTTCCAGTCCATATTCTGCACAGATGTTTCTGTACACTATGCCTGTAACTTGGTTATGTCGTTCCATGTACGCTTTCCCTGCCAGTATCTTGCACCCTGCTGTTATGTGCTGGACTGTCTCAGGGGCCTCCTTGCACAACCTACACCTTGGGTCTTGTCTGGTGTGGTATATCTGGGCCTCTATTGCTCTGGTGTTTAGGGCCTGTTCCTGGGCGGCCAGGATGAGGGCCTCTGTGCTGTCCTTGAGTCCAGCTTTTTCCAGCCATTGGTAGGATTTACTGATATCAGCCACTTGGGTTATTTGCTGGTGGTACATCCCATGTAGGGATATATATATATATATATATATATATATATATATATATATATATATATATATATATATATATATATATATATATATATATATATATATATATATATATATCATTGAATTCAATGAGAAGGTGTGTCCAAACTTTTGGTCTGTACTGTATATATATATATATATATATATATATATATATATATATATATATATATATATATATATATATATATATATATATATATATATATATATATATATATATATATATATAGTAAGTAGTAAGGTAGTGGCTATGTGAAATTACAAAAGTTTTTTTTCTTTTCTTTTGTTTTACAAAATTAGAACGATTTACAAATAGAGCGCATTACTGAGGTTCCAAGTTTATTAGATTCAATACAAAGACACTCCAGAAGGTGGCACTATTGTTTGACCTAACTCAAGAAGAAGAGAAGCTCCGCTGTTATGTGTTCGTTCTTGATAAGTGAAACATAAACACTGTATTTTTATTTTTTTCTTCCATTCGCAGATGTTTACTTCGCCAAAGTTAAGGAACTTTCCAATAGCTTCAGCCTCATTCGGCTGCATTATTAAATCGATCGCTTCAACAGTGTCTTATTCGAGTGGTTTTGTTAGTTATGTTTTGTAAAGTTAGAGTGGGTTTGGCCACGGCGGCTTCAGTCAGGTTCCCCAGTTGTATAAATCCGACAGTGAAACTGGTGACGCCTGGGTTCTGTAGACACCAGCGGAGGAACCTCAACTCCGAATCTGCAGGTGTCAGGGTGAGACATGCCTGTTCTTTCATTTTTCTGACAGCGAGCATTGACATCTCTGGGAAACGTAAATTGTGAAGCTCAGTTGTTGATTTCACATAAAAAAATATTAAAAACTTTTCATTCTAATAAAATTGTTTCAAAGTTTAATCACTTACAAAATGAAGTCTATGCCAAAGGATTATTTTAAAATCAATCAGGCTGCTCTTAAGACATTTTTTAGTTATGCTTACTTTGAGAAATTTGAAAAATTACACTCCATACTGTTGCTGAACATGCCCCCATAGTGATGCTTTTTTTCCCAAAATCTGCTCCATAATTATGTTTAAAAAAATTTATCACAGCAGATGCATTTTTTTTCATCATGTTATAAACAAAAGCTCATTATTATCATGTTATGAAGACAATGTTCACTCATGAAAAATAAGCCTAGGCATAATAATGAAATTATTGTTTTTTGCAGTCCCACACTGTGATGCACTGTGTATTTTGATAAATTTCTGTTTCCCTGCCCTCCAAAAAAATCCACTTTTTTCTCTTATATATCCAGAAATAGGCCATCATTGCTCCTCTGATCAATACGGTTAATTTATACATAATAAGCAGCATTATTGACATTAGAAAATAATACCACTCGTAAACAAGAATCATGTTTCTTAATTCTGACAACTTTTTATCAGAACCAATGTAAATTTTTTGGGTTGGACCACAGAGACCAGCATTCACTCTCCATGTGCATCAAAGACAGTCATCATCTTACACATTTCTATTGCTACTGACCACTACCTACCAGGCACAACCAACTAGAGCTGAAGGTTTTGGATTTTCTCTGAAACTTGTCAACATCCTTATACTTGCCAAATTTGGCTGATTATAACACATCGTTTGAAGATATAATATTCATATTTTGGTTAGTAATAAGTCTTATTCACCACACATTTTTAGGTAAATACTGAACATGTTCTAGTTAATGCAGTCTGCTTTTCATTTGTTAATGCTTATGTTTTGTTTTTTTGTTGTTGTGAATGAGTAAAATCCAACAGATTAAAGTGTTTTAATCTCTATTCTACTCCAGGTGTTGTATGATGGGTTGTGTCCCATCTGCATGACAGAGATCCGCTTCCTCCAGTTCCTGCAAAGAAACCAACCGGGGAAAGTTCATTTTATTGACATCTCTAACCCAGGCTACGACGGGGCAAAATACAATGATGTCACCTATGAGATGGCCATGGAGGAGATGACTGTAATCGATGAGAAAGACGAGGTTAACTCTTAACACAACTTAACTCAGACTTAAAGAATCTGAATGCTAAAATGCACTTACGTCTTTACTTTTTGCATTGTCAGGTGCATCGCGGCGTTCCAGCATTTGCAGTGATGTATGGCGCCGTTGGGCTCGGCTGGTTGGGCCGCTTTATGATGTGGTCACCGGTGAGGCCGTTTATGGATAAGTCATACGCCATCTTTGCAAGGAATCGACTTAAGTGGACTGGACGGGCAGAGGATTGCACAACAGGATGCTGTGAAAAGAAATCAGTTGACTCCTCCTGACTTCCTTCATTAATAAAATGAGCTACTGTATATTTATTGATATGAATATGTTGCATATTGTACTGCAGGAAAATCTAATTAAAATACTTCAATGTAAGTGTGGTAAAGACTTTATGTTTTTTCATATAAGGTGCGTCGTTCTGACTTGATGCTTTTTATTTTGTCCGGATCAATGAAAAATACTTTGAAAACATTTGAACTGCAGCAAGAATGGGGGGAAAAGCAAAGACTGAAATTAGACGAGGCTGCATTTTGATTAGCAATACGGATCCTATCTGATTCTAAACAATGTTTTCACATTTAATATCAAAAGTACAACTAATAATGTTTGCATTTGTTTTATGGAGTTCATATTGAGTGACACTATTTTCTGTTCAACTTGTATTCTCAACAGCTCAGAGAAATGTCTCCTGGAACAAATGTTTAACATTTAAGCAGAAAAAAAAAGCCGGATCAGACAAAACAATCTGAGAGACTGTGATGCCATTTCGGTCAGATTTTGTAAATTAGTTTATAGTGGGAATAAGTTACATTACACACTTTCATGGTGTAAATTCAATTTGTAAATTCATGCTTACAGTAAAAAAGGAAAGGATTTGAAATTGCATAATAGTGTGACATTTGTTTTACAAACTATCTTTGTCTATCAAAACTACAGTACTGTATTGCATTTGCAGAAACATGACCGAGTGAGCGCTCTTAGCAGCAAACTGTCTTTGACGCATATTTCTTCGGTAACCTTGTCAACACGAATTTAGGTATTTGGGAGAAAATAAGCAACTTATGAATACTCTGAATGTACTTTATACGCGTTGGAAAACTTTCATCTTTGTAAGTATTTATGTACTTGGAAGACACTTAGGCGTTGTTGTTGATACAATGTAGAGCAGTGTACATACTTTTTGAGTGTAGCATTAAGATAAGTATCATTTAGAAGTGTATTTTTCTTTCTGTTGTATTTCAGTTATAAAAACGTTTTAAGTGTAGCATTAAGATGAGTGTATTGACTAGTAATGCATTTTTCCATTACTGTTATATTTCAGTTTCAAAAACGTTTTGAGTGTGGCATTATGAGGATATTAGCTATTGATGTATTTTTGCCTTTTGTTGTATTTACAAAAATCCATTTATACAAGATCTTCAGTTAAGAAAAGCAAGTTTCCGTTCTATTATTTGTTGGCTGGCTGTCTAGCTACACATGGTTATGTATTCTTGACAGCACAATTAGAGTAAAGTTTTAATCTGTTTAATGGAGCTCATTTTGAGTGACAACACTATTTTCTGATCAGCAGTTCAGTCTTGTATTTTCATCATCAACCCAGAAAGACGTGCCCTCTAGCAAACAGGCTGGTAGATGACAAACAATCAACAACAACAAAAAACCTTTAAGCAGCAAAAGATGCCTGATCAGACAATAAAGCAATTTGAAAGACAGACAGAAAACGAGTTCTGCTATAGCAACTGTTCTATTTTGTTAAATGTATTGTGCAGAGATAAGACTGAAAGTCACTGAAGCAAAATGCAGTCAATTTCCTGTCATACCAGAAAATCAGATTAATTTTTTTTTCAAAAGCAAATAAATAAGACTGTGAGGAGACTGCCACTAGATGCCACTGTAAGTCTGCATTATTATGAGCAGACTTAAAGGAGAAAAATCTTTGCTGTGATATGTCAAACCCCTAATACTTCATTTTGTTTGTAAGTAATCCTTTAATATTATGTTCAAACAGATACAAGCATACAAACATTCCTGAAAGGTAAAGTTAGATGAATACCACCAATGTGTTGCATGTTCGTCATCTGAAAAGTTACACAAGTTAGTTGTGTAGGACTGTAGTTTGCACAAAATGTTTCTGTTGTGGAAAAAAAACCAGACGCAATTCAGTTTTCATCCTTTTGATTTTTTTTCTCTTTTTTTGCCAGAAAGAAACGTGATGAGATTATATGTTTGGGGTGAACCTGTGAGTGCAAATAATATTGTTTTAAGGGTGAAAGATGTCAATATTTCAAGATGACATTCAAATGAGTTATACGAACATTTTAAATCTTGATACATTAGAACATCATTTAAGATATATATTGTCTGTGTTTGACTCTGTGTGTGATGAGATGTGACGTACCGACTAACAGCTCAGAGACACTCTCTCTCTTGCTAATTCTAGATTTTCCAGGAATGACAACATGACTTCATGACATAGCTTCATTTTATGACGATTGACTGAACTGGTCCAAAACTCCAGCAGTCCACAAACAGAACCGCTCCCACCCAAAGTCTGGATCAACACAATACGGCAAATTTTTTTCATGCAATTGCCACAGGTAAAAATTTGAAGTTGCTCTTTGGTGAGGTTTTGTTTACCCAAATTGTTTGTCCCCAGAAACTTACTAGAGTAGGATTTAAGACAAAACAAGGATTTATTTTTTAGGTAAATCTGTTGATCAAATCTGCTACGAAGGTTAAGGTATGATCATTTAGATCACACCTTTGCCCTGTCACAGTAAAAGAGTAGGTAAGAGTAGGTTACTCGCCAAAGTAGTCAAATTGCTTACTTTGACTATTTCTTTGCAAATGACATATGCATAATCAAGGTCAAGGTTGTATATTCTGTTTACCTGCTTTCACAGATGTTTTGAACAATCAAGCTTGGGATAATATTCCCATTAAGCAGTTCTAGGAAACAAGCTAGAGCAGAACATGTTGCCGAATGCCAAATAAAGGTTACCCTTTTCTAATTTTGGGGGAAAAGACAACTGACTAAATTTTTACCTTCACTTCACTTTGGTTTCTCAGTAAAGTGCATTTTTTTGCAAGGCACTGTGTGTAAATCAAACATTTGTAATATATATATATATTTATATATGTACATGTCACTGTGCATGATGTACTGTAGGTCTTAATTGGTCAATGATTGATCAGTTGGATTCATTAAGATTGTGTTATGGATTTTTTTCTAGGTTGCAGTTGATTATGTTGCAACAGAGAAGAGGTGTCCACAACAAGTCTGGGAGCTGCATACCACATTGAGTCAAGAATGGGTCAACCATTTTGCCCTGTCTTATGCTCAGGTGTCGCTAAGAGGACTTTAATATCATGCAGGAATATGTACACAATGATCTGTCTCAAAAGAGACCAATCCCTTTTTAGACTGGCACTTTGTCCAAACTCATTCAGGCTTTATACATTTAATAGCAGTGCAAAGCTCTTTACAAGTTATGCTTCAATCTTCTTTAATCTCCGTTATCTGTGTTTTTATTCATTTACTAATAAGGAGGCATTTAAAACCAAAGCTCCAGTTGGGATTTTTAATGCACCCGTACTGAAAAGTCACCCACTGTCCAGACACTTTAACATTTACCTTAAGAGGAGACATGTTGTTGGGTTTGCTGAAAATGGCAGTTTTGTTGCAACAGTTCCTGAATATCAGTACCAGTCACAAAAGCGCAGGTTTAGTCAGTGGTCAGCTGCAACTCAAAAAAAACCAGGAGGTAGCAGCCCAGCACAGTCTTCGAAATCCAAAGAGAAACAGAAAGAGCCAGAGACTGTTGCCTCCAGCGATGACAAGTCTGAACTGGATTTATTTCACATCAGCTCTTTGGCTACAGTATTTGGGGAGACCTTCGATTATGTTGCCAAACATGTCAACTCAGTGTTCTCTTCGGATGAGACAGGTAAAAAGAAAGACCTATCATCTATGTCCCGGAGGGTGAAGAAGAAGAAAAAAATCCCAGACTCTGGTGAAAAGCCTCAAGTTAAACAACATATACAACAGACAACAATGGAACACAAAAATGACTCCAACACCTCTGAGGAATTATTCCCTCACACTGCGGAACACATCAATAAATACTTTGGCGCCAGCGATGATGTAGATGAAGCTCACAGTGACAAAGAACTTCCTGTCTCAACAAAACCTACCTCAAAAGCTGCGAGCTTGGAAGACAGTTATTCTCAGACATCAACTCATATCAATCAGTATTTTAGATCACAAAGTGAACAGAAGGACCCTAATACAAAGATAGACCTGGCATCCTTACAGAAAACATCTTTGATGGACGTCTTTCGCCGTCCCACTGCTGCTGCTTCACGTTTCCTGAGGTCAATGTTTCAGGAGACTGAAGTCACTCCTGCTGTGGCTTTACAAGAGATCACAATAAATAATAGGGTGAGTTGATCTGACACATTTAATAGCGTTCATACCTGCTGAACTTGTTCACATTTTGTCACATTACAACCAGTAACCCTAATAAAATAGATAGAGTTTTGTGTAATAGACCAACTTTAATTATTTTGAAGAAGGATAAGGATAGTTTTAATCTGATGCCCTAAAAAAGGTTCAGGGCAATAATATAACTCAGAAGACATCTCACTAGTTAATTTAATTATATTTTACTTTTATCTGTACTGTGAATGGCTCAGAGGTTTGTTGAAGAATATTACAAACAGCATCATAACGACAAACAAACACATCAGAGATGGTTGGAGATAAATTTGTGGAGAAATCTAAAGCAGGATTAGGTTATAAAACAATACTGCAAGCTTTGAATATATATAATCTCTCAATCTATCATCCAGGAGTATGTATGATAACGTCCTCTCATTAGATGGGACCAGCAGTTCACTTTCATTACAGAATGGGCAAAAGAAATTCAGTCTCTTGATGTACTGGTAAAAAAAAAGAAAAGAAAAACACTCACTTCTAGCCTAAATAGCATCAATATGTGGTTTTGCACACTATTATTTTCAGATTTTTAATTTGTAAAATACAATCAGTTCACATATTTTCATATAGCTTCACTATCTCCAACCTGTGTTGGTGTATCACATTAATCCCCTTTAACACACATTGAAGTTTGTGTTTTTTACATGCTAATGTTTTAAAACTTTCAAGAGGTATTAAGATTTTATATGGTCTTTTGCCTCATATGAGTTTCTCAGACTTTTAAAGCTCTGCAAACGTTGTGTATTTTCAGTGTGTCTTGACCCGCAGACATGCAGAGGAGACCACGCTTAGGTTAATATTGAGACTAGGACAAGCCTCAACTCCAGACGCTATGACTGCCTGCATAGAAGTACTCAATGAACACCTTATCCGCTTCCCAGCATGCAAGTCTTTTATCTGGCAGGTCTTGTGAACATTTGTGTCAAAGAAAGGGTTACAAATGTTTAAAAAGCTTAAAATATATATAAAAATCCAAGATGCTTTTTGTTTCCCAGGGGACATCTATAGTCAACCTGTTGAGACTACGGCGAACTTACAAACACCATCAAGGACTGCAGGCCGCTATAAGAGAAGCCTTTGCTCTGATTGGTTATGTGGATCCAGTCAAAGGTCGTGGCATCAGAGTTCTCTCCATTGATGGTGGAGGTACTAGGTTAGTAAATATTGGAAACTTTACTGTTAATAAGTTATGGTGCACAAAGTAAATTAACTACAGTAATTGCTTTCTTTAACTAAATTCTGCAATATGGTGGTACCTGTTCGTATAGTATTATAGATCAGCTGTTTTCACTTAATCTTGGAGTAAATCAAAATAAAATTATGTGTCATATTATCCAAGACAGACATGTAGCAGAAAAAGTCAATTTTAAATGAATACTGAGGAAATACTAAGGACAAAAATAGGAATCAGTGAACATCAATGCTAGAACCAGCATCTTCAGCATATATTTCAATCTGATTAAGTCCTTATTTAGTGTCAGTTCACATTTGCTGTAATTTAAATGAACTTTACAACACAAGCACAAATAATTAATGTCTAATTATGTAGAATCCAAGTCAATCAAAATTCCATACAAATAGATCCAATCCATTCTACTAAAATATAGTCATATAGTTAGATTAAGACTTTAATGCATTATAGTCAAACTCAGAAGGTATTAAATGCTAATTGTTAGAAAATATGACCTTTTAAGGGAGCCGGTCAATTGATTTAAAGCTTAATTTAGCAATCCCTCATTCTGAGTAAGTATGTGACAAAGGTCTTTCCATAAATTATTCAGATGCTTCACTCCGCCTACAAGAGCTTTTCTTTATCAGTTTGTTTTCTGTATATCATAAAACACATATGTCCACAAAATTAATTTTTGTCAAACTCTTTAGTTTTATAATTTAATCAAACATGTATCTCAGTCAAGATTGTACTGAGAGACATTTGTTACAAATTAGACATGTTCTTCTAATGCATAATGCTGATTACAACAATCCAATTCTAGATACATTTGCAAAATTCAAACTTTGTATAACAATTATTCCAGTCATTTTTTTCTATTTTAAAATCACTTTTGAACCATGAAAAATGACTTTTTTTATATGACTACATTGTTTTTAGAAGTATTTCTACACTTTACAAAAACGAACGTCAATGTTTTGGGATTTTATGTAATAGTTCAAAACATGATAGAAAGTTTAAGGAGAAGGATACATGATTTTCAGTTTTTGTTTGGTTTTTAGGGGTTTTCGCAAATAAAAATTGGAAAACTGTAAATACTAATGTTCTTTCATTTCCCAGAGGTGTTGTACCTCTCCAGTTACTAAAGATACTAGAAGACGAGACCGGCAGAAAGATTTACCAGCTGTTTGACTATATCTGTGGAGTGAGCACAGGTAAAAACTAAAAAACAAGAAAGAAAACAAGCTAAGTCTGACATGTCAAGATATTTCTGTTTTAATCTATATCTGTGTCACTTTAAAGTCATTGCTTCTTTATGCTAAAAGGAGCCATCTTAGCTTTCATGTTGGGGCTGGCCCGTGTTTCTCTGGAGGAGTGTACTGAAATGTACCGTCAAATTGGAACCGAGGTTTTCAAGCAAAACCCGCTAGTTGGCACCGTGAACATGGGATGGAGTCATTCCTACTATGATACCGCAACCTGGGAGAAAATACTACAGTACGTACTCTGAAAAAATCTATTTATATGCATTAGAATGAAACTTAATGAACATTTACAATGAGATATAAGTTATACTCCCCACATGTTACCTATTTCACTTGAACAAGGGAGACGCTGGGTTCTGAGCTGCTTATTAAAACATCCAGAAACAAGTGCACTCCAAAGGTAAAGACAATATCTTCTTTCAAAATTGATGAGGTGTGATATTTAGGTTAAAGCTGGTCCACATTAAGCTTTGCAACGAAGGATTTGTTCCTATGTTTCAGGTTGCAGCTATCAGTGCAGTTGTGAACTGGGGCACAGGCCCTAAGGCCTTTGTGTTTCGCAACTACAGCCACAAACCAGGCTGCCCTAGCCGCTTTTCAGGAGGGTCAAGCCACAAGATGTGGGAGGCAGTGCGTGCATCATCAGCCGCACCTGGATACTTCCAGGAGTTTCTTTTGCAGAATGACATCCACCAGGTTATAAAGTTGTCTGCAATAAAACTATTAATGTAAAATATTCATCACCTAATCACAAACATGTCCCATAACCATGCATCCTTAAAATCATCTTAAATTCATGCATCCAAAATTAAATTAATTAAAAAACAATAATTTGATCTTTTTTTATATCAATCACAGGTATCAAATTTTGTCTTGGCAGGACTATTTATTTAGGACTATAAATAGACCAAGAGTAAAACTACTCTTTCTGTGTGTTTTTTTGTTTTTGTTTTTGTTTTCCTGGAACTTTATGTCAGGAAAAAGTTTGGGACACATGCAGACATCTTCATTGCATTCTGTGACTCTATGCGATTGAGGCTACCGATAACTAGCTGCTGATATATTTTTGCTTTTTAGCGAGCTAACCAGCTTTGTTGCATCTATTATGGTTAAGTGCAACTTTATCATCGGTTGGCTGGATGATGTTCGTCTTCACTTCTGTTGTTAACATGTATGATTCTACATATAGGCTGTGCAAAAATGTTTGGCACTACAGGGTTTAAGACTATTGAGAGCCATACAGAGTATGAGAAAACTGCTGCCAAGAGTCGCAAAAGACCACAGAAATGTCACAGTTTTGATCCACATACATTGCTAAATCTTCCCAGAAAACAGTCGGCGGGACTGCTACTATTAGCACTGATCTAAGAGCAGAATTTGTTGTGCACAAACTCTGAAGTCGGAGGTTTAATGGATTTTAAGCCGCATAAAATGTAGTGAGGAATTGCTGAGCAGTTTCTTTTTTTGTAGTTTGTCATTGCTATAGCAATGAGTGATAAACATATTGACATGTAATATCTATGCAACAGTGAGTTAGGTGATATCTGAGCTAGAATGTTGGATTGACTTCCTTTGGCTCTTGTAAACTGTACAGCATGTGTGTGGAATTAAATCTGAATCTGTGCTCTGTCGCTGCAGGACGGAGGAATCATCATGAACAATCCCTGCACCTTGGCGGTCCACGAGAGCCGGTTGATGTGGCCCAACACACCCTTTCAGTGCGTGCTGTCCCTTGGCACTGGACGCTATGACGATGTCAAGAGGAGCCCTTCCACCTTCACGAGCCTTCGAGCCAATATCAATAACCTGATCTTCAGCGCCACCGACACTGAAGGGGTCCACACCCTCTTGGGCGATTTGCTGCCCCCAGATGTCTACTTCCGCTTCAACCCCATGATGAATGCTGACGTGTCCTTGGATGAGAATCATCCTGAGACACTGGATAAGCTTGTGACGGATACCCAGGACTACCTGAACATAAATCGGTCCAAAGTAGCTAAGCTGTGTTTAGTTCTAAGCACACAGCGCTCATCTATGAACCAAGCCAAGGACTGGATTAGTCAGAGGACTTGGGAAATAAAGAAGACGCTGATATGATTTGGTGAGCTGCAGCTTTTCTACATGTCAGTTTGTGCATTGCTGTGAAGCACATTTACAAATGCTACAGAAAAATAGCAAAAGAATGTATGGAATAAATAAAAAGAATAAATACAACAGATTTTATGTTTTTGACACTTGTTTGTACAATGTCAAGAAATTTATTTCACAGAACTTCTTGAGTTGTGCTCAGTTTAGACGAACTATCAAAGAAACAAATAAGGTAACACCTTCTCTTGTGTTATTGCATTTGTTTGCTCTCTTTATGTGTTTTCTTTATTGGTTTCAAACAAATGTGCTAAACAATATTACAATAAGATGACATAAGACAAAATAAGCAACTCTCATCAGAAAGGATTTCATTTAACAGTTAATTTTATGTAATGTGAACTACATTTACGATAGTCCAGTTTACACTGTAATATGTTCAGAATTATTTTAGAGCTGTCTTTGTTAACATTTTTTATATATATAAATTCATATCAATGATCAATTTAGAAGTGATTTTCATTTATTTCACAAAAAGTATTGATTTAAAACCCCCGTGTCTTTATTTTTATAATCATCGTCATTCAGCTTGAGGGAATCGTGACCCTCAATCTGTAGCAGTCCATCTTCTCTTTCCAGATGACACGGCTCAAAAAAGTACCCAGAATACTCCTGCCTGTCGCCTCCCCATCTTCAAGGAGGGACTCTGAGGTGAAGGCAGAGACCGGGGCCAGCCGATATCCGGCTTCGTAATATGGTTCTTGTACCTTTCTTATGTTGTGTTTATCTGTAAACTTCGTTCAATAACTTATGTGACAAATTCATGTAAGAATTAATTTATTAGATAATGAATAACAATGGATAACTTGCAATTCCTCATTAGCTTCTGCATACTGTATGTGTCCAAAACTGCAAGGGTTTTACTGACCCATGAATATGAAGGGTTAAATCAACCACATGTGTCTGGAAGCTGTGCTCCCCCTGTCCACAACAATCTGACTTTGTTTCAAACAGAAACGCTTTGTGGGTGAGAGTGCGCTCGTGACAGCCAGGGTGAAGCTACAAGGTCCATAACAGCCCAGCAAACTCACAGAACGTACACATAAGAGAAACGCAAATCTGGTTAACTTTAAGGAGAACTTTAGATGATTCCGATAAACACTGCATGGGATGACTGCTAAATTTTAAAAAGCCTAAATTACCATCTAGTACATGACATGGCAGCTCTGTTTAGCTTCATGTTGCCAACACAATGAAGATGACGTAATAGTCATGTGTGGATTTCACAATGGATTTATTATCACAGCCTCTCAGGCCATGTTTGCCAGGCGTGACCAGGGCCAGTAGCAGCTATCCAAACAGTTTATAGTAGCTTCTGTTTTCTCTCTGCTTGTCACCTGCTTTGAGAAGATGGAGTAAAAAGAAGGAGTGATGAAACTCAGTTTGGAGATTCTGCAAGATGACAGTGTGTGAAGATAAGAAGAAGTAGACATCGTGCTTCAAGGCAGAAAGCGTAAACAGAGACCAAACAAAATTAAGGTATGACCTCCCAATATTGACTAACTGCAATTTGTTTAGCAAATTATTTGTATTTCTCCATACAAGATGTAGAGTATTGAAACATATGACAATATAAAGTTGCATGGTGTGTACTATAATAATAATGCCTCTCTCAGCAGCCATTAAGGACACCATTAAAATGATGTCACACTCTAAACTGAGAAATGGGGCTGGACATCGGCAGATTTTTTTATGATTGTGAACTCGGCACTGTAACTACAAATAATGTGCTAGCAAGGCTTTAATGAAAAGTCTTTTACAATCTTAGAAAACAAATACCTCATAAAAAGAAAATTCTGTAATATTTTTACTTTTAAGGTACTTAAAAACTACTGAAGTGTTAATGAACTGAATAAATGTAACCCAAACCAAGTTTAATATTTTTGCTAGGTTTAAATGATGTACTTTCATTAAGTTTGTATTCAGTATTTGATAAAATGGTGTATTAATTATATTAGGAAAAAACAAGGGGAGTATATTTTTACTCCCTTTATGCTGTTTTTAAAACAATGCTTTTAATCCTTTTGATATGAAGTACCTCAAGACAGCAGGGGAGATAGTTAAGTGTTTCTGTTTTACATTTCTATTAATCATCCAAATAATCTGGAGATATTAAGTAAAAGTGAAGAAAGTTATTTCAAGAAGCACAATAAAAATATATTTCATTATACCACTTTCCTGACAATCATGGGGGGAAAAAATCTGCTTTCCTAAGACATAAGACCAGCATAAGAGGAAGTTCAAAGTGTGTTACATAATAACACAAGAAACAGGCAAAAAAAATTCATTTTATTACAGTTGCAAAATATAGAGGACCAATGGAAAGTTGTAATCCAGACGATAATTGAATCATGTTCCATTATGTCAGGCTTGGGAGGGAGATGATTTGGACTTTTTTTTTTTTTTTTACAATCATAGGACCTTGGCATCTTGCATATAATGAGTAGTCCATAAACTTTTAAGATCAACATATGAGGCCATCTGTCCAACTGACATTTGGAAAAAAAGGGTCATCAAAATCAACATGATGCAATTTCCCGTTACCTCAAACCAATTAAAATACTAAACCAGAAGCCCAAAACGCCATAATGAAATAAAGAATAAAGTTCTTCATCATGTTAGCTACTAATAGTCAAATTATAACAAATATTGATATTTTGTTCTTTTTTAAAAAATAGCTTTAAGATAGGTTTTTGCCTCTGCTGATTGTGAGACCGTCATGTCCTTAATGCACAGTAGTGATGATGTAATTTTGCAGCGTCTTGCTCAGCAGTGTTTTTTTCTCCATCTTCATGCGCTCGTCCTGATGCAGTGACGTCAAAGTGTCAGTGATAGCGGCTTTGAGGCTGAACGGGGAGCCTGTTTGGTTTAACACCCCCTCACACATGCCATCTGCTCTCACAGGAGCCCTGGGCACTCGTGCCAGAGGAGACCCACGGGCATAGAGACCCTTATTGTCGTCACTGAGCCGGTCCCACGCGCCCCTGCGCCTCTTCACTGTGCAATCTGGTGCATGGCACTGATCGCTGCTCACTTACAGACCTGCCACAGTCCAATGTATGGGCAGAAAAGCTCATTCTGAGAGCCAAGCAGCTCATCACAGCTCTTTCTCCTTTTCTGTTCAATGTGAGGTGGCTGGTGTTGTGTTTTGGATATTTATGTGGACTAGGCCACAGATATCACCAACTGCAGAGTCATAAATAGATCTGTCCTTGTAATTATTTAATTATTGTTGATTCTGATTATACTCTCACTCTCTGCCTTGCTTTTGTTCAGGCCAGTAACTCTTGGTCTTTTAACCACTCTGTTATTTCTGGTATCCCACACAGGTCAGGATACTGTGGACAATCTGCCATTCTTTCTAGAAAATAAAACATACCAAACATAGGTTAGCAACCCCCTTTTTTAACTTCCATATTTAAATACCTTTGGAAATTATTTCTAAAGACAAATCACTGGTTGTAATAGTGTCCAAACAACTCAAATATAAATCTGAAGTAAATTTTATAACTTTGGAAAAACTTTGCTGCCCTCAGGACATCATGTGACTTGGCAATGTAAAATTCATGTGACAGAAACAAACAATTCATTCATAATGTGCAGCGCCTTGCTTTAGCCCACATTTTGACGTTGTCAGAACCACCAAGAATGCAAACAGTGCCGAGCCGAGGTTGCTTTGTGCTTTCATTTTGCCTAAAGTTCTGTTTCTGTTTGAAAAAAGTAAACATTCAGAAGAAAAGTAGAAATTCCTAGGCTGCATTTGCACATTTATTTGCTGAAAGTTTATATAAAACTGTGTCTGTACTTAATGAAGATGTTAGGAACTTTCGAGAGCTTGACCTGAACGGTAGAGTGGGTGAAGTGTAGGAGTTGAATGGAGTCATTCATTATTCATGAGATGGGTGGGAAGAGTGTAAGTGGCAGTGACGGACAGAAACTCAATTACTGATGTGTTTCTGCTCGTTCCAGGGTTCTTGACCTGATATTTGAAGGACTCGGGCATTAATTGCTGTAGTGCAAAAGAAGAATAATTTCCTGGGAAAAAGTAATTGAATTATTTATGCGTGGAGAAGGCCATGGTGATGGGGAGGAGAGATCAGTAATTTAAGTTTACAGGAGTAAGGTAGGTTTGAATAACTTTTGTTCTTGACAAACTAAGACGATGTATAATTCATTACATATTTATAGAAAAATGCATTTGAAGAGACTTCTAATTAAATCCTTTCAATGCTTTAATCCTGGAAGATATTCTTTTCTGATTTTTTTTCAGGCTTTGTGCATTTCAGGCACCTCTGAATCAGACTGCAGTCTAAAATTTAATGTCAAGTAAAGGCCAAGACATTAAATTCTTTATTATATCTGTTCAGCCAGAACAATATTTGAATAAGGTTCCTTGATATAATTATGACACGTGTTTGTTAGGTTTTACTTTATATCCACCATATATTCAACAACCTATACAGTGGGAAAATATCTAACTGACCTTCACTGACTCTGTAAAGAGAAAACTGGAAATTTCTTGTAATTTTACTTTTGTCATTATCTGTTTTTGTTTGTTATATTGTCAGCTAGTTTTTTGCATTGCTTTATAATTTATTTATTTAAACATTTATTTATTTCATATGTACATAATTTTACCTTAACTGAAATTGTTACTGGAGCAATTTACTGAAATCCAAAATAATTAAATAATTATATTTCTATTTTCTGTCCTATGAATTAACAGTTATAGATACAGAATTAACAGCAACGGCAAAACTTTCACAACACTCATCACTAAAACTCCCCAAAAGGTATATTTAAATATAATTTTGATTGTAGCAATGTTACTACTTTATAAAATAAGTGAAATGTTTTATTCTTAGTGTCCTTGTAAAAAAAAAATTATGTTCTCATATATTTGCTACCTCATACAATTTAAAGTGTCTGAATATTTCTGTTGATGATCTGGAGATTATTCATCTGTAAAAGCTTTGTTAGATCCTTTTTTAACAGAATGATTAATTCACATGTTTTTTCTTTAATCAGATTGAGAACATTTGAACTGGAGGCCTTAAACTCTTACTGGACTAAATGAACTGTAAGGATGAGGACACTGGTTGGACCAGGGCTGCTGCTGTTTCTGTGGCAGAGTGTTTGGGCTTTGGACGTGCCTCTTGAAAGTGAGTCAGTAAACTCAGTTGTATGTTTTTTCTTTTCTTTTTGTCTTGTTTGCTGGCTGTAAACGTGTTTGCACATTTTTCAGGTGTTCATGACTCTTTTTCACACAAGAGCCACACAAGTGAATGTATTACATTGGGATTTTATGTGACAGATCAATGCAAAGAGATGCACAGTTGTGAAGTCAATACTTAAGAGACTCTGTCTGCTAATTAGGCAATTTCAGAAGACAATTATTTGCACTGGAACTTAGCTAGTGATATCAGAATAAAGAAGGCTTATAACCAATGCATACCCCACTTTTCAGATTAATTTCTTAAAAATGTTTAAAAATTAGGGAATTACCTGTTCTTCCACAATCCTGAACAATATGCATGCACTTCCCTTTGTTTGTTTATCACATAATATTCAGATGAAACACACTGACGTTTGTGATTTTTATGTGAAAAAGTGAGACAAATGTTTAAATACTTCTGTTAGGCATTGTATATTTTTGTAGAAATGCCTGATTTATCTCTCATCCTTCCAGCCAGACAACCTCCAACCATCATAAAGCAGTCGTTACAGGAGCACATTGTGGATCCCAAAGAAACAATGGTCATGGAGTGTGAAGCCAAAGGCAACCCTCATCCTATGTGAGATTTCCAGCTAAAGAGCAGATAACAGCCTCATCAGCAGTCACTTCATTGATTTTTTCCCCCTGTCTTCTCCTTAAATATGAAGTTTCTCATGGAGGCGTAACGGGAAGTACTTCAATGTGGCCCGTGACTCCCAGGTGTCAATGCGCAGGCGCTCAGGGACTCTAGACATCTATGCCAAACACAATCCTGAACAGTACGAAGCAGAGTATCAGTGCATTGCCTCCAATCTGTATGGGTCCGCATACACACACAAGATCAGACTACGGCTGTACAGTAAGTCAAAATACAAAACTAAAAAAGAACTGTGCTATCTAGTTAAAGGAAATGTCAGTGACCAGTGAGAACTCTGCTGCTGTTTGTGTTCATAAATAATGAATCGAACATGTGAATCTGTATTCTCACCTGTGTGGTGTATAACAGTGTATTATACTTTTAAATTGTTTGCTTACATGGAGGCAAAAGGGTTTGGTGAGTCTGCTGCTCAGATGAGATATGCATTCCTTTGTGATTGTGCAGGACCTCCTGTGTGGCCACGGGAGATTCTGGAGCCTGTTATAATCAGCGCTGGCCTTCCTCTGGTCCTGCCCTGCGACGCTCCACCAGGCCCCCCTAAACCTGAAACCTACTGGATGTCCAGCTGTAAGTGTCCAACACACAGTAGTGAACTTTGGTTTGAAATATACTCCAACAGTGCTAATCACACTTATCACACTCTTAAATGCCTAAAAATGCATACGTTCACATATGTTCTCTGGGCATTAGTGCTGATACGTATGATTAGAATTTTATTTCGGAACAATATTTTATATAATGGATTTCTAATTATTTTGTTTAGGTTCGTATGCAAGACCTTTCAACTGGCCTGTTCAGACAGCTTTTCCCACCATGCAGGCTGTGCGGCAGGATCGCAGAGTTTCCATGGGGGTCAATGGAGATTTGTATTTCTCTAATGTGCTGGTTAATGACTCCACCACTGATTACTGCTGTAGCGCTCGATTTCCTTATAAGAATATGATTCAGCAAAAGATGCCTGTGGTTGTGAAGGTGCTTACAAGTGAGTCACTTAACACTCGTTTTAAATTCTCATGGGAATCTCTGCAAGCTGGTGTGCAGATGTGACTTTTGCCTTTGAATTCCTGTTCTGCTCATTATAACACACAATGTTATCGGTTGGTCTAATTGAATGTTAGCTTGCATCCTAAAAACACGAGCATTGCTCTCTTTTTGTGCTGCTTAATGAAAAGATTGGACCTTTACTGTGTGTATGTGTGTGCGGCTGATGTCTTCTGAATGGTTTCCACGGCAGCTCGAACAGTGGCCGAGGCCGCCCCCACCTGGCTGTCTCCCAAAGGCTCATCCAGCTCCATTCTTGTGCTTCAAGGGGAAGAGCTGCTTCTCGAGTGCATAGCTGGAGGGATGTAAGCTCAAGTTCACAAACTCAAGACCTTTGTAACTTTTGTTGAATTTCAGAAAAACAAACATAGAAAACGTTTTGTGCAAATCTTCTCCTCTTTGCTGTTACAAAATAGTATTTTTTTAATCCATCATTAAGGCCGACTCCTCGCATCACCTGGACTAAGGACGGCGAGGACCTGCCAGTGACATCACGTATGAAAGTGAAAAACTTCAACAAAATGATTCAAATTCCAAAGGCGTCTTTTGAAGATGCTGGAGAGTACATGTGTGCGGCTACCAACAGGATCGGGTATATTGAGCACACAATAACAGTCAGGGTCAGAGGTGAGACTTTCAAAAACAAACTGTTTTTATTTGGAGCACATTTTTGCACAAGCTAATGTGCTCTGTGTTGAACAGCGGCTCCATTCTGGTTGGAAAGGCCTACAAATTTGATCTTGGCTCCTGAGGAAAACGGACAGCTGGTGTGCCGCTCTGATGGGGCCCCTCGACCGACAATAAGCTGGTCCATAAACGGGGAACCAATTGAGAGTAGGTTTTTGTTTTAGGATGTGTTTAGCATCCTCCAAATCTATTGTCAACCTGGTAGAGATTTGTAAAGTAGTTTTAGATACATTCATTATCTAGTGTAGTAATCAGCAATCTCAAAAAAATATATGCTTTAGAGCAATCCAACTTTGTCTAGGAACTTTTAATGAGGAATTTATTTCTTACTGTTACCCTAGAGTATTAATATGATGTAGCACAAAGTCCCATTTCTCTTAGCTATTCATACAAATGGAAAAGACAAGAAGAGATGAACGAAAGACATAAAATGTTGACCTTACCAGATAGGAAAAGGGCAGCAAGAAAATAGTTACCTAAACTTGTCTAGACACACATGCAGCTCTGGTAAAAATGAAGAGTCCACTGCACTGGACCCCATTGAAAACCTCCTGGTTATTCCACCAAATATTGATTTCTGAACTCTTCCTGAGTTAAAACATTAGTATTGTTGTTTCTAAATGAATATGAACTTGTTTTCTTTGCATTATATGAGGCCTGAAAGCGCTGCATCTTTTTTGTGATTTTGACCATTTCTCATTTTCTGAAAATAAATAATACATTTTTGCTTGGAATTTCAAAGACATGTTGTCAGTAGTTTATAGAATACAAAGAACAATGTTCATTTTACTCAAACATATACCTATAAAAAGTCAAAACGAAGAAACTGATCATTTTACCTTACCAGGTAAGTGACAAAAATATCTCTGCTAGAACTCAGGTTTAGCTTGCTACCACTCACTGTGAAGAGGATAAGAGAGGCAATTAAATATGTAAGGTTCACATTTAAAGAACTGCAGTAAAAAGCAGCATCTTGAGTTCAGCAGATTAACATAATTACTCAATCCAAAGTAGAAGAAAACTAGTTGCTGCAGAGGCAACTAGCCTGTTGTTCTACTATTATGATTTTAAGTAAACAATTTGTTAAATGTTTCCAGGTTTTTAGCCAGAATGTCATGATTTGCACAGATGAGGTCAGTTATGCTGAAGCATGTGTGTTACTGTTGGCCTCTTTCGGAATACAAGATGGTTTTTCTTTTAGCAGGATGATCATCTAAAATACATGAAAAGGTCACCATATCCAAATCAACCTTCTCCCATGATCATCTCATGATTACATTTTGTAGAAAACATCTTTGGCAGGAACTAAAGAGAGCACCTTGGATTTTTGAAGATTTTTTTTTATTTTTTAATGCAACAAAATATACATTTTAATTAGGTTTTTTAATTGCTCTTTATTAGGTTTGTCAAATGGTGGGGAGCACAGAATGAACTTTTAAAAATGAATCTAAATGTTAATTCTTGCCCACTCTTTTCTTCATCCACATGTAATTTGTCTTTCAGCGTCTACACCACAGTCTAACAGGCAGGTGTCTGGAGAAACGATAACCTTTCGCAGTGTGTCCACAGAAAACACTGCTGTCTATCAGTGCAATGCCTCCAATGAGCATGGGTACCTATTGGCCAATGCATTTGTCAATGTGCTACGTAAGTTTTGTTACTTAGAGAATACTCAGTTATTTTTCAGTTAGCACTAAGCTATAAATTGTGGATCATTTTTACAAACAATCATGAACAATCCAAAAGACATTGAAATATAAATATCCATTAGATGTTTTCCTAACGCTCTTCTATGTTGATAGTCAGATAACATTGGACTCTACAACATCTTGTGTATATTACTTAAAAACTTAAAGGCTATTTTAGGTCAGTCAGCTGTTTCCACTATTGAGTCAAAAGGTGTGCTTTAAAAATGTAACTTTTTTAAACATTTGTGTCCTGTGAACATTTAGCCTGAAGGTTGGTTAGTTTATTTGACCAACTCTAGTAACCTTTTATCTATAAATACAGTCAACACCAATCAACAACTTTATGTAGTTACATACTGTTTAAAGAGATAAACATCTATTTTGTCAATGTCAATCTGAGTATTTTTTAGCTTCGTTTATTTACTAAAAATAGAATCTTAGATTTGAGGAACAAAACTGCAACATTAAAAATGTTTGGTTTGTGACTCAACTGGGAGTTCTCAGACTGGAAGTTCCCAGCCAGAATAGTTGTTAAAGATTAGTTGTTAAAACAACCTTGAGGGCGAAAAGTTATCTTTGCCTTGTTTAAGCTAAGAAAATGTTAAAATATATGCAGATATTTAATCTCCTTTTAAAAAAACAGAAAAACAATTATGAAAGAACAGTTGTTACCGACAAGTCTGCAGGTTGTGGATCTAAAAGCACTTAATCCAGCCGCAGTATCTGCTTTGTGACTCTCCCCACAATCATCTGAATGGGGCTTTTATCCGAGTTACTTCTGTACTTTTAGTGACCAAATTTACTGACATGATCTTGTGTTTTGTCCCTCAGATGCAACGCCTCGTATTATTGGGCCCAGGAATGAGCTCATAAAGACGATAGAGGGACATCGTGCCTTTTTAGACTGTCGCTTCTTTGGCTCTCCCGTTCCTGAACTGCGATGGTAAGGCCACAGCGTACATTTTCTAAGTCTTGGGTGACATTAGGGAGCAACCTTTCAGTGTCTGTAGGTTTATGGTTTGTCTGACACAGGTCCAGATACGGACAAGGAAATCTTGAGGGAAATCGTTTCAGGATCCATAGGAACGGGACTCTGGAGATCAAACGCATCCAGATAGAAGACCAGGGTACCTATCTGTGTGTGATCAGCAACATTGCAGGGAGAGATGAGAATCAAGTCCGAGTAGAGGTCAAAGGTAAAGATGACACAGAAAACGTTTGTCACCAGGAGGCTCTACTAACGGTCTGACAATTTGTTATAATTTTTAGAGCCCATAATAATTGTGACCAAACCACAGAGTATGAAAGTCCTGCGTGGAAGTGATGTGCGCCTGGAGTGTGGCGTAAAACCAGACACCGCTGCATCAATCACAACAGCATGGATGAAAAACAAAAAGCAAGCTGCTCTCAGTTGGAGGTCTGTGACTTTTCCTCAAGTTTAATTCATGTCTCACAACAGAATGTAAGCTTTTTATTTCAGTGTGATCATTTGAGGTTTTTTTTTTTTTTTTTTTACTTTGGTAGAGTCTCTATGGATGGATCAAATCTGGTCATTACTAATGTAAATAGAGATGATGAAGGGAATTACACATGTGTCATCCAAAATGACCTGGAACAGAAGTCTGCATCAGCACACCTAATGGTGATGGGTAGGACCCAGAGGAAGAAAAATCTGTTTTAGCAGATGAGTTGCCTGTTTGTCTTAAAACTGTTTTTATGTTTTGTTTTTTGTTTGTTTGTTGTAGACCGACCAAGTCCTCCGACTGACTTGGAACTGTCAGATCCATATGAGCGCAGTGTGCGACTCAGTTGGGTTCCTGGAGACAGCAACCACAGCCCCATTACTGGTAAAATCATTAAACTAAATAAACTCACAGGAATACATGTTTTGGTTTTGAAATGTTTTGAATGTGTGTTCTTCATGATAATATTAAGCACTATTTTTTTTTTTAATTTCTGACAGAGTATTTAGTGCAGTATGATGATGATGACTGGATACCAGGAAAGTGGAAAAACCTATCAACATACCCAGGAAGTCTCAACTCTGTCATGCTGCATCTGTCACCTTTCACCTACTATGAGTTCAGGGTTATTGCTAACAATGAAATTGGATCGAGTCGTCCCAGTCGGCCATCTAAGCGCTTCCAGACCAGCGGCGCACGTGGGTGTCCTGCTGAGTGACACTGTGTGATATTTGCAATTATTAGCTTATAAACACAAGAAATATGATTGATTGTTTTTATATATAATTTAAGGACATAGAGAGAAGTTCACGCTGACATTTTTAAAGTCATAAATGATCTTTTTCTCATGCAGTAGCATAATCTAACATGTAAATAATAGAAATTTTTTTTTTTATGTTTATTAAATGGGGAACAATCCCAGATTAAGAAATCACTTTTGACAAAATAATGCAATATGTAATCTCTGGAGTTTGCTTAGCAGGACTGGAACTTTTATTCTATCAGTTTTCTTAGTGACTCAGATCCAAACAAAGTAGCCTGTGTAAGTGAAATTCCCATGAAACCATTTGTATGCAACTTCCGTCAGTTCATTTAGTTTTCTATTATTAATACAGTTATAATAATAAGAAGAAGAAAAATAGAATTTTGTTTCAAATTTTCTTAACCTCAACTATAATGTTCTCCCTCTTTCTTCTAATTCAGTAAGTAAAGAGGGATCATGCATACAAGTGTAAAACTTAGTTATTATTTAGAAGGGTTTAATACTGAGAAAGTAGTAGCAGGCAAATATGAGTCATATCATTAGTATACTGAATAAACTAGTTTTAATTACGACCCGTTAGGTTTTTCCGTTTGTCCTCGGTAAGTTTGTGGAAATCAATGTGCCATGTAAACATATTCCTAGTGGAAAAATCTGTGTTACACTTTGAGTAAGCTGCTCCTCAGGATTGAAGCAGTTTAGAGTGCGATGTAGAAGGACGCCTGAGGCTGTGAGTCGACCTCCTGTGTCTTAGGACTCATTTAAGGTTAACAGCTAATGAGCAGACTTTCAAGAGAGTCGCTATTCTGAACAACCTCCTGATCAAAAAGAAAAAATTAGTTAGATTTATAACTTTTGATAAAATCATGTCTGCTTGTCTCTTTCAGCTCGGAAAAATCCAAGCTTAGAACATGTGGTTTTAAATCAATAATTGTGTTTTCTTGTACAGCTCCTGATGTCATTCCAAAGAATCTGAAAGGGGTGGGTACATGGAGAAATAACATGGAAATCAGCTGGGAGGTAACTAGGACTGACATAAATCTGTACTTTCCTATGGGAGTTTACCACATAAATCTTCCTTAACACAAAACACCACAATATAAATCATTGACAATTCTTTTGTTTGCAGCCTCTGACATGGCGAGAGTGGAATGGACCACACTTGAAGTATCTGGTTTGGTGGAGAAGAAGAGATTCCAGAGAGGAGTGGAAAAATGCAACTACAAAGTGGCTGAAGTATTACATTTATGACGCAGACACATTCACCCCCTACGAGATCAAAGTCCAGGCAGTCAATGACTTTGGGCTTGGACCTGAGTCGCCCGTGGTCACTGGTTACTCTGGTGAAGACCGTAAGTACTGTTTGTACTTACGGTACAGTTTGTCTATTTGCTGCTTTATCATTTAAACCTCAGTGAAACGTTCGAAAACATGCACTCCATAAATAATTAACAAATCACCAAAATAGTTTGTGGTAAATTTCCAAAATATCCCCACTGTCTCTCCCACTTTATGAAGACAAACATGACACATGCAATCAACATTCTCTCAAAAGACAATACCTCTTTTTGTATTCCTATTTTTTTTTCTCACCTAAAAAACTACTCTGAAAGACTTCCTCTTATCAGCAGTAAAGATAAGCTGGCATTCCATTTCCATTTTTTTCCCAGGTCCGATAGCGGCCCCCCTGAACTTGAGAGTGTCTGACATCGAGAGCACTCAGGTTACATTACATTGGGACCCAGTGACACGTGAATCTATTATGGGAGAGCTCAAGGAATACAAGGTGGGTCTGTTATGACTGTTACAAAAGATAAAACATAATTATAGCTATGGAATCCTTGCTGTACATTGAAATAGGTCATTGCGATATTAATATAAAAAAGGTTGCCACACCGTTAATTTATGCTTCACAATATGAAAATACATGGAATATATGAAATTTTAGGAAATTAGGATTGTGTGAGGCAGACTGAAAAGTGTTTCTTCTGAATTTTAAGGTCTACTACTGGAGAGACAGCAGCCAGCTGAGGTGGCACAGGGTCAACAGAGGCATGAGGTCGAAAGTGTTTCCAAACAGCGATCCAGAACCTTCAGGCGTTGTCACTGACCTCATTCCTTATAGCAATTACAAGATGTACATAGTAGTGACAAACAGCCAGTATGAAGGACCGCCAAGTAATCACATCCACTTCTCCACACCGGAAGGAGGTATAAAAAATTATTATTATTATTATAAAATAAACCATCTGCAAGTAATCTGCTGCTATTTTTCTACAGACTTTGCATCAAACTGTTGCTTACAATCCTGGGCTTGTTTTACAGTACCATCTGCTCCAAAATCCTTCAGGATCCAACAGCGACATCTGGACAGCATTTATGTTGACTGGGACCTACCAGAAGAGCCTAATGGTGTTATCACTGGTTACAGCCTGAAATACCAGACAGGTATGCCAAAAGACTAACAAACGATGCCAAGTGCACTTAGAAATACGTAAAAATCAATTACTCAGTAATTCCAGAAAAGCTGGTTATGGATCACTTTCCCTTATAACCATTGCAGTTTCTGCACATAGAAATCCAAATACTACTGATAGTTACACTTTTGTAACTACTCAGTGGGAGAGTGAGATACTTAAACGTTTAATGTTCCAGTATCAACATCAAGAGTTGTCCAAGTTTTGTGAAGCATCCAACCTCTCCACAGTGAATGCAAGCAGAGAAGAGCTGAAAGTGGAGGAATTCCCACCAAATGTGACAAGCTTCTCTATTCGGCGATACGACCGCTACACTCGCTACAGATTCTCTGTGGCTGCACACACTCGGATCGGGCTGGGAGAATGGCATACGGAGGAGTCTCCCCACTACACCACAGAGAGTAATTTACTATTGCTCTAGGTTTTTGACACAACAGCTTTGGAGTGCTGGGAGATGCTGACTTTCTTCTTGTGTGATTGTTTGTCCCAGTATATGCTCAGGACCAGGTGGACATTTCCACTCAGGGGTGGTTTATTGGCATCATGTGTGCTGTGGCTCTCATCGTGCTCATCCTCCTCATAGTGTGTTTCATCAAGAGGAGCCGAGGAGGAAAATATCCAGGTACAAATGAGGCAAAATCCTGTGAAATATTCCAGTATGCAGAGGTGCATACTGGAAAAACATACTCTAAACCAGCATAATGTGCTGCATCACAGTATTTACATAAATCTATATTCAATTAATCAGCAAAATTATTGTAGATATTTTACAGAACAATTCTGTTTTCCTAGCCAACTGTTTAAATTAAACTTTTTCTATGAATTAGTGCGCAACAAAAAAGACATTTCATTGGAACTGGTGGATGATAAAGATCAGGAGGGAACATTTGATTACAGGTAAGCATCCAAAACTAACAGATAAACAGCTGTATTATTGTTTTTAGTTGATAATGAGGAATAATGCCACACTGTAACACACATCTATCAGTTCAGATTATATTCTGGTAACATTGTTTGCATGGATTTGCTCTGTATCTGTGTATTTTCCTTTTGCAAATTGAAAATGCTCTGTGACATTGTTGTATCAATAATGTCCATCCTAACTGAACATGTTCAAGGATGAGTTTTAAATACTGTATATAAATGAAAACAGTTTTTTTTGTGTGTTTTTTTTTGTGTAGATTGGCACATTGCAACCAATTATTGTTGAGTTCCTAAATTAATCAAATCTAAATTCTTTGGAAAAATCCCAATTTTTGACATGACACTATCTGAACAGCAAAATAGAAAGTTAGTTTGGCTCATTTCGTCCAGAATCAACTTGATATCATTTAATGCAGAGGTCTGCATGAGTGACATTTGTGAAGTTAATATTATACAGTGTTGTTCAACAACAGGCTTGGTCTGGTTATTTATAACTAAAGGCAATTATTAACAAAGTTAGCAATTTTAATCAAAACTCTCAAGTTGAGGCATCGCCCGTTTATCAGGAAATAAAAGCTAAAATTCCTTTCAGTCTCAGTCATTGTTTATTTAATACCTGCTTAATGAGGTGTGGGGTGGTTGGCCAATAGACAAAGGAATAAGTTCAGCACTAATTTTCTGAAACAGCAAGCCATGGACACATACAGAGAATAAAACAGCCAAATTCTCCCAAAAATATAAGAATTTATTAACAAAATATGTCAGTCTTTCACTTGAAATACTTCAATCAACAAACTCTAACTAATCCAGTAATACCCAACTAAACTGCCAAGTAAAAATGTATTATTATTCAGTTTTTTATGAGTGCTGGTGGTCTGTTATGACTAATTACGTCACAAAAGAAAAAGCTATGTTGTGTAAACACTGCAGTCACCTTTAGCATTAACAGGATTTAGCTTTACCATGTGCAGAAAAGATAACAGGGACAATTTAGTATGTTTCAAGGACAATGAGGGCCTGTCTTATGCAGTTTAGTGAGGAGGGAAGAAAAGGAAAAACACTGTCAATGTCAAATTTATTTATGTAGCATTTTTAAAAACCGGTTGAAAACCAAAGTGCTGTACAAAAATGATAACACAATAGAATAAGTTGATGGAAAAAGAAAGAGAAAAAATAAAAATAAGGGTAATAATAAGTGAATAAAATAAAAAATAAAATATTGAGGCAGAAAAGTTACAGTATCAGGCCTCAGTTAAATGCCAACAAATAAAAATAAGTTTTAAGAAGGGATTTAAAATAGTCTTCACTAGTAATGCAAGCTCACCTTTCTGGGCTACTGGTGGTCCATTTATTGGAGTAAAGTTTTATGAACTCCAATAAATGGAGCCTCAGCCTATTTTAGGCCTGACACACTTTCACGTTCAACAATGCAAAAACACATGGAAATACACAATGAAATGAATATTTGAATTATTTTATAGTGAACTAATGTTCTCTGCCCAGACACAACCTCCAACGTGAACCATTCCTAAGAACAAGAAGATTGTTAATCATGCTTTAGCACATCTGAGCACAGATACAGTTCAAATCAAATATCTGACCTTATTTTCTGTAACCCTTTGATTAAATAGTTTTTTTGTTTGTTTACTTTTCTTTCTCTATCTAAAACTTTCCCTTCCAATACCTCAACCCTTTGTTTTTTCCACTCAACCACTCAAGGTCCCTTGAAAGGTATGAAAAGACTAAATGTTGACTTATTGACACTATTGACATTATTTACAGTAACTTTATGAACAAAAAAAATTACATTTTCACTTTCTGAATTTCCATCTTTTAATTTTACAGTTTAATTAAATGTTTTCATATTTTAGGATAGCACGTGTCTCAACTTTGCCCTATCCTCGGCGGTATGATACATTACCTTTTACTGTTTTTTAGTCAACAATAGTTCATATTTCTGAGATCCAATTTGTGGTGACACCCTTATTGTTTTTGCCAGAGAGGAGGAAAGAGGGCTCCAGAGAGCTCAGCCATCTGTGGCGGCGATACTGAAGAGATCAGACAGTGATGACAGCCTGGTTGAATATGGAGAAGGAGGAGAAATCCAGTTCAATGAGGACGGATCGTTCATCGGCCAGTATACAGGAACAAGGAGAGATGTCAGGGACTTGGACTTTGGTGGAAATCTAGAGCTCCACTCTCCGATGAATACCATCTACTCTCTGGCATGAGACTAAAACCTCAAGGACCAATTCTTGCTACGGCTGTTTTCCCTGGGACTTCACTCTGTTTGTACCTTCTTGGAAGCATACAGAGGAAGTGAGGATTTGAGTCCATTTGACGAGGAAACAGCTGGAAATAGAGCTGCTATTAAACCTTTATTATTTTACAAGCCTCAACTTTCATTTATATGGAGGAGGGAAACATGCAGAGGTTGGGATCCTCTTGACATATGTGTGTTTTTAGACATGATCTGTTAAAACAGAAGATTTTCCTTTCATGTTGTGTGTATATATAGAACATATCTTTACAAAAACTGAAGTAGTGTGAGAGATTGAGAAGGAGCTTTTTATTTTGTCTGTGAAAACTTTTGCAAGGACCAACTTACCCTCTGTAACTGCATCTTTTTCTGTTTAACTCCAACTGTAAGGTTTGTGTTAATTATGAGTGGAACACATTCTGAAGGTTTTTTCCTCAACTTTGGTTCAAATTTTATAATGGTCAGCTTTTTAGATTTATAAATTTAAACAAAAAAGCTGACCTTATGCTTTCCTCGTTGAGGAAAACAATTTAAACAGAACAATTTAAAATAGCTTCTGAAGTGCTCTTCTAATTTGATGCATTCTGTGCCGTAACAGTGTTTCTTTGACATTTAACATGTGTAGCTGTGTATGAAGCAAAAAATGAATAAAAAAGTGTTTATAAATATGTGGGCTTATTTTACTCTGAATACTAAATTTCTGAATCCATATATTTATTATGTGCATTCTTTGTGGCTGTAGTTGATTAAAAGACATAAATGTGCTTTATTAGACAGTCAGTAGGTAATATTGTCTTTCACTGTGGAAAAGTATAATCTAAATCATTCATAAGGAGAGACTCCGCTATGTATAGTAGGAATATTTGGTCAAATTAGTGGAAACAAAGGGTCTATGAATGAACTTCATAGTGTGTTTAATCTTGGTAGCTGATGGACTTGTGTAAATCAGATAAATAAGATCAGACAGACAGATAGAGATTCATTCTGGGTTACCTGGGGACATCAGCAGATCTTCAACCATCTTTGTTTACTCAGATCTTTGTTTACTCAAGTTAAAGCTCAGGCAGGAATCATTTTGTGGAGAACAGGTCCCTGTCTCTTATCAGATTAAACACACAGAAACAGAGAAGTATAAGAGATGTTGTAAGGCAGGTATGTTTCTCATTGGCTCATAAATCTACTAACACGACAGGGTAAGTACTTTTAAAGGAGTTTTAATTTACAATTTTGTTTGTGATTTTCTAAATATTGTATAGTCGGTTTACAATATGACAATTCTAGACATTTATTTTTAAATGAATATCCGACGAAACAGAAAGAAATACAACATACACATTTTTTTCAGGAACGCTTTAGGTGAATGTTTCACATTTGAAGTAAATTTAAAGCTGTGTTCATGGTGTGTCATCTATTGATCTTTTGCAATAATTATCGTCAGAAGCAGACACAACTCATATTAGCTTTCATCAAATTCGTGTCGAAAACATTTAAGTGTAATCTGGCATTACTCACACAGTGCTGTGAAAAACTATTGATTATTTATTCTGTTTTTGCTTTTTTGTCACACTTAAATGATTTGGATAATTACATTTAAATATCAGACAAAGATAGCCAGACTAAACACACAACCCCCCTGATTTCACTTATGGAAGAAAAAAACTAAATTTTAAAGGTCTAGGACTAAAAAGTCAAATCCACTGCTGACCATGAAGAACACAGAGGTCCTTTATGGATTTCTTTGCGTATTGACAAGCCAAAGTGGCATTTTTTGGAAGGTGGGCATTACATTACATGTGAAATAAAAACTTACACCACAACCAGATACCAGATTTAGGGGCAGTTATTTTTTTTAGCATCTTAGCTTTTTTTTATCTAGACATTGTAAACAAAACCCCTTCCATTGTGAATGAGACAAGGTTTAATCTTTCACTCTAAAAACTCATTTTGATGTTTTGAAGATGGAAAAGTAATTTAAAAAGTTTATGCTTTACCAAATACTTTGGCAATCATGTTTTTGGGGTGTTTTCAAAGATAGTCCAGAAGGCTCGGTTTGATTACATTTGTAACATTTCTCAGTAGACGGGAAAAGGACTGAATCTTTGCAGAAACCCTGGATCCAAAATCAATCAGTCTGCCATTTGCTAATCTGTTGACTGTATTCCTGCCAACACTAACCCTTGAGCCTGGGTTATTTGAACTCTTGCGCAAAGAATATAAAAGAATTGTAACTTCTCAAAGAAGAAATGCTGTCTCTGATCATGTCGTCAAAGTGGATTTCCTTCCAATGTCCTGAGAGAAGGTGAACCACATGTCTAGTTTGTGTGTGTTAGCTGGAAAGAATAAAAAATAAAATAGAACAGAATAGACATATATTTTATTGTGCCACAAAGGGGACAATTCCGGTAAAACAGCAGCAAAGTCACAGGCAATCAAAGCATATAGATTGACAAAAAGATGAAATATTTATTTAAAAAACAGAATTAAGAAGAAATAAATTCTCAGAGAAGTTGTTTGTGTATTTTATGGTGTATGTTTGCAGTGTCTGCTGTCCAGCAGGGTTGAATTCACTCTGATCCTGACCTCAGAATACCACTGCATTAGGAATCTTTTCAGATTCTGATAGAGACTGATTACGTTTGGCTAATCATTCCTGATCAACAGTTGGTTCCCCAACTTGTTAGTTTAATTAAACTCTTACTTAGTAATTAATTGTAGTTCTAAATAGTTACATAAGACAGAAGTTGCTGCACATTGTTGTGGCAGAACGTTTTCATTTTAAAAGTTATTTATAACCAAACCTTTTGTTGTGCAACATCCTGATGATAAAGTTCATTTCCGACTTTTGAAAAATAGTAAGCACGTAATCAAAATGAAATTCTGAATCTGTAATGAAATAACTTGAAAAAATGAAACCTGAACCCTGACAATTCTGGAGTATTAAAACATCAATTCACTTAGAGCTATTAAGGCAAGGACATCTTAGCTATAGATACAGGCATATCTATGAGTGCTGCTGCCCATGCGAACTACATATAGTTTTAATCTCTGCACCCTTCTAATCACAGAAATGACTGACAATCTCATAAAGAGATTAGGCCAATTAGGTTTTCTTCACGTTATCTGTATTCACAGGCAAAGAAAAGTTCAAAATAAACTGCTATGCAGAGTTAAGTATTTGACTGAGTAGTGTGTTTACAGAAAGCTTTTGATTTGTTCCAAAAATATGAAATTCAGAAACTGCTTTCAATCCATCAATTTTAACTTGTTTTACTGCTAAACTTTATGCCCTAAAGAGTTTGGTATACAGATATTACTATTCTCAATAATTTGACACTGTTAAAGTATCAGCCACATAATTACTTGTAGTGCTGTAACCACATTTTGAAAGAATCATGTCACATTTTATTTATGTTTGCTTCGGTTTATTGTTAAAGACGATTCGTGGAAATGTCCAAGTATCACTAAATTACTTTTGATCAAGTTGTTTTGGTCAAAAACAACTTTGTCAAAAGTTGACCAAGTATGATATGAATTTAAAATTTCATATCATAGTTTTGAATTACATGACATGTACCATGCTATCTGACATCAACTGCAAATAAGCAATGTGTAACTTAATTGGCAGTAAAATGTGTTGCTCATTCTGTAAAATTCTAACTAAGCTATGTTACGTTTTCAAACACTTTGCGTTATGCATAACAAAACTAAACAATCACTTCCGGGAGTGTTAGTTGTGTGCTATGAAAATGTCATGGAAACCAGCAGCTGACTGGTTTTACAAAGGATTTACAGTCCTTTGTGTGACATCAGTTGATAGGTTACATAACACTCTCATCTTGAGAACATTTATCAGCTTATAAAACATAAATGAGGAGCAATCATCAGCTCATCACTAGCCAAAAAAACCCAAATCATTCTAATCTTGACGTAATGAATGAGTCACTAATGTGTGAGGCCTTTGTTCCTCACATATTTTCCCTATAAAAGGGAGAACGGTTGGAGCAAGCTACCTGAGAAAAGGTACCAATGATATTTTCATCTATTTCAACCTATAGGTTGTATTTTGTGCAGTGCAGTTCAACTGTACAACCTTTGAAATTGACTTTAGATACCTCCATTATAATCTTTTTATGGTTTGTTACATTAATTAAACTGTGCTATATTTTCAGAAAACTCTGAAGAAAAGGCTTCATCATGGCTCGACTGACCATCCTGGCTGGTAAGTTAATTATTTTATATTTTAAATTGTTCCAAGAGTTGTTAAGAAAAAGTATTAATTAAACTCTTTTTCAGGTTTGGCACTTCTGATGTGTCTTCAGACTGGTATGAATTATTATTTTTTTGTTTCTGGAATTTGCACTTTAGTCACAGCTTGAACATGAGCCTGCTAATAATAATTTTATTCTTTTCTGATAGTTTCTTCCACCAAACTGGTGTGCTACTTTACCAACTGGTCCCAGTACAGGCCGGGGGTTGGAAAATACACCCCTGACAACATAGATCCAAACCTCTGTACGCACCTCATCTACGCCTTCGCCACAATCAGCTCCTCCAATGAGCTGTCTACGTTTGAGTGGAACGATGATGTTATGTATAAATCCTTCAATGCACTGAAGAACAGGTGAGCTTAGTATCACTTTAACTTCCTAATAAACTACTAACAAAAAAGCTGTTTGAATGAATTCTTGTAATCCATTGCATGAAAAACTTACAAGAATTTTAAGCATTTGATGTTCAGAAAAATCATGTTGAACTTTACATGAGCACAAACAGCCTGGTGGAAATGGTAATTCACTTTGGAATATATTATTCTTACTTCGACACATAATAATAAAAACATTTAGAATTAAAAAAATCTTTTATTAATTTTAGTATTTAAGTTGGTTTAAACTGTACTTTTTCTTTCAAGATATTATGTTTATTATATTTGAACATATATCTTGAACTGCTTTCCTTCCAACATGTATAAGTGATCTACTGTATATATTCCTACATCTTCACAACAGAAACCCTCAGCTGAAAACTCTGCTGGCTGTCGGTGGGTGGAACTTTGGAACAACACAGTGAGTCTGCAAAATATAACATCTTGCAAACACACGTTTTTTAATGAATTCCTTTATGAATCATTAAAAAACGTTTTAATATAACCACTAACCTATGTGAATATTAACAGATTCAGCCTCATGGTCTCATCTCCGGCCAACCGTCAGGTGTTCATCCAGTCTTCCATCAGATTTCTGAGACAACATGGCTTTGATGGACTAGATCTGGACTGGGAGTACCCGGGATCACGAGGAAGCCCACCAGAGGACAAGAAAAGGTTCACGTTGCTCTGCCAGGTTAGACATTTTCACGCAACACAAATCGGCGCCATGTCGGTTCTGTGGCTCATTTCATTTCTCCAGGTTTTGTAATTAATAATAATTACATGTGTCTAAACCGGGAGCAGAGGCTTCATTACTTCATTCTGACGAAGTAACAATGAAAAACTGTGAACTTTAGAACCGTTTTAATACGATTTTCACTGTTAATTTAGAACAAGGATAAAATTATGAGTTAGTTTCTAACTGTTTTCAGAATTTGATGATAATGATTAATGTGGTTAGAATTACTAAATCATTTCTGTTGGTATTTCTTAGAGTTGATAATGTAGATCCACCTCAAGTCTAAGATTTCTAACAGATTGCCAACATTTTTTTACCAAACAAAGATTGAACATTAACCTAACCCTAACCCTAACCCATGACTTTATGTTATGAGTTTATAACATAAAGTCCTCATGGTTTATTATATGTATCCTTCTCAATATTAGATACATTTCCTACCTTTTTTTTTCTTTTCTTTTTGCTCACTTGCAGAGAGACATGTTGGTCCCCCTGTAAGGATGCAATTAATCAACTTACAATTAATTGTCAATTCATGGTTTATTAGATTAAAATTAATTCAAATCTATTAACTAATAAAGTTCCTTAGACCTTCTTTCAGTGTTTTAGTGTAGCTACTATCCAGAAGAGGGAGCTGCTGGTTATCCTTAAGAGCTGCAGTATGTTACTTTTACAAGAGTATGTTTTTACATATTTGTTAAAACTGTGACAATATAATATCAGGCTGATAGTCTGAACAAATTGTGCATTTTTAAAACAGAACCACATCTGTCTCACATTATACTGTATCAACATTGTGACAAATATGTAAGGTACATATTTGTTATAAAAGTTACACACCACAGCTTTATATAGAGCAAGTTGATACAGAAATAAAGATGGCAGAGGGATTACAGAACAAGAACATTAAACTGTTCTAATGGAAAGCACTGTGGGATGCTAAATGCTAAATGCACTTACTGCAGTCATGTTTTGAAATATAAACACTGTACAAGCTCCTGAAGTTATTTTGGTACTCATTCAGCCATGCTGCATCCTAAACTTCTCAATCAAAAATTATTGATGCGCTAAAGGCAAGAATATGATGACAGAAAAGACGAGGAGGCGTAACGCAGAATTGTAACATGATTAGGTAGCTGAAGTGAAACACAAAGTGTTGCTTTCACCACTGATTTCATCTTTCATCTTTTATTTTTCTTTTCAGCAATCTGTTTTTTTTTAAATGTCTAAATTTAATAATGTGAGAAACCACAATTTATTCAGTCTGTATTTAATATAGCTGACACAAAATATTAACATATAATGATGTTTCTTGTTTAACATTCAGCATATTATAAAAAAAATAACCCTTCATGTTGTAGAAAGACATTCTTGAACAAACACTCAAGTTTTTAAGAAAATGGCTGCTTGTCAATCAATCGTTTGTCGATCGATTAGATCAATCAGCTTTAGATTATCTTGTTAATCGATAATGGCATCCCTATTCCTCAGACTAGGAAGTCGATTCTCAAATCATCTTCTCAATTTGAGAGTCAAGAAGTCGTCAGTGCTTCTCAATCCTGGTCCTCGGGGACCACTGCCATGCATATTTTAGATATCTATCATAGCTTTAGCTCATGTATGACATCAAGTGCTGGAGAAACCCATTTAATCACCCATTTATTCAGGCCAGTTGTGTGGCAGAAGGTAAGCACCTAGAAAATGCAGGGCAGTGTTCACTGAGGAATAGGACTGAGAAACACTGGTCTGTTTCTATCAGTCAGTAACAGACTTCTAAACCCAAGAGTTATTAGAGCTACCTGCTAGCTAGTGCTTTATAATCAGAAAAAGATTGGCAATTTGAGTTTCTGGGCGACCGGTTGCAGGAGACTTAACTGATTTTTCAAAGCATTTCTACGATTGGATGAAACTTAGCACAGATAATGTCCTTTTCCATTTAGGAATTACTTGCAGCATTTGAGAAGGAAGCCGCTGAAACCAAAAGACCGAGACTGCTGCTCACAGCTGCAGTAGCGGCTGGAAAGGGGAATATTGATAACGGCTATGAGATTGCAAATGTATCCAAGTGAGTCAGTGTGATGCAAAGCTGCAGATGTCTTGATTTGAATATAAAACAGAAAAGAGGAGTTAAAATGTAATCTTCTTAAGAAGTTATCAAATAAAAAGTAATGAAAATGGTCATTTGAAATGAAAATTATCTTATGATAATGTTATGTCTAACAGATACTTAGACTTTGTAAGCGTCATGACCTACGACTTCCATGGAGCCTGGGATTCATTCACTGGCCACAACAGCCCTCTATACACCAGCTCTGCTCTAACTGGTCAACATGTCTACTTTAACGTTGTAAGTAAAAATATCCAACAAACCCAAACTAGATACATCTAAGGCGATATTATCTCCTCTTTGGTTAGACTTTGTCATTTTTTGCTGCAGGACTTTGCCATGAAATACTGGAAAGATCAAGGAGCTCCTCTAGAAAAGCTGCTGGTTGGTTTTCCCACATATGGTCGCACATTTCGCACTTCAGCAGCAGCAGCTAGCGGTGTTGGCGCTCCAGCCAGTGGAGCAGCCTCTGCTGGGTCCTTTACCCGGGAAGCAGGAATTTTCTCTTATTATGAGGTAACAATTCAATACAGTACTAAGGAAAATTTTTAGGCAAACAAAATAGATTCTGCGAAACAAAAACAAAATTGGGATGATATTTAGGTTTATCATCTTGTAACTACAGGTTTGCAGTTTCCTTGATGGAGCCACCACCCACTGGATTGAGGAACAAAAGGTTCCCTATGCAGTCAAAGGCAATGAATGGGTGGGATTCGACAACAAGCAGAGTTATGCAATCAAGGTAATATGTCATCCTTTAAATACAATAATAGCTACAATACAAATAAGGAAAGATTGCTGCATGTCCCTGTCCATCCCAGTTTATCCAATGGCCCTATGAATCAGAACAAATTCTGTGCAGCTATGAAGCCAAAGATCAAACACACATATTTTAGTTACCAAAACTGGACGTATAGTTACAATATTTCAAATCTTACCTCTGATGTGACATCAGGTTTTTTAAAGGAGGAACAGGCCCACAGCATCACAGGTCCTTCATTATAATCATCCATCTTTTGCTTCAAGCTAAATTCACCTTTTGCTAGAATTTGACAAGAAATTCCAGTTACAAGTTGTGAAGGTGTGTTTTCCATGTAAGGAATGCCTAACGGTTAATAAAGAGTGTTTTTAATGCTAATGTTCATCTTGTCAATATAGTACATTGGCCAAAAAAAGTGTTAGCTGAATGGATAGACAACTATTTAGTAATATTTTAACAACTTGTTAGGGTTTTTTTCAATACTTTCTTCCACAAGCACACCTTTGAGGACATTAATGGGCTTGATGGGCCCAAAAAGAAAATGAGTTTGCCACCTCTACATTAGAGTCTAGCTGTGTCTATGTGTGTTGTTTCTTTGGTGCTCTCGTTCCTCTTACATTTCAACCAAATGAGCGATATTCAATCTTTCTTCTGGCAGTTGCTGTCACACCTATGATGATGATTTCTGTCTGTATTAAACTGTACCACCTTGACTAGCTCTTCAGTAGTTTTCTGGTTTGAAACACAAAGACAGGCCTTGATAAAAAGTTCACTGTGAATACAGAATTTCAATATAAAAAATCTAGCAGTTACATTTGACTCCTGGTTAGACTTTGACTCACATATTAAATTTTATATTTGTTTCCTTTACTTAAGAAGCATTTCTAAAATACCAGGCACAGTCTCCCAAGCAGGTCTAAAGAACATTACTCATGTATTTGTGTTATCACCTCTAAACTATTGTTCTGTTCAGGGAGTACCCAGACTAAATATTTTGACTTAAAATATTGAAAGCTGTTTTTGTTCCGGTCAATTTAATTTTGATTGTATTAAGAAATATTAACATTTTAAACACAATGTTCATATTTTGTAGGCACAGTATGTGAAAGATAACAACTATGGTGGAGCATTGGTCTGGTCTCTGGATCTGGATGATTTTGCTGGACAATTCTGTGGTCAGGGAAACTATCCTCTTATTAGATATCTGCGTTCTCTTCTGGATTCAGGTAAAAAACGGAAATCAGTGTCATTAATTCCCCCTTGACTTGCTTACTTTAAAAATTGCATGCTTTATGTGTTTCTAGATACCCCACCAAACCCTGCTGTAACCACAGTAGCACCAGTTTTTACAACAAACCAGCCTGGCCACATTTCAACCAAAACTGCCCGCCCGAAAACTGGGAAAGCGACCACAAACAAGCCCAACCCTGTTACATCCACAGCAGCTGCTGGCACGACCACTCCCAAAACAACCAAATCTCCTGTTTCTGGAAGCGGTTTCTGTCATGGAAAGCCTGATAGTAACTACAGAAATGACAAAGACAGAACCACCTTCTATCAGTGTTCCAGTGGAAACACCTACTTACAGAGATGTCCTGTAAATCTGGTTTTTAATGACAGATGCAACTGTTGCGAATGGCCCTAATTAAAGATACCATTTATGAAATTGGGCTGCATTGTATTCTCGGTTTGTTAATTAAAATAGTAAATGTTCCCTGATGTAAAATGTAATATAAGTAACATATATATGAAATTATTTAGCAAAGCTTTTGTGAATAGCTTTACTAAATAAAGCTATTTATTTAGCTTTAATGTGCAGCAATGTGCAGCAATGCATGCACATTGCTGGACTGGCAATGTGCGTGCAATGTCCTCTCCGAGTCTATGTTCTTGCTTGTCACCTTTATTTACAAACCAAAAGGAGATTGTTTAGCCACGGCGTTTCAGGTGCACTGTGCCTTAAAATAATTTGTAATGTGGAGATTTGCTGTTGTTAAAGACCAACATCTTTCAATAAATGTTCTTATTTTTTGCTTCTTCAGTTTCTGTTGCCATCTTTCTTCTTGTTGCTGCCTAGTGTGGCATCATTATTTGACTTTCATGTTAAATATAATAAGTATTTTGTGTATTTTACAATAGATAGTCAAATATTTAGAAAAAATGACTTGTAAGTTAGTTGTTGACTAATCCTGGATGTAAAACATAGTTTGTTTGTCCCCCCCCCCAAGTAATCTCAAATGAGAAATTAGTAAACAAATTAAAGAGGAAAATATACCAGTCAGAATTAATAGGAGTAATATTTGACATTTTTAAAATATCAATGGTGGTGAACTAATAACTACAATAATAGATCAGAAGTGCTTCTGTATTCAGATGTGGCTGATTGAGCAACAGGTTCCAACCAGCATAAAATGGTTCTTAAAATCAGATTCAGAATTGGTAAATCTCTGAAAAGCTGGTAAATAGGTAAACATCATGCAGGTGGGTCACCTAAAATGTCTCCACACCCAGAGCTCTAGAAGCACAAAGAGAAGCTGTTGTCTCAGGTAGTTAATTTCAAGTTAAAGTACAAATAACATTAACTCACACCTATTGGCTTTTAAATATTGGCGCTCTTAGAAAAAACCCTATATTAGTTTATCTAAAACTAACATATTATAATGTAACTAAAATAGAAATAGTCTTCTTTTTTGTTAAACAGAAGACTATTTAACAAAAGGAGATAATGGCTGGAAAAGCTGTTTAAATGATCAAGATGTATTAAAGAGCTGACTGAAAAAAATTTTAAAAAATATTTCATGAAAATACATAAAACAAGAACTACGAAATGTGTCATAGTTCTCAACAAAGTTAACAAAGGAACTAAATGACCAAAACCAACCTTTCTAGGCTTTAGAAAAGAAACATGACACAAAAGGTTTCTGGGAGGGGAGTGGCTTGAACAGCAAGATGCTTTCATAATTATGTGGTTTTATAATAATTATTTTGTACTTCTTAACTCTTGAACACTGAAAGCTGAAAGTTATTTTAAAATCAAGAAAAACAAGATTCCAATTTACATTTTACCACCCTGAAAGATTAGAAAGATCCTGTTGTGTTATCTTTAAAGCCATTTACAATGGCTAACCTTTCCCTTCTAACAAAAGGTTCTGGTTTAGTTTTCACTGTTACAAATAAGGGCAGTTTCCATTGTTTTTCAATTCAAAGGATGACAGGTTGGCACTAATAGCAATATTTACAAAAGGAGCATGTGCTTGAAGGTCAAGCTTATAACAAAGATGCACAACAATACTAGTTTAAACATTGAACTGCTTGCAAAAAACTGTGGCTCGTAACAGTGAAACATGCATGGTGCAATCTCCATGCTGCTATCATCAATCTGGTGTTATATCAGTTCGCATTTCCCCATAAGCTCCCCCTACAATTCTATATCGCACAAGTGGCAAAAATAATGCACGTCTGTAGTCCCAGGCTATTATAGCGGGCTCTACTTGCACACATTTCAAAACGAACTGCATAAGAAACGAGAGGCAGACTAATAACATGAGAGAAACTAAAGAAGACATAAGAAACCAAGAAAGACAAACACCCATCTAAGGAAGATAGATAAACATGCACAAAGAAAATGCAAGAATAAACTGAATTTTGGATTTATAAGTAAATCCAAATTCAAAGAGACTTAAGCCCACTTTAAGATGCATAACTCTGAGATGATTGAGATGAAAATAAAATAGAAATAGTATTCTTTTTTGTTAAACAGACTATTTAACAAAAGGAGATTGTTTAGTTCAAACAATTTCCTTGTTTTAACAAGAAGATTGTTTAAAATTCTCTAAAAATTCTGATATGTTACTTGTATAGTGTTTGTCAAGTTCAGAGGACTCAAAAACACTTCACACTACATTCAATTATTCATCGATGCACACACACATTCACACATCGATGGTGGCAAGCTACCGGATAGTAGCCACAGCTGCCCTGGGGCAGACTAACAGAGCAAGGCCCTCTGACCACCACCAGCACCGAAGTGACGTGTCTTACCCAAAGACACAACAACAGAGCCAGAAGGACCAAGGATCGAACTGGCAACCCACAGGACGAACTCCCACCTCCTTCATCGTCCCTGATCTCACAATCTTTCCTCATGATGTTGATGAGGAGATTCTGTCTATTTTCAAAGATTGCCCTAATATCTCCTTTCAGTTTGTGTGTACGTGACTGTTTCTTCTACCAGAATCTTAACTCATTCTTGGTCCTTATGAGGACATGTTCCTGTGTCATGATCAGCAATAATAATTATTTCTTTGTTGCCTGGAAGCTTAACTTGTTTCCCCATTTTGCCCAATCTGGAGTTCCTCTTTTGTGGTTCTGTGATCTTTTGCCTTATTTGTGCATCACACTAGAACTGGTTGGTAAATCTTTGAAAGATCTCGTTGTTACCTTCTAGTTACGCCGAGGTGCATGACCCCTAACATCAGATAAACTTCCTCTTTATGCTCATGTAATAGCTTTTCATGATCTGTTTTTACTGTCTGTCCCATTGCCACATACCTCTCTGTTCCAAACAGCTTCTCCTTTTCACGCACTGCACTTCTGTCCTAGTTTTACCAAAGTAACATATTTTAAATCTTTACAATCAAATCATTATTAAAATCACAAAGACTTACTTGGAACATCATCTAATTTTCCAGTTACTAGTATCACTATTCAGGATTATTCAGTATTGATATGTGCAATGATTAACATCCCGAAGGTATCAAAAAAATCATCTTGCTATTGGCTACTCACAATTTTAACTTGTCAATAATGTAGCGCACACAGCTTACATCATTTTTCCATCATTACAATTTTCTGATAATCATTTATTCTTAAGCTTAAGTACAGAAAGGATTAAAACAAGATTTACTTAGAACCAAATAGCTAAGAAACAGCGATCTCATTGATTGTACTGAAATCTTATTCTGCTGTTAGTTTTGGAAATTTCTTTGTATTATCAATCTTTAAAGGTTTATTTCTAAGTCTAATCAGGGATTGGTTCTTCAATTAGTCTTTGACTTGAAGGCCTGTAGAAGGGATAACTTTCTTTTAAACTTAACATAGTTTTATGTCGTTTTGATGCTCAAATAAATTTAGAAATCAAAATATGCAAGCCCTACTTCTATAAACTGTTGTTCTTGCACTGTTACGATGGAATCAGTAACATTGGATAAATGAGATGATCTCATATTGTATTGAAATCCTGCATGCCTCAATGCTCTGTAGCGTTGCTGCTATTACAAATGAATTTCCCCACTGAGGCACAATAAAGGATAAAGCTATTTATGTCGCATTTCTGATAGTTACATGAGTCAAACACTGCAGCAATCCTTGTTGCCAATCATTGTCTTTGGCATTTATTAATAGTTATTCATTACAAAGTCAAACCTTTTCTTGCACAACATTATGATGATCTAAGTTTATTTGCTACTACTTAAAAATCCAGTCAATCTGGGCAAGAAAGGAAAAAGACACAACCCAATTCTGAATCTATCGTGTATTAACTTGTGAAACTGGATAATAAACCTTGACAACTCTTCTAGTTTTAATCACTGCATCCCTCTGTTCACAGAAATGACAAATAATCTCAAAAACATAATTCTAAATGTTTTTTTTCCAAGTTATTTGCATTTCACAAGTAGGTAAAGAAAATAAAAAATTTTAAAAAACTACAAAGTTATATTTTTGACAAGTAGTTTGCTTACTAAAAGCTTTTTATTTTGTTCCTCAAATATGAATTTTAACAACTTTCTGTTCAGTCCATCAGTTTTTAGCTCATTTTACTGAGATACTTCAGCTTTACTGATGTTAGGATACAGACAATATAAAATAAAATTAAAAATAATTAAAGAAAATCAATTGCATTTGCAATAATATTAAATGGTAAATGGTCTGTACTTGCACAGCACTTTTTCAAGTTCAGAGGATCCCAACTGCCCCAACTGGGCAGTTGGTCCAGTCTGAAAGAACTGGCCCAACTGCCCACCACATGGTGATTTAATACTTTGCAAAAACCATGAGCTAGAAAATAGTTGGTAACTCTGTAACATCATTGGGAAAATATATTGTCTCCATTTTACTTACATAATTTCTTCAGTTTACTTTTGAGGATGCAGTTATTTAAAAATACTGTACATACAATCTTTACATAGTTACTAAAACTAGGGGTGCACCGACTGGAGTTTTCTGACCAATCGCCGATCTTTAAAATGTCCGACCAATTTTTTTGTCTGAAATGTCACTAAATATAGCAGGAAAGTAGCTGCGTTGGTAACAGTGAGGTGACTATTGTTAATTGCAAACATGCAGACATGACCTGGTGGGCCGGTCTGTCAGTGAAATCTCTCTCACTTCAGAGGACAGAGGTTCAAGTTTTGGACCTTTGCAAACTGAACCCAATTTGTAAAAAGAAATATTGATCAAATTCATCCAGTTATTTAATCTCATTTAATTACATGTAGTTCAATTTTATCTTGGTTATAGCACCTAATTTTCAAGTATGCTTTATTATACTTGAAAATGACTGCTGAACTCTTAACTGGACTGCACTCAAAAACTGGTCTCCACTTCATACCTTGCACATAAACATAGCTAAGTAACTTTCATTTTACTGTCAGTCCTGCACTTTATATTTTATATTCATATTTATATTCATATTTTATACTGTATTTTATTTTATTCTGGAGTAGCCTCAGAACATTGGAACCTCAAAACACTGCCCTGAGCCATATGCAATGAATTTTCGTTCTGTATACACCCTGTGCATGCAAAAGGACAATAAAGTCAGTCTAAATCTAAGTCTAAGTCTTATTCCCAGTAGTGTTTCTTTTGAATGCAACTATCAACAATTTGCATGAATAGTGAAGCTAATTGTCTCCGAGTATTAAGACAAAAAGGCTTTGTGTGATGCGCACAAAACCAAAAGTCACTTTACAGAGTGATAGTCATGTACCATAAAACTGGAAAACATTTTATCAGCTCCTATTTACAAGAACAAATTTGCAGTCTCATAAAATCGCAGTTGAGAAGTTATCTCTTGCTTCTCATGTACATTTATCAGCTAATAAAACGTAAAAGGGGAACAATCATCTGCTCATCACCAGCCAAACAAAACCAAAATCTGACGTTGACTCAACCACTGACTCACTCATGTGGACTTTGTTCCTTACAAATTTCTTCTATAAAAGGAAGAACAGTTGGAGCAGCAAGACACACCTGAGAAAGCTACCTGAGAAAAGGTACCAATGACACTTTCATCTGACCCTTCAACTGTACAAACCTTTGTGGTTGACTTCCAAAACCTCTAATGTAATCTTTTTATGATTTCTTCTTTTAAACAGCGCTATATTCCAGAATATTCTGAAGAAAACGCTTCATCATGGCACGACTGACCATCCTGGCTGGTAGGTGAATTGTTATGTATTTTAATATGTTCCAAGAGTTGTTAAGAAAAAATATTAATTAAACTCCTTTTCAGGATTGGCACTTCTGATGTGTCTTCAGACTGGTAAGATTTTTTTTTTTTATCCTGGAATTTCCACTTAAGTTACTGTTTATACATAAACCTACTAATGATCTTTTTTTTCTCTTTTCTGATAGTCTATTCCACCAAACTGGTGTGCTACTTTACCAACTGGTCCCAGTACAGACCGGGGGTTGGAAAATACACCCCTGACAACATAGATCCAAACCTCTGTACGCACCTCATCTATGCCTTCGCCATTATCAGCTCCTCCAATGAGCTGTCTACGTTTGAGTGGAACGATGATGTTATGTATAAATCCTTCAATGCACTGAAGAACAGGTGAGCTTAGTATCACTTTAACTTCCCAAAAAATTATTAATAAAGATAACCATTTGGATGTTGTTTATTCGTAACTCAAAATTACAAAAATTTTAAACATTTAAGGTTCAGAAAAATAATCTAGAACATTATGTGAACACATATGGGCACAAACAGCTTGGTGAAATGGCGATGAGCTTTGGAATCTATTATTCTTTTTTGGACACATGCTAATATAAATATTTAAAATACAAAAGAATCTTTTATATATTTTAGTACATTTATATATTTTTTTCCAGAGATTATGTTCATATTATTTGAACTTTTAAGATGAAATTTTTGAGCACACATTTAGGTCACTGTAGGATTATGTCTGTTTTATTCCTTTCAGAAATAATGCACATTTTATTCAACATGTATAAGTGATGTATATATTCCTACATCTTCACAACAGAAACCCTCAGCTGAAAACTCTGCTGGCTGTCGGTGGGTGGAACTTTGGAACAACACAGTGAGTCTGCAAAATATAACAGCTTGCAAACACACGTTTTTTAATGAATTCTTTTATGGATCATTAAAAAACGTTTTAATTGAATAACCACTGACCTATGTGAATATTAACAGATTCAGCCTCATGGTCTCATCTCCGGCCAACCGTCAGGTGTTCATCCAGTCTTCCATCAAATTTCTGAGACAACATGGCTTTGATGGACTAGATCTGGACTGGGAGTACCCGGGATCACGAGGAAGCCCACCAGAGGACAAGAAAAGGTTCACATTACTCTGCCAGGTTAGGATATTTTGATGCATTGATCCGAATTCAGTGACTGATTTCACTTCTCCAATTTTTGTAACTATTAATGATTTCATGTATTTAAACCAGGAGCAACGCTTTTCCTCATTTGTGAGTGTATGGCCCCTGTACAAGGTTTTAGAACAAGAACAAAATTACATTGGAGTGGGTGTTATAAACTGTTTTCAGAACTTGCTGAACTCTGTTTGTATCTCTAAATAACTTGAAAGCACACATGCTTTATTCCATTTAGCCTTCCCATTATTAGATAAATATCTTACTTTCTGACTCTTTCAGATAAAAGACATACTGCTTCCTCTAACTTAAGTTTTCTATACCTCGCAGACATTTGAAATGAGTCATTTGAGTCTAGCTCTTTCAGTCAGTAGCAAGTTTCCACATCCAAGAGTTTTGTTATCTGCATTATTTTGTTATCAATTAGTGTCTATTGATCTGAAAACGGCTGGCTTTTTGAGTTTCTAGCCAACAGTTTACCCCAGGCTCTGGTTAACAATTTTCAGAGCATTTCTACGTTTGGATGAAACTCGGGCAGACGTCTTAACACATACAATGTTCTTTTCCATTTAGGAATTACTTGCTGCCTTTGAGAGGGAATCTGCTGAGACCAAAAAGCAGAGACTGCTGCTCACAGCTGCTGTGGCGGCTGGAAAGGGAACTATTGATAACGGCTATGAGATTGCTACTGTGTCCAAGTGAGTTTATTTGAATTAAAGCTAAAGATGTTACATCTGTCTTGTTTTCAAATAGAAACAGGAACAAAGATTGACAAATTCTTAATATTTGCCATTATTAAGAAACTGACAGATAAAAACAATAAAAATTGTGATGTTAACTGGCAAAATATATACAATCTGTTACACTTTTGTATTTTATTCTTACGACAGTTATCTAGACTTTGTAAGCGTCATGACTTACGACTTCCATGGAGCCTGGGATTCATTCACTGGCCACAACAGCCCTCTATACAACAGCTCTGTCATGCATGGTCAACATATCTACTACAATGTTGTAAGTAAAAACCTTCAACAATCCCATGCTAGAGACATGTAAGGTGATGTTATCTCTTTGGTTAGACTTTGTCATGTTTTGCTGCAGGACTTTGCCATGAGATACTGGAGAGATCAAGGAGCTCCTCTAGAAAAGCTGCTGGTTGGTTTTCCCGCATATGGTCGCACATTTCACACATCATCAGCAGCTAGTGGTGTTGCAGCATCAGCCAGTGGACCAGGCACTGCTGGGCCCTACACCCGAGAAGCAGGAATGTTGTCCTACTATGAGGTAACAATTCATTATAATACGAACACAAACTAAAGAAAATTCTTAGACAAACACAAAGACATACTCAAAATCAAAAAAATAAATACAAAAAAATTGGGATGATATTTAGGTGTATCATCTTATAACTACAGGTTTGCACTTTCCTTGATGGAGCCACCACTCACTGGATTGAGGAACAAAAGGTTCCCTATGCAGTCAAAGGCAATGAATGGGTGGGATTCGACAACAAGCAGAGTTATGAAATCAAGGTAAGATGTCATCTTTTAAATACAATAAGAGCTACAATACAAATAAGGAAAGATTGCTGCATGTCCCTGTCCATCCCAGTTTATGCAATGGCCCTATGAATCAGAACAAATTCTGTGAAGCTGATGATAACGAAGCTAAAGATCAATCACACAAATTTTAGTTACCAAAACTGGGCAGAAGATGGCAGTATAGTTACAATAGTTCAAATCTTACTTCTGATGTGACATCATTTCCCATCTATTGGATCCTTTAGTGTTTTGTTTTTTTTTACAACCCTATGACGAATATCCTTTAGTCCCGCTAAATCCCAGGATCCTTTTTTTTTTTGATTTTATAAAAAAACAAAAGAAAGAGAAAATCATTTGGAAACGTCTGCTTATTTCAAAGTATATTTCAAGTAAAAAAAATACCTACACAAAAATCCAACTGATATGAAAGAGAGAAATATATGTTTCTATCTTAAGAGAGGGGACTAATGTTGCCCTCTATGGTTATTGAAACCCCAACAAGCATATTTTTATTTGAAATTTCCTGATAATTTAATAAGTTTGTAATGCTATGCAGCATAGCTTCTCTAGATCTTTTAGGAGAAAAACAGGCTCACAGCATTACCAATTCTTCAGCATATTGCCACTGCATGAGTGGCTTTTCTACGTATTCATGTTTTGCTTGAAGCCAAGCTCACCTGAAGTGTTTTTTTTTTTTTTTTTTGCAAAAAAACCTAGTTACAAGTTATAATGCAGAGAGAATGCCAGGAAAAGGATTTTTTCCATGCAAAAACTAAATAAGTAGCAGTTGGAGTCCCCCAAAATGCAACTTGCATTTAGATCAGTTGTCTAAACAAAGCTGTTTGTTGTGTTTTTCTTTTTGTTTGTTTGTTTTTTACCACTCCTTCTGTCCTGCTCCCTGTTTGGGATGGCAAGATAAAATTAGGGACTCAGAGATAAATACCCTGACAAAAAAGGTCTTCTTTTTTTACAGAAAAGGGCAACAGAAAGTCATTAATTATTATTTAGAAATGTCTAAGCCTTCTCCAATTTAAAAAGGAAAAGTTTTAAATTCATATAAATATATTTGAAGTGTTGATTTTATTAACCTTCAGTGCTTCAATGCTTTTGTACCAAGGTTTTTTTAAGTTAAAAATTGCTATAACATAAATGTCTATACAAGACTAAAGTAATTCAGAAAAATAAAATAAAATAATTGAAGTAATACCGTACTTTGTATTGTTTTTATGTTAATGCATCATGAAAATAAATACATTTCCAATACAAAAGATCTAGCAAGTCTGCTGATTAGACTTTGATTCACACACTGCATGTATTCCTTGTTTCTATTTCATTTATTTAAGAAACATTTCTAAAACACTAGACGTTGTCTCCTGATCAGGTCTAGAGAATATTACTCATTGCACAACTGCATGACACTGTTCTGTTCATGGCTGACCCAACCAACCTCCTTTGACCTAAAATATTTAAAACTGTTTTTGTTCTGGTCAATTTTATTTTGATTCTTTAAAATAAATAATAAAACCCAATGTTCGTATTTTATAGGCAGAGTATGTGAAAGATAACAACTACGGCGGAGCATTCGTCTGGTCTCTGGATATGGACGACTTTTCTGGACAATTCTGCGGTCAGGGAAACTATCCTCTCATTGGATATCTCCGCTCTCGTCTGGATTCAGGTGGAACATCGATCAGTGCCACTATTTCCTCATCTATAAAGCATTGATTCGCTTGCCTTAAAAATTGCATGCTTTTTATGTTTCTAGGGACTACTTCCAGCACTACCTCAAACCAGCCTGGCGTTCATACAACCACAGCATCTCCTGGCATGAAAACTCCTGAAACAACCACAACTCCTGTTTCTGGGCGTAATTTCTGTGTAGGCAAGCGTGATGGTAATTACGTCAATGAACATGATAGACACACCTTCTATCAGTGTGTCGCCGGAATCACGTACATACAGAGATGTCCTGCTAATTTGGTTTACAATGACAGATGCGACTGTTGCGACTATAATAGATGATTCAGTCAAGCTTTTGCGGATTTAAATGCTGGATGGACAGCATCAATATAATGTCCTCTCTCGCTCTACAACTGTGTTCTTGCTGAAAAAGTTTAACACCTTTATTTACAAACTCAAAAGGAGATTTGTTTTTTCATATCTGCCAAGATGTTTCAAGTGTACTGAAGTAATTTGTAATGGGTGGAGACATGTATACCTTTTAATAAATTTTCCTGTTTTTGCTTCCTCAAATTTCATTGCAGTCTTTCTTGTTGCAGTGCAGTATGGCATCATTATTTGACATGTATGCTGAATATAATGAGTTTTTGGTGTACATCACATTATTATTTGGAAAGTCAGTTGTTGACAAATCCTGGAATATTGTTTTTTATCCAGTTAATAATGTCTGTATAATAATTAAAGTAAGTAACTATATTTTATTGATATAGCACCTTTCTCAGACAGCAGTCATAAAGTACGTCAGAGTAGAAATAGTAAAACAAAATAAAAATGGTCAAATTAGTTAAAAAAAACTAGGACAAAGACATTTCTGTCAACATGTATATGGTTTTTGCGGTAACATTTGAAGGGGTTTGCATAAGACTGACATGACATTGTCATAAATATGACATAACACCTGTCATGAACATGAAGGAGTCATTATGAATGTCTGTTGTCATGAAGTGTCATTTGGTAAATAATGACATCTTTAATGCAAAGTTGCACTGAAAGTCCATTAAAAGTGTCAACTTTGCATTAAAAGTTGCAAAGATCAGGTACATTGTCTCTTGATCAGCCACATCTTTATTCGAATGTGGCTTATTGAGCAACAGGTTCCAAACAACAGGAAGAATGTGGAAGAATCTTTTCTTGTAAGAAGAACATTTGCCTTAATTTTAACTATTTCAGATGAAGGTTGCTTCCCTTGGTTAATCCTAAATTTAAGTAATTAATGTACATCTCATAAATATTAAGGCCAGTTGGATTCACTAATATTTCATGGCAGTTTTCTGATAATTGGAGATCTACACATCATAATTTTTTTACACTGAAAGAAATGTCTTTACATTTTTGTACAAAAAAATAAAGTTCCCAGAATTTTAAACTATTTATTTATTAACTAGGAGGCAATTTCCTTGAAATGTGATTCCTTTACTGTGTGACGACTGAACAGATTGTAAAGATAACAGGAAGCAACATCATATCTATAGATATACAGGTATATATATGTGATGCCATTGTATTAGATAATGTCACCATTATACTGGATGTCCATCCATTCATCCACCGTCTTTACCGGCTTGTCTGTGCAGCATTGCAGGGAGGCTGGTGCTATTCTCTAGTGGGCATCAGTGGGCAATAGTCAGGGCACTCCCTGAACAGGTCACCAGTTTATCACAGGGCAACACAGAGACACACACTTAGACTTCTTAATGCCTTAACATAAACTTTATTTATAGAAGTGAGGGCCTATAAAAGGCATTCCCCCCTTGGTTGTTTCACCCTTTTTGTTCTTTTTATAAATCATTCATGATCATACTAAACTAAGCTAGGCTAAATCCTTTAATATCAAAATGAAAACTGATTTCTATTAAACAATAATTAAATAAGAATGTGAAACAGAAAATAGGAGACTGCATAAATATTTACTCCCATTAAGTTGACTGACCTAATTCAACTTGGGTCCTATCAGTTGGTGATAGAAGTCTTACGGTAAGTGGAAGAGAGATCACCTGAGTGCAGTGAGTGTGTCTCAAGTGATTGTATAATAAAGACACCTGTGTCCTGAAGGTTCATTCCCTGGTTAATCAGTATTCCTGGCTACCATTAAAACATGAAGACTAAAGAACACTCCAAGCAAAGCAGAGAAAAGGTTATTGAAAAGTATTAGTCAGGGGATGGACACAAAAAAAATCTCTAAAACACCAAATGGAAGAAATTTGGCACAAACTTCAACTAAGATGGGTGAGATTACATACAACTGTTACACAGTCAAAACTTAGACTATCAAACTGCACTGCCATTCCAACACCAATGAATATTGTTCCTTGGAGTTCGTGAATAGACGTGTGCGACTCAGGAAGTTTCTGAATGTCACAATTTTGAAAAAGATTCAAATAAAACACGACAAGCTCCTCATATTTCTAAGTCTAATCAGGGATTGGTTCTTCAATTAGTCTTTGACTTGAAGGCCTGTAGAAGGGATAACTTTCTTTTAAACTTAACATAGTTTTATGTCTTTTTGATGCTCAAATAAATTTAGACATCAAAATATGCAAGCCCTACTTCTTTAAATTTTTGTTCTTTCACTGTTACGATGGAATCAGTAACATTGGATAAATGAGATGATCTCATATTATATTGAAAACCTGCATGCCTCAATGCTCTGTAGCGTTGCTGCTGTTACAAATTAATTTCCCCACTGAGGCACAATAAAGGATAAAGCTATTTATGTCGCATTTCTGATAGTTACATGAGCCAAACACTGCAGCAATCCTTGTTGCCAATCATTGTCTTTGGCATTTATTAATAGTTATTCATTACACAACACAACATTATGATGATCTAAGTTTATTTGCTACTACTTAAAAATCCAGTCAATCTGGGCAAGAAAGGAAAAAGACACAACCCAATTCTGAATCTATCGTGTATTAACTTGTGAAACTGGATAATAAACCTTGACAACTCTTCTTTGTGACATCATCTTAGCGTTATTGGGTCAAGGACATCTTATCAACACACATTCATATATCTATGCAGCTGTCACTCTGAACTACTTTTAGTTTTAATCACTGCATCCGTCTGTTCACAGAAATGACAAATAATCTCAAAAACATAATTCTAAATGTTTTTTTTCCCAAGTTATTTGCATTTCACAAGTAGGTAAAGAAAAATAAAACAATTTTAAAAACTACACACAGTAATATTTTTGACAAGTAGTTTGCTTACTAAAAGCTTTTTATTTTGTTCCTCAAATATGAATTTTAACAACTTTCTGTTCAGTCCATCAGTTTTTAGCTCATTTTACTGAGATACTTCAGCTTTACTGATGTTAGGATACAGACAATATAAAATAAAATTAAAAATAATTGAAGAAAATCAACTGCATTTACAATAATATTAAATGGTAAATGGTCTGTACTTGCACAGCACTTTTCAAAATCAGAGGATCCCAACTGCCCCAACTGCCCACCACATGGTGATTTAATACTTTGCAAAAACCATGAGCTAGAAAATAGTTGGTAACTCTGTAACATCATTGTGAAAATATATTGTCTCCATTTTACTTACATAATTTCTTCAGTTTATTTTTGAGGATGCAGTTATTTAAAAATACTGTACATACAATCTTTACATAGTTACTAAAACTAGGGGTGCACCGACTGGAGTTTTCTGACCAATCGCCGATCTTTAAAATGTCTGACCAATTTTTTTGTCTGAAATGTCACTAAATATAGCAGGAAAGTAGCTGCGTTGGTAACAGTGAGGTGACTATTGTTAATTGCAAACGTGCAGACATGACCTGGTGGGCCGGTCTGTCAGTCAAATCTCTCTCACTTCAGAGGACAGAGGTTCAAGTTTTTGACCTTTGCAAACTGAACCCAATTTGCAAAAATATTCATCAAATTCATCCAATTATTTAATCTCATTTAATTACATGTAGTTCAATTTAATATTGGTTATAACACCTAATTTTCAAGTATGCTTTATTATTCCCAGTAATGTTTCTTTTGAATGCAATTATCAACAATTTGCATGAATAGTGAAGCTAATTGTCTCCGAGTATTAAGACAAAAAGGCTTTGTGTGATGCGCACAAAACCAAAAGTCACTTTACAGAGAGATAGTCATGTACCATAAAACTGAAAAACATTTTATCAGCTCCTATTTACAAGAACAAATTTGCAGTCTCATAAAATCGCAGTTGAGAAGTTATCTCTTGCTTCTCATGTACATTTATCAGCTAATAAAACGTAAAAGGGGAACAATCATCTGCTCATCACCAGCCAAACAAAACCAAAATCTGATGTTGACTCAACCACTGACTCACTCATGTGGACTTTGTTCCTTACAAATTTCTTCTATAAAGGGGAGAACAGTTGGAGCAGCAAGACATACCTGAGAAAGCTACCTGAGAAAAGGTACCAATGACACTTTCATCTGACCCTTCAACTGTACCAACCTTTGTGGTTGACTTCCAAAACCTTTAATGTAATCTTTTTATGATTTCTTCTTTTAAACAGCGCTATATTCCAGAATATTCTGAAGAAAACGCTTCATCATGGCACGACTGACCATCCTGGCTGGTAGGTGAATTGTTATGTATTTTAATATGTTCCAAGAGTTGTTAAGAAAAAATATTAATTAAACTCTTTTTCAGGATTGGCACTTCTGATGTGTCTTCTGACTGGTAAGATTTTTTTATTTTACATACTATCCTCTCATTGGATATCTCCGCTCTTGTCTGGATTCAGGTGGAACATCGATCAGTGTCACTATTTCCTCTTCTATAAAGCATTGATTCGCTTGCCTTAAAAACCGCATGCTTTTTATGTTTCTAGTGACTACTTCCAGCGATACCCCAAACCAGCCTGGCGTTCGTGCAACCACAGCATCTCCTGGCATGAAAACTCCCAAACCAACCAGATCTCCTGTTTTTGGGCGTAATTTCTGTGTAGGCAAGCGTGATGGTAATTACGTCAATGAATATGATAGACACACCTTCTATCAGTGTGTCGCCGGAATCACGTACATACAGAGATGTCCTGCTAATTTGATTTACAATGACAGATGCGACTGTTGCGTATATAATAGATGATTCAGTCAAGCTTTTGCGGATTTAAATGCTGGATGGACAGCATCAATGTAATGTCCTCTCTCGCTCTACAACTGTGTTCTTGCTGAAAAAGTTTAACACCTTTATTTAAAAACTCAAAAGGAGATTTGTTTTTTCATATCTGCCAAGATGTTTCAAGTGTACTGAAGTAATTTGTAATGTGTGGAGACATGTATACCTTTTAATAAATTTTCCTGTTTTTGCTTCCTCAAATTTCATTGCAGTCTTTCTTGTTGCAGTGCAGTATGGCATCATTATTTGACATGTATGCTGAATATAATGAGTTTTTGGTGTATATCACATTATTATTTGGAAAGTCAGTTGTTGACAAATCCTGGAATATTGTTTTTTATCCAGTTAATAATGTCTGTATAATAATTAAAGTAAGTAAGTATATTTTATTTATATAGCACCTTTCTCAGACAGCAGTCACAAAGTATGTCAGAGTAAAAATAGTAAAACAAAATAAAAATGGTCAAATTAATTTAAAAAAAACTAGGACAAAGACATTTCTGTCAACATGTATATGGTTTTTGCGGTAACACTTTCTTTGAAGGGGTTTGCATAAGACTGACATGACATTGTCATAAATATGACATAACACCTGCAATGAACATGAAGGAGTCATTATGAATGTCTGTTGTCATGAAGTGTCATTTGGTAAATAATGACATCTTTAATGCAAAGTTGCACTGAAAGTCCATTAAAAGTGTCAACTTTGCATTAAAAGTTGCAAAGATCAGGTACATTGTCTCTTGATCAGCCACATCTTTATTCAAAGTGGCTTATTGAGCAACAGGTTCCAATCAACAGGAAGAATGTGGAAGAATCTTTTCTTGTAAGAAGAACATTTGCCTTAATTTTAACTATTTAAGATGAAGGTTGCTTCCCTTGGTTAATCCTAAATTTAAGTAATTAATGTACATCTCATAAATATTAAGGCCAGTTGGATTCATTAATATTCCAAGGCAGTTTTCTGATAATTGGAGATCTACACATCATAATTTTTTTACACTGAAGGAAATGTCCTTACATTTCATTAAAAAAAATAAAGTTCCCAGAATTTTAAACTATTTATTTATTAACTACAAGGCAATTTCCCAGAAATGTGATTCCTTGACGACTGAACAGATTGTAAAGATAACAGGAAGCAACATCATATCTATAGATATACAGGTATATCTATGTGGTGCCATTGTATTAGATAATGTCACCATTATACTGGATGTCCATCCATTCATCCACCGTCTTTACCGGCTTGTCTGTGCAGCATTGCAGGGAGGCTGGAGCTATTCTCTAGTGGGCATCAGTGGGCAATAGTCAGGGCACTCCCTGAACAGGTCACCAGTTTATCACAGGGCAACACAGAGACACACACTTAGACTTCTTAATGCCTTAACATAAACTTTATTAATAGAAATGAGGGCCTATAAAAGGCATTCCCCCCTTGGTTGTTTCACCCTTTTTGTTCGTTTTATCAATCATTCATGATCATACTAAACTAAGCTAGTCTAAATCCTTTAATATCAAAATGAAAACTGATTTCTATTAAACAATAATTAAATAAGAATGTGAAACAGAAAATAGGAGACTGCATAAATATTTACTACCTTTAAGTTGGCTGACCTAATTCAACTTGGGTCCTATCAGTTGGTGATAGAAGTCTTACGGTAAGTGGAAGAGAGATCACCTGAGTGCAGTGAGTGTGTCTCAAGTGATTGTATAATAAAGACACCTGTGTCCTGAAGGTTCATTCTCTGGTTAATCAGTATTCCTGGCTACCATTAAAACATGAAGACTAAAGAACACTCCAAGCAAAGCAGAGAAAAGGTTATTGAAAAGTATTAGTCAGGGGATGGACACAAAAAAAATCTCTAAGTCACCAAATGGAGGAAATGTGGCATAAACCTCAGCAACTAAGATGGGTGAGATTACATACAACTGTTACACAGTCAAAACTTAGACTATCAAACTGCACTGCCATTCCAACACCAATGAATATTGTTCCTTAGAGTTCATGAAAAGAGGTGTGCGACTCAGGAAGTTTTTGAATGTCACAATTTTGAAAAAGATTACAATAAAACACGACAAGCTCCTCATATTTCTAAGTCTAATCAGGGATTGGTTCTTCAATTAGTCTTTGACTTGAAGGCCTGTAGAAGGGAAAACTTTCTTTTAAACTTAACATAGTTTTATGTCTTTTTGATGCTCAAATAAATTTAGACATCAAAATATGCAAGCCCTACTTCTTTAAACTTCTGTTCTTTCACTGTTACGATGGAATCAGTAACATTGGTTAAATGAGATGATGTCATATTATATTGAAAACCTGCATGCCTCAATGCTCTGTAGCGTTGCTGCTGTTACAAATTAATTTCCCCACTGAGGCACAATAAAGGATAAAGCTATTTATGTCGCATTTCTGATAGTTACATGAGCCAAACACTGCAGCAATCCTTGTTGCCAATCATTGTCTTTGGCATTTATTAATAGTTATTCATTACACAACACAACATTATGATGATCTAAGTTTGTTTGCTACTACTTAAAAATCCAGTCAATCTGGGCAAGAAAGGAAAAAGACACACCCCAATTCTGAATCTATCATGTATTAACTTGTGAAACTGGATAATAAACCTTGACAACTCTTCTTTGTGACATCATCTTAGCGTTATTGGGTCAAGGACATCTTATCAACACACATTCATATATCTATGCAGCTGTCACTCTGAACTACTTTCAGTTTTAATCACTGCATCCCTCTGGTCACAGAAATGACAAATAATCTCAAAAACATAATTCTAAATGTTCTTTTTCCAAGTTATTTGCATTTCACAAGTAGGTAAAGAAAAATAAAACAATTTTAAAAACTACACACAGTTATATTTTTGACAAGTAGTTTGTTTACTAAAAGCTTTTTATTTTGTTCCTCAAATATGAATTTTAACAACTTTCTGTTCAGTCCATCAGTTTTTAGCTCATTTTACTGAGATACTTCAGCTTTACTGATGTTAGGATACAGACAATATAAAATAAAATTAAAAATAATTAAAGAAAATCAACTGCATTTACAATAATATTAAATGGTAAATGGTCTGTACTTGCACAGCACTTTTTCAAGTTCAGAGGACCCCAACTGCCCACCACATGGTGATTTAATACTTTGTAAAAACCATGAGCTAGAAAATAGTTGGTAACTCTGTAACATCATTGTGAAAATATATTGTCTCCATTTTACTAACATGATTTCTTCAGTTTATGTTTGAGGATGCAGTTATTTAAAAGTACTGTGCATATAATCTTTACATAGTTACTAAAACTAGGATTACACCGACTGGAGTTTTCTGACCAATCGCCGATCTTTAAAATGTCTGACCAATTCTTTTGTCTGAAATGTCACTAAATATAGCAGGAAAGTAGCTGCGTTGGTAACAGTGAGGTGACTATTGTTAATTGCAAACGTGCAGACATGACCTGGTGGGCCGGTCTGTCAGTCAAATCTGTCTCACTTCAGAGGACAGAGGTTCAAGTTTTGGACCTTTGCAAACTGAACCCAATTTGTAAACAGAAATATTGATCAAATTCATCCAGTTATTTAATCTCATTTAATTACATGTAGTTCAATTTAATCTTGGTTATAACACCTAATTTTCAAGTATGCTTTATTATTCCCAGTAATGTTTCTTTTGAATGCAATTATCAACAATTTGCATGAATAGTGAAGCTAATTGTCTCCGAGTATTAAGACAAAAAGGCTTTGTGTGATGCGCACAAAACCAAAGGTCACTTTACAGAGTGATAGTCATGTACCATAAAACTGGAAGACATTTTATCAGCTCCTATTTACAAGAACAAATTTGCAGTCTCATAAAATCGCAGTTGAGAAGTTATCTCTTCCTTCTCATGTACATTTATCAGCTAATAAAACGTAAAAGGGGAACAATCATCTGCTCATCACCAGCCAAACAAAACCAAAATCTGACATTGACTCAACCACTGACTCACTCATGTGGACTTTGTTCCTTACAAATTTCTTCTATAAAAGGGAGTACAGTTGGAGCAGCCAGACATACCTGAGAAAGCTACCTGAGAAAAGGTACCAATGACACTTTCATCTGACCCTTCAACTGTACAAACCTTTGTGGTTGACTTCCAAAACCTCTAATGTAATCGTTTCATGATTTCTTCTTTTAAACAGCGCTATATTCCAGAATATTCTGAAGAAAACGCTTCATCATGGCACGACTGACCATCCTGGCTGGTAGGTGAATTGTTATGTATTTTAATATGTTCCAAGAGTTGTTAAGAAAAAATATTAATTAAACTCTTTTTCAGGATTGGCACTTCTGATGTGTCTTCTGACTGGTAAGATTTTTTTATTTTACATACTATCCTCTCATTGGATATCTCCGCTCTTGTCTGGATTCAGGTGGAACATCGATCAGTGTCACTATTTCCTCTTCTATAAAGCATTGATTCGCCTGCCTTAAAAACCGCATGCTTTTTATGTTTCTAGTGACTACTTCCAGCGATACCCCAAACCAGCCTGGCGTTCGTGCAACCACAGCATCTCCTGGCATGAAAACTCCCAAACAAACCAGATCTCCTGTTTTTGGGCGTAATTTCTGTGTAGGCAAGCGTGATGGTAATTACGTCAATGAATATGATAGACACACCTTCTATCAGTGTGTCGCCGGAATCACGTACATACAGAGATGTCCTGCTAATTTGATTTACAATTACGGATGCGACTGTTGCGTATATAATAGATGATTCAGTCAAGCTTTTGCGGATTTAAATGCTGGATGGACAGCATCAATGTAATGTCCTCTCTCGCTCTACAACTGTGTTCTTGCTGAAAAAGTTTAACACCTTTATTTAAAAACTCAAAAGGAGATTTGTTTTTTCATATCTGCCAAGATGTTTCAAGTGTACTGAAGTAATTTGTAATGTGTGGAGACATGTATACCTTTTAATAAATTTTCCTGTTTTTGCTTCCTCAAATTTCAATGCAGTCTTTCTTGTTGCAGTGCAGTATGGCATCATTATTTGACATGTATGCTGAATATAATGAGTTTTTGGTGTATATCACATTATTATTTGGAAAGTCAGTTGTTGACAAATCCTGGAATATTGTTTTTTATCCAGTTAATAATGTCTGTATAATAATTAAAGTAAGTAAGTATATTTTATTTATATAGCATCTTTCTCAGACAGCAGTCACAAAGTACGTCAGAGTAAAAATAGTAAAACAAAATAAAAATGGTCAAAATAATTTTAAAAAAACTAGGACAAACACATTTCTGTCAACATGTATATGGTTCTTGTGGTAACACTTTATTTGAAGGGGTGTGTATAAGACTGACATGACATTGTCATAAATATGACATAACACCTGCAATGAACATGAAGGAGTCATTATGAATGTCTGTCATGAAGTGTCATTTGGTAAATAATGACATCTTTAATGCAAAGTTGCACTGAAAGTCCATTAAAAGTGTCAACTTTGCATTAAAAGTTGCAAAGATCAGGTACATTGTCTCTTGATCAGCCACATCTTTATTCAAAGTGGCTTATTGAGCAACAGGTTCCAATCAACAGGAAGAATGTGGAAGAATCTTTTCTTGTAAGAAGAACATTTGCCTTAATTTTAACTATTTAAGATGAAGGTTGCTTCCCTTGGTTAATCCTAAATTTAAGTAATTAATGTACATCTCATAAATATTAAGGCCAGTTGGATTCATTAATATTCCAAGGCAGTTTTCTGATAATTGGAGATCTACACATCATAATTTTTTTACACTGAAGGAAATGTGTAATTTTAAACCATTTATTTATTAACTAGGAGGCAATTTCCCTGAAATGTGATTCGTTGACGACTGAACAGATTGTAAAGATAACAGGAAGCAACATCATATCTATAGATATACAGGTATATCTATGTGGTGCCATTGTATTAGATAATGTCACCATTATACTGGATGTCCATCCATTCATCCACCGTCTTTACCGGCTTGTCTGTGCAGCATTGCAGGGAGGCTGGTGCTATTCTCTAGTGGGCATCAGTGGGCAATAGTCAGGGCACTCCCTGAACAGGTCACCAGTTTATCACAGGGCAACACAGAGACACACACAGACTTCTTAATGCCTTAACATAAACTTTATTTATAGAAGTGAGGGCCTATAAAAGGCATTCCCCCCTTGGTTGTTTCACCCTTTTTGTTCTTTTTATAAATCATTCATGATCATACTAAACTAAGCTAAGCTAAATCCTTTAATATCAAAATGAAAACTGATTTCTATTAAACAATAATTAAATAAGAATGTGAAACAGAAAATAGGAGACTGCATAAATATTCACTCCCTTTAAGTTGACTGACCTAATTCAACTTGGGTCCTATCAGTTGGTGATAGAAGTCTTACGGTAAGTGGAAGCGAGATCACCTGAGTGCAGTGAGTGTGTCTCAAGTGATTGTATAATAAAGACACCTGTGTCCTGAAGGTTCATTCCCTGGTTAATCAGTATTCCTGGCTACCATTAAAACATGAAGACTAAAGAACACTCCAAGAAAAGCAGAGAAAAGGTTATTGAAAAGTATTAGTCAGGGGATGGACACAAAAAAAATCTCTAAGTCACCAAATGGAAGAAATTTGGCACAAACTTCAGCAACTAAGATGGGAGAGATTACATACAACTGTTACACAGTCAAAACTTTGACTATCAAACTGCACTGCCATTCCAACACCAATGAATATTGTTCCTTAGAGTTCGTGAATAGAGGTGTGCGACTCAGGAAGTTTTTGAATGTCACAATTTTGAAAAAGATTAAATCTTTTCTTGCACAACATTATGATGATCTAAGTTTGTTTGCTACTACTTAAAAATCCAGTCAATCTGGGCAAGAAAGGAAAAAGACACAACCCAATTCTGAATCTATCATGTATTAACTTGTGAAACTGGATCCTGAACCTTGACAACTCTTCTTTGTAACATCATCTTAGCGTTATTGGGTCAAGGACATCTTATCAACACACATTCATATATCTATGCAGCTGTCACTCTGTACTACTTTTAGTTTTAATCACTGCATCCCTCTGTTCACAGAAATGACAAATAATCTCAAAAACATAATTCTAAATGTTTTTTTCCAAGTTATTTGCATTTCACAAGTAGCTAAAGAAAAATAAAACAATTTTAAAAACTACACACAATTACATTTTTGACAAATAGTTTGCTTACTAAAAGCTTTTTATTTTGTTCCTCAAATATGAATTTTAACAACTTTCTGTTCAGTCCATCAGTTTTTAGCTCATTTTACTGAGATACTTCAGCTTTATTGATGTTAGGATACAGACAATATAAAATAAAATTAAAAATAATTAAAGAAAATCAACTGCATTTACAATAATATTAAATGGTAAATGGTCTGTACTTGCACAGCACTTTTTCAAGTTCAGAGGATCCCAACTGCCCCAATTGCCCACCACATGTTGATTTAATACTTTGCAAAAACCATGAGCTAGAAAATAATTGGTACCTGTGTAACATCATTGTGAAAATATATTGTCTCCATTTTACTTACATAATTTCTTCAGTTTATTTTTGACGATGCAGTTATTTCAAAATACTGTACATACAATCTTTACATAGTTACTAAAACTAGGATTACACCGACTGGAGTTTTCTGACCAATCGCCGATCTTTAAAATGTCTGACCAATTTTTTTGTCTGAAATGTCACTAAATATAGCAGGAAAGTAGCTGCGTTGGTCACAGTGAGGTGACTATTGTTAATTGCAAACGTGCAGACATGACCTGGTGGGCCGGTCTGTCAGTTAAATCTCTCTCACTTCAGAGGACAGAGGTTCAAGTTTTGGACCTTTGCAAACTGAACCCAATTTGCAAAAATATTCATCAAATTCATCCAGTTATTTTATCTAATTTTTTTACATGTAGTTCAATTTTATCTTGGTTATAGCACCTAATTTTCAAGTATGCTTTACTATTCCCAGTAATGTTTCTTTTGAATGCAATTATCAACAATTTGCATGAATAGTGAAGCTAATTGTCTCCGAGTATTAAGACAAAAAGGCTTTGTGTGATGCGCACAAAACCAAAGGTCACTTTACAGAGAGATAGTCATGTACCATAAAACTGAAAAACATTTTATCAGCTCCTATTTACAAGAACAAATTTGCAGTCTCATAGCATCGCAGTTGAGAAGTTAGCACTTCCTTCTCATGTACATTTATCAGCTAATAAAACGTAAAAGGGGAACAATCATCTGCTCATCACCAGCCAAACAAAACCAAAATCTGACGTTGACTCAACCACTGACTCACTCATGTGGACTTTGTTCCTTACAAATTTCTTCTATAAAAGGGAGAACAGTTGGAGCAGCAAGACATACCTGAGAAAGCTACCTGAGAAAAGGTACCAATGACACTTTCATCTGACCCTTCAACTGTACCAACCTTTGTGGTTGACTTCCAAAACCTCTAATGTAATCTTTTTATGATTTCTTCTTTTAAACAGCGCTATATTCCAGAATATTCTGAAGAAAACGCTTCATCATGGCACGACTGACCATCCTGGCTGGTAGGTGAATTGTTATGTATTTTAATATGTTCCAAGAGTTGTTAAGAAAAAATATTAATTAAACTCTTTTTCAGGATTGGCACTTCTGATGTGTCTTCTGACTGGTAAGATTTTTTTATTTTACATACTATCCTCTCATTGGATATCTCCGCTCTTGTCTGGATTCAGGTGGAACATCGATCAGTGTCACTATTTCCTCTTTTATAAAGCATTGATTCGCTTGCCTTAAAAATTGCATGCTTTTTATGTTTCTAGTGACTACTTCAAGCGATACCTCAAACCAGCCTGGCGTTCGTGCAACCACAGCATCTCCTGGCATGAAAACTCTCAAACGAACCAGAACTCCTGTTTCTGGGCGTAATTTCTGTGTAGGCAAGCCTGATGGTAATTACGTCAATGAATATGATAGACACACCTTCTATCAGTGTGTCGCCGGAATCACGTACATACAGAGATGTCCTGATAATTTGGTTTACAATGACAGATGCGACTGTTGCGTATATAATAGATGATTCAGTCAAGCTTTTGCGGATTTAAATGCTGGATGGACAGCATCAATATAATGTCCTCTCTCGCTCTACAACTGTGTTCTTGCTGAAAAAGTTTAACACCTTTATTTAAAAACTCAAAAGGAGATTTGTTTTTTCATATCTGCCAAGATGTTTCAAGTGTACTGAAGTAATTTGTAATGTGTGGAGACATGTATACCTTTTAATAAATTTTCCTGTTTTTGCTTCCTCAAATTTCATTGCCGTCTTTCTTGTTGCAGTGCAGTATGGCATCATTATTTGACATGTATGCTGAATATAATGAGTTTTTGGTGTATATCACATTATTATTTGGAAAGTCAGTTGTTGACAAATCCTGGAATATTGTTTTTTATCCAGTTAATAATGTCTGTATAATAATTAAAGTAAGTAAGTATATTTTATTTATGTAGCACCTTTCTCAGACAGCAGTCACAAAGTACGTCAGAGTAAAAATAGTAAAACAAAATAAAAATGGTCAAATTAATTTAAAAAAAACTAGGACAAACACATTTCTGTCAACATGTAGATGGTTTTTGCGGTAACATTTGAAGGGGTTTGCATAAGACTGACATGACATTGTCATAAATATGACATAACACCTGCAATGAACATGAAGGAGTCATTATGAATGTCTGTTGTCATGAAGTGTCATTTGGTAAATAATGACATCTTTAATGCAAAGTTGCACTGAAAGTCCATTAAAAGTGTCAACTTTGCATTAAAAGTTGCAAAGATCAGGTACATTGTCTCTTGATCAGCCACATCTTTATTCAAAGTGGCTTATTGAGCAACAGGTTCCAATCAACAGGAAGAATGTGGAAGAATCTTTTCTTGTAAGAAGAACATTTGCCTTAATTTTAACTATTTAAGATGAAGGTTGCTTCCCTTGGTTAATCCTAAATTTAAGTAATTAATGTACATCTCATAAATATTAAGGCCAGTTGGATTCATTAATATTCTAAGGCAGTTTTCTGATAATTGGAGATCTACACATCATATTTTTTTTACACTGAAGCAAATGTGTAATTTTAAACTATTTATTTATTAACTAGGAGGCAATTTCCCTGAAATGTGATTCCTTGACGACTGAACAGATTGTAAAGATAACAGGAAGCAACATCATATCTATAGATATACAGGTATATCTATGTGGTGCCATTGTATTAGATAATGTCACCATTATACTGGATGTCCATCCATTCATCCACCGTCTTTACCGGCTTGTCTGTGCAGCATTGCAGGGAGGCTGGTGCTATTCTCTAGTGGGCATCAGTGGGCAATAGTCAGGGCACTCCCTGAACAGGTCACCAGTTTATCACAGGGCAACACAGAGACACACACTTAGACTTCTTAATGCCTTAACATAAATTTTATTTATAGAAGTGAGGGCCTATAAAAGGCATTCCCCCCTTGGTTGTTTCACCCTTTTTGTTCTTTTTATAATTCATTCATGATCATACTAAACTAAGCTAGGCTAAATCCTTTAATATCAAAATGAAAACTGATTTCTATTAAACAACAATTAAATAAGAATGTGAAACAGAAAATAGGAGACTGCATAAATATTCACTCCCTTTAAGTTGACTGACCTAATTCAACTTGGGTCCTATCAGTTGGTGATAGTAGTCTTACGGTAAGTGGAAGCGAGATCACCTGAGTGCAGTGAGTGTGTCTCAAGTGATTGTATAATAAAGACACCTGTGTCCTGAAGGTTCATTCCCTGGTTAATCAGTATTCCTGGCTACCTTTAAAACATGAAGACTAAAGAACACTCAAAGCAAAGCAGAGAAAAGGTTATTGAAAAGTATTAGTCAGGGGATGGACACAAAAAAAATCTCTAAGTCACCAAATGGAAGAAATTTGGCACAAACTTCAGCAACTAAGATGGGAGAGATTACATACAACTGTTACACAGTCAAAACTTTGACTATCAAACTGCACTGCCATTCCAACACCAATGAATATTGTTCCTTAGAGTTCGTGAATAGAGGTGTGCGACTCAGGAAGTTTTTGAATGTCACAATTTTGAAAAAGATTAAATCTTTTCTTGCACAACATTATGATGATCTAAGTTTGTTTGCTACTACTTAAAAATCCAGTCAATCTGGGCAAGAAAGGAAAAAGACACAACCCAATTCTGAATCTATCATGTATTAACTTGTGAAACTGGATCCTGAACCTTGACAACTCTTCTTTGTAACATCATCTTAGCGTTATTGGGTCAAGGACATCTTATCAACACACATTCATATATCTATGCAGCTGTCACTCTGTACTACTTTTAGTTTTAATCACTGCATCCCTCTGTTCACAGAAATGACAAATAATCTCAAAAACATAATTCTAAATGTTTTTTTCCAAGTTATTTGCATTTCACAAGTAGCTAAAGAAAAATAAAACAATTTTAAAAACTACACACAATTACATTTTTGACAAGTAGTTTGCTTACTAAAAGCTTTTTATTTTGTTCCTCAAATATGAATTTTAACAACTTTCTGTTCAGTCCATCAGTTTTTAGCTCATTTTACTGAGATACTTCAGCTTTATTGATGTTAGGATACAGACAATATAAAATAAAATTAAAAATAATTAAAGAAAATCAACTGCATTTACAATAATATTAAATGGTAAATGGTCTGTACTTGCACAGCACTTTTTCAAGTTCAGAGGATCCCAACTGCCCCAATTGCCCACCACATGTTGATTTAATACTTTGCAAAAACCATGAGCTAGAAAATAATTGGTACCTGTGTAACATCATTGTGAAAATATATTGTCTCCATTTTACTTACATAATTTCTTCAGTTTATTTTTGACGATGCAGTTATTTCAAAATACTGTACATACAATCTTTACATAGTTACTAAAACTAGGATTACACCGACTGGAGTTTTCTGACCAATCGCCGATCTTTAAAATGTCTGACCAATTTTTTTGTCTGAAATGTCACTAAATATAGCAGGAAAGTAGCTGCGTTGGTCACAGTGAGGTGACTATTGTTAATTGCAAACGTGCAGACATGACCTGGTGGGCCGGTCTGTCAGTTAAATCTCTCTCACTTCAGAGGACAGAGGTTCAAGTTTTGGACCTTTGCAAACTGAACCCAATTTGCAAAAATATTCATCAAATTCATCCAGTTATTTTATCTAATTTTTTTACATGTAGTTCAATTTTATCTTGGTTATAGCACCTAATTTTCAAGTATGCTTTACTATTCCCAGTAATGTTTCTTTTGAATGCAATTATCAACAATTTGCATGAATAGTGAAGCTAATTGTCTCCGAGTATTAAGACAAAAAGGCTTTGTGTGATGCGCACAAAACCAAAGGTCACTTTACAGAGAGATAGTCATGTACCATAAAACTGAAAAACATTTTATCAGCTCCTATTTACAAGAACAAATTTGCAGTCTCATAGCATCGCAGTTGAGAAGTTAGCACTTCCTTCTCATGTACATTTATCAGCTAATAAAACGTAAAAGGGGAACAATCATCTGCTCATCACCAGCCAAACAAAACCAAAATCTGACGTTGACTCAACCACTGACTCACTCATGTGGACTTTGTTCCTTACAAATTTCTTCTATAAAAGGGAGAACAGTTGGAGCAGCAAGACATACCTGAGAAAGCTACCTGAGAAAAGGTACCAATGACACTTTCATCTGACCCTTCAACTGTACCAACCTTTGTGGTTGACTTCCAAAACCTCTAATGTAATCTTTTTATGATTTCTTCTTTTAAACAGCGCTATATTCCAGAATATTCTGAAGAAAACGCTTCATCATGGCACGACTGACCATCCTGGCTGGTAGGTGAATTGTTATGTATTTTAATATGTTCCAAGAGTTGTTAAGAAAAAATATTAATTAAACTCTTTTTCAGGATTGGCACTTCTGATGTGTCTTCTGACTGGTAAGATTTTTTTATTTTACATACTATCCTCTCATTGGATATCTCCGCTCTTGTCTGGATTCAGGTGGAACATCGATCAGTGTCACTATTTCCTCTTCTATAAAGCATTGATTCGCTTGCCTTAAAAACCGCATGCTTTTTATGTTTCTAGTGACTACTTCCAGCGATACCCCAAACCAGCCTGGCGTTCGTGCAACCACAGCATCTCCTGGCATGAAAACTCCCAAACCAACCAGATCTCCTGTTTTTGGGCGTAATTTCTGTGTAGGCAAGCGTGATGGTAATTACGTCAATGAATATGATAGACACACCTTCTATCAGTGTGTCGCCGGAATCACGTACATACAGAGATGTCCTGCTAATTTGATTTACAATGACAGATGCGACTGTTGCGTATATAATAGATGATTCAGTCAAGCTTTTGCGGATTTAAATGCTGGATGGACAGCATCAATGTAATGTCCTCTCTCGCTCTACAACTGTGTTCTTGCTGAAAAAGTTTAACACCTTTATTTAAAAACTCAAAAGGAGATTTGTTTTTTCATATCTGCCAAGATGTTTCAAGTGTACTGAAGTAATTTGTAATGTGTGGAGACATGTATACCTTTTAATAAATTTTCCTGTTTTTGCTTCCTCAAATTTCATTGCAGTCTTTCTTGTTGCAGTGCAGTATGGCATCATTATTTGACATGTATGCTGAATATAATGAGTTTTTGGTGTATATCACATTATTATTTGGAAAGTCAGTTGTTGACAAATCCTGGAATATTGTTTTTTATCCAGTTAATAATGTCTGTATAATAATTAAAGTAAGTAAGTATATTTTATTTATATAGCACCTTTCTCAGACAGCAGTCACAAAGTATGTCAGAGTAAAAATAGTAAAACAAAATAAAAATGGTCAAATTAATTTAAAAAAAACTAGGACAAAGACATTTCTGTCAACATGTATATGGTTTTTGCGGTAACACTTTCTTTGAAGGGGTGTGTATAAGACTGACATGACATTGTCATAAATATGACATAACACCTGTCATGAACATGAAGGAGTCATTATGAATGTCTGTTGTCATGAAGTGTCATTTGGTAAATAATGACATCTTTAATGCAAAGTTGCACTGAAAGTCCATTAAAAGTGTCAACTTTGCATTAAAAGTTGCAAAGATCAGGTACATTGTCTCTTGATCAGCCACATCTTTATTCAAAGTGGCTTATTGAGCAACAGGTTCCAATCAACAGGAAGAATGTGGAAGAATCTTTTCTTGTAAGAAGAACATTTGCCTTAATTTTAACTATTTAAGATGAAGGTTGCTTCCCTTGGTTAATCCTAAATTTAAGTAATTAATGTACATCTCATAAATATTAAGGCCAGTTGGATTCATTAATATTCCAAGGCAGTTTTCTGATAATTGGAGATCTACACATCATAATTTTTTTACACTGAAGGAAATGTCCTTACATTTCATTAAAAAAAATAAAGTTCCCAGAATTTTAAACTATTTATTTATTAACTACAAGGCAATTTCCCAGAAATGTGATTCCTTGACGACTGAACAGATTGTAAAGATAACAGGAAGCAACATCATATCTATAGATATACAGGTATATCTATGTGGTGCCATTGTATTAGATAATGTCACCATTATACTGGATGTCCATCCATTCATCCACCGTCTTTACCGGCTTGTCTGTGCAGCATTGCAGGGAGGCTGGAGCTATTCTCTAGTGGGCATCAGTGGGCAATAGTCAGGGCACTCCCTGAACAGGTCACCAGTTTATCACAGGGCAACACAGAGACACACACTTAGACTTCTTAATGCCTTAACATAAACTTTATTTATAGAAGTGAGGGCCTATAAAAGGCATTCCCCCCTTGGTTGTTTCACCCTTTTTGTTCGTTTTATCAATCATTCATGATCATACTAAACTAAGCTAGTCTAAATCCTTTAATATCAAAATGAAAACTGATTTCTATTAAACAATAATTAAATAAGAATGTGAAACAGAAAATAGGAGACTGCATAAATATTTACTCCCTTTAAGTTGGCTGACCTAATTCAACTTGGGTCCTATCAGTTGGTGATAGTAGTCTTACGGTAAGTGGAAGAGAGATCACCTGAGTGCAGTGAGTGTGTCTCAAGTGATTGTATAATAAAGACACCTGTGTCCTGAAGGTTCATTCTCTGGTTAATCAGTATTCCTGGCTACCATTAAAACATGAAGACTAAAGAACACTCCAAGCAAAGCAGAGAAAAGGTTATTGAAAAGTATTAGTCAGGGGATGGACACAAAAAAAATCTCTAAGTCACCAAATGGAGGAAATGTGGCATAAACCTCAGCAACTAAGATGGGTGAGATTACATACAACTGTTACACAGTCAAAACTTAGACTATCAAACTGCACTGCCATTCCAGCACCAATGAATATTGTTCCTTAGAGTTCGTGAATAGAGGTGTGCGACTCAGGAAGTTTTTGAATGTCACAATTTTGAAAAAGATTAAATCTTTTCTTGCACAACATTATGATGATCTACGTTTATTTGCTACTACTTAAAAATCCAGTCAATCTGGGCAAAAAATGAAAATGACACACCCCAATTCTGAATCTATCATGTATTAACTTGTGAAACTGGATAATAAACCTTGACAACTCTTTTTTGTAACATCATCTTAGCGTTATTGAGTCAAGGACATCTTATCAACACACATTCATATATCTATGCAGCTGTCACTCTGAACTACTTTTAGTTTTAATTACTGCATCCCTCTGGTCACAGAAATTACAAATAATCTCAAAAACATAATTCTAAATGTTTATTTCCAAGTAATTTGCATTTCACAAGTAGGTAAAGAAAAATAAAACAATTTTAAAAACTACACACAGTTATATTTTTGACAAGTAGTTTGTTTACTAAAAGCTTTTTATTTTGTTCCTCAAATATGAATTTTAACAACTTTCTGTTCAGTCCATCAGTTTTTAGCTCACTTTACTGAGATACTTCAGCTTTACGGATGTCAGGATACAGACAATATAAAATAAAATTAAAAATAATTAAAGAAAATCAACTGCATTTACAATAATATTAAATGGTGAATGGTCTGTACTTGCACAGCACTTTTTCAAGTTCAGAGGATCCCAACTGCCCACCACATGGTGATTTAATACTTTGCAAAAACCATGACCTAGAAAATAGTTGGTAACTCTGTAACATCATTGTGAAAATATATTGTCTCCATTTTACTAACATGATTTCTTCAGTTTATTTTTGAGGATGCAGTTATTTAAAAGTACTGTACGTACAATCTTTACATAGTTACTAAAACTAGGATTGCACCGACTGGAGTTTTCTAACCAATCGCCGATCTTTAAAATGTCTGACCAATTTTTTTTGTCTGAAATGTCACTAAATATAGCAGGAAAGTAGCTGCGTTGGTAACAGTGAGGTGACTACTGGATGTCCATCCATTCATCCACCGTCTTTACCGGCTTGTCTGTGCAGCATTGCAGGGAGGCTGGTGCTATTCTCTAGTGGGCATCAGTGGGCAATAGTCAGGGCACTCCCTGAACAGGTCACCAGTTTATCACAGGGCAACACAGAGACACACACTTAGACTTCTTAGTGCCTTAACATAAACTTTATTAATAGAAATGAGGGCCTATAAAAGGCATTCCCCCCTTGGTTGTTTCACCCATTTTGTTCGTTTTATAAATCATTCATGATCATACTAAACTAAGCTAGGCTAAATCCTTTAATATCAAAATGAAAACTGATTTCTATTAAACAATAATTAAATAAGAATGTGAAACAGAAAATAGGAGACTGCATAAATATTCACTACCTTTAAGTTGACTGACCTAATTCAACTTGGGTCCTATCAGTTGGTGATAGTAGTCTTACGGTAAGTGGAAGAGAGATCACCTGAGTGCAGTGAGTGTGTCTCAAGTGATTGTATAATAAAGACACCTGTGTCCTGAAGGTTCATTCCCTGGTTAATCAGTTTTCCTGGCTACCATTAAAACATGAAGACTAAAGAACACTCAAAGCAAAGCAGAGAAAAGGTTATTGAAAAGTATTAGTCAGGGGATGGACACAAAAAAAATCTCTAAGTCACCAAATGGAAGAAATTTGGCACAAACCTCAGCAACTAAGATGGGTGAGATTACATACAACTGTTACACAGTCAAAACTTAGACTATCAAACTGCACTGCCATTCCAACACCAATGAATATTGTTCCTTAGAGTTCATGAAAAGAGGTGTGCGACTCAGGAAGTTTTTGAATGTCACAATTTTGAAAAAGATTACAATAAAACACGACAAGCTCCTCATATTTCTAAGTCTAATCAGGGATTGGTTCTTCAATTAGTCTTTGACTTGAAGGCCTGTAGAAGGGAAAACTTTCTTTTAAACTTAACATAGTTTTATGTCTTTTTGATGCTCAAATAAATTTAGACATCAAAATATGCAAGCCCTACTTCTTTAAACTTCTGTTCTTTCACTGTTACGATGGAATCAGTAACATTGGTTAAATGAGATGATGTCATATTATATTGAAAACCTGCATGCCTCAATGCTCTGTAGCGTTGCTGCTGTTACAAATTAATTTCCCCACTGAGGCACAATAAAGGATAAAGCTATTTATGTCGCATTTCTGATAGTTACATGAGCCAAACACTGCAGCAATCCTTGTTGCCAATCATTGTCTTTGGCATTTATTAATAGTTATTCATTACACAACACAACATTATGATGATCTAAGTTTGTTTGCTACTACTTAAAAATCCAGTCAATCTGGGCAAGAAAGGAAAAAGACACACCCCAATTCTGAATCTATCATGTATTAACTTGTGAAACTGGATAATAAACCTTGACAACTCTTCTTTGTGACATCATCTTAGCGTTATTGGGTCAAGGACATCTTATCAACACACATTCATATATCTATGCAGCTGTCACTCTGAACTACTTTCAGTTTTAATCACTGCATCCCTCTGGTCACAGAAATGACAAATAATCTCAAAAACATAATTCTAAATGTTCTTTTTCCAAGTTATTTGCATTTCACAAGTAGGTAAAGAAAAATAAAACAATTTTAAAAACTACACACAGTTATATTTTTGACAAGTAGTTTGTTTACTAAAAGCTTTTTATTTTGTTCCTCAAATATGAATTTTAACAACTTTCTGTTCAGTCCATCAGTTTTTAGCTCATTTTACTGAGATACTTCAGCTTTACTGATGTTAGGATACAGACAATATAAAATAAAATTAAAAATAATTAAAGAAAATCAACTGCATTTACAATAATATTAAATGGTAAATGGTCTGTACTTGCACAGCACTTTTTCAAGTTCAGAGGACCCCAACTGCCCACCACATGGTGATTTAATACTTTGTAAAAACCACGAGCTAGAAAATAGTTGGTAACTCTGTAACATCATTGTGAAAATATATTGTCTCCATTTTACTAACATGATTTCTTCAGTTTATGTTTGAGGATGCAGTTATTTAAAAGTACTGTACATATAATCTTTACATAGTTACTAAAACTAGGATTACACCGACTGGAGTTTTCTGACCAATCGCCGATCTTTAAAATGTCTGACCAATTCTTTTGTCTGAAATGTCACTAAATATAGCAGGAAAGTAGCTGCGTTGGTAACAGTGAGGTGACTATTGTTAATTGCAAACGTGCAGACATGACCTGGTGGGCCGGTCTGTCAGTCAAATCTGTCTCACTTCAGAGGACAGAGGTTCAAGTTTTGGACCTTTGCAAACTGAACCCAATTTGTAAACAGAAATATTGATCAAATTCATCCAGTTATTTAATCTCATTTAATTACATGTAGTTCAATTTAATCTTGGTTATAACACCTAATTTTCAAGTATGCTTTATTATTCCCAGTAATGTTTCTTTTGAATGCAATTATCAACAATTTGCATGAATAGTGAAGCTAATTGTCTCCGAGTATTAAGACAAAAAGGCTTTGTGTGATGCGCACAAAACCAAAGGTCACTTTACAGAGTGATAGTCATGTACCATAAAACTGGAAGACATTTTATCAGCTCCTATTTACAAGAACAAATTTGCAGTCTCATAAAATCGCAGTTGAGAAGTTATCTCTTCCTTCTCATGTACATTTATCAGCTAATAAAACGTAAAAGGGGAACAATCATCTGCTCATCACCAGCCAAACAAAACCAAAATCTGACGTTGACTCAACCACTGACTCACTCATGTGGACTTTGTTCCTTACAAATTTCTTCTATAAAAGGGAGAACAGTTGGAGCAGCCAGACATACCTGAGAAAGCTACCTGAGAAAAGGTACCAATGACACTTTCATCTGACCCTTCAACTGTACAAACCTTTGTGGTTGACTTCCAAAACCTCTAATGTAATCGTTTCATGATTTCTTGTTTTAAACAGCGCTATATTCCAGAATATTCTGAAGAAAACGCTTCATCATGGCACGACTGACCATCCTGGCTGGTAGGTGAATTGTTATGTATTTTAATATGTTCCAAGAGTTGTTAAGAAAAAATATTAATTAAACTCTTTTTCAGGATTGGCACTTCTGATGTGTCTTCTGACTGGTAAGATTTTTTTATTTTACATACTATCCTCTCATTGGATATCTCCGCTCTTGTCTGGATTCAGGTGGAACATCGATCAGTGTCACTATTTCCTCTTCTATAAAGCATTGATTCGCCTGCCTTAAAAACCGCATGCTTTTTATGTTTCTAGTGACTACTTCCAGCGATACCCCAAACCAGCCTGGCGTTCGTGCAACCACAGCATCTCCTGGCATGAAAACTCCCAAACAAACCAGATCTCCTGTTTTTGGGCGTAATTTCTGTGTAGGCAAGCGTGATGGTAATTACGTCAATGAATATGATAGACACACCTTCTATCAGTGTGTCGCCGGAATCACGTACATACAGAGATGTCCTGCTAATTTGATTTACAATTACGGATGCGACTGTTGCGTATATAATAGATGATTCAGTCAAGCTTTTGCGGATTTAAATGCTGGATGGACAGCATCAATGTAATGTCCTCTCTCGCTCTACAACTGTGTTCTTGCTGAAAAAGTTTAACACCTTTATTTAAAAACTCAAAAGGAGATTTGTTTTTTCATATCTGCCAAGATGTTTCAAGTGTACTGAAGTAATTTGTAATGTGTGGAGACATGTATACCTTTTAATAAATTTTCCTGTTTTTGCTTCCTCAAATTTCAATGCAGTCTTTCTTGTTGCAGTGCAGTATGGCATCATTATTTGACATGTATGCTGAATATAATGAGTTTTTGGTGTATATCACATTATTATTTGGAAAGTCAGTTGTTGACAAATCCTGGAATATTGTTTTTTATCCAGTTAATAATGTCTGTATAATAATTAAAGTAAGTAAGTATATTTTATTTATATAGCATCTTTCTCAGACAGCAGTCACAAAGTACGTCAGAGTAAAAATAGTAAAACAAAATAAAAATGGTCAAAATAATTTTAAAAAAACTAGGACAAACACATTTCTGTCAACATGTATATGGTTCTTGTGGTAACACTTTATTTGAAGGGGTGTGTATAAGACTGACATGACATTGTCATAAATATGACATAACACCTGCAATGAACATGAAGGAGTCATTATGAATGTCTGTTGTCATGAAGTGTCATTTGGTAAATAATGACATCTTTAATGCAAAGTTGCACTGAAAGTCCATTAAAAGTGTCAACTTTGCATTAAAAGTTGCAAAGATCAGGTACATTGTCTCTTGATCAGCCACATCTTTATTCAAAGTGGCTTATTGAGCAACAGGTTCCAATCAACAGGAAGAATGTGGAAGAATCTTTTCTTGTAAGAAGAACATTTGCCTTAATTTTAACTATTTAAGATGAAGGTTGCTTCCCTTGGTTAATCCTAAATTTAAGTAATTAATGTACATCTCATAAATATTAAGGCCAGTTGGATTCATTAATATTCCAAGGCAGTTTTCTGATAATTGGAGATCTACACATCATAATTTTTTTACACTGAAGGAAATGTGTAATTTTAAACCATTTATTTATTAACTAGGAGGCAATTTCCCTGAAATGTGATTCGTTGACGACTGAACAGATTGTAAAGATAACAGGAAGCAACATCATATCTATAGATATACAGGTATATCTATGTGGTGCCATTGTATTAGATAATGTCACCATTATACTGGATGTCCATCCATTCATCCACCGTCTTTACCGGCTTGTCTGTGCAGCATTGCAGGGAGGCTGGTGCTATTCTCTAGTGGGCATCAGTGGGCAATAGTCAGGGCACTCCCTGAACAGGTCACCAGTTTATCACAGGGCAACACAGAGACACACACAGACTTCTTAATGCCTTAACATAAACTTTATTTATAGAAGTGAGGGCCTATAAAAGGCATTCCCCCCTTGGTTGTTTCACCCTTTTTGTTCTTTTTATAAATCATTCATGATCATACTAAACTAAGCTAAGCTAAATCCTTTAATATCAAAATGAAAACTGATTTCTATTAAACAATAATTAAATAAGAATGTGAAACAGAAAATAGGAGACTGCATAAATATTCACTCCCTTTAAGTTGACTGACCTAATTCAACTTGGGTCCTATCAGTTGGTGATAGAAGTCTTACGGTAAGTGGAAGAGAGATCACCTGAGTGCAGTGAGTGTGTCTCAAGTGATTGTATAATAAAGACACCTGTGTCCTGAAGGTTCATTCCCTGGTTAATCAGTATTCCTGGCTACCATTAAAACATGAAGACTAAAGAACACTCCAAGAAAAGCAGAGAAAAGGTTATTGAAAAGTATTAGTCAGGGGATGGACACAAAAAAAATCTCTAAGTCACCAAATGGAAGAAATTTGGCACAAACTTCAGCAACTAAGATGGGAGAGATTACATACAACTGTTACACAGTCAAAACTTTGACTATCAAACTGCACTGCCATTCCAACACCAATGAATATTGTTCCTTAGAGTTCGTGAATAGAGGTGTGCGACTCAGGAAGTTTTTGAATGTCACAATTTTGAAAAAGATTAAATCTTTTCTTGCACAACATTATGATGATCTAAGTTTGTTTGCTACTACTTAAAAATCCAGTCAATCTGGGCAAGAAAGGAAAAAGACACAACCCAATTCTGAATCTATCATGTATTAACTTGTGAAACTGGATCCTGAACCTTGACAACTCTTCTTTGTAACATCATCTTAGCGTTATTGGGTCAAGGACATCTTATCAACACACATTCATATATCTATGCAGCTGTCACTCTGTACTACTTTTAGTTTTAATCACTGCATCCCTCTGTTCACAGAAATGACAAATAATCTCAAAAACATAATTCTAAATGTTTTTTTCCAAGTTATTTGCATTTCACAAGTAGCTAAAGAAAAATAAAACAATTTTAAAAACTACACACAATTACATTTTTGACAAGTAGTTTGCTTACTAAAAGCTTTTTATTTTGTTCCTCAAATATGAATTTTAACAACTTTCTGTTCAGTCCATCAGTTTTTAGCTCATTTTACTGAGATACTTCAGCTTTATTGATGTTAGGATACAGACAATATAAAATAAAATTAAAAATAATTAAAGAAAATCAACTGCATTTACAATAATATTAAATGGTAAATGGTCTGTACTTGCACAGCACTTTTTCAAGTTCAGAGGATCCCAACTGCCCCAATTGCCCACCACATGTTGATTTAATACTTTGCAAAAACCATGAGCTAGAAAATAATTGGTACCTGTGTAACATCATTGTGAAAATATATTGTCTCCATTTTACTTACATAATTTCTTCAGTTTATTTTTGACGATGCAGTTATTTCAAAATACTGTACATACAATCTTTACATAGTTACTAAAACTAGGATTACACCGACTGGAGTTTTCTGACCAATCGCCGATCTTTAAAATGTCTGACCAATTTTTTTGTCTGAAATGTCACTAAATATAGCAGGAAAGTAGCTGCGTTGGTCACAGTGAGGTGACTATTGTTAATTGCAAACGTGCAGACATGACCTGGTGGGCCGGTCTGTCAGTTAAATCTCTCTCACTTCAGAGGACAGAGGTTCAAGTTTTGGACCTTTGCAAACTGAACCCAATTTGCAAAAATATTCATCAAATTCATCCAGTTATTTTATCTAATTTTTTTACATGTAGTTCAATTTTATCTTGGTTATAGCACCTAATTTTCAAGTATGCTTTATTATTCCCAGTAATGTTTCTTTTGAATGCAATTATCAACAATTTGCATGAATAGTGAAGCTAATTGTCTCCGAGTATTAAGACAAAAAGGCTTTGTGTGATGCGCACAAAACCAAAGGTCACTTTACAGAGAGATAGTCATGTACCATAAAACTGAAAAACATTTTATCAGCTCCTATTTACAAGAACAAATTTGCAGTCTCATAGCATCGCAGTTGAGAAGTTAGCACTTCCTTCTCATGTACATTTATCAGCTAATAAAACGTAAAAGGGGAACAATCATCTGCTCATCACCAGCCAAACAAAACCAAAATCTGACGTTGACTCAACCACTGACTCACTCATGTGGACTTTGTTCCTTACAAATTTCTTCTATAAAAGGGAGAACAGTTGGAGCAGCAAGACATACCTGAGAAAGCTACCTGAGAAAAGGTACCAATGACACTTTCATCTGACTCTTCAACTGTACCAACCTTTGTGGTTGACTTCCAAAACCTCTAATGTAATCTTTTTATGATTTCTTCTTTTAAACAGCGCTATATTCCAGAATATTCTGAAGAAAACGCTTCATCATGGCACGACTGACCATCCTGGCTGGTAGGTGAATTGTTATGTATTTTAATATGTTCCAAGAGTTGTTAAGAAAAAATATTAATTAAACTCTTTTTCAGGATTGGCACTTCTGATGTGTCTTCTGACTGGTAAGATTTTTTTATTTTACATACTATCCTCTCATTGGATATCTCCGCTCTCATCTGGTTTCAGGTGGAACATCGATCAGTGTCACTATTTCCTCTTTTATAAAGCATTGATTCGCTTGCCTTAAAAATTGCATGCTTTTTATGTTTCTAGTGACTACTTCCAGCGATACCTCAAACCAGCCTGGCGTTCGTGCAACCACAGCATCTCCTGGCATGAAAACTCTCAAACGAACCAGAACTCCTGTTTCTGGGCGTAATTTCTGTGTAGGCAAGCCTGATGGTAATTACGTCAATGAATATGATAGACACACCTACTATCAGTGTGTCGCCGGAATCACGTACATACAGAGATGTCCTGATAATTTGGTTTACAATGACAGATGCGACTGTTGCGTATATAATAGATGATTCAGTCAAGCTTTTGCGGATTTAAATGCTGGATGGACAGCATCAATATAATGTCCTCTCTCGCTCTACAACTGTGTTCTTGCTGAAAAAGTTTAACACCTTTATTTAAAAACTCAAAAGGAGATTTGTTTTTTCATATCTGCCAAGATGTTTCAAGTGTACTGAAGTAATTTGTAATGTGTGGAGACATGTATACCTTTTAATAAATTTTCCTGTTTTTGCTTCCTCAAATTTCATTGCCGTCTTTCTTGTTGCAGTGCAGTATGGCATCATTATTTGACATGTATGCTGAATATAATGAGTTTTTGGTGTATATCACATTATTATTTGGAAAGTCAGTTGTTGACAAATCCTGGAATATTGTTTTTTATCCAGTTAATAATGTCTGTATAATAATTAAAGTAAGTAAGTATATTTTATTTATGTAGCACCTTTCTCAGACAGCAGTCACAAAGTACGTCAGAGTAAAAATAGTAAAACAAAATAAAAATGGTCAAATTAATTTAAAAAAAACTAGGACAAACACATTTCTGTCAACATGTAGATGGTTTTTGCGGTAACATTTGAAGGGGTTTGCATAAGACTGACATGACATTGTCATAAATATGACATAACACCTGTAATGAACATGAAGGAGTCATTATGAATGTCTGTTGTCATGAAGTGTCATTTGGTAAATAATGACATCTTTAATGCAAAGTTGCACTGAAAGTCCATTAAAAGTGTCAACTTTGCATTAAAAGTTGCAAAGATCAGGTACATTGTCTCTTGATCAGCCACATCTTTATTCAAAGTGGCTTATTGAGCAACAGGTTCCAATCAACAGGAAGAATGTGGAAGAATCTTTTCTTGTAAGAAGAACATTTGCCTTAATTTTAACTATTTAAGATGAAGGTTGCTTCCCTTGGTTAATCCTAAATTTAAGTAATTAATGTACATCTCATAAATATTAAGGCCAGTTGGATTCATTAATATTCTAAGGCAGTTTTCTGATAATTGGAGATCTACACATCATATTTTTTTTACACTGAAGCAAATGTGTAATTTTAAACTATTTATTTATTAACTAGGAGGCAATTTCCCTGAAATGTGATTCCTTGACGACTGAACAGATTGTAAAGATAACAGGAAGCAACATCATATCTATAGATATACAGGTATATCTATGTGGTGCCATTGTATTAGATAATGTCACCATTATACTGGATGTCCATCCATTCATCCACCGTCTTTACCGGCTTGTCTGTGCAGCATTGCAGGGAGGCTGGTGCTATTCTCTAGTGGGCATCAGTGGGCAATAGTCAGGGCACTCCCTGAACAGGTCACCAGTTTATCACAGGGCAACACAGAGACACACACTTAGACTTCTTAATGCCTTAACATAAACTTTATTTATAGAAGTGAGGGCCTATAAAAGGCATTCCCCCCTTGGTTGTTTCACCCTTTTTGTTCTTTTTATAATTCATTCATGATCATACTAAACTAAGCTAGGCTAAATCCTTTAATATCAAAATGAAAACTGATTTCTATTAAACAACAATTAAATAAGAATGTGAAACAGAAAATAGGAGACTGCATAAATATTCACTCCCTTTAAGTTGACTGACCTAATTCAACTTGGGTCCTATCAGTTGGTGATAGTAGTCTTACGGTAAGTGGAAGAGAGATCACCTGAGTGCAGTGAGTGTGTCTCAAGTGATTGTATAATAAAGACACCTGTGTCCTGAAGGTTCATTCCCTGGTTAATCAGTATTCCTGGCTACCTTTAAAACATGAAGACTAAAGAACACTCAAAGCAAAGCAGAGAAAAGGTTATTGAAAAGTATTAGTCAGGGGATGGACACAAAAAAAATCTCTAAGTCACCAAATGGAAGAAATTTGGCACAAACTTCAGCAACTAAGATGGGTGAGATTACATACAACTGTTACACAGTCAAAACTTTGAGAGAGCACAACTGTTCAAGCCAACTAATATCAAAGGGTCCTCTAGAGTTCACCAAAAGACATGTAGGAACCTCCATGCTGAGGTGGAAGAAAAACAAACAATGTCAATCTCTGTTAGTACGAAGACTTATAGGGCTGTAAAAGTTTAGTTCATGTCATGAAGACAGTATTGTTAGTGTTGGTTTGAACTTTGACTGGTTTTAAAGTGCGACTTGATTTTCTTAGTCTGCGTGAAAGAAGTTTCAAGGACCCAGTTCTGGGAGGACTGTGCAATACTTTAACCTAATTAATATTCAATGTTCCTAGTACTGACAGACATTCATTTGGGTTGATAAACTGGTTATAAACATAGGAAGAATTTTCATTTATTTTTTTACATACTTATGCAAGTAGCTAAAAAAAATTAGCTCCCATTTTTCATTAAATACAAGTTTAGATATAGGTTTACATCCCACAACAACATATCCAAAGCTAAAACAAACCAGGTAATTACCTAAAAGATTGAACTTAATAAAAATGCTTGTTTCCAAGATGACACGCCAAAAAAAATTATTTTCATCAATGTTAGAACAGCTTTTGTTTTTTTATCCACTAGATCATGAAAATCTTCTTTTCATTATCTTCTCAAGGTTTCAGCTAGGCTGTAATTTAACTTTGTTAGAGCAACATCTACATAAAAATCTTAAGGCAGTGAGATTTTTATGATTACATCAGCCTTTGATGGGCCGGTGTAATCACACCAAGCACTCAATCTCAGTTAAAGTGCTGGTTTATTTAAGCAAAGGTTTCTGACAATGTTTGGGTTTCCCCCCCCCCCCCCCCCCCAATTATAGATTTGACTAAATACATACAGTATGTTTTAAATCACCTTTTTGGGACAGATCTAGATCACCATCTTTCTATATTTTGATTTTAAGGGCATAACATTATAACCATAACATAACCTTAATAACAAATAACAATAATAACCAAGCTCTACAAGCTTATAGATTTTAGCAGAAAACATTAACAGTGACACGTGTATGTACCATGTTCTACAAGGTTTTTTTAATCTGCAAATAGAGCATGGAGTTTGCCCAAATGTGCAGCAACTCCAGATAGAAATGTAGAAGTAGTGCTTTTGCTCCACCATGAGGTCAAAGGTCTTCCACAAAACATTGTTATCTAGATGTTGCAACAGTATAGTGTCCTAAACATGAAAAAAAAAACTTTCCCGAGTTATCTGTTATCAATATCTGTTTGCATAACTCTGTTGAACTTTCAAAGCACAAATTGCCATCAGAAAACTCGTTCCAACAGGTTTCATTCATTTTTAAGCAGCCTATAAACAACAATATAAATAAAACTAAAGACAATGATTGCTGTAACCGAACAGAGCAACTCCAACAACAAATTAATAACTTTTTCATTTTGGGAGGAACAGAAGAACATTGTAGTAAATTAAAAGAGAAAGAATTATGCAAACTACATTAAATATTTAACTGCAATTTATTTTATTAAACTTTGACAAATGTCAGTCATTACATGAAAAAACAAGCACATTAAAACAGATGTGTTGATAGCTTTGTCATCTCAGTGCATACCACAAAAATTACAAAGTAAATTATGACACTATTAACAGCAGCTCATGAAATAGTTCTTCCAGTGAACTAAAGAAGCATAATCTTTTTTTAGATTAAGGCAGCAATCTACCAAATAATCTCTATCTTATCCTCTTGACATTCTTGGTTCACGATTATTGCACAGCAACAAGGTCATCTGTATTCTTAACATTCACTATCAAACTGCACTGCCTTTCCAACACCAATGAATATTGTTCCTTAGAGTTCGTGAATAGAGGTGTGCGACTCAGGAAGTTTTTGAATGTCACAATTTTGAAAAAGATTAAAATAAAACACAATAAGTTCCTCATAGTTCTTTTTGGAAATCCTTTCATTTATACCATGAAACCTGAAAAATAAACACAATTTCAAAAACATGGTTGTTAATTACAGAATCTCGTTATTAGATTCATTCTGTATTCTTTCGTGTAGTTAAATTCAAAATGATGTGTAAAATGTTCTTTACAGTATTCACTGGATTATAATTTAAACTATCAACACACATTAATATAATGTTTTTAGGATAATCACAAGAGAAAATGTAACCGGGTTCCTTTTATTCTGAATGTTTTTTTAGGTCCTTACCTTTGAGCATCGCCTGGTTTGAACCAGACTGGAGCAAAGCGATAAATATCATTGGTAAGGTCTTTGAAATGTCGACTGTCTGTGTTCCCAACACAAATACCTGCACATTTAAAAAAAATGACCAAATGTTTTCTAGAAAAACACAAGTTTTACTCCTAAACTACATTTTATCTGTGTGTACCTGGAGCTACTGTAAGTGTGGGGAACATGTCCAACACTGTTTTCTTTATGATTTGAAACCCAAACGACCGTTCATCAGAAGAGCTAACGGGAAGTGGGTCAAAGCCATCAATAAGTTCTATTTTCACTCGCTGGTCACCCACAGTGTTGTGGATAAAGTCCAGGACCTGGACAAGACAGAACTCACCTCATTCAACTTAAAAGTTTACAGTTATTCCAAGAAAGAGGAATAAAGTTTCTGTTCTTACCTCTTGCAGTGTTTGTGCAGAGTGGATTCGCAGATTTACATAAGCTTCAGCAAGGGAAGGAATGATGTTTACCTAAAGAAATGTAGATTATACTGACTTTAGATTAAAAATAAAAATCTGAATTATTCATGGTTTAGAAACCAATTCTTATACCTTAACTCCTGCATTGAACATAGTCACTGCTGTGGTTGTTCTTACAAAAGCATTAGTGTCTGGCTTTCTTTCTAACACTCTGCAAAAAAGAAAGCACACCAAGTTTATTTCAGGTGAAGAACAATGTGATATGACTGAAACATGTGATGTGGTTACCTGCCAAGGAGCGGGGAGAAGAGCCATAAGTTTGACATTATGAACTTAAGAGGAAGCCCAAACTGGAGAAAAGCAGAAATTTTGTAAGAATATGAATGATATGTAGAATATCTTTTGTTTACATTATGACTCCTCTTACCTTGTGGGCCAGATGTTCAAAGGTTTCACGTTCAGGACCATGACCAAATAACCTAGGCATGGGATTTTCTTCAAGTCTGCAGAAATCATACAACAAAAATGTGCAAAATGCTCTACTCAATTAGAATTTGATGCAGTGGCACATCTAAAATAATCAAAGAATTTTTCACTGCAAAAGAAAAAAGCTGAAGAATTAAACCTCGCACCTTTTAATCGCTGCAGCTAAGATCCCAATGCTGGACTCCCTGGGAGGCATCGATGAGTGACCAGGCGCCATAGTCACACTGAGCTTCACATTGGCTGAGCCCTTTTCACTAACCCCAATTCTGTTAAAATGATACAATAATGGAGAGAAGTTTTTGGTCATCAACGTCTGTAATTTTGAATTCCTAAAGATACATTTGAACAATTCTTTTGTCAGGATGGGGAAAAAAAGCTCAAAATGCAAATAACTTGGGTGCATATGCTTCAATTTATTATGAATTTTCTGAGTGAACACAGTGATAGATCAATCAACTATTTTCTTACAAGAACTACTTTTTTTTTTTTTTTACCATAAACTCCTCTGAAACATTTTCCTTAAAAATGCTTCACCCATAAATATCACGCTCAAACTGAGTGTGGGAAATTCTCACAGAGCTGCAGGTCCATCAAGTCCACTGATGACTCCGTCAAGTATAGCCAGGCCTTCGTCAAGGACAAACAACAACTTCACGCCACGTTCCTTCATCACACGGACAATGTTCTTCGCTCCATGGAAACCCCTGATCTGAAAATGACAAACTTAAGAGCTCAGTGGAAGATTTCAAAAAGCAAAAAGGAGAAGCGCATTAGCGAGTAATGGGTAGTGAAAATACTTCTTCATCATGACCAAAACCGATGTAAAACCCCCTACGTGGAGCGTAGCCTCTAATCAGCAAGTATTCCAATGCTTGCAGTATTCCCTATAGGAAAAAATGGAAAATAATAAATTTAGCCTGGCCTGCAAATGTACATTAATGATGCAGCTTCAAAATATTCTCGCAGTATATCATTACATGTTCACCTACCATTACAGAACACTTATCATCTATGGTCCCTCTGCTATAGATGAAGTCGTCTATCTCTTCGGCAGAAAAGGGAGGGGCCTCCCAGCCATCTGACTCTTTGGCAGGTACTACATCAATGTGGGCCAGCAGCAGGTACGGTACCAAGTCAGGCTGAGATCCCTGCACCCGAAACAGGTGGCTGTAATTAGCCACCAGCTCATGATGAACCACGCTTGAAGAGAAAACTGTGGGGAAGGCTGGGAAAAGAAGAATCAGGACTTTCAACAGGGGAAGCTTTTAGAATCTGAGATATTATTGATGTAAATGCTTTGCTAGACACAATTTTAAAGGGTTTAATATTTAAATTCTTATTAAAGACTAAATTGATTACAGACGCTCACTAATTTTGTTTAAATAAAACTAAAATATTACACTTTTTTTATTGTGATCTCGGTCACAATAGAACTGCTCCAGCTCAAAAACTACAACATCTAGACAAGATTTAAAAAAAGTGGTGATGAAAAGTGATTAAATCAACCTTTGTTGGAGTTTCACAAATCAGAAAAATGTTTCACAAATCCCAAACATGGCTCTAAATATTCTGCTATTAGAGCAGAATAATCCAGTCCAGGTTTGAAGTGTCTGGATGTAGTTTTGGAACTGGAGCAGTTCTAGTATGATCCTGATGCAAAAAAGTGGTAAAATAAACCTTTATTGAAGTTTCACAAATCAGAAAAATGTTTCACAAATCACAAACATGGTTTTAAATATTCTGCTATTAGAGCAGAATAGTCCAGTCCAGGTTTGAAGAGTCTAGGTGTTGTAGTTTTTAAACTAGAGTCGATTAAAGATGCGGAAGGTAGAAAAGTTAGGTGGAATCGCCAGTTAGCCATTTCCCGAATCGGAAGCTAGAATTGGAAACCAACTTCAGCTTCGTCTCATTAATGATATTTTTGTTTTAGCAATGTGGTTTAATTAATAATAAATACCTTATAGGTAATATCTACTCTAAACATCATACTATATGATATCTGCCTTGAGTACAAGCATGTCCACTAACTTATATAAAAAGTTAATCAACATTGAGGTCTCTAAGCAAAGTGGGTTTAACTAATGAGGACATTAGCAAGCACTGGTAGTTAGCTCCTGTTAGCAGCTAACACAACATAAACAGGTTAGCAGGATTTAGGTGTAACAGATAAAATGTTAGTTAGCAACAATTTCCCAACGTGTAAGATGCATAAACGACTACACGTTTAAAAATATAGGTCAAATAAATAAGGACTTGGCACCTGGTTGTTTATAGGGAATCGGGGAACGGGAACCCCATATTATTATTATTATTATTATTATTATTATTATTATTGTACCTTTACGAAGGAAAGTGTCAAACTGACGCAGCGCTGTGGCGTTGGTCTCCGTCTCAGAGAATGACACGGTGGGGATTCTCAGTGCCTCTGTTTGAATGAAAAAGAAACACACTGACTGCTAAAGGATCTAGCAACATGCTCCCATATAGTTCTGCGGACTGGGTTAGTCTCCAAGCTAAAGCAGGACTTAAATTACCTTTGAAATTGCCTAGCAGCTCCTCTCTGTGAGGCTCGTCAATCACCAGCGAAATGTTTTTCGATTTTTCCCAGTGTGCGAGTTGTAATCCGACATTTACGTCCAGAGACAGAGTCCTGATAGTCGCTGCAGTGAATAACACTAACGCTGCAATTAGCAAGCTGCTAACAATGACCTTTAAAAATGTCCATATTTTGTTCTTTGTTTCCATCATTGCCATGCGTCTGTTGTGACAGGCAGCAAAAGTTGCAAAACTGGAATCCAAAAAGAAAAACAATGCAGACCAGTGTTTGTAGAAGTGCCATCTGCTGGCCAAAGATTGAACTCGGTAAGCTACATTTTCAATCACATTTTGACTGATATGGAATAAGGCAAGCAAATGATGTTATAAAACAGCATAAAACAGTCTGGAAGCAACTGATGGATGTCCAAAAAGATTTGTAATTTGTTGGAGGGAATGAGAAGCTGCTTCTATGATGACTTAAAATATTAAATATTGAGATTAAACAACTTTGAGAATTTACATTTTTATCAGGGAAATGAAACCAAAGTCATTGAGAAAGTAAAATACATGTATGCACAGGGATACAAATTCAATGCACATTCAAGTTTTCATTTGGGGAAAAAAATCTTGTCATTCTAAATGGCTATTGCTTTCATAATGAACAATTAGATGTTACATAATCAAAAACCATACTGTGAAACTGTACTTTGAGGAAAGCTGTGATACAAGACTTGCACTGTTGACTTTAACCTTTTTAGATCTGTACTTCAGAGTACTAAAATCATAAGAAACTCAGACAAGTATTTATGTCATACAAGAGTGAATAAGGGAATTAACCAAACTTTCTTTTTAAGTGCATTTTTTCTCCTCATCTACTTAGGTTTTAGTGTTGAGATTCTTTTAGTTCATTTCATTGAACTTAACTTTCAGACTATAAAAATCCAAGTAGGTAAATTCCATATATTCAATAAGCATAACAAAAAAGTATGAAGCAAAAAAAGTCTGACACAAATTCAAGGAACAAAGAATCACATAAAGGAATTTAGTGAAATGCATACTTTAATTTTCAAACAGGTATAAATCTTCCTTCTAACAGGTGCTTGTATTTATAAATAAGTATTACAGAAATTAGATGAGGTATACACCGATTGTGAACAAAAGATGGGTGGCAGGAAAAGTTTGGCTTGCACAGGTTTCCATTTCCTGTTGGTCCACTTTGTTGCCCTCGTAGCCTCTTCAACTATACATTTACAGAATGAGAAATTCTTCAGAAATGTATGCAAAGGATGTCTGAAGAAAGTACCATGCAGAGCTGAATTTTTAAAATATTTAATGCTTTGGGTTTTCAAGATTAAAAACAATTTTCCCCTCCAAGCCAATTTGTTAAATATATGAAGCAAAATATATTTTATTGAACAATCAAGTATAAAATCATACAAGTGATACAATACAGATTAAAGAATCTAAATTAGCAATACACAATACAATTTTAAGTCAGGAATAAATCTTTCCTTCCCCTAAATAAGTGTTCGGTCAATGGCCAACATAGTGATAAGAACATTTTAATGTTAAAGTCAAGCAAAATATTCAGAAGTGTTAAACTGGACTGGCAGATTCTTAACTAATAACAATGGTCAAGTCTTGGCCATTAAATCAGCAAGCTCACACCTTTACGTCAACATAGATTGGTAAAAAAAAAAAAATGTTAAAGCTCTCCACATGCTGCATCCTGTGTCTCATCTAGCACTGGGATTCCCTCTTCACCATCTGGTCTCTGGTTTTGACGTTCCAGCAAGGATACCACACTGTTGGTGTTCTCAACATTAACAAATATCAAGAAAAGGATGCACATCACAGCGAAGAAGACCAAAACCTGGACGTAGACGGGTGCAAGACGTCTCGCCACCTCTTGTCTCTCTAAGGTTGTGGGGCTGACTGGAGTGTCTGGGTATGCATACTGGATGGGCCGCTGAGCTGCACCCTTGATGGGTCTCCGAGGAGTGGCACTGAAGTATAACCGCAAGTTAATTAGTAAACTATTAACTTGCCAACACAAAAAAACTCATTGTCTTGCTCTGCACAAACAGTTAACACATTGAGTGTTCACTCAAATGTCATGAATAGCTGTGAAGACTGATTTTAAGGTTATGATGTTCATTTTTGATGTTGTGACACTTACTAAATCCCTGTAGGTGATGTCTTTGTGTCTGGAAGAAGGTCCTTTAAAATATCTTTCACTGGATCCTGAGAACAGTGGAAATGAAAGCAAAAACTACCATCAGTTTAGATCAAAACTAGACAAATTCTTTCTGTGCAGCAAAGTAGCCAATCCACCAGAAGTGAAGGAAAGAGAAGCACAGTGGGGTGAGTAAAGAGAAGGAAATCACAGTAATAATGGTCACTGTGTGATCCTTGATTCACCTAAATAAGTGAGGGACGGGAAAATGACTGCTTGGACAGAAACCTTAAATGGCAGTAGTGGTACTCAGGTCCTCAATTTTAATACTTTTTGGAGTAAAAATTCTACAATAATAAAGCATTTAGACCAATGCCGTTTTCCTTAAGTGCAAAGTTTCACTTAGAGATGTAAAGTCCCTTTCAGGATACCAATTGACTTTTTTTTTTAACATATAAAATCCAAGTACAGTATTGGTTTTAGTTGCATCTCTACTTCAACACACCCAAATCAAATAAGTTACTAACAAGACTGTAGATTTTGAATTAGCATGTTAGGGAGCCAATTCAGGCATTTGATTCCAGGGACACACCTAATGGTTTCAGGCCTTCAAGAACTGGAGTTTGAGAACTTTGTGTTAGAGGGTCTAAAACTCTTGAGAATGAGGCATAAGGTCACCTTCAAATAGGACAACGACCCTAAGAAAATTCAGTCTCTTGTTGTACAAGGCCGGTAGAAAAAGGTGCTTCTACCAAAGTCTTCCTATGGAGGGAGGCTGAATAGAAATTATGCCACACTTTGAGTCTATTTGCAAGTACATTTTGAATAAAATCCATTTTCTTCTCCTATTGGATGTTCCTACTAGGTTTGAAACCCAATAGGATGAGACATAATTTTGTCTTTAGGACATTTTTTTTTCCAAGCACCAAAAGTTGGCTTTAAGTGAATAAAGTCGTAATCTAACTGCTAAAGCTATGTGCGATTTCATATTGTCCCATTTAAATGTCTGCAGCTTTAGTTCTCATAAATAAAAATAGGCAGCATCACTTCTATTTCTAACTAACCCGACGACCTGAAAAGTATTCAAACTTAAAATAAAACTTGGTTTTAAAGCAGTCTGATTAGAGTGAATAATTTGAACAGCAGGTAACATTTCAGACAGAAAAATTGAAACCCCAAAACATCAGTGATATGACTGATAATTGACTTAAACCAAAAGGGTGTATATGCCTTGATTTCCTTTACACAAGTGGAGTCCTTGGGAGTGTAGCGCACTGCCTGTTCCACGACTATGTCCTTGTCTTCAATGTCAGTGTCCAGCTACAGAGAAGGAGACGCAGGACCGTGACTCACTAGACCTTTGTATTCTCAATTTCCTTCCACCGCAAGTGCACTTCTAAAAACCCTTCAACAGGCACCAAGTTAAACTTAAAGTGTGACTGAACAATCTGAGCACTACTAACCCTGCTGGAGCGGGACCAATGTTCCGGCTTACTGTAGGAGCAAGCAGAGGGTGCGCCCCGACTCTCCATCTGTTTTTTTTTGTTGTTGTCGTTTGGCATTAGTTTGCGGTGGGAGTGTGTGTTGAGTAAATACAGAGACATAAACATTTCAATTTTTAAAGCTGTAAAATGTGAATTCATAAGGCTTGAAGTACAACTTTCCTTTTCAACCATCTGAGTGATGCTGAAAGCCTGTGAGGAAAATGATGAGCAACTACTGGACACCACTGACTGAGATCCAGAGGGAACCTGTAAGGCTTAATATGAGCATGCTTCAAGCAACTACATTGCATCAACATGCTACTTCAAATTCAATGCTATGAAGCAGCAAATGAAAATATCACACTTATGTAAGCCCAAGTAAGAAATTTAAAGAATGTACAAACACAGAGACCAGCCTACCCCTGATCTTAATCCTGAGTGTTGAGCTATAGAGGATACTTTGCTAATTCCTGCAGGAATCTGTGAGCGGTGTGGATGAGTTCGCTCTGATGATTTTAATGCATTCTTTGAATTCCTCTTGGAACTACGTTCATTGTTTCTAGGAGGACAAGGACGCTAAGATGAAGCAGAAAAAAAAAAAAACCTTTACCATCGCTCAATACTGGGTTTTGACAGAATATTGTGTAAATCTGCAGGAATTACCAGTCTTGATGATAAGAAAAAACACTGTGGATAAAAAAAGTCACCCTTCTGAGCTGGCACATTTTTCTGCAAAGAAATATTTATTCATAACATGCACTCAAATCACAAAGTGAAACATATTTTGGATACTTTGACCTTATAAATACACTGTTTCATGCATTAGCAAAGACTGGGGAAAAGTAAACATATTGAACAGCAGATGGATACAAGAACTCCAAATCGTTTCTCACCTCGTTGCACTGTTGTTGGTTCAGCTCCAATGCTTCAGACTTTTTTTCTTGCTCTCCCTCTGAACCGGCGCAAGCCAAAAGAAACATCACAAAGGAATAATTATCGTGTGAAATGAACCATAAATGTCTGGATTAAACACCACAGTTTTAGTCCTACCCAATTCTTTCTCCTCGTCCTTTTCACTCACGTCTTCCTCGTCACTGTCGGAGTAGAGCACAGCATTATCTGCTTCATTCGATTCCCCCTCTCCAGCAGACTGAAGCAGTTTCCTGAGCTTCTTCTCATACACTGCCCTGGTGGAGGCTGAGATTCAAGTACAGTCAGTAAAATTCATTTATTCTTAGGAGAAACTAACTACACTAACACCACAATTTTGTCCAATTTTCTTCTATGAAAATAGGGGAAAAGATATTATCAAAAGCAATCCTACCTAAAATGGGCCCAGCCTTAACTCCATATTTGAATAACAAAGCCTTGAGATCCTTATCCGTCAATGCACTCGGGTCAAGCTCCTTTGCGCCTCCTGGATCCCCTCCCTTTGCAAGACAACAAAAATGAATGATGTTTAAGAATGAATAACTGCTGAAACACAGAAGATGGGATACAAGTACTGTTATAATAGGAAGATAATTTGGTAAATTGTAAATGGCCTGTACTTGTATAGTGCTTTATCAAGTCCAACAAACCCCAAAGCCAAACACACAACATTCAGTCACTCGCACTCTAATAGTGGTCGGCTTCTGGACAGGAGGCACAGCTGCCCTGACATCTGCAATAGAGGCATTACTGCTTTAAGATTATTTGGTGCGACATTTCTTTTTAAATGGTTTTACAAAAATAAAGCATTGAAATGGTTCAATAAAACAGAAAACAAAAATAATGCGATAAAAGTATTTTATAGCTCTAAAATATCTCATAGTAAGTGATAAACATTTCACAGTTTTCTCAAAGTTGTGATCATCTCTCTTTCTTCTCCACATTTTCCCTTCCTGTTATTTTCATCATTGATGGTATACAACCCTCTATGAACATTGAGTCAGAAATTTAGTTAGACATGACCTTTTTGTGGCTTATTGTCATTGTGGAAGGTATCAATGACAGTATCACCAGTCACTGTTTAGGCCATAACAAAATATTTCTTTATTTAAAATCCTTTGTTTTTATACAATATTTCAATTTGCTAAGGAGCTAAATTTATTTGACTTTAATTATCAAGATTAACAGAATAAAAAAAAACAATTGTGTACTGAATCTACAAGCAATACAATAAAAATTTCAAAGCACAAAAATGCAGATAAAACAATATTAACAAATATATAGAAAATAAAGTGACAATATAGAATTAAATTTAATAAAACACCCAAAAAAAAGCACAAAGTAAAGATGTCAAGCTACTGAGAAGACATGAATCTTAAGACGAAGCTTTGAAGTCTGTAATATTAGAGCAGTTATTGCATAACTGCAAATTATTCCACAATATTGGAGCAGCAACTGCAACAGCACAATTAGCATATAGATGAAGTTTGATTTAGAAGGTCCAGTGGATAAAACAAGGTCAAACATTTGTGAATCTTCAAAAATCAGCAATAAGGTTCTTTATAAGGTGCTTTAGTTTTTGCAGGAGTGCAATCTTATCTGCAGTCATCTGCTGTGAAAGCAGAACCAGTGATTTTTTTTTTAAAAAAATAGCTGAAAACAACATCTCTCTCTCTCTCTCTGTTATGGAGCTCCCATAGCTAATTGGGCTCCATAAAAAGAAAAATATTACAGACAACACACAGCACCCTCTACATAACACAGCAATCCAACAACAAAGTATCTGGTCAGAGACCAATAGACCAGGTGCAACACAGAGCACTGAAGGAGATTCTTCCTGCCCAAAGCTGTAACCATCTACAGTTAAAGTCAAATTTATTTACACCCCTGGCAAATTTGCATGTTAAATTATTTTCATTCTCCCAATAAGATTGTTTCTGTTTGGAAAGGAGACAAGAATCTCTAAACATTATGTAACAAAGTGAAAGGTTTGTACATTGAAAACCCTTATTAATACACAAACTTTATTGGCATATTAGAACAACCACACACTTTCATAAATGCTGGCAAGTACTGGCACAGTTCTTTTGGGTTTGTTTGTTTTTGACTATATATCCATCCCAGTGATGAGCTTCAAGTCTCTGAGATGCTTGCTTTCCTGTCAGGCAGGGAAACTCCTAAATGTTATTAATTCCAGTCTGATGAAACGTAGCAAATGGATAGTTTGTGATATGGTGTCACAATAGCACCAGTTATCTTTAAAAAAAAAAGTTCCCATGATTATAGCAAAATATCTCTGCATTTTGTTACTTTTGCATAACTGCCAAATTTCAGATAAAGATTTTTGTCCCAGCTCTTCATCCATTTAAAGTTGGGTATTCCAGTGAAAACAGAATTTACCCCAAAAAACGCTTTAAAAAAAAACTAAACTAAAAACGTAAACAGATCAACAGAAGCTATTGACCGTAATGCTAAAGCAGTTTCTAACAAGTTTCTAAAAATGGGGTTCCATATGTGATTGCTACTTGAGAATATACAGCAATAATTTCCTTTCTTCAAGCAACCTATAGAGAAGCTTTTGTGGCTGGCTAAAGTAACTGAAAGTGGCAGGTGTGGATGTCTGTAGAGGCATGGGCTAAGTACAGAAGCACATGTAAATCTATACTATAGCTTTACAGCTGGTGGACTCAGTAGGGAATGGACTTTTAGACCGTCTGAGAGGCCTGGCCCACAATCCCTCACTCAGTAAACTTATTTATTAGTTAATAGTTTGTCATTTCGGGGTTACTGTCATTTCGAGGTTACTATGTGGCGCTAAGCTAGAAAAAGTCACTCTTTTGTTGGTCTGTTTTCCGTTTTGTGCGTCATGCCACTTTGGAGAAAAAAAAAAAAAAAAAAAAGCTGTAAATTGATAGACTCACTGCCACATTGTGCTCCTGATCGTCATCACTGGAGAAATCCGCAGCATTTGTCTGGTCGACGTGTCTCAGGTGCAGCGCCACATAAGCCTCTTTCTTGCTCCCTGCAGGTGGCAGCTCCACATTGTGAGCAACTAAATCTGACTTCAGGCGAGATTTAGAGAGACAAGCAGGGTCCTCGACAAATGGCATTTCACAGGAGCAACGACAGGAATAAAATCTAATTCTAAAAAGTCTGAAGCTGTAGGTGCACCGGGCAGAGCTGCTCTGAGGAAACCCGCTGCCTGGTGTGAGAGCCTGATTCGCGGTCTGGATTGGGAACAGCTGCGGGTGGAAACTTGATTGACAGCAAATAAACTAGCTTTAACCACACAGGCCTCGCCAAAGGTGCTTATGGGTACTTTTGAATTTAATGGTTCAATAATGCAGCAAAAAAAGCTAGAAGGATAGATAGAACTACTCCAATTTTGAAAGTTGTGTGCAGCTTATTTATTCTAATAAAAAATAACTTAATTAAATCGTTTTCCTGAAGCCAGACATCCACCTTTCCAAGTTAGAGCCTAAGCAACTCTAAAATCAATATCCAATATGGCGGCTGCTCCCACAAAACGTAGTCTATACGCAACATTTGCAAACATGTTTTACAAAGAAAAGCATTTCATCTGACTACTACTGCTTATTGTGATTATCAAAGTTACATAGTTGCACTAAAATTTTATTTTATGATTTCCATCAGAAACAGGAAATCTCAAGAACAATGATAAAGGTAAGCTTTAAAATTCTAAGACATTTCATTTGGTCTAACAGACAGGATGTGGGTCCACCAATATTAAACATTTTCACACGGTGGAGAAGAGTCACAAACTGTGGTGTAAACCTGATCTGCATTGTTTTCTGATTATACTCAAACATTTTTGCACTGTAAACACTAAATAGGATTTGTAAATCAATACATTGATACTTAGGAAGGTGTTATTAATACATAAAGTTCTGCAGTTCTTGAGGGAATTCAGGGGAGCGGGGGGTTCTTTTATTTATTTCTTTGTCCATATCGCTTTATCTCTTTGCATAAGTCTTTTTTTCTTTGTTTTTTTACTTCAACACAGTTAAAATGTGTGGAAGCTACTGATCCTGCACTACAGGTTCCTTTTACAGAATAACTGACCAGTCATTGATGGAGGACACAGTCAAGGACTCAGAGGTCAGAGGGCTTTTATAATTTCTATTCCCAAATTACATGGTTAAAATGGTTTTAAAGATGGTTAGGTTAAATATGGTTATATCCATCTCTTTCCTTTGGCCTTTGTAAAAGTTAATCTTATTTTGATTTTTGATTTTTTTTTCTTATTCATGTACAGTTTCATTGCTGTTATATTTACCTCATATCATTCTATTTTTTTAGGTATTTTACTTCTACTTTTAATCAATTTATTTTGCTTTAATTTTCACTTTATTCAACAAGTCATTCTTAATATTTGGCGTTTTGTTCAGTGCGGTCTGATATTAAAGTGTTTCATAAATGAATGTACCTTCGCTTGGAAAGAACTAATCCAAACAACATATCATCCCAGATTATCAGATAACAGTAAACCATAAGACATTTGTCTAATTCGTCCTTATACCTTTTTGTTTTTCGCTAGTAACAACCATAAATAGTAGAGCAACAAAAAAACATTTTTGAAACCAGTTTAGATATTTTTCCTTTATGAAGCAAGGACATGAAGAGAACCAAGATCCAAGAATGAAAAAGCTGAAAGCGCCTGGTCAAACAGAACAGAATTGCTTTGTTAATTATTTTTTTTATGTGTAGAGCTCCATACGTATGCTGATGCATTTTTACCAAAGTTGTGTCCTGGTATGATTCACAAAGAAAGTGTGACCTGTCCTATTTTACCCCATGGAAACAGATAAAAAACAAAGAATTTATTCCAAACTGTCTGGAAAGCAGCAAATGTATTGTGTAAATCAGCAATCAAGATACAGTGTGTTTCTTAGAGGTCACTGCCAGCCAGATGCTTATCCACATGAAATCTGCAAAACTAGCATGTAGGCAGTGATTAAAATGGAAATAAACCAAAGTGGGGCTCATGTTTCTGCTAAATCCAAATAAACAGATACAATCAAAGTAAAAGCTCTTCCTAGCAGCCATCTTATTTTATAAGAACTGTCCCTCTGTTATAGAAACTAGTAGCTTTTACAATAAACAAAGTGAAAAAAAAAACATATACTGAACATATACTGAAACACAAAGGGACTCTTGTGTTTTCGCAATGTCAACTACACAAAAGATTGTTTGGGTCAAATTTAATACACACGTCTGTTTTAAATGCTACTTTGAAATTTCTATGTGAAGATTTTCACCAGGAAGTTGAAGGCTACTAATGAAATACAACTATAATTAAATATTTGAGATGTTTGTTTTAGTATTTTCAATCTTATTTTAGAAAAGTTGCATCACATTTATTTAGAGTGCTGTTTTTTGAAGAGGTTGGACCACTGCTGACGATCCAGTATTGACCAAAATAGCAGTCGATCAATCTGTTATAAATGTACACCACAGTGTTAAAAAAGGTAATCAGTCCCTTTACTCATCACGCCAATGGATACCACATGAAGATGGTGCTTTATTATTTTTAACCTTTATTTCCCAGAGAAAATCCAACTGAGATTAAAAATTGCTTTTGCAAGAGAAACCTGGCATTACATTTAAAATTAGTTAAATAGTATATCTGGAAATTGTGCTGCATCATAACGTAGCTATAAAGTACAGATAATTCTTGCATCACACGATGAGATGAGTTAAAACTATAACAAGGAGATATTTTTCCACTTAATGTGATTCAGTGCTGCATTTAATTATGGCAATCTTTATTAAGGTTGAATATATCAGTGCATTTTTTTATCTCTTTATGACAATGGGCATAATAATAGTATGTTTTAGTTTAATATGTGGGAGTTCAACCTAATTAGCATTTTCAAACAAGCTAATCAGGATGAAATTAAGCTTTGACGACTGGGAGATTAACAGTCTGTTTTCAGAATCAATATTCCTTTAGGCTGATACTCTACAATGCATACAAAAAAATCCTTACACACCTATTTAATTTGAATTAAATTAACAGGAGTGCTGTTGCAAAACCTTGAGCTCTTTCTTCACCAGAACCCTGCAGCCAGTATGAATGTGTTCATTGAATATTATATTCTTACCTACAATTTGTTTGGTTTGTCAATTGGTGTCACAGTTTGCATGTTGTAGTGTGAAACAAATTACCCCATAATAAAACATTATTCTGGCCTGATTGGAACAAAAATTAATATCTTTACACAAAAAAATCATTTCATTGAAATTCTGCACTTAGTTGCAGTCGAAACATTCTCATCAGAAAACATTATTGATCAACAGTTGGCTGGTTTCATTGCTTTTGGCAAGTCTTTTTTTAAAAAAAAAAAAAAAACTGTCAATATGGATTTTAGGCCTCTAGGATGATGTGAACAAAATATACACAGTGTATTGATATTTTCTAACTTTAAGGGAACAAATCTGTCCTGAGCACATTTTCTTATTGGTTTGAATATAAGTCAAATCAACTTTATTTGTGTAGCACGTTTCTGAGACAAGACAGTTCAAATGTGCTTTACATGAAAAAAACATAACACAATTAACACTGTAATATAATATTACATTACAGAATAGAGAGCAGTAATAAACAGTTGCAATCCAGACCAGAATTAATCTATTTTCCAGTCATTATTAATCCAAGGATCCAGCTAATCAAATAGCCTTGTTTAGCCTTGTTTCACAGGAACTCAGTGTTTCAGCTGTTTTGCAGTTTTCTGGGAGTTTGTTCCAGATTAAAATGCTACAAAAACTGATTGCTGCTGCTCCATGCTTGATTCTGGTTCTGGGGATACAGAGTATTTGAATGTGAAGAACTGAGTGGTCTATAAGGTTGACACAACAACAACAGGTCTTTAATTTATGTTGATACTAAGTCATTCAGTGTCTTCTAAACTAACGAAGGTATTTTAAAGTCTATTTTTTGAGCTACAGGGAGCCAGTAGAAGGACTTTAGACCTGGGGTGATATGCTCCATTTTCCTAGTTTTAGTGAAAATGTGAGCAGCAGTGTTCTGGATCTGCTGCAGCTTTTTGATTAACTTTTTATGCAGATCTGTAATGACACTGCTGCTTGGTAGTAGAGAAATTTATGTTTTGACGTGCTTAAAGAAGTATGAGATTACCGTTAAACCTTTTTATTTGCCATTTTTTAATTGTTACTGTTTTCAATCAACCCTACAGCTGTGGCAGTTTTCACAACTCTTGAAAGTTTTCCTGGAAATTTTCTAGAAATTGCAACCAAAACATGAACGATACATTTTAAAACATTTTATGGAATTTTGTGTGATAGACCAACACAAGTGCAATGAAAACAATACATGGGTTTCAGTTTCTTTTACAAATAAAAATCTATACACTATGGTAAAAAACACACCAGGCAGGTTAAGTATAAGATTGTAGATAAGTTTAAAGCAGTGTTTAGTTAAAAAAAAATGCACTCCTGAATCAGTATGGCACAACTGCAAACTTATTAAGATGTGGTCAATCACCTAAACTGACAGGCCTGAACTGCAGAGCATTAATCAGAGAAGGCCCATGATAACTCTGTGGAGGTCCACAAATATAAGAAATTTGGGTTTTGGCTTTGCCACCACATCGTGTGGTGGAAAAATAACACTGCGCCTCCTGAATACACATCCCCACAGCCAAACATGGTGGAGGCAGCTGCTGTGAGGAGGCTTTAATTCAGCAGGGACTGCTGAGCTGTTCTGAGTTGACAAGAAGATCAACAGAAATTCTGGAAAAACTGGCTGCAAAAGGCAGAAATTAATCATCCAGCAGGAAATTACCCTAAACACGTAAAAAGAGCTGCTGCGAAATAGTTTAGATCAAATCAATATTTATATGTTAGAATCCCTCAAAGTCCAGACAAAATCTTATTGTGAATTTGTGGCAAAACCTGAAAATTGATGTTTATATATTATTTCCATTTACTCCGAATGAGATTAAGCCATGTTGCAAAAAAAAGAAAAGACCAAAAATTCAGGCTGCTGTACAAAGTCAGTAAAGACATAACAAGACTAAAAGATCACACTTTTCAGATTGTTAAAACAATTCTAAACAAATTTATATTTGTTTTTTCCATGTCACACTTGTACACTACTTAGTGGTGATAGATCACACATAAGCCCCAGAAAATACACTGATATTGTTGTTTGCTAAAACATTCAAGAGGTATGAATACTTTATAAAGCACTCTATATAATTTTGTCAGTAGTTTTAGAGACTAGCTCTTGTATCATCAGCAGCAGCATGTGGTGTCATTATATTCTGAGCATAATGATGCAACGCAAACCTTAATTAACCCTAGGTGGAACTAGATGTGTGTCATTTCCTGAGGCAGTGATGTGGAAACGGTCTAATTTGGCCACAATGGACTACAAGGTAATCAACAGGGCAGACTGAAAAAGTCAAGAAATTTCATTTTAAAACGCTTAATGGCAAGAATGTCTCACAGTCACTACATGACATACATCTTTGAGAAGCAATTACTTTCATAGAAATCTGTCCAGTCTTTCTGCGTACACGTTCTGTACATTTTATTTTCTGGTTAATATAAAATACCACAAAACCCAATTAATCATAAAAAAAGGCCAAATCATAGATGTACCTAAATATGTGAACTTGGAATTATTTTAATGTACCATTTGCAGATAATGGAGATTCACATTAAAGGTCATTTTAAAACAAATCCCAAAAGAGCTCCTCAGTTGATGGTCCACTGTGCATCCAATGGCTTTAAACCCTACATGACATTTCAAAAAGAACTCACATAGGAATAGAAAGCCATAAGACGCATGTGTGGTTCGATACTGAAGGTGATAATACAAAAATTGTGCACTCAGATGCAATTAAAATATTCATGCGTTCCAGACCGAACTTGCAAACAATGAGGAGAACCAGGAGAAAAATACACAGCATTCAGCGTTTGGGATCACATCCGCATGAATAATTAACCAAAGAAACTGGAAGTATTCATCTGAAGCCCAGGGGAGAAAACTGAAACTGTCTTGTGAGCCTATAAACAGTAAAGATTGTATTTTTCACAAAACAGACTCACATAAATTGACCTTTTTTTCTCTCTCTCTCTGGCTAAATCTCAAAGAATCTCTCCAAAGCTGTCCAGCGTTTAATGGGGGGGGGTTATGGAATAATCTTTTTGATTAAAAATGTAGTTTTTAACTCGCCTCTGCAGGGAGAAGGTGGAGTGCAAATCTCATAAACTCTTATTATATTCTGCACAACTTCCTCACTAACAAAGAAAAAGAGTGTGTAACCCTGAACTACAGTTTAACTGCACAGCATAAAAGGCTCATCAGTTTTTAAGAATGCCCAAAATATATTCAGACACAAAAGTAACATTTTAATGCAGCTGGAAGTTATCCACTTAAGAAAGAATACTCATTCTACTGAATAGGACAGATGAATTCCCAGGAATATGACTAATATGTACTTTTTGGATTGTGTGTTTTACAATTCAAATCCTTTTCATTTGCATTCACTCTACTCTTTCTACATATTTCACCTAAAAGGCATTTACACAGATTTTCAGCACTGCTGAGTGCTGTGGGTCATTTTCAGGGGCTTGTGTTAGCAGAGACTCAGTACTCAAGCTGTGCAGGCCAACTCTGCGCACCCAGATGTCTGCTCAGAAAACAGAAGCCTTTATAAAAACATGAAAAAATCCTCCCGGACCGAGAGGAAACGGGCTAGCATAGAGGACAGAGGAGGCATTTGTTGACTTTGTATCAAGTGCAAAGCCGAGGTATGTGAGGCTTAGCGAGGCCAGGTATTTGTTAGTCAGTGTTTCTTGGGCTTTTGCTGTCTCCAACTCAAACAACAAAAGCTCCATTGAGAGCCTCCTTTTTCTTTCCTCCCCTCTGAACAAGCACACAAAGCTTCCTAAACTATACGCCGTAACTGTCCAGTTCTGAGAGAACCACATCTTTTTCTCTTTTTTTGCACCTGTTTCAGTTTTCCTTTGCAAAGACACACATATTTATAACAGATACACTTTTTCTCTGAATATAATCATCGAAATGAAGCACATTTAAATAGTTTGTGATGTCAACCTTTACAAACTGCTGCTGATTACTGTTCCCACTCCAAGATGTCAAAGCATACTCAGGATATTCTTGTTCACATCCGTCCAGGGGAAAGAACTTACTCAATCAGCCCACTCTGGGTTCAAAGGAGACCACTGCCACTGAGCTGCAGGGTTCCTCTGCTCATGCATGTCTCAGCATAAATTAGTAAAGCCCCCTCTGTCAGACTCTGTCCAGACGAGAAGGTGAATCTCAGCCACAGGCAGGATTAGTATTAATCCCTAAACATCGTACATGTCTCCTCTTTGCTTGGAGCCAAACAGAAATCATCAGAGACCAGATGAGGGTTTTTTTTATTAATATTATTTCATGTTTTTTAAAGATTATTCATGGCAGGTGTTATGAATACCTGCCTTTTATTTACAAAAAAAACCCTAAAAGCACTCTTTTTATTATCACTGTCAACATAGTTGCCTAACACTCAGTCATTACGAATTAAAACATATTATCTGATATGTGCTGACCTGCTAAAAGCATCTTCAACTGCCTGACAACACAAATAAAATCCCATTATATACTATATACAACACATGTGAGTCAAACAGCATCACTGAGGCTATCAGTGATGCTCTTTTTTCTATCAGGATAGAAAAAAAGAAACAGCTTAAAGACCAGCTATAAACCCCACTTCCAAAACTAACAGTGACACGCATTTGATCCTGGACAGATTCTGCTACAAATCTGACGCTTACCTCCTCTTCCTCCTCTCTCACGTCCCTCGCCGGACCTACTGTGGCATCCACTCAGCCTGATACTGTATGGAAAGACAATGGATAGGTGGCGGGGAGGAGTTACTATGTGAGCAGGAGACGGAGTAAAAGCAGAATGAAAACTGGGAGAGAGAGGGAGAGAGAGAGGAGAGAGAGCTAACAGACCTTCAAAACGCACATCTGACTGGACGCTACATGAATTGCAATTCTACTCTCCCCCCCTCACTCCCTCCTTCAGAGGTAGGGTCAGGGAGAACGACAGCCAGAAAATCCATCCTCACGTGGGAAATGTGAGGGAAAACAACAGACTGTGAAGGAAAAAAAAAGGGTTCTGGTTTTAAACAAGTCGCTTCTTTCTTTAGTTTTCCTTTGAATGAGTTCTTAAGATTCCAAGTTGGCAAAGAGCCCATGGGTCCTGGATGGAGGGGATAAAAGAGGGGCAGAGTTAGGGAGGGAGGGGGGTTTCCATTGTGCATGTTCCCTTCCTTTCAGACTTTGCACTCAAGTTGATCTTTGCAGCCGGTTACTAAATATTTCAGTCGTTGTTCAGTTTAAAGCAGAAGTTTACATTTTTGTCAGGCTACTGATTTTTTCGCTCAACTACAAGCTAAACCTTTTTATTTTGCAGTTTTAATTTTAAAAGATCACTGAAAACATCTTTTTGTCTTGAGTTTCTTGGTCTTTGTTCTGCTGGGGGGGGGGGGGGTTGTCCTCCTTACAGTCAGTTACTAGTTTTGCCTGATGAATCTGAGCTGAAGACAGCAGGTGCTGTTGAACTCTCTCGGAGCCAAATTCACTCACTACTCCCCCCGTTCATTCATTCTCTCCATTAATACACCCACATATCCCTGTCTGTGTTTTGTGTAAGGCAGGGGGGTGAGTGGGGAGAGAAAGCCACTGTTTTATGAGAAACATGAGACCCACTTAGTGAAAAGAAACACTTTACTTCAGGTTTTAATGAGTGATGCCACCTTGGTCTTCTTAGAACGCCTGATGATTAAGGAAACAGTGAAAAGCATTAATGTCTGTCACTTTTTTTGCTGCTAGAACTGCAATAAAAAGCCTTTTTTCCCCTTCTTTCAGTGAACCCCCCTCCTCTCCTCCTTACCCACAAACCCTTCCCATATCCACTCTGTCTTCCTCTCACTTTCCCTCAAATAGACACACAGTCGTGGTTCATTACTATTCACCAGGTTTCACTAAGACACGCATCATTGCTCCCCTCCCTACATCTGTGTCAGGAGAGGTGGAGGAGAACAAGGCAGAAGCAAAAGACATTTTTGCAGTACAAAGCGATGAATCACTGTGGTGTTTTCTGTGTTCTGGCGTCTGAACAAAACATATATTACAGCTGCATGCATGGGCTCTCGTCTTATGATTCACCAATAGAAAAATCTGCAGTTTGTAATAGTGATTCGATTCCTAATATAGAATGACCCTTTGTGCATTTTTTAATCAGTCTCGTTCCATTCATTAAGTCCATTCAGATTGCACTCGAGCATTATTATCTGTCCTCATACAATGAGACAGCATCTCATCCATGAAAATGACGACAATCCTCTCTTGCTCGTGTGTTGGATCCATTTAGGCTTTTTAAGTCACATACCTGTGAATATAATTCTTAGTGGTCCTGCTTTTATTCTCTGCTTTGTAGTCATTTTTTTTTTAGATAACAATCCTAACCATGACAGCTGATGCAAAGAAAGAAAAAACCTTTCTGCAAAAGTACTCTGTTACATTATTAGATCAAAGGAGATTCATTTAGTGGCTACTTTAAGTCTAACCAGGCCAGTTAGGATCAATTCAGCTGAGTCTAGCAAGCATTTTATATTTTAGAGTTTGTTGTTATGTTAGACGAAATGTAGGAGTCCATTTTGAGATGCATAGCTTGAGTTATTTATTCCTCAATTCAACTCAAATCATTGAATTATTGGCACAAAGATATGTTGGAGGATTTAAAATGGTTATGGTGCCACTCCTCCACGGTCCTTCTCACTGTGCATGGTGACTAAATTTACTTTTCCTCCAGCTTTGTTTATCACAGCTCCATGTACTTTTTTTATAAGGTCACCACATTTCTCCCACATTTGAATGGCATGTTCTCTTGTCTTTCCTGTACTGAAGCAAATAATGGTTATTGTACTTAAAATAATACATTTTAGTACCAACTTTGTTCTTTTTTTTTACTTTGTATCTTAATAATGATAAAGGTCTTGTTTTACTCCTGTGCATGTTTCCACATTGGATCATTTTTCTTCCTACAAATCCTATTAAGAAAGAAAGAAAGAAGTTAAATAGCACTGTAATTACAGGTTTTAATATTCACTGTAACAATACATGAGGCAAATAAAAGGCAAATCGCTCCAGAGTTATGACAAAGGATGTTGTTTTCTTGGTTGTCTTTGTTACACAGAGAACAAATGATCGGGCAATAAAAATACTTAATCAGAGTAGAGTGGAGACTTTTCAGCTTGTTTAAGTAAGGTATCCATAAAATTAGCTTTATACAGTATTTACTGATTTAGGCAAATCCATGCACTTTTATCATTACCATTAATAACAAAATCATATGCAACAATATACTTACATTTTTTTATACTGTAGCATTTGAATTCACATTTGTGACAGAAATTTGCCAAGTAAATAAACAAAACATGTTGTTTTGAAATTATGAATTCATTTATTAATGGAAAACAGTTATCCAATCAACAAAAAAAAGGTGATTCCCCTTCGTGCCACCTGTTACATCACCCCCAATCAAGAATTTGCAATAAGTAGCAAGGAGTGTTTAAAATTCTTGTTGAGAAATTTTGACCCAGGATTATTGTTAGTCAGCAATATTGGAGGAATTTTTTCCACAGCAACTTAATTGGATGTAAGTTCAAACTTTTACTGGACCTATATACCTCCTGCATGAGGTTGGTTGAACCCGGCTTTATTAAATGAAATCCCGACTAAAAACTGCCTTTTGTATTTTTTCAAGTCATCTCTATCCAATATAATATAACAGATGAAATCTTGAAATATAGAAATAGACATAAGTATGCTTCTTGGACAGTTTTGTCTTTGTTCTTACTTTTATAAACCCAGCCTATCATTTTTAGACAGCCGATGTTTATTTAATAGTGAAATATATATTTTTATCTCAATAGCTGCAGTCTTACAGTATCCTTTGATATATTCATGAACTGCTGTTACCTCAACTTTACCTTTCTCACTTTTAGAGTGCACCAAGCCAAAAAAGAATAGAAGTGTTTTGCCCCGCAGACACGTCTGTTTGCATACCTCACATCACTGCCTCTATTTCAGGCTTGTTGAGATGTAGAGGGGGGTTCTCTGCAGGGCATTTCTATCCGAAGCTGCAAGGACTGACTGCAGAAATATGGAAGGGTGACAGAAACGTCTCTCACTGCTCTGTGACACATCTCCTTTGGCTAATCTGTTTCACTTGTGTTACTGACTAATGGATGAGTTTGAGCTGAATATTATGCAAATGTTTTGATTTATAGGTTAGGGAATGTCTTAAATCAGAACACATGCTCTGCAGGCGGTTTGGATCCTAATGGAGCATGATAAATACTATAAAACTTTGAGGGGAGGGTAGTGTGAATTAAAAAAATAGTAATCTTCTTATAATTCCTGTCACATTGTCCTGGCTCTGCTTTAGGTTTCTGATTGCTGACTGGATAAATGTCAGCATATGGAGATGAGACAGAGGAGAGCAAGGCAGCAATGCTTTGGACCTTGAAGTGGTTGCCAAGACCAAAAAAAACAATAAGGACTGAATTAAAGATGTGATATTCATAAGTAGTTTGCTTTTCATTGGATTCCTCATTTTCAATATTTTAGCAATTCCTCACGGAGATTTCTTTGCAAACAATTTTCGTGGAGGTCTGATAGTTTGCTGACTTAACAGGGCAGCACTTTCACACCATCTAGTGTTGGAAGAAAATAGTTGATTAGGAATTCCTCTCACATCAGAAAATGATGTGCTGGTTGGCTCACTCCATTGGATTATTTGACCATCTCTGCGCAGAATAATTTAGTGAGCATGTAATGAGTTTTACTCTAGAAGCCTGTTTACTGAGCAAATTGTCTCTGTGATCAATTTTAAATTCACAAACTCATTTAGAAGCAGCTGTGGCTCAACAAGCATCTAGTCTAGTATAATATTCAACCATCGGGAATCTGAGAAGATTTAGTCAGTCAAATCTACTAAGCATTGTGTGTTTAATGTGATACTTTCCTTTAAGATATTAGAGGCAAACGTGTTTCTTTCCAATCCCAAATGTGAGCTCTTTTTAAAAAAATAGAAATATAAATGAACTATGGCATTTATTGTTGCTTATTCTGAAATTACCAAACAGTTTCATTAACACTCCTCCATGGGCTGCCACCTTATCGTGGTGGAGGGGTTTGAGTGTCCCAATGATCCTAGGAGCTATGCTGTCTGGGGCTTCATGCCCCTGGTAGGGTCACCCAAGGCAGACAGGTCCTAGGTGAGGGACCAGACAAAGAGCAGCCCAAAGACCCCAATGATGAAGGAAAACTTTGGACTTGGTGTTCCCTCGCCCGGACGCGGGTCACCGGGGCCCCACTCTGGAGCCAGGCCTGGAGGGGGGGCACGATGGCGAGCGTCTGGTGGCCGGGCTTTTACCCATGGAGCCCGGCCGGGCTCAGCCCGAAGAGGAAACATGGGCCCCCCCTCCCATGGGCCCACCACCCGTGGGAGGGGCCAAAGGGGTCGGGTGCAGTGTGGGATGGGTGGCAGCAGAGGGAGGGGACCCTGGCGGTCCGATCCTCGGTTGCAGAAACTGGCTCTTGGGACGTGGAATGTCACCTCTCTGGTGGGGAAGGAGCCGGAGCTAGTGCGTGAGGTCGAGAGGTTCCGGCTAGAAATAGTCGGTCTCACCTCGACGCACGGCTCTGGTTCTGGAACCAGTCTCCTTGAGAGGGGCTGGACATACTTCCACTCTGGAGTTGCCCAAGGTGAGAGGCGTCGGGCAGGAGTGGGCATACTTGTTGCTCCCCATCTCGGCGCCTGTACGTTGGGGTTTACCCCGGTGAACGAGAGGGTAGCATCCCTCCGCCTACGGGTGGGGGGACGGGTTCTGACTGTCGTTTGTGCTTACGGGCCGAACGACAGTTCAGATTACCCACCCTTTTTGGAGTCCTTAGAGGGGGGTACTGGAGAGTGCTCCTCCTGGGGACTCCCTTGTTCTGCTGGGGGACTTCAACGCTCACGTGGGCAATGACAGTGAGACCTGGAGGGGCGTGGTTGGGAGGAACGGCCCGCCCGACCTGAACTCGAGCGGTGTTCTGTTGCTGGACTTCTGTGCTCGCCATGGATTGTCCATAACGAACACCATGTTCAAGCATAAGGGTGTCCATATGTGCACTTGGCACCAGGACACCCTAGGCCGCAGTTCGATGATCGACTTTGTCATCGTTTCATCGGATCTGCGGCCGTATGTCTTGGACACTCGGGTGAAGAGAGGTGCGGAGCTGTCCACTGACCACTACCTGGTGGTGAGTTGGCTCCGGTGGTGGGGGCGAAAGCCGGTCAGACCTGGCAGGCCCAAACGTGTTGTGAGGGTCTGCTGGGAACGTCTGGCGGAATCCCCTGTGAGACGGAGCTTTAACTCCCATCTCCGGCAAAACTTCGAACACGTCCCGGGGGAGGTGGGGGACATGGAGTCTGAGTGGACCGTGTTCCGTGCCTCCATTGTCGAGGCGGCCGATCGGAGCTGTGGCCGCAAGGTTGTCGGTGCCTGTCGCGGCGGCAACCCTCGAACCCGCTGGTGGACACCTTCGGTGAGGGATGCCGTCAGGCTGAAGAAGGAGTCCTATCGGGCCTTTTTGGCCTGTGGGACTCCGGAAGCAGCTGATGGGTACCGGCGGGCGAAGCGGCATGCGGCTCGGGCGGTTGCTGAGGCAAAAACCCGGGCGTGGGAGGAGTTTGGAGAGGCCATGGAGAAAGACTTCCGTACGGCTTCGAGGCGATTCTGGTCCACCATCCGGCGTCTCAGGGGGGGGAAGCGGTGCAGCACCAACACTGTTTATAGTGGGGATGGTGTGCTGCTGACCTCTACTCGGGACGTTGTGGGCCGGTGGGCAGAGTACTTCGAAGACCTCCTCAATCCCACCAACATGCCTTCCACTGAGGAAGCGGAGCCTGGGGACTCTGGGTTAGGCTCTCCAATCTCTGGGGACGAGGTCGCCGAGGTGGTTAAAAAGCTCCTCGGTGGCAGGGCCCCGGGGGTGGATGAGATCCGCCCGGAGTTTCTTAAGGCTCTGGATGTTGTAGGGTTGTGTTGGTTGACGCGACTCTGCAATGTCGCATGGACATCGGGGGCAGTTCCCCTGGATTGGCAGACTGGGGTGGTGGTCCCCCTGTTCAAAAAGGGGGACCGGAGGGTGTGCTCCAATTATAGAGGGGTCACACTCTTAAGCCTCCCTGGCAAGGTCTATTCAGGGGTCCTGGAGAGGAGGGTCCGTCGGATAGTCGAACCTCGGATTCAGGAAGAGCAGTGTGGTTTTCGTCCTGGTCGTGGAACGCTGGACCAGCTCTACACCCTCGGCAGGGTCCTGGAGGGTGCATGGGAGTTCGCCCAACCAGTCTACATGTGTTTTGTGGACCTGGAGAAGGCGTTCGACCGTGTCCCTCGGGGAGCCCTGTGGGGGGTTCTCCGGGAGTATGGGGTACCGGGCCCTTTGATACGGGCTGTCAGGTCCCTGTATGACCGGTGTCAGAGTCTGGTCCGCATTGCCGGCAGTAAGTCGGGCTCGTTTCCGGTGAGAGTTGGACTCCGCCAGGGCTGCCCTTTGTCACCGATTCTGTTCATCACTTTCATGGACAGAATTTCTAGGCGCAGCCAAGGTGTTGAGGGGATCCGATTTGGTGGCCTTAGGATCTCATCTCTGCTTTTTGCAGACGATGTGGTCCTTTTGGCTTCATCAGATCGTGATCTGCAGCTCTCGCTGGAGCGGTTCGCAGCCGAGTGTGACGCGGCCGGGATGAGGATCAGTGCCTCCAAATCCGAGGCCATGGTCTTGAGCCGGAAAAGGGTAGAGTGCCTTCTCCGGGTCAGGGGGGGTGTCCTGCCCCAAGTGGAGGAGTTTAAGTATCTCGGGATCTTGTTCACGAATGGGGGAAGAAGGGAGCGGGAGATCGACAGGCGGATTGGCGCAGCGTCTGCTGTCAAGCGGGCGCTGTACCGGTCCGTCGTGGTGAAGAGAGAGCTGAGCCAAAAAGCGAAGCTCTCGATTTACCGGTCGATCTACGTTCCCACCCTCATCTATGGTCATGAGCTTTGGGTCATGACCGAAAGAACGAGATCGCGGATACAAGCGGCCGAAATGGGTTTTCTCCGTAGGGTGGCTGGGCTCTCCCTTAGAGATAGGGTGAGAAGCTCAGTCATCCGGGAGGGACTCAGAGTAGAGCCGCTGCTCCTTCACATCGAGAGGAGCCAGTTGAGGTGGCTCGGGCATCTGGTCAGGATGCCTCCTAGACGCCTCCCTGGTGAGGTGTTCCGGGCACGTCCCACCGGGAGGAGGCCCCGGGGAAGACCCAGGACACGCTGGAGGGACTATGTCTCTCGGCTGGCCTGGGAACGCCTCGGGATTCCCCCGGAGGAGCTAGAAGAAGTGGCTGGGGAGAGGGAAGTCTGGGCCTCCCTTCTGAAGCTGCTACCCCCGCGACCCGATCTCGGATAAGCGGAAGAAGATGGATGGATGGATGGATGGTTTCATTAACATTATTCTTACAACTGTAAGAATATGTGTTCTTTACTTATACAAAAAAATTTTTTAAATAAAATAAAATAAAATAGGTCTGTTCTAGCTTTTAACTGTTTATTGGTCTTATCAGCTCTGTAAATCTGTAACAAAATTATTCAGGAATGAAAACAGATATCCAAGTTTCTATAGGAATGCCGACTTTATTGCTGAACAAAGACAAACACTTTAATTCGTTTAACAACCATGCAAAGCTCCTGAGCAATTCTGCATTTCTGTGTTTTATACTTCCTAGGTGCTATGATTTCTTCCAGTCTTTTAAAGAAGTCTTGAACAAAATAGCAAAGATGCAATAATTTAAAGGGAGAATAAAAAGAGAAAATAATTGTGTATTGCTGGTAAAATCCCACAACTGAACTCAACACTGTGAAGAATTCACCCGTCATTCATAGTCAAGGAAACCTCTTGATGATAAATGTGACATTAAACAATTTGGAGGCAAAATAAAAACCAGTATTGGAAGACTGAAAAGTTCAGGTCTCAGCTGTACTGGAGAGAAGAGCAAATTATTGTCATGCAATCTGAGTACATGTAAACATAGTTCTCACTGGGGAACATCTGGTGTTGGTAATTTTCCTGTATAATAGTACATTTATAATTACTCCCTTTCAAAAGCATCTAATGCATTTTGGGCAGCTTCTTTCTGTCATGAAGCACATTCTCTACATAGTAACAAAGCTGACTTATGTGTAGTCAGAGCTGTCACCCAGTAAATATTTAACTTCTCTGTCATTTATCCAGCATGCATTTTGAGTAGTAGGGTGTATATGAAAGGACAGATAAAGAAGAAATACTAAAATAATACATTTTCGAACCAAAAAATGAAAGAAATGAAATGACTAATCTCTTGTAAAGCTGAAAATGAAAATAATTTTTTCATGAAATACCATGTACCTCAGCTTTAATGTTTAAATATCCCTTAAAATGTCAATTGATTTTAAATGATAAATGATGTGTTGTTTTCACTTAAATTCAGCACTGTGCTTTGAAAACTGACATGTTTCGGTTCAGAAAGAGATGACCTACTTCAGTAACCAGAATTTGCTGCTTATTTTCAACACTTGTCTCCAAGATGGTGTTAGTTGACAATTACCTGAAGAACTCGTGTCATGTTGCAGCATCTCAATGAAGAGGAAGTGAATGTTAATGAATGCCTGTTCTAAAAACACTCATATTTCTCAGGGTTTAGAACATAACCAACATGTTCAACACGTTGACAAATCAGTTACACAGCTGGAGGCTTTGCATGGCTGACTCTGAAAGATATCACGGCAGCAAGAGATATCATCTCAAGAAAACATGACATATTTAGCAAGAAAGGATTCTTATTTTTTAAGACGCAGCTGACAAATGCAGATAGGCATATTTTTTTATGTTTTGAGGCAAATTAAATCACAAAAGAAGTGAGATACGAACCAGTCTGGAAACACATATGCAAGATGATTTAGTGACAGATTCGAAGACACATAGCAGTGTAAAGATTTATGTCGTCTTGCTCTATCAGTTTGTCAAAAGTTCCTCCCATAAGATAAATAAATTCAAAATAATAATCAAAAACAGCAAGTCTTTGATTTCTGGTTCCCTCTACTGTGAATGTGACAGATGCCCATATTTGGTCACAACCTGTTTCCTCCTTTCTCACATTAACAGGATTAGGTATTATGCCCTCTTTTTTTATTCCAGTCTGGTAGCCGAATGTAACATGTTACTCATCATTATATACATTTATTTTACAAAAATGTTACTCCTATAAATGTGAGTTCGTTTTTTTTTTTTTTCTAAAATAGGGTCGCATTATTTGCGCATATTGTGCATATTGTGTTTTCTCATATATTTAGATTAACACAAATACCAACAGTGGAAGAAACTAATTAGTTGAGAGAAAAATAAACCTAATCACAATATTGAAACAAATAAATGTTTGATGGTTTCAAATTGGGGCTTCGCACCAAGTACATGGCCAAACCTATCCTGATTTGATTTCATTCTAGAAACACCTTAGTCCCTGATACTGACACAAATTCAGATCATTTGTAATAAATAAATGAACACAGGCTCACCAAGTGATATTTGTTCCATCATACCAATTCAAGGAAATCTAAGCATGACTGCAACCATTCAAGCTGATAAATGTAATAACAGGATGCCACCTAATGTGCACCTCTTGGTGAAACATCTGATATATTCTGTCTCTTTGTGTCTGGTGAGCTTTTTCAGAGTTTATTTGGTCGTATGTTTTGGATAATTATCAGTTTGGTAATCCCGGTGCAATTTTATCTCAAAGGCCACCAGATAATAATTTAATACTGAGGGTCTCCAGCCCTACTTGAATGGCTTGTCAATCTGTCTTAGTACCACTATTCAAAAAAACAAATCTAAGACTCTGGTCAATTTGAGAAATAAAATCATATAAAAATGCTACTTTACATTTATTTTACAGTAACTATAAAAGTCGCCACTTGCAGTACAAGTGATTTTGTTAGCATTTTAACATTTTCACAGGCCAAAAGAGAACTAAAATGTAGCAACACATGTTGAGGGCATCCACTCCTTCTTATATTGTATATCTGTCTTGTATTTGAAGCCTGCATAAGCCTTGTTTTTGGGGCAATAATAAATATTCCATGGAAATTACTTAATCTGGCTGTAATTATTTTGAGTTTTATCAAATTATATTATTCAACAACTTACCAAGACGATTATTGTTCTCAATAGTGACTTTTAAGGGGCGTACTGTGGTGGCGCAGGGGGTTAGCACGCCCCACGTTTGGAGGCCTTAGTCCTCGACGCGGACGTCGCGGGTTTGACTCCCGGTCCCGACGACCTTTACCGCATGTCCTCCTCACCCTCCTTCCTGTCTGCCTACTGTGGAAAAAATACGAGCCACTAGCGCCGCAAAAACTCTTCGGAGAAAAAAATGAAAAAAAAAAATAGTGACTTTTAAATTATCCAAATATGACAAATATCTCACAATCTGTACATGAGACAGATCTGTGTCATTGCTTTCTGTATGACACATTTTGCATTAACATAAATGTGACATACAGTGACACACAAATGTTAACTTTCTTGTAGCATTTCAACAAGCAGCCCTCTTTCTAAGTCAAACATTGACGCCATTCAGATTGGAATAACATTGTTGGAGGAATCAAGACTTCACCCATTAACTCAGGAGGATATCCTTTTCAGTTGAGCAATGCAAAAAAGGGAGAGAGTTGAAGGCTTTAAATAGAGATCCAGAAACCCATTTCACTGAAGCAGAAGTCAATAGAACCTCAGAGATTCGTTCGACATTCGGTTGTGAAAAAAATATACCTGGTGGTCTTCTGTGCCCAAGATGTTCATAGATCAGAGGATTGTAACTCTATTCAAACGAAACGCCCATCACACGCTGACTTACTGGAGCGTTTTCTTCAGCTTTGGACTGTGCATTGCTTTTCTTGGACCTACAATATTGGACTTGCAATGTCAAACAAACTCAACACTGAGTCAGATTACCTGGGTCTTCTTTTCTCAGCAGTTCTGCTTGTTGATCGGCAGCTCGGTTGGTGGCGTTTTCAAGAGAACGTAAGTATCACTAAACAAGTAAGCGTCAAGAGATTCGTCTTCATTTTAACTGTGTCTGTCTCTGTCTGTTTTTTTTGTCCTTAAAGGTTATTCAGTGCTCTAGCTGCCCTATTTGTCTCTGCTCTTCTCATTTCTGTGATATTTGCCATCATTCCTGTATGTAATAATGTCCTCATACTGGCCATCGCCATGGCTGTGTCTGGTTTGGCAATGGGGGTTATTGACACCATTGCTAACATTCAACTGGTCACCATCTATCAGAAGGACTCAGCCATTTTCTTACAGGTAAACTAAAGAGACGCTCATTTAAATAACAGGATAGAGAGATATGCTGCTGTTCTTCCAAAACTCTGGTAGTTTGATGTTCCTGCCCTTTATGTGCTTCTGCAGGCTCTGCACTTCTTCATCGGGTTTGGAGCCCTGGTGAGTCCACTGATTGCAGATCCTTTCCTCTCTGAGACAGGCTGTGGGAATCATACGGGGAACGAGACCGAGATCATGCATCATTTCAGGAGCATGCTGAGATACAGTCCAATTGCGGAGCACAACATAACTCAGAGCCACCTGCCTCAGGATGGAGTGGAGAAGGAGGAGCCAATTGTGCAATATGCTTTCTGGATCATGGCGCTTATTAATGTAAGACACTCGGCAGGCATACGTTAGTCGCCATTTGATTTTTACTTATTATTTATTTGATGGAAATGTTTTAAATGTATTTATTTTGTTGTTTTTTCAGCTGCCTGTGCCCATTGCTGTGCTGTTTCTCATGTATCGGGAGAACTTACTCCCATGCTGCCCTGGCAGCACTCCACGTCTTTTAGACAAGGATGAACTAGCAATGGAGACCCAGCAGGGGGCCGAGGGCCCAGACTTGGAGCAGAAGGAACATGAAGCTGGAGGTACGCATGTGAAAGAAATATATATTTTTTGGCTTTCATTTTAATTCATCTTACATTCCTTCATGAATAACAAATACGTTGTCAGGAAATACGAAAACAAAACAATGAATGCCATTTTGTGCGCACCGATACATCATTTCCGATTTTTTTTTTTGCTCTGCCACAGGTCATGGGAGTATCTTCAGCTGCTGTCAGAATGATAACCTGCATGGACTGCCAGTATCCTTCTTTATGATTCATATCCTTGGAGGGATGGTGCTCTTTATGACCGATGGCATTGTGGTGAGTGAGAGGTGCAAATAAATCACACAGTATTCATTTCACATGCATTATTTCTCAAATAAACTTTTATTAGTCTATACAAGATACGCATCCCATAAAGCATAGAAAATAGGGTGCATGAAACTAGATGTTTTTTCTTCTCAGGGAGCATATGCTGGCTTTGTGTACACCTACGCTGTGGCCCCACCGATGTCGTTGCCGAACAAGACAGCAGGTTACCTGGCTAGTATTTTCTGGGCAGCGATCACAGCTGGACGCCTCTTGTCTATTCCTCTCTCATATCGTTTCCAACCTGTACGGCTTCTCGTGTTCAACCTGGTAAGGCCAACTAAGAAGTTCGAGGCACATTTTCTTAGTATACTGCACAGTGCCTTGATCATACTTCTTTAGATTTGGGGGATTTTTTTTTCTTATTACAACCACAAACCTAAGCGTATTTGGGGGATTTTATGTAATAGAATAACTGGTGATTAACTGAAGAGGAAGGAAAAGGATATGTGTTTTTTTTCTGGGATGTATCGTGTGCATTTTCATTCTGTCCTGTTGAATTACTTTATTAAAATTCTTATTACTGCAATTAGAGCTTTGAGTTTTTGTGAGCCTGTGTAGATTTGTTGTTAAATTCATACCATTCATATCTCTGCCAGTCTCCTGTGAGACTGAAGGAGGAGCACCTTAAAAACATCTGTTTTCAAAACCAGTCACAGAATTTGAGTAAGAATTAGGTCTAAATTAACATAGCATATAGTCATATTCTATAATTTGGAAAACGCATTCGTATTATTCTCTTTCGACAGATCAAAAGTGCTTTCTGAAAATAACCCTAATACAGGTATTAATCGCACTTTTTATTAAGCCTACATTACCGCTTTAAAAAAAAGTTTTTCAAATTGGTCTGATATGACATACTGATCAGAAATGTCGTGCTTTCATTAGCAGTAAGCAGAAAATCATCATAATTACCAGAAAAAAAGCTTGAACAAAACTAGCTCCATCTAATTTAGTGAATTGAGTTTCTGAAATGAACCTTTCAGTTATAATGTAATTTAGGAAATTTTACTGACAATATACTTTGATGAAAAACATTCAAGTGGAGCTCTGGCTGTATGTTTAGAGCTGCTGGAAGGTGATCTCTGTCCCAGTTTCAAGTCATTTGCAACCTCTAACAGGTTTTCCTTAAAGGATTGTCCCATATTTAGCTCTATCCATCTTTACCTCATTATGCAGCTACCACTATGATTCATGTTGGACATGGTGTCTACAGGAAGTTCCACTGCACGTAGCATTTACTAATTAGGTGATCTCTGAAGTCAATTAGTTGCACTTGATTTTATTTAGGAATATTTAATAGCTGTTAAAAGACCTATTCAATCCACAGTTTCAGATGTTTGTCTGTTAAAATAACAACATGCATCTGGTTCCTTCCACTTCTTAATGATTCACTTTGTGTTGGATTCTCACAGAAATGTGTGGCTGTAGCAAGATATTTCTCCTTTTCACTGAAACTCCGTGCTCTTAGACAAACCACTCTCTTTATTTTTGCAGGCAGGAGCTATTGTTACTGTGTTGATGCTGCTCATTTTCTACACCAGCAGCATCTTTCTGTTTGTCGGAACCTGTTTATGTGGACTTTTTTTGAGCAGCATTTTCCCCTGTATGCTTGCCTACACTGAGGATATCCTTGATTACCAGGGTATAACTTGTTTTTCCTATCACAAAATAGTGGTGCACTGGTGGAATGAAATGAGAGAGTATGAATTTATTTTTGCAGGATGTGCAACCTCTGTCCTGGTGACAAGTGCAGGGATGGGAGAGATGGTAATGCAGGTCCTGGTTGGCTCAGTAAGTCCCTCCGTTGTTTAAAAAACATTTGTAAATGAGAAAAATTATGTCCTTATTCGCAAACATACAGCAGGGGTTTATTTATATTTATGTTTGGTAGTTTAATTTTGATATTTTCTCCACAGATCATTCAGACTGAAGGAAGCTACAGTTTCCTGTTGTGCGGAATGATAATTGCCTGCATTGGGTTTATCCTCTTCTTTGGTCTCCTGCTTTTTCATCGAATGCACAGAAATTACCTCACAGGTACATCATGAACCAGAATCATTAAACATTTCTTTTAAGCCTGTAGATTTAGGTGTGTTAAAGGGGTTTTTTAACACTCTCTCAAAACTCACTTTCGTTCTTCTAAAATTGGAACAGGAATATCAAAGAAGTCAGCAATGGTAGAAGAACCAGGAGCAGACCAGAATGGATCAGCCAAAGCAGAACAGAAAGAGAATGACGACACTGTGACAATTTCATAGTTTCTTTTATTCTGTAAATTATAAAAATTAATTTATTAATCACAAAGGTTTCGTGCTTTATATGGCTAGATTTTTGGAAATGAAAAAGGATAGGCCAAGATTTTGAAAGTGTACATGTGCTAAAGGGTTATAAGCAGTTAATCTCTTACCAGGGTCATGTTAATGTCATGTTGTCTCTATTTTTGTAAAACCCTGAATTTAAAGCACAGGGTTAGTTTGAAGGGGATCAAGACTCAACTGGACTTTAACCATTTTAAAACCACTCCAATCTTAAAAATTTACAGTGATTTAAGCAAACCTTATTGGTCTGTCAGACTCTCAAATCAACTAATCTATATTGCTAAATGAAGACCCAATAGTGGCTTACATTATGAAACATAACCTGATTATAATCTTTTAACAGAACCACGCTTCCAAAATCCTAAACTATCCATTAAAAACATTTTTGTACTTTGATGTTTTGCATATCTCACCACATTTGTTCATAAGAGTAATACAAAGTTATTGCAATAAAGTTTAACAAGTCAAATGTTTGTTTTCTTTGCTTTGAAAAATAACTGTTTGGAAATGCATCCTCTGTCTTTCAATTTATCCAAAATGCAAAGAGAAAAACTCAGCTGTTCTCCAGAAAAAAAAAGTCATCCAGGCCTCATGCAACCTTTCTACAGTTAACAATTAATCTATATCTTTAACCTGAGGACTTATTAGAAAAAATATAAGCTTCCACTTTAGCACAAGATGATTCTTTAATACATTTATTTAGAAAAGTATATAAAATTAGATTTTCATCTTTTAAAACAACAACACATACTGGCAGTTCCAGGCCTAACATTTGACTGTGTTGCTTGAATTTGTGTGCAGTGACAGAAAACATTAGCAGTCAAATCACAATCTGGAGACAAATTGAGTCTGAGAACCTATTTAGACACCAAACATTTGAAGATAAACATGTTTGACATCTCTAGTTATGCAGAAAGAAGGAAGGTGATGCGTCATAAGTAGGGATTTGCAATCAGCTTTAAAGAATTCACATAAAAAATGGAGAACTTACCAAATGAAGACTTCCTTTACTGCATTTCTTCTTTGTCTTTAAAAGCTGACATGATATTTTCTGGAGGAAAACGTGGTCAGAGAAAACTAGAACGCAGAAGTGATCCTGTTAAGTTCCGCAGATATATTGGTCTGTTTTTGAGGGGCTACCTTAAAAATGTAATGAAATAAAACAAATATCCAGAAATTAATTTATGAAAAGGAGGAGGAAAATCTACTTGGTCCAAAATTCCATTATAGTCTTCCTATTTTGCCCTATAAAGAACACTTTTATGACTGTTTTGTCATAGATGACACACTCTGTACATTAGGCATCAGTTAAACATATTTGAGTATTTCATATAAAATAATTGTCCTAGACTCCAAAAGTGATGCAAAAGCATGTCTGACAATCTATTATAATTACCAGGGTAAATTAGTAGTGGTTTCTCTGGGTTTAGTGATTTTGAAAATAAACTAGATGGTTTAAATCTTGTCATTTAAATGTTATTATGTAATTAGTGTTTCAAAGAATAAACTTCAGTTTTCCTCAAGACTCAGTTCTTCTTTTCATTGTATCTTTTCCAACACTACAGTCTTGGTATATGAAGTATGTTGGATGACAGTATGAAAGGTTGCATTACAAGCAAAACTGTGTCAATTTGTTTGTCACTCTAGGGCCTTGTGGTAATTGTGGTAATCCAGTGACTCGTGGAAAAGTTCGTCAGAACTGAGATAAATGATAAAGAAATTGTTCACACGAAAAAAATACAGTATGTGAAAAATACATAGAGTGTTGATCAACTGGAGAGAACATTGTTCACTACATCAAACTTTACATGGATGTGGTTTGACAAGTTGGTAAAGAAAGCTGGGGTAGCTCAGCTGGTGGAGCAGGAGTGACTGAGTTGTCCAGAGTTCAGTTCCTGGTCTAAGGTCATATGAATGTCTTCCCCTTTCTCTCACCAAACTCTTTCCTTTTAATTTTGTTATTGTCAGTGATAATAATGTCCATGTTTAATGTTCATTAAAAACCAATAGAACCTAAAAAGGTATTTAAAAAAAAAAGAAAGCTGTATGGAAAACGTAGACTGAACAAACTCCACAGAAACTTAATTAATCTCACAGAAGCATCAGAACAAAGTAAAAATTCCTCAGTTTACAAGGGAAGTTTTGATCATAACATATGATTCATCACAACATCAGTCCTTTGGGAAATCCCAGCACAAAGATCAGAATACCATGTAAATAATGAAACGCAACCAGAGCAGTTTATCACCGACATTAAACACCAATATAACATGGATAAAGTATGATAATGTAACTTTGCATAGCTCAACATAAACAAATTCATAAACAAAAGTAGACTTACACAAATAAACTTTGTCAACCAGCCTGTGAATAACTTTGTTGCATAATCATAAGGGATAAGAGGAAGCCTCGAGTTGCAAAATTTGCTGTCGTACTTCACATTGTTCCCTGCAGCCACATCATGAGAACTTCAGCTTGTTCTGCCAGCAACATTTGTGGTAATTTTTTCAGTACTGAAACAGATTAATAACAAGAAATACTAAAATGTCTGAGTATTTAATGGTACTGACTTTGTCTTTTGCAGTTCCTGTTCTCTGTCTTTTGTTGCTAATGAAGAATAAAGTGGACTCAGTTGATCTGTTGGCGCCAGAAGAAGTAACGGCAACACCCGGTGGATTGGTGGAAATCACATGTCAGTACGACCTTCAGTTCAAGGAAAGACCTAAATACTGGTGCAAAGGATCAGTTTATGAACTGTGTAAAATACTGGTGAGAACAACCAGGAAAACACAACATGACAGATGCTCTATTGCCGATGATCGGGAAGCAGGGGTCTTCACCGTAACTATGACTTCACTCAGGGAAAGTGATGAAGATAAGTACTGGTGTGTAATATCCAGATCTGGAAGAAACGTCTACAAAAGTGTCAGGCTTGTCATCACTCAAACAGGTATTTGAATCAACACAGACTTCCCATTATAACATATAGGGTTGTGAGTCACTCTACTGAATTTTGATTGTTTTTGCTTTGATTTTACGTTAATGTTAACCTGTAAAATCCAATATTTGGGTTTTTTGAGAGAAAGTTTTGAACTCAAATCTTTTCTCAGGGGGAAATCATAGAAGATCTGTTGGTGTTGCCAGCTGTCATATTCTAATAACAATTATAAGCAATAGCTCAACAGAAAATTCAATTTTAATCATTTTTAATGCAAGGGTTAGGCTAATGTGTTTATCTTAATAGATCTTGTATTGTTTTAAAATCTGTGTGGGGGACATGTGCTTGATGACATAATTCTAGTAATTGTTTTTCAATATATGTTTAAGTTTTGTAGAAACAATGTTAAGAATGTAATTTCATTCAAAATATGTTACTGTGTTTGTCATTTAATTACACTACTTGTTAATTTTGCAACCCCCAAAAACACAATTTTTGCTAGGTTGCTTTGAGTAAATATCTCTGAAAATACAGTGCAATAAAAATGTCAATGGCCTTTAAATTGAACAGTCTTGAAAGGTACACTCTTAAAAGTTCTGGGACAATCAAATTTTTGGTATTTTCTGGTCCAGTTCCATTCCTAATGTGGATTCTCTGAGCCCTTGATTGTTTTAAAACATCAACATTAACTTTATAGCATTTTAAGCCCCCAAGAAAGAGACTAATGTTTTATTTAGGTTACCAAAGATTTTGTTGATATTTGGTTTAACACCCTTTGTTACCATCGCTATGTTGGGTTTTGGTGACGCAAACTCTACATCCAAATGTTTAGGAACTGCATAGCAACAGTGAAGACAGCTGCTCAATACTGCTGCCCACAACAACTTTATAATGACTAAGACTATCACTGACAATAGCAAAATTAAAATTCAGAATGTAACACAATATATAAACTATTACTTGTCTGTGTTGACTTCTGAGTGCTTCAGTGATCAAATTATAGCTGCTGGAAAAATTTGAGCTTGATTTAGATTTTGGTAAAGCTTGATCAGATTGTTGCATAGTTCAAAAAGGTTATCTGTAAAATATGTGCTTCTTTTTGTCTTTTCTCTACCCCAACAAACTGGGTCATTTTTTTTTCTTTTTTACCAAATGTTTGATTAAAACCACCCAAATTCTGTCCCAACACCACAAAATGCTTAATTTTTCATTGAAGAAACAAGCATAACTGTTTTATATCTTGTATAATATTGTGAAATTTGCTTATTTATCAAATATTGTAAATTTCTTTTTTGATGCAACATGTTGTTTTCTCCAGCTACAACACCAAGCACCACAAAAAGTAGCTTCTTGGCACAGCAGGAAACCAGGTGGGTGTTAAAAATATTTAAAATTAATTATGAAAAAGATATTGTTGTATACTCAGCAATTTCTCATTCATTTCTAAAAAAAAAACTATGCTTAAAAACAATGATTTCCTATGCACAGTGAATGTAAACTAATTGTATTGCATGGTTTATTCTATGTTTCCTCTAGTCTGTGGGCATCTCTACGGTGGTTTCTCTTTTTAGTGACATTGGGGTGTTTGGCAATGACACATGTGGTTGTCTGGAGGATGGAGGCTTCAAGGAACCCAGAATCAGAAATGACTGATATGTAAATGAGCTGGTTTGTGGGTAAATCATAAGCACAGTCATAAACAGTCATCTGTGATATCAAGAACAATGGAGCAGCTAAAGAAGACATAGAGTGGACATTCATTTAGTGTGTGAACACAGGTTTTACATCCTGGTTCAAAGACCATAACAATTGGGGAGACACAACACCAACAATTGTTTTAAGCCCTGTCAAAGTCATTTATTACAAAAAAATAAAAGTAAAGAAGGATGTTGGTGACAACTCGGGTGTACCGGCCAGCGTAAGCCCAGGAGTCGCAGATCAGGAGAGCCTCTTAATGGCAGGTGTGCTGGAAGTCCCTATTCTATCATTTGGGAACACCAATAACTCTCACGTTCGTTCTACCAGGCCATCTGCAGCAGCAGAGGGCTGTCACAGGAGGTGTATGGGGTTCCATTTGTGCCAAAAATATGTTTGTATGGCATTACCCCATAGGGGTGATATCAATCCAATGGGAAAGAATCTATGCAGATTTTTTAATGTAGGTATTTAAATTGATGAACCATTTTATTTTAGAAGCCTTAAATAAACTTTGGTTAATATTCCTCTGAGCTGTGGTGTGTTTTTGTTCCTTTTTTGACTTGTTTCACTTTACAGAATAACAGAACCTCCACATCCTCAGAGTATTCTGTAATATAATGTAACAGCATAGTGTTACAGCCTCTCAGGACATGCAGGTAAAATCATAAGTCATAATTCCCACTGTCTACTAATCACAACTTTCTTTAAAATTCTTCAATAAAGTAAGTTATATTCTGTAAAACAGACTGTGATAATTATTAATCATGTTAGATAAATGTCATACTATCTCAGCTGCAGCTACTGAAAGTGAAGTAATTGTGAGTCTTGGTTATTGCAATCAAATTGTTTATCATTAGTTTGGATTACTTAACATTTTTTGCACAATTACAATTACTTGTGCAATCTAATACATCTACTCTTAATTCTTGGATTTGGAAGAATTGTTTAGAATCAATTGTTTTCCTTATGTGCAACACAGAAGTAGTGAAATACCATGAACATGAAATTAAAGCTATTCAGTTCAGTTCAACCTTGTTTATATTAATTCCTCTGTTTTTTGCATTTGTGGCATGTAATATGCCTGAGTGAAGTGGTTGCATCAACAAAACATGTCTAGGCCACTAGAAAAAAAAAAAGTTGAGGTTAAATGATGTCAGCTGCTGTGGATATTGTTTTCTCAGCCAAATTCAAAGAAGGTTACTGAAACAGAAAACACTCAACCACTTAAATTGAAGCCTTGCGAGGCTGAGTTGTCAATGTAATCATTCTTTCTGCCTCTAGTAGCCTTGAAAAGATCAATTTTCTGATATCTCCCTGCAAATAAAGGAAAACAATATTCTCAGTCCACTTTCACTGCCCTCTGACAGTGTAGAAAATCAATACATTTAGGAAAAACAATTTTCTGTGGTTTGTTGCAGCATACCTACACACTTGCTTCCTGAGGATACAAATATATTTTGCTATCAAAACTATAGTATAAAAACAGTAGAAATTAACAACCAGCAGTAATTTTAAAGACACCAGCAAGACATTTATAGTAAAATCAATCATACTTATTTTGAATATTGTTTATCACCTACAAACTTGGTCATTGTCAGGTTTTTTTTCAGGTCTTTTTTGTCACTTTGTTGTAAATTGTCATTTCTTCATCATAGCATGTATCTCTCAAATGTTAACTACTAAATTTAGAACCACTAGTAACGTCACTTGAGGCAAGTGATCCAAATTTTATTGAGTATTTCCTTTTGTATCAGTCCTTTTCTTTACTTTTTTTTATCAAATCAGTGTAACTCAAATGCTTTAAAATCTGTCAAAAATCGTTTGCTGCCATAACATTTACAGATGCTGACACAGCAGCTTGATTTTTTGTGGAACCTAGTTTATTATATTGAGTCATTGACTTGCAGCATTTATGCCTTCTGGTTGAGCATGTAGCAACATAGTTGTTGCTACATGCATTGTGCCATTGACTTTGCAGCAATGTAGCAATAGAAGAAAGAAAAACACATCTGGCATGGCTGATTGTGGGCTTGAGAATGCAGAACATACACACAAAAAAGAAAAAGAAGTACTTCCTATGTTAAAAAATAAAAGTTAATAGCAGGAGGAGAACATTGTTAGCAGCAGTATCTCACCTAATGCTCCCAACCAGGAAGATGTCACCGCTATACAGATATACCCAGGCCTAATGTAGCTTCTGAGAAAAAAAATAATAAAGAGAAAACATAAAATTAAGAGTTGAAATAACCAAATAATGCAAATTGGAGAGAAGAAAGAAAATGTAGCTGAGAGGTCTTAGGTCAGAGAAGTGGTCAACCGGTCTGATTATTTGACTAATAAATAATTAGAATCAAACTGGATTATTTGACATCAACTGGAGATTTCCCAAGTGGTACGGCATGAGGTTTGCTATGATTTAGAGTTGTATACCATAAATAAACTAAATTCAAGAGAATGGACCTGAACTGAGTTATAGGAAGGATGCAAGGTCAGGGGGGGTTAGGGTGACATCACCATCCCTGCTGCAGGAACCACTTGGAACCACTAGCAAGACATTACACAAAGTTAGCCAACATAACGAAAGGCCTGTGCTTTTTAAAATAAGAGCATCAGGGGAATGGTTTCCAGTTTGTGATATAAAAGGCACATCCACGGTCAAAATATTACCGATTTTATAACATTACATTTAATGTCGCAATTTAGGTGTCGCTTTCGCTGCTACTTTGTGAAATATGTAAGTTTATAGTGTACTGACAGCGCCAGGAGATTTATTTTTGAAAAATGTTTCCGGGATTATTCAGTCTAACTTGACATAGTGGACGTGAGGGGTTCGGCTATCTGACTGAACCAAGTTTCAGGTCGCTGGTGCCAACGCCCGGCGAAAACAGCCAACTTATCAAGTACAAAAACGGAGGTACGTAGCTTTATACAAAACCTACACATATATCTAAAGCTATTTGATGAGTGGGCGTTTATTACAGTCATTGTTTTGGATATTGTAGTTTGCTAGTAGCAGCAAAGTCTACACGGAGACCTAAACTACCGTTACCGACTGGTGGCTAAGCTAACGTACTGTTAGCACTATGTGGCATTAGCCAGCACTGCAGTAGCTTAGTTTGCTAAACGATACAAACGAAGGTTTTATGTTCCATTTGCTAGTAGCTCAACTAATCAACCAAACAGGATATAGTTATATTTTAGAACTACTCCTAAGTAGTCTATTCAGCTAAGTTGTTTTGCGAACAAGTGATTGTTCTTCAGCTAGTGTTAGCTTCAAGACAGCTTTGATAATCATGGGGTGTGACTGAACAAGTCAATGCTGCCTTTTCTTGGCATCACACCGGTTTTATCAAGTTGTACCGGGATTTTGAAAGGCAGAGCGCACTACATAGTTATGTCCAGAGTTTGACTTTATTCGAAGATGTATGTCGTAATCAATGCAAGCTTTCTCCTCCCCCTCTTCCTGCAGCTAACGTAATTGTCAGCAGCAGCCGAAAGCACAGAGATGCAGACTATCAAATGTGTTGTGGTTGGAGATGGAGCAGTGGGAAAAACCTGCTTACTGATTTCATACACCACCAACAAGTTCCCTTCTGAATATGTACCAACAGTAAGTTTTATTGTTCAGCCTATTTGAAAGATGAATTTGAAAGCATGACCTGACTGTGACCATTTCTCTCTTTGATTGCAGGTGTTTGATAACTATGCAGTAACTGTAATGATCGGGGGTGAACCATACACCCTTGGCTTATTTGATACAGCAGGTATATATATACAGTAATTTTCTTTAACATGCTAATAAAAATGTTTTTTTTCTTCGTTATGCTAAATTTAACATCATATGCACTTTCTCACAAATTAACTACAAGTTGTGATAACCCTGTCTGGAACTGGCATGTGGTTGTATTGCATTGTTTAAAGACAGACATGTCTTTAAACAAGACATGTCTGTCTTGTTTCATATTACATATTTCATATGTAATATGAAATAGATTTGTAAATTTAAATGTTTCTGTGTAGGGTTAGATGTTAATTACTTGCAATGAATTTCATCAGAATGTATATGTTTAATGGATAAAGATGAATTTGACTATTTTTGTCTGGTAAAATGTTCAGAATTACTGCTATACAAATAAACTGAACTGAATTATACAGGATCTGTGCAGATACTTTGCTTACAGACATTAATAAACGTAAATTCTAATTAGATGTAGACATTTGCAAGAATAGGGATAATTCCACTGTTGTGGGTTTGTGCAGCTAGAGACACAGAAACTCTTCTTGTGTCCTATTTTGCTTTGGTTTTAACATGGCAAAAATGTTGGTATATGTCCAGACAGGCTTTCTGTTGTATGCTGTAAAAACAGAACAACACAAAGCTCTTCAGTACTATTTGCATGTTAGCATAGGTTTGTTGCATTGCCTGTGGTCTTTTGCTTTTAAAGTTTTGCAATGCTAGAAATTTAGTGTCTTTTCTCTGAGAGATGGCATGTCAGTTTCTGTCTTGTCTGTGTTTAGGTCAAGAGGATTACGACAGGTTACGACCACTAAGCTACCCTCAGACCGATGTCTTCCTAGTCTGTTTCTCTGTTGTTTCACCTTCCTCATTTGAGAATGTTAAAGAAAAGGTAAGAAAGAAAAAGTTCATTTAAAATAGAGTATTCACACCTAAAAACCTTAGTAAAACTATTTGAACTCTTTTTTTATTATTATTTATAAATTAGTTTCATGGTTTAGATAAACTTAATGCAAACTGTTTTTCAGGAGTTTACTTTTAGTTTACAGAGCATTTGTCCAGCTTATTCATGTTAAAATATATCTAACTTACATTGCCATTTGTTCTAGTCCATGACATCAAGTAATTTTAGTGACTTTAAGAAGTTACTTTCTTAAATCCTTGCCAGATAGTTCTGTAATCATGTGCTGTCATCTACAAAACTGTAATAAAAACATGTCAAATGCCTTCAGAAAACATGAGCAGATCAGATAAACGTGACCTACAATGTCTTAGGCTGAGTTCAAACCCTCTCATATTATGCAGAAATTGTACATTGTAGACCAATTTGTGCTTAATTAAACTCATTAAGGCACAGTTTGTTGCAGAATATAATTGTGCAGCTTCGCCTGGAATTGATGACATAATATGGCTCCTGCTATATGCCAAACCTGCAAGCGCTTGCTTTGAGGAAGTCTGTCTGTACCATGAGCGACGCTGCACCCATCTGTCTCCTATAGTCAACCCAGACATGCTTCAAGGCTTTCAGTTAATAGCTTTTACTTGCACTGTCAGCTCCCAGATTTCAAGGAGCAATAGTACGATCCCCAAACCAAATCCAAGCTGGACGATGGATGCAAAACAAATCTTAAACATTGTTGAAGATATTGCTAAGTTGCCTCTGAATTTGTATTTCACAATGACTTGCATTTCCTTTCTCTTTGTCAAGTAACATGTTTGGTATTTAAAGCTGCAGTAAGTAAACATGTTTGTTTTTTTTACATATGTGTCTTAAAACTGTCACTCTGCCATGGCAGTATAATAAATATTAGACAGTCAGTAGAAAAAATAAAAACAAACTCTCAATCACAATTATCTATGCACTTCACTGTACAATTTACCTATTTTAAATAAAATAAACCAATAATTTCCCCTGTGATTGTACATTGTGCAAACATTGTTAATTTAACAGATATCAAGAAGAACCTTTACCCACAGGAAACTGTAGAATTTGGGTTAAAGGAGAAGAAAAGAAAAAATATTAAGCATCTAAATAGTTTACTAGTTTCGTTCTTGTAAAAAGGGAAATATTGAGAGAACAATTCTCTAAAATAACAAAAAAGGCTTCATCACTAGGGATGGCTAATATGTTAGATTGTGAAGGATTAGAAAATGTTTACAATTTTTTAAATTAAAATACAGGTTTTGAGATCAACAGTATCAGATTGTGCAGCTAAAGTTTTAAGTAATGCATGTCAGTTGTACTTGACACAGAATGTTCTTAATGTTTCTATATCTGTTCATAAGAAGCAAATGGTAAAATTTCTTTTAATGACTGAAATAAACATTTCAGTAATTTTTTGAAGCACTTATTTGTGACATCTTTTGCAAATTGAGCAAAGAGTACATGACTTTATTTATAGAAACATCTGTGTGCTTCTGACACTATTATTTAGCCAGAGTAACAATTTTATTTGTCCCTTTCCTTCTCCAGTGGGTTCCTGAAATCACCCACCATTGTCCCAAGACCCCGTTCCTGTTGGTAGGCACTCAGATTGACCTCCGTGATGACCCCTCCACAGTGGAGAAGTTGGCCAAGAACAAACAGAAGCCAATCACCCCTGAGACAGCAGAAAAGCTGGCTCGAGACCTTAAGGCAGTCAAATACGTGGAGTGCTCAGCTCTGACTCAGGTAAGACCTGTTTCTACTCTGAACCCTGCATGTTTGCCATCCTTTCAACAACAATGCTAGAAATACTTTGACTTGTCTTTTGCTAACAGCTTTCGGCTCCAAACGCCATCTAACACTGTATATGTGTCCGTGTGTTTCTCCTTTGTCTTTTTCTGTAGCGGGGACTGAAGAACGTATTTGATGAGGCTATCCTAGCCGCTTTAGAGCCCCCTGAAACTCAGAGAAAGAGAAAATGCTGCTTGTTCTGATGTCTTCTTGCATCTTGCTTTGCCTCTTGATTGTCTGCTGCTTTTTCATTGTAAAGAAACGTCTCTCACTAAAGTAACCACAAACTCTTTTGAAGTTGAAAACTCTGTGCCCATCAACCTTTTTTTCTTCTGTTCCTGTGTGCTCTCTTCTCAACTTGGCCTGATCATAGTTATTCACGCTGCCTAAGATGGTACGAGTGCCAACCTTTCTGTCTCCTTTTCGTCCATCTAGAAGTGGACACGACTAAGATTTTCTTTTTAAAGCACATTATGTTCTCTCAGTACAACTTATGTTATATTCTACAAATCCATCTAAGCTATATTCTGTCTTGGACTGTGAGTTTTTCTCGACTGTTGCATCAAAATTTTCCACTGACCTTTGTCATTAGACGACTTGATCATGAGGAGAATCTTGTTTAATGTTTGAATAAAGGAAGATTTTTGATTGCCTCACTCAATTTCTACTCGGCTTTCTTCTGCTCATACAGTTCAGATGAGATCAATTTGCACTTGGAGGTAGCTTTGTTTTGAATAACAATATTTTGTTTCCACAGAAAGGATTAAAGAATGTGTTTGATGAGGCAATACTAGCCGCCCTGGAGCCTCCCGAACCTAAGAAAAGGCCTAAATGTGTTCTGCTCTAAGATTCTTCGCTGCTTTCTTCAGACCGTTAACCTAGGTTAACAGTACTGATACGGTTTTCTGCACAAGGACATTCCATCGTTATTTGAAATGTCATGAGATTTTCGCCTTCCCACAGACGTAACCTAAAAACATTTAATGTGTTAAATGATTTTTAAACCTCTGTTATTCTGTGCTGGGTAATTTGATACCGCTGGTCAGAAACAATGTGAACTCTTGACTGGTTAAACCACCAATTAACTGGAGATGACACATTGAAATAACTCCTTAGTTTGATCTCAGTGTTGCTTTTTATGGAGAAATGTCAGATTAAATACTTGTTTTCTCCACAAAAAGTTCTTGTTTCAAGTGTCACAAAATTGGAATGCTCACATCATTTTGTATTTTGTTATAAATATGACTTTAAATAAACGTGTTTCAAACTGCAACATTCTTCCATCACCAGCTTTTACATTAGCAATAATATTCCTTATTTTGTGTTTTAAGATTTAAAATGTCTTTTAATCATTCCAACATGGCCTTTAGGAAGATCTAAGGAATGGAGTGGATGATTTTTTTTTTTCTTTACTTAATTCTCCATCTTTGTCCTAGTTTTTCCAAGACCTGGCCTGAGAAATTAGGCAGGAAATATATTTCACTTCCAATTGTAGAAATATTGATTTGAAAATTTTTTTTGCCAGAGAAATTTTCACAGCATTTAGGTCAAGCTTAAAAATTCATTGTGATGACTTGGGTATCTTAGTTTACAGGCCAAAGTTTTACAACCAGTTCAATTATTTAATAACCTCAACATTGCTTGCATCTCATCAGTAACAGCTTGATGTTAAATGACTGAACCAATGACATGTCTTTTCCATGCCGAATTTTTAAGGTGAACTGTTGAAGTGACTTGTAAATATAGTAAGAATAACTTATTTACTGAATGAAATTGTGCATTACTCATGAGGTTTGAGAAGCTGAGATGGCGCTGAAGTCAATTTAACCTGACAGATGTTTTTTTCATTGTATTCAACTTGACAAAGTTGTACTGTATCTTGCTTGTGATAAAAAAGCACAACAATAAACCAGTATTATGATTAAATCTTCAAATAACATGTTGTTCTGTGTCTTGATAATTACAATGGGGAAATTGACATTTTTACACATGTGGACAAAAAAGTCGCAGGAAAACTACAGCAATACAACTACAAGAATTTGTTAAATGTACATTGTGAGCAGTGTGAACGAGCACATTTAAAAACATTACTACACTGGGTTATATAATTGTTAAAGCAGTAATTACTAGAAAGTTTAAGAGGAAGGACAAGAAAAAGATTGAGAACATTCCAAATAAATAGATTTAAAAATACATAAATCAAAATTGACAGTCTTGTAAGTATTGGGTTTTAAATACCTTGTTACAGTTTAAGATAAACAAGATTACATGTCTGTTTTACAGTTCTCTATAACATGTTTCACAAACATGCTATAAAGAGTAATGTAGTGGAATAGTAGTTAAAACCTGTCTTCTTAACCACTGTAGGGTTAATAATTCTGTTTGTCCAGTGCTGGACATAATTCAATGGATGTTTCTGTTAAGCGAATCCCATACCATCCTGCCCAGAATACAGAATCTTTACCGCCGTGCTCAAAGTAGACATATCTGACTCCTGGTCCATAGTCCTTAAACACATGGATCATCTGGGAGAGAAATAAAGGATGTTATGCAAAGGATTTCTCAGGTTTTGAATCTACACTTTGTGCATACCTGTTTCCAACTGCGATTTTCCTGTTCAGGTAGGTGAATAGTACCAGGAGTAAATTCCTCAATAATCCTTTTGTTGCTGTGCAGCAGCTTCACAGACATGTTGTATTCACAGTTGCATCGAGGTGCATACCTAACGAGACAGAAACACAATTTTGGGTTCAGTTCGGACCCAGCGAGTGTATGGAATTTCTTTGCACAAGTTTAGATTATAAGACATTGCCATTTGGGTAATGAGCTTGAATGCAAGTGTCTGGAGTGCATTTAGCTGTGGATCAGTCATAAAATATATTTTAAAGTGAATTCTACCTAAATCTTTGTAATTACTCTCTGAGCAGAGACGTTTTTCTCACCAGTCGGACACCTTGATGTGGGGCTGAACCTCATCAATAAAAGCCTGGCTGTAACCCTCCTCCACCAAATCAATGAGCTGTGACTTTGTGCACATTCTGCAAACAACAATGAGGATTTACATGCTCTCCTGTATATTACAACTTTAATAAAAACCATGAGAAATTATTACCACATTCACAGAATTTTTGAGTTAACAATTACCTGAAGGAAGTTACAAAGTTTGTTTGTACTTCTGCATTTGGGTGTAATGCAATAGGTTTCTCTACTCTCCATCCATCACCTCCATTCCTTACTATCGTCCAATCCTTAAATTCATCTGCATAATCAAGAGGAATTAATAATTGTTTATCAAAGTACATTTTTTACGAAGCAGAAAAAATGGCATTTGTTCCACCTCCCGTAACTTAACATCTGTTCACCTTCCCCTCTTGGATTCTTTATGAGATTTCTCCTTTTCTTGCACATGAAGTAAAAGAACCTCCAGTCGCTTGGTACTTTGGAAGATTCGTGCAGATTATACCCTTCTCTTCTGCACCTTTGTCTCCAGAGAGACTCATTATCTGCGACATCTTTCCAATGATGGCAAACTAATCGACACACACAAACCACCTTGTGGGCTGGCAGATTTAGAAAGATTTCCTCAAGGATGTCCAAGGGAATATTAAAAGCCTAGCATGACAGAAAACAGAATTACTACCTCAAATTTCTAAATATTAGGGGGAAATTACTTTTTTTAGATTTGCTCAATTCAGCTTGATTAAAAATTTGCAGTTTTAGACAACAAAAGTTAGAGAAAAATCACAAAAAATGTTTTAAAATCAGAGTTCACTACACACACACACACTTGCATACCTGTGTGCTGACAACACAGTCCCTTCCATGTCTAACACAAACTATGTTGAAAGGTAAAGTTTTGGAGCGATCTGGATTACATTTAACCAATGTCAAGATGTAAGAATAAAATAAAATATTTAGTTTAGCAAAATTATTTCCTGTGGTCAAAGGTTAAGCGTTATACCATTTTTAATAATAATAGTAAATAAATGCAGAAATTTAATATGTCCATCTAGGGAAAATACTAAAAAAAATCTATATTTTTGTGGAGGATCCTATGTTAATGGGACATATTCTGGAATATGTCCAGAATATGGAATGGGACATTCCATATGAACTAAAACTTGAACTAAAATGTTCTGGAACATTTTAGTTCAAGCTTTGACATTTCTTTTCACATGATTATGTATGAGTGTAAACATAGCTTGTTTCTATACTGGCTCATACTTTAATTTGTATTCACTATGTCTGTTGTCAACAGTAAATGAATAATCAGTGATTATTATCAAATCAATCATTAGAATGGATAAAGATACACCAACCTGGCTTTTCATGGAGGGTGGGATTTTTTCCTTTTTCACTTTGTTATAAGAAAATGTGACATAGGTTATTTGATAGAGTTGTTCAGTGTTTAAACATTTTTAAAGAAAGCTGAATGCTACCTGGATATCTGAATGTATCTGCATAGACAGAGGACGGGTGACTACAGAGACGTAGATCAGTTATCTCTCTTTTGAGATCTGTGATTGTTTTGTTTTAGCCATCACTAGAACATTTCTAAGCATTAAATATTTTTCTTTTAACCAAGAAACTTGTCTTTGATAGGAAATAAGATCTCAGAGGTTAACAAAATAGTGTAGAAATATCAGCTTTTAAAAATCGAACTTTTTAACTTAGTTGTTTTTTAAGCACGTCAAAATATTTACACCATTTTGAATAAACCAATGAAAAAAGCTTCATGGTAACATTTAATACCGCAATCAAAGCTTTACTTATTTTTCAATTTCCACTGAAAACATTCGAATTATTTAACCCTCTGATGCGTGAGTGACCTACTATACAGTCTTCCATGGGTGTGTCTTTTCTGACTCGTGTTAAAATCAATGTGTTTTTATGCTACTTTTAGCTAGCTTGGTGTGTTTAATGTCACCCAAGAATAATTTCATGCTTGAAATATTTAAATTTTTCACTTTTCAAACATTTTTAGAACAATTTGTAGAACATTTTTAAAACAAAATAAATTTACAACAGCAATGGAACAATGTCAACATCCATTATATGTGTATGTGTGTAAGCGTGGGGGGGGGGTGAGAACAAGCATGTTTCTTGAAACTAGCTAACCAAGCTAGCTAACATTACTCTCTGTATTCTATTGTGCTGTGAGTATCACGCATGTGTGTGTATGTATTTGTGTGCATTTATTTATTTGTTCATCCATCCACACACCTTCTTCCACTTATCCGGGGTCACGTCGTGGGGTCAGCAGCTTCAGAAGGGAGGCCCAGACTTCCCTCTCCCCAGCCACTTGTTCCAGCTCCTCCGGGGGAATCCCAAGGCGTTCCCAGGCCAGCCAAGAAACATAGTCCCTCCAGGGTGTCCTGGGTCTTCCTCTGGGCCTCCTCCCTGTGGGATGTGCCCTGAACACTTCACCAGGGAGGCGTCCAGGACTCACCCTGACCAGATGCCCGAGCCACCTCAACTGGCTCCTCTCAATGTGAAGGAGCAGCGGCTCTACTCTGAATCCCCTCTGAATGAGCTTCTCACCCTATCTCTAAGGGAGAGTCCAGACACCCTACTGAGAAAACTCATTATGGCCGCTCCTGTCTGTGACCTTGTTCTTTCGGACATGACCCGAAGCTCATAACCATAGATGAGGGTAGGAATGTAGATCGACTGGCTTTGCTTTTTGGCTCAGCTCTCTCTTCACCATGACAAACAGGTACAGCGCCCGCTTGACGGCAGACGCTGCGCCAATCCGCCTGTCGATCTCCAGCTCCATTCTTCCCTTATTTGTGAACAAGATCCCGAGATACTTAAATTCTCCACTTGGGCACTACATCCTCCCCGACCCGGAGAAGCACTCTATTCTTTTCTGGCTCATTTGCATTTATTCATTTATTTATATAGCTATGAATTTTTATTTTCATAATTATATAAATAAAAATTATAGAAAGAACCTTGAACACATTGATCAATAGGTTCTGCATGTCATTCAACACATTCTCTCTTTTGGTTTTCTCATCCAGGGTGTCAGACACACACAAAGAAGACACACACACACACACACACACAAATAATACACATGCACAATAAAGTACAGGCAGTAATGTTAGCTAGTTGGTTAGATAATTAGTGTTGGCTAACTTAAAAGAAGGCTAATAGGTTGATTTGTGACAATAATACTGTCATAGTACTCATGATTGACACACACACACATTTGTGAGGTAAAAAATAAAGATAATTATGTAAAAGTTCTTGCTGTGTAAAATATTATTATTCAGGGGTGACACTTAGGACTCTGTGTGTATGGTTCACAAAAAATGTGTTCCTGACAGTCACAGTTGGTAAGAAACAAAGATTCCCATTAAATTCCATAGGAAATGAAAGCGGGTCATTTTTGACCCCATCACGGAAAAAAGGGGTAGTAATATAAAACATGCTATTTCTTAAAATGTATAAAAGGTATATTAACATTTTGAATTGCATGACATCAGTAACATGTTTCTTGAGGAGTACCTGGAATATGAAGTGATGAAAATTTTCCATTACAAAGATATTGCAAAAAACAATGACCTCACCGGGTCAAAAAGGACCCACTTACGCATCAGAGGGTTAATCGCGTCTTTATTTCACGTTGTTTTATCAAACTTATATCATTGCTAATTGTATTTGTCCTAAGAACATTTCCACGTAAACATTGTGTGTGTTATGTTTGTTTTACTTACATGCTCAGTTGAATCCCATCCCGATTTAGAAGTTGAATTCCGTCTGACCGGTAATTTAGTGCTGAGCGCTTCACCCATAGTTACTGTCGCTTTGCTCGTCTCATCTGGAATAAATCGTCAGCACTTGAGACTTTCGTACGAAAACCGTTTTGGTGGCTGTTACGTCAGTATAATACCACTCTAAACCTAAAATGCAAGCCTATGTCCTACAGATGAGTTTCTATATAAAGTAACAGCACCAAGCGAATATCTTTCCGGAAGTTTTTCCTCATGAGCTCAGCTCCTCTTCAACTCCGCCTCGTAAATACGTGCGTCAGTGCGTTACAGTGCCTGTTCTAAGATTAATTTAAAGTAAACGCCGACCACCAGATTACATTTTAAATTTATACACAGGATATATTTAACCACCAATTTACAATAAGATTATCACATCTCCTAGTTGTGACTTATGCACACTAAATACTGCGGGATCATTAATAGGCCTACATGTATATAAATGTGATTCTCCTAGTGTGACGGCTTTTCGGAGACAAATTTCCATCACTTTGAGTGATATGCTCAAAGTCAGTATTTTATTGCTATCGTGATCGTGACTGCCGCTGGGTGGAGCAGTGAGCCGCCATGGGGTTGAGAGTTAGGGGATACATGCTGGTTAAGTTTTATATATTTCTTAATTATTATTTTTTTTCCTAAATTCCTCTAACATTAATCTGCTTTCTATCTCATGTCTCCATTATACTAAAATTCTGTACTATTGTTTCATTTTCTCCACAGGTGACATTCACCTGTGGAGAAAATGAAACAATAAAACAACAATATTTAAAATGATACATTGAAAAACGTGTATATTGCACAGCATTATGTAAAGTTAATTTTAAAGCTTTTCAACCTCTCATCTTGCACAAGACAGCCTCCAGATGGTGGGTACTTTGTGTCCCAGAGATGAACCGGCTTTGGTCCGAAATGTGCAAATCGACCAACTCCGTCAGGAGGAATTGACCAGAACTCTCAAGAATCTATTGTGAGAAAGTTGTGAAGAAAACCCGAAATGTTTTTGACAAATATCCACGATACTGACAAAATGTATGTAAACTTCTGAATTTGAACATTACAAAAAATAAAACATACAAAAAAATTTTCTCGATGTTTTCTGGCATTTAGAAAATGTAAATAATTTAAGTAATTCTGGCCAACCTAAAACAAGAGAATTTCAGTCTGATTTAACTTCAGATGGTAAGAAAAAAATGAGTCTTTATTAAGTGTATGTTAACACTTGGTTTCAATTGTACTTAGATATTTCACAATATATTCAAAGGACTTTACTAGTAGCATACATTAAAAAAGCTTTTAAATGTTCAGTTTTACTAAATCAAAATTTACATTGTAACATGTGCAAACTGAGTTTTAACCATAATACACACGATGGAGAAAAATACAACTGTTTAAAAACTCGGTGTGTTTTGAAACAGTACAATGACTACAACGGTTCAATATAGCAAAACCTTTTATTGAATCGGAAGATTTTATGAACACTCTGCTTGATCATATTGTCATATGATGCTGCCACAAAAAATGTGATTATGAATCCTTTACACACAAGTAGGTTTCAAAAGTAATATCTATTTAACATTGCAGTGACATGCAAACTTGCTCTTTTGATCAAGTGTGAACTTGGGCCACATTTAACAAGGACATGTAGTAAAAATATTCATGACTGTCCAAAGACAAATACTTCAACAATAAATACATAACTTCAAATTGCAGTATTAACATTACGTATGTTTAAAGGGACGTCACTTTGACAGCTGCATAAAAATGAGGCTGTTATTTGCAAATCAAGAATATGCATTTATAGAAAGTGCAAAGTTTGACATTTCTCTTAAATCGTAATACCACATACATAAAGGCATCATAACGAGAATACATATTCAGCTAACATCTCAGCAAAAGCTGATGGTTGTATTTAAGACATAGCAGTTGGTAGAAAATAAATGTGCAAATTAGCCTAGAAGAGGAATAAAGGCAGTGGTGTTGTCTTCCAGAACAGGTAAGATACATACATTTAAACCGTTTTGAAGCAATTGCAACTATTTATATTGCATTGTTTGTGTTAGTAAGTGAGGCAGGATTGTTTAATTGACTAATGGACTTTTGATTATGTTAGGTCACATAGTTCAGCAGTATGTCAGCTCTAGCTCTAGAATTACAGATAGAGAAATCTACAAACAAGTAAATGCAAACTTTGGCTGCTTTTACATTCAAGTTATAGAAAAATCAATTCACTTTACGTATAAAGAGTCTTTAGACAATTTACACATATTTTGAGGCATGTGTGTAGGGGAGATTTAACAGAATAATTAAAAGTTTGCCATCAGGACAAAAACCTTCCTGACTTACATGTTTTCTGTCAGTACATGACAAGATGTCTCTGAGTTAAAATTGCTTAGAAAGTCAAAAGGTTAATATATTTCCTCAATAAAGTACTCAAAGGTATTCAGAGTGGTCTTTCTAACACAGTTACATCAATAAGCTAGTTGTCCAATGCTGGACAAACTTCAACACAGCTTTCTGTTACACGAATGCCATACCATCCAGCCCAGAACTGTGTGTCTTTGCCACCATGAGTGAAACGGACATATCTCACTCCTGGTCCATAGTCCTTGAAGACATGCACCATCTGAAAGAAGAAATAACATCAGTAACATGGAGTTATTTTTCTCTGCAGTTGCACTGATCTGTGTAATATGTACGTACTTGATGCCACTGCTGATCATTCCACTGAGGAATAGTAGCAGGCTCTGGACTGAAGTTCTGGAGAACATTTTTCTTGTGATCTAGTAGCTGCACAGAAATAATATAGATGCTTCCACAATCCGAACGCGCTCCATACCTGACAATGCACAATCATAAACTAAGTTTTTCTTTTTCTTTGAGAAAAAAAAAATCATAAATTATTTATGTTAATTTTTCTTACCAGTCAGATATCCGGATGTGTGGCTGGAACTCATCCATAAATGATGGGCAGTAACCTTCGTCCTTCAAATTAATCACCTGCTCTTTTGTGCACCAACTGCAAACAACAGATTGTATTCACTTAATTAGTAATTACAACTTCAATTGTATAAACAAATGAAAACATTTCTAGTGTTGGTGAATTCTTACTCAAATGAGGTCACATAGTTTTTCTGAACTGCTGGATTTGAATGTTGCCCAAAAGTTCCCTCTATTTTCCACTTATGTCCACCGTTCCTCAGGATTCTCCAACCTCGAAATTCATCTAAGAAAACAAAAGTTGAGTATCTGTGGATTTTCTAAAACATAGCAGAAAAATAATGCTACTGTATAACATTAAATAAATTGTAATTTTCACCTTCTGCTCTTGGATTCTTTATAAGATTTCTCCTCTTCTTGCACAAGAAGTAAAACAACCTCCAGTTGTTGGGTACTTTGGAAGGATCACGGAGATGATATCCCTCTCTTCTACATCTTTCTCTCCAAAAAGACTCGCTGTCGGCCACATCTTTCCACTGGCGGCACACTAATCGACACACACACACCACGTGTTGGGGGGGCAGATTTAGGAAGATTTCTTCCATTATGTCCAATGGAAGAGGGATGGCCTGATGAGACAAAAGCATTTTTCTCTAATTGTTCAATTTCATTCACAGACATTAAAGGATTAATAGATTTTTTTTGCACTGCAGACAACAAGAAGTTTTTTTATAGTAACAACTTCAACCTGGAGATACACAAAATAAATGTCCACTCTTATCAATTGCCGTCTTTCTCAAACTGTGAGGTGCTGCTTATAAACAACCGTTTATTTACCGTGACATGAGCGCAAAGTGAGACTCTACAGTTAGCTGACTAAAAGATTCTTTATTAAAAAATAATGGAGAAATGGCTTAAGACCGGGTCACTAAAAAGAAAACCTGAATGTGATATGAAGGTGATGAGGCAGCGAACAGAGCTGCATCCCATGCTGACTAACTGCGTCTTAACACCTAAAATAAAATTATTTATGGTGGTATATCTACTGGCTGAAAGAAAACGTTTGTATTTGTCAACGCAAATCTATTTTTCTTTGATTATGTTTCCAAATGGCAAATAGTTCTAAAATGTTATTAGTGCACACAACATTTGTAGCAAATAACTTTTTTGATTGGAAAGCTTAGAATCTATACTTTCAGAACCTGTAAATAACTCAAAATGACTTATTCATGGTTTTATTGTGACCAGTCGCTTACAAAACAGCGTCACACTTTACATTAGGAAGGACAAAGACAATGAGTTAAGTGACTAATATTTTCATTTCAACTTGTATATATTGAAATGTGTTATTGCGGGGGCATTTTTAAGTTACATGGTCTGTGAATGTTTGTTAAATGGGTTAAGCGGTCATCGGCCTGAAAACGTTTGAGAAACTGTCTTAAATGCATACCAATTATTTTGGAAATTTAGAGTAAACCTGGGAAGTTTCAATTAGCTGTAACATTTGCTTACTTTATTTATGCTTTTCTTTTTTTATCAATCTTCATGCCTCTTTTTTTTGAAGATCTGCCACTTTATCCTGAACACGTCTTAAAAAAGTAAAAAGTATATTATAATTACGATTAACTTATTTATTTATTATTAACTTTTTTTAGTCATCAGACAGTTCCCACCATCTAGGTACAACAAAGTTCTATTTTCAGAACCATTACATTTTACATCTTACTATTTTAGATTTTAAAATTTATTTTATTGAGAAGTCAGAATCCAGTTTTCTTTGCATAGAGTAGCACAGTAATTATTTTGCAACAAAAAAACCACATTTGCATTAAAGCATCTTCTAAAAATGAGTTTGTTCTATAGTGTTTTAAAGCATTTTAAAGCATTAATAGTCAATGTGTTAGTATTGTCCTAATTTTCATCAATGTGACCACAATCCTCAATTTTACAAGTATATAATCTTCCAGTTTAGAGGCTTCATAATACAGAGCAGGGCCAAATTACAGTGAGCAAAGGAAGAAGTTTAAACATCTCTTTCATCGAACATGTTACTGAGGAATATTATCTCTGCTGTCTGGAAAAAGACCAGGGAAGTCTTAGTCAGAGTTCATCAGAACTGACTGACTGACTTGCTGGAGATATTTCCGGTCCAGAGTGACACACATATGGCTGATGTTGCTGAGAGGAAAAGTCCTCTGAATATCTCTATTAACAATAACATGTATTCCTCACTCCCGACCCCACCAGGGACAAGAGAGTACAGAAAATGGATGGATGTATTCCTCACAGGTCTTCGCTCACACACTACTGCAACATGCTTTTATTATTAAAGCAAAAACAAAATTTAACGTGACTTTTTCCTTGTGCGGAGAACTGTACGGATGAAGATTAGGGTCTCCGAAGAAGATTCTGAATTTAATCTCAGAAGCAAAAGGTGAGATTTATTTTTTTTTTTTTTTTTGTCAGAAGCCCTAAGTCCCATGTGGTAGTGATGAATAATTTCAATACAGAGCTGTAGTGAGTGGCTGAGTGTGTTTCAGTGTCTCAAACTTACAGGTTCACCAGAACTTCGTGTCGGTGAAGGTGAGCTGACTCCGTACGTGGTTCCCATTTTGGTTCTAGGCGTCCTCTTCGTGGTTAGGATAAACCCAAACCTGATATGTTTTACAGAACTGCCTGTCTACTGAATTAGCAGCAGGCGCCTTCAAAAGAGAAACCGTTCATCGAGAACAAACACGGAAGTGCAGTTAAGCCCGAGATAAAAGCTTAACAACCCTCTAAAGAAAAAAAATAAATAAATAAATAAATGCGAAAAAATATAAAATGGTTAGCCTTACTTTTTCAATACTACTCTTCAACTACTTTGTGTAGCTGAGGAGTTTCGACATTCGTCTCATAAGTACGTGAATAAGCACGGAACTACGGATGCCCGTAAGGAAGATGGAGGATTTTTTTTCTTTTTTTGCGATACCTGCCAAGGTCCTGCATTCCCATCCCAAGCAATACTTTTGTGTTCCCCCGCAATAGGTTTTGTTATTTCATCCTAGTCGGTTCATGCGTGGCATGTTGGATACAGAGAGTTTTCCAGCTATAATATAACGTTTTTGTAAGGGTTTTCTCCGTGTATGTTATATCTCCTTAGTGAGATCTGAAGTTCTATGTCTCTTTCTTAGGGTACCAATGCACCACAAATGTGTGCAAAGTGCAAAAGCAAAACAGGTCAAATATGGGCTTTCCGTCTCTTTCTATCCTTTCTAATATATTAACAGAAACTTTCCGTAACACTCAAAGAAAGACAAAAATACATTCAAACAATTCCTACTATTTTTCACGAGGGAATAAAGTCATCTGACAGTTTTGATTGTTTTTTTATGCATGGGTAGTCCAAGTGGTTAATAAAATGCCGCTGTAATGTGCAGTGCGCCTTACACAAGCAAACATAAATTTGATACAGTTTCTGCATCAAAGAGTTAAGAATGTAGAAATAAGTTTTGCTGAGGCTCTTTAAAGGTGGAACTGTGGGCATTTTTAAATAGATATTTGTGACTGTACACAAAACAGACCAGTGTGCAGAGGCATTTTTAGCCCGTTTGGTCGGACAACGCCGCACCTCACTGCCCCCTGATGAGATTTGCCACCCTGGGCTGCTACCCATGTAGCCCATACCGTAAACTACCACTGCGTATTTGTGTATTTGCTTATTTATGTAAATGTATATGTAAACTTCTGAATTTGAACATTACAAAAAAAATCTCTAAAAAATATTCTTGCAAAGTTTCCTGGCATTTAGCAAATGGAAATAATTTAAGTAATTCCACCTAAAACAAGAGGTTCAGTTTGATTTAAATTCAGATAGTCAGAAAATAAGGGGTGTCTTATGAGGTGTGTGTAAACTTATAATTTCAAATGTATTTAAATATCCATAAAAACCATGTGCTATTTCATAATATATTCAGAGGACATTTTGCTTTAGGATAAATTAAAAAATACTTTTAAATGGTAATTTTTACAAAATCATAACTTGCACCATGTTTTGTGAAAACTGAATTTTTACTGTACGTTTCTGAATTAACATGTTTTAGAAAAGCACAATAACTACAACAAACGGTCAATATGCCAGAAACATTTATGTGATACAATACAAAAATGTTTCAAAAATAATAACTATTTAACACTGTAGAGATATGTGTCTACAAACTTACCATATTATGGCCCACTTTTTACAAGGACATGAGGAAAAGTTTCAATGACTGTCCTTGAGAAATCCTTCATAAATGGGTCTATCAATTCAAATTGCAGAAAATTTTTAGGCAATGACATTATTTTTAAAGGGACATAATTTTGACAGCTGCATAAAATGAGGAACCCAGAATATGCAGTGTGATAAAGTTTAAAGTTTGAGGTTATTCTTAATTCACATACATAGGAGGCATCTTAACATAAATACATATTCAGCAAACATGTATGTAGCAGCAGATGAATGCATTTTTTTTTTTAATTGCTAAAAGGTAAATGTGCAAATTAGGCTAGAAGAGGAATAAAGGTAGTGGCTCTGTAATAGATAAGAACGGGTAAGATACATACATTTAAAGAGTCATGAAGCAATTCCAACTATGTATATAGCATTGTTTGTGTTTTTGATTAAGTAAGTTGACATAGTTCAGCAGTACGTCAGTGTGTCTAGTTCTAGAGTAACAGATGTAGAAATCTACAAACAAGTAAAAGCAATCCTTGGTTGATTTTAGATCTAAGTGGTCTTCCTAACATAGTTGCATCAATAAGCTAGTTGTCCAATGCTGGACAAACTTCAACACAGCTTTCTGTTACACGAATGCCAAACCATCCAGCCCACCACTTTGTGTCTTTGCCACCATGAATAAAACGGACATATCTCACTCCTGGTCCATAGTCCTTGAAGACATGCACCATCTGAAAGAAGAAATAACATCAGTAACATGAAGTTATTTTTCTCTGCAGCTGCATTGATCATTGTAACATGTACATACTTGATTCCACTGCTGATCATTCCACTGAGGAAAGGAAATGGGCTCAGGACGAAATTCCTGGAGAATGTCTTGCTTGTGATTTAGTAACTGCACACAAATCTTATAGATGCTTCCACAATCCCAGCGGGGTGCATACCTGACAATGGACAACCATGAATTGAAGTTTTCTTTTTGTTTGAGAAAAAAAAAAAAATCAAATAATTAGCCTTACTCACCAGTCAGATATCCGGATGTGTGGCTGGAACTCATCCATAAATGATGGGTTGTAACCTTCTTCCATCAAATTAATCACCTGCTCTTTTGTGCACCAACTGCAGACAACAGATTGTATTCACTTAATTAGTAATTACAACTTCAATTGTATAGACATGTGAAAACTGCTGGTGAATTCTCACCCATAAGAGGTGACAAAATTTTTCTGGACTGCTGGATTTGAATGTTTTACCATAGATCCCTCTATTTTCCACTTATCTCCACCGTTCTTCAGGATTCTCCAACCCTGAAATTCATCTAAGAAAACAAAAGATGAGTATCTGTGGATTTTCTAAGACGTAGCAGGAAAGTAATACTACTGTATAACATTAAATAAATTGCAATTTTCACCTTCTGCTCTTGGATTCTTTATGAGATTTCTCCTCTTCTTGCACAAGAAGTAAAACAACCTCCAGCTGCTGGGTACTTTGGAAGGATCACGGAGTTGATATCCCTCTCTTCTACATCTTTCTCTCCAAAAAGACTCGCTGTCGGCCACATCTTTCCACTGGCGGCACACTAATCGACACACACACACCACGTGTTGGGGGGGCAGATTTAGGAAGATTTCCTCCAATATGTCCAAAGGAAGAGGGATGACCTGATGAGACAAAAATGTTTTTTTATATTGTTTGTTCAATTTCAATCATAGACATTAGATTGAAGGATTTTTAGTACCGATGACATAAAAGACTTTAAGAAAAACACAAAAAGTAATTTTCATTTCTCCTTTTTTTTCTGTGTAATAACTTCATCATGGAGGTGAAGAAAATAAATGTCCACCTTTAGCAATTGCTGACTTTCCCAGCTAAGATAGTCTTAAATGCCTAAAATGTTCTAATGTGTGAATAATAGAGTAAATCTGGGAAGATTCAGCTAGCTGCACCATTTATTTTCTTTATTTGTAATATGCTTTCTCTTTTTTATATAAATTTTTATGCCTATTTTTTGAAAGTCTGTCACTTTATCTTGACATGTCTTCAATTTAATTATGAAAGTATAAAAAAGTATATTTTTATAATTCCGATTAACGTATCTTTTGGTAAAATCTATACAGTGGATTCAAAGGGTCCACATAGCGCTCTCCAAACAGTAAGTGTTTATAAACATCACAATGAAAGAGAAAAAAAATTAGGACAAAGATAAATCATTTCGGACTTAAATGCAACATTTAACCTGTACTATTCAACTGCAACAACAAATCTGTAAGAGGGGAAAAATGCAAAAAGTCAAAAAAAAAGCTTTCTTCTGTTTTTAAGCAGTAATCATATACTACCATCTCGGTACACTAAAGTTACATTTTCAGGACCATTACATTTTACATCTTGCTACTTCTAGATTTTAAGATTTATTTTATTGAGAACCCAGAAAAAAACAATTTTCTACAGCTGCACAGAGTGGCACAGTAAAGCTTTTGCAGTCACTGCTGTCTGGAAAAGGAGTTGAGCACTCTTAAACAGAGGTTTCTTTAGATTCCGATTACTGGACATCGTTCCCCTCCACAGTGCCACATTAACAAGCGCACGCACACACGTTTGTCTCGATGTCTTTGCGGGGACTTTCCATTGACTTCTACAGCCTAATCCTAACCAAACCTCAATCCAAACTTTAGGCCTAAACCTAACCCCTGACACAAAAACAGCATTTCTCCCTGTGGGGGCCACGCAGGCTTTGGTCCCCACAAAGAGCAGTGAGTCCCCACAACGTAATATTTGTCAGGAAAAGGGTCTCCACTATGCAGCAAATACATTACTCCCCCCCCCCCCCCCCCCCCCCACACACACACACACACACACACACACAAACACACACACACGCATACCGCTGATTGACAAGCTAGAAGGAAAAGTCCCTTGAATACCTCTGTTAACAGTAAAGTATTTCTCACTGGTCTCGGTTCACACACTAAGACATTTATGATTTTATTATTAAAGTAAGATTTAACGTGACTTTTTCCTTGTGCGGAGAAATCTGCGGATGAGGATTAGGACCAACGAAGAAGATTCTGAATTTAATCTCAGAAATAAAAAGTTTGATTTTTTTTTTTTTCTTTCATGACCCTGCAACCTTTTCGCAGTTATCAGTAATTTGAATACAGAGCTGTGGCGAGTGGCTGTGTGTGTGTTTCAGTGTCTCAAACAAACTTACAGGTTCACTAGAACTCTGATTCGGCGAAGGTGAAGAGTCGCTGCATGCAGTTCCCATCATGACTGAATGCGTCCTCTTCATGTCTGAGATAAATCCGAGCCTGATGTGTTTCTACAGAGCTGTCTGTCTGTAATGAATGAGCAGCGGACCCCTTCAAAAGAGAAAGCGTCACTCAATAACAAACAGGGAAGTGCAGTTAGGCTTGAGATAAAAGCAAACAACTCTCTAAAGTAAAGAAAAAAAGAATAAACGCGAAAAGATGTAAATTAAAAAAAAATGTAGCCTTACATTTTCCAGACAACTCCTCAGCTGTATTCTGGGATTTGATCAGTTTCGATATGAGCTTCATGCGGTAGGACGGAACTAGGGAGCCCCGCCTAGGGAAGTGTTTGTTTTTTTTCTTTTGAGATACGACGCAGGTTTCTGCATGCTTACTTTAATTTTCCCTACCAATAAGTTTTCCGTTCTCTCGTAAGCTATTAGTCGGTTCATGCGCAGCATCTTGAATACTAAAAGTGTTCCATAACTTTTTTTTATGTCAGTGGCCCTAACCTACACGGGTACAGATAGCCGCCTCTTCGGAAAAGACAGTAAAGCCAGCCTGCACTCGATTTTGCCGTGCGCGATGGCATAAGGCGTTACGTTGCCCTCCTTTACATTTATAGTCTCCTTTCAAAATAAAAGCGCACCTCCGGTTTATGTTGGATTCACCAGCGGCTATAGAAGTTTAAAGTTTGTGCTTATGCATTTGCAAAAGAAAATTATGTATAGGGAAATAAATTAAAATATATTGTGTGTTTAAAAAATCCAGTAAGCCACATATGCAATCTCAATCAAAATTGGTGACACTGGAGAGGAAAAAACAAAAATGATTCTGATTGCATAAACAATGCTTTATCAGTGACTTCCCTCACTTCATGGTGACACATTTGTTTATCTGCTACCAGCTTAGAATATTCTAGTCCAAGTTTGAAATGTCGATAATTGCAGTTTTTAAAGTAGAACGAATTAAAGATGCTCAAGATAGTGAGAAATTCATAATACACATGACAGAAAAAATACAACCGTTTAGAAACTTTAGGATCAGTATATTATGGAAAAGTACAACAACCACAACAACGGGTCAATGTGCCAAAAACATTTATTGAACAGGAAGCTTTTATCAACACTCTGCTTGCTCATATTTGTCATACAGTGTTGCCACGAAAAATTTAATTATGAACACTATACATACATATAGGTTTAAAAAAATAATAACTTTTAACATTTTAGACATCTTACCCTACTATGGTCCACTTTTTACAAGGATGTGGTAAAAATATTCATCACATCAGAAATATGTTTACAATAGATATATCATTTCAAATTACAGACGAATTTTTAAGTATTTAAAGTATTTTTTTAAAGGGATAGGCTGCATAAAATGAGGCTGGTTTATTTGCAAACCAAGAATATGCATTTACATAAAGTGCAAAGTTTGAGGTTATTCTTAATTCATTACACCGCATACATAGGAGGCATCTTAACATGAATACACATTCAACTAACATGTAAGTAGCAGCAGATGAATGCATTTAAGAAAAAACAATCGGTAAAAATTAAATGTGCAAATTAGTCTAGAAGAGAAATTAAGGTAGTGGCTTTGTCTTCCAAAACATGTAAGATACATACCATAAAAGAGTCATAAAGAAATTCCAACTATTTATATTGCATTGATTGTTACACAGATTGTTAGGTAAGTTAGGCAGGACTGTTTAATTCACTAATGAACTTTTGATTAAGTAAGTTGACATAGTTCAGCAGTACGTGAGTGTGTCTCGTTCTAGAGTAACCTACAAACAAGTAAAGCAAACCTTAACTGATTTACATCCAAATTATAAAAAATTAACTCACTATGAGCCTAACAAAGAGTCTTTGTACAATTTAAACATATTTTGAGGCATGTGTAGGGGAGATTTAACAGAATAATTAAACATTTGGCATCTGGAAATAATATAAGAATAAAAACCTTCCTGACTTATGTTTTTTGTGAGAACATTACAGAATGAGGGAAAATTGCTTAGAAGGCCATAAGGTAAATATTTTTCCTAACTCAAGTACTCAAAGATATTCAGAGTGGTCTTCCTAACATAGTTGCATCAAGGAGCTAGTTGTCCAATCCTGGACAAACTTCAACACAGCTTTCTGTTACACGAATACCATACCATCCAGCCCAGAACTGTGTGTCTTTGCCACCATGAATAAAACGGACATATCTCACTCCTGGTCCATAGTTCTTGAAGACATGCACCATCTGAAAGAAGAAATAACATCAGCAACGTGAAGTTATTTTTCTCTACAGTTGCATTGATCATTGTAACATGTACATACTTGATGCCACTGCTGATCATTCCACTGAGGAAAGGAAATGGGCTCAGGACTAAATTCCTTTAGAACGTCTTGCTCGTCATTTAGTAACTGCACACAAATCTCATAGATGCTTCCACAATCCCAGCGGGGTGCATACCTAACAATGGACAACCATGAATTGAAGTTTTCTTTTTCTTTGAGAAAAAAATATCCTAAATAATTTGTGTGCATATTTCTCACCAGTCAGATATCCGGATGTGTGGCTGGAACTCATCCATAAATGATGGGCTGTAACCTTCTTCCCTCAAATTGATCAACTGCTGTTTTCTGCAGAGTCTGCAGACAACACATTGTATTCACTTAATTAGTAATTACAACCTCAGTTGTATACACACACGTGAAAATTGCTGGTGAATTCTCACCCATAGGAGGTCACATAGTTTTTCTTTACTGCTGGATTTGAATGTTGCACCATAGTTCCCTCTATTTTCCACTGATCCCCACCATCATCCAGGATTCTCCATCCCCGAAATTCATCTAAGAAAACAAAAGATGAGTATCTGTGGATTTTCTAAAACATTGCAGGACAATAATCCTATTGTGTAATGTTAAGTAAAGGTAATTTTCACCTTCTGCTCTTGGATTCTTTATGAGATTTCTCCTCTTCTTGCATAAGAAGTAAAACAACCTCCAGTTGCTGGGTACTTTGGAAGGATCGCGGAGTTGATATCCCTCTCTTCTACATCTTTCTCTCCAAAAAGACTCGCTGTCAGCCACATCTTTCCACTGGCGGCACACTAATCGACACACACACACCACGTGTTGGGGAGGCAGATTTAGGAAGATTTCCTCCAATATGTCCAAAGGAAGAGGGATGACCTGGCAAGATCAAAAGATTTATTTTAAATAGTTTTCTAAATTTCAAACATAGACATTAGATTAAGAATTTATAAGTTTTAGTATTACACACTCAAAAAGTAGTTTTTGGTGTGTTGGGGCAGCAATAACTTAATCCTGGCGGTATAACCGATACAGCGTTTATAAAAAGTCTACAAAACCCTGTCAAAATGCTAAGTGTTCATAAACATCACAATTAAAGAAAAAAATGTGACGAAGACAAATTATTTCAGACTTAAACACAACATTTATGATGTACTATTCAACTGCAAAAAATATCTGTGTGGGGAAAAATTTAAAAAGTAAAAAAGCTGCAATAATCTGGCAGCATAAGTGTACACAGCCTTAAGGAAATTCTACATTGAACCATTTTTTTGATTCAATCTCAGGATTCAGTCTTCTTGAACTACCATTCCTGATAGTTAATCTGATTGTCTGTAAAAGTCAATTGTCGTAGTAAGATTTTCTTGATTTACTTTTTCTTTCTTTAAATCTCACATACATTTTCTGTTTCACAATAGCAAAATACTAAACTAAAACTTGTGAACTCTTTTGGTTTTGGTGCGCAAACCCCCATAGGGAGAGCATCTTCATACCCAGGACAGACAAGTTCTGCCAAGGCTTCAATCTCAGGCCATGTGATGGTTAATTCTGATAACAGAAATAGTGCAAGACTTTAGCTAAGTGGCAAGACATTTGTCAAGTGCTTTTGTTACACATCAATATGTTGGTCAATGTTTCATTTATCATAGTTCAAAAGCAACTCAGGTTGGTTTTAAGTCTAGGTTTAAAGAAACTCTGTGTTTCGGCTGTTTTACAATTTTCTGGAAGCTTGTTCCATATTTGTGGTGTATAGCAGCTGAATGCTGCTTCTGCATGTTTTGTTCTGGTTCTGAGGATGCAGAGCAGGCCCGAACCAGAAGACCTCAGAGGTCTGGAAGGTTGATGCAACAACAACAGATCTTTAATGTATTTTGGTGCTAAGCCATTCAGTAATTTATAAACTAAACTAACTATTTTATAAACAGTATTTAAAAGTCTATTCTCTGAGCAACAGGGAGCCAGTGGAAGGACTTTACAACCGGGGCGATGCGGTTTGTCTTCCTGGTTGTAGTGATAACGCCATTAGTGGCGTTCTGGATCAGCTGCAGCTGGAGGACTGATTTTTCAAGCAGACCTGTAAGGACACTGTTGCAGTAATCAATGCGACTAAAGATAAACGCATTGATCAGTTTCTCTAGATCTTTCTGAGACATTAGACCTTTAATCTTGAAAATGTGCTTCAGGTGTAACTGTCTTTACACGGGTCAGGTCAGAGTCCATCACTACACCCAGATTCGGGGCCTGATCTCTAGTTTCTGGTTTAAATGTAATAACTGAAGCTGTGGACTGTTACTGAAGCTCCTTCCCGTCCACAATGATACATGTACACACATACCACTGATGGAAAAGTCCCTTTAATACCTCGGCCCAAACACTATGACAACATTTATGCTTTCATTATTGAAGTACAATCAAGATTTAACATGATTTTTTTTCCATGTATGGCGAACCCTAGGGCCATGGAAGAAGATTCTGACTTTAATCCCAGAAATAAAAAGTCAGAATTTTTTATGTGATTAGCAATTTGAGAGTGACTGTTTCAGTGTCTGTAATAAAACTTACAGGTTCACCAGAACTCCGTATCGGCGAAGGTGAGTTGACGCTGTATGAAGTTCCCATTATGGCTCTAGTCCTCCTCTTCATGTCTAGAATATAAACCCAATTCTGATGTGTTTTACAGAGCTGACTTCTGACTAAATCAGCAGCAGACACCTTCAAAAGAGAAAGCGTCACTCAATAACAAACACGAAAGTGCAGTTAAACCCCAGATAAAAGCTAACAACCTTCCAGACTAAAAATAATAATAAACGCGAAGATGCATTTTTAGCCTTACTTTTTGATTAGTTGCATTCCTTTACCCACATATCATCACGTTATCTTTGCGACGTCCGATTTAATTTCGGGATAAATATGTGTGTGTATCCACGTAAAAATTAAACAGTCATGGGTATACTGTGCATATTTAGAAACGCGACGAATGCCTTTTAGGTCCTTGCTCGAACGGAAATACCGTCTTAAACGGCTCCTTAAAGAAAGGTTCCGGGCAAACTAGGTTCCTAGCTACTAATCCATGGGTCGGAGTTAAAAATGTCATATTTTGGTCCATCTCAGGGTTGCAAAGCTTGACCATAAATTTTGTAAAATATTATCTAGATAATATTTTTGATATGATATCGCTTCCAAAGCTGTTGCTTAGTCATAGTTATCACCTCATGAAGTTAACAACCCCTTTGGAAAAATTCTGTTTTTGAGACTGGTGCATGTCTGGTTTAGGCTCATTGTATCAATGTTTGTCTGAGGTCTATAATAAAGTGTTTGGCATCTTCTTAAACAAGACCCTCTTGACTTTTAATTAAGGCATGTTTTGAGTCTCTCTGACCAACACAGAGGTCACTAGAGCTTGTTAAGTCAAAACATAATACACATTTTTACACTTTTTGCCTAAGCTAGATACATTTCTTTTAACTCATTGGTATCTAGGACATCAGTCAACAACTGAAATACTCAATAGACTAAGGATTCAGAAAATGTCTAAGAAACTGGTACTGTCAACAAGACAGCATACAACCATGCAGTAACATTGGTGGACTGGAGAATCCCCTGGAATATTGGGAAGGACAGAAAATGTTTTATCCCAACTTCTACAAATTTGCTGATGCTTTTCTGGTTACACCCATACTCTTTGAAAGAGTACTTTCTATACCAGATGGAAACATCTCAAAACAGAGAAACCGTCTGAAGCTGAGAACAGTAAAAGATTTTCATATTTAGGAAAAAATATATTTATATTTTGTCCCTGGTGACATTTTTGTAAGAACACAAGCCCATTTACATCACAACCCTTTCCCACATTTGTTTCAAGGTTTTCCTTTTTATCTACAGCCACTGTTTCATAAAAATAGATTAAGACAATATTCAGAATTTATGTATTTGCATCACAAACATTATTCATTCATTTATTCAATTTAAAACTTCACACATCAGGTTATTATCACTCGATGTTGCAGTGGAGCATATGAAGGACTGTGGCCCGTCAGCTTATAACCTCACATGAAACTTCACCTCTCCATCACTATGGATTACTGATAGGTATTTTTCAAACCTACATAAAAAGAGAACCACAGACATGGATTACGAAAACAAAACCGCACCAAACACCAACCCACCTCTACTGTCTTAAACTCCCATGATGCATTGTGCTGTTTTGGGCAATTGATGTCGCATTCTCAAGCTATTATGTTGTTGACTTACAAAATCCAACTCAAATCACCCATTGTAATTTCAGTCTTTTCTCATAGAAAAATATGGAATAAAACAAAAAAAAAAATACAATGTAAGTTTGAGCAAAATGAGAGAGAATGATTTTAATAATATGGCAAATAAACAGAGATACTTTCATGTCTTTGATCCAGTAGGCACTGCAGTTTTTGTTCAAGTACATAGAACTCTGTCAAAATTTGCAAGCCATTCCCAAAACCAAACTGATCCCAACGAGGGCAGAACTCTGATTTATGATGAGAGCAGCAAATTTTTGTCACATTTCGCAGCCCAAAACCCCGTCCATGGATACTGGTTCTGATAAATCCAGTTTGTTATCTTATTCCACTCTCAATATTTAAATGAACATCAGGACAAACAGGTAAATTCATGATCTCTGGGTAACAAAGACTGATTTCCAAGTTGCATCTAAAACATAGGTCTCTTCATCTTCTGTCCAACAGTCTAGAGATAAGTCTTTTTTTGGTCAGAACAAGCACTTCTATGTGTCTGAATCAATCCTGTGAGCTGGAATAAAAAAAAAGGAGAGAGAAATTACAATTGGCCCTCACAATTTCTTCAATACAATTTCCTTCAACAACAAAACACGAATACTTTCGTGTTGTGCTATCCAGAAAAACTTACATTGCTTTGGTATCCTGAGTGGTTCTGTGTCTCCTGACAGGACTTGATGCATGACTCCACGGAACTGATACAGCACCTTCAGGCTCTTCTCTTCCCCCACACAGGGGTCATAGAAGCCAGGGAGTCCTGACTGAACAGACAACTCAAAGTAATGCACCATCGGCTGTACCAGTAAATACTAAAACACAGTAGTTGTTGAGCCTGCTTTGCTTTAGGTTCCTGCATTGAACCACAGTTCTTACCTTTGAGGCCTCAGTGAGAATGAGTTTGGAGTCTTTCACCAGACACTGAAGTGGCACAGTTATATCGATGACCTTTGCCCTCTCGTGCTTTCTGCTATTGTCCGTCACAAATTTGCCGTACCAAGCGTTGAGGATGATGAGGCCTAAATAAAGAAGCAGCAATAACATTACAGTGTGGTGCTATACGATGTCACCAGAGAACAGTTTGCAAACAAAATTAATTTATAATATTCTGACATGAAGGGTGCCAGAGCAGCAGGAATGTTTTTTGGTCCTGACTTCAGTCTTCCAAAAAAAAAAAAAAAAAAAAAACTCTTTCGGGAAATAAAGTGTAACTGAAAATTCAATACTTAAATCACTGCTCAAATATGAATGTTCTTACCCATTCGAGATTCTTCTGCTTCAATAATCCTTCGGACAGACTCCTGCATGAGCAAAACCTTCAGAGGTGGAAAAAAACGAAAGCTAGAAGTCAGACATCAAGATATGCAGCCAATAAATTCCATTACTTTTTTGCATGTTATCTAGCTCAATCTCATCTGCTCATCTTACTTGTTGATAGGCAAAATATTTCTCAGCAGTCAGACACATTTATTGACATCTCTAATCTCGCACCCCGCCGTGAAGTTGGACACGAACCACAACTACATATAAATCTGTCAAATACTCACAGCAGCCTCTGCTTCCTGTTTCTTTTTTGCTATATTAGAGGCTGAGCTCTCCCTCTGCTTCTCCAACTCTCTGAATAAAACAAAATGAAGAAATAAAATGAGGCCATGAAATCTGACCATAGCAATAAAGGAGAGAGTCCTCTCCAATAAGACTGGTTGCATGAAGCAGCCAAGACAAACAGGAATGTTACTTACTGTTCCTTTTGGGCCCGCAGATAGGGCCGAATGACGAGCTGCTGGATGGCGAGGTAGAAAACCAGAGGTCCAACCGTGGCGTAGAACACTGCACTTGGCAAGAGTTGGTCAGTGAGGTGAATAGGGAAGAAATACGTCTGGCTGGCTCTGTTCAGCCTGAAGTTAGAGAAATTATTTTATCGTTTACATCGAGGACATAGAAACATAGATAGTAAATTAAAATCAACCATTTCCATGGTAATTCTACACATCTTCTGGAAAACAAAACTTAGAGAAAATCTATCACGACAACTCCCAGCGCAGGCAGAAATAGGAAATGTCTACATGCTTTCACTGACTGACAGTTTTGGCTTTACACTTTCAGGTGCCATGGTAACAGTACAGTGGAATAGAAGAAACCAACATTTGGAAACACAACAGGTGGGAATAAAATAAAGTGGAGCAGGGTTTTGCACTCACTTGATCTTGAGGGAGACACCCTGTGGGACTCCCACGCTGACGGTGGCCCCCACCACACTGTGCCGACTGATCTTCCTCTCAGCACCGTACTCCACCACCGTCCCAAAGAAACCCGATCTGTCACATTACAACAGAGTTACCATCTCACCACATGTGGGTTGCTCAGGTTTAGATTGCAAGTTATTGGGTAAAACATTTGAAACTCTGTGATGATTACAACTTGTCACCCATTTTATGCAAAAAGCTACTGGCCTTCATTCTCCAAACAAAAGCTCTTGCTCTGGTTTACTGGTGCATCTCAATAAACTACAAAATCAGTGAAAAATTAATCTAGTTCAGTAATTTAATTCAAAAGGTGAAATCGATACAGATTCAAACACACACAAAATGATATATTTCAAGAAATTAAGGCAAACCAGGTCAGTACTAAATAAAGTATCTGTTCATAGAGGGATGTATGAAATATATTATTAGTAAGTTAAGTAGAAGGAACAAATGTGGCACAAAAGTGCAAAAACAACAAGAATAACTGCAGCCTTGAGAGGATTGAACATTACATAAATTAAAATAAGCTGACATTTCTTTAATAAATTCTCTTATTCTGATTTTAGGAGAGACTGATCTCTTGGTTTTCATAACCATTGAAATTAATAGAAATAAATGATTAAAATATCTTACTAGGTGTGATAAATGAGTTTCATTTTTTAAATTGAATTTCTAAAATAAATGTAGTTTCACACAATATTCCAATTAATAAGATGAACCTGCAGGTTATATTTATAACAACGCTCCTGACAGTTTAACTTGAAAAGACTGTCCGAGAATCAATAATATATTTTGCCTTCGGGGTAAAGGATGATGGTTAAGGTCATTTAGGGGTTTTTTTCCACATCAAATTGCACAAATTCATAAGTCAAAGTTTGCATGAGCAACAAACAATTCATGAATACTGGGGAAAGATGGCATCTTTTTGGTGAGTAGGGCAAGAATAGTGAGTTTATTCCTCACCCATATGTCAATGCAATGTGTTAAGAACCAAAGCATAAAACTAAATGATGAAGATGGTTTTTAAATCTATACAGAAAAACAGTAATTGATCCTTAGCATTTAAGGACAGACCTTTCTCAGGTTGTTTCAAATCATAAGTGTGCAAAATTTTCATCATATATTTTCATGATGAAAATGAGAATATGATAAAAATTATTGTTATAATTTATATGCCTGCTTTGCCATATAAATTATAATAATACAGGTAAATTAACAGGAATTTAATAATCCCAGTAGATCAGTGGTTTGCAGCCATATAATCCAAAAGTGGAATTTTCACACTTAGTCCAGCTAAATAAAACTCATCAAGGGCTGCAAATGTTACATGACCTTTTGAGAAAATCCGTTTATTTTATAAATATCTACAATTGGAAAAGTGTAATTTTTAAAAAGGTACTATTCATTTTTGGGGGTTTAAAATAAAGAGAACATTTGCAAAAAGAGAATGGATACAGTTTCTTTTTACTGGTACTGTTGGTGTACCAGTAAGTTCAGTGCAATTATGCAATAAAACATTGGAAAAACTGCACAAAACTGCATTTATATGAATTTAGAAAACACAAGTTGGCTATTTATCATTTTAAGCCAAAATTATTAAGAGCCATTATGGAAAGTATAAAGTCCAGAGCTCCGGAGCCAAAGGTTGCAGACCCCAGAAATAGACTAAATAGAGGAAAGAGTTTCATTAAGCGCCACCTGATGGTGTCCTGCCTGGTGAATGATGAAAGGAAACTGTTTTTTTTGGGGGTGGGGGAAGAAATATTTTGCTGTTGTTGTACATTATCTTATTTCTGATGTAAAGTTTAGTCCCAAACAACAGCAACAAAAAATGTATTTAGTTCAACTTGGATTACATTTTACTTTTTAAAAGTTAATCTCTGTCTGTGAGAGGGTTACATTTTCTGTTACTTGAATACTGACATCTTTTGCAGTCGCAAAATTCTGCAACATCATCTATAAGACAAAAAAGACTTATCTGTTGGGACTTCCTCAAGAGGTTCTGAAAGTAATTTTCTCACCTTTCATACAAATTTACAACTGCATTACGTCACATATAATGTGTTCTGACAACATACTTTACTGAGCCTTTAATCTTCGTCTGGTCTTCATCCTGAAACTTGTACTGGTAGCTCATCATCATAAAGGTGTGAGGAATGCCAAGCTGCAGAGACACACATTTTGGCACAACTTTAACAGGAGATTGTTGATTCTGGAGGAAATAAAGAGCTTCTAATCACTGAATAACCTGAAGAAATCAACTAAAAACAAGCTGAATGAGCAGGTTGCATAAGTGTGTCGCCCTCTTGTAACAGGGGAGGTAGTTGTGTTCAGAATTAACCACCACATTAAAATTCATGTTCAATAGGAGTCAGAGCACACCTGCCGTGATTTAAAGTATCTCCGACTAATGCCAAATAAAGTTCAGCTGCTCCAGTAGGTTTTAATTAACAGTTTCTCAAGTCGATTATTACAGCAAAACCACTGGTTCGCAGAGAATTTCCAAAGCATCAGAAAGATCTCATTGTCATTAGTCAGGAGATGGGTTTCTAAGGCGATGGACATTTCACAAAACACAGTGAAGAAGGAGAGAAAATATTATAAAAAGGTAACATCGGCAAGAGTTGGATGGCCTCCCAAATTAACGAAAAGACGAGACAAAAACTGGCAGTCAAGAGACCTGCAACGAAATTCAAGAAGCTGCAGGAATTTCTGGCAGGTACTTGCTGTACAGCACAAGTCACAATCTTTCATATTCTTCTTATGTAGTGGCTAATGGATAAGGTGGCAAGATGGAAACCTTTTCTAACAAAGAGAAAGATCCAGGCCCAGCTAAATTTAGCAAAGTCACATTTCACGTCTCCCACAAGCTTGTGAAACAAAGTGTTAGAGTCTGATGTAAGTAAGGTTGAACTTTTTGGTTCCAAAATGTTTGTTTGGTGCAAAGGCAACAATCACCACAAAGAATACAATAAAGCATGGTGGTGGCAGCATCATCCTGCTTTGAAGACTTTTTTTTTTTTTACAACTGAGCCTTAATCAAGCCAAATGCATATCTACTAGTGCACTCCATTATCTGTTCTACTGCAAAGGCTGTGAGATAAAACTATCATGATCTGTATGCTCAGAATGCTGGTAGGACAATAATAACCCCAGTCAGAAGATGGCGCCAAACACACAGCAGATCAGACAAAAAATGGTCAGACCAGCAGGAGAAGACTAAAACCAACAATACTTATTTTACAGAAACGATCTATGAGAAGATTTACTGTTTTCCCAGTGTGGACAATTTATCTGCTTAGATCTATTCTGCTTAGAAATAAGTTTCTTTCTTTTCAGTTATTTTCTTCTCTTATGAGTGGAGAGCTTCGGGCTTCCGAGTAGAGAGCTTCAGGCTGTCGACTAAGGAACTGTAGGGGGATCTGAAGAGGGCTGGGCACAGGAGACGCCTCTCAGTCTGACAGACTGGATGAAGAGAGGGCAAATATTACAAAGTCAAGATGTGCTATGCTGATAGAGTGCTATAACAACATCAAAACTGCTTCAACAAAGTTTAGTTTCAGGGTGTGCACACTTATGCAGCCACGTTATTTTAGAGTTTTCAGTTTGTTTTTTAATAAAGTTGTAATAAGTCACTTTAAAAGGTGAGAAAAACTCAGGAATGATTTATTTTCTAAAATCCAAACTGTTGCATTTCAACACACATGCATATACTCTTATAGGTAAATGAAATTGCTTGTTAACCTGGACTGCGATGGTAAAATGGCTGCTCTTTGTGTCCCTCACTACGCTGGTGTTCATGGAGGACTGGGTTCCCCAGCGCCACTGCAGATAGCCCATCGTGTTCTTGTCGAGGTGGCGAGCCAGCACCGTTGTCACCCCAGGACGAACTCCCCGCGAAGAAAACTGGAGCCCACACTGAGCCGTTGCAAAGCTGAGACAAAGCAAAACAAAAGATTGTTGGAGCTGCTGTGACTCAACTTCGAACAGGATTTTACTTTGCTAAACATACCATCGAGGCGTTAAGTTCCGAAATATCTTCATTCCAAAGAGAGGTCCATGAGTGTCTCCGGCCCCCAACTCTACCTGCGTAAACACAGACAACGAAAAACACTCCAGATCTTCAAACGTCAACATGTTTCCTAAAAGACAGGTAGAAAACTGTTTTGTGACAAACATAACCAGAAATAGAAAGAATGAAGCATACCTCACCCCACCCTTTAGTTGAGGTAACTCTTCTCAAAGCCAAGTTAATAGTGCCACCTCCAGTCCCGTTGTGGGTAGACAGGGAGCCAGACAAAACGGCTGTGTCTTTTGTAGTGAGAGGAGCCTGCAAAGGAACGTTGAGAGGAAAAACAGGATCAAACACCTTCCTGACAGCCAAAGACAGACAACAAATAGGCCAGTCATGTACCTCTATAGATTGTGATATATGCATCCTGTTGATTTCTATGTGTGGCATGCCTCCCACCATATCCTCGTAGTCCTCCTCATACCGGTCAAAAAGGTCTGTGGCATCAATGCCCACACTTATCGTTCCCTGTGAAGTGATTATTGATTAGTGTTGCACACAAAGGAACCTACAACAGTTGAAGAGAGGTTTTCATCTTAGTGTACACACACCTTTGGATTGGTCCGTTGCTGAAGCCTTCTCTCTTCTCGCTCCCTCTGAAGGCGTTCATACTCCTCCCGAATCTCAGCAGGACTTCTTTTCCTCTCCACCACCTGGAGGAAGAGGACAGGAACTGAATACAAAGCGAATGCAAACAATAACTAAGTGCTAACTAACTTGAAGAAAAAGTGATGCACAGTCACATCATGCTTTTTAAAGCTTCTATTAAAAAAAAACATCTTCATATTTCTTATTAATAAACATATATGTCAAAATTGACCTAAACTGCAAAAGAGAGCTCATACTGAAACCTTGTTCATAATTACAGTCGTGGTTTTACTGAACGGTAGCTATCCTTCTTTGCAATACAAACCAACTTCTGCAGGCAATTTAGTTAAAGTGAAAATAAGTTTTGTAAGGTTCTTTAACATCTATTATTACTGAAGATGAGTTAAATTTTTGGTGCAAGCTCTCCAAGTAGAAATCTACAATCTTTCAAAAAAGAAATGATTTTCTGTTGGCATTTGGACAAGTTTATATATGTGGCAAGCAATGTACAAGTGGCATTTAAAATGAAATTTAATATGAAGTACTTTTAAAAATTTCTTAAGATATTGTCATAGTGTTCTCAGTAGTCTGACTATTGTTTCTAGATACATTTTTTGCCCTTTTTTTAGAGTTGTTGCCACTACACCATCTATAATACTTACCTCCCATCCATCCACATCGAGCCCTCGCTTGCCATAGATATCGTAGATAGCTCGTGCCTGTGGTTCACTAAGCACTAGAACAAGATAAATAAATAATTGAAGACTTGTGAGCATTTCTGAATTATATAAAGTATAAGTAAATCAAAACAGTCAAAATTAGGTTAAGCTTGTTTAGGCTAAGCTGAAGAGAAAATACTACTGTAAGATTGACCTACCTTCATAAGCTTCGTGTACAAGGTTAAAAAGAGCCTCAGCCTGTCGCTTTAGCTCAGGATCGCGGTGTTTGTCAGGATGATATAGCATGCACAGGCGCCGGTAAGCTGCTTTCAACTCCTCCTGGGTGGCCTAAAGCGGACCACAGAGTGTAAGAGCATAATGAGACTTTTGATCTAAGTAACATCTTAGTGACACCAATAAGTAGCAACTTTGCAACCTCAAGCTTTCAGTTGAGTTTTTCCCAGATAGTTAATAATAATATTCCTTTATTTAATCAGGTAAACCCCGTTGAGATCTAGATCTCATTTTCAAGAGGGACCTGAAACAAACTTCACTCCCCGTCGGGGAATCGAACCCAGGTCTCCCGCGTGACAGGCGGGGATACTCACCACTGTACTAATGAGGAGATGTATTATATTGTATATAGTATGCCCTGGCTGGTTTGTATTCCATGTATGTTATTAGAAACATAGTACTAATGCATAATTCAATATTTTGATACCAATATTGTGTATTTATTTCACTTTTCAATGATACTTTGCTTTTAAAAATAAGACTTTTGGTATAATGATGGAATAATGAAAACTGTTGTCAAGTTAGCAGTAATACATTAGCTTTGCACGTTAGATACTATTTATCTAGCATAAATATTATTTATGCTAGATATCAACATACTTTAATTTTTTGGTTTTGCAAAATTATTGCTTCATAAGACAAACATAATTTGCTTTGTGTGTCCTTGTACATTTAAATTCTTAGTAATGCAACAGGTTGTACTATGGAAGAAATGTCAGGACACAATTATAATAATTTACTTGAAAATGTAATGATGTGATCTAAAACCGATCTTAAGTACTGAGTCTACAGCCACCTGCTGTCCTGCCAGAAAATAAACACACGAGGTGAGTAATTGTAGTGGTATTTCTTAAAAGAATCACATCTCTAACCATAAAGAACACAGTGACCATATGTCAAACCTTAATAGTATTCATTTGAAGCTGACCAAATAAAGTACCATGAACGAACACTTTCTGACATCACAGATAAACTATCACATCCACTCTGTAAGCATGTTGGAGCTTAACAGTTAGAGTTGTAGCACTAGCCAGTTAGCACATCCATGACAACTGAAACTATCTTGTCAATTAGCCCCCAGATTATCATAGTAAGAGGAAACTCTTCTACCTTACTTCCACAAAACACGATTCACGCTGACCAAACTTTAACTCAATACTCCACAGAGAGTCTTGTTCGGCTTCTAACTCAAATGTCAGTGCACACTAATCAATGTCGTGGGTCACAAGCTAGCTTACCTTGTCACATACATCTCATTCAACGAGCAACTGTTGGCTATCAGCTTTAGAGCAACTAAAGGGTACCTAATGTATGCATCAGTACAAAAAATCATTTGCGTCACAAGTGTATTCCGTACCTCTCTGCGAACGTTTAATAGGGAATAGTAATCATCATTGCAGATCTCATCGTCGTCCAAGGCAGACGCCATGTTTACGCCCGGTCATTTCTACTTCGTGCCGTTCCCCTCGCAGAAAAGGCTCTCTTGCGCTGTCTGTCGCCCTCAGGTGGCAGGAGCGAAAGAAATTAAAAAGGGAAAGGAAATTCACACATTCAAGTCAAACAACTTTTTTCACACGTCAGTGTCAGGCGCGCTTGTACAGAAAGCAGGACAACTCTCTACTGTTGTACCAGATGTTTTTAAAAAGATTAATAAAGCAGAAAATATTTGGGGACTGGGGGGTTCTAATGACGTCAGTGTTCAATAAATAATTTTTTTATTTTTGTGACATTTAAAACAGTGGCTGACAGGTTTCAGTCCAACAAAATCCGTGATATTGGGTGTATACACGTATTTGTATTTACCTTTTCCTTTCTTGTTAAAATCTCTGCAATGACATACAGTATCTGGTCATGCAAGCAGCAAGGGAGCTGTTCTTTCAGCACCACCACCTAAAACTGAACTGCATACATCACCCTTTAATACAGAGCTTCAGCTATAATATAACTTCTTCCTCTTGGTGGCTTTGCATTATTGTAAAGATCTTGTTTCACTACATTTCACGTAGTTTCAGTCCCTCCCATATTGAGGACTCTCACTGTCTTCTGCAGCTTCTCGACTCCACAACCAAACGTCAGAACTCCACCAAATGTTTCCACCACTCCATGGTTGTCCACAACAGCTCCATCATTCTCAAGTCGCCATCTGCTTGCCCAGTCTACAACACTCCCTGTTCATGAACACACAATATTTTACAAACCATCTGTTCGACTCCGACTGGACTCTCCTCCAGAATGCAAGCCTTCAGCAGATTCTCCATTCAGATCCATCTCTCTTGTCAAAAGCATCCATCTTTATGTTCTACGCCTCTTAACTCCTGGACTGTCCTCAAGACGGTGCTGAACTCAGAGGGCCAAATTTCCCTGCATTGTACATTTTCTTTTGTTTTTCCTTTTCATTCTGTGTCCTGCTTGTCATTCTGCATGTGAAACATGACAATATAATAATACTCTCACCAGCTTCATCCTGCCTCTTCAAGAGGTCTTTAGTTTTTGTTCAGGGGTGAATAAGCACATTATGGACCTCAATATGTTCTCCTCTGGGACACATCCAGTATTTCTTTCTGAATTGTATAATGACTGGAAATTCCCATTTTGTTTCTTCTTGCATATAATTGTTTGAACAGATGAAAGTGGCACTTTTTAGTTATCTGTCAAACGTACTCAAGGATGAAGCAGACTAGTGGATGTCAAGAAATCCTTTCCAGTGACATCCACAGTTATGACACCATTTAACTCATATTTGGAATAAACCTATGAGAAGCTTAAAAAGTTCTGGCATCATTATGTGGGATTTCATAAATTCTGAAATGGCACAGTAACATGTCAACTTTTGAATTACACAAAAGTGATGAAACTTCTATAAAGCAAACTCTACATGTATTTTAGCAGCCTGTAGAAAATAGAAGTAGGAAAAATATAGTCTAATTTAATGCCAGACCGATAGAAATGTCGAGTTTCGATATTCGTTATTGTTTTATATGGACTGTAGTTTGTTCACATGTTTAAGGAAGGTGAATATTTTTCTAGTGAAGGGATCCTACCCTGTTACTTCATGACACTAAAGAGTTTGGTGTCTCTTTGGATTGACAACCTACAACCTCAAAATAAAACATTCAAACTAGTTTTGACTCAATAGGTTATTCAAAAAGCATCGGATATACTTTTATTTATTTTTCTTTTACCCACAGTTTTATTAAAAGCAGCTTAATTCAGAAATGCCTTCAAAATACAATCAATAAAGGGGGAAAAAAAAAATCCCAGCTGGAGGTGCCAAGGTGAGGAGAGATGTTGTTTTTCATCTCGGAGCCCCTCCGTCACTCACCGCCTTGCAGCCAATAGTAAGTTCGCCTTGGTCGGACCGACTCGCCGCGTGCCGCTCCGGTCCCTCCTCGTGCTGTCCTCGCCGTGCACGCGCGTGGTACCCACGGTCGTGAGGAAGGAGGAGGATGTTGCGCGTGAAGGGGAAATGGCTGCCGAAAACAAGCCGGAAGGTAAGAAGAAATATAATGGGATTAAATTTAACAGTGTGACCGCGGTGTGGTGTGGGGGTATTTTTTTTTACGGAGCGGCCGCAACTCCGCGCGGGGATGTCACGAGCGTGAGACGAGTGGAGAGAAAAAATTTTCGGCGGAGAACGGCGCCGCTGTTTTCCTCCGAACACACAGAGGCAGCTGAAACGTGGAGACATCACTAGCCAGCTAATATTAGCTCTCATTGGAGCCAGCCGCTGTATTCCCAGCATAGCCCACATTATTAAAAAAAGAAGAGAAAAAAACACGCCACGGGGACAAATTGTCAGCGTGGTTAAAAGTACCGCGTGTACCGTTTATTGTGCTCCGGATTCTTGTCAAAACGACGTGCAGTGCAAGTTGCTCCCAACACGGCTAAGTTAATGACAACATGTCATCGGGATCGACCAACTTCTTCTCTTATTTCAGAGCTCCGTTCTGTTAGTTTATCCTTTTTTCTAGCCGCTTGTTTTGGCTACCCTGAAATAATAATTAAGACACGCCTGTTTTAAAATATGTAAGTTGTAGAGGGTCGTTCAGTTCTTCCTTGAAGCGCGAGCGTTTTTTCCTTGGCATTCAGCGAACTGTGATCTATTTTTAAATAATGTTTTTCCAATACTTTTTTTTTTTTTTTGCCCTACATTCGGTCTGAAACAAGAGTATGAAACCATTGTGTTGCCTTGAGATGCCCTGTCGCGCTTGAAATGCCATCACACCAGAAGATGAAGAGGGAGGATGGAGAGTAGGATTTCCTGCAGCCTGCCCATTACATTACTTTACACATAGGACAGAATGATGACTTTCCTCCCCCTTCTCAGCTGATTTCACACGCTTCGCTCACTGAGAACCAGATGCACCAGGCTTAATTATTTCCTTTTTAGTGGAATATTTTATTACAACTCATATGCATGAGAGATCTATGCCCATTCAGAAAGGCCCATGGATTTTTTGGGTGAGTAATTAAATTACGCCTGCATGAAAATAAAGGGAACGATAGACTAAAACGCAGCTTTTCGTTCGTACTTGTACTTTGGCTTGGCTGAGTTATCTAATTGCTCTTGTTATGGCAACAAATTTCAATATATTAAAATGCATTTTCGAATTTACGTGACAGTATTGGGGTATTGAATAGCTGTTTATGCCCTTTTGGCATGCAAATCTCTGTCATTGTTAACTTTTTTTTGTGAGTCCAATAATGTTCCTGAAACACTATGTTCTTTTTGGAGACGATAAAACTCTATTTTTATGTTTATTTATGTTAATAGCCTCAGGGTACAGCAAAAAGAGTTTCTAGACTTTAAAACTAGCTGCATAATTTAAGATGTTGCACGTTAGGTTCAGCTGTTTCCAATCAGTTCTTAATGTTTTATTGTGTTTGACTATTTAAAAAAACAACTCTGTCAAACTTAGCGTCAGCAACTTCGAAGATAAATTCTTTTCATGCATAATTGCCAGTGTTTTAAATTGTTTTTCGTTCTTAAAAAAGGTAGAGATTAAACACTGTGGTTTTAGTTGGTTTGGATGTCAGTGTGCCAACCACCAAAAGAAGTCCCACCAGGGGGTGCTATTGAGCTAAGGAGCCTCTCATATCTTTGGACTCTGTCTGGGGCTTGGACAAAAAAAAAAAGAAGACATCTGTTTTGTGATAGTAATGACTTGACTATGTTGTAGTCTTAAATCTTTTCCTAACATTAAATGAACTAAACATGCAGGCTGTATCTGAGAGTCGTAGTGTAGCCTCTCCAATGCAAGAAGCTTTTCACTGAAAACCGAGGCTTGAAAGTCCCATTGCTGAGCCGGTCAAGTTATTTTCAGTGCTCCTGAGAGGCCGGTCAGTGGAAAAAGGAGGAGGAGGGTGGAGAGCATAGGGAAAGAGGGAGATTACTTCACACCTTTATGTAAATGCCATGTCGTCTCATGCAGACTTGATCTTCACAGCTTTTATATAGAGCTGTCAGAAGTCTTTGCTTCCACTTTTTTCTTCGTTTTGTGCTCTTCGTTAATGCAGGACACGAGTTTCACCGCAGTTTTTGTGTAACGAGGACCTGTGCATTTTTTCTCAGCTATGAAATCAGGATTTCCCCCCCTACTTCAACCTTTTGTCCTTGTGGCTTGTGGGCAGTGCTGATGGCTCACACTTGTTTGGCAGGTCTCACGAAAGGTCCATAACAAGTGAGAGGCCATGACCTGGACTTACTCTGTGGTGTAATGTTTACATCCTGGTGTATTTCTCTCAAGCCTCAAGGCCCTCGGGGGTATTTTTACTCCCCTTCACACACCTAAAAATCTCAGTGTGTGCGTTACTTAAAGCACAAGGCTAGGAGGGCACTGAAAGGACAGGCTTGATATGCCTCACAATGACACTGCTCTAGAGAAAACTACAGCCTGCAGTCTTAAAAAATCTGCCGGGTCACCGCTTTATACAAATATTTCAGTACAAGAGTCATATGTGAAGCAAGGGGATTTGTAAAGGCAAGCCTCAAGATTTTATTTAATCGCTAAAGTTGAATCTTCACACAGTTTGATTTAAAAAAAAGTTTTAGACCAAAATTTGTAAGCTCATATTCATTCAAAATAAGAAAAATGCAAATACAGGAATGGAAAAACGGTCAACAAAGGTGGGCGATTTAAAACAGACCTTATTTTCTTATTTTTAAGCAGTGCAGTTTAATGCGCTCCTTGATGTTATCAAAATGCAACGTGAGACGCCAGCAAAACATCAAGCAAGCACACAGTGAGCCCTCAACTTCCAAAAAATGCTTGTGCAGCAATGATACAAACATTTCTATGCTGTTTTGTAAAAAGAGGCATGAAGATTTGAACCTTGTGTTGTAGGACAGACTGTTTCTTCCCTTGGTCTTGTGTTGAATCAGTGAATCAGGTGCTGGGTTTTCTGCTCTGCCTTTTAATTGGATCAGTGAGGTATGGATGGATGTTAGTCGGGCAGTGTCTGTGGTTGCTGAGACGTATCGCTCCTGATTCCTGCACGTAGCAGACCTTTACGTACTGCTTTGCACGGTCTCAACTGATTGATTGTATTGAATCATTCAGTTTACCACTTAAACAATAAGAAATGTTACTGCCTGTATCAAAGAGGGTCACAGCTACACTGACCCTTACTACTTATTTATTTCCTTGTAGGATATAAAACATTTCTGAGGGCAACAAAAACGTGATTTGTGTGTTTAATACAGTTCTCTGGAAATTGTTTGCCTCCACGATAAAGAAGTGTTAAAAGCTTTACAATAATGTTTTATTTTATTGCATTAGTATAATATTATAATAAAAACATTTAAAAATCCAACCTTTAATTTGAGTGAATTGATGTGCTGGAGGTAAGAATTAAATTTTGAGAAATTATTGTTTTTAACAAAATGTGATGCTGCAATTATTGGGAATAGCGCCACACATAATCTGATGTAACCTTTGAACAAATGAGAATTTACAATCAGAGAGATATTGTCAATTACTATAAACTTCCTTATATATTTTCATGAATCCTTTCAATACGATTTAGGTCTCTGGACTGTGTTAGGTTTGTCTCAGTTAAACTATTTCTGAGTTGATTTGAGTATTATCCTTTTCAAAATTATCACAGATAACCAATTTTCAGCTGCGATATAATATGACATGGCATTTAATAAAGTTCACAATATAATGCCTTTAAAATCGTTCCCATGGTGTTGAGAAATGAAAAAGGCCCACAGCATCACAGATCGTCTACCATACTTAACATGTGGGAAAAAACGAGGAGTTTTCCCACATATTGTTTTTCTGTTTTAACCACCTGCAGCATCTTTTGAGGATAAATTTAATTGTAACCTCGTCTGACTGATGCAGAGAGTTTCAGTGAAAGTCCCAGTAGACTGTAAGAATCTCAAATGTTTACATTTGTGCTGGTAAAACATAAGACTTTTTCCTCACATTCCTTTCAACCAACTGATTGGCATATAGAAAGAGTATTATGGTTTTTGTGGGGACTTGGTGACCATATGATGTCACTTGATGCTGCAGTTCTTCGTACAGTGAGATCTGGAGATTTTAAAAAAAATTACCTTCCAGAGCTATTCTTATTAATTACTAATTCAAAATCCCTAGAAACTCAGATTATTATTTAAATTAGTAAAAGATACATTGTGAAAAAAATGCTATAGTTACATTTATTGTATTGTGGTATTGCTGATTTTGTAAAAAAAAACAAAAAATAACTATTTCATAACAGATAGGATTTTTCTCAAATTGAATAAATGTGCTCAAGTAGAAGGTTGAATTTTTCAGAAATTTTTTGGAGTATTATTATACAGCTGCAATAAAATATGCCTTTCTTTTAAGCCATTTTCCAACTTATTATTTAAGATTCTAACACACGCACTTTGTCTGTATGTATTTAAATATTCTGTGTTGTTTCTGTGTAATTTTTGCATGGGGATTGTGCTTAGTTGTCACAGGCTGGAAGAATACTACTTTTCCTCGATTTTTCTCTACTTTTCTCTTTGCCTCCTAAAGGACTGAAGAAAGTTCGTAATCCGGATCGAATGTACAGATCAGCAGTGTGTTATGCTGGCCATGGTCCACCTAAGAGTATCAGTGATGACACAGAGACGAACAGTAAGAGTCAGTTATTAATACTGCATTCCTGCTGCTAGTCGCCACTAGCTGGCCAATCTATTATTCATTCATCAATTCATTTATTTACTTCTTGATTTTCATCCGTCCCCATACCCCCTCCCTTGTTTTCTTCCCCTCCAACACAACACCTCCTGCGGCTGCTCTGTTGATTGAAGTGTCTGCTTTACAGGATCATGCTGTCAATAGCTGAAGTGTTGTCGTTAACTAAGAGTGATTGTTTCAGGTTGAGGCCACGGGATCAGGACCTGAGCAGACCCTCAGAGAGAAAGCTTGAGCCCTGAGCCATCAATTATGACTCTGACTTTGCCTTTTGTCTGCTTTTCTCAAAGCTTCCTTTGATGACGAGGAAGCAACAGAGCAAATTAAAAATGTTGGCAGGTTAAACAGCATAGAACTAAAATATTCATGCATTTCTTAAACGTTAATATTCTGTGATATTGAAATTGAATTATTATTTGTCTTCCTGTCATTACATTTTGTGCTGTGTGAAAACTGCAGACCGAGAGTAAAGAACAAAGATGAGAGAGAGAGAGAAAAAAAGAAGCATCACAGAGGATTTTTATGACTTGTAAAAACCAGCTTCTGAGGGAACTGCCTGACTGCACTCACAGTTCTGCACACAGTCGCTTTATTTCGTCACAACCAAAACACATCAGTCAGAAATATAGGCCAAAGTCTTGACTTTATTTTGGATGACTTTCTTTTCGTTCCTTTTTAGAAAATACGTCTGATCTTTTTTAGCCTTCTGTCTATTTCCCACATTGAAACTGTCCCCCTCTGTGAAGCCGATTGTTTCTCAGCAGAAAGGAGTCCCTTTTACTCTTAATGAATACACCATCCCCTTCACTGCTGGAAGACCATGTTGATCTAGACTAGAGACTGCGTAATTAAGTGTGCTCATGTATTGTCATTTCTAAATAGAGAGCATGAAATCACCTCAACCCCTTGTTAGGCTCTGTGCTTCACCAGTGATAACTGCCACTGGGAGAGCTCCACAGCACCACATTGTTTTGCTCTCTTTAACCGAGAACGTCTTAGAGATTTAATGGCAGGGGAGCGCTTGTGCAGATCTATGAAACAGGGTTGTAGACTGTAACAGATACATTGCTGATATACTTTTGTGTTACCCCCTCATGTGTGACAGCTCTGACTGACAATATGTTTTGCCAGTCTTTCTATTTTCTCTCATGTTATTGCGTGATATTACACTATCCTGTCCCCCATGTCACACACTCTGTTTAATGTGTTCAGCCTGGAGGTTTTTTCTGCCTACCAAGGAGGGGGGGACAGTCAGAATGCAGGCAGGCAAACCATTGATCTGAGTAATCGTCTGAGTAATTGTGGGAGTAGTTATGATACAGAAAGAAGGCGCTCTTTTGTGCGCGCATTTGTAAGCAAGAGGGAGAAGAGTGAAAAAAGAACAAGAGGAAGAGAGAAAGAGAGGTGGAGAAAAAGAGACCTCACCTCTGCTCTCCTTGAGATGGGATTTTTATGGATGGGTGAGCTCACTGAGGGCTGAGAACACATAAAGAGTCATTTTCAGTTTGTTGCAGGCAGTTAACCATGTGTGCATGTTTGTTGAACTTCCAGTAATAGGCCGAGGTTTTTTTTATGTTTTTTAGTTCATTATTTATTTTTAGCAGTTTGACTTTTTTTTGACAGTCTTTCCTTATTATGCTACATAAATCTACAGTGTACCCTGTGTTCCCACTGGTGAAGCATTAAAAGTGCAGCTGTAAACAACGGCCAAAAAAAGAAAAGCTGCAATACTACTGCACATGTTGCTTCTTGTCTAGTTGCAGAACAAATAAAAGATGATGTCCATTGAGATTCTCAGAAATTTCTATATTGCATGTATCCAGTAGTGGGAAAAAAAACTTCCCTCACATCTTTCCCAGCAGCTGTTGTGTACATTGCAGGTCAAACACTCATCCTAGATGCTATCTCTAGAGGCCATGAACTGCTTTCTTTGTTTTGGTTTGCTTTGTAACATCACAGCATGAAGGTTTACTTGTCAGAGACTTTTTTTCTCTTTTACACTGGTGGGTGGTGAGTAATTTCACTGCATGTAAGGGTATTATCAAACAGGCCATGGGCCAAATGATAAACATAATTGGTTTCCCAGTCCTACACTAATGCATTGCTATTTTAAATCCAAGTCTGCTCACTCTTCTCCATGTTCCTATCAGCAGCCATCAGGACCTTGGACAGTTCAGTAAAGGAATTCAGACATAGCTTCAATTCTTTTGTGTAGTTTTAAAACCTTGACACAAAAGAAAGTCACGAGAAGTAAACAGACAAATGTTTTTAGAGTTAGTTTGTAATTCTCGATTCAATTGGAAAAAGTACGTTAACAGGAATGATGAAGGTCAAGCCGAGGTCTGAGGAAAACAGAACATTTTGAGAAAACTCCTTGATGGATTGCTAGAGAAGCAAACTGTAGCTCGCATTAAACTGCAAAAAGCCTTCAAGAAAAATAAGCAGAACTTGACATTGCAGTGAACTTTTCACTGAGTAGATGCCTTACATGCGGAGAGAAAAACTTGATCGGTCTCACAATTTTAGCAATACTTTTAAACAGAAGGATTTTGTGCAAAATAGAATTGTGCCTAAAATTTAAGCAAAAAATGTAAACTATAAATTAATGACCTCTTTGTGAAACTATAGGCAAACAGTTCAATTATATAAATTTGGAGAGAGGACACTTTTATGTTTGACACATTTAACTAAACAAAAATTGTATTTCTGTTAAAAGTGTGTGGTAGAGAGGAAGAGGGCTTCTGCAACTGAAACCCTCCTAAAACAAATATCAAAGTCCAAAATGGAGCTCCTTAAGAAGCGGAAGCTGAGGGTTTGGCCTTGGCCCTCACAATACCCTGACTCAAACATAATTGAAAATCAATGAGCAGACTTCAAAAGAGCAGTGCAAGCAAGATGGCATCACAGTGCCACAGGACTGCAAGCATTTTTGCGAGAATAACAATAAGAAGTAAAGAGCAAAATGGAAATTCTTTGGATACAAAAAAGTGTCTACATGTCGTGGCACTTTTGTAGAAGTGGTTCTGCAAATTACAGAGGTAAAAGAGTGAAATTGTTTTTGTTTTGTTATTTGGAATCCATATAAAATTATTATAAAGAGTGAAGAGATGTCTTGTACTTGGTTTCTAATAAAAATCAAGTCAGTTTTTAATTTATTAGTTGGATTTATTTGTCGGAAAGAAATTGGTACCTGCCTTTTGCGTACTGTTCTAGTTTCTGACAGGGATATGTGCAAATCACAGATTCAGAGGCAACAAAAACATTTCCTCAGAAATGAATGCACTCAAAACTAATATCCTGAAAATTCTTCTGCAAGTTTGTACCTCCTGTTTGTTCCTCCTCATTCTTTCACGTCTCGCTTTCAGATTTTGTGCTTTTAGAATGCAGCATGTCACCAGCTGACCATATCTCCTTGGTTGTCTGAGTTCATCTCTACTTTTTGTTTCCTCTGCCAACAACTTGTTACTACTTTATGCCTCTTTACCCATTTTCTGAGTTTTCACTGCTGTTTTGACATCTGGCCTGTTGTAGAGAAGTTTTTCTACATTTAATTTTCCACTTTCTTTCATTGCCAATTTTCACATATCCCATTATATTTCAGTATTTTATGGCTTATTTTTTTATACACTGCAGCTGCATGTAAAACAGCTGTCAGATTTGTTTCTTTGAAAGACATTGGTGTTTTATAATGGTCCTTCACAGCATTAAAACTGATGTATCTGTAAAGCTCTTTAAACTAAACTCTAAGATGTCGTTTTGTGCAGGGAAACTCATCCAGTTTAATGATTCTGGACTTCAGTGGTGTTAGACCTAAATGAATTTCTCAGCACTTCTTACTGGTCAGTGATGAGAATCGAATGTTTATAAACAAGTAAGCCACAGTTAGCTGTGTAAACTCAATTATCTGAAGTAACTGCGATCATGCTGGCAGAGTGCTCATATTTGTCTTTATTGGCTCCTTTAAACATGCAGGGATAAACTGACAGAAAATCAAATTGTAAATTTTTTCTATTCTGTTTAAGTGATTGATGGATGTTTATCCTCTGCTTATAGTCTTTTTACAACCCCTTGAGTTGCCCGTAAAAAAACAAAAACATATGTTTCTTTATTTCTGTTATCTGTCTGTAAATACAGCACCTTGTGAAGGTATTTTTCTCTTTAACTTGACCACATTTATCATATTGCAACAAAAAACTTGTTTACTTGAGATTTTGCGGGATTAACCAAAACAAGGTAGAACATAACCATGAACTAGAAGGAAAGGACAACACGATTTTCATATGTATTTACAAATAAATATTAGATAAATATGACGTTGTTTTGTATTTAGCTGTAGCTACCTTCCCATCAAATCTGACCCGTTTCCCTATAGGCTTGGTTTGTTCAGTGGAATGTGTGCCGTTAATTTATCTTCTATATGTAAAGTTTTATATGTAGGCCAGAAATTTCAACACACATCTAGATTTATGCTAAGAATGCATTACTTGTTGACTTAATAATTAGGTGGCATCTGAAGATAATTTGTTACCCTGGAGCCTGAATACAAAATCACTGATTTTCATCTGTGAAAAAAAAATAAATTATTTGTTTCTTTCATTAATATGTGTTGATTTGTCACATACATTCACAATAGAAATGCATTTTTTTGTATTTGTATTGTGACAAAAGGGATATCCATATCTTTGTAAGGCTATTGCTGTTATGTGAAATACCAAAATTACAGATTATTGCTGTATCCAAAGTTTCTATATCTGCAGCAAAACTGTGTAACTTAGCTCTGATGTGATTCAGGTTGAAACATAGTTACAGTGCTCTTCATGTCTACAAGCCATATTAGCCTTTGTGGAAAGTGTTAGCATTCAAACAGTTGCTTTAGATATGCACCGCCACTGGCGATTTGTTGAGTGATCTATAGCCAAAACATTAGCTTGCAATTTCTCCACAATGCAGGCACAGATTAAAAAGAAAAACTGTCACTCCCAGAGCGCTCCCAGACAGAGACAGAAGAGAGAGGGTTTTGCGTTCAGGGTTTAGATATTGATTAAAGATTTGTTTTTGTCAGCCTTTCCAGTCTCATGACCCTCATTCTCATCTCTAGGGTGGGGCTGGAGCAAGCGAGCATGACAAATACCCTTAAATTCAGCCCAAGTGTTTGCTTAGCAGCCAAGATCAGTGATAATCCAAACATCAGCAGAGAAAAATATATCTTTACAGCCAGGGTGATGTAAATTATGGAGCAGCATGTGCAGGCGACCGCTATTTGGCACAAACACAGCCTGTGATTGTAACATAAAAGCTGCAAACCTTTGTGCTGAAAGGAGTTTCCGTCTCTGTTTAGATTTTTGTATGTGAGCAAAACTCACTTGCTCATCAGGACCTGGAATGTAATTGGCTGCAGTGTGCCAGCTCAGCTCAGCACATCCTCTCATGTAACAAACCTTTGTAGCAGCCTGTCTTGCACTTTAGTGTTACTACCAAATTGTATTTTTCTGTGTATTTTTCCCCAGCTACCAGCTACAGGCAGTTATTAAGCCTGCTGTTTAATCTCAGTTTCTTATTAAACCTTAAAGGGAGACTCGTATGCAAAACGCAGAGAAGCAGAGTTATTTTAGTGTGCCATTAGCTTATGGTTATGCATGTATTTGTTCTTTAAGCACTAATCAAATCATACAATTTGATTTGGGAACTCTATTCTATATTAAGTATAGTCCAAATGTGGCTTCTAAGGTATTCTCCCTGGGGTTGTTTTTGGCTGATGCACAAATCGCAGTAGTTTTCATTCCACAGTGGGCAGATCTTTAATTAATAAGCAATTCTTTTTGGAAGTTCCTTCTTCAGAAGTGGAAATGCCCAGTGGAAGAAATCGAAGCTCAGATATTATTAGTGTGAATAAATAGATGTAAAAGAATTAAAAAAACTTTGAGCGTGCATTGCTGTGAAAAGAAAGCCCTCCTCTACGCTGAGTTTCCGCTTGCGAGCTTTGAGAGCTTTGTTAGAACTGTGCTCGTGTAAAAAAAAACAAACAAACAAACTCCTTCTTTTGAAGTTAGACAAGGACTCCTGGATTAGAGAATGCCAACAGTGTTGATCTGAAGTGCCACATCTAAAACACGTGGCGTACTTAACAACAAAAAGACACAATTGCATTTAAAACGATGCCGGAGCAGCTTGGAATACTCTGCTGTATCAGAGGCAGATACAGTGAACACCGACGTTTACATTTGATTAGATAGCATTCATTGTTAAAATGTAGACATCGCGATTAATTAGATATATGTTAAATATTTGGTTGCAGACTGTGCTGTTGTTTTGATCGTGTAATTCACGATCCTTAGACGACAACAGATACTTGGCATGGTCTCTGGTGATGCTCTGCCAGGCCTGTGCTGCAGCCACGCTCATATCTTTCTTGTTTTGAAGGCTTTTTGCCCTGAGTCTGGTCGAGAGCAAGTGAAACACATGCTCAGTTGGATTGAGGTCAGCTGACTGACTTCGCTATTCTGGAGCAATGCACACAGTATCAAAATACTGAAAGTCAGCATTTTGAATCCACAGTTTGTTTTTCATACCAAATGCAGTTTACTGCCTGTACTGTATATGGAGTCAGTCGTAAAATCGTATTTTCACAGTATACGGGAGAGGAGTCTAAAGGAATTTCCGTTATACTTTATATGCTGTTAAAGTAACACCTGGAAATAGTTTGATGTGTAGAGAACACCTTTATGGCACAGATGGAGAGTTTTGACACTGTAATCAACATGCACATCAGTAATCTCTTAGTTCCCAAACCTGAAAAGTAGTCTCACCTTATCTTGCCTTGTGAAGTAAAATGGTCACTTTATTTTGTTAAACTTTAAACTTTATTTTGTTCATCAGTGATTAAAGAGTGAAATAAATTACTGAAAATTTTCTATTTTACAAAAATATAATTTTGAGAAGGCTAGATTTGTCAGAAGGGACAATGAGGAGAATGTAAAAAAAACTATAAGCAAATAGGCAGTCAAAGGAAGTGATAACTTTTTTGTAACTTTTTAACAATATATTTTGGTATTTCTTTTCTGTTATAATTCTCTAAAAATTGTGCAACGTCAAATATAGAAGAGAAGAAGAATTAAATGTGGTATTTGCTTGAGACACTGAGATTTATAACAGCAATATGTTTAAAAACCAGCCACAATAACAAGACGGTGCTGCAGTATGTAGTTTAGGTACTAAAGAGTTGAACTATCCTGCCTGTAAAGAATTTATAAGTAAAACACAGCTGTGATTTAATGCTACAACTTATGCATAGAGGTTTCAACTGCAAAGTATTTTGGAGAGGAAACCAATTTCCAAAGCCACTGGTTTGCAAATAAGGTAGTAACCCTCCCCCTAAAAAAAAAACAACCAGTTCAAATAAAAATAAAAAAAAATACTACAACCACTGATGAAAATATTTGCAACTCTCTTAAAATAGTTTTTTTTTGTTCCTACTCTAAATGTTTTAAAAGAGTAAGAATGTCTTTCACAGACATATCTGTTTGCAGAATTTGTTGAATCCTGGAATTTTCACACTAATACAAATAATTGTGAAATGGAAGCAGAGGATTTGTGGTTTTCCAAGCTTTTTTGCAAATTATATTTCTGAAAACAGTAGTGTGCATTTATGTATTTGCCTCTTTCACTATTATTCAACCAGTTGCCTTCAGAGGTCAACTACTTAATGGAGTTCACCTGTGTGTATTTATATCTAAGTAAATCCAGTTGTTCAGTGAAGGCCTCAGAGTTACATTATCAAGCAAACAGCATCATAAAGACCAGTAAGCACAACCGACAGATCAGAGATAAAGTTGTAGAGAAGTTTAGGTCATGGTTAGGTTATAAAAACATTATGCCAATCTCTGAACACCTCACAGAGCACTGTTCATCATCATGACAAGGGGACGGTTTTCTTCAGGAAAGACCAGGAATCTGGTCAGAGTTGATGGATGGAGCTAAACCCGATCCTAGAGGAACATTTGTTAGTTGCTCCAGAATTTTTAAGACGGGGATTGAGGTTTAACTTTTAGCAAGACAACAACCCTACACATACAGCCAGAGCTACTGTGCAGTGGAATAAATAAAAGCATGCAGGCACCATTCTGTAATTAGATTATTATTGAAAGGTTTAGTCATTTCACTAACTCCATCACCAAACAAATCGTCTTATGTAGATTAATTGCACACAGACTGATGTTTTGTAGCTTTTATTTCTGTTAATTGTGATGATTTTTTACAGAGAATGGAAATCTGACACTGATCAATAAAAAAACATTTTTAATACACAAATCTGGGCTTAATGAAAAGGTTGTTCAATACCTGCTACCTACTTTTTGGATATGACAGTAGTTACTTGTTAAAATAGGCCAGCCAAAGTGCAGACCGAAATTCAACTGAGAATCTTGGCAACTGGAAAACTGCTGTCACAGACACCCACCATCTAATCTGACTGAGCTTTAGTTAAATTACAAAGACGAATGGGCATAATCTTGAGTCTCTACATATGCAAGCTGCGAGAGACATACCTCAAAACACTTACTGCTATATCTGCAGCTAAAGGTAATTCTACAAAGTATGGACTCTGGGGGTTTCTGAATAGATATGCACATATTTTTCATTTATTAAAAAAAAAAGATTGAAACCATCTGTAATTTTTCAGCTATTTCACAAGCATGCACTACTTCACGTGAATCTAAAACATAAAAATCCATTAAAATGTGACACAACATGAGAAAAGTTTAATATCTATTAATATTTTACATACTGAATATGTTGGTGCCATACACTGTATTGCCTTAGGGTGATTCAGGGAACTATTAATTTCTCTACAGAAAGAAGTTACCATAAGTGAAAAAAAAATATCTAGGTTTGTCACAAGTTTATCAAATTTCAGCTAATATTAATGTACAATATAAAACTGAAATTCCATCAAGTTTTAATCTAAGTGTGGGCTCGCTTTGCTTATTTTATCCCATTTTAAGCTCCTGTAAGTAGACTGCACATTAAGGCAGTTATAGTTTTCTATCTTTCCTTCACCTTGTGTCATTCAGTGACAGCGTGTTCTCCACTTTTGACGATAAAACCACTGTGCCGGTACCTCAGAGCAGATGCTGGATGTGATTCTTAATTGGGCTAAGCCAATGATTGCGTGTGCAGCTCATAAAAAACTGAGTCTACATGTAGTATTACAGGAACAGGCTGGTGTAGCAGATTTTACAAATCTACTTCGCCACTCCTTTGGGTATAGTGATGTTCTACCTTACACGTTACACCCAGAGGCTTCATGCCAGCTCTGTCTCTATGGATCAACTGGGTTGAATTTTCCATATGGATGTTCAGGGGCAGTGACACTGTACTATATTTGTGTGATAGGCAGCAGGGAAGCCACAGAGACTCTATCTCAATGATTACATTTTGAAAACTTTTTCTTTCTTTTCCTGAACTCAACCACTGATATCTACCACTGACATCTAGTCTGTTTCTTTTCACTCACTTTATTTCTCATTTTCTCCCATTTTACACTTATATAATCACAAAAAAGCCATTTCAATTCCAGGTATTTGCTTGTTTTCTTGTAGAAATTTATTTTTAAGCTTTATTGCATTACAGATGGAGTCATTTGCATTATACTGAGAAAATGTATTTATATTCAGTTTGGCATGCAGACATTACAGCTGAAAAATAGATTCATTTTCACACGGATTAAATAGTCTCACATAAAAATGCATTGTTACACTGCTTTTAATCATTATAAATCTTGTTGTGCTCCTATAAAAATGGGAAGTTGGCAGCCAGATGAATAATATAAATTCATCTTTCAGGTATACAGTTAATATCAACCTGTATTTGTTCTTTTTTTGATGCTAAAATACTTTCTCAGTGAAACAGCCTGATGTGATCATCTGCTCAGACTTTACTGCTTTACTATTTCAAGATAGTATTTGAATTTATTTAACAGTGATCATAAATTTACCTACAACATTGATATTTTATTTCACTAAGTAGCAAATTGAATTAAGTAATCCTTGCAAAAGTATCCATATCCTTTGGTATTCTATTAATCACAGAAGCAAAGAGGTAGAGACCCACAGTTTAGGAGGAAATTAACATGACAGCTACTACAGTAGTGGTGTGCTCAACAAATCTGGCCTTGATGGAAGAATAACAAGAGGAAAGCCATAAAAAGTCTCTTTCAAACAGCAAACATGTCACACGAGCATAAAATTAAACCTTTTGGCTTGCATGAAAAATGCAATGTGTGGAAGAAAACTAATACTTTCACATCACCCTCACCACATCTGTCCATGGATAAAACAAGATGGGATCAGAATCGAGCTGTGAATGTACTTCTCTGCAGTAGGAACAGGGTGAAATAAATAAATGTAGGGGAATCCTAGACAAAAATCTGTTGTTGGTTTTCAGAAAAATAGACTGTTATGCACTGGGTTGTTTTGAGTTGTTTTTGAGGTTTGATTATTCTGTGTACTTCAGTCTCTTTCTTTAAATCTCTCAGTCTTGATTCTGTTTTACTTTAGTTCAGTCTTTCTTAGTGTTTCTAGTTATGTTTATTTCTTGTCTCCAGTTATTACTTGTTACTCTAGTTTAATTGTTTCTTTGGTCTAGTTATACTTTAGTGTTATATTCATTTCCTAGTCACTTGTGTACTCTCCCTCGCCCACTGTGCCATTTTTTTCTCTCTCTCTTGTCACACCTGCGGCCCGTTAGCTCATCAGCCCTGGTCTTTTGTTCCAGCATTCACCCTCACAGTATTTAAACCCTTCTCCTGCTCATACTGCTGGCTAGTTCCTCCTCTCTAATCCTGTTATACATTGTTATTTTCTCTGTTTGTTCCCTGCTGCCATAAATCCTTGGATTTATGGCTTTTGTTCTGCTCTGGCTTCCTGATTTTTGTAAGTTTTTTTTTTTGTTCATCATTTTTATTTAACATCCTTCACCTACTGTACAAGCTACCTCTGCCTCAATGCATTTGTTTCCAAATACACACCTACAACATGACATAGAGCTACAGTTACAATTCTTATAAGAAACTTGGGAAAGCCCAGATGATTATACATTATAGTTTAATCAACCATCTTTATTATGTTAAATAGATGCACCTCTGTGGATGTGTTTAAGGCATCAACTCACATGTACTGCTTTGTAACAAAATGCAAAAATTTAAAATCTCTCAGGCAAGTTTGGATCCTTAGTTATAATTTCCAGATGTCTATACAGTTCAGTTATTTGGAAGTGACTGTTAAGAAAGGAGACATGTTCTCTATAGCAAAGATAAATATGTTTTGGGCCGAATTTGCGCATAAGCTCAAACCTAAAGCAAGCTAGTAAGATTGTCATTATTGTGAAACAAGTCTGAATCTATGGAAAGTTTTGAGAATTACTGGTCATTGATATTTTACATTCAGTCGGATTGAGCTAAAACTATTGTTGCAAAGTATTGACTCATTTAGATGCAGAACACTCTTTGCAGGTATTAGTTGGTAAAAAGAAATATTGAAAAACCATGCATCCTGTATCTTTCCACTTCAGTATTATGCACTACAGAGGATTGATCTTGAACCTCAATAATATAACAAAATATACAACATACAAAAAAAAAATCAAGGGGTATAAATACTTTTGAAAACTGGGAACCATAACATTTAAAAATACATTTTAAGTTAACTACATCACAATCAAAGTAAATAAGGATTGTTTTAATCTTAAATGTTGTGTTTTCATTACCAATAAGCAGAAAATTATAATTTTTAACAGAAAGGTTTGGAAACATCAGTTTGTGGAAATAATTTCTATAATAGTGAACTAAGTTACTGAAATAAACTTTAATAATTTTCAAATTTATTCAATATTGCTATAAGATATTTAGCATATTTTGCAAAAAGAGAGCAATAATAAGAAATATACACTTGATTTATTTACGTCAAAGGTTTGTCTGTAAATCTTAGTTTGATAATTCTTGTAAATTGTAGCTTGAAATACATACATTATGATTTAAGCAATTGCCCTGGTAATTGCATTTATTTCCATGAATAATACCCCACATTCTTTAGGGCAGCACACAGCCTCCAATACTAACTCTCCATACACCATAAAATCACTCAAGGGTGTTTATTGTGTCTAAATAATGAATAGACAAAGCCTTTCCAAGTTGACAGTGAAAAATTCCTGGTAAACTCCCCTGACAGATTGCATTACACAGTAAAATAATTTAGCCGACCACAAACTAAAATGTATGCATTATGCTGTTCTTAAATTAATTTCCTAATTCAGCTGGGGATAGTTATTTTATAGTCAGCGTTTTAAAGCCGAGAGACTGATAGACTGATAAAGAGGGAAGACAAGTGAGTCAATAAGATATGAAGCCCTTGCTTAATATTCTTTTCTGTTTCGCTCTCGTTGTAGATGAACATGGACATTTGAAAATATACCTGCCTAAGAAGCTGCTTGAATGTCTACCAAAATGCACGTCGCTGCCGAAGGAGAGGCACCGGTGGAACACTAATGAGGTAAGGACGCCGCTGCTTATCAGTCCTGCTTCCACTAAATCCATCTCTGCGCAGAGATATCCTTCCAGCAGACACGCTGCTCTCAGAGACCATTTTTAAACAGATTTGTAAGTCATGTCAACTCTCTTCAGAACAAAGTCACACAATCTATTGTAGTGGCCTTAAGCAGTGGAGACAAGCTGCTCACATCAGCTTCATGTGAAAGTATGAGATGAGTGAGTTTGTGATTTTATTAAACTTTTGTTTCTGTTTATGGGTTGCTATTTTCAGTATTTTAATTTTAAAGTTGACTTTATATCATTTGCTGCTATTAAAATTGATCTTAAGAAACCAATTAATTACTTTGACAAACATCTCAAGTGATATGATGTTAAAAATTTGTTTTATATCAAATCACAACTTTAAAGAAAAAAAATCCATTGCAAGAGTGTGATTGGTTTCACTTGTAAATGTGAGGTAGATTGTAACAAAATGCAAAAAATCACTAAACATTTCCTCTATACTTTGCTTATATCCAGATATTTGTCAGACACTTGTACTTGGATTTTATAATTCACTCTTCAGGATGTTGTTCTTTAAGGAAGCACCATTTGGTATAAAATACTGATCAAAATGCTTATCTTTTGTCAGGTGAAAGTTAATTAACCCTTTGTGTTAATTTAACTGAAGACAGTTCAAACTAATTTTATTTAACATGAACAGAATAACAAGAAACAATACAGCATTTTACACAGAGAAATTTGTGTCTTGTAAAAAATTACATGGTTAATTAAGATTGAGACAATTTAACAATCATTTATAATCTAGGAACACGTCAACTAACGTCATGTACTTTTATGCTTTTTGTAGCAAGTTTAGGCACAAATGCTTTTATTCATAAATGAGGATAGTCTTCAAATACTTTTATTTCTTTTTAAATTCAAAACTATTCTGTGTAATAAAGTGGAGAATATTTGTTATAATAGAAAAAAAGCTTGAATCAGCAGCGCTGAGCTAAAAACTGACATTGAATAACTCTCTGAAATCTACATGTCCCGTTTAGATTGTCATATTTGTCATTTTAAAAATTGAGATAATTTCAAAACTTTTGGTGTGACGGGGTGATCTGGAACTAAACTGGCAATATAAACTGGTGTTAATAAAAATTGTGTCCAAAACTAAATCTGGAGGATCAGCTGAAGAGGGCTTTGCACAAAAAATATCCTCACAATCTGAGAGACTTTCAAGTCAAAATATGGTATGTTGATTTTACTCCTAACAAGTAAGACTGAATGATGAAATTAAATCAAAAGGTACTTTAATAGAGTATTAGTTCAAATGTGTGCATTTTTATGCAACCTCTTTTTCATTCTAACAGATTTGTTCGTTTTTCAGTTAAAAGATAAATGTCACACATTAAAAAGGTTTAGAAAGGATTTAGCTTAGCCTTATTTTTCGCTACATCACAAGAAACTGCAAATTTAACAGTGCTGTGTATGCTTGGCATACAAAGTAAAATATGTTAAGACATAGGGAATAGTTTCTAACAGTTTTTATGATGAATTATTCACTTGGAGTCTAGAAGAAAGTAGACATAAGTCTTAAACATGTTATACTGTAATTCCCAAACAGGGACTTGTGTTGCTTCATTTGCCTCAGAACTCATTTGTCAGCCTGCTCTCCTTCTCTGGGGATAGGTTGATGAATTTATTGCTTTCATTTTCACTATTGATGGATGAAAATCTTGTTCTTCTTTTCAGAGAAAAACTGGTAGTAATTAGACCTAAACACACTCGATGACAAATCTTAAGGCCGATGCGCAAAAATCAACCATCCGTGCTTTGGGGATTAACAAATTGCAGCCATATAAATACAGTCATCTGCGGTGATGAAAGTTAATTGACTGAAAAACAACCAGATAATAAGGCACCAGATAGGGTTGTGTTGTGAAACAGGATATTCAAAAAGATGGCCTGTCAGTTACAGTGAGCAAGTTTTTTTTTTCACATTGATTTTCTGTTGTGCTTATATTTACAAAATGATTTAAAACATGAACTTTTCTGTTGTAAAGAAAACAAAATTAAAGTCCTCATTACCACAGAAGGGAGTTTGCCCAGCTCCGTATAATTTACATCACTCGCGGTCTCCATCCTCTGTAAGTTTCCATCTGTCATGTCTGGGCTCACACTAGACCTGCCCTAGTTATGAAGAAAATGTAAAACGCTTGTGTGTTTCTAATTGGCTGATGTTGTAACTTGTTTGCCCTGTTTGACCTGCATTGTGCTGCCAGCAGTCTAAATTAATTAACATGGTTTTGAAATTGATCTCAAAATGTAAGTCTAAGCATTTGCTGTGGAAGGCTGTCGGCCACAGTTGTTAGCACGGGCTGTCGTCTGCTACCAAATAAAATCATCTCTCTGTTTTAGTCGCTGGGCTGCAAATTGTTCTGTGGACGTTTGGCCTGCTGATGAGGGAACGCAGTAAAAATGACCGAAATAGGCGGCTTTCTTGGTGTCACGTTATGCATGCCAATAATGTTTGCCAAGGCCGAGGAGAGTGAGGTAACCTTTCCTAAAACCAAGGACATTTCTTTTTTGTGCAGACCATGCAGATCCGAGTGTTTGTGCCTCGGTGGTGGCAGACAGGCAGGAGGGGAGGGATCAGAGAGGCTCTTGTCGGTGCAATTGTGTGACTCTTACTGAAAGTGACACCTCATCAATTTTGTGCATATTTCTGGCACTAGCTCAGCAGGCTTAATGCACTAATTTCCCCCTTTTGATATTTGAGAAACCTGAGTCGAGTGCATTATTGTATGTTATATATCATAATTATTCCTCTTTTGTCTTACTATTATGTGTTTTTACAAAAAATTTTTTACTGGAACAGTTTTTATTAAGTGTGTCGGAAGCCCACAGGTTAAATAACAGTGTGAAATATTTAAATCTGCTTTGATGTATCTATTAATTCATTGATTGAGGTTAAGCAGGAGCTATCTTGATGATTGATTCATTTGTGTAAGCATTCTTTATCTGTTGCTAAAGTCAATCTGGGTACATGGTTTTAGAATGTACTTGTTTGTAAAGATTAAGTTGAGTTTAATTCAGTTTATGTAGGTCCAATTCACTGTCATCTCAAACTTTACAAGATAATTTCTACTAAAATCCAGAAATCTGTGATCAGCTCAAATCAAATCAATCACATAGATTCAAATTCAATTCAATTTGATCATGGTTATTATACAATTAGGTCAAGGTCAGTCTGAAATCGCAACTGATGAAAATTATCCTTTTAAAGTAACCCAGCTGGTTCAGTTGTTGATTTTTGTCCAATGAGCATTTTTTTCACAAAGAAGTCTGAAGAGAAAAGCAATGGTTAAATCAATGTGCACGCTAGTGTTGCAGTCAAGACCACCTGAACTTATATCAAGTTAAGACCATGAGCAAGACTGAGACAAAACCAAAACTTTGAGGGAGATGAGACGAAAGAGATACAATTTCAAAGAGCATGTCATCATAATAATAGTTGTTGCTGCAAACATTTAAGTAAAATCTGCGTGCAGGCACAGTGAGCGAAGACGACAACTCCAAGTGAGGAACTTTTTTAGAGGTTTGTCTGGCTGTGTTTCACAAGCAAAAAACCAGATATATTTGCACTCAAAAATGTTTCTTCTCTTGTTTGCTCATTGTTCTGCTCTGCTCTTCTCATACAGACACAGGGGCTAAAGTTGAAATTAAGAAAAAAAAACTTCCAAGGCTCTAATTGTGAGTGAGGTAAGGGATGTTGCAGTTGCAGTTCTTGAGAATAAAAGTCCCTAATCCGACATGTCCGAGACATAACCAAGACTTTTTACATCTGCAAATCAGTGCACACCTTTGTGTACTAAACCCATAGTAGACATTGGGTTTAGTTCTACCATGAATTTTGTTGAACGTGATTTACTTGAAATAAAGCTGAACTATCCCAGTTGGATTTTTCAGACTTCTACACGTTTACATCATTTAGTTAAATCCCCAGTTCAGAAAACAGCCAGAAGAAGAGAATATAAAATGTTCACAGAAAATTTTTCTAAATGGTAGCACAGTTAGAGTGATCAGTGTCTGGAGAAAATAAAAGGAAACTAGCGTAAAAAAAACATTGAAATTACATGAAACTGGTCTGAGAGGACAGAAATGCTGAAAGAACTACACTGATTTCCAAAAAGGACTCATTGTGTTCTGCATGTGGCAACAGTCCCCTGTATTCTTTTTATGTTTTGGCCAAGGAGTGAGTTTCTGAGAAGCATTTTCTTCCAAAGAAAACATCCAGTCCTGGCTTCAGTCTTACAGATCATGTGCAAGGATTTGTTGGTGTGTGAGGAGGTTCCAAACATCTTTATTTTGCACCAAAGGTATTTTAACCCAAACCTGGATGTGTATGCTAGAAAGCAGAAGATAAAGATTGATTTTATTTTTTAGCATCACAGTTACTCCAAGCAAACGTCCAAATCCACATAAGAATAACCCCCTGAAAGGAAAATTACAGTTCTGGATTGGCATATTCAGAGTTCATCAGAAACTGACTCGTCTACAGAGAAGGGTGATTGGCTAGCAAGTTTACGCTTACACATCTTGAAAATGGCTGTGTAATGCTTACATTTCTAAGGAAAACATGCTTTGTTAGATAAAGACAAATTAATCATCCATCATTTAAACTACTGTTTCAGAAACTGTTAACACAAAACAAACTGTGATTTGTTGTATTTCTGCATTACATGCTGACTAACTATGGTTAGCCAAGGTTAAATTACAAACAACAAGGAACAGAAGTTGAGTTTAGTCAGGAACTCTGATACCTATCAATTAAAAATAGTTTGGGATTGGATCAGGACATCCTTAATTTTCAGTGTTGCTGGATTATTTTTAGTTGGAGCTCATTTATAGCACTGGTGAACCTCCAATAAAGAATTCCTGACTTGAGAGAAAAACTGCTTAAAAGTTGTATGAAGGAATATTCATAAAACATTTATTGTCTCTGTACCGCTGTCCACTTTTCACTGCAGTCGCTTCATGTTCAATTCTGGAGTAGTTCTGTTTTTTATAACACTTGCACAGTACTTTTTGAAGGTGACTGAGTCTGGGGTTGTGGTGTTATTGGTGACCTGAAGTAAAGCTGAAACAGAGCTATTCATTTCCACCCACCTCATGACTCCCCTGTGTGGTTTGATTTGAAGGAGGTGCTCAGGAATACATTTTCAGCATTTACTGGAAAATTAAATAAACCAATTGAATCAAAATTCAGGGGAGAGGTTGAATGGCATCTCGTCAGTGAGTCATGAGAAGCATGCAAGGTAGGGATATGCTGGAAGCCTTCGAATTATCAGAAGGACAGAATTACCTGACAGTTGTTGATAACACAAAAGAGCTACCACTGAAGGAAACAAAACAGAACTGCTTTGTTTGAAGCATCTTTTTTTAGTCCCGTTGCAATTATCAGGGACATTTCCGTGATCTCTCATCTGTCGATGACAAGGTGGTAGCACGGCTTATAGTAAGTAAGTCGCCATAGCAAACAGAAATTGTTCAGAGACTCTGTATTTACCTTGTTGGTTGTAACTGCTCTTTCAGCCGTCGATGTCATCATGCCTCTCAGGTGAGACACATACAAACGAACCTTCACAGCATTCCCCTCAGGTCTGAAGCCAACTGTCTGTTTGGCGCTCCAGCACAACAACCTCTATTTTGCCAGACGCTTGGGCCGAGATTAGAATCTTTTTAAAGGAGGACATCTCACACAGGAAAGGCTTTAGGCCTATATCCCTCTCAGGATCAAACAGAGTCGGCTCGATGTTTGGTCGGGCTGGAATGCAGGACTGGAGTTGCTCTCAAGAATTACAATTTCGCCTACAACTGCTTTTAGGATAGCCTTCTTTTATCTATGTGGTTCACTTCGGATTAGCATGGCTCCAACTATTTATCGTGTTTAAAGATGGTGTATCTAAATGTCATTTTGTTTTGTGTAGACTAATTCTTTTCAGCTTCAGTGCTTTAAAAAGTATTCATACTCCTCGAACTTTAGCTCATTTTGTCGCTTTACAAATTTCAATAAAGGTTTTCAGCCAAAACAAAACTGCGCCTTGTTGTGAAGGGGAATGAAACTAATACATCCTGCCTAAAATATGTTTGCAAATAAAAATATAAAAAAATGTTAAATGCATTTGTGTTCACTGTTGCCTCTAAGTAAAATCCAGTTAAATCAAATGCTTGCTGAAGTCACCTAATTATAAAGGTTGGTCAAGTCAATGATTAGGTTGTATTAAAGAATAAAGCAGTTTTAGGTGCAACTGTCTCGCTTCTGTAGGTTTCACACAAGAAAAAATTTAATTTTTAAAATAAAACTGTAAGACATCCACACGTGAACAAAAAGATGTGCTGGTCAGATGAGACCAGATGTTTACATTTCCTGCAGGAAAGTTATCTTATACGTTCAAGCAGAGCTACAAAGAAATAATTAAGATCAAAGCATATTAAGTATTAAAAGAGCTTAGTCCATACCTATATCACACTCAGAATATGCAACAAAACTTGGAAACTTAAGATTCTAGACAATACCCATTTAAATTAACTGCGACAGACTGGCGACCTGTCCAGGGTGTACCCCGCCTCCCGCCTGGAACGTAGCTGGAGATGGGCACCAGCAACCCTCCCGACCCCATTAGGGACAAAGGGTGAACAGAAAATGGATGGATGGATGGATGGATGAAATTAACTGAGCTTGAGCTATTTAAAAAAAAGAATGGGGGGAAAAATACCCCAAAATTAACTGTAGGTGTAATTGCACTTTTTTTCTGTGTAGCTTACGACTCACAGTGACTGAATACAATAAATATCAGACTTTCTCGATTTTCTTTACTGCAATTTTTTAAAACAAATGTCTTTTTATATTCATTTCACAGTTATGTGCAGAATATGGTTGTAAAACGGCAAATTGTAAAAAGTTTAAGGGATATGAATGCTCCTCAAAGGCACTTTTAATGGTTTTACTGTCCAGTTTCACTATCCAGGTCTTTTCAGTGCAGAGTCTGAATCACGGTATGTATGTTTTGAATGTTGTATGCTGGATGCGATCAATTGGGTTTATGTAAACTTCTAAGCTTTTAACAAGAGACTTAAGTGGGACAAACAGAAAACTCCTCAGTTGTGGAGAAGTGACTGCCTTGCAAAGCACTTCGTTTTAGAAGCAGAGGCAGACTAGTACAGCATGAAGTCTTGGTCGAAGGAGGACACTTGGTCTAAGCTGGTGTGACACCCTCAGCCTTTAATAAACGCCACAACGCTCTGAGTACTGTGAGCCTCCTCTCGGCTCAGAGGGAACTGCTTCTGAACTGGTGCTGAACCAAAACAGACAAGAGAGCATCAGCTCAGACCTCCACCGGCCTGCTACACATTTAATGCCCTTGTCGTCAGGAATAATCCTCTGTGCCTCACATCGATGCCAGCAGCAGCACCGCGTGGTGCCTACATGCAATATGCCACCACTCAGGACAGAGCAGGATAGCCAGTAGAAACACTCTGCGGACTCACCGGGCATCGGGTGGAACAGGCGGGGGTGGTGATCAAAAACCACAACAAATGAAATTAAGGCTGATATCAGATAGATCCACAGTTATCACTGTAAGAAGGAAGGTGCAATAATGACAAATACCACTGGATGCAGTGCAGTGCAATCATTCACTCCTTATCGCTGACTGAAACATAATTTGTGTTAACCGCCTCCACGCCACTTTGCTATCTTAGGCCCTGCTGTTTTCATTTTACGCATCCATCATTTCTGTGAATACAAGCAGTCAGGAGAATATCTTATCATTTTCACTTAAATGCATCTGTTCCTTGGATAAAGAAATGTCTTCTTTTAATGTTTTTTTTTTTTTTTTTTACATTTTAATTTTGAATTAAAAAGATACGACTACAAAAGGTCTTCATCTCACATATGCGTTATGGATCTCATTCCCAGCTAGCAAAGGGGCAATTCTTATCTGTAGGAAAACTCTACTTAATTAATATCTCTAGTCTGTTGGAAAAGTATACTGCGCCAACCCGGTGAGATTTTTTAATTATTTCCTAAAACTACATGCATACTTTGGATTTGTTTATATCTTTGTGGGCTGTGGGTCAGCTATAACAACCAAAGCAAAAGATGAGCAAAAACAAAACAAAAAACAAACTAAAAACAAGCACATTTTGGTTTTCATGTTCCAATCATATTTTACAGTCAGATGTCTCATGCCTTTGCAGTTGTTGCAAATATAAACCCTTTGTGATGCGCTCTCTTCCATCTGTGCCATATTTGTAATTGCAGGAGGAAATTAACTGGTACAGTGCTTTGAAAAAATATCCACATCCCTTGAATTTCTTCACATTTTGTCAAATTAAATCCTCAGATTTAAATGAACTATATTAGGACTTTCTTTGAGAGAACAACACAAAGTTGCACATAAATGTGAAAGGAAAACGATACATTTTTACATAAAAATGAATCTTTTACCTTCTGAAATCACCTTACTGGTAAATAGAGTCTATTTATCCATAAATCAGGTGTGGAAACTATTAGCCATACACTCCACAAATTAGATTTCTAAAGACGGTTAAGAGGTCATTGAACCAGTGAAAGAAAGTTCTTTCACTGTTTCAACATATTTGAATCAAATTGGTCGCTCATTAGCATGCATCATCAGAGCACGTCATGCTGATGAGTTGTTGGACCGTTTAAATTAACTGCATTTAGCGGATACACGTGAAACTGACAACGGCCCTGGAGGACTGGAGCTGGACATCTACGGTTTAGAGTTAGACCAAAACATAATCACTTATCAAACTCCAGTGGATAATCTTTTGCAAGACTTGGAAATGGATGTTCACAGACACTTTCCATTAAGTTAATCTATTTTGCAAAAAGCAAAAGGGCATAGATTTCATTGTGAAAGCTTGCAGAGGCATTCCCAAAAACACTTGCAGCTGTTATTCCTGAAAAACACAACATATATTTAAGAGAAGTGCAACACTTTCAATATTTTTATTCGGAAAACAAATGTTAAAAAACATTATGTACTGTTTTGCATAAAATGTATATAAAGGTGCTGTAACATGACAAAAATATAAAAAGTCCAACATGTGAATACTAATAAGTTGTTGATGAAACTGGTGCTTACAGCCTAAATTCAAATATTACCTTCCTAGCTAATAGGAAATATGTCAGTAGTTTTAATTAAAATGTTGAAATGATTTCCCTACAAAATAAAACAAAAAACATACACCCAATTATATTTTGTATTCTCTTTTAAACAATTCAATAGATCATTTCTTCAGTTGTTTACAACATTGTATTGAATTCTAGCTCAGTCTTTAACAATGAAACAAACCAGATGTTGTGGTGTATTTTTGGCATTTGGTTTGACAGTTTTAGTGCAGAAGCTGGGGCATCCCCTTTAGAATATCCTGACCTCATTAAAACTCTGGATTGACGAAAGCTTTCTTTAATGGATTAGAATGGCTTTGTATTAGAAACACCCAGCTACCCAAATAAGCTGATATTTGACATTTTATTGCCCATTCTGTTGCGTTTTGGTCATTACTCTGCAGAACCTAAACTGACAGTGTTGTTTTCATGGACATTCACCTAATCGAACGCAAGGTCATGCTTGATTAAATGTTTATCTTCATTTGAGCTCCTTGCCATACACGACTTTCTCTGAGGAGAGTAATTAAAATAACTCCCACCATTTGCAAATGTTTACAGAAGCATTCATTAACTTCTCCGGGGCAATCAGCAGAAATTAAAGGTCATGTTTGTCCATCCTTCTGTTTATTTGTTAGCCGTAATTTTTTTTGTTTTTTAATTTTTTCAAGGTTATATGTTTGTCCATGAACAGGTACTGAAAAGCTGAATTGTGTCGGACTAGATCTGAATCTGCAAATTATATTTTTACGCCAAAGTTCAAGTTTTTTGTTTTTTTTTCCAGCTCTTTCATATTTTCAGCCTGTTGCTAAACCACTCTGTTGGGAACTGATTGGGAAATGCCAATATGTATTCCTTCCGCAAAAATAAAGTTATTGCATTTTGCCAACTTTTCAAAAACACCCAGGCTAACATATCTGCGTCGACTTATTCTAAAGTGAGCATTAAACTGTTTCCAGCCAATTACAGTTTACTAAATGATACATTTCCTGGTTATTTTTTCATTACATTTGGCTACAGGACAGGAAAATAAGGATGTTGTAGAGTTTCTATGGATGACTGACTTCATAGTTGCGTCCTGTGAGCTTGATAGCTTTACTGATTGCTAGTGTTGTAGCGTACTGTGAAGTGTCAATTGCGAGGCTACGGTGTAGCGAGGCAGCTGTAATGGGAACCCACCAGTCAGGTTACTCAGGGGGGTTCTGCATGCTGCAAGGACCTTTTTCTTTTTCCCCTGGATGTGCACATCGAGGCAGGGGTCCTCAGTATCCTCTGAAGACCGGGGTATCCACTCAAAATTGCATGACCTCTATTGTAGCGTATACAGGTCACTCCACCTCCTGTGGGAAGCCTCTAAATTGAACCCAGCTTGTGTCTTCGATTTCTTCCCCATCTCTCACTTCCTCCAGTTTCCCTCCTTTCTCTTATCTTCCGTCTCTTTTCCTTTTCCCTCATGTGTTCACTGAGCTGCAAAGCTATTCAGGTATAGATGGAAAGATCTGTGCCTTTCTCTCTCTGAATTGCTTGGTCAGGATTTTTCTTTGCAGAACCATTTTTGTAATGGAGTTTAACTTTATTTACAAGATAAAGGAAAATGAGTTCTTTGATGTGCGCATCCACGCTTCAATAAACTGTTATATTTTTCCATATACACTAGACGTCTGTGTGAATGAATACTTGCGTGTCAGCCGCAAAAAAAGTTGAATGGCAGTATTATCATATCGTCTACCATCATACCTTTCTGAATTTATCTAATCATTGAACTTTGTAAATCATAGCCACATGCTGGAGTGTTTTGTTAATATACCGAATCTGTTTGTGAAAAACAAAACATCTTCTGGTGTCTCTGGATTTCTTTCCTGTATTTCAAGTCGTCACTAGATGAAGAACTTATCCATGTTTCTTTTACTAGATTATTGAGTCATATCTGCAGTGACAATTACATTAATGTCAGGAAACCTCTGCTAGCATGATTAAGCTATTTAAGCTATTTTAATGTTAGAAACCAGTCACTTTCATTACTTATTAAAAATGGTCTAATCTTAAAATGAATGAAAAGAGTGGATTTTTTGACATGACCTGGAGAAAAGCAGTTGAAGTAAATGTGAACTGTCAAATTGCAACAGCATTCTAATCATTTTTACACAAAGGAGAAGTGACATCAAACAGGACAACATTTTAATCAAAAATAAATTCAGATGTATTCGTCTGCTCAAAGAGGAGGTACATCCAAGAAAAAAAAAAGAAAGATTACACTTAAACAAAGAGGGAACACTCAAATAAGATACATAGAGACTGACTGCCAACAAAATTAAAAGCAGCTTTAGCCTTTAGTCATATTTACCCTGTGGAATACAAAGAAGTGGTTTAACGTTCTGTCACAAATGCATCTGGAAATTGCTGCATACAAGAGGTCCTCTGCTAAAATACTGAAGCATAAAATTACTATACTTTGAATTATGCATATGGCTTCAGATCAAAAGTATTGTTCATGACCAGTGCTTTATTGTTCAGTGAGTGTACGTAACGTTTTGGGAATAACATCTGAACAATCTGATTTTACAAGCTTACATCTAGAAAAACGTGAGTTGGAAAGAAATTGTGTTTTCTGTGTACCAGACAAGGTTGATGCTGGTTTACTGCACTAATGCTAAACTTTAAGGCTTGAACAAGATTAGAAAATTACAAATATTTAATGTTACACAGTTTTTTATTTCTGATATCAGGTCTGCTGTGTTCTATAATAAAACAAACTATATGTGGAAAATGGTTGTCAATCATACACCTTTGAATGTAAAATCCAGATTAAATGCATGATCTTTTCTTTATGTCTCTAAAAGCACTTTCTTAATCTGAATTGAAAACAGTTGGTGTGTCCATGTGTGTTTACTCCTGTCTTTGGACTATTCTGCATCTTCTCCACCTATCACCCTATGATATTTGTGATCGCCTCCGACAGTCTAATCAACCATAAACAGTATTAATGGTTTTAGGAATCGATTTACAGTTTATGTTAGGAGTTTACAAATGCTGATTATTAGCACCTGCATTAATTTTGAACTTCTAACGACTCATTTAGGTTGCTCTATTTCGGGGTGTAATGAAAATGTGATGCTTTTTGGCAGAATTGGTAGAGTTCATTTAAACTTGCTTGTTTCTTGGCACAAGCTCAACTTTTAAGCATAGTCCACAGATTTTCAATATGGTTGAGGTCGTGATAGTCCAGAAATCTTAATGCTAGCCTGCCCATTTCAAAACCAGTTTTGATTTGTGTTTATGATTTTAATTTCCATTGACTGAGGGGGTTTCAACCACAGGGTTGGCCCTGCTCCAAAATTAAAACTTCAAACATGATGGCAAAATGCAGCTGCCCACATTGACTTCTTCACAAAACCTTTTAAGGTTGATTTGTTTATTTATTTATTTTTTTTATTGAACTGTTTGGCCACAGTGGCAAGATGCATAATTGAAGGAGTCAAGGTGAAACTTCAGGACCAACTAACAAGCTTGGTGGAATATGGGAAGTATTATGCCTAGGGTCTGTTTTGCCTTGATGGTTGATACTTGAATAAAATTGGTTGTTGTTGAATTGAACTGAACTGTAAAAGAAGCAGGCTAACATTTAAGTATGTTGCGTTTTCACATAAAAGGAATATGAAACCATGTAAAGAAAGGAAACAGATGGTAAGACACACTGAAGACTCATGCAAGAGTTTAATAAGTTCAGAGATTAGTTTATGTTTGTGTTTAACTAGACCGTTTATAATGTTAAAAAGCTTTTTGGCTTTTTGTCTAGCATTGGAATGAATCTGGATATTATCTAGCTTTATTGTGTGGACCAATAAAGCTACAATAAATGTTCGTGTGAAACCTGACAGAGTTTGAACTCATTCCAAAAGATTAAACTTAGCAAAAAGGGGCACATTTTATGTTTATTTACATTTGGTCATTTGTTTTCATGAATTTTCTTTAGTTTGATTTTAATTATCGGTTCAGTTTGTCAGCTGTAAATAATGTATCACTAGAGATGTACCACCATATAATATATTTTGGAGATGGTTTGGAATCATACCTATCTACCAACCGTTTTTGTCTACCTAACAGAAGTTATATATTCATGAAGGTAACAGACATTAAAATTGACTGTTAACTTATTGGGAAGACTTTGATTGAAAGCCACACATTAAAGGATCAACTTTTAATGAAATTATGTTTGATAATTTGATTTATTATGTTCATGTGGAACTATCATAAATAAAATGTAATAAAATGTGTTCAACTTAAGAGAAAAGATTGAACTTCATTTCTTCTTTCCAATGTGGATAATTTAAGTGTTTCCTGAAGCTTGGATAGATGACTTTAAATGAATATATTTAATTGCTAAACTGATTTCACAATATAATGCTTGTTTCAAAAAGTTTGTGTGATATTTCTGGTGTTTTATCCATCACCTGTAGTTTCTGACCACATCCATTTTAGACTCAACACTCTTTTCTGATTGAGCACATCCATCACCACTAACTCCTTGTGGGGATCTCCAATAAACTTGTGCCTTTGCTTGGCTGAGTTCGTGTTTCCAAGCCTTTTTCTTTCAGCCGTATTTTTGTTGTCCATTTTTAGATGTTCTTAGTTTTTTCTGTAATGCTCCATGAAGCTCCATATTTGTTCAGCTCTATTGCTTGTCCCATTTTGTATTTCGCAGAGGTTAAACAACAGAAGCACACCATGTTTCTTTTTATTTTTGTTCAGAGAGTAAAAGCATAGCTTCAGCTATTCCTTAGAGGAAAGAGGATTTTTTTAGAGTATCAAAGAAGCAGATTGTTTCCACTCTACAAACTGTAACATGTTTGGATGGAGCTGAAATCGGAAGATGCTTCATCTGGCTCCGGATGGAGGGAAGCTGCCCTGACTCAAGAGTTTATGTTTCACAGACGTTCTCCAGGAAATCCCTTTGACTGTTCTTTGGACTCGGTAGGAGGCCTAATCAGTGGAGGGCCACATGGGTTCTTCTGATTCATGGCATCCTTCCTGCTTTCCTTACTCACCCTCTTTGGTCTATCTTTCTGTATCCCTATCTCCGTCTTACTGTCTCTCCTGTTGTGTGTTGCTCTTTGATCTTTAAAGATCCTTGAGAATGAGGAGCCAGCAACAACAGCAGGCTGGGATTCTCTGTGGGCCCGTTTGGATCCTAGCCCATCATGCCCTTTTCTATCTGATGGACAGCTCCAGGCATGGCTGTGCCTCTACATCCCAGCTACATCAGGCGTTCATCAAAATAAACCACCTCACTGTCAGAGAACTGGAACAGAGGCTAACGTTGACCTTGTTTTTAGCAAAGGAGTAAACAATAAAATGCAATCCTTTTCTTGCTTTTATCAATCATTTACAGTAATGTCTAAAGTTTTTTTTTACTGCTCAAGCAAGGCTGCTAAGCTGAGGTTTGCAGTTTTGACACATTTGCAGAAAACATGCTCTTAACAGACACATTTGTCCATGTACAATTTGTATTTTTAGCTCTTCGACTGCATATGTTAGACATCTTTAAAATTCAGAGACAAGGGACATGGGTATTTGCCAGTCTCTCATGTCTGTGTGTGCTCAGCTGAGTGGGCTGTTATATTCTCCCCTTCTACAAACATTTTTTTTTTGTTTTTTTTTATTTGAAAGCAATAGGGATTTGTAACATAAGAATCCACTAGCAGATCTGTTAAGAATCTGAGTCAAATGCCTTCTTTTTGGAAATCAAATATGCTTTACTTTTTAGCTGATATATGTTAAAAGAAAATGCCAACATTCTTGAATTATTAATATTGTTTTCCTCGAGCATATATAGGTCCATCTGCAGTCCTGCAAAACCACTTTTATGCTCATTTTCAAGGGTATATATATCTTACTTTGTAACATAACTCCTGCATAGGTCACACTGACCTTTTGGATAGTATATTTGTCTTTCAGTATCAAAGGTTATCCCCCTGTAAGTTCATAGGTTTTTCTTATCAAAGCCTCCCATTCAGTCTGCTTGTAGGATCCTGGTCCAGAAGGATTCAGAGAAGCTGGAAGTCCTTGAGCCCTTTGTTCATGTGAAGTCCATGTCCTCTTTAAGATGTTTACACATCAATAAAAATAATTTGAATTTGAAAAAATAAAGCCGACAAGGACGTAATGATCCATCCCACAGGCCCCAGAAATCAGGACTGAGCAAGTTCTTAAAAACCCTTTTTAGCCCAGGAAAGGTTGAAACAAGGAGGCTCTCGCTGGGCTTCTCTTCTGAAGCCCTTGTTAGAACATTCAACCTGTGTTGTTTCCAATTATCTTTTCTTTTAAAAGTCACACATAGGACGGGCATGACTCAATCTACTTTGTGCTTTTGCTCTGTTGTGCTTTAGGTACCTGAATGCCACAAAGCAGATTATTTTCTTCGCAGTACTCACTCTCTCCCTCTCAAATTCTGTCCAAATCGAATAAAATGAGATGTTTTTTGTTTTCTTTCGCTCTGCTCTCTGCTTTGTTTTTGTTTTGTATTTATGCATAATTCTGCCGTCCACAACAGATCTGTGCAACTTATTTGAAAACTATCTCTACCAGGCAAAGTTGATGGAGTCACTGCAAGGGAGGTGCTTGTGAGCAATATTCAGAAGTAACTTTGTCATACTTCACTACAGAATAAGGATTTTGTTGCTTTGAAAAATATCTGAGAGAAAAAAAAACATTACAAGGATGACACAAAACTTATGAATGATGCAAATGAGTTTTTAATTAAACAAAGTACACAGATAGGATTTTTACTTTCAACATTTCCAGTGCTGTATTTTCAGATACCCAGCTTGTTTAATCCCTTGTATGTCAGAGCTTGTAAAGCACTGAACCTGAAACGTATTGGAATGAATGTACATTACAGATAGCTAAAATGTCTACCACAGCACTCTGACTCTCTCACACTTAGCAGAGGTTGTTAGTACTTTCTTCAAACAGTGACAAAAGTCTGACTTTTTCTCTTAGCTGTTGTCAAGTATTTGGCTTGTTTTTTTTATTATGTTTTGTTTATCAGAACTGTTGGAGCTTCATGTAGCTATGTCATAGTTTGAGGTTAGCATTTGCAGTCCAGGTTCAACTTAAAACATTGATGTGTTAAGTATTGCTAGAGTCTTTAATAACCTGTCCTGTCCTCCTCCACTCCCTTTTTCCCCACTCCCTTAGCCTGTCCTTTAGCAGAACCTTGAAGCACCATTGAAATTCTGCACTGCCTTTTGAAATCTCTGTTGATGAGGCAACATGGACCCTCAGTGGCTCGGCTGTTCTCCCACTGCAGGGTATTTTTCAAAGTCATGTTTATATACTATAAGTAGAAAGGAGTAAATGTGCTTTGATGGTATCTAACAATGAAAATGCTTAGAAATCTCCCCTGGACCTGAGGCATGAATGCTTGTTTCCCTTATGCACTTTCTCAATAGGGCATACTCTCAACTATGTGCATTTCATGCATTAACTCTTAGGTTGTGCTATTTGTTGGCAATCATGTGTGATGCACAGCAAGATAGCATGCAAATTAATTTTTTATTATTAATGTGGAAAAGTCAGCGGTGCTTTCTAAAACACTTGTGACAAGAAAAATGACATTTTGTTTCTTTAGACCCACAGACTTCAAAGTATTTTATTGGGATTTAATGTGATGAGCCATAGCAAATTAATGCATAATTATGAGGCTCGTTGAGCATTTGTATTCAGGTATCTTTACTCTGCTACCCCTAAAAAAATCAATTGAGAATCTGTGCCAGAGTGCAAGAATGGCTGTTCAGAGAAACTCTCCTTTAGGTCTGGCTAACGTTGGGCTGCAAATCATGGAAAATGAGAATTATAAAAAGTATCAGCTTGGAAAAGCTAAATACAGGTACACTCCAAATTTGTACTCATAAATACAATATAAAATACTTTTTTGTTGTAGATGGAGAGGAGAGAGAAAATGCAGCAAATAGCCATAGACTGGGAAAGGAACCCAGGACAGCAGCAACAAGGAGTACAGCCTCTGCACATGGTGCGCGAGTTCTACGCTCTGAGTCACCCAGTGCCCCATAAAATATTTTTTTAAATGAAGATTTACCCTTAAGATAAGTTTCCTGTCTATTGACTTTCCAGTTATCATCCATATTTTGAGAATTGATTATAACTGGAAGAGAAATGTTCCAGTAAGACTTTCTGCGGATGTGTGTGTGCGTCTTCGTGTGTGTGTGTTTTAAGGCGTGCCTCTATTGCCATTCATGTAGTGTTGGGGTTAGGTCAATATTATATTAGCACTGCCATTGCATTTTCCACAGCTCTATGAATAATGTAAAAGTGAGATATCCCTTCATACAAATACAGCCCATTATCGCTCTGAATGCCTGGTAGATGTGAGACAGTTTATAGTTTCTTCCCACAAATTTGATTAAACTTATTGCACAGAATCACCAAATGAGACTAAAGTTTTTTTTGTTAGCTTTTTTTTTTGCAACAGGAGATAGACCTTTCCATTTGGAAAAGAGACCTTTTTGTGACCTTGTTGGAGACAATCAATGGCCTTTATCTCTCCCGATGCATAATAAATCCTACAGAAGGGCTGGTCCACACATGCCTGTAATGTATTGAGCTACAGCACAACATTTATCAACTGGACTTGGTGGCTTAATAATTTAGCTTTTAATCTGCGATGGTACTCAGTCAGTGGCATCCAAACAAGTTCGGTCCACCAAGTTAGATTGATGTGTTCCACACAGAGTAAAGAAAATGCAGGAATAGACCTTTACTCACTGTATTAAACCGAGAAAGTGGAGTGGAACTTTTCATTTCTCCTTGCTACACTACAAATACTGAAAAGGTCAAACTGGGAGGTCAGGAACAGCGTTTCTTTGTGGTTTGACTCTGTCTCACAGAGTGTACAGCTAATAAAACACCTGCACATTTGTAGGTTGGAAAACAGAATCAATCTTCCAGCTTTCAGAAAACACACACAAACAACTTTGCTTGAAGGCAAGGACACAATCATATTTAGTGGAATGTCTTATACTTCACTGATTTTCTAAACTGTACAATAATTTATGTCATGCACAGTTGTTAACTGTTCTATCAGTGCCTCAGGACACAGCTTTCTGAACCGACACAACAGCACAAACTACTATTATTGGCAGAAGAAAACTGCTGTAATTTACAAGAGCAGACTATAGATTTTCACCCAGATCAAGGCAGGAAGATGATGTTAGATTGTTAGTTCTGAAATAATTTGAATAACATAAAAGCAACCTTATTTTCTCTTCTTGTGTCTCTCAGTTTTCAGGAGTCTTGAACTTGTTTTGATGATATGAGTAAAAGTGTATGCTAGACTTGCAGTCATTCGTTTGATAGGCTTCCTAAGATAAACTGCTGAAATAGCAGTAGACATGCCTTTCTGTAAGACAAAAAGAACTTCATTGTCTCAAACAATCCCACATCAAAACTCTGAAGGCTGACTTTTAAATTAAATGGAAACTGCCAGTTTAATCTGTTACTTTTTTCAGCTACCTTTCCTGTGCTTTTTGTTTTTCTAACTTCTCATATTGCTGTTTTTTTCTTCTTCTTCCTATTTCTTTCCTCTCCTGTTGGATATTCATACTCTGTATTAATGAGAATTTTATGTTACTGATAACTTTCATTAAAGAAACACTAGATTACCATACTCATCATGAATACTAAACAAAAGAACGGGGCGTGCTGAACCTTGATTCTAAATCTCCCTTTAACCAAATTACATTCTCCAAGATGAAAGAACGAATTGTTATGATAGGCTGATCAAAGCTCCTCTATGGAGGAACACCTGGAAAGCCAATGGATAATACTGTTGGAGCAGTGATGGCAGTTGGTGATATATAAGGCATTTGCACATGATTATGTAAACTTTTCCTTGATGGTCTTTGACTTATTTATCTAATTTACATTGCTCTTTACACCTGTTTGGCACATCTATTTTTTTTAGCACATCTATGCATGCAAAAGTTGTTTGTCCTTTTTCAACTGTTACTCGTTAGAGAAATACTGTAGTTTGCGAATTTGTCCAAATTATAAAAGTCCTTTTAAAAAACCAAAAAATATGTAAATCGGTTTGTCCTAAATTTTTCATCTGTTTATTTTTTCTCTCACGTCACCTTAACCTTTAGTTATTCATTGTAACAGTATAAATGTGACATAAATTGCAAGTGAGATTTGAGAATTTTTAGAAGCATTTTTTAATGACCATTCAAACTAAATTGAAATGCTACAGGTGAGCATTAGGGAGTGATGAAATAGCAATGTACAAAATGGGCGTACGAACCTACAAGAGGGTAAACTGAACCCCCACCTGCATGATCAGGAGATGCAGGCTGGGATTTAAAGCCAGAATGTTCTTTCTATCAGGGCAACATTACAAATCTAACATGAATGCTGCCTTACAGATGAATCATACTCTACATGTAGAGGTCATCGATCTCCCACTTGATAACTAGTTGATGAGCACAAGCCTCTTATTTATTAACACCCTCACAGACACATTTGAAATTGTTGTGATTTAATGCTAACTGAGAGAGAGGCCCATTGCACGGGCTCAGAAGTGTTTTTCAAGATTGCATCATTTTGTGCGAGCCAATAGCTGCGTCTCTATACTGATGGAAGCAAAGGGTTTGTTTTTATCTGGTGTGAAAAATAACATAAAATATAATGACATTTTCAGACACCGTCTTGCTGATGTGCAATAACACATTAAAGAAAAAAACAAGAGTGTATTGTCACTGATATAATGAAGTGCACTTGCTTCCTTGATGCAGCCCCCAAACCTGTTAGCACAACATGCTATCCTCTGCCAGTTTGCTGACATGATGGCTTTTCCAGTGAGTGAGCAGGTCTGCCAATAGTGTCTGGGCCGAGCTCAGGGTGGTGAAAGGATGTGGGAACGAAGCTTGGTGCTACTCTATAAATACTCCTTTCACACTAATATCAAATCAACCTCTGAACACTAAAGAGTAGGCGTAGGTGTTCGGGGTGTTTTTCACACACGTCTCTGGAGGTCCGAGGGGGTCCCGAAAGGTCACGGCTACGCTCAATAGCACATCCGCATGAGTGGGTTTGTGCATTGATGTTTATCGTAATGGCTGTCACAGATAAAAAGTATCATTAGAATTAATTATCCATGGGTGGATGGGATAAGGCAATGAAACTGCTGCATTAAGCTGCAGATGCATTTATGCCACTCCAGATAAGTGAATGGGAGTTAGGTGAATGAGTAATTTATACATTAACAAAATATAATTACCTTAATTTTGTTGCCATATACTCCCACTGATGTCTCAGCTCATTTTTTTCTAAAGACATTTAAAAGTTAGAGCCTACACAGAAGGTTTATATCTTTTATTATTTTTGGATAATGGCTAAAGTCATGTTTTTTATATTTACAGTATGTGCTGCGACCTCTTTTAGTTAGGCTTTTATGTGAGATTACAAATTCCAAATGCAGATGTACTATTTTTATTAGCTCTGATCACATTCTTCTAAATGTTTGCTGGATTTAAAAACAAAATCAGCTTTGTTTGCTTCGGAAAACAAAACAAATCAAGCAGAGTTTTGTTCACAGTTGGATATCCATGACCTCTTTGATTAGGGAACATAAAATGAAAACAGACTGGTGTTGATGATTTTTTGCCCCACATCCAGGCTGAGGTCAGTTTGCCCCCTTGTCAATTTGTTCCCGCCGTCTATACTGACACGTTGGTATGGTATCCTTAGGTATTTTCCTGCCATTCCTGAAAACAAACCATTTTGTACCCAGGTACTGAATCTATGCGTCAGTTGATATTTTCATGTAGTCAAGTATCTGCAATGTATTATGCAGATAAATAGTGTTAAAATGCTTTTTTCTCCCTGTATCTTATCTTATTTGTTTTATACTTATTTCAAATTTGTCTTTATACACAATTTCGAATTATTCTGGTTCCCATCCTCATTTTTGCCAGCTGACATTTTAGGGTTATGACCTCTGAGCAAACCAGAATAACTTGAAGCAACTTCCTTCTGATAGACATAATTTATTTGAGTCATAAAACCACATCTCTTAACACTGAACTCTGAAAAGAATATAGAAAATTACTTTCAGTCGGTTGTCAAAGTAGGTACGAAACGTTCCCCATGAGGCTATGAATTGCCCAATAATAGGTGTGAAATATCCTCTGGTAGACGGGTATAAAATGGCCAAAACTAAAGGTAGCAAACAATGACAGAGCAAAAAGACAAGCATCCTCATCATCATACTCATATAGGGTTTAATTGGTGAAGCGTTGTTACTTTGTGTTCAGTTCAAGTCCCTCTTCCCTACAGCTGTCCCTTGAGCTGCCACATTTGGGGAACCCCTGATTTAAAAGGCAAACTCGCCAGCCTGATCCGCTGACAGGGCTTCTGGTGCCAATGATGATGAAGTTTCCAGGGAATGGATGATAATCCTGACATGACATCCTCCTGAGTCAGTGAGCCATGCAGTATAGATATGGATGTGTCACTGGCAGATTGGGAGGTAGATTTCCCATCTACACCTCCTGTGGTGGTTGGTGCCTCAGGGGAGCAGCTATGTAAATAATGAATGCTGCGGGTGTGAAACATGCACAGATAACCTTCAAGACAGCTGCGGATCAGTGCCTTCACATTAGCTGATAGGATTAAGGTTAAAATCTACAGAAACCTCTCCATAAGAAAACAAATCTTGCCCTAGCGAAGGTGCGGGTTACATTGGTACATTGTGTTCCATGATAAGGACAGGTAGAGGAAATCATGGGGGACTAGAAATGGTTCAGCAATCTGCTGATGGAAATGATAGAGCTACACATTTCTGCTTTTGCAGGTAGATTTAAATGATCTCACTCACCAAAAGTCAGAATTAAATTTGGCGAAATGTTAAAGTCATAAGATGATGACGTATAATTTAAAAAATATAATTCACTGCTAGAGATCTTTTAAGAACTTATAATATGTATTTTTCAGGCACATAATGCCATTTTATAGCACAATCAAGTAACTGTTATATCAAGCATAATTTAAAAGGAACATGGTGCCTTGAAATTGTCCTCTGTCTCTTTAAGAAGTTCCTACTCTTTCTGACATTCCACCTTCATCACAACAATTTGGTTGTGATGTAACAAAATAAAACATGTTTAATGCTTATAAACACCTTTGTAAGGCACTGTTCCAGTCTGCTGGGTTTTAAAAGGAAAGATAATATTTTCAGTATAACTCAATATGGTCAAGAAATTCTTGGAGGGATAATTTAATCTTTACTTTCTGAGAGGCAACATATGTAAGCATCAAAAATAGAGGAAAGTAGTAAAAGCAAAACTAGTTCCCTCTGTTATACCATCTGTCTGGAGAGGACTTTGTGAACACAATAGCCTCCTGTTTCTGCAGTTTCTCTTGCTCTCAAGTTAGGTCTCACTGTGCAGCCAAAGATATCCCACAATTATCTCATCTCCATCGTGATGGATGCTCTGCTTCACAATCGCTTCAGGTATAGTGACATCACGGAGTTAGAGGCTTGTGGGAAAGCTAATAGGAAACAAGATGAATGCACCAGAGAATAAAACCCACCACGAATGACCCTCCAATCATGCTCTGGTTTAGGTGTGATGAACACTTATAAGTTGCGAGCTGGAAATTATGGATCTGGAAATGAGTGTCCTTGCTTCTTATTATTTGTCTGTGAGGAAATTCTTCCTGGTGTAATAACTCATTAAAATTGAGTATTGAGTATGAACAGCTGTAACACAATGACCCCTATTCATCAAAGATATTGGCCCTTGCATGTTTTATAAGGTGTTTCTTTCCGCCTGTCTATACTGTCTGTCTCTGTTTCCCTTCTTCCACTATGGGAACAATGCATTTAAAAACGCAACATATTGCTTTGCATATTCAGCTCACATTGCCTGAAGGTCAGGGACTGATGATGCCCATCTGTCTTTGATTCTTTCTCCCTCCATTTCAGTGTTTACGGTCTGAGCTGGAACGGTGCAAATAGAGGGTGAGTGGAAGAGAGGCCGCTGAGGCGATGGAGGCTTTGGGTGTCTTTCTTAAGCTGAGCTCCAGGCTGGTCCTGAAGGACGACTAAACCCAAAGTCCAAACTAAGCTTAGGGAGCCGGATGGAAGTTAATCCCTCATCCTCAGGCAGGTGTAGCACAAAGGCTAAACATATACATAGGAAGACCTACCAGGGAAGAGAGTTTGGATAATTGAAGTCTGCTAAGAAATGAGCATTTGCACCCTTAGGGTGACCAAGCTCTGCTTTGTGGTATTACTTCTTAATGTTATCAACGTATAAGAAATGGGGATTTTATTCCCAACCTTTTTAACATTGTTTATTGCTACCCAGTTTGGGAATTTAGGCGAGCACTGAGGTGGGAATACATGCAGCGATAGTGGATTTACCAAGTTTCTTCCATATCTACAGTTTTATAAAGCAGCTTTCCCCATAAATATTAAGTGTTGGGAGTGTAGTGGTACACACAAATAAAAAAAACATTTTTACATTCAATGAAGACAAAGGTGTATATTTTTATGTTTTTACTATATGTTACAAGGAACAAATTATAAATTACTTAATGAGTGGTTTAATTTTCCATTAAAACATGAATAGTACCTTATCTGTTCTTGTATCACATTGCCATGGTCATCATTGGTGATTGTAAGAGTGAATGCTTTGAATAAGTTGTAGACACTATAACTTGTACTTGCTTATCTAATTTACTGTCTAAAATGCTCATGGCAGGGAACTTTGTAATGTGCCTCTTTTACTCTAAACATGTTTTTAAATCTTGTGACTTTTGTCAGTAAAGTATCAATGCAAATGGCAACACATGGGTACAAAATGTGGGTATGAATTGACAAAGAGGCAAATTGGTCCATAGACATTGCACTGCTGCTACAAAAAGACTCAAATGTGATGTGTTATGTGTGTGAATTGTTAGTTAGGGACTCTGTGCTACAGATAGCTGGGCTTGCAATTGTACTTTAGTTTCTTTTAATATTTACAAAAAGGACAAAACTACAAAAGTACAAAATGGTGAAGGGGATGAAATGAACCAGCATGTACGTAGAGCAAGCTACTCACGGGAGCCTTGTTGATCAGTGTCAACATAAAGCTTTCTTTTGATCCGTGTAGTTCACTGGGAAGCTTTGATGTTCCTAAAAACAGCTGACTTCAGTGATGGTGGGAGTCCTCAGGCTCTGGATTGTCTGCGATGATCACCATGTCGTTTTGTTATGGTGTCACTTCATGTTCCACTGTTGCTGAACATAAAGTTTTCATGTTTAAGCATTGGTTACCTGTACCAAACTAAAGGAAATGGCTTACGACTAGAATGTGGAACAATTTTCCTTTTACATAATTTTGACTTGTTTGTAAAAGCAGTTGAGGACATTCTTAAAAGATAAGATTTATCTCATTGTTATTTAAATGATCTGAATAAAACCTGAAACATGTATTTTGTCTTGTAATTGCACTTAAACCTTTATGCTATCCTTGTGAAGCACTTAGATTATCTGTGAAATATGTTCTTTAAATGTACTTGTATACATTTCCACAGGCAAAAATTCTGCATGTGTTCCAAGTTTAAAGCCTCATTAAGAAAAGTTTCTGTTTTTTAAAAATTTAACTTGCAAAATATCTATTATCTAAATAAAGATTTGCTACATTGATAAATTGTGTGAAAAAAATTATGATTAACTTAAATTTCAAATTCTGAATTCAAAATAATCAAAAGATATCTTAGAAGGCGTTGTGGATTTTTAAGTTAAATTGGCCACCTGCAGTATTTAGATCCTCCACTAGAGGGAACGAGGAAAGTACAGGACGCTGTACAATAGATTAGTGAAGAAAGTATAAAGTTTCTGCATATAGGTCTAAGAAATAAGTGTATGTGACGCAAAATAAGTCTATCAAATGTTTGTAGTAATAGGGTTAAAACATGCTGATCTGAAATGTCAATACCAAACAGTTTGGCACATTTAGGTTGCAGATGTAGAGAAATAAGGCAAGAAAAAGGTTACAATACCAGCCTTCAATGACCTATAGGGAGAAAAAAAGTGGATGATCATTTTCTGTTCTACTAGCCTTAATCATTTATGACACCATTCGTTGTCTCTACAAGGTGTCTTTGTCTTTGACTGTCCTGATTCCCCTCAGTAGCAAAACAGCCAAAGTCAAATTGAATCCAGAAAGGAGGATTTTAAACGGAAAGATAAGGGGGCAGATATGCCTTAATCATCATTTGCTCTTGATTAGAAAATCAATGGCCTTTGATGCCAGAGTGCATGTCTGCCTTTGGAGTTAAGAGTGTGACAATGACAATGTGGACTGGAAAATTGGCCTTTTAAACAGCTGCTATCTCTTTGTTGTTTGGAGCCCCATTCTTTAATGCAGTGAAAAGTCTCCTCTATCACATAATGTCTGCCTGTCAAAGAAATTACTTTTTTTCCCTCTCACTCCTGTGTGAAACTTTGTTAAAGAAATCCTTCGAAGCTTAGAAAGCACTGGGAATTTCTTAGTTTGAAGAGCTGACTTTCACAGTATTTTCCTTGATTTATGTAACAGATCAGAAATAAAGTTGTCACTCCATTCTCAGTAGCAGTTTTGGGGATATGACAAGGAGAGAAAATCTTTGATGCTTTTCCAGGTTTACCTGTCAGAAAGGTTTAAAGGTACTGTGTCCCAAGTTATATTGCAGCTTAACTTTTGCAGTCAAAATAATTTTTGCACTTATGAACTGTTTTCACTCGGTGTGGATATAAAAGATTTACACTGTGCCTGAAGAGTTAACCTTCAATTGTTGGGTTTTTCAATGGACCTTGTAATGCACATAGGGATTTTACATGTGCATGTATTGAAGTTTAGCTAACATGCTGTAAAATGAATATAAAATTATCTGAACCACCATAGCCTAAGGAGTGACATAGGAATATTTTATGTTGTCTTAACCTATTGCATAGAATGTGTAGCCCTTCGTTTTCTCGTCTTAACATGCTGCAGCTGAAGTTTTTAACACCTTCCCTTCCTCTCTGTCCTGTCATCTCTAGTCTTTTGCCTTTGTGCCATGCTGTTGTACTCGCTATGTTTTTACTAGCTTTGCATATCGATCCTGCTTTATCACCAGCCGCTCCCCCTGCAATAAGCCAGCAGGAATATGGATGAGGTGTGGTTGGCAGGGGAATGCACTGCTGATTAATCTGCTTGGCGTGAGGATATGATGAAAATGCACATTTATATATATCTACACGAACACTGATCTCCGTGTGGAGATCATCCGTGGCGGTAAAAGACGGACGGTCTGTAATATGGTAATAAAAGGTGTGGGGGCCGGGGGGGTTGGGTTATCTGTGGATATCCAGAAATACTAGACGCACTCACATTGCTTATGAGCGTCTTGCGCACCATGCACAAATGTACAGAATTTATTGATTGCTATTCAAATCGAGAAATTACAGCTTCTAATCAGAGCAAAGGTATTAGCTGTTGCTATCTGTAAATGGAAATGTCAGCACAAAGCCACTGATCCGTTTCTCTTTAGATTCTACAAGTCATCTCACTGAAGATGTGTTGGTTGACTCTGCTATGGGAAAACAATGTTCTCCAGAGCAGAAAACGATCTTATATTTGTTTTTAGTTTGATTTGCTAGAGAATGTAAGAGAGCGACTTAAAATTAATACTCAAGTTGATATGAATATGAAAGAATATGTTTATATTACCTCAGACAAGGAACTCAAATTTGACTTTCAGTCAAATTCAGTTATACTTATAGTAAAAACCAAAATTATTGATTTTATACTTATCGTGTTTTTATGTTACCAATAATTTTGTATCTAATTGGAAAAGTCACAAGTCTCTCCGAAAATGTAATAAGACAAAGAATTATTCCCCTTTGGATAACATGAAAATGTTATTTAGATATTGATATCTTTTTTTAGATATTGTTCTTTAGCCTTTATTTATTTTAGGTTTCTTTTCCTTATTCCATACTATTTGTTTCCTAAAATCAGAAAGTTAAACAAAAGAAAGAAATTTAGCTAGAAAAATAGAGTCTGGAGAAAGAATGACTTGCATTTCTTAGTGCTTTAGAAATAATAGCATATTTTAGAATGGAATAACAAAAGCAAAGGCTTACCACAGCAGAATTTTGGATCACTGTCCCAAAATTAGCCATGTTTGCAGGTTCACACATTCATTTGATGCAGCACTACTGACTCCTGTTCATGTTACTGGTGTAGGCTGCCTGTGCAGGAATAGGATAGAAAGAGTGTCGCTGGCATCGCTTCATGACTATTGACAGAGACGAGTTGCAGTCTACATCTTCCCCAAGGCCATAAGTGGGTGGAAGCAGTGATAGTGACAGCAATGGAAGGAGCTGTGACTGTCCACTAAGTGCTGAACAAAAGGAGAATAACCTGTCTCTCTGTGTGCTACTTTTTAACTTTGATATAAAAATATCACATTAATTGTTTAAATTGCTTAAAATTAATCTGCTGAGTTTTATAGCATTGTTTATTCTTGGGTTTTTATCAACTATTGTGCCATTTCCTTTGTGAATAAAAGTTAACTGGGATATCTAGCAATGATAACAGGAATTAGACTTTGCTCATGTACAAAACTTGTTCCAACTGTATTTATGTGAGAGATTTTGTCTTACAAAAAGATCCTCCAATCAAGCACAAACACACCCACATCACGACTGCATTTCAAAGATCACAGAAAAAAAAAGCTGATCTTAGCTTTGAACTGTGAGGGGAAAATGCTTTAGTCGTTATGCCCTTGACTTGCCTCAGTCAGTTTTGCTCTGTATAAAAGCACCATTTAAAAAGAATTACGTAGTCATAACAACCATCTTAGGTACAGTGTTTTGTGTCGTCCTCTGTAGTTGAGGTTGAAGTAGAGGCTTTATCTCTGTGGGGAATAGCTGCATCAATCAAACAGCAGTGATATGTCTCACATTTTTACCAATAATGGGGTTGTTTCCTGTTGTGCTTTCCTGATAAGGTTACTGATTTAATATTAAAGAATAGTAGATTACCTGAGTCAAAAGAACACATTCTTGTACCGTGTGTAGCAGACTTGCACAAGTTGAAATACACAAAATATATGTTTTTACTTTCCTTTCAATTATTTTACTCTCATAATTGCCTTTCTTCAGTGTAATTTGCTGTCTAAGGTCAAAACTGTAATTCTGTTGGTAAAAACAAAACAAAACAAAAATATATATATTTTTATCGCTTATGGCTTTGCCCGCCATGGTCATTCAGTCTGTGTTTCTCTGGAGAATACGATGTGGTTTCCACTCTAATCCATACAGCACACGGAGCTCACAGCATGGCTGCTGGCTTCATTGAAGAAACCCCGTGGTGGAACCATATCGTGATTGCAGGTGTGCATAGAAACCACTTGTTGGCTTGGCAAGACGCAAGTTGCAGACAAACAAACATTATGTTCTTTACACTGAATGATGAATCTGTCACAACCTCAGAGTATGCTTCTTTTAATACCACCTGCAATGTTTTCAGCTCACTGGTGAATTCCTGTTATTATGTTCAGACATTGCTTTTGTGCTATGTTTCAATATTTATTTGCAGTTACTTTTCATGTTACAATCAAAAACTTTAATTCATATTATTCCGACTGGTTTGTCAATGTTGGTTGCTAACATAAAATGCAACTATCTAATTCAAAGTTGTGCATAACGGGAACCTGAAAGAAACATTATTTTTAAAATTTGAGTCTGTCAGTCAGGGACTGAGGCTGAAGGACCCTAAACATGTAGTCAGCGCTGTATTAGAATGATTTAGTTCAAATTAATGTGCCAGAATGAACCTATTAAAGTCCAGACCTAAATCTAATTGATTTGAAATTTGACGTTCACAGAATCCAGTTAATCCATCCAGTTAAGCTAAACTTGGGCAAAAATATCAGTTTATGGATGTGCAAAGCTGTCAACTGGAAAATAAAAAAGGCATTTGGGTGTAATCGCAGGAAATTCTGGTTCTAAAATATATCTACTTATGGTGGCTGAATGTAATAAATGCTTGCCAAACTTTCCAGATTTTTATTTGTACAGAAGTTAAAACTCAAGTATGTTTTTTCTCCTACTTGGGAAGTACAGTCTGCTTTATGTTAGTGTATTACATAATTAGGACATTTAATGTTTTAACATGACCAAATATGAAAAGGGTAAAGAGGGATACATATTTGCAAGGCTGTACTGCTGTTTATTTTATTTTATTTTTGCAATTGTGGTGGTTCATTGTATTCCTGCAACCTGATTCTTGGTCGGCCTGGTTTTATTTTACAAAGAAATGTGTTTCATTATTAGACATCTCTTGTCCCTGAAATTTACTGAAAATTACTAAAAGGAAAGTACATTTGATATACAGCTGGTGACAGATATACTTTAAATGGGTCTAGTTAAAATGATACACTTGTGTTAAGACCATGATTCTTAATCCTCCTGCTGAATTAAAACAGTGGATGCATTATGCACTCTGTGTGTTCCCGAGCCTTTGCTTGGCTCTGCTGTTTAGTATGAGTACCTCTGTGGTCAGAGATAAGGCTGTTATAGCCGTGACAAGGCCTTGTCTTGCTTTGCCATGATGCTTCTATTGCTGCTAGTGCCTGTTTGCTCCCAGGGCCAAAAACAATATGCTGTAAATTGCGCTATGGGCTCTTCAGGTTGATGTGCTGCCTGTGAACGTGATGTGATTGGGTATCGATTCACACCACAATGCTGAAATTGCCTGCCTCATGGACCTAGACACCGGCAGTGACAGCTTCAGTACGGGACAGGAGAAGTGCCATTGCACTGGTCTGTGTCCAGAAGAGGATACCTTCTCTCTGCTCTCTGATCCCCACACTCTCCTCCTCCTGAGAGGGGGAAGGATTAGAGATTAAAAGGACAGAGCCCACCTACTGCGTTGCTTGAATATATCACAGCAATGCACACAGCAATGCAACTTGCTTCACAAGCAAAGCGGTCCATTTTGATAGGAGTTTTCAATCCCTTTTATAGAAAAAAAAAGAAAAAAAACATGTAAACATCTTCTTTTCATTAAACTTTCAGTGATATTTGCACACAGACAGTTTTTTAATCTGTTCAAGCTTTAACATTTGCAGCAGGGAACAAAGATGGGCTAGCTTTCTGCTGGCTTTTCATTAGAAAAGAGTGGTGACACAGCACTGTCAATCTGCATTCAGTATGATTAAAACATGCCCCGGATCCTGTTCGAAGATGAATAATGCATCAGAAATAGCTTGTGTAATGAATAAATGGCAAATAATCCCACTACAATTAACTTTCTCATACATACAATATGCAAACTAGCCATCCTACTGTACATCTCCTAGTAAAAGATGTCCAGCTGAGTTAAAACTGTACTGATTATTAAATATCCTTAAAGACTCAAAAGACGTGTGCAGGGATTTTATCTATTGTGCTGTCCCAGCGGGATACATCATTATCTAGATTTTAAAGGGTAACTATTTGATGTCAATGAAAGTTGTAAAACAAGAAATTGTTAATTAGTAGCTAATGTATAACATCTGTAAAAATACCCTATTTGCATACACATTTCCTTTTGTCTGATGCAAAGTTTGGTAGATGTAATTGCTGAAGCTTACATAACATTTAAATTCATTTTCTTTTAAATGGAAAATCTAAGAAGTAGTTGTTTTTACATCCCAGCCATACACAGAGTAAAAGCCAACATTTTAACCAAGCACTGTGACTACAAATCAAAGGAACAATAGCCTGAAATTATGCATAGAGAAAGAAGTAATGCAGCAAGAATTTCTTGCTCAAAAGTTTACTATTGAGTCAGTTCCACCTCTGTGTTTCTCTGCATGCATTTATTCTTTCTGACTTGAGTTGGGGGACAAATATTTTAGGACATTAAAGTTAAAGGATCCACAATAAATGTTTCTTTTGGTATTATTTTAACACATTGTGTGTTTACACCATTTATTATTTTGTTATAGACCAGGGATGTCAAACTCATTTTTGTTCTGGCCCATGTCAAAATTCTGAATATTCTTAAAGGGCCAGTTGTGCCAGAATATATTGATTAAACCAATGAAACTGTTAAAATATCAATAAATAGCCGTTCCTCCAGGATTTTGTGATTGTTTTAGTGGGGTTTTTTCAATCAAAATTGCAGATTTTGTGGTGCAAACTTAGAAATGTTTGATGTATGATGTTAAATGTGTCTGTAAATGTCTGTAATTGTCATGAAGCGGTGTGGTGTTGGTGGTGAGGCAGACGCAGCGGACCCAGGTCAGATGAAAATGATGATTTTTAATTATAAATAAACCCAGCAACAGGTAGTACACACACTGACAACGGATAGACTAGACATTGACGAGGACCCGACGAGGAACAAGGAACACAGGTGGAGTTAAATACACGGGAGGGTAATCACAGAGACGAGACACACCTGGGAACAATCAAGGGGAGGACAGGACAACGAAGAGACTAAGGACACAGAAAACTCTAAATAAACACAGAAAAACACAGATCCTGACAGTACCCCCCCCTCAAGGGCGGCTACCAGACGCCCAAAAAACAAAAACACAACAAGGGTGGGCGGAGGGGCGCTGGACGGGGGGCCAGAGTCCAGAAAAACAAAAAACTACCCACCATCGTGGGCGGAAACACAAGAAGGGCCAAGAGTCCATAAACAAACAAAAAACTACCCACAGGGTGGGCGGAGGCAAAGGAGGCAGGAACCACGGAGGTGGTCCGGCGGTCGTCCGCGGCGGCGGGAACCACTGAGGCGGTCCGGCGGCCGTCCGCGGCGCTGGAGGCGGGAACCACGGAGGCGGTCCGGCGGCCGTCCGCGGCGCTGGAGGCGGGAACCACGGAGGCGGTCCGGCGGCCGTCCGCGGCGCTGGAGGCGGGAACCACGGAGACGGGAACCCCGGAGGCGGGAACCACGGAGGCAGTCCGGCGGCCGTCCGCGGCGCTGGAGGCGGGAACCACGGAGGCGGTCCGGCGGCCGTCCGCGGCGCTGGAGGCGGGAACCACGGAGACGGGAACCCCGGAGGCGGGAACCACGGAGGCGGTCCGGCGGCCGTCCGCGGCGCTGGAGGCGGGAACCACGGAGGCCGTCTGGCGGCCGTCCGCGGCGCTGGAGGTGGCGATGAGTCCCGGGGGCCGCCCACAGACGGCGACGACGAGCCCCCCGAGGCAGGGTCTCTGGTGGAGCACAGGGGGTCTCGGTCGGAACGCTGGGGGTCTCGGTCTCGGGTGGAACGCAGGGAGTCTCGGTCTCGGGTGGAACGCAGGGGGTCTCGGTCTCGGGTGGAACGCAGGGGGTCTCGGTCTCGGGTGGAACGCAGGGAGTCTCGGTCTCGGGTGGAACGCAGGGAGTCTCGGTCTCGGGTGGAACGCTGGAGGTCAGGGTCTCAGGAGGAACGCTGGAGGTCAGGGTCTCAGGAGGAACGCTGGAGGTCAGGGTCTCAGGAGGAACGCAGGAGGTCAGGGTCTCAGGAGGAACGCAGGAGGTCGGGGTCTCAGGAGGAACGCAGAAGGTCGGGGTCTCAGGAGGAACGCAGGGGGTCTCGGAAGGAACACAGGGAGTCTCGGTAGGAACACAGGGAGTCTCAGGTGCGCCGGCTGGAACGCCGGCTGATTCGGCCTCGGGTGCGCCGGCTGGAACGCCGGCTGATTCGGCCTCGGGTGCGCCGGAGCGAAGCCTTGGAACCGGCCGCGGAGGCGAGCCGCGGCGAAGCCTTGGAGCCGGCCGCGGAGGCGAGCCGCAGCGAAGCCTTGGAGCCGGCCGCGGAGGCGAGCCGCAGCGAAGCCTTGGAACCGGCCGCGGGGGCGAGCCGCAGCGAAGCCTTGGAACCGGCCGCGGGGGCGAGCCGCAGCGAAGCCTTGGAACCGGCCGCGGGGGCGAGCCGCAGCGAAGCCTTCGAACCGGCCGCGGGGGCGAGCCGCAGCGAAGCCTTCGAACCGGCCGCGGGGGCGAGCCGCAGCGAAGCCTTGGAACCGGCCGCGGGGGCGAGCCGCAGCGAAGCCTTGGAACCGGCTGCGGGGGTGACAGCTCCGGAAGGCGACGAGGGGCCGGGTCCACCGGCGGCTCACGTCGCTGTCTCCGGGCTGACCGTGGAGGTGGCGGCTCCGGAAAGCGACGAGGGGCCGGGTCTGCCGGCGGCTCACGTCGCTGTCTCCGAGCAGACAGCGGAGGAAGTGGCTCCGGAAAACGACGAGGGACCGGGTCCACCGGCGGCTCACGTCGCTGTCTCCGGGTAGACAGCGGAGGTGACGGATCCGGAAGGCGACGAGGGGCCGGGTCCACCGGCGGCTCACGTCGCTGTCTCCGGGCAGACAGCGGAGGTGGCGGCTCCGGAAAGCGACGAGGGGCCGGGTCTGCCGGCGGCTCAGGTCGCTGGCTTCCCGGACGGAGGTATCGACGGGGGCCGTATCCGGGGGGTGCCAACACCAGCCTTGTCCCCCGGAATAGCTCCCGCTGCAGGTCGGCGAGGGCTTCAGCTAGCTCCGTCTCCTCCCTGCTTGATCTCTGCCTCCCTCCGCTCTGCCTTTTTGGAGGGAACCTCACTCCAGCTGGGTCCATTTTTTTAGCAGCCTCACCGTTCGGTATGGTCGGGTCCTTCTGTCATGAAGCGGTGTGGTGTTGGTGGTGAGGCAGACGCAGCGGACCCAGGTCAGATGAAAATGATGATTTTTAATTATAAATAAACCCAGCAACAGGTAGTACACACACTGACAACGGATAGACTAGACATTGACGAGGACCCGACGAGGAACAAGGAACACAGGTGGAGTTAAATACACGGGAGGGTAATCACAGAGACGAGACACACCTGGGAACAATCAAGGGGAGGACAGGACAACGAAGAGACTAAGGACACAGAAAACTCTAAATAAACACAGAAAAACACAGATCCTGACAGTAATTGATACTTTCGGTATCAATTACAGACTATAGCTTGACATCAAATGAGGCTGAAGCAGCAGTCACTTAAACTCAATGTTTTTGACCAATTTTGCAAAAGATTTGCAGTAAAATCAGAGAAAAATGTGGAGATGTGTTGATTTTGTGTGAATTTTGCAGATTTGCAATAAACTGGATGGACTTATTGATGTAATTTGGAATGTAGAGGGCCACATAAAAAGCTACGGTGGGCCAGATTTGGCCCTCAGGCCTCCAGTTTGACACATGTGTTATAGAGCATTGTGGTTATTTAAACAATCTAGAGTTTATTTTGTGACACCCACCACAAAATAAACTTAATACCATCAGTTGTTGGCAGGTTCATAGCCAACAACTGATACTGTATCATGTGTTTGTGTGATTACTTTGCCAAATGCACATTTGAAAAATCTTTGGCAATCTTACCAATGATGCTTTTCATCATTTTCTGACTACCTGGATTACCTTCTACTCAGATTTGTTTCAGCAACAATTTCAATCTGTGAAGGATCTTAGTGAGCACACATTAGTTAAACAGTCAGTTGTTCTTATAAAAGTGTTTATGGACAAGGGATTAAACCAAATATACACCTGAGTATGATTATAAACCCTTTCTTTAAAAAATGTAATAAAAGAAGCTTGTAACAAAGAATAACTGAGTACATTGTTAGTTAATGTGGTCAATTCACCACAAATGTTTTTCTTAAGCAGGTCTCATTTATATCTAAATACAAAATTCAATCCATTCATCTACAGCCCAGTTACTTTCTAAGATTAAGTTACAATCTAATGTAGTTAAATTCAAATCTAATTAACATACAGCTCAGCAAAAATGATTGATCATTTAATCCCAGGGAGTAAAAAACATCAGTGACCCCATCCAAGAAAGAGACACAGCCAAACAAAGAATCACTGTGCTAAGAGTACTTTGTAATGGAAAATTTAAACTAAGAGAACAGAAAACTAATAGCAGGATTAACTGCTAACAAGCCTTTCAGTCAAAGACATGCATAAGCAGTTAGCCCAGAGCACATTCGGTGAGAACAAGACAAAGAAAAAGAACTCGGCATTAATGACAGCAGCAGCTGTCAGTGGCTCTGTCCAGGTAAAAGACGCTTGTAAATATAGAATCATTGTGCCAGAAAGCAAAAGGAGTACACAAAGTTACCAAGCAGCTGTGCTGACAATCTATTGACACTATATAGGAATGAGAAACAGCAAAACACAGATTTACTGGACCTAGCATACTTTCCATTAAAAAAAAGTACAATAAATTAATGCTGGTAATAGTGACAATCAATGGTCAATTAGGATGTGTTTTTCTTTTAAACCCTGAAAGGGCTTTGTAATGAAGCTATCTTAGCAACAAGAGAAAAATGTGTTGTCATTATTTCTCTCCAAGAAAGACATCTAAACACAGAGGCACTTAGCCAGGTGTAGGTTCTAAGGGTCTAATGAAGAGAGAACACAAAGTTAATGGAAGCAATCCTGTAGTTGCAAATAACGCCGTAAGGGAGAGTATCAAGGCAAGAAAAAGTGTCAGTATATCCTCCGACAGCCTAGGTTAATAGCAGTAAAACTACTGAGTTGCACTATGTTGCTGAAAGTAATGGGTCACCAGTCCAAACTATTGAGCTCAGGTCCTCCAATCACTTCCATGGCAATAGGTTTATAAAAATCAAGCATTTAAGCATCCTGACTGCTAATACAAATGTTTCTGAAAGAATGGGTCAGTCTCAGTCGCTCAATAAATTGGTACAGTGAGAGAATGCCACCTTTCCAATAAATCCAGAAGTAGAATATTTTACTGCTAAATATTCAGCAACTGTTAGGAACAAAGTTGTAGGTCACAAAATCACTGCTTCTGTGGAACGTCAGTGGGCAGTGGTCTCTAACTTTCTGCAGACTAAATTGCTACTGACCTGAAAACTTAATGTGCTCTTCAGATTAGCACAAGATAGGTGTGTAGAGAATTTTATGGGATGGTTTTCCATGGCCAAGCACCCAAGCCATGCATCACTATGTGCAATCAAAAGCAATGGATGAAGTGGTATAAAACATGCCACCACTGGACTCAGTGGAGAAATGTTCTCTGGTGTGAAGAATCATGTCATGTCATCATCTTTCTGGCAATCTAATGGACAAATCCAGGTTAGTCAGTTGCCAGGAGAACACCTCTTGCCTGACTGCTTTGTGTCAAGAATAAAGTTTGGTTCGATGAGGGTTTTGGTGTGGGTTGATTTTCAGGAGTTCGTCTCAATTTTTCAGTTTCAGTGAAGCTCAGCGCTACAGCAAAAGAAAACATTTTCATCATGCTTTTTTTCCTTCCTGACACTGTAGGAACAGTTGGGAGATGGCCCTTCATTTCCAGCATAACTGTGCACCAGTGCACATAGCACGGTCCATAAACACATGAATGAGTGATAGTGATGTGGACAAACACGGCTGGTCTGCATAGGGACTTGTCTTGACCGAGCCTTTGGGATGAATTAGAGGATAGACTGTAAGCCAGACCTTCTCCTCCAATATTTGTGCCTGGTCTCCTGAATTCTCTACTGGAAGAATGGTTTAAATTTCCTGTAAACACACTAATAAAGCTTGTTGAAGCTTTTCCAGAAGAGTTGAAATTGTTGAAGCAGCAAAGTATGAACCAGTACCATAAAGTTTTCCTATTAGGAATGGAATGCCATAAAAGTTCATGTCTGTGTAAAGACAAGTGACCCAATTCTTTAGGCAGTAAAGTGTAGATCAGGACAACCTAAGCTTCTCTAGCTATAAGCTTTACAAAATAAGAAAGTTTTAAGTCTAGTCTTGAAAGTATATAGGCTGTCTGGCTCTTGGACAAAGACTGGGATTTGGTTAGAAAGGAAATGTGCTCAGTAACAGAAATATCTGCATCCCATCCTACTTTGAAAACCTCCAGTAATCTTGCAGTCTGAAAGCAAAGTGATATTTTGGGAATCATCAATCCTAAGTATATGATGGAGCTTGACAGTCTTACCAGACTGATTATCGCTGGCAAACAGACTATTTTCATTGCATGTTAAATGCAGACAATAGGCATTTCAGAACAATTTCTAGTGTAATTTTCAAAGCATAATGGTTCTTATTTTTGTCATATTTTTAGAAAATTACTTGTTTTCTTTAGCTTGTGATCTTCGCTCTAATATTCTGTATTTATTGTAATGAAACCTGATATCACCTGCAAAGTTTCAAATCACAAGAAGGCTTAAGGCTAAACCCTGTAAAAAAAGATGCAGAGGACAAAACAACTCCAGCCAGCTGCAGGCTGTTAAGATAGACTCCTATGATAATATCTGCTCCAAACACAACCATTAAACCTGTGGATTGAACTGAAATTGCTCCCTTCCCAAATGAGGTACTTAAAAACTCTGAAAAGCGTTTTCCGTCATTCCTAATACAAATATTAAATACAGAAATATTACCTTCCCTCACAATACCAAAATCATTTTTTGTTAACTTTCCGAGATCGTAATAATGTTTGCAGTTCAGAAAAAAGTGAAGGTCTCCATTCTTATTTGGCTCAGCGGGTGTTGATGTCCAAAGCCAAGGCAGTTTTCTTTACACACAGCAGAACAAAGCATGATTTAGGGAAGTGGGAGGGAAGCTATGGTTGATATATGTGTGTTTTGCTTCATAGGTGAGAAGAATGATGAATGGATGAGGTCCACAGCAACCATAATGGCACTCTTGTGCACCATGGAGAAGGGAATAGAGGAAGGGTGTACTTGAGAGCACAAATGCAGCCTCTTTCAATCAGGGCTACCTAAAAGTAAAATTCCTGACAATATATCCTTGTTGTGCTTTCATGATAAGCCTTTTGCTCTGGGAGGGTGGAGAGGGAGTATAAGAAGTGAGAGGGGAAGGTGTCAGGGGGTGCATTAAATGAGTTGTGGGCTCTATTGAAGACATGAAAAAAATAAAAATCTGTTTACCTGACCACAACTGCCTGAAACAAAAAAAAAAGCCTGTCATGGGTGAAAATCACAGAGTAGTGACAACACAATGTTGTTGATGGAGGAGCCTTGAAATCACAGCAGCACTTGCAAATATTATTCTCTTTCACACATAGTGACATGCTGGCAGTCCTCTCTGGATTTACTGTATCCGTATGCTGGCTGCTGTATTTTTTTAAGGAATAAATACACTGTGGTTTTGTATGTGACAGTACTTGCTCGTGTGTGTGTTTGTTTTTATGCTGTTTTGTCTGTCTGTGTGTTTGCAGTTGTCCTGTCAGGTCATTTGTTGCTGGAGCTATTAATTCCAGTCCTCTACCCCTGTTGTGCACTCATTTGGTGATATACCGGGTCTGTCATTAGTCTGCATGCCTACTCTGCATGTTAGAGAGAAATATTGACTTTGTCAAAGTACCACTCATTGCTTCTGAATATAATCCGGGCTTTTACATATCAGGTGTCAAAAGTAAAGGGTGAATTCATCAACGTATTCACACCTCAGTGATGTGGCAATTGTTCCCACCCTTGGACATAGATTGGGCGAAGATGCACTTACAGAACAAGAGGAGAATGAGCTGACCCAGCCTTTTTGATGCATATGTTGCACAGAAACATTGACCAGCTCTTTAGTCTGTGACTCCCTATGGGCTGGGTAATTGTCTGTCTGTGTTTCTATTGTTTAAACTAACTGCATTTTGGCTGTCTTCCTTTTCAAATATACAATGGAAATCCCAGCAGGGGAATGATGGAAGGTTGTGCTACTTACTGATGAGACATAGTAGTTTCACAAATCATTTTAAGTTTTTTTTAAATGTTGTGGAAAAATAGATTTTGTACTGACAAATACAAAAAAATGTATAAAATATAATTAAACAATTTATAATTGTCTGAGTTGTTATTTTATATGCTCACACAATTATATGCTTTTTATCTTATTTTGCCACAAACTGCTAGTATCTTTATTTTTATTACACATTTACATTTTATTACATGTCAACAATTGATGTCCTCAGGAAGCAATTACTGTTGACTATTGACTGCAGTGCTCTATAAATTACCAAACATCAATAAAGTCCTCACTAACTGAAGCACATAACAGGTATTTGTATGAAACAATGTGGACACACCTTAATTTTGGGGTTAAAATTAAATGAAATTAAGCTGAATTGAATTAGTGTGTAGTAGTTGTTTATTGTTCACAATGTGAGTTAAGGATTTTTAAACATTATACTGAATATTTGCACTCTTTTCTTTCTGTAAGTAGCTAATTTCTATTACCCAGCCATGAATGGAAGCAGCTGAAAGTCTTATTTTTATTCACATAGTCTGTGTCCTTCATCCTGTGTGGTTTCCACCACTACGGGTTGAGGCGATAAGAATTGTTACTACCTTAACAATTGTTATATATATATATAACAGGGTCTCCCCCAGTGTATTATAAGCCTGGCGGGCCACCAGGCTTTACTTGTGCCCCACCAGGCTAGGCATTGCTTATTTATTGAAGTCTTTTTAAAAGACTTAAAAATTCTTTGTGTTTTTTAAGACTTAATAGTTAGTGTTCAGGTATTACTCTTCCAATCTTTCAGTAACACATAATTATCAAGTGATATTTTCAAATTTCCTGTCAACGTTTTTAAACATTTTTAACTCAAAAACACGACGGGCCGCTGGATGAATGACTGCCCTAGCGCCCAACCACCTGGCTTAGCAAGTTTTCTGGGGGAAACCATTTAGAGAATTTAGTTCGATGACAAATCTTTGTGCTTTTTATGAAATGAAAAGCAAAAAAGCAAGAAATAAAAGTCAGTTATGCCTTTTATCTTCCAAAAACCTCAGAATGTCAGAATGTACAGTTCTGCATTGTCTCAGTGGGGCACACTTTGTTCTGCCCCACAGTGTGTGTGTGGGGGGGGTAGGGTATATAGGATAAATTTCTTCATGTGTCTGTCTGGGTGACAGACGCTTGACTGTTCCTCATCTGACAGCTCAGCTGAATGACACATGTCCATCTGCAGTGTCTGCATCAGCTGCTCGGTAATGGCTTCAGGCAGCAAGCTTGCATCGCAGAGTCTCTGGAAAAAAAAAATAAAAATTGCCCTCATGCATTTTAAGAAGAGGTGAAGCCTGAAGTGGACCAAGGGAGAATTATGCTGAGGATTGCTGGAGTGGACTTCAGTAGGTGGAGAGTAGAAGTGCATGGCTTTTGGTTGATGAAAGCATGATTCATTATTGTCAGATACAGGAAGAACCAGGCATGTTTTGCTTCAGGACAAAGTTGTATTAAACCAGACGGTGTAGGTGTCACAGTATCACTGCTGCTTCATATCTTTATTAGCATATTTGATAAATCTTATGTTGAGCTATGTTTAATATTTAACCTTATGTTGACTTTATAAGGAAAATTGAGTTTCTACTGTTCATACATCTCCAAAAATTAATATTTAAAGCTAAAGTGTTTGTCATTTCTGCTTGGTAAATGCCTTCTTTGTACAGTGTATGCTGTCATTTAAAAGGAAAGCAACTTTGCTATCAGGAAGGTTCAAGATTGGAAAAGCACAATATAAATAGACGCACAGTTGCTGTGTTAGAGGATTTGCATAAAGAATTCATAGAGCAGTGAGTTTGTTGTGTTGGACATTTTTAAAAGCAAAAGCAGCAGGGAGTTGGATGAGAATCTTAAATTCAAATGACTTTTTTAACTTATTCTAAAAGCACACAAAAGGACAGGATTGTCATATAGAAATACACTTATCACAAACGTCTTTCAATATGTTGAATTAATTCAGCAACACATTGCAAAAAGGGAGACATATATTTTAAAAACAAGACACTGAATTATAATCTATGGCTTTTTTGCTTTTTTAGAAGGACAGAAATACAGATTTTGTCACCAACAAAACAGCTTAAAGAAATAAGTAATTTTGAATTAAATTTACATTTAAAAAGAGTTAAATTATGCTATCAGTGAGGCAATTTCCAGTCAATGATCAAGCGCAGTTCCTATACAAAAACATATACATCTTTTTACGCTGAGCTCAGTTGTAACGTAAATTAATTTTATAGTCTCAGATGAAATTTATGTTTTTATTTCTTATCCTATTACAGTATTAAACACGGATGTGAAAGCAGACATTTTCAATTTGTACATACAAAATATTGCCATGCTGATCTTCTGATGACTTGCATCTAATTTGGAATTTGCACATCCCAGTCAAGTGTACTGTAATTTGTCTTTGATGATTGGTTCGTCTTTAATAGATGGGGGATTGCCGGAGCTCCCTGCTGCCCTCTCTTTTTTCCCCTCTTCCCTGCTTGAGAGGCACACAGAATCTTTGAAATGTGATTTGACCATCAGAGCAGGGAGGAAGCACTAATATTGTACTGACCTGGAATGTAAGGGATTAGTCGCAAAATACCTTCTGCAAAAGGCTACCTCGATTTACAGATGATGTTTTGTTTGTTTCCTTTTTTCATCTTCTGGAAGAAGGAGCCATGGGTATAATCAGGAGATGTGTTCCAAAGCGTAAAGCATGGGGCTTTGAAGCTTTTCTGATGTTTTGTTAGGAGAGGCGAGATGCTTGCAACAGCGTGTCTACATTCAGAGCATCCTTGAATCCCTGTCATCACTCCCCCCCATCCCCCGTCTCTCTTCCCCTCCTTGCAAAGTCTGGCTTTTTACCACAGAGCAGATACAAATGCTAGATAATGAATGACTGGAAGGCAGACCGGAGAAATTGGACTGTTTCAATTTCACAGCCAACAGCCACAAAGATTGCCTTTGTTTTACTGTGGGTTTAGGTGGCACAAGAAATTTGCAATTATTTGCGCAATTAGTAGTAATTATGGTATAAACATTTATCTTGCACTCCCAAGAAATTCCAATGTGAATTCTGCAGAGCAGAATAGGAGGAATAGATTGTTTTCTCCAGAAAGGACTCCTTGAACAGTTGACGGCAATTAGCAGCTAATACCTGTGGGAACTGCCGTCTGCTCATGCTCGTGCTATTTCCTTTTCCACAAAGATCAGACAATTAATGATGGGTGGAAAACACGTGCGGGGCTAGGCGTTTAGGCATTTGTACAGCACTTGGCTTTGCTGTGTAGCAATTTTGTCTGTCTTCTGAGCGAGGATCCCCAACCCCTCCACCCTCGCTGTGACATGCAAATTAAGATGAGGTTACATTTGCTACGCATGTTTTATCTTAGGTAGTGAAACTAATCATTCACAGATGCAGAATCATGTGAAGTGTCTCCCCAGCCCTTGAGTTTTTTCCCCTACTGTTTCATTGCTTTTCACTGCACTACAGAGGAATCTCAAAATACACTTATTTGAGAGTTGATCGTGAAGTGTTCGACACCTATTAAAGCTAGGGCTGTTTTGAAAGGTATTTCCCTTTCCTGTTTCAGTGCTGATATGCTGCCTCAGGGCTTAATGTGTACAGAGCTGCTGTTTTACATCTGATGTTGTTTGGATTTCATTTTTCAGGCAGTGCCAAGGACCTTGCAGCACATTTCTCCTGACAAAACAGACACATATTCTGTCTTCTTTCCCTGACAAGTAAACCATCAGTCCTGTTGAATGCCTTTGCATGAATTTTTATGTTGTACTTAAAAAGGAACAGTTCAATGGGTCTTAATTAGAATATGCATGTTTTTGTGGACACATTATCCTGTGATATTTGCATATTTTTTGTCTTTTATTTTAATTGTGTATCCACAAAGTACCCAATTAAAAACATCAGGACCTGTGCTCTTTATCCCTCAATTAATCCATCAGCAATTGGGAAAGAATGAGGTGTCACTGAACGTGAGCACCATTTGCAACTTGCTGCTACTGTGGTTCATAAGAAAATAGCTAAAATAAATTTTGAAACAAAAAAAAATACATGCAGTGTAGAGTATTTGAATAATATGTCAGAGAGTATGTTTCATTTGGGGCATTTCTCTTCCATTCCATTCAACCATCTCCAACCAAAGTGAAGCATTTTATGCATAACAAATTGTGCCGACTCAAACAGATGAACACTTTCTGCTTGGACTGCACAGCCATTTGTGTAGTTTTTCCTCATTTGGCAAAGAGTAATGCCTTTGTTGTCTTCAGTGTGCTGGAGCTTTGCAGACTGTTTGCTGCACCTACTATAGGATTCTTATTTCTTTATTTATTTTAGTGGAATCCTCCCACCCTCCCAAAAAAGCACCAGACACACACTTTGTTTTACTGTTCTCCTTAGTGTATGTGCTCTTATGACATCTACTATGTGTGTAACTGGAGCTGAAGATATGGGCTTGAAATCATGACACAAAGAGCACCAGTGATGTGTTAGCATTGCATTGGAGGCTTTCTTAGTCTGCCTAATTTTGCTGAGAGGTTTCAGAATGAGCAAACATAAATTTATTGCCTAGACATGGTTATGGGATGATAAAAAAAGATGCCCTCTATTGCTTTAAAGGGCTGGAATAAGTGTGTCTGCGAATCACTAAACTCTGAAATAGCCTTGCACCACTTAAGGAAACTGAGCACCACCAGTTGTGTACTGCTGTGAATCAGTGCTTACTACAGCATTGTGTCACATTAATATTTGAGTGCTACATATTGTCAAGTAGCTGTAGGACTTAAACAGCACTTACCCTGAAGTGTACTTACTTCACCTCCTTGTTTATTTCTTCCAGAGACATCCATGCAGACGCCATAATGGCTTCCGTGTTTATATTGAACTTGACCTCTGACCCCTGATCTCCTGCATAAGCTTGGTAATCATTTCATTTTTTATTTGGTGCTTTATGTTGGTTTGAACCTTTTTGCCATGATGAAATCACATTCATTGTCATTATTTCACACATTTGTTTTGTTTCCACAGCGTCTTGCAAAAATATCAATACCACTCAAAATTTTCCACATTTTGACGTGAAAAACTACAAATTTTAAGGTATTTTATTTAGAATTTTAGTAACAAAAAAACAACAAAATACAAGGCATTATTGTGAAGTAGAAGTTCCATGACTTTGTTGTGCATAAGTAATCAGCTCTGTCTGATACTCATAAAGAAAATCATTGTAACAAGCAGCATTAAGAATACCAAAGAACCACATCAGACAGGTCAGGGAGAATTTATAAAGCAGCTTTGAAAATCTCAGGAACACACTGTTTCAGTCATTGTTTGAGAATGGAAAGAGTTTTGAACAACTGAACCCAAACTTTCTGTAAGCATGAAAAGCCAAATGAACTCCTCTCTTCAGTTTGTGACAATCCATACAGGAGACACATTATAGTCCAGGTCAGTCTGGACTATAATTGATCTTTATGCCATTCATACCAAATGCTAAGCATGGTGAACAAACACCCTTAACAATGTGAAAAATGGTGGTGGAGATGGTTTTCTTCAACAGGAACAAGGAGCTAAATACATGGAAATCCTGGGTGAAAACCTATTAGAAGCTGGAACAGACTTAAGACCTTTTAGGACAGTACAAACCAGTGAACTTTTTTAGATCAAAAGCACATTCATCTTGAAGAGTTGAGCAGCTGAGTTGGTAGAACATTTACATCGTGTGCAGACACTGAAGTTCTCAGCACAGTTGTCCTGGGTTTGCCTCCCAGTTTCAGGCCATTTGCTGCATGTCTTCTCCCGCTCTCTCCGCCCTGTTTCCAGTCAACTTACTGTTCAATAAAGGCAACTTGTGCCAAAGAATGTTAAGAAAAAAAAGCTTATTCATTTCATAGAAAAAATTATTTAGGTTGGTTTAGATGTACAAAAATTGTAGTGAGAAAATGTGGTTCTACAAAATATTAAATCCAGGAGTTGAATACATATGAATAACACTCTTAAAATTTTTGCTTACAAAAAATGTTGAAAGTCAAGTATTATTTTGGTTTTTCTTTGCAGTTATGTATTATTTTGAGTTGGCCTGGCCAAAAAATCTCAAATAAGATATGTTGAAGTTTGTGGTTGTTATATATCAAAATGTTTAAGAGGGTGTAATACTTCTGCAAGGTGCTGTGTTTTCCTCTGCCCCCTTGCCATATGATTTTCCTCCATATTCAGTTTGATCAATCAGAATTTAAGTGTCCTATTAATTTATGTTCCTGTTTTATTTTATTTTTCTTGTTTACTTTTTCTCTGTTGTCCTTCAGCCATTAGAGCTCCACAAATAAGCTATCAGCTGCTCTTGCAAACATTTTTCACTTCTTTCTCATTCTGTCATTTATTTTCATCATCATTGTATGATAAAACGTCTAACCATATTTCCATTGATTTCTTAAATCTATTACCAAGGATTACAACTCCCTATTTCACACATTGTGTAATGCAGTAAGTCTCTGTCACCATCAGTCTCTCCCTTCCTCTATTCTTTTTCTTTTTTTCTTTTTTGTGAGTGTGTGGGCGGAGGTAATGTTTGAAAGTGACAACACAAGGAAACTAAAGACAAAAGGAGGCAATGTGGCACAGCAGTGCACTGCAGACTCACATCCCTTGTGTGTATTATGCTATTATTTCCTGAAATAACACCCAAACACCCACCACACAGACAGCATGCAAAGAAAAGTCTCTCTCTCTTTTTTTTTCTTTTATCTTACTAAATTTTTTATTTAAAAAAATTATTCTCTATAATCGGTTGGCATTCAGAAGCAGCAATAGGCCAGCAGGCTGATGGTGTGGCAGGGCCGGGGCTCGACGTTCGGAGAGCTGGCAGCAGGAGGGAGAAGCAAGTCACAAGGTTGCAACCCAGAGCAGTAGACTTGCTTGTCTCAGCAGAGTAAACATCACCCCTCGTCTGCACACAGTAATGACTAACAGCGGAGGACGTGAACAGAAATACTATAAGGATTACTGCCTTGTCCTGCCAGACCCCACGCATGCCTTTCCTATAATCTTCGAGCTTTTTGCATTCCTAAAACCAAGCAGAGTCCTGCCAGGATTGTTTCAGCCGCTCGGAAGTCTTCTTACCTCTGCTCCTGTTTGTTTACGGTAACATAACCACGCTCAGAAGGCCGCTGAACTTAATCAGAGGAAAGACAGATAAGTGTAGTGTTTTAGTGGTGCAGGAATCTTCACCTATGTTTGTTTTTGATGAGGCGCGGTTGGAGCTCCAGCGCACTGACCATCGTGCGCGCCAACTTATCAGACTAATCAGGAGCAGTCGAAAGGCAGCATAACAACAGGAAATTATGAGTGATTGGGAGCATCTTGAGATCTGACCCCGAGTTGTTTGACTGATTTTCTTTTAATTGGTTGTCGTCTCCCACTTGACACCATCAAAGCTTCACTCTGGAGGTGAGGCCGTTGAAATGGTTCTGTAATAATGCCGCGAATAAGATAAGACGTGCCGCTTTAGAGGCATTTTAGGAAGTGATTGAAATCATAAAACAGTCACCAGATTACCGCCTTAATGTTAATGAAGAAACCCTAAGATAGCGTAGTTGCACACTGGAGTCATATACAGTAGTTACACTTTTTCACAATGTAGTATTTTTTTTTCTTCACAGTTGCCACAAATTTATACCTTAATGTTGTAAATCTTTAAAACTTGCGAGATGGCAAAAAGCTGTTAAAACATCAGCAAACAATTTATTGAGTTGAGCTTATGGCTATATCTTTATTTGTCTTCAGTGGTACTCATAACATATTCAGCACCTCTTTTAGTGGTATGCTGCAAATTGACTATATCAGAACCATCTGTTGTTCTAATCTTTACTGTTTACCTCAGCTCTCAGGCTTCAGCTTTACTGTGCCTAAAGGGAAATTTGTCTTAGAATGCTCTCACACTCAATTGTGAGGGATACATAAAACAGAAAACGAATTTCATCAATAAATGAAGCAGATGCTAATAACTTCTTGATGCCATTGTTAAAGATATATGTCTCACTGGCTGTCAAACAGGAAGGGTTGTGGAAAGACACATAATTACAAGTTTTTAAATAGGAGTCTATTCAGAGTAGTGCAGAAGAAAATTTGTTGCAGCATTTCTAGCTGCACATTTTTTGGTTTTTCTTCCTCAGCCTTTGCAAAATAGTTCAAGCTCAGTTAGATTGGAGGAAAATATATGAACATCAAATCTCTGCCTGAGCCAGGGATCTCTGCAGCTCCTTCAGAGTAACCATGGGCCTCTTGGCAGCTACTTCTCTCATATTTCATCAAAGTGGAAGGCTATGTCTTTATTAGTTGCCATATTCCTTCCATTATTTTTTATGTTAAACGGTGCTTTGTTAGAGGTTTAGTGTTTGGGATATTCTCTTGAGTTTATTGCTGACTTGTCAGCTGTGTTACTTGCTCTTCATTGAGCTGTTTGTTTACTAGCATTGTCTAAAATACCCCTGAGGTGTATTTAAAGTGAGATTAAATTACACAAAGGTGGTTCCCATTTACTCATCATACTACTCAGAAAAGCAATTCTTTTTAGATATTCATTTAAAAGACACATGTTGAAAATAATGCATTGTTTCCCTTCTGTTTTACTCTTGTGCCCCTTTTTCTGTTCGCCACATAAAATAAAAGACATTACCGTAGAACTTGTGGTTATAGGTTGGAAAAATTTGAAAAACCTCAGTTTCTACAAAGACTTTTGCATGACCCTGTAATGCCTGTAGCTCCACCTTTTGTATAATCCATTAAGGATGTTTAATTTAGGAGTTCTTTTTGCAGTTTTCCACATAGTAGAATGTACAAATGCAGCCCGGATTTGCTTGCATTTAAATTAGCCAGCAAACTTTACTGCAGAAACATTTATAATATCCTGCTTAGCATATTAAAGAAAGAATCCTGTACCCTTTTGTAGTGGGGATGTAGTTACTTCAGGGATGGCGCATTTGTTTAGTGGAGACATTTAGAGCCTGTTAATGTGTGTCTTATTGCGATCTGCAAACAGAAAAAGCCCATTTAGCTGCTGTTTACAGCTTAAAGGTTTATCAAAGTAAAATCCTCTGTGAGTGAGAGCATCTGTATCAAGCCACTCAGGAGCAGCGGTTTTGTCATCTTGCTGCACGGAAGCTAGTGATTGGCAAAGGTTGAGGACATTGTTGTAATACAAAGGGAGGCACAGCCCTGAAATTTGCATGGCGAGGGGGAGCTGCCTGGGACTCGGCGAAGACAAGTGTTTGCCATGCCTAGTGATGTGCGAGACAGAGTTAGCTGAAGATTATTGTTAGCATACTGAGAAAAGATCATGAATTCCAATGATTCCCCAAAGCGCAGAGAGGCAGTTTGCTGGGCTTGTGCCTTTACCCCCTCTGTCTGTGTGTGTCACTGCAGACTGCTGTCCTCGCTGATAATTCCAGGTTGAGGGGAGCTGATGGTATCCCACAGTGTAGTGTTTCAACATATGATAATAAGCAGGGAACGCTGTTTTTGGTTACAAGTAGATGTAATGTTTGATGGAGAAACTAAACGATAAACACGCCTGGTACTGCATATAACATCCTACAGAAATGGGGATGCAAAAAAAACACAGATGATGTTAAAAAATTCATCCTTTTGAGCCTTTTTAGTATGTGTTAAGGCGTAGCATGTGAGACGCCTCAGCTCCATTAATTTCAGCACATCAAAGACATGCCTCCTCCCAAAGCTGGTGTAGTCTTTAGAAGGGCTCATCATCCCCAATCACATATTCACCCAAGGATCTCGTGAAGAATACACGCAACCCTATAATTTAGTTCATTAAAACCTGACTAATATGGGTTGGTCAACACCCCGGCTAAGCGCTGTGCCGTGATGGGGTTTGCAGCTGGTAGTCCTTGTCCCTCGTTGACCTGTTTTGTTAACTCAACTGCTGTATTTCACTGCCTGATTAGATGTCACTCAATTAAAAGCACATTTCTGCCGGTAGAGGAGCCTCTCCAGTTGCCATGGATGCTGTGTGAAAGGTAGCCGAGCTGTGTAATGTTTCCCAGAGCGCCATAATGAAATACCCACACTTGTGTAAAAAAAAGCACACATACAACCCAAACTTTCACACCCAATCAATGAAAGTTGTGTGTCTGACTTTTTTTTTAGTTACAATGAAAAATTATAAAGGATGTGCATAGTAAGTCACAGAGGACTCAGCCGTTTTATAGTCAGCTATGAGGAGGCACAAGGATTAATAGACCTCTCCTAATATGCATTGCATTGGTGGTCCCTGAACAGCCTGATCAGGTAAGGCCCAGGGAAGCAAGGATCATTTATAAGTGGTTCATTATTTTACCTTCAGATTTCTCTGTCTGGCATTGATTTAATAAACACTGATGTATCTCCTTGTAGAGGAGAAGTGCCATTTTTCATTTCCCAGATTTGCTATCTTTGTTATCGTGGTTATCTGTTGAGCTCTGCCATTTCAGCGGTAATACGCTCCCAATCTTAACTGCATGCAGGAGGACAGAAAATAGAGCAATTCTTCTTTGGCAGATATTCCTTTTAATGCTTGCAGAACGCCTCTTGAAAAACGAAGAAAATGTATATCGCCTCTCGTGTCTTTGACTCTGTGCGCGCGCGTCCAGACTTGGCTTTGTAAATGAACTGGATGTTTAATGAAGTTCTTCCAAAGTGATGTGATTAGCCATGATAGGATTCAACAATGTGTGACATCAACAGTGAGGTACAATAATTAATGATCTATCAGTGTGTTCTGATGATTAATGTATTTGTTTTTGCAGTTTGATGGACCCACAAACTGTGTGAAATAGACAATGAGCTCTGGCGCTGTGTATTCCCTATGGTGAAGACAGGCAAAAGAACTGAGACGCACCATAAAAGCAAGGAAAAAGGCAATGAAAGGAGAAAAGGAAAAGGAAAAACAGGCTCTTTATTATTTAGGTTAACTATCAGTAAAGGATCGTGCCCCTTCCCTGCTGGTTTTGTAACTGAGAAGCTTGTTGAGATTGTTGTATTTTTTTATTTATTTTTTGGCTTCAAAGGATGCTTCCCTGAAGTGTTAAAAGCAGTTTGTGGTCAGATTAGGTGTGTATGGCTGGCACATCAAATCGAGATGAAAATGAAATGGAATGATCAATTTGCCCTGCTTTAATCCCTCCTCTCTAGCTGCATCCCATTGATTTTCTTGTTCAGTGTCCCTGATAACAAGAATCATTTAAAGGTCACATTTTGATGTGTTGTCAAAAAGAAAACATTCTTAATGCATTGTGAGTGGCCTTTAAAGCTTATGTTTGTCAGAAAGCGCATGCTGAATCCTGGCACCTCAGACAGATTTTATAGAAAACAGGCACAAAATTGCCTCAGACGCAGTGTCTCTCAGTTCCCAAAGCAGATAACACTTTTAATGAACTTTTTTTTTTTTGAATCCTAAGATCATTTCAATTAAAAAAACATCTCTTAAAATGGCGAGTTTCCATTTTAAATGATGTGTACCAAAATGATTTCCACCCAAGCATGCGTTTTTAATTCATTCGAGGATTGCTGACTTTTCAGTACTCATTTGTGACGCAGTTTCTTAAATTAGCTTGGTGCATGTTATCCTGATGAGGTAATCAGAAGACAACATCATGGCCAGTCTTCTGCTCACAACCTGGAGCCTTACATTTATGTCAGATGGTGGGCTTTACTAGAAGCGACATAAAAAAAAAATTTATTGTAGTGTGCAAATGCACTGAGGCACAAAAACCCTAATTCTTGGAGATGTATTCTTTAGTCTGATTAAGCTAAAATGTAAGTGTTGTTTTTCATGTAACCAATATTGCATTTTAAGAAGAAAAGCACAATTACAACTGTAAAGTTTGGTGGGGGCAGCATCATGCTTAGGGTGTGTTTTTTTGTGGAATAACAAGGAAAGAACATGTTGTGGACCCAAAACTTTCACCCAAGTTATACACGTCGAAGATACAATGCCCACAAATAAGTTAGCTTAGCTAACAACGTATATTTAAACTTAAAGAAACAAACTTGACTTACAAAAGTTACTCTAATTGTTAGGGAGAAAGAGCAAAAATATTTGTAGAAGCAATCACATTCAGAAATATGAGCAGTATGTAAATATATTAACCACTGAATTTGAAAAAAGTAAAAAAATAAATAAATAAATAGATCCAAAAAATATCCTCTCTCATTACTCAAACATAAATAAGTTTAGAAATCTTACCTGATATAAAACAGGTAATTTTTAGTCTCATTAAATGTGAGACAATATTCTCCTTATGTTGTGTATCTGGTTTCAGGTATACATGTTATTATATGATGCAGTAGCTAAAGCTAGCAGAACCCTGGTTTTAACAAACATCCAGTGCTGACCTTTACTTGCTCCAGCTGTAGGATAGAAGGTTGTGCATCATGGACCACTGCCTCAGGCCCTTAGGATACTTGGGAGGAGGAATTTCTTCAGGGAGGCTCTGATCAAACAGAAAGCATGCACAGTTATCAAAGCTGTTGCACTTTGGTTTATAGAGTTTTGTCTACAAGCCAACCATTACACTTCTTTCATATATTATAGATTAGCTTAAAGCAGGGGTGGGCAATCCTGGTCCTCAAGGGCCGGTGTCCTGCAACTCTTACATGTCTCCCTGGTCCAACACACCTGAATCCAACAGCTGAATCACCTCCTAAGTGCAGTCAAGTTCTCCAGAGTCCTGCTAACGACCTCATTATTTGACTCAGGTGTGTTGAAGTAGAGATGCATCTAAAAGTTGCAGGACACCGGCCCTCGAGGACCAGGAGTGCCCACCCCTGGCTTAAAGTATATTTCACTCTGTGACAAACAAATCAAATATATGAAATCAGAGGAAAGCATTGTGTGGATTGCAGTGAATTCAGCTCATAAAATGTAAAGAAAATATCCTTCCAATTCCTTAAGTGTGTATACAAAAATGACTTTTTCAGGTTTAATTATCAAAGGCAAACGTCCAACGTCGATAGCTGAAAACCCACCTTAACACGAAACCTATTAGCAGGTTCCAGATGAATATTTTCTTCAAGTGCCGTGGGTGCAGGCTTTAGTATTGGCCAATCACATCAACTTCTCTGACCGTCATTAAAATCAGTAGACAGTTTAATGGGTGGGGGAGGAACATAGAAGCTTGCTTCTCAGAGGGAAACCGAAAGATTTCTCTGGAGGTGTGCACTTTCCAAAGCAATGTACAAAATGTAACAGATTCCCAAACATACATTAACATCCTAGAGCAATTTACTGGAAAATTACAGCAGTGGCACACAAGTTAATGTGATTGTGGCTGATAACAATGAGCACAAACATTGTGCACAAAAGCACATTAAGCATGGAACAGATTAAACCATGGTATATATATGTACAGTATGTCTATGTATATATTCTATTGCACAGCTTTAATCAGAACATAGGATTTTGCCTCTGTTAATTTTTATTTGGCTATTCATTAAAAACCCAAACAATTTTAATTCGGCATAGCTTACAAAACATAATTTGACATATTTACCAGAAAAACAAACAAGAAACCAACACATATTTACCTTTAGTCATTTAATAATTTCACTATCCTCTTATTAGTTTTGATTTTTTTTTAAAAAAAGGACAAACTGCATACCTATTTTATCTATCATCTATTTACATTCACAAAAAAATATGCCATGATAATACACTACCTAATTTATAAAATAACATCTTTAGTGAAATAAAGAGCTTAAAGAAAGCAAAACCCCAACAAAGTTAAGTGATTCAATTTAATTTGTTAAGAATGTTTTACTTTCTACCAGCTTGAGATATTAAAATAACTGTCAGTGTGCATTTATTATAAACTGGAATAAAGCAGCCTGTTTTCTGCCAATGTACAAATTAGATAGAAGAAAATATCTATTTCTGTTGATACAGAAAATAATTCCATCACAGTTTTAAAAAAGGCAGAAATTATTTTCAATTTGAATTCACACCCTATTCTTTCTTCTGAGCTCATACTTGTTTTTTTTTTGTTTTGTTTTGTTTTTTTGTTTTTGCTCTCATGGAGCTAAACAGAGGGTGAGAAGAGCTGACTGAGTTCAGGATAAGAGGGGCACAGAGCTCTTCCACTCAATGCCTGGGTCAATATAAAACCTCATTACTGGGGTGTCATAGAAAATTTGTGCACTTTCTGCTCCATCTAGCAGCAATTTTGCTGGATAAGCACTGCACTCGTTTGGCTCGTTTTAAGCATTTTCACTAAAGAAAAGCTTGAAACAGGAAGCCGTTGCCACCCTTCGAAGGCTCAGGCAGCAGACATTTCCCCCGTCGTAGACTCTGCTCCCAGATTTAACTGTTGACTTTGTGTGCATCCGTGCATGCATATATGCATGCACATTACAGACACTTGTACTTGAGCCTTTGTAGTGTCTATAGGGTAAGGCTGTATCTGTGGTATAATGGCTTGGTGTGTGACAGGCATTTGTTGTCTGGGTGTGGCTTTATGTGTTTTGGTTATGTGTTTTGACAAATCATAGTGGATGCATTGAAAACTGACATCAAAAGGCTATCTGTGTAATTATAGTTGACAAAGTTAATATCTGGGAATTAAATGCATATCTCAGGAATATTTCTGTCTTATCAGTGATTTAAGTAAAGCCGTTGCTTCTCCCAAAATGGCTTCATATTTCTGTCTTTCTCCAGCTAACATGCATATCTAAATCATTCTGCCTCTCATCTCCTCCCTCATGTACAAAGAAGATGTCAAAGAGGGGAAAACACATACATTTGCTATATTAATTTCTGACAGGCAGCTGGTGGATGCGTACATCAAGAAGATATTCACATATTCTGAGAATGTTGAGCATCTGCCAAAATCAAATTTTATGAAAGCAAAAATGATGGCATGTTTAGAAACGTGGATTCTTCCCTTCTCAGTAGGCGTCCTAGACATCGATCCCAATCACTCCACATTGAAAAACTTGCTATTTCAAATGTAAATAATAATTGAAAAAAAGGACAATAGATGCAATTATTGTATTTCCGTCTTGTAAAAGTGTTTTTGTTTTTGTGCAACGTTGATGGCTGTAGTTAAACAGAATGCACTAAAACAAAAGCTTGAATCAAACATGATCAAACAAAAGCCTAGCATGCAAGAAACAACATGGAAAGGTCAGAAATAACACTGGCCATAATTATGGCAGGAGAATTTGCCAGGAATGCACTAATTAAACCACAAACAAATCCCCAGTCCAACTTCCCTTTCTCTCCCTGCAGTTCCACCACAAGCCCACATATTAATCACCGGGGAAGGGGAAACAAATACTTGGCTGCCAGGCGCGGCTGTACTAACTTAGTGTACTGTATTTTAAAACAAGCACAAAGGCACACATAGATGCCCTCATAATAGCCAGATTTTTAAGTGAGACCAAAGGAGAAGCAGAGCAGGAGGTGGATCCAGATTGGATTAAAAGCTGGACTGAGCTGAAAGTTGAGTAGCCTCCTGCTGGAACAAGGACGGCCACCAATCAGTGTCTCTAATTGAAGTGGTGCGTAAGGTCTTTATTAAAAAAAAAAGGCAATCAAGGTGGGCTGTGTTTCTGAAACATGGACAGCGATGCACAGTTTAAAGCTCGGCTGGGTTCCTGCTGTGAGTTTGTGTTTGTGAGTTTGTCTACAAATGTGTGTGTAGGATTGGTTGTATCAAGCTGTTCACCTCCAGTGGTGTGTCTGCAGGTGTCTTTCTTGTGTGAAGATCTGACTGCTTCCTTGTGTACTTGTGAGCTTCCAGATTTGCAGCTTCTACTGCCGAAGAGGCACAAGCCATTTTCTCTAGATCCAAGTCGAGTCTCAAGTCTTTAATGACTGAAAATAATATTGTCTTATTGGATCCATACCAATTAGTTCCCTTTTATCACTCGCTGGTGTGGGTTATGAGTTTCAAACATTTACCATTCTATCCTGAGGTTTAAGTTAATGCATGAGAGAGATGTTGACTCTAGTTTCAGACTTGAACTTGATTTGGACGTTAGTCCTAAAAGCAGATGCATTAAGCTTGAGTTTAACACCCACTGTAAAGACCTGAGACATAAGTTAAACCTGTGGAGGTGGATTTGAAACTCATTAAAAATCTCTTTACCACATGTAATAAGGATTAAAAGCAAGCCAGCACATAAATTACAGACTTCAGCTCAGATAGGTGTTGCTTTGCATGTGCATAATTTTTCCTTATGAAAAGGATGCACTTCATTTATTAGTCAGCAACGTTTGCAAACCATGGTTTGCTAATAGATCAAAGCAATCTGTTCATGTGTTAGCTGTAGGTTCATAAAGATCATATTGAAATGAAACGAGGGAATCTTGCCTCAGACATCTTATTTTCTCACAGATAAACTAAAGTAGCTGCATCATTATTTTGACACTTCCTGGTTATCAAGATACACATTTTATCGCCTCGCTCCTTATGTTGCACTTTATCTCATAATATGGGACATGTAACCATTTGTTTAAATGCGGATTTAAAACATGATTTCCCCCCAAAAAATGTTCTGACCCAGATTGAGGAGAAGAAGAGCCTCAAAAGCCTTTATTTCATACTATATATCCATAGAGTGGACAATGTGAACACCTATGCTATAAGTGTGACAGATATTAAACGTGACAATAAAAGATGTATTGACTTATTTGCAAATTCAACATAGCAGATCTCAAATTCTTAAAATTATTTCAGGAATGACTGATGCATATTTATACACCTAATTGGATAAATGTTACCCTTTATTAATTCAATGCTTTTTTGAAGCAGCTCAAATCAGTGTTTTGCATGTTGGATTAAATACTAAAAGATTAAAATGTATCTTAAGTGTTTGGGTGTCAAGTTAGGCTCAAGAGCAATTACTACAAAATGTAAATGTTTAATCTGTGTTGAATCACCTGAAATCCGATCCAACCATGAAGTTGTAGGTTCCCTGAGCAGTCCCAAATTTACTATCCAGTAAGGCTATGTCATATGTTAAATGTTATGAAAGTTGCAGTTATTAACTATTTATGTGCACTTATGCTGAGTTGTTTTATGAATGTATTTGCACACACAGAATGATGAAACCTTTCTTTGTTAACTCTATAAAAGGGAAACAATTTTGTTATCTTTTATTGGTAATTTTAGCACCAAAACAATCAGCAAATCCCTCTGGTTTCTGGTTTCATATTAGTCAGGTTTTAATGATTTAGAACTAGAAAAGGCTAAACTTGGCTGAATGTCCCCTGATCCAACCTTTGAATTCTGAGGCAAATGTAATGCATCATAACTTAAAAGATTATTTTTAACTTTATTTACATGAGATAATGATTGTTGACCACAAGTCTGAGTATTAAGAGTCTGAAGGCTTGGCTTTTGTAAATCAGGGCTCAGATCTGAGATTTATCAATCAATCAATAAAATTTTATTTGTATATCACATTTCAGCAGCGCCTTGCTTTTCAAAGTGCTTTACATCATATCAAACACAGAAACACAAAGTCATCAAGTGGGGGGTTCTTGCTTTATTTATGTCACCATCATTGCTTTGGAGACAGAATTAAGAATTGTCATTTTAATATCTTCTGGTTAAAATTATCCGAAAATAATATTCTGATGTTAACAAATCATTATTGTCAGTTCTATGACACTGTTGTATGTTCACAGCATACAACCACTTCCTTCCTTTATTTCTTCCTTCCTTCCTGTCTCTCTCTCTGTGTTGTTCAGCTGCTCCTTGCAGTTTGGTGTGAGGGAAAATGTTTTACAGTTCCCTGTGATCCAGATGGCTAACTGTACACAACCTCCAGCGCTGAATGATAAATGGCAAAAAAAGCACATTTCATCCATCGCCCAGCTTACCTCTCGGCTGCACACTGATATTCCTGCTGAATGTGTTGTGAAAAGCACAGTTGGATGTATTGAAAGCGGTGTACTCTGGAGAGGGTTTTTACAGCCACTGTGCTGACAGAGGCTACCTTTGCTTTCGGTGTTCATGCCTTAAATCCGACCAGCTGTGATCAAAATGTTGATCACTTTCCATCAGCTCACACATGGGATTTTGACCTGATGGGAGGCTTCTGCTGTATTTTGTCCCTGCCTGTAATACAAAAACACTCAATTATTAAACTGTGAGGGATCTATGCTACGGCTTGCCTCTGGTACAGGTGTGTTCTGCTAAGAGATCAGTGGCATGAGCATTGTTCAAGAAGTTTTAAGTGTTAATTGTTGGAGTATCACCCTATGGGGTGCTGTAAAAGCCATCCATCCAGTGAATTAGCTTGAACCTATTACATTTAGTATCTGCCGCTCAGACTGTGCTTTTTTTCTGTTGCCTGTTGTGTTGGGCCATCCACTAGTCTGCTGTAAGAGTCAAGCCCTCGGGCTCACCCACAACCATAGCCACCCTTGTCATGTAAGGCTTGCTGCCTGGCTGGGTGGCTGGCTTGCTGGCTGGTAAAACAGCCATACAGAGTGTATGGCTTTCCTAGTTAATCATCTCGCCAACTCATTCTTGCCTGATTGTATTGGCGGCTCCAGGGATCTGCCATAATTGGATCCTTGTAAGTGGGATGGAGGAGCTAAACAACCAGATTGCTGTTTGTTTATACCTTTTCATATATTAGTAACGTGCAGAGACTTCTCAAGCAGCCTGGGACTTCGCTCACTGCTTGCCGCTCTAATTAGTAATTCATTCTTAACATATGCCTCAATTGTGGACCTATCCAGCTATTTGTGATTAACTCCACTTTAATTAGAGTCACTCATGCAGACTTTTGGGTCCACATGGACGTGTAATGGGCACTTGAAAACCACCAGTACTTTGCATGGTTTTATGTAGAGGATGGAGAACTTCCTGTGCTTGGACTGGAAATTTAACAGCACATGTTTGGAAATACAAGGAGACATTTGCAAGGAACAACATATGGACATCGAAATATTTTTTTGTTGAAACCTACAGAAGTACTCATTTTATGTTGCAACCACAAGTTTCAGTGTAATTTGTTGAGCATTTATATAATACACCAACAAACAGCAGTTCATGATGTGAAGTGGAATTAAAATGATCTTTACCTTTCAAAAATATTAAAAAATTAAAAATCTGAATAGTACAGTGCACATTTGTATTTCGTCCCTCTTACTAAATACACTGTAAAACCACTTTATGTTGCAAATACAGCTGCAAATCTGTTCAGGGATGTTTCTATCATCTACGTACATAAAGAGACTGAAGTTTTGCACTTAGCATTTTGCTTGGAGACCAGAGAGTCCAGTTTTGGTCCAGACTGGCTAGAGTTTCATCCTCCATACAATTTTTACTGACACTAGATGAATTAGGGCAAACGCAAATTGGAAATCTTTTACCATTCATTCAACAATGATTTTCTTTTTGCCATTGTTTGATCAAGTCTAAATTTGTGGAGCGGATGGTAATGCATGTTAACATCTTCTCCCTCCTGAGTTGTGGATCACTGCAGCTTCTCTGGATTTAATAATGTGGGTATCTTGGTTATCTTCTCTCCACAGCAGTTCAGCAATTCAGTAGTGGCTTTTTTATGTTTACATAATGGATTGAATTGTGTTCTATGAGATGGTAAAAACTTATTTACCCCAGCCCTTCTTTTAATATCCTAGATCTTCTTTTGGTCTTCATGTTGCTATTTGTTCATTATTCGTCTTTAACAGACCTTCGAGGCCTGCAGACATAGATTATGTGCTTCTTAGGTAACTTATTATGAATCCAAGTGGTTGTACTGGATCAAGGCTGTGCAGAGACCTTTGGAAGCGAGGGTGCTCAAAGTCAAAAAAACAAAAGCAATGAGCGTAAAGAAAAAAATATTTTAAAACATCTTACAACAACATAACTTATCAGGCAGAAAAATAGCAACCTATATTCATCAAGAATCTAACGCAATGTCGCATCATACTATATCATTGTTATTAGGTGGGGACTCGGTTGCAGAATGAGATATTCATGCGTTATTCTGGGAGATTTTGATTTATCAAATTGTGGCAGGTTTGGCTTTCCATACATACTGCAGTCCAAATTATTAGTACAGTATTTAAGCTACTGTTTATGTGGCATTTTCGGATTTGAGCTGCAAATGTTATGGACCAAACCTTTTTTTTAGCAGCTGAAGTTCGACATCAGTATTACGTTCGCGGTCGCTCACCTCCAGCCCAGATCCTGTGTGCAGCGGTGAGGACATGCCTGGTAATAAGATTAGTTGAAAGGAAATCAAAAAGCCAGCTGAAGGTAGGCTGTATGTGCACTTTGAGGCATGTTCCTCAGGTGGAAATCAAGGTTTTAATTAGCTAAATTGTTATTAGTAGTTAAATGTTATTGTTGTGGGGCACAGGCAGATCCCCACACTCTTAAAGAAAAAAAAAGCCAAAGATAGGGCACTTGGAGCAACAAGGAGGAAAGAGGCAGGGTGCTTACACACCCTGCAAACCCCCATCTGTACATACCTGCACTGGATTGCATTTAGGGGTTAAATAAAATGTCAAATTCCAACTTTTCAGATTTGTTGTTCTAAATTGTCAAAAACCCTGTGTCATGTTCCTCACAGTTCTCAATTATGATCCAGTTTTAACTGATTTTAGATATAAGAGCTTAATTTAAATGTGTGGGGCATTGAATTGTGTACCTTGAGTCCTTGACAGCACAGAGAGGCTCACACTGAGTTTAATCTAACAGTTTCTCACCTTTCAACAACTTGTCACCGCCCACTGGTTCAACAACGTAACTTAATCAACTAGGATTACATATTTCTTTTATCAGCTCCTTTGCAGTAATTAAGTTGCACCTTTGTCAGACAGCCCCCATGTCACCTTGGAGAACGTGTGCGAAATGAGAATGTTTGGACATTTTCATGATAAGGAATTTAAACATATCTCTCACTGTCAACTGTCTTTGCAATGTATAGCTATAGTGGAGGCTTTGCAAAATAAATTAAAAATACTTGACACATTGGAGGACTCTAATACCAAATGCCAGTAATTAAATGGCCCCAGCTTTGAAGATTAACTGCAGAACGAGGTTTGTGGGGAAACTCATGCAGGGACGGGGGCATTTTAGTCACATGGCCCTGAGTTCCCCCACAGATAAAGCTCATTTTCTCTAGCAGTGGGGTAGAAAGTGTGGTGAGCACAGCCCATTTGGTTTTAGCCTCACATGGGGCCCACAGGGGTAGCCAGCATTTTATTTAAGGTCACAAAGAATAAATGGGATTCAGGCGGTGTCTGGCAGGTTACGGTGGACAGGGCCTCGGCTGGGGCCTTCCAACCCCGCTGCCCCTGGGCGCCCTCTCCATCTTTTCGTGCAGGAGAGCGCAGGTCTTTCCCTGCTTTCCATTTTGCTCTCTGATATCCCAGATAAATATCTCAAAACTCTCCTGCTTCTAATGCCAACACTGTGTCAAAGGGTAATAGCATGTTAAAATCCTCCTCAGGTTGTTTAAAAGGGTAACTGCCAAAAAAAAAAAATAGGGGGGGGGGGGGGGGGGAACAGGAATCCCAGTTGAAATTCTCCTAATTGTGTTTAATGAGAAACAAAGAAACGATACATGGGGAGCCCTGACATTGTTGAGTCGTCTTTGTTTAACAAGGGAAACACTCACCCCCCCTATGGTACGCCAGATCAGATGATCCACTGAGGGGTGACCCTGTGCTTGAGCCATTCTGTAATAAAAGCCATAATAGGGTTTCAGAGGGAATGAGTGGCCATAACAGTTTAAGGGCTTTTCTCTCAGGTGGAGGCAACAAAAAGCTACAGAGATGGATATTGGCTGCCAGTCAAGCTTTGTATCAGTGACTGTGCTTTTGAGGAAATATGAGTGGCTGGACTGCTGTCTCATCTCAGCATGCATGATTCAGAGTGAGAGGGACTGGAGCTCACGCTGAAGCCAAGCTGCTCTGAAGAGCTGTTGGTTTGTCAGTGGGCCATGTGTTTTACCCAGGAAAGAGAAGGGCGACTGGGGGGCTGCAGAGGGGGAGGGTGGGACCCATCGTGCTCTACCTTCAGTCTAATGCCTTCTGTGCAAGTGCTAAACAAGGAGTAACAGTGTTTCCCATATCTGTCAAGTGCTTTGCCTAATCACTTCTCACCATTTCTAAACTTGTTATCTCCTGATGCTGTATAAATGTCTGATATGTGTGGAAAGAAAAAGCTTAGTAAGCGTTTATGAAGCATAGAGACTTCTGTTGTAATTGATGTACTAAGGTCTCTCAGTGCAGCACATACCAGGCAAGCTGCAAAAATGTTCAAACTGTGTGACTCAGAGATAAACATTGATAAAACCATCTTATGAATAGTTGTGTATTCTTGCAATAATACAGTATATTTCTATGCCTACTTGAAAACTGAATAGTAACAGCTCTTAATGCTTAATGTGCAGTAAAATCTCTGACATAATGTGATGCTGCTGACTTTACCTTTTCCTTTTTCCTTTCAATGCATCGTCAATAAAACCCAGCACACACACATACACTCATGTATATATATATCAACAATTAATTGTTGCATAGTGGTTATTTAATTAATTAAAACATTTTCCATTTGACTAATAATGTCCATTTAAATTGATCTTTCAGTGTTGTGGTGTAGCCGCCATCCAGAAGAGGGCACCACTGGTCATCCTTAAGTTGATCCAATTGATAGTTGTACGACAAATAATCATGGCAGTGGCATCCAAGAACAGTCCATGGCAAAATGCAAAATGCTGTCATAAGTTAACATTCCTTCAAGAAAAACCTCAATCACCTCTTAGAGGCGCTACAACAAGAAGGTAGCTGAATTGAATGCACAACTAACAGTACAAAGTTTCAATCTCACTATTAATTGTTAAACTGTCTTGACACCAGAGCTTAATTTTTAACTTGAATGTTCATGGGGAATTAAGTGTTTCACATATTTTATTCTTTTTACTTTTTTTCTGTTATGCAACCTCACAGGTTTCTATTCTGTTATATTTTCTAAATATGTCTAGGTTCAACAATGTGTGTGAAAACAAATTTATTTTGTATTTTCAGTATTTAATACAGCTGTAACAAAAAACCTTAAGATATAATGAGGTGATTCTTTTTTTTATGTAGCATTTTACACAAAAATGTGTCCTTCATGTTCTTGTATGAAGGCCCTCTTTACAGGAGAAGGCCATCATTTTTATTAATTACATGTTCCCAAGGATTATATTTATTATTATCAATGGTAATCAAGTGTTTGCTCTCATTCAGTCTGATTAGCCAGTAAGAAATAAATATTCAAATATATACACCAATGTTGCCCTATTCAGCCAATTAGAAACATCTGAATTTACTATTTATTCTATAGTTATTATGGATGAAATACTATCTTATGTATGGAGTCACAAGTCACAAGTTTACGATTTAACGTTGTAGTTTTTTTCTCTTTTAAATTAATTTATTATAATTAAAGACTGTTAAACATGTATAAAAACAACATATCTTTTCAGCTGAACACAGTTATTACAATACTTGGATTTTTACTATTCTGTGACGTTGCTCATGTAGGAAGATAGATTGTGTTATAAGATGCTGACAGAGAAGTTAAAGTGGGTGAAAGGTCAGAATACCCCAGAATACCCTGTCCTTTCACTAGAGTCAGACATGGCAATAACACTGTTTTACATTATTTAAAGGCAAAATAATATATCTAAAACTAAATATTGAACTACATATTAAGCTCTTATTGTCATTTTTAAATATCTCTGAGAGAATTGAAAAGAAAAAATAGATAAATGTCTGAATATAACAAATAAAATATGAAAATAATTAGACAAAGGACTGAAGTTATTTATACGTTTATATTGATTGATCTTCTAACATCCTCAACTCTATCGTTGATGCATTATATTTAGTTTTCATGAAGCCTATGTCTCAATGTTGAACATTCATAATGTTATTTCTTTTTTTTTCAAACATATGCATGTAAATTAGGTATGAATATGATTATGCAGATTGGGAAAGGGAGAAAGGAGCCATGGGTGCCAAATGTCAGATGTCAGGTATGCATTTTCAGACCCTTGTGGGATAGAGATGATTATCATGGTAATTATTCAGCATTTGAACAATCCGTTTTCTGTGCAGAACACTGGGAAGCACATCTGCCCAGGGACCTGATGTTGGTGTTTGTCTGCCTGTCTGCCACCACAAACATTAAGTCTGTTAGTCGGGGAAATAGTGGGTAACAAGAAGAGGGTGAGGAAGAGAGTGTGAAGTCTGCAACTCAACTGAGACAAACTTTAGGAAGGGAAGAAGTAGTTTCTGTTTCCTTCCTCTGCCTTTTCTTAGCTCCTATCTTTGGCTCATTTTAGCATAAAGAGATTGGATTGGAAGAGGAGCAGATATCAGTCATCTTTATATCCCAGCTGGGGGAGAGCTGGCTCAGGCCCCAGCTCTTCTCTCTTTATGGTTTCCTTCCCCTTCTTTTGTTTTCATGCCACGTTCTGTTCATCCTTTTATACAATATACTCTAAGGCCAGTCTTATGATTTAATATGCATGATAAATCTTTATCCTGTGTTCATACCCATTATTTGTGGCACTGAACACCCCCATCTCAGACACAGCTGTGCTGACAGGGAAATGCCGTGCTGCGAATGGCCAACAGGAGGATTAGATGGCCTCCCCCATACTGCTAGTCATTAACCCTGTAACTGGAGGCTGACCCCAACACCTACACAGAAGCACGCTTCGTGCTCGTCATAAGGCTTTGTCGCCACTCCTTGATGTCACTGTCGGTCCTGATATACTCTGCTGAGCACATGGCCATGGCTCAGTTCCCTGATGGCTGCCTACTCACACACAACTCACTCCACACAATGCTCCTGTACTCCACACAGACACCCATTAACTTCTAAACGCAGTGCTTAATGTAATAGATGATAGATTCTAACACTTTCTGCACGGCATTTTATCAACATGCAAGTAATGTTTAAGCACATAAAGTTTTCAGCTTAAAAGTGTTATAAAGTAATGAGCTGAGTAGTAGCGTTAACATTCTCCTCTGCTGCTTCCAAACAAAGGATTTAGATTGCATATATTTCTTTTACTTTGCTCTGACTATCAGGGGAAAGTTTGCCTGAAATTTTGTGACACTTTGACCTTGAGCCTCAGTTTTCCCCTGGAAGTCAGAAACTGACATAGAGATGATGAGGATAGCGTGAACAGACAGCTTAAAAGGCGGGCTGAGTTTGTGCTCCGAGACAGCCTGAGAAAGCAGCCACGTATTTGCTCTAGAGGGATTTTATTTCCAGTTATGACTGAAAGATAGAGAAACTTCCTCCATAAATTTTTAACTAGGGTCAACCCAGGACAAGTTATGCATGTAAACAAGTTTCTAATAGTAAACTGGCCTTATAAGAAGCTTGACTCTTAATTTAAATTCTCCCCAGTTTCCCCAGGCTCTCTTGCATGTGGAAAAAACTCAAAAATGCATAAATGTATAAAGGTAAAGCTTAAAGATTAGTCACAAACAGATTATTTTTGCATGTTATCTTTACAGATTCTTGGATTTCATTATGTATGGGCACGAGATTGGTTACTGGTGTTTATCAAGGTTTTGTCAAGATTTTAAGCTGCCACAGTTTCAAAAGGGCAACCATTTCATTTTAGTTCATACCATTCCTTAGATTTGAAGAAAATCCCACAAAAAATGCCACAGTGTGTGAGTTTTTTCTTCAGCTGTAAGGAACATAGAGTATCAGTCACCTCCATCATTGTGTGGAAGCTAAATGAGAATCTCCCATCACTCTTAATAAACATTTCACTTTCAAGCTGAATGTCAATTAAATATCCGACTTCAGCCTGGCTTCCTGAGCAGATAGCCTGACTAAATAACTCCTGACTATAATAAATATCACTTTATTATACTTGTGCCACTACAGACCATAATGGTCAAAATGGATAATGGAAGCACTTGAAAACAAATAATAAATTTAGCTGGGGCTTTATTCTATATTTTTGCATAAGTCTACATATCAATTTATTAATTATCTCTGTAATATTTTTGCAACAGAAGGAGTAATTGTTGCTTTTAGATACAGATTCAGATTTATGTTGTACTTTTTTTGTGAAATATTATAATTATATGATTTTGTGGTACTTCTCAAGGTGAACTACTGTGAGAGTGTTATGCCTAATTGTGCTAATTGCATGTTTGAACTCTTTTTAAAATTTTACTCATGGTATTCAATAGTGTTGCAGTTTTAGAGTAAAGATTGGAGTTCATCATTTTCCTAATGGTTCCTTCAAAAGCACATCTGTGGGATATATTTTTTGAGATGATTTATGAGAAATCAGCCATCTAACAAGTGTGTGGCTTCATTGTATTTACAAATTAGTGTTAGAGAATAGTTTTTACTTTAATTCTTAAGCACTGAATGGATGGAATTTCTCTAAATATTATAAAATCCCTACATTAAAACAAAGTGCCACGTTTAACATTAACATGTTTACCTTTGTAATTTAAAAGCCAAATGCACAAACACTTTTCATGTTTTGCTATCCGAGTACATGATTCTGAGGGTTGAAGTCTTCCATGTTTCATTTCCACTCTTTTGCTCTTTTTTCCCACAAGCCCAGAAACCCCACCAATATTCATGAACATCTGGCTTTTGTCTTCAGCGGAAAGCATACAGTTGGCAAATGTCTCTGCAGTAATTGTGTGTATTTGTCTACTCCTGCTCCCATAGGCAGTGATGCAAATTTAAGAGACAATTCTGTGGCTGTGTTCACTCTTGCATCCAGAAAATATTGTAAACTTGAAAAAGAAACATTGGGACTACAAAGCTGACAGGAACGCTAGTCAATTAATACTAGATAATCTTCACAATGGTCAGTAATCATAAGTTCACTCTCCGCCCTGTTTGATCAGGCTGGATTGCAATATTGCAGTCAATATTAGATATATTTCTCATAAAGCTTAGATAAGTGGAATCTGTCTCATGAAGCTCTATCAGAGTTTCTTTCAGGATTTGACTTGGCTTAAATAGTTGGTAACAGATTAGTAACAAATACATGAGAGACTGGCCAAGAGCAAATAAATAAATAAATAAATGAATAAATAAATAAATAAATAATACAGTGACAGAGTGGCAGACAAAATGCAAACCTTTTTTAAGAACAATTGGAGTTACATGACTTAAAATAATAAGGCTGGCATCAGATGTGGTTATTTCCTTTTGACTCTAAAGGGCTATTTCATGCAAATACTTGACTAATTAATCCTGAATAACAACAAAGATTCTGTAAAAGCTGTTGGAAATGCTTTTTTAAAAAAAAGCATTTTAGTACTTTTTTTTTAACAACACGATCACTGTTCCCTTTATGAGCGCATCTAACCCAAACTGTGGTACTGTAGTCTGCTATGATTACATATTCTTTAAAATAGTTTGATTTTTTTAAAATCTTTTCTAAAAATGAAATGGGGATTGCTACATTTTTCTAGTCTTAATTCAAGATCCAATATTGTTGACCTTCGGTCTAGAGTTGAGTGCATCATTACCCTAGATGTTAGACGACTTTATATTTTTTAAAGTCAAGGTCAACATGAAAAAAGTCAAGTCAACTTTGACTAGTCGTTAAAACGTCACAGAAACGCAGTAGAAGACTTCACAGAAGCTTCCAAGCTTTATAAGGTATTTTCACAGCGAATACCGACAAAAGACTTGGACAGCAGTAAGTTATGCAATATAAAAAGAATGTCATTCCATACTTCTTCAGCACCAGCTCTGGTGAACTTCTGTCCCTGTGACCTGAAAAGTTGCACAAAGTCGAGTTTTAGTATTTTTCTCAAGCAACAGCTGGTACTAGTGATTTGGTGTATGCATATCTTAGACAGCTGTACACATTGGAACATTATATATTAAACTTATCATAAGCTATTACAGTTGATTTAGGGCACAGATAAACCCAATGCACCTACCTGCTGCTCCAGAGACTCCAGGCAGCGGCTCTCTGACTTTGCAAGATGAACCGACCTGCCGACAACAGTGATAGATATTTTTCTGCTGTCATACAGAGTTTTTATAAACACTAATGCTGCCATGATAGGACCTTCAACACGATGACACTGATCATGTTGAAAATCAGTTAAACGGATAAGAGCCAAACATGTAACAAGTTGCATGATATTCCGGTAGTCTTTGCCAGGGCTTGCAGTACCCCTTTGATAATTTACTAATTACTAATTAAGTTCAAACTATCTGACATTTCCCACCCAGTTCCTGTCATGTGATTGCGACTAATAGATGTGAAACAAAAAGTCATCAGCTAGTCTAAAAGTCGACCAGTTAGTACAACTCCTCCATTACACACTTCAGTAATGTGAGGTCTGTGTTGGATGAAATCTTTGGGGGATTTCAAATTAAATTGCACAAAATAGTGCAATGTTACTCATTAACTTTACACCAGAATTAAATATTGAAAATCTTTCTTTTAAGTAATTTCCATGTTTCTAACAGAGCATTCAAAATGTGAAAATGTATTTAAACTGTCTCTATTTGAAGTTATTCTTTTCACGTATTTTCTTATTTCAGCTTCTGTTCTATCTAAGTCCCTTTGGTTTGGCACAGACAAAGACTTTTTGTGAAAACTAACTTACTTTCATCATGTCTTGAGCATGATCTTTTCTATGCACCTCCCCCCTGACTGTACCCTGGGCTCTTTAATCTACTCAAACAAAACATTATAGCCTTTGTTAATCACGCAGATAGGGCTAAAAGGATCTGACCAGGCCAGACTGGCACAGTCTGAAATATGCAGATCTTATTTAACCTGATTTGTTGTTGTTGTTTTCTTTGCATTTCAGAGTTGTGTAATGTATCCAAATCAGGGTTCAACAAGCCAAAGTCACAGCAAGTTGCTGAGGGAATGAGTCAAGCATTGTAGCAGTGTTTTTATTCCTGTCTCCTTGCCTCTTCGCTGCTCACTCTGCCATCAATAGGTCTCAT